>NC_089830.1:15660260-16860260 GCF_035046505.1 Tiliqua scincoides | reverse complement strand
ACATTCACAGGTATTCTCTCAATATAACTATTACAACAACCCTGTAAGGTAATTATTAATATCCCCCTACAGCCGCTGAGATGGAAACTGGCTTCTGTAAGGTCATCTAGTAGCAGAGGTGAGATGTGAACCTAGGAAATCCTGATTTCAGCCTTCTAGCCCAATTACATGTCCATGTTCAATTGCTTCCACTTCCATTGGCCACTGAGATCCAATCCAGAAATGCAGGCCAACAACTTGAATGCTTAAGCCTAAGCACCAGTTTGAGAGGCGATCAGATCACCCCCTTTCCTCCCCACCCCAGTCTGTTCTCTTCCTGCATTCCACTCTGCCTCCAGCTACACTGCTTCACAATGCATCTATTTTTCGTGAGGCCAATTAACAAGCACATTCTGGGGCTTATGCACAAAAGCCGCCACTTCTCCACAAGCCTCTGGAAACAAGAAAGGGAATGTGTTGGGACACAATATTAAACTTGTTCAGAGCAATAACAGTTGTATCCAGGAGGTTACCAGGATGAGGGGTGGGGGAAGGAAGGAAAAGGAAGGAAAGACTAATAGGACTGAATGGATACAAAGAAAGGAGGGAGGGAGGGAGGAGAAGGGTATAAAGGATCATTATAGGCTCTGAGGCTGCTTAGCAATTTTCAACAGGGCAGTAGTGTCCAATGAGAAGGACTGGTTTGCCATGAAAAATTTAGTATTCAGAGCCAAACTACATGCAAGGTTAAAAACGTGTAATTTTGCCCCCATACTACAGTGAATTTTAGATCCACCCCTGAAAACTGATAGGGGTTTCATCTCTGCTCCCCTCCCATTTTTAAATGGTTGATGTCAGCACATCTTGTGGCAGTGAGTTCCACAGACATGATGCACTGTGCGAAGAAGTCCTTTTTCAGTCTTCCCTGAATCTTCTGCCAGTCAGTTTCATTGGATGACCCAGAGTTCTAGTACTACTGAGTACTTCAGTATTGAGAGGTGCTGTAGAGGAGGAGCTAGGAGACTAGACTGCAAATGGGAATTTTCCTGGTTTGAATCCTGCCTATGCTACTTGGGGGGCCCTAGGAAAGCCATTCCCTCTTTGCCTCCATATTCTCCATCTGCAATATGGTATGAATAATACTTAGAACAGTGGTGTCAAACATTAGGCCTGGGGGCCGGATGTGGCCCGCAGAAGTTTTATATCTGGTTCTCAGGCTCTCAACTGCGGAGCAATGCTAAGGAGTTACTGCTGAAAGGGTAGCCCACATGAAAATGGGGCTGTCCCATATCTTGAAATAAGAGCAAGATTTGCGTATTTTCTCGGTCATTTGCAGTTAATGAGTTCCTAAGTGAGAAAAAGTGCTTATTTTTTGTTATAATCTGTTTAATGACATCACTTCCTGCCTGATGACATCACTGTTGACCCTCAGCAGGCATCATGAATGCTAATCGGCCCTCTGTATGAAATGAGTTTGACAGAGTATTAGACTTGACAGGAACCTTGAAGAACTTCTAGTCCAACCCCTTCCTCATTGCAGGCACTTGCTAGAGCATCCCTAGTGTGTGGCTTCCCAGCCTCTCCTTAAAAACCTTCCTATGAGGAGAGTTCACAACTGCAAGAGGCAAACTGTTGCAGAGCTGGACAGCTCATGTAGTCAGGAAATTCTTCCTCATGTCTCACCTAAATCTACTTCCCTGAAGTTTCAGTCCATTGATTCTAATCCTCTCCTCAGCAACCACAGAGAGCAAGTCCTCCTCTTCTTCTGCATGACAGCCCTTCAGATGTTTGAAAAAAGCCATCACATCTACCCTCAAGTTCTCTCTTCTGCAGGCTAAACATACCAAGCTCTTTTAACTGTTCCTCATAGGTTTCCAGACCCTTCACCATTTTAATTTCCCTCCTCTGAACCCACTCCAGTGTATCAACATATTTCCTAAAATACAGTGCCCAAAACTGGACACTCTACTCCAAGTAAGGTCTGACGAGCGCAGAAAGAGTGGAATGATCACTTCCCAGGATCACTTTTCTATGTCTCTCTTACTGCAGTCCAGCATTGCATTAGCTTTTATTGCAGTTGCACCACACTGCAGGCTCCCATTCAGTTTGCTGGAAAGTCCCATCAGCGCTGGAAAGCTCAGCTGGGCCCTGATCTTCCTCTCTCTCTCCACAGAGGTGATCTCATTGCAATATGTGTCTGACTAAATTCTGACACCAATCCATCTTTTTTTGTTTGTTTGTTTTGCTCATTTTGAATCGAAGACCATTATCTGAAAAGCATCTCATTTTTCACAAAGGTTTGCCATCGGGCCCTTTTAGCCTGAGCATGTGGGCTCTCTTGACTACCCAGATCTGGGTAGATACCTTGATCCTTTTAATATGTGCTGCTGACAAGCTGCAGAAAAACCCCTACTGCTACTTATACCTCCAAGAGAGTTGTCGTAAGGACATCAAGATAATATATGTGAGCATTTTGCCCACTCAGAAAGTGCTACTAAGATGTTAAGTATTATTAGGAGAGAGGATGCAAAATGTCTCTCTGTCTACTTTCTCCACCCAAGGCATAATTTGATAAATAATTTGATAATTACTGTGCAGTGTCATTGCTAGGAGGGGTGCGAGTCACACCAGGTGACGCGCACAGGGGGTAACACTACTACTCATCAAAATTTTTAAAATCTTGGCATTTTCAAATAATACCATGATGTTATATATCAATCAATGCGTAATTTCATGCAGAATGCAATGAAACAGACCACGTTGAAATATCTCTAATCAATCAAAGGTTATAGCCAAAAAACCAGTAGGTGTGAGGTGAAGGTACATCATCACACCCACCACTCAGGGAGGTGCCCCGCCCACTGCATGGGAGGAGGTCCATCACAGGGGTGACATGCTGGCCTCCTGCACCAGGTGATGCAAACCCAAGTGACGCCACTGTTACTGTGTTCCCCAGTTAGGCAAAGAAAAAGGCTGCTGATACTTACTGACCTGTGATGTTCTTCCTTCCACCCAAGTCTATCTCCAGCCATTCGCCGGCAGAACTCTGATCTGCAACCCAGGAGGTGCCATCAGCACTGAAAGCTGCTTTCTCAGCTGTCCAGGCTTTTGTCTCCCCTGTGACGGTCTGCTCACGCCAATAGGACGAAGCGTTGAAATTGGCGATTTCCAGGGCACCATCACAGGCTGCAAAAAGAAGCAAATTAATTTTCTTTCTTGGTCTTCATGACCCGGCAAGTCACCGCGAGGCAGTCATTATGACATCACATTATGACATTATTTTCACTGAAAGCACTATGGACCGGGGATGTACTGATGCCATCAATGAATAAAAGTAAAGAAAGGAACAAATCTTGAAATTGATCAGTGAAAGAGAGAGAGATGCATTGAAGCCGATTGGTGCTCTCTGCACTGAGCTGGGTGGTCAAGAGAGCCAACCTACTCAGCTCAAAGGGTAGAATGATTATGCATGACATACCTTTGTGAAAGATGAGCCGCTTCTCAGATAAGGGTCCCCTGTTCAACAGGAAGGGAAAAAAGGAGGGATAAGTGTCAGGATCCAATTAGACACATATTGCAAGGAGACCACCTCTGCAGAGTTAGAGGAAGATCAGGGTCCAGCAGAGCTTGGGCAGCCAAAGCCTTGGGCAGCCAAAGCCTATTTTCCCAGTAGAACACACCCCTGTGAAGCCCAAGGAATCAGGGAATCCAACATCACCCAGCAGGACTCCTGTTTCACCAAGTCCCCCTTCATTACTCCAGGAATAATGGTGACATTCAGCCTGGACCAAGCTGCGCAACTGATGAGAAGTGCCCACTTGAACCAACTTCCCAGCCCATGTGCACCGACAACAGGATGGATATAGAGCCCCCCATCCAGACTAAAATAGAACAATGCAGCAAATAAACGTATGACCAAATATATGATCGGCTCTCTTTTTATCAGCTAACTTTTTATTTTATTTCCAAGCAGTTTCAATTTTGATTGAAGCGCCTCTATACACACAGAGCTGCTGTTAGCTCTGCTGGGGACAAAAATTAGGCCTGTGTTTTTCCCCAGCAGGGCTAACAACAGCTTTGGAGAGGGCAGGGGATTTAGATCTCAGAAATGGTATGGGGTACAGTTAAATCCCTTCTCCCCCAGTGCCACCTCTCTAGTCAAAAGCAGAGCATCCCCCCCTACCTACTCCTTGGAAGGGCTGCTGTGAGATTGTTTATCAGCCTTGTTGGCCACTCACCTTTTGGAGGTGAGTCCGTTGGCAAAGGTCGATTCATAGAGAGTGATTCCCTTTTTCTGAGACAGCATCACCTGTCCTCCTTGCTCGTCCACAATCACCCCAGCATGAACTGCAGCTTTGCAGAGAACTGATGTCTGAAGGAAACACAAAGAGAAAAATGATTTGAGGGCAGGTGGTGTCACTGGAAGGGGCCTTCTCAGGCACAGGCCTGTAGCCTACACCCACAGAAGGGTCCACTCAGAGACAAGAGCATCTCTAGAGCATCCTTAGAGGGTAGAGAAATATTCCTGCCTGAAACCTAGGAGAACCACCACCTCCCAGTGTTGCTAGATGAACCAAAGATCTGACTCAGTAAAAATATATTCCAGCAGAACTCAAGTTTGTATGAACAGCCCCTTCTGGCAGAGGCTATGTGCCCCTGGTCCAGCAGTTCTCCAACCTACTGACTGTTATTTGCCCTCTAAACATCAGGTACAGGAGGCAACAAGGATCTGGGCTGGGAGCACAGCATGGTGGGAGAGCTTTGATCTAGAGCCTGGCATGAGAAAGGAGGCTTTAACACTTTGCCCCACGATGGTTCCAATCAGGATTGACCTCCCCACTATGGATATTAGCCCTGGGAATGAAGCTTTCATTGATGCGCCAAACCCTTAGCTCCCTGCAGTCCCAATCCAATGTCTTTCCCCCACTCTCGCCATGTTGTATTGGCCTTGTTCTGCTTGTTCTCTTTTGTGAACAAAAAGCAAGCCTACGTTTAACTGAAAAAAGAAAGGAAAACCATCAGGGGTCAAGCACTTATGAATGTAACATGTAGTTCAGCTCAGTGGTACTCACATCTCGGTAGCCTTGGTTTGTGTTCCCCCAGATGTCTCCTGTGACTCCCTTGCAGCCTGCAGGACAAAATGCTCTACAACAGAATAACAGATAGCATCATGAGAGCTCCTTCCCCCCCCCTCCCTGCCAAGGTGGCAGCAGGTCTGGATGCCAACCAACAGAATTATTCAGCAGCTTGTTCAGGGAACTTGACAAGTCCACAGTTGGGCTGGAGATACACACTACAAAGAATGGCTCTGTCAGGCACTTGGAATGAATTGGGTCCTGTGGTCACTTGGAAGGCACCAACCCATTAGGAGTCTCCAGTGAGCTATCCCAGTGAGCTGCATGCAAAATCAAGCCCTTACATCAGGGTGCTAGCAGCTGCATCAGGTAGTAACAATGATGCTGGAGGGGATCCTTTATACGGCTGAGAAATACTGTGCAAGGAATTTGTTTTAGTCAAATGGCAAAGCATGAGAGCAGGGCTGGCCATAGAAGCTGTGGGGCCCAACTGGAAACATATTTTGGCAGGCCCCATGTTCACAGCCAAGGTCTGTAGAATCTTAGGGTGCAATCCTAACCCACTTTCCAGCACTGGCATAGCTGTGCCAGTGGGGCATGTGCTGCATCCTGCAGCTGGGCGACATGCGTGGAGGCCTCCTAAAGGTAAGGGAATGTTTGCTCCCTTACCTTGGAGCTGCACTGCCCTTATGTCGGCGCTGGAAAGTGGGTTAGGATTGCGCCCTTAGAGATATAAATAAAACGCATTACAGTTGGCCCTTCTTACTTGTGGGTTCGGTACCCACTGGATTTGACTCAACTTCCAGCTGACTCAACTGCAGCTGGATTTGACTCAGCTGCATCTGGAAGGCCTTAAAGGCTTCCTAGACGTGACCAGATGTGACTTCTGATCATGACTAAGAGGTGTTCTGAGGTGATGC
This sequence comes from Tiliqua scincoides, assembly GCF_035046505.1. NCBI lineage: Eukaryota > Metazoa > Chordata > Lepidosauria > Squamata > Scincidae > Tiliqua > Tiliqua scincoides. The sequence continues at coordinate 16,854,286 of NC_089830.1, read as the reverse complement.
TTGCCCTCCCCGGGTCTCAGAAAGCCAAAACCAGAAGTGCCTTCCAGGTGCCTCCAGGAAGCTTTCTGAGGTCCAGGGAGGCCAAGAGTGGCTTCTCCGCAACTCAGAACACCTTCTGGACATGACTGAAAGGCATTTCTAGTTGCATCTGGGAGGTCCTTGAGGCCCTCCCCATGGATTCCATTATCCATAGATATTGGTATATGTTGGCGGTCTGGGAACAGGTCCCCTGTGAATCTCGAGGGCCAACTGCATAGACTTTATATCTCTATGGCCGAAAGGAAAGCAATCAAAATTGTGAGCTTAAAAAGTGCATGTGAATTAATGGACCAAATGGATCTACTGTAAGCACATTTTAAGCCATTTCTGCCTCATGTTGCAGGGAGTGGTGGAGATAAATGGATGGATGGAGGTTTGTGAATGTGTTTGTTTTATAACTCTTGTAATTATCATACTTTAGTGCAGCGATTTTCAACTGCTGTGCCATACTGCATGGCAAATGGTCTGCAGGTGTGCCATGAGGCTTTGTGGGGGGGTGTCATATATTGATGATACATCACCATAAGGTGATGTGAGTCCCCGGCCGGCAGTGCACCCTATCTTGTCAATTGTCAAAAAAATTGATAGTGTGCCTTGATAATTTTCGTGCCTTCTAAAGTGTGCCATGAGATGAAAAAGATTTAAAATGGCTACTTTAGCGGGATAGTAAATAGTGGTTGTAGGAGACACCTACCTGATTTGTTCGGTGTAGTAATGGATTCCCTTCTGCAAGCAGGAAATCAAATCTAAAAGACAGCAGGGGAGAGACCCAGGGTTGGTGCCAGAGAGCTCTAGGTCCTTGGACAAGGGATCTACCTGGACCCCTACTTGCCACTCTCCCCATCACTCCTAGTCCCAGCCTTCTGGGAGCTTGACTTGGTTTGGCCTAGCACGGGGCAGGCAGACTTCCCCCCATCCCATCCTCTCCACCAAGTCTTAAGAATACAGGCATGTGCTGCTTAACAATGGACCGCATAATGACGGACCTAATATATGATGGTGGCCATAGCACAACAAAGAGGTTCTTAATGAGGCAATCAAGTCTCTCATAGCCTGCAGCAGAGTGTTTACACAACAGAGAGGCTCTGAATGCAAAGAAGTGGCAGTCTATCTTCAGTAGCCTGTACAGTCAGCAGGTGTCTGGCAAGGAGTGTCTGTTTACACATCAAAGGTACTAGATTGGGTGGGATGTTCGCTTAACAACCTAACTGCATAACAGCAGGGATTGGAGAACGTATCCCCATTGTTAAGTGGCGCACACCTGTATAAGAACATAAAAAAAGCTGGATCAGGCCAACGGCCCATCTAGTTCAGTTTCTTGTATCCCACAGTGGCCCACCAGATGCCATCATCCCTTTTCTTAGTCACCTCTGCTGTGGCTAGTAGCATCACAGAGGGGGCTGACTCAAGATTTCTCAGTGCCTGAGATGATAAAATACCTCCACTCCCCCAGTGCCTTTTGTTCCTTAGATTCAAAAAAATAAGTCTACATTTGACTGAAAAAAAGAGAAGGAAGAGGGAAACAGCAGGAGAGGAAGTGTAGAGGAGAAAAGAGTGGTGGGTTACTCTAGCCCAAACACTGTAGTCTGTTCCATACTGCATTTTCTAACCTCTTCTGCTCTTTTTCAATTCAGGGAACGGAATGAGAAGGAGAGCCACAGGCAGGTGGGCAGGTGGAGGTAGGCGGAGGGCCTCTCAGCATGTTGGCTGAGGCAAGCATCTCAGTCACTTCATGGTTGTGCTGGCCCCAACCACCAAGATGGTGGCAGCATTCTAACCAACTCAGAGGGTAGCACCACACCAGGCCAAGATTAGTGGACTACTCTTTTTGTCTCCTCTCCTGCTTTTACGTGGCTGCCACTGCTGGCCACAGCGTTGCTTCCACAAGTCACCAACACAGCACCAAAGAGCAGAGTCGGTGTGGCAGGAACGGCAGGATAAAGGGTTGGGGGATGAGTACCTGGGGAATGGGGGTGGGCAGTATGCACCCCCCCCCTCCAGATGCCAAATGTCAGGATGCAAGCACCTTTCAACAGCTTTGGGAAGCAAATCCAGCTCTTTGGTCCAAGAACACTGAACTTTATCTTGCCCACTTTCTACTAGGTTCTTGTATAAGCTGTGCCCTTTGTGAGCTCCATAGTTGAGAGCTGCCCATCTATCAACCAATCGGACCCTAAGAACAGACTCATGAATATGAACCTTGTGAGGCCTCCCTTTGGGGGGAGGGGAGGGCCCACCCGGTCTTTCCAAGGGGGACCCCCTTGTGGAGGCCTCCAAACAGTTCACCAGAAGAAGGGGGGGTTGTGTCACCCAGTTCCCCCTCTTTGGGTTGGCAGCATTCACCAGTCAGGAGCAGGGGCTGCTAGCAGCAGGTCCTCCTGCCTGCTCTTCTGACTCCCCACTGCCTTGTCATCCCTGGCCTCCAGGTTTATGTAGGGCAGACCCCTCCCCTTTGGCCCCTTCCCTTCCCTCACAGGGATGGTACAGAAAGGGTCTGTCTCTGGGACTGCCCTCCCCTGGGATGACCAGCACTCCTCCCCTTCCTCTCTCTGTTTCCCTCCCACCTCCTCTCACCTGGAGCTGCCAGGGTTGTTCCTGAGAGGGCTGCTGCCTCTGCTCTGGTCTCTGCCTTTGGGGGTTGGGCTGGCCTTGCCCACCTGGGTCCTGTAGCTCTGCAGATGACGTCGGGAGGTCCAGTTGTGGGCCCCCGACGTCATAGCCAGGTGCCCTGCCCGGCAAGGCAGGTCCCGGCTGGCTGGGTGAGGGAGTGCTCCCCTTTTCCCCCGAGGCAGGGGAGGGGTGACTGCCCAGCAGCCGAATGGCCTGCATCCTGTCTCCCCCCTCCTTCCTCCAAGGCAGAGGGATAAGCGGGGGGGTTCAGCGCGCCATGTTCTTCTGCTGCGCTTTGCCGCCTACAGGAGTGCCCCAGCAGCCTATGGGGAGGTGGGCCCATGTTCCACCGGCTTCCTCCCTGATCCTCTGGCCCAGAAGCCTTCTCCCTGGGTAAGTTGGGGACTTGTGGGAGGAGGGGAACCCTGACAAACCTATCCATATGAGTATTTCAAGTGTTTCAGAACTGGTTCAAAGTGGTACCCAACCACTTTTTTTTACAGTTAGTACTTGAACCAGAGATTAAAAAAGAAAAAAGAAAAACAGAGGAGCAAACTGCTACTTCAGGCAAGCATGGAATTGACTGGAGGGTAATTTAGATTCCAGAATGCAGCCTGTCACAATGGAGAGACAGCGGGTGCTGTTTCTCCCACTCAGAGAAGCATCAAGAGATCCGAAGTCCAAGCTTCCCGTCATTCCTTTTCAACCGCCTCCTCTCACAATTCCACCCACAAATCACAAAGGACTGAAGAGGGGGGGGGGGAAATGACTCATGAATTTTTGTGGTATGAACCCAATTAATGACTGATGCCTGAACCCTTCAAAAGCTGCAGATGCTCCCCTGGGAATTCTGCCCACAACAGAATCAAAGCCCAAGGCTGGATTCTCATTTATGTAAAGGCTCGTTTGTACCATTTTGGAGCTGCATTAGCTCTTGCCCCATAAGCTCTTGCTGTCCTTCGCCGTGGGAGGGAGGACAGGCCCAAGACCTCCTGTCTCACCCCCTACCTAGCAGCAGATCAGCCAACACTTACTTTGTTGTCCCTTCCACTTCCTGGATTTGAAAAGAGGGGAACGGAAGAGAAGAGGAAGTGTGAAGGAGAGGTGTGTGTGTGTTACACTACAGACACTCTAGCCAAGCACTTTCCTCCCTATGTCCAGCTCCGCTTCTTTCTTCTGTTTTGAATCCAGGGATCCAGCAGGACAGGGGTGAGTGGGTGGCAGCAAGTGGGAGGTACCCTTGCCTATCCATGACCTGAGGCAACTGCCTCAGTTGGCCTCATGGGTGGGCCACCTGGGAAGGCAATATCCTCCATTGGAAAAGGTTCCCAGCTATCATTCAATTATAAACATATGACATCTTGAGAGAGAAAACAGTACCAAATGGGAACAAAGTTTCCACTGCAGAAGACTGGAAGGTACGGCATTTAGGATTATTAGGGGGTGGGGCAGCAAGAGAGCACCAGCCTGCCTTCCTGCTCCTGCATGCGGCATGAGAGCACCTGCTGTTGCCTGGCTTGACCGCCTGCCAGCCCCATCTGCTCACCTCCAGCACTGCCTCACTCAGCCTCACTGTTCTCCTGCGTGCAGTGGAACCGCGATCCTTACCTGACCGGTTGCCCCTGGCGTAAGAAAGCAGGAAACCCCGTCCCGAGCGATGGGTCGTGCTGTTGAACAAGACGGTTACTGAGCTGGAGTTTAGCACCAAGACTGTGCGTGGCAGAATCGAGTTGCTGCAGTATGGGCCTGGAGAGAAAGAGAGAGAGAGCAGATCCCTGGACTGCAGTGCTCAGGAAGCACGAGTTGTCTTCATCAGATGGGCAGCAGAGAATCGCCCCAACCCAAGGGCCAAAACAGTGATGACACATCATTCCCTCCCATGGTTGGATGGTTTTAAAAAAAACGTTTAAAGCACATATGGAAAGGTATTCTGATGTTTGTGAACGCACCAACATTGTGGGAGAGGAAGTTTAACTTTTTCCCCGCACCCCATTTATCCTGTCTAAATACCCCACAATTGCTTTTAACTCAATGGGAAACAACCAAGGTACAGGGCCGGACCCAGGAGTGGTGGACCCCGATGTGGAGCATTCACACAGGGCCTTCCTCCCCATGGCCCACTCACCAGGCAGCTGCGGCAACGCAGCTGTGGCAAGCCAGACACCTGTGGCTTTCCCACGTGCAAAGTGCGGGACCCCACAATAGTTAGTGTCATCATATCACTGCCAACTGCTTCTGGAGAGGCCCATAAATAGACTCGGGGGCAGTGGGTCCCAGTGGGTCTAAAAGAGCCTACGCTGTGCTCACTGCACTGCCCTCCCAGGCTGGGGGGGATGCTGAGATGCTAACTGTGATAGTAGGCAACCTGCCCACCGCACCAGTGCAAGGCCCTCCAAAGCGCAGTTTGAAGAAATTGGGCAAATCACCCCGTGCTTGTATGATATCTATATCCCCCCTCCCATGTGTGTATACATGCATCTCATTTAGACTGAGAAAAAAAGTGCAGGGGAAAAAGATCTAAACACCCTCTCTAGAGCCACTGCTCTGCTAACAAACGGAGCTCCTCCCACAAACATTCTGACTTTAAAATATATATTTCAAGTCAGATCATGGTTCTCCCACATGGCATCTGCTATGGACCTGGAGAGCTGCTGTAGCCTAGTTCACTCTCATGTCTAGCCCAGAGGAGAAGATTGTGTCACATGCCATGATATCCCCCGTGGGTCAACTGCACCCCCAGAAAGGGATCTGTCCATTTGTTCTCCTCATATGTTCAGTGAGCCTACAGAAGGGGTTCTTCAGCATCACGATCCTCTTCTGCTTGGCTCCAAAGAACTCCAAAAATAAATCCTTTATGCTTTCAGCCCATTTAATCCAAATTAATTTGCAATCTCCCTCTGCCTGTTAAGACGGCAGCTTAACAAACTGCGTTTGCTTGGCGTTTTATGGGGAGGGTCTGCTTAGTGTTCAGTCTGCGAAAGGGCAGATTTGCCCATCACCGTCTCCCCTTCCCCCAGCCCCCAGCTGTCATTTCGGCCTATAAGCCAAGAACCAAAAAACCCATTTTAATCTACTCTGCTTCTGCTCTGGCTTTGACTTAAAAGAAACCCAATGAACTGATGTTGAAAAGCCCCTTTATGGTTGAAAATACTTTCTTCTTTTTTTAAAAAACAAACCCTTAAAAGAAAAGCAGCCAGTGCTTTGAACCAATCATATAATATCCATGAAGAAGGGCAGCCTGAATGAATAAAGCAGTTGGGGCAGAATTCATATTGGGATTACTGAGCTCAAGCAATAATGCAGCCCTTGGATTCAGCCACACATGGATTTGCGCAGGCCCGTCTGCTGATGGGGCTGGGTGAAGCAAATGCTTTGAATGGCAGAGGCAGTGGGAGCCCTATGGGTCTCTGCCACCAAGCTGCCCACCTTCTCCTCTGTTGGCCAGCTGATTTCTCATGTAGTGCCAGGGGCTTGAGTCAGCTGCCCCTTCTCTTCTTCTGAAAATGAAGTGAGAAGTAGAATGTTGGGGGCTAGAGTGTCTCCAAACAGACACTCTAAGCTACCACCATTCTACTCTTCTCACTTGCTCTTCTGCTCCCCAGGCTCTGCCAAGGGAAGTGGAATGAGGCAGTGAAAGCCACCGCTGCTGGGGAGGAAAAGGGGTAAGAGTTTGCATGTGGCCCCAGTGGGGGGGGGGGCATGCTTGATTGGCTGTGTTAACAAGCAGCCTGAGTTGAGCCAGCAGTGAGCTAAGCTGGATGACAAACCAAATGTCTGGTTATTTTAGATTGCGCTGGTCTGTGTTTATGCCCTGAAACTTCCAAACAGAGTGCTTGCTTGCTTGTTTGTTGGCAACAGCCTGTCCCCAGTTACACACAGAAGAGTTTTTGTCTCTGTTATTAAGAAGGGAAGGAAAGAAGGAACAAAGTTGGCCCCAAACTTCTCAGTGTTTGACACAGCACACCCCATAAACCACCCCCGTGAGGTGGCACATCCAGTAGCATAGCCACGGGGGGGGGTTCGCACAGTAAGTGTTGCAGGAGCCACAACACACTGTTGAAGTGCCCCTTGCCACTCGCCATTGGAGCAGCGATGGCAACATGCAGGCACTTGTCAAAATGTGAGCGCCTGTGCATTGCTGTCACTGCCCCAACTGCTCTGATGGTTGGTGAGAGGGGCCGTTTACATGACATGTTGTGGCACCTGCAATACTTACCACGACTCCCCCCTCTGGCTACGCTACTGGGCACATCAACCACTGCCTGTGCTGTTCCTTTTCCTCTTCTTGGTCTGTGGTTTAGGAAAGGAGGAGGTGAACAGAGCAGAAAAGGAAGCATTAGAGGTGAAGAGTCTCTCCAAAGCTGTAGCCCACTACTCATTCTCATTTCCTCCGCACTTCCTTCCACTCCATTCACCTTTTCCTTTTCTAATCCAGGGAGCAAGACAAGGAGGAACAACAGTGGAAGCCAACGGATGGACAGAAGTGGTCACCCTCCACCAATCTGCCTCCTGACAGAGCTGGCCAAAAGGAATGAGAGCGGAAGGCACCACCCTTTGGGGGGGGGGGTGCAGCTAAGTGGGGCAGATTATAGCACAATCCTGGAATGAATGAGGGCTGGTGCAAGAGTGTTGCAAGCGTGCCCCAAGTCATGTTTACACTTCCGGGAGAGTCAGCTGGGCCAGTGCGAGATTGTGCACCAGCCAGCGGAGGCCACATCTGGCCTTCACGCTGGCCTGAGCAGGTAAGGTTGTGAAGCCTGGGGAGGATGGCACGGGGGCTTGGGAAGGGGAGGGCGTTTCGGGGCAGGGGGAAGGTGGACCAGGCACGGGAGAGGGGTGGAACCAGCCTCCAGCACTTAGGCCCATCCTAAGCCCCTTCCTGAGCAGCCTGGCATTACACTGGGCTGCTCAATCTGCTCCAGTGATTTTGCTGGCACAGATCCAAATAGTCTCATTGTGGTGGCTGGGGCATTACTCGGGGTAAGGGGACATGTCCCCTTACTTTGAGTTGCACTTCTTCTACCTTCTCACCTGTGCTGGACCTGTCGCAGGCCTGTTGGCCTGCCTATTCCAGTCCAGGTTAGGACTGGGCTGCAGTTGTTTAGCATTTCGAAGGTCCCAGGTTAAATCCCTGGATTCTCCAGGTAGGGCTGGGCAAGTCTCCTCTCAGAAGTCTTGGAGAATGGCTGTCGGTCACGATAACAACGCTGAGCCAGATGGAGGAACGGTCTGATGTGCTGTAAGTCAGCTTTCTACGTTTGAAAAGTAAGTCAGCCTGTAGATGAGGGAGGACAAGGCTTTTCTTCAGAACCCTTCACTTTCCTACTCTTGAAAGCTTCTTGGCTTCTTCTGCTCCCCAATGAATCATCCCCAAAGAATCATTAACGTCTGCCTGGATGAACTTCCTTCCAGTAAAGGCTTGGATTTGGCAACGGGGTGGGAGAACAGGGCAGAAGGAGCCACCACTCTTGGATCTGGAGATGCTTCTCACTCTCTTCCGCTTTTTGTTCGGTTTGCATTATTGCCGGCTGGTGGCCTATGACGCATCTCGCACGCACCAGATGTTACACAAGCATGACCGACATTTCTGGTATGTGCCATTCCAAGCCAGGCAGGGGCCGGGAGGCTGTGTGGAAATCTGCTATTCCCAACCCACGGTGCCAAAACCCTTCACTCTGCAGACGCACCAAAATAGTCCAAACCCACTCCAAAGCCTGTAACATGATCCTGCTGCTGTATTGTTTGCGAGTGTTACTGTCAGTGCTGTTGCATCAAACCACTTGGCGGGAAAGTCCTCCTTAGGATGTGGTAAGGTTGAGCTAGAAAGCTTGACTCTTACTCTAGCACAGGGGTGTCCAAAGTTTTTGGCAGGAGGGCCACATGGTCTCTCTGTCGGGGGCCAGGGGAAAAAAGAACTAATTTACATTTAAAATTTGAATAAATTTACATAAGTTTACATAAATGAATATATTAAAGATGGAACTTATATGAATGAATGAAGGTCTTGCAGTAGCTTAAGGCCTATAAAAGGCCTTGCACAAAGCAAGGCTGGCCTTTCCTTTGCTGCTGCTGCTGCTGCATCACAGATGTGAAACAACAAGCAGTGGAGGGAACCCTCATCCACAGCTCACGTGAGATGTCAAACAGTTGTCCTCACACTGAGAGCAGTTGTGTCGGGCCAGTGTAGGCTCTAACAAATCTCCAGAGGGCCAGAGGCTCATTGGAGACTGGGGGCTCCCTGAGGGCTGCATTGAGGGGTTTGGGCACCCCTGCTCTAGCAGAACATCCAATAAGGGCTTGTGCCATTCTGCTACAGCTTGCTAGCCTGAGGCAGATGGGACCTGCTCAGAAGAAGAAAGTAAGCTCCCTGAAGATCCCAGTACCTGCTGAGACCAGGAAAAATTAGCTTCCCCTTTTAGACCTTAGACCCCACTGAAGCCAAGGACTTAGACATGTACCAAATCCTGATGCCCAAGGCAGTATGCTGAATGCCACCACCAATGAATCAATGCCACCAATGATGCTACAGTTCATCACGTCTCCTGCTCCCTGAATTTGAAAAGGAAGAGGGAAGGAGCAAAAGGAGACATGTAAAGGAGAGTAGAGTGGTGGGCTAGAGCACCCCTCCAGCCTACCACTCTCCTCTCCCCTCTTCTGCTCTTCTCTGCTCCATGCTTCTGCTCCATTCCCCTCCTTGAATACAGGCAGTGGGAGGAGAACTGGTGGAGGCCAGCAAGTGGACAGAGGCAGGCCTTCCTTGTCAGCTTGAGGCACTGAGACCCAAATCCTAACCAGCTTTTCAGCACTGGCATAGCAGTGCCAATGGGGCATGTGCTGCATCCTGCAGTTGGGTGTCACTCACAGAGGCCTCCTCAAAGTAAGGGAGTGTTTGTTCCCTTATCTTGGAGCTGCGTTGCCCTTATGTTGATGCTGGAAAGGGGGTTAGGGTTGTGCCCTGAGTCACGGAGGCATCAACCTTGGATGAACCGTCCTGTATATCCCTTGCCACATGCCTGGACTCCCTCTGTGTTACAGCAACCCCACAATCGCCTCTTGAAATCCCTAAACAAAGATGGTGAACTTGGACAGCAGCCTTGGTCTTTCAGGGGAGCACAATCCCATCTGAAACAAGGCTGTGCTCCTTCACCCAGAGTGACCAATTCGCCAGCCAATACCTCTCTTGTCTGGATTATTTATTTATTTATTTATTTATATGATTTATATCCCACCTTTCTCCTACCAGGGGTACTCAAACTTTCAACTTTAGGGATGCTGGACCTTTAACAAGTGTATAGAAGAGAGAATTTCAGCAGGTGCAACTTGACATCCCACAGATGACAAGAAAATGCTCAGCTGAAAGAAAGGGTAAATACTGAAATCATCCTTATCATAAGAACATAAGAAGAGCCCCACTGGATCAGGCCACAGGCCCATCTAGTCCAGCTTCCTGTATCTCACAACGGCCTGCCAAATGCCCCAGGGAGCACACCAGATAACAAGAGACCTCATCCTGGTGCCCTCCCTTGCATATGGCATTCTGACATAGCCCATTTCTAAAATCAGGAGGTTGTACATACACATACCCTGGGGGCTGGGGGCTAAGAATAGGCCCTCAGTTTGGCTGTACTTGTCGTAAGAGGCGACTAAACAGCCACCGGGTAGATGGGACTCATCAGCCTAGGAAGGCAGCTCATCTAAGAGAAGGAAACTCTGACCTCAAACCTCCACTGCCTTGTGGCTACATCCAGTTCTGCAAAAGGCTTCAGGAGTCAACCTCGAGGCAAAATCAGGAGCCGGAGTCCCTTAGGCAGTTCATGGCTGAACACAGTCATGTTCTGGCAACTCCTGCGACGCCGCTGGAACCAACCGTATTGGTTTCTGCCTTTCCATTGGACCATTCCAGCGATGTGGAGAGGGGGGGATTTGCTGCATGGGTAACAGCCTATCCTCCATACCTTCTTTACCCAGGCTTCGCGCACTGGAGAGGACACTCCAACTTCACCATACGGCGTCGGCACAACACGGGAAGCAGAGGTTTACCGGTTATAAGTCTTTGCTCGATTGGCGTAGAGCATGACGCCAGGGGCTGCTTCCGACGGTGGGAGAGATCATTGCATCTCATTGGGCAGCTACCGCCCGCCTTAAGCTGGGCAGTCCCCAGCCAGTAAGGTGTTGCCTCGCCACGGTCCGTTAACCTCATGGGGTGCGTGGGGTTTAGGGTGAAAACCGACAAGTGGATCGACAACTCTGCACCATGCAACAGAAAACAGAAAACTACTGCCCTAAAGCTGGGCACCTGGAACGTTAGGACAATGACACCTGGCTTCTCTGATGACCTGCAAGAAATAGACGATGCACGCAAAACAGCTGTCATCGACATGGAGCTGAGCAGACTGCAGATGGACATCGTCGCCCTTCAAGAGACTAGGCTGCCAGATTCCGGATCTGTCAAGGAGAGAAATTTCTCATTTTTCTGGCAGGGAAAACCACCAAACGAAACCAGGGAGCATGGCGTTGGCTTTGCGGTCAGAAATACCCTGCTGAAATCCATCATCCCACCTACTGTGGGAAGTGAAAGAATTTTGTCCCTGCAGCTCCAGTCATCAGCAGGACCTATCACTCTCATCAGTGCTTATGCACCGACTCTGTCGTCTCCAGCAGAAGCCAAAGACAAATTCTATGATGACCTGGCCACCACTGTCAAGAAAATCCCTGTAAAAGAGCCATTGTTCATCCTCAGCGATTTCAATGCTAGAGTTGGTGCTGATAACAGTTCATGGCCCACTTGCTTAGGTCAGTTTGGCACTGGGAGGATGAACGAAAATGGCCAACGCCTGCTAGAGTTTTGCTGTCATCACGGTCTCTGTGTCAGCAACACGTTCTTCAACACAAAGCCCCAACATAGAGTCTCTTGGAGACATCCAAGATCAAAGCACTGGCACCAGCTCGACCTGATCCTCACCAGACGCTCCAGCCTTCCCAGCATCAAGATCACACGCAGTTATCATGGTGCTGCCTGCGACACTGACCACTCCCTGGTGTGCAGCAGAGTGAAACTGCAAACAAAGCGACTGTATCACACGAAAAAGGAAGGAAGGCCTCGCATTGATACCAGCAAGACCCGGGATCAGAGAAAAGTGGAAGAATTTGCACAAGCGCTTGAGGAATCTCTTCCAGGCCCGGCTGACGCAAACGCATCCAACAGATGGGAACATTTCAAGAATACCGTTTACAACACCGCCTTGTCCATATTCGGCAAGAAGACCAACAAGGCGGCAGACTGGTTTGAAGCCCACTCTGAGGAGTTGACACCAGTCATTGAGGAAAAGAGGAGAGCTCAAGCAGCATACAAGGCCTGACCCGGTGAGTGCAACCTGCAGGTCCTCCGAACTGCTCGCAGCAAAGTCCAACAGACTGCCAGGAGATGTGCTAACGACTACTGGCTCCAGCTCTGTTCCGAGATACAGATAGCAGCTGACACGGGCAACATCAAGGGGATGTATGATGGTATCAAGCAGGCCCTAGGTCCAACACAGAAGAAAATTGCCCCTCTGAAGTCTGCCACAGGCGAGGTCATCCAGGATCGGGCGCAGCAGATGGAACGCTGGGTGCAGCACTACTCTGAGCTATATTCCAGAGAAAATGTAGTCACCGAAGAAGCACTGAACAACATTGAGTGCCTGCCTGTGCTGGAAGAGCTTGACAGTGAACCAACCCTAGAAGAACTTCACGTGGCCCTGGACTCCCTTGCCTTTGGCAAGGCACCTGGAAAAGACAGCATCCCTGCTGAAGTCCTAAAATGCTGCAAAGAGATCATCGTCACTGAGCTGCATGAAATCCTCTGTCTCTGCTGGAGAGAAGGTGGAGTACCTCAAGACATGAGGGATGCAAACATCATCACGCTGTACAAGAACAAAGGTGACAGGGGTGACTGCAACAACTACCGCGGCATCTCTCTCCTTAGCGTTGTAGGAAAGTTGTTTGCCCGAGTTGTACTAAAGAGGCTCCAGGTACTTGCAGAGAGCGTCTATCCAGAATCGCAGTGTGGATTCCGAGCCAACAGGTCCACCACTGATATGGTATTCTCCCTTAGACAACTGCAGGAGAAATGCAGGGAACAACGACAGCCACTCTTTATAGCCTTCATAGATCTCACAAAGGCTTTCGACCTGGTCAGCAGAGACGGCCTCTTCAAGATTCTCCCCAAGATTGGATGTCCACCCAGGCTCCTCAGCATCATCAGATCTTTCCACAAGGACATGAAGGGCACTGTTGTCTTCGATGGCTCCACATCAGACCCTTTTGACATCCGAAGCGGAGTGAAGCAGGGCTGTGTTCTTGCACCAACCTTGTTTGGGATTTTCTTCGCTGTCCTACTGAAGCAGGCCTTTGGAACTGCAACAGAAGGCATCTATCTCTGGACCAGATCAGATGGAAAGCTCTTCAACCTCTCCAGACTGAGAGCAAAATCCAAAGTCCAGCTGAAATGTCTGCGTGACTTCCTCTTTGCCGACGATGCAGCTGTCACTACCCACTCTGCCAAAGATCTCCAGCAGCTCATGGATCGTTTTAGCAAGGCCTGCCAAGATTTTGGACTGACAATCAGCCTGAAGAAAACACAGGTCATGGTTCAGGATGTGGACTCACCTCCCTGCATTACAATCTCTGAGCATGAACTGGAGGTTGTCCATGACTTTGTGTACCTTGGCTCAACGATCTCCGACACTCATTCTCTCGATACCGAGCTAAACAAGCGCATCGGTAAAGCAGCTACCACGTTTTCCAGACTCACAAAGAGAGTCTGGTCCAACAAGAAGCTGACGGAACATACCAAGATCCAGGTCTACAGAGCTTGCGTCCTGAGTACACTTCTGTACTGCAGCGAGTCATGGACTCTTCGCTCACAACAGGAGAGGAAACTGAGCGCTTTCCACATGCGCTGCCTCCGACGCATCCTCGGCATCACCTGGCAGGACAAAGTTCCAAACAACACAGTCCTGGAACGTGCTGGAATCCCTAGCATGTATTCACTGCGGAAACAGAGACGCCTGCGTTGGCTTGGTCATGTCGTGAGAATGGATGATGGCCGGATCCCAAAGGATCTCCTCTATGGAGAACTCGTGCAAGGAAAGCGCCCTACAGGTAGACCACAGCTGCGATACAAGGACATCTGCAAGAGGGATCTGAAGGCCTTAGGGATGGACCTCAACAAGTGGGAAACCCTGGCCTCTGAGCGGCCCGCTTGGAGGCAGGCTGTGCAGCATGGCCTTTCCCAGTTTGAAGAGACACTTTGCCAACAGTCTGAGGCTAAGAGGCAAAGAAGGAAGGCCCACAGCCAGGGAGACAGACCAGGGACAGACTGCACTTGCTCCCGGTGTGGAAGGGATTGTCACTCCCGGATTGGCCTTTTCAGCCACACTAGACGCTGTGCCAGAACCACCTTTCAGAGCGCGATACCATAGTCTTTCGAGACTGAAGGTTGCCAATACATACACATTGATCTGGGAGTAAATCCTATTAAACTCAGTGGGACTTACTCCTGAATAGACAGGCATAGGATTGCATTGTAAATGTACACTGCTAACTGGACAAAGAGGCACTTTTTAAAGCAAAGCTCCTCTTACATTTAGCAGGCAGAGACTACCTGTCTTTTCTAGCAGCTCTTGATGGTATTTCTCCTTAATCTTTTTAGACTGTGAGCCCTTTTGGGACAAGGAGCCATTTACTTATTTGATTTTCTCTGAAGTAAACTGCTTTGTGAACCTTTCTGTTGAACAGCAGTATATAAATACAGGTATTCATCACTGACAATGTCAGTGGTCCTAAACCACTAGAGTCTGGCAGAAAATGACATTTTTTTCTAACCCATCTAACACAGCTATTTTCAACCACTGTGCCGTGACACACTGGTGTGCCGCAAATGGTCCCCAGGTGTGCCGCGGGAATTTGGGAGAGTGTCATTTGTTAGTAGGGCCCTTGGGGGATGTGAGTCCCCCACCAATAGCATGGTGTGCCTTGTCAATGGTCAAATTACTGATGGTGTGCCTTGACCATTTTAGGGTCCTTTTAGTGTGCCGCGAGATGAAAAAGGTTGAAAATCACTGTTCTAACATATAGTATTCTGACTGCCTATAGATCCACAGGCTAATTTGAACAATTGGGGACACCTGAGGTGAAGCTGCACTTAGAGTGTGACTCCAACTTCTGGCACCAAACTATCTTGATGATCCATCACTCTGATTAAGGCAATCTGCAGCCACAAACCATGGTTGAGTCAGAATTAATGTTTCCCACATCCTCATCTTAACCAAACACTGCTTTGCAAAAAAACAAAAATTCCTAGTTCCCACCCCACCCTGACCCCAGCAATAATGCCAGCATGAATTGGTGGAGTCTCTTCCACTCACTCAAAAACTAGCTCACTGCCTTTAAGCCCACAACGCCCAGGAAGAAGAAAAGGTGGCAGGCATGGCTGTCCAAACGGTCCTTGCATCAAACTGTAACTAAGCTTAAATATGTAAACATGAAATAACTTCATGTTCTTCCCCAGGTTCTCCCTGCTTCCACTTCCCTCCCCTTCCCCAGGATCCACCAACATACCATGCAGATAGGATTGGGTCATCAGCCCCCATTGTGCAACAAGACACATATCTAATTTGACCCTAGTTATAATTAGGAACACAAGGAGACGCCTTCTATGGGGCCAGACCACTGGCCAACCTAGCTTGGTATTTCCAGTAAGGTTAGATGGGGCGTCTTTCCTAGCCTTACCAGAAGATTATAGGAATTGAAATAGGGACCTTGTGGATGCAAAGCAGGTGCTCTACCACTGACTGAGGTGGTTGTGCATTTATCTTAGGGCCCAATCTTAACTAAATCCTAACTAAATGCACAGGCTCTGCTGCATCCTATGGGCAGTTGGAGACAATTCTAGGGCAGAGATGAAAGTAAAAAAATTTTTTCACTTACTGTTCTCCCAATGGGTCTACTTGGATCTGCACCAGCTTTTTTGTTGGCACAAGTCTAAGCAGACCCAAAGGAGCGTGTCAAAGGTGACAAGGTGGTCAGGGGATATCGATGGAGAAGGCTCTACCAATACCAACCCACCAGCTTCTCATGTCACACCCCCTGAGGCCCCAATCCCCAGTCTGCCCACCTCTCACCCCGTTCCACCCACCCCCTACCCCCATCACCGGCATACTGGCTCTGGTGGGCACAGCGGTTTCTAGTAGTGAGGCTGCAGCACTGCTGACTTTTGCAGCAGCGCATGAAAAAGGGCCACCAATGGAGCACTGCATGCACCCTTAGCAGCCATTTTATAACAGCGGAACAGGGTTACACTGTCATAAATGCCTCCACGCCTCTCCCCAAAACCAAATCTCTTTTGCTTTGGAGTGACCTATAGAATTAGAGCAGTGCTAAAAACATTTTAGCACTGGGGACCCACTTTTTGCAATGACAAACTCTTGGGACCCACCAGAAGTGATGCCATTAACCTGGAAGTGATGTCATGGCTGGAAGTGATATCATCAAGTTTAGGCTTGAAACCTAAGCTGTGATTAGTCAAAGGTCCGATTACACACTTGTCCTGTTATTTTGCATAGCTTGGAATTCAAACATTCCAGCTTGGAAGTCAAGGCAGAATGCAGACTTGGATCCTTCTCCAACCACACAGCCCTCCCCCCTTTCTAGTGTCCCATCTTTATTCAGGGTAAAGCACCATGTCTGTCTCCCACCAGGAGCATGCCCTGCCCAGTAGCTCTGTACCCTGTATTTTCAGTGGTGACCCACAGTTTGAGAAACACTGTATTAGAGCAAATATTCTTGAATTGGATTAAATTGAATGCTCTGCAAGGAAAAAGATTGGCCCAGTGAGTGTGACGCCTGTGTGATGATCAGCCTCAACTGCAGATGTGTGCAAGGCAAGATCCTTCTTGGGTCTATTTGTTCACAGTTCTTCCTGGCCGCCGCACCGTGGTGTGAAATCCTTCATTCCTCACTGCTTGCCTCAGCCTATGGGGTTTGCCAGCTGCATCACTTCCCACAGCGAGCCGATTGAAAAACAATGATAGAGAGTTACGGCCAAAAGCGTCTCTCTCTTCCTCGCTGTGCACACATCGTGTCGCTCCAAGGTCATGCTTGCACAGAACTTCCGGCACGGAGAAGAACTTCCCAGAAAGGCAGCCAAAACCCAGCTTTGCTGACAGCTGAAATCCATCAAAAGACACCCCCCCCCCCGCCTTTTGGAGCCAGAGGCTGCTATTGGTGCCTCTGCCAGAAGTAAGGACAGGCCAACTAAGGGAGGGATGAAAAAGTCCAGCCAACACAAAAGAAAAGTGTTACTCACAGAAGTCTCCTTTCCAGTGCCAGCCTGTACATTTTGCTGAGCGCCCAATTACACCCCCCCCCACACACACACACACTCACAATCCCATTTCCTTTGTACATCCAAAGTCCTCTCCTTTCCTCCTTCTCCTCTTAGGAGGAGAAGGAATGCAGCATGGTGCCTTCCTTTTCTTGCCACCCCAAGAAACGGCCCACAGTCTGTTGCCCAAAATGGCCTGCTTCACCCTACTTCGTGGTAGGGCCAGCCCTGACCAGTCACACATTCTGCAGAGGCAACCCTGGGTTTGCCACCAAAGGGATGCTCAGCCAGTCCCAACCCCCTGACGACTTTACCTGCAAGATGCACCTGTTGACAAGCACCTGTCTGCTGCATTACGATACACAGGTATTTCATGCAAGCGAATGCCAAAAATAGGCATTATAAGAGTTAAAGAACTGCTGCTTCTCTGTGGCTTTGGTTGGCAGACTTCAGCTAGGAGACCAAGGACAAACTATTGCTCTCTATGGCTAAGCACCCAAGCCAGCAGTTAGCTCAGCCTAATGAGGGACTTATAAAGGCCTTCTGTTCAGGCTGACACTTTGTGCAACCACCGTATTTGCAGTGCGCGGCTTGAGACTTGCGGCTCCCAAGTCATGTTCTGTGTAGTGGCTGCCTACTGCCCTGGACCAACAACCCTTTCCTTCTTGTAAACACTCCTTTTTCCTCTTGTCACATCGATTGCAAATGTCACACCGATTTTTTAAAAAGGAAGGAGGGGGGACCCGGGAAACTATAGGCCAGTCAGCCTAACATCTATTCCGGGTAAGATGGTGGAATGCCTCATCAAAGATAGAATCTCAAAACCCACAGACGAACAGGCCTTGCTGAGGGAGAATCAGCATGGCTTCTGTAAGGGTAAGTCTTGCCTCACAAACCTTTTAGAATTCTTTGAAAAGGTCAACAGGCATGTGGATGCGGGAGAACCCGTGGACATTATATATCTGGACTTTCAGAAGGTGTTCGACATGGTCCCTCACCAAAGGCTACTGAAAAACCTCCATAGTCACAGTCAGGAAATTAGAGGGCAGGTCCTCTCCTGGATAGAGAACTGGTTGAAGACCAGGAAACAGAGAGTGGGTGTCAATGGGCAATTTCCACAATGGAGAGAGCTGAAAAGCAGTGTGCCCCAAGGATCCGTCCTGGGACCGGTGCTCTTTAACTTCTTCATAAATGACCTGGAGACAGGGTTGAGCAGTGAGGTGGCTAAGTTCGCAGACAACACCAAACTTTTCTGAGTGGTGAAGACCAGAAGCGATTGTGAAGAGCTCCAGAAGGATCTCTTCAAACTGGCAGAATGGGCAGCAAAATGGCAGATGCGTTTCAATGTCAGTAAGTGTAAAGTCATGCACATTGGGGCAAGAAATCAAAACTTCACATATAGACTAATGGGTTCTGAGCTGCCTGTGACAGATCAGGAGCGGGATCTTGGGGTGGTGGTGGACAGGTCGATGAAAGTGTCGACCCAATGTGCAGCGGCAGTAAAGATGGCCAATTCTATGCTTGGGATCATTAGAAAAGGTATTGAGAACAAAGCAGCTAATATAATGTTGGCATCCTTCAGTCTCGGAAGACTATGGTATCACGCTCTGAATAGTGTTCTGGAACAGAGTGTCCTCTCCAGTGCGTGAAGCCTGCGTGAAGTAGGTATGGAGGACAGGCTGTTACCCATGCAGCAAATCCCCCCTCTCCACGTTGCTGAAATGGTCCAATGGAAAGGCAGAGGCCAATACGGTTGGTTCCAGCCAGAAGTCGCAGGAGTTGCCAGAACATAACTGTGTTCAGCCATGAACTGCCTCAGGGACTCCGGCTCCGGATTTTGCCTCGAGGATGACTCCTGAAGCCTTTTCCATAACAGGATGTAGCCACAAGGCAGTGGAGGTTTGGGATAAGAATAGGCCCTCAGTTTGGCTGTACTTGTCGTAAGAGGTGACTAAACAGCCACCGGGTAGATGGGACTCGTCTGCCTGGGAAGGCAGCTCATCTGAGAGAAGGAAAACTCTGATCCCAAATATTATAATAGTGTTGTACAAATCGATGGTAAGGCCACACCTGGAGTATTGTGTCCAGTTCTGGTCACCGCATCTCAAAAAAGACATAGTGGAAATGGAAAAGGTGCAAAAGAGAGCGACTATGATGATTACGGGGCTGGGGCACCTTCCTTATGAGGAAAGGCTACGGCGTTTGGGCCTCTGCGGCCTAGAAAAGAGGCGCCTGAGGGGGGACATGATTGAGACATACAAAATTATGCAGGGGGTGGACAGAGTGGATAGAGAGATGTAACCTCCAAAGGGGTGCAATGGGCAACGTTCAATGATCTAGGCAAGAATAGGGTAAAAAAAAATCTAGTTTTTTTCTTTCTGTGCAGGAAATGGACTGCAGAGAAGAAGCTCACACAAGGAGCAGATGTGTCTGCCAATCCATTCAGTTTGCCCCTGAGGAGCAGGAGCCGAAATGTTTTCGGGATTTCCTGGGAGAGATTTAATGGGTTGAAGAGGGACTGGATAGACCTGAGAAGAGTGGGAGCTGAGAGAGGAAAGAAGAAATAAAGGCTGACCTTTGGAAATGCCTGCCTGTAATGCTGTTCGCAGAATCCTGCTTGGCCTTCTGCCAGGAATGGGAGGTGATGGAGGCAGAGAGGCAAGGGGTGAAAGGAAGGGTGGACAAGCCTCCCCCCCCTCCGCCACACCAAGAGGAAGCCGAGCTAAATATAGCAAATGGCAGAAAGAAAACTGCAAGACAAGGAGGCACTGAAGTGACAAGGATCTAGGAATGCCAGAGGATAGCACAGAGAAGGCCCTTTTGTGCTCCCTCAGTGTGACGTCTGAAGTCTGCAGGGTAGTCATTCATCTGGCTAAATACTCAAAGAAATCAAAGAAGGAAAACACATAACAGTTCATTGACTCCCATTTTAAGGAGAATAAGGAAGCGGGGTTGGATCGTTCCCTACAGTTTAAAGTGGTCCCTCAGTCAACTTTACATAACAGGGCCGGCCCATCCGTGAGGTCAACTGAGGCAGTCGCCTCAGGCAGCTGATTGATGGGAGATGCCCATCTTGGTCCACCCACTCATCTGTACTGCTCTTCCTCCAGCTCCTGAACTGGAAAAGGACAGGGGGATGAAGCGAAAGAGGATGTGAGGAGGAGGCAAGTGGTTATCTAGAAAGTCTTCAATGCTCTAGGCCAGGGGTGCCCAAATCCCAGCCCTGGGGCCACATGTGGCCTTCGAGGCCTCTCAATGCGGCTCTCAGGGAGCCCCCAGTCTCCAATGAGCCTCTGGCCCTCTGGAGATTTGTTGGAGCCTGCACTGGCCCAACACAGCATGAAGGCAAATGTTTGACCACTTGCATGAGCTGTGGGATGAGGGCTTCCTCCACCGCTTGCTGTTTCACATCTGTGATGCAGTAGCAGCAGCAAAGGAAAGGCCAGCCTTGCTTTGGGCAAGACCTTTTATAGGTCTTGAGCTATTGCAAACCTTCATTCATTCATATAAGTTCATCTTTAATATATTCATTAATGTAAATGTATGTAAATTTATTCAAATTTTAATTGTTAATTATTTCTTTACATTAAGAATTTTAAATGTAAATTAATTCTTTACATTAATTTAAATGTAAATTAATTCCCCCAACACAGTGTCAGAGAGATGATGTGTGGCCCTCCTGCCAAAAACTTTGGACACCCCTGCTCTAGGCCACCATCTCCTCTCTTCCACACTTCCTGTTCCACTCGGTCCCTCTTTTCCTTTTCTAATCCAGGGAGTGGGAGGACCAGAGGTTGTCATATCACCAGGTTGGGGGGAAGCATTTGACATCCCAGGTCACATGCTGGAAGGTCTTAGGTTGGCCCTGTTGCAGAGGGTCTCCATTGGTTGTCATTTCTATTTGGGAAAGCCACAGCAAATCTGAACTTCTTAGAACTATTTATGTTTTCTCATTTGTAAACTTACTGCCCAATCCTTTGGTGCCAATGCAGTTGTGCTGGCTGAGTTCCCAGTGCATCCAATGGTGGGGAGGGGGATTGGACAGCCAGTCAATAACAATATTTTTTACTTACTCCCTGGTTGGTTGGCAACCTTCAGTCTCGAAAGACTATGGTATAAGCCTACAGCACCCAGTATTCCTAGGCAGTCTCCCATCCAAGTACTAACCAGGCTTGACCCTGCTTAGCTTCCGAGATCAGACAAGATCGGGCTGCCCAATCACCTGTGGGTCTCCTTGAGCATATCCCAGCCATTTTGCTTGCATACATCCAAGGAGGGAAAGGAGAGGGGCGGCCTGGGAAAAAGGGCATAAGCTCTAGTACATGCCGATGCTACCAAGATCCATCCTCCCCACCTCTGCTCTCCCCCAGACCACCCTGAAACATCCCCTCCCCATGAATGCCATGCCTCCACCACCAACTTACCAGCTCCAATGTAGACTTTTGGATCAGCTGCTACATGCACAGCGCCACTGCCCATTTGTGGCAGCAGCCTGGAAGCACATGGCAGTGGCCCTGCTTTTACTCTGCCCTAAAGGGTGTTGCACTGCTAGAATGCTAGTTTTGGCAGTGCAAGGCTTCAGCTGGTGCCCTAATGGATTGATGCATCAACTCAAACTCATACAGCCCAAGGCAGAATTTTTTTTTTCCATGCAGGAGCAGCGCATCATGTGATTTCCCCCACCTGCAGCACATGCAGTGTTGCAAGAGAAGAGGAAGCAAGCTACAACGCAGGTTTACATACTCACCTAATATTTGTAAGAACCACTCAGCAGCAATTTTCAACCACTCTGCTGTGGCATATTGATGTGCTATGCATGGTCTGCAGGTGTGCCACAAGAGTTTTCAGGAGGGTCATTTATTAGTAGGGCCATTGTGGGAGGTGAACCTCATTTTTGTCAATTGGCAAAAAAACTGATGGTGTGCCTTGACCATTTTAGTGCCATGTCAGTGTGCCGTGGGACCACAGAAGCTGAATCCAGCCTCCACACCAATGAAAACAGGTGAGTCTGCACTGGCTGAGCACAGCCAGTGCAGGGGTTGGGAGGGCGGGCGGGGGGGGGGAAGTGTTCCAGGGTGGGTGGCAGGTGGGCCCATGGGCGGGCTGGGAGGGAAAGGGGGATGTTAGGCCAGATCCTATCGCCATCCCTGGGCAGCCCAGGGCTGTCTGGGGCTGCTTGGATCTGCGCCACAGGTGGCACAGATCTGAGTAGCCCCATGGGGGCTGCTGCAGCTCTACATGGGGTAAGTGGAATTACTTCCCCTTGCCTTGGGCCGGGCCACAACCAGTCCAAAACTCGTACTGGATACAGCACAGGCCAGTCAGCCTGCCGGTTCCAGCGCAAGTTAGGATTGCACCGCCCATCATTTTACCTCCCCAACCCCATTGCAAGGTGCACTGCCATTCCTGGCCTCAGCTTTCCATGCATTTACTTCTGCATTTGTCACCATTAAAAAAACAAAAACAAATCAAGCACGTCCTTACCATAGCTGGAACCATCAGATGGAGAAAAGAGTAATAAGAAGCCTGATTTACATTGTTCTGAGGCTTCAATGTCCATGTCACCAAAGGTCAGGCTGAGGTAGCTCCCCACAGCCACGTGAATTTTCCACTCACAGGATGTGAAGTTGGGGTAGGTGCCTGGGTAGTTTTTGGAGGTCAGAGTCCCACTGTAAGGTGTCAGCACTGAGTGGCCACAACCATCCCCTGGAAGGAAATGAGATATGATCAGGTACATACATGTCTTCAGTACTGTGTATCATATTAGTCAACGGTCTCAAAATGGCTAGGGAAGTTGAACAGAAAGGAGGAAGCTGCAGTCAAGACTAAGGGTAGGTCTAGCATGCAACAGAATGAAATGGTCAGGAGCAGCAGAGTCCTGAAGGGGTAGAATGGTCTGGTCCGCTTCAAACCATGAGTGGTGTAACCTGATTTGTAGAACAGAAGTTACGGAGAGGCACTTTGAATCGGTTTAGACATATTTCATATCCACAGATATTGAAGTTTTTGTTTGCAGGGTAACTTTACAAAATGAACACAGTAACCATCTATGTCAAGAAAACAATGATTTTTCAATTTTTGAATATTTAAAGTTTTGCATTTTACATGCAAAATGTCCACAACCGGACAAGCACCAGAGAAAGAAAACATCCATCATACTATTGAAAGCTGACCATCCAATTAGCGAACCACTTATTTCAAAAACCATGTTTCACGGCTTAGTAGTTTGGTTCCACTTTGAATTCAAGGCTTTAGGTTTGAATTCAGTTTCAGTTCACTGAAAACACCTCTCTCAGTCAGTCTCTTGATTTAGGTTCCGGCTTGCTTCAACCCCTTGGCCAGCCCCAGCACACCAGTAAACCCTGCACCAGAGCTAATTCCTCAGTCTGTTTAGCTTCTGCTCCTGGGACCTTGACCTCTGCACCATGTCTCCGGCTGGGCCTGACATCTCCTCAGTGTCTTTCTGGTCCTTCCCCTCCAGTACTGCTGCCTCAGAAATTGACCTTTTGCCTGGCTACGCACCTGCCCTGTCCACCTCTCTTGGATCCTGATTTAACTTTTTCTACAACTAAACCTCCCTGTTTGGACTCCACCCCTGTCTCCATATCCTGGGCTGACAGTCAGCTCTCCCAGACAAACTTGGCCCAAGAACTCTTCACCGGGACAGCACACCAAATGCCACCCCCTTGTACCAAGTGGATGCACCAGCCACCACTGCCACACCTCCTCCCTGGATTTGAAAAGGAAGAGGAAAATGAAGCAGAAGAGGAAGTGTGGAGGAGAGTGGTGGGCTAATGTGAGACACAATGTTGGAGGATCTGCAGTGCTCTCATTCACCACTCTACCTCCTCCACTCCCACGTCCCTCTTCCTTTTTGAAATCATGAAGTGGGAAGAGCAGTGGAGATGGATGGGTAGGTGGAGGTGAGAGCCATCTTGGACAACCATCTCTGTTGGCCTCATGAATGAGCCAGCCCTGGGTTCTGGGTCTCAGAACCCAACCACCTGGAGCAGTCCCCTCCTGCAGCCTGACAATGATTGCATTACACATGATGTATTGGATCGGAAAGAACTTTTGGGCGCAATCCTAACCCCTTATATCAGTGCTTTCCTGCACTGACATAAGGGCAATGCAACTCTGAGGTAAGGGAGCAAACGTTCCCTTACTTTGAGGAGGCCTCCATGAGTGATACCCAACTGCAGGATGCAGCACACATCCCATTGGCACTGCTATGCCAGTGCTGGAAAGCACTGACATAAGGGTTTAGGATTGCACCCTTCAGGTCTGTTTTCAGTTCCCTTAAGCCAGCAATTTTCAGTGTGCCACAGGTGTGACATGGGAGTTTGGGGCGAGGGTCATTTATTACTAAGGCATTGGGAAATGTGAGCCCCCCACCAGCCATTTGGTATGCCTTGTCAATTGTCAAAAGACTGATGGTATTGCCTTGACAATTTTAGCCCCTTACCAGTGTGCTGTGAGATGAAAAAGGTTGACAATCACTGCCTTAAGCTATCCAGTCATTTCATCCACTTCATTTTTAGTAATCGGTCGAGCAGGAGGAATCAGCGTAATTTTCCTTTGGTTGGGAAGCAGGGGATTTACGAGAATTGGTTTTATGACTACAACTCCCTACTGACTAAAGATGCAGATGAATGAGATTATGCCCGAGGGTTAAAGTTTAATCAAGGGTCCGGGAGAGAGAGAGGGTTATCTGCTTGGCAAAAGTGGTGACTGGAAGATTTTCTATGATCCCACAAGTTGCTGGCTTTTCTGATTTATCAGCTTATGTCTTATATCTACTGCATGAAGCAAGAAATAAGACACGTTTCTTGTGTCTATAGAATATTTTTGTTTTATCCTAAGCAAATGCACAGAGACATAACATTGAATAAATAGAATTTGCCTCCATCTGCATCCCGCATGGACGATGGTAAGCGTTTGTAGGGAAAGTTGATCGGTGAGGACTTGAAAAATACAGCCCAAGAACTGCCTGGTTGTTTTCCGGTGGGGTGATTTGAGGGATAGATTTGGAGTAGGAAAATTCTGTATACCAAGGGATGCTTTCTGAGGCCTGGGGAGGCCGCATGCTTTGTCTCACCACTCCAGGTCATTGCCTTCAACAAAGTGAAATTCTCCCCATGGAGAACCCCATCCAAAACTGCCTTTATGTTTAAGGAAAACGTGGTCATATCCAGCCACGTACCTCTAGCATTGTGTGTTGTCTACCCTTGGCCTCCTAATGAGTACCTCAGGAGAGCCTCCTATTGGCTCTCCTAATGGGTACTATCTTCCTTGTGCACTTTTGTGGTCCTCTTGCCCTTGCCCCCAAGATCTCTTGTGGCTTGAGTCAGATACAAAATATTGTCCCAAGTCTGCTTCCATGTCTGGCCTTGAGGACCTTTTCCCAAAATGTTACAGGGGAAATTCCCAGGGAGTGTTGAAATCCTGATTCCTGAGACACATCAGTGCCAAAGCCCCTTTCAAGACACTGCAATGCAGATCTAAGTGTGTTTAACTCACACGTCACAAAATTTCTTTTTCTGGGCCCTGTTCAGCAGGAAAACCCTTTGATGTTGGTCAGCAAGTTCCTACCAGCATATCTTTCAACAGGATGCAGGAAAGACAAAACAGAACAGATGCTGCAGAAAAATGCTCCCCCTTGGCTTAGACATAAAACCTCTAAAGACCAGGAATGCTTTCCTGTGGCCACTGTGGCCTGCAGTGGGCGTATTGGTAGGTTGATATGTAATTCATTGGCTTTGATTCTCAGTAGTGATGCGAAGCCCATCCACATATCATCACTGCACTGGCTCAGCATGGTAAGGATGGGACAGCTCCACAGAAAGGCAGTTTCTGTTTTCTCCCCATCTGTTCCAGTGTCTACTGAAATGGGACCTGACAGAGCTATGAATTAACATTTTGTAATGGCACTGGACAAAAACACACGCATCAGGATACAATATTAATATCTGCATTATTATCAATGGCAACATTAACCATAATAAATATGATTTGGGGACCAATCCTATACAACTTTTCAGGGTTGATGTCGGTGGTGGTTCTGCAGGGGGGGGAGGACGGTCAGGGGGCAAAAGCCCTTGGTGCCATGACTGTGGGGCGGCACCACCATGCCTGCCATGCCGCTGCTTCCGCCTCTGCCCCCCAGCTCTCTGGGGCCATTACATCGGCCAGAGAGGCCCCACACTGCATCCCTGGAAACTCTGAAAGTTTTCTGAGGCCTCCAAAGTGGCCGGAAGTACTGTTTAATGGCACTGTGGAGGCTTCAGAATGCTTTTGAAGTGCATGGGGACATCATGTGAGTCTTTGTACAGCTTAGTGAGTCTCCAGGGGGGGGGGAGTTGCAGTTCTGTGCCCCAGGCAGCAGAGGAGTCAGGTCCACCACTGGCTGATGTAGTCATGCCAATGGGGGTGTGCACATCATCCTAAAGAGGGGAACATTTGTTCCCTTACCTTTGGGGTGCATTGTGGTTGCATTGGTGCTAGAAAGTGGGATAGCCCTGGGCCCTTGGTCTCTTTTATCCCCCAGCCATTTAAATTGTGAGCCGCTTTGGGACAGAAATATTTGCAATTGGAAAAGCAGGTCGAAGCTGCTCAGAACAGAGGGTGAGAAGAGCCAGTTCTGGAGTTGGACTTAGACCTGGAAGACCAAGGTTCAAATCCCCTTTCAGTCAAGATGCTTCCTGGGTGACGTTGGGCCAGTCAGCCTAACCTACTTCACAGGGTTGTCGCAAGGACAAAGAGAGGGAAGAAACTGAACTCCATGGAAGAAGGGTAGTATAAAAATGTGAAATATAAAAGAAATAAAATAATAAATTTGCTAAATAAAAACAAAGTAAAGTGTACCACAGCTACTGATAACAGTATATTTTGCATTTGTTTATTCAGCAGATTTTTATCCTCCTCTAATAAGATCTAATAAGAGACACAACAGAGACAGAGAGAGGAGTACAGCTTCCTCCCCCAAGCTTTATTTCCCTCCCTTTCCTCTGTTGCAACTATTTAGATTATAAACCCCTTGGGGCTGAGACCTCTCATTCTGTGTAAACTGGCATGTACATTGATGGAACTAAATTGAACAAAATAATGTGCAATCATTTGATGTGCATCTTATAGAATCATAGAAACATAGAGTTGGAAGTGACCTAAAAGGTAATCTAGTCCAACCCCCTGCCTGTAGCAGGCAATCCTACTAGAGCATTTCTAGCAGGTACTTGTGGAGCCTCTGCTTGAAGATTTCCAATGAGGAACAATTCACAGGCTTACAGAATTGTAAGCTAACAATTCTTAGGCTTACAGTCCAGTTCTAACCCCCGTCACACTGTATCATGCTGGTGCACCACAGAGGCATGCACTGCATGCTATGGTGGGGAGTGCTATGGTGGGGGGGACGGGACAATCAGGAGACCTGAGAGACTTAAGGGGAAGTATTTTTTTCTTACCTATACATAAACCCCCTGATGAAACTATGGGTCTCTTCAGACTTACACTAGCTATGCTGCAATCTACAGCTGGCGTTAAGTCTGGGGAGAGCTGGGGGTAGGGCAGGCTGAAAAATGGGGAATAGGATCTGTCGTGTCTGGGTGTCACTAGATCCACCCCCTCTCTCCCCTGATATGTTTCCCATTCCACCCCCTCAAATGCTCCATTACTTCTCCACTGTAATGAATGTTGCCCACCAGCAACATAATTTTGATTAGTATTTTTAATTTATCATCAAGCAGTTGTGCAGGAGAATTCTCAGGCACATGTGATGTCTGCACACACCTTCCAACTTCTTGCCCAGAATGGTTCATTAGCTAACCTTCTCCTTGTGTTAGAATTCCACCCCTAAATGTATGGAAGCCTTTCCATATATTCAGCCTATTGGGTGAGAAGAGTCACCACAGCTGGGAACATTTAGTAACTTTCATGGATCTGTCCAGTTTTGCCAATGTTCTCTGGGGTCAGATATTAACGCGCAGCAAGGCTGGGAGATGTGGGGTGATATGACTGGGGCGGTGTTGGGAATGAATTGCCGGGTTTAGAGCCTGGGGTCTCGTGCTATGAAAGAGTAGCTGAATGTGAGGAGTTCAGCTTCTTGTTTGCTACAGGTCCAGGGAGCATGGGTCCAAGATCCCTTGGCACCCATGTAGCAGCACACCAAATGCCACTCCCCTGAACCAGAGGTGTGCCAGCTGCTGCTATTGCACATCCTCGATTTGAAAAAAGAAGAAGAGAGGAATGGAGCAGAACAGGAAGTGTGGAGGAGAAGAGGGCTTGAGTATTGGCAAAAGTGAACTTCAGGCTCTGGAGAGGGAACAGGAAGGGCGGGGAGGGGGATTACCCAGGGGATGGTTTCATGCTCCTGCAGGCTCTCAGTCATGCTTTCCACTCTTCAATCACGCTCCACAAGCTAAAAAGCAATCAAGATGGGAAGGGATGGTACAGACTGAGGCTTCTGCCCCCCAGAACATTTCTGCCATCATCATCAACCATCACAATTACCTTCTCCTGATTGCTATCCAGAGCCTGGTGGCAGTCCGGGGGGGGGGGGGGAATCAACTATGAAACAAATGAAGCTTAAGCTTCAGGGCCCCTAATCCTGGAGGGGCCGCAGAAGCAACTTTAGTGCACATTACTTAAAAATTTAGAGCAGTGATTTTCAACCTTTTTCGTCTCATGGCACACTGACAAGGTACTAAAATTGACAAGGCACACCATGCTGTTGGTGGAGAGCTCACACCCCCCATTGGCCCTATTAACAAATGACCCTCCCCCAAACTCTCGCGGCACACCTGCAGACCATTCACGGCAGAACACCAGTGTGCCCCGGAACAGTGGTTGAAAATGGCTGATTTAGAGTCTACTGTTACAGTAGTGGTTAATTTCGAAAAAGAAAAATTGTGATCTGTTGTGGAACAACCCCACTGAAGAAGATAACAGTGGTTAACCAGATCTTGTTGCTGGTTGCAAAGGAACCCCCATAACAGTTCAAGCTGCAGGACCCCAAAAGTGTTAGGTCCACTACTGTGGCAGTCACAGGGCGCATAGGGCACTTCCTGCCAATCCACCACTTTCCCAAGCCACAACTGAATCTGTGCCTTCTCATCCACAAGCAGGTCTTGCTCAGGGTTGCTCCACACATACCCTTGACCTGTATCCTGTTGTACAGCTTCTGTGATGGGGGGGGGGAGAGAGAGAGAGAGAACTCTTCTGAGGCTCTTGCATTTATCTCTCCAGGATATGGGCACTGCTAATTCCCTCCTCCTCCTATGTAGCAATCGAAAGTAAGAGGCAGTTCATCTTTCTTGAGTTTTCCCATAAGTCAGTGTTGGTCAACCTTGGGGCTGGGGACCCAATGGGGTCACAAAACCTCAGTTATGGGTCGTGGCAACGTACAGGATTGAAAAAAAGTTGAAGGCTACTGGTTAGAGCACCACCAGTAAAGGGGGAGGCATCTGATGCACCCCTTCAGGGACCAGGAGACGGTGTCCCAGTCCTGCTCAAGTTCTTAGCAGTTCTGCTTCAATAGCTTTTACCAGTGCCAGGCTTTTCTGCTGTCTCTCTAACAAGAATATCTGGCTACAGTGAACAGTGCTGGGAGGGTGAAATGGGTGAGGAGTTGGTGGGGGTGGGCAGATAGGGTCCTGAGAGGGGGTGAGATCAACAGTGGGTCCCCAGGCTCATTATTCATTTATTTATTTATTGGGGTCGTGGCATGAAAAAAAGGCTGAAGACCACTGCCTTAAGGGATAAACAGCAGGGTATGTGCTAGACAGCAGTAGCCAGATGTTCCTCAAGGGGTGCTTGTCTTCTCTCCATCCCACCAGCTTACCTGAAGAATTGCCGGGGATTGGTGCCGCCTCTGACCCAGCGATTTTCAACCTTTTTCATCTCATGGCACACTGACAGGGCACTAAAATTGTCAGGGCACACACTTTTGGACCACTGACAAGGCACATCATGCTGCCGGTGGGGGGGGGGCTCACACCCCCCACTGGCCCTTCTAATAAATGACCTTCCCCCAAATTCCGGCAGCACACCTGTGGACCACTCGCGGCACACCAATGTGCCATGGCACGGTGGTTGAAAATGGTTGCTCGAACCATTGGGCATGGCTGCTGGTGGTGGGGGTGGGTGGCTTCTTCTCCCCCCCCCGCCTCTCATTTGTCCCAGGTGCGCTCCTTACCCCTCTGGCCGCGAACTGGCCAGGAATCCAGGCGCAGCAGCAACTGGAACAGCTGGAGCATCCCCGGGGCGCCAAGCCGGGCGCGCATCGTCCTCGCAGCGGGTGCCTCTCCCCCCTTCTGGACAACTCCAGCAGCGGCGCCTCCTCGCAGCGCCCGGAGCCAGTCGCCGCCTCCCGATTGGCTGGAAGGCGCCAAGCCTCCCTCGGCTACTAGTCCCGCCCGGGAGGTTTCCCTGCTGCTGGCTGTCCTATTGTGGAAGAGGGGAGCAGGATGGGATGGGATGGGGGGCGCACCTGGGGGTCCCGAGCAGCAGGAGTGGAAAGTTTGGGCAGTGGGGTGGACCTGGGTGCAATCCTGTGCATGTCTACTTGGAAGTAAGTCCTGTAGCTTTCAATGGGCCTTACTCCTACGAAAGTTTGTACTACGTAGGATTGCCGCCTAAGGCTCCAATCCTATGTACACCTTCCTGGGCGTAAGCCCCACTGACCATAATGGGACTTACTTCTGAGTAGACATGCATAGGCTTGAGCTGCAACTCTCACACGCGCGCGCACACCTCCACTTGACACTGAACTCCGAGTGGGATGGAGGCCACTTTCAGATTCTATCTAATCAACTTTCTCAGTAGTTCCCAAACCTTGTGGTACCCACAAAGTTTCACTTTACTTGCCTCTCAAGCCTCTGTAGCTACGACGGTGACTGGGCAGCAGTGCCCCCCCCCCCCAGTAGTGGGGTGTTTATCCCTTGATGCACATTGCCTAATCTGCCTTGTATCAGTTTCACGTCCCACCAAAAATTGGATCTTGACCAATGGGGAGCTACGGACCCACAGGTTGGGAACCACTAATCTGTCTAATCCAGTGGTTCCCAAATTGTGGGTTGGGACCCACTAGTGGGTTGCAATCTGATTTTTGGTGGGTCACTAAAGGG
The DNA here is from genome assembly GCF_035046505.1 of Tiliqua scincoides. Lineage (NCBI taxonomy): Eukaryota > Metazoa > Chordata > Lepidosauria > Squamata > Scincidae > Tiliqua > Tiliqua scincoides. Next base: position 16,823,152 of record NC_089830.1, on the reverse strand, counting down.
TGATGGAAAGATCAGAAAACTAATTGCTTCAAGCCCTGAGGCTATTAAAAAAAATCAGACATTGTAGCTGCTAATTACCCTGCAAAGAACTTGGCTCTTGCAGTTTGTAAGATAGCTGCTAACTGCCCTGCAAGGAGCTGAGTTCCTGCAGTTTGCAAGAATGTGAAAATAGAGGCAGATAAATGTTTGAGGATCTTTTTCTGGTTATTATTACTTATAAATAAATAAACAAATGTTTCTTTCTAGATCACTTTTTAAAAGTCTTGTAAAGCTAGGTGGGTCTTGATACAGTGTCATTTTAAAAAGTGGATCTTGGTGCTAAAAAGTTTGGGAACCACTGATCTAATCTATCTCTCTCTACTTTGCCTATCTGATTATGGTCTATGTTGTGTCCATTGTCTGTCTCTCTACTGCCCATGGCTCTATCCATCTATCTTCTTTAATCAATCAAATCATTATCCATATCTCCATTTACCCTGATAACACAGGCCAACACACATTTTGCTTCCTTAAGCATTACACCAATTCCTGGGTATATTTAGAGTGCCGGTTCCAAAAATGGCATCCGTTTTGCCCTATCACATCTAGTTTTGGAGACACGGCATAGCCTCTTTAGGTTATGGTTCAAGCAGCTTCCTCATGAGGAAGCCTACACCATGGTTTCCTCATGAGGAAGCTACTTGAACCATTCACTAATGAGGCTATACTATATCTCCAAAACTAGACATGATAGGGCAAAATGGATGCCATTTTTTGAATCTGCACCCCCAAATTCATATCAAACCACCATAAAGTTTGGGGGAAACTTTTCTGACCCTCAAGTTTGTAGGCCTGTGTAACTGGAGAGGCACCTTTTAAGTGGTCGTTTTCTTATATTGAGCAAGGGGAGACAGGGCCATCCCATCCTGAGGTGGTCACCTTAGGCAGCAGATTGTTGAAGGCTACTCAGTCTACTTGCTGTTGCTGAGCCAGAGCCCACCACTCTCCTTCATACTATTCCAATCCAGGGAGAAGGAATTGCAAAGACTGGCACATTACCAGGTAAAGGAAGGCAGCAATTGGCATGCCACTTCAGACACCAGGAGGTCTTGGGCTGGTCGTGAAGTGATAGCAACTGACACCCACTGCACCATGTTTTATCCAGTGTGCTGGTGTCATTTGTGCTTTTCGTTAAATGTTAGCGTGAGTCCTTAAGGACAGGAAATCATTTTCCCATTAATTTTGCTACATAAATTGCTTTATGAATGCTACATAAATTGCTTCTGTTGTTGAAGTGGTATAGTATGTATATTTCAAACATCTTCTGCTGCAGTCTTCCCCTTGTCAGACTACATTCCATGCCTCAGGACTTATAGGGGCTCTCTGTGTTTTATATCTCAATCCATCCTTAAAGACCTAGGCAGTTTATAAGTGAACATGAACACCGCTGATAAAAGTAATCTTAGGGTGCAATCCTAACCCCTTTCCAGCACTGGCATAGCGGTGCCAATGGGACATGTGCTGCATCCTGCAGTTGGGTGCCACTTATGGAGGCCTCCTCAAAGTAAGGGAATGTTTGTTTCCGTACCTCTGACTGCATTGCCCTTACGACAGTGCTGGAAAGCACTGACATAAGGGGTTAGGATTTCGCCCCTTAAAGATCTAAACTAAAAACTAAATGTGGTAAAATCTCACAGCCTGAAAAAGCTGAGTCTGGTAGACAAAAAGCAATCTAAATTAAAGGACCTCACAATGCTTTTATACAGTTCCAACAATCACTCCTTCTGGATGGCTATTAATGTGGACCTTCTCCACAGGGACGTATCTTAATGGTCGTGATGGGACAGCAAAAGGCAGGATGTTGTCAAGATACAGGGCAATTTAGGGTTCTCTAGGTCAAAATCAGTACCTCAAATTGTGCACCAACAGCTACAGAAAGTCAATACAGACATCTGCGCCTGCTTTTAACATGCCTCCCTTGGAACCAAAGCAAGACATCTACTGCTATGAGAGACCTTCTTCCAGAAATTCCTTCCATTTCATGCCTAATACTTGGCAGTGTCTATTTAAACAGCCACTTTTAAAAACTTGGCAGTGGCATATTTTCCTGAAAACAGATGTTGGTGCGGACAATCAAGGGGCCAAGGTGGCCTTTGGCGCCATCATGCGGCCGTGAAATTGGTCATCATAAGTGGTTTTTAGAAGACTTAACTTCTAGGAACCCATACATATTCTGTCTAGATAGGACATTCAATTTATGCCTCACCTTTCTCTACTTTGCTTATATCAAAATGGATTTTAAAAAATACTCAAAAACCAATAAAATCAGAGTAAAATTTATTGACTGAAAACTTATTCCCTCAGGGCTTCCTTTCTGGAATTTACAAAAACAAGTCTTGTCCCACCTTAAAGGCTACCTAATTTATTGCTATTAAGTTATTTTGTGAACTTACTGTCCACTTTATCATGTATGTATGTATGAATGTATGAAATGGATGGCACTCCACACAGAAACTTATGCTAGAATACACTGGTTAGCCTTTAAGATGCAACATGATTCTAGTGTGCTATTGTTGCACAGATTAAGAGCTCAATCCTAACCCCTTATGTCAGTGCTTTCCAGCACTAAGGGCAATGCAGCTCTGAGGTAAGGGAACAAACATTCCTTTACTTTGAGGAGGCCTCTGTGAGTGACACCCAACTGCAGGATGCAGCACATGTCCCATTGTTACCGCTATGCCAGTGCTGGAAAGCACTGACCTAAGGGGTTAGGATTGCGCCCTAATACGGCTAGACCTCTGGATGTTGTTCTTTTAGAATTTATCAGCAAGGGTGCCTGTGTTTGTTTATGTCTCAAACATAACCAAGGTTCCCCCCCTTGTAAGTATCAGATTAGCACTGCAAAGTTAGGAAAGTTGTGTTATTATCACCAGTTATTGCTGCTGAACCATAACCTCTTCGCTTATCTTGTATACATTTGCACAGAATGTCACTGTTATTGCTTCTCCACTGAGCTTGCTGCTCCACTGAATAGATACATTTAATCACAAAAGCAAACTAATAGCACTGTAGACAAACAGGCTGTGGGCCCCAGCAAGATACTGATAAACATAAAACTGTAATGTAAATAAACAAGGGGATGACAGAGTGGAGGGCACTTTAAAACATTTTGAGTTCAGAGATGTCTGCTTTGGCCTTCTTCAGAAACGCAGTTGTGATTTCAAGGAACAATTGCAAGCTGAAGTGACAGATTTAAAAAAAATGTAGCAAAGGACAGAATTTTCAGAGAGTGGCACATCCAAGAGAATTAAACAAACACACTTGCAAAGGAGGGAGGCATCAAAGGTTGGTCAGGTGGTACACTGGCTGGGGGCCACTATCTGGGCCAACCCCTAAACCCTCACTATCAATGGCGGCAGTACTGTCTAGTGCACCAGGAGGCAGCCTTTGCAGGGTTTTGTCCCAGGGCTCCCAGCAATCTGGCACCAGCACTGTGCACACATACACCATGAGGTATCAAGGTATTGTCTATAGTTCTAGAACTAGATAGCCATTTAGTACTGCTGCTCCTGTGCTGGATAGGATTGGGCCATTAAGCTATTCTTGGAAACTCTCCCCCACATCATATGTCATGTTATTAATTCCTGGAGGTTCATACCTTCAGATACTGGTGCAGACATTGAATTAGTTATATTTTAATATTATACAACAATACATTTATTTGTTGTTATGATATAAGCATAGTTTCAGGCTGCAATCCTATACACATCCTATTTACCTGGGAGTAAATCTAATTTAACTGAATAGGATTTACATCTCAGTAGACATGAGATGTTCCCAGTGATATTTTTCATTAGACAAAATTATCACATGTAAACAGTTATTACATTATATAATGATAATAATGATAATAATGATAATAATAATAATAATAATAAAACTTTATTTCTATCCCACCCTTCTCCCCAAAGGGACCCAGGGCGGCTAACAACATATAAAACAGATTAAAACATACTTTCACAAACAGATAAAAACACATTAAAAAACACATTAGCAGAACCCATAAAAACAGTAGTCAGATAAAAGTCAGAATAAAAGAGCATAAAACAGCAGTACTTAGAGGAATCAAGCCTGTAAAAAGCAACTAAAAGATGTATAAAAGATGTTAAAAAGGCCATGAAGTCAGAAGGCTTGATTAAACAACAAGGTCAACACATACTAATATATATCAACACATGCTAATATATATCTATATCTATAAAATACTATTATCAAATAATATAATTCTCTAATACAGAGGTGTCAAACATAAGTCCTGGGGGCCGGATGAGGCCTGTGGAAGCTTTTTTATCTGGTCCTCGGGCTCAGCTGCTGAGCACCACTGAGATGTTACTGCTGAAAGGGCAGCAGAGATGTTACTGCTGAATTGGGCTCTCCCATATCTTGAAACATGGTCAAGATTTGCATATTTTCTCTTCTGTCATTTGCAGCTAATGAGTTCCTAAGTGATAAAAAGTGCTTATTTTTTTTGTTATGACCTATTTAATGACATCTCTACTGGCCCTCTGCAGGCAAGATGCTATTTGGCTCTCTGTTTGAAATGAGTTTGACACCCCTGCTCTAAAACAATGGTGAATAGACATAATAATTATATACTGATATATTTAATTACTATACATATTTATTATATAACACAGTTATTTCAGTCTATTATTAATTATGCTGATTTCAGGTGGGTTCCCATTCATTTCCATGTGCATTTTATTTTTAATATCTTAGATTTGATGCTACCATGGTATCTGACTGCATTTGGGGAAATGATACAGATCTGTACTTTTAACAGGTTAATATCTATATTACAGCCCAATCCTATGCATGTCTACTCAGAAGTAAGTCCTATTAGAGTCAATGGGGCTTAATCCCAGGAAAATGTGGATAGGATTGGGCTGTTAGTGTTTCTCAACTAGTAGTTCAGGTACCACCAGTGATACTTAAGGTAGTGTCTGGCAGTACTTATGGGACCCTTGGACACCTGCTGCCTGGCAGCGAGACCAGGAACACGACACAACAACAACAACAACAACAACAATTATTATTATTATTATTATTATTATTATTAACAGTATTTATATACTGCTTTTCAACTAAAAGTTCACAAAGCAGTTTACAGAGAAAAAATCAAATAACTAAATGGCTCCCTGTCCCAAAAGGGCTCACAATCTAAAAGATGCAAATGAATCCCAGCAGATAGCCACTAGGACAGACAGTGCTGGGGTGAGGTGGGCCAGTTACTCTCCCCCTGCTAAAAAAAGGAGCACCCACTTGAAAAAGTGCCTCTTACCCAATTACCAGGGGTTACCCAACAAGCAGCAGGAGGAGGCTTGGCTCAGCGGGCAGAGTTCCAAAGCATGCTTTCCCATGCTCAAAAAAATCCTCCCATTCACCCTGAGCCTCTCTCTTACTTGTGTTTGTTATATTGTATCTGGCCTCCCAAACCAGAGGTGGCAGTGATGTCATCCCGTTACTTCCAGTGGTACTTCGAATAGGTGGACCATGTGAAGTGGTACAGTAGAGGACAAATGTTGAGAAACACAAATCTATATGATTTTAACCATATGCAGTTTACTGTCAATGCAGTTTACTGTCAATGCAGTTTACTCCCAGGTAAGTGTGGATAGGATGGTAGCCTTTGGGATGTTTGGGGAATTTTTTTAAAAACAGATCAACTGCTTGGGAGGGTTCTTCTTTAGTTTAAATAAATTTTTAACCTTATTGTTGTAAACTTTAAATTTACTTAATCAATTGATTTGATTTTGTCAAGGGGGGGGGCTGTTATAAATTGTTCTGCTTGATTATGTCACTTCCAGCCATGACATCACTTCCAGGTAAATGACATCACTTCATTTTCCTGCTTGATGATGCCACTTCTGTCCATGACATCACTTCCAGGATACACACAAAACCAACACCAGGCATTTATATACCCCCTTTATGGACAATGGATTTGGCTTTATTCAAGGCAATTTACATGGGTAGGCTTTCTCTAAACCACCCAAAGAGTTTTTACAATGAACAGAGTAGTTCTATCTTTCAAGAACTGAGTACATTCCAGGTGGATCTTCTGTCTGGTCACATTCTGGCTGCCGTCTCCTTCCAGAGCTTCAGAGCTAGCTTCTTTGGCTCTCACCCAAAAGAGCTCTGCTCAGCTTGTCAAGGTCTTGCCACTCCAGGGACTTCTGGTGATCCTGAACAGGCGACCTTCAGATTAGATCTTTGGGTGTAATAGTAGCTCTACCCTATAGACCAGACCTCCTGACATCCCTTCATTTTCCTGCTTGATGTCACTTCCAGCCACTGACAGCACTTCCAGGTTAATGACATCACTTCACTTTCCTGCTTGATGATGTCACTTCCAGCCAGAACATCACTTCCAGGTTAATGACATAACTTCATTTTCCTATTTGATGATTTCACTTCCAGCCATGACATCACTTCATTGTCCTGCTTGATGATGTCACTTCCAGCCATGATATCACTTCCAGGTTAATGATATCCCTTCATTGTCCTGCTTGACCATGTCACTTCTGGCCCAATATCACTACCAGGTTAAAGACATCACTTCCAGTGGGCCCCAACGGACTGGCCTTTCCAAAAAGCGGGCCCAGTGCTAAAAGGTTTGAGAATCCCTGGTGTAGACTGTAAGCTCCTCAGGCCAGAGACTTGTTTTTTCTCTCTGCGTGTGAGATGCCGTGCACTTGGATGGGACTGTCCAGGATGACGCTGGACCACGGAAGGCCACATCTCCTCAGGCCTCATGAGAGTTCCACAGCAGGCAGGCAGCAAGGTGGGACCACCTGAGGCCAACTGTTGCCTCACACCTCAGTCATGTGACGCACCATGCGGTGCAACCCTCTCAGGCCTCAGTCACGTGACATGCAGAGGTGGGAAGCTATCATTGCCTCACACTTCAGTTGTGTGACATGCAGGCCCCTTTCAGGCCAATTGCCGCCTCACATCCCAGTCACATGACATGCAGTGATGTGGGAACCGCTCAGGCTAAGGGTCACCTCACACCTCAGTCACGTAACATGCAGAGGCGGGAACCTCCTCAAGCTATCAGCCCCTCGCACCTCTGTCAAGTGACAGGCAGCGAGGAGGGAACCCCTTCAGGCCCCTCAGGCCAACAGTCGCCTCGCACCTCAGTCACGTGACAAACAGATTGGCGGGAACCCCCTCAGGTTAACGGTCGCCTCACACATCAGTCACGTGACACGCAGGGGAGGGAGCCTCATTAGGCCCCCCCCCGCACGGCCCCTCTGAGCCCTGAGCAGGGCTGGCGGGCCGCGCTTCCCTCAGAGCGGCCGCAGTACGAGTGACAGCCAGGCCCATGGGGGGCTCGCGCCCCTCCCCACTCAGCCTCGCCGCCCCGAGGGAAGCAAGCTCGGGGAGCGGGCGTCCGCGGCCCCTTTAAGGCGAGGAGGCGGCCGGAAGTGCTGGCGGCCGCGCTGCTGCAGCTGCTGCGCATGCTCACTCCCCTCCTCCTCAGCCTCGCTCCCTGCCCCCCCCGCAGCCCAGGACTCGGCCGCTCGGAGACGGTAAGGGGGGAGGGCGCCGCTGCACTACGGGAGCCTGGAGGGGCCAGGCGCGGACGCGAGTGCGTAGGGGGGTGAGGGAGGGGGCAGCGCGCACGGCCGCCGTACGTGCCGCCGCTGGGAGAGCGGACGTCGCCGCGCCGCCGCGGGGGGGTGGGGTGGAGGGAGGGGGGAAGGCGGGAGGAGGGGGAGGAGGCTGCGCCTGGCGTGCGCTGGCCTGCAGCGAGGGAGGGCGGGGCCTCCGGGAGCCACGCCCCCTCCCGTCTTGAGTGCTGGGGAGAAGTTGGAGGCTGCGGCTTCTCCCGCCCCAGCAGTCCTCTGGCTGGGAGGCGCCGTCGGGGACACCCCCCTGTTGAGCTGCTGCCAGCTTGTCCTGGCAGGGCTGTCCGTGTCTTCTGCACACCAGCACATGTTCAATGGCAGCAGCCGCACCCACTGAAGCTGCGAGTTGGGGCAGGGGGGACTCGACCTGATGAACCTGTGCCTGTCTTGCAGCTTTGTCTGTGGAACTCCTTGCCTCAGGACCCCTCGCCACGGCTGCCTGTGGAACTCCTTGCCACAGCTCTCCTGGCCGCAGGGTGTCTGTGGAACTGCTTGCTACGTGATTCCTTGCCACATTGTGGAACCTCTTGCCACATTGTGTGGCAAGGAGTTCCTCAGACAAAGCTACAAGACAGGCACAAACTCAACAGGTGAAGTCGTTTCCCCCCCCCCCCCACCCATGCAACTTCAGTGACCTGAAAAGGGGACTGGACAGATGGGTGGTGGAGGAGGAAAATAGGAAAATCCATCACAGGTGACAATCCGTGAAGGGTATGTGCAACCTCCTGGTTTTTAAAGTAGGCTACCTCAGAATGCCAGATGCAAGGGAGGGCACCAGAATGCAGGTCTCTTGTTATCTTGTGCTCCCTGGGCCACTGAGATGCAGGAAGCTGGACTGGATGGGCCTTTGGCCTGGTCCAGTGGGGCTCTTCTTATTTTCAGTTTTTGAGAGGTGCTTCACCTGTTGAACCTGCCACCTTTTTAATTTCTTGTTACAATTTATGTTCCTGGCAGAGCTACCTGTGTCTTTTGCATAAGGTGTGATAATATAGGCAGATGTTCAAATGACAGCTGTCTCACCAGCTGAAGCTGCAGGTTGGGGGGAGGGGGAACTTCACCAGTTGAATTTGTGCCTGTCTTGTAGCTTTTTAAATGCACAAAAGGGAAAAAAATTGCCATAAAGAGCAGATGTTTGAGGGAAAATCCCCCTGAAACCTTCTTGTGGGGGAAAAGGGAAGAGAGGCAGCCTTTAGGGAGGCGCAACTGGGGACACCTTTTTCCCACTTTTATTACTTAATTTCTTGTCTTAATTTATTAATTTTAATCTTATCTTTATTTTTCCTGCTTGTGCCTGTGAATAGGTGCAGTGACTGGTAGACCTTCACATGGCTTCCTTACTACCATGGAAGCTGCATAAAGTGGAGGGACTTCACCTGTTGAACCTGCAACCTTTTAATTTATTGTTGTTTTAATTTATTCCTGGCAGGGCTTGCTTATGTCTTTTGCACAAGGTGTGATAACACAGGCAGATGTTCAAATGGCAGCCCTCACCCATTGAAATCGCATGTTAGGGGAACTTCACCTGTCGAATTTGTGCCAGTCCTGTAGCTTTTTAAACTGCACAAAAGGAAGTTTGTCCCATAAGAATGGAAAGTCCAGAAGGTGAACCATACCAGAGATGCAAGCCCCCTTAAAAAAAAAATTGAATTAAATATTTTGAGGCTGCAGTTCTGTGCATGCTTGCTTGGAGGAAGTGCCATTGAAGACATTGGAGTTGCATCTAAATAAAGATGCATAAGATTGCATTGTAAGGTACAAAATTACAATTGGTTGTCCTTCTAATGTTATACAAGTGCCTAACGTCGAACCTGAATCCAAACTGATATATATACCTTTTAAAGAACTGTTACGGGACCCAACTGTCCAGGTGCAATCCTATGCATGTTTATTCAGAAGTAAATTCCACTGTGTTGAATGGGGCTTACTCCCAGGTCAGTGTGCATAGGACTGGAGTTTTAAACCAACTGGAGTTAGTGAATAAAACTAACATTTTGTGACTTGGACATATATTGGGTCCTTATGCATTAGAGAAAAATTGACTGATTGTGGGTTTGTACCTTATTTACATGCTTAAGTCTGTGGGTCTATAGATTATGAGAATGATAAATGTGCATATATTCCCTTTCAACAGAAAATTTTCCATGTTGTTTACATAACAGCATAATAAGGAGCTGATTGCTTGTCCTGAAGGCGCTCAGTCTAATAAATAATAATAATAAGGGAGGTACCAGCAAACTGCCCTTCTGACTGCTGGGTTGAATAGGGACAGGTGCTGTCTTCATGCTAACAGGTGCATCTGCTCAGAAGTAAGTCCTTTTTTGTTGGGGGGCACTCCTAAGAATGAGCCTTAGAAAGTTCCCACTTTAGAAGATCCCTTTTTTGCCCAGTTGGGGACAGTTCATCTCCTTAAAACCCCTCTCCATGAATGAATGAGAGTTCATTTCTCCAACTTTGTTCTTCATGCAATAATGGAGAATTGGTGGTGATTTGGCACCTAAAAGAATGAGTTTCATGAAGTTGTCTCAGGGTCATGGCTTAGTTGGCCAAAGGACCCACTTAGTCTCATGGCCAAAGGACCCACTTGAATTTTCTCACAGTGGTATCAATATGAGGGAGTCTCTAAGGCTCTGGCTGAAACACACCAGGCAAACATGGATAACCCTAATAAATAAATAGTTTTGATTGCCTTTTACAGATATTTTTTGTGTTGTTCTTATGCTACCCTCTTTTTTTTCCACCCACTGATGACACCAAAATGAGGAAGTGTTTTTTGTTAATTGGGAAAAGCCTTTCACCAAAAAAAAAAAAAAAAAAAAAATGCAGGTAGGAGGCCAAAGAATTATCAGCTGCTAACCGTATTAAAGGTGGAATAAAAGTGACTGTACCTTCTCTTGGACCACCTTAAAACTAAGGCATGCTGCTTTTTTGCGGTAATCAGATAGGCCCCCCGTCTTCTAACATGGCAGCATTAGTACCAAAGACCCTGATTGTAATCCATGGTAGTGGGCTGCAAGATTAGATTTTGCTCTTATCTTTGTTGGTCAAGCAGCTGTCTGCAAGCTAAAAATAATTTTGGGCAACATCTCGTGCAGACGTCCTGGAGATTGACACTGTTTTTGAAGGACTTGTGCTCTGAATTTGGTGTTTCAAAGGTTGGCCTACCAATGCTCTCCTTCATCCCTCTGTCTAATAAAGGACACTGGAGAGATTTGGCCTTTGTCTTTCTTGCAGTGCTCAAGTTCTGCCTTACCACATCTGAAGGCTAATGTGCTAAAGAAGTGGACCTGGAAAGATTTTTCCCTTGCAAGAATCTCACTGTAAGGCAGACTTCAGTTGGTGGAGTACAGCAAAGGAGGCCAAGTCTTCCTCAAAATCTTAGTGCCATGTATAAACATTTCTTTGAGACAAGAACTGCAAACCCTGTCCTTCTCCCTTCCCTAGGCAAATTGCTTTTCCTCTTTATCACAGCCAAACGCTCCATCACTGCAGGTCTACTGTTTGGGGGACTGATGTTCTTTTCTCCTGCCAATCTTTGTAATGTGACAGGGAGAGGTAATAGGGAGATTACAATGTCAAAAAAGATTTTCTTGAGACTTGAATATTTCAGGAAATGCATGTAGTCCCATGGACTTGGTTAACCCACACAGTTAACATAAGAAGAGACCTGATGGATCAGTCCAAAGGCCCATCTAGTCCAACTTCCTGTATCTCACAGTGGCCCACCAAATGCTTCAGGGAACCCACAAGACAACAGACGCAACCTGTGTCCTGGTGCCCTCCCCTGCATCTGGCATTCGGAGGCAGCCTACCTCTACCTTGCATATACCTACCATGACTTGTAACCCGTGATGAACTTTTCCTCCAGAAATTTGTCCAATCCTTCTTAAAGGCAACTAGGCATGATGCCATCACTACTTCCTGTGGCAAGGAGCTCCACAGACTAATTACACATTGGGTAAAGAAATATTTCCTTTTGTTTGTTCTGACTCTCTCAACACTCAAGTTTAGTGGATTTCCCCTGGTTCTGGTGTTATGTGAGAGTGTAAAGAGCATCTCTCTCTATTCACTTTATCCATCTACATAATATTTTATGTCTCAATCATGTCCTCCCTCAGGCTTCTCTTTTCTAGGCTGAAGAGGTCCAAACTTTGTAGCCTTTCTTGATAAGAAAGGTGCCCCAGCCCAGTAATCATCTTAGTCGCTCTCTTCTGCACCTTTTCCATTTCCACTATGTCTTTTTTGAGATGCTGCGACCAGAACTGGACACAATACTCCAGGTGTGGCCTTACCATCAGTTTGTACAATGCCATTATAATATTATCCATTTTGTCTCAATACCTTTTCTAATGATCCCAAGCATAGAATTGGCCTTCTTCACTGCCATTGTACATTGAGTCGACACTTTCATCGAGCTGTCCAAAAGCACCCCAAGATCTCTCTCCTGTTCTATCACAGATAGCTCAGAACCCATTAGCCTATATGTAAAGTTTTGATTCTTTGCCCCAATGTGCATGACTTTACATTTACTTACATTGAAATGCATCTGCCATTTTGCTGCCCATTCTGCCAGATCCTTCTGGAGCTTTTCACAATCTCTTCTAGTCTTCACCACTCGGAAACGTTTGGCCACCTTGCTGCTTAGCCCTTAGCATGCGTTCCAGGACAGATCCTTGGGGCACTCTACTTTTCACCTCTCTCCATTTGTGAAAATTGCCCGTTGACACCCTGGTCCTCAACCAGTTCCTAATCCAGGAGAGTACTGCCCTCTAATTCCCTCACTGTGGAGTTTCCTCAGCAGCCTTTGGTGAGGAACCATGTCAATTCGGAAATTCCAGATATATAATATCCACAGGTTATCCTGTATCAACATGTCTATTGACCTTTTCAAAGACTTCTAAAAGGTTTTTGAGGCAAGACTTACCCTTACAGAAGTCATGCTGATTCTCCCTCAGCAAGGCTTGTTTGTCTGTGTGTTTTAATATTTTATCTTTGCTGAGGCTTTCCACCATCTTACCTGGAACAGACATTAGGCTGACCGGCCTATAATTTCGTAGGTCCCCTCTCCTTCCTTTTTTAAAGATCCGTGTGACATTTGCTCTCCTCCAATCTTCTGGCGCTGTGGCCATTTTAAAGGACAAGTTGCATATTTTAGTCGAGATCAGCAACTTCATTCTTCAATTCCTTAATAACCCATGGGTGGACGCCATCAGGGCCTGGGTTTTTTTTTGTCAATTTAATTTTGTCAAATTTTTTTGTGATTTTTAATTTGTTAATTAGGTCTGTAATTTCTTCTCTTTAAACCCCTATCTGACTTAATTCCTTGGTCAAGGGGGGTGATTCAGACAGCGGTATCTGCCCAAGTTACTTTTGTAGACTTCTCCTTTCCCAGCATAGCATGTGCCTCACTTCTTGCTAGGGCTGCTCCTCCCCCCAATTCTTTAGTCTCTTTTGGAGCAGCTTAAACTAATGGCAGTCAGAGTGATCTTGACATATTGGCCTGCCGGATCAGCTAATGGTCTCATACAGTGGTTCTCACACATTTAGCACCAGGACCCACTTTTTAGAATGAGAATCTGTCAGGACCACTGGAACTGATGTAATGACTGGAAGTGACATCATCAAGCAGGAAAATTTTTAACAGCCCAATCCTATCCACACTTTCCTGGGATTATGCTCCATTGATTCTAATGGGACTTAATAGGCATGCATAGGATTGGGCTGTTAGGCTACAATCCTACCCACACTTACCCAGGAGTAAGCCCCATTAACTATCATTGTTCCAAGCATATACATAGTAGCCTGTTAAAGATACAGACCTGTAACATTTCCCCCAATGCAGTCACATACCATGGTAGCATCAGGTCTAATATATTAAAAATAAAATATTGAAATGAATGGGGACCCATCTGAAATTGGCTCATGACTCACCTGGTGGGTCCCAACCCACAGTTTGAGAAACACTGGTCTAATGAAAAATGGGCAGCCCTGAAGAAGTAGGGGGTGGGCAGGACCATCAGAGGAAGTTCAAAAGGTGCTGACATTTATTTTGATTACATGTTTCTGTGAGTTGTTATGCACATGGTCACCTGCAATCTATTTTTATGATCACACAAATTGTCATTAACTTAAAATATCTGCCCTTAATGCTGCAGGTGACACTATGTTTGTTTGTGAAAACCACTGTGCCTTCCTTGTGAAAACAATGCAAACAGTTGCTTTGCTGTTTGTTTACTGCTACAGCACGCTCGCTATCCAGCCTCTTGGACTTCATGTGAGCAAATGGCAAATGCCGAAGTGAGCATCCCAGTAGGGGATGTGGTCATGGTGCCAACAGAAGGGAACGAAGGGGGAAACCCAGAAGATACCAAAACCCAGGTGATCCTACAGCTACAGTCAGTGCAGCAAGGGTAAGTGAGATAACCATTACTAGGGCTGGGTGTATTCTGTGGCTGTTTGCAAGCTAGGAATAGTTGTGCAGAAGATGGAGTTTCAAGACTTGCTGCTTTTCTCTACGTGACAATCTGCACCTACCAAAAGGGTCTCTTCTATACAATTGCTGTTTAGCGTACAGGAGAATTGTCTTCTATTGCATCTGATCACTTTATCCAGGATCCTTCCTTCCACAAAATTTTATTTCTATATCTGTCTATTACATGTATATACCCCTTTTCACATAGAGAAGAATTTTAAAGATGTTTTCAATAAAATAAAATCAGAATGAGCAGTCTGAGTTAGTCTTCCCTTTACAGCCCTAAGCAGTTTGGATTCAGGGTTTTAAAAGGACAGCTTGCTCCCACTGGCTTCTGCCAGCACACTGAGATCTTTGAGAGGAGGATCTGTTCTGCATTTCACTGCTTTCTGAGGTGTGACTGGTAGGGATATTGGAACTACAGCCTGGGGGAGCCACATCTGGCAGGCCACAAGATTTTATCTGAACCACAGCAACTTTTTGTCAGAGAGTTTGCTAATTTAAATTTCACTCATTTATAAAACCGATTTTTTTTTTTTGGCCCACGAAAATGTGTAAAATATATAATGTGGCCTTCATACTGAAAAGTTTGATCTCTGTTTTAAGCTTTGGTGTCCTGTTCTAAGAGCCAACTCCTGGTTGGCTCTTTCTCTCCCAACTTTTAGAAAAGGTCACAGAAACTTCTTTTTTCAACAAGCTTTTAACAGCTTGTTTAATAATAATAACAGACAATAATAATAATAATAACAATTACATATAATTATTGTACATATTATACATAATTATTGTACATAATTATACATGTAACATGTAACATATTGTACATAATTATACATACATATGTATAATTACATATACATATAATAATAATAATAATAATAATAACAGATAATTTGCTTTCCTGACCAGACTGTTTTGTTGCTGGGGCTGGTGGTTTCTCTGTATTAAGGGTTTTGTTGCTGTTAAATTTCTGTCTTGCTGTTGCTGTTGAAATGGTTTGGAAATGATTTGTTTTTCATTATTGCTGTATGATAATTTGAGGGCCTTTCTGGTCAAAAAGCAGCTTTTAAATTTTAATAACAAATCTTGATATTCCATTTTCACTGTGAGATGGAGAACATGCCTTTGTAGCTGTGATTTCATTCTCTTAGATGTAGGAATGCATGGGCATAGGGGGTAAGACTGGCATAATTTCCATTCCACTTCAGGATTCTTAACTGCATCTTGAATACAGCTTACCTTTAAAACCCTAACCTGGTTTGTGTTTAGGATGTTTAAGGGACCATTTGGCTCTCACATGATCCCTCTACCTGCTACTTTAAGAGGCTGCATTTGCAAAAAATGTCTCCTCAAATTAATGTAGCACAGCATTTTTACCCGTAAGAGTCTGGTGACGAAATACTAGTCAGCATTTATATAGCACGTTCAAGTGTTCAAGGTGCTTCATATGCATGATCATGTTGTGATCTGTACAACTACCCCAGGGCTTTTCAAACTGGGGTGTTGCGACACCCCAGCCTGCGGGCCCTAGCCCCTGCCCCCTTAAGGGGCGGGGGCAGCCTGGAGGCAGGGAGGAGGCAGAAGCGCGATCACCAATCATGCTCCACTTCCGCTCCGCATCTACTTTCACTGCTGCAGGGAGCCCTGCTGCAGGTCACGCTGGGCTCCCCGCATCCCTGGGAGGCTGTAGGGGCTTGGGTACGTGGGGATCGCGCCGCTGCCTTCCCCTGCCCCTGCTGCCTGCCGCCCATGCAAGAACTTAGTGGCTGTCAAACTCTCCTAGAGAGTTTGAGAACCACTGAACTACCCCCATATTGCAGCAGGGAGGCTGAGAGAGCGTGTGGCTTGCCTCTTGCTACCTAGGAAATTCATTTCAGAAGTAAAATTTGAATTGGGAACTTCCTAAACTGGGTGCCTAAAAGCAAATAATTGTACTGTAAATATTTAGCTTTTCCATCTCTATATACTGTAGTTTGTTTACTGATGAGTACTTTTTACAGCAGGATCTATCAAGAGGCCTCAGAGACCAATACAGCTGTAGTTGCTGTTGAAACACACACTATCCACAAGCTTGAAGAAGGCATCGGTGAGTCCCTTTATTTCTTTATTGCATTTAATATTCCACCCTTCCTTCAAGGAACTCGGAGTTACAAGCATCGTCTCCCCCACATTTTTATTCTCACAACATCCCTATAAAGTTGGTTAGACTGAGGTAGCAACTGGCCCAAGGAAACCATGTGATCATGATTGGGTGAGGATTTTTATCCCCCCGCCCCCAGCACAACACTTTAACCTTGACATTAATGTTGGGTTCACCAATACCATTTCAACTGAGTGCCATTTGTAACTTTCATGTACTGAATGTCTCCTATGTTGGGGGTGTGTGGATCTGAGACCAGTAGAACCAAGAATGCTGTGTTGTCTCTAATTTCAATGACACTTTGGCTTTTGCAAACAGGATGTTCTTAGCTAGTTGTGTTAGCAGATATTAAAATCCAGGGACCCAAAGGCATGTAAAGAAAGCATGCCATGCACCCCTGATTTTTAACATCTCTTAAATGTTTCTGTCACTGTTAAGTGACCTGTCAGTTACATATCTAGCTACATATCTTCATAGAGGCTTAATTTGGCGTGTTTTATTCACACTTTCTTGAAGTGTTAAAATGTTGTTTTTTTCTGTATCTTTTAACTTCCTTCCCCTTCAAGCATAGGATTACTTCCATTCGTCATGTGATGCCATGTGGACCTGCTAGTGTAGCATGTAGTTTATGTACAACACATTTGTTTTCCTTTGGGAGGGGGTCTGAAGCTCAGTGGTGGAGGAACAAAGGTCTTCTTTTCAAAGCATAATTAACAGAAATTGTTTCCATAAGATGCAATGGTGGCTGTTAGTGGCTACCTGTCTTGATGAATATACTTAGGGGCCACTCCTATCCAACTTTCCAATCCTGGTGAAGCTGCAATGAAGCACTGAGGAAAGGGAACAAACATTCCTTTACTGGGAGGAGGCCTCTGTGGCTACCCCCCTACAACAGGATGCAGTGCATACTTCATTGGCACGGCTGCACCAGTGCTGGAAAGTTGGAAAGGATTTGGCCTTAAGTCTATAAGCTGTTTCCCTGTTCCATTCTGGAGGTTTGTCTGAAAGTTGGAATGAGTGTAAGCCAGAACAGCCAGCTCTGTGCAGAAGAGTCTTCCATAAGTCAGATGTTCGTAACTAGAGTATCTGGCATATATGGTAATGCCAGGTTCAGAGACTACATGCTTCTGAGCACCAGTTGTGGGGAAGTAATAGCAGGAGACTGCTGTCTCTCTGCATGTCCCGTTTCTGGGCTTCCCAGAAGTTGGCCGCCTTTGGAATCAGGACGCTAGACAGGACGGTCTGATCCAGCAAGGCCCCTCTGGTGTTCCTAGAGCACATTCAAAAAGTCTCAAGTTCAGCCCCTGACATCTCCAGCTAGAAGGATTTCAGGCGGTAAGCTGAGAAGGACTTCTGCTTGAAGCCTAGAACAGGTGATTCTGGGCTAGATGGACCAGTGATCTGATTCAGTATAAGGCAGGCAACTTCATGGGTTTGCACGCATGCCTTGTGCTTTCCTGAAGAATTATCTCCACTGTTTCCATACTTCTGTCTGCAGATCCCAGCAGCATTGAAACCAGTGAAGAGATTGAGATTGCCTATCCTATTACTTGCGGTGAGAGTAAAGCCATACTGCTCTGGAAGAAATTTGTTTGCCCAGGAATCAATGTCAAATGTGTCAAGGTAAAAGCATGGTCAGGCTGCCTTTGGCAGCTGCTCTCTCTGCTCGGTGGCTTGTTTGTTGAAGGTCTCTCTTGTCAGGGCCTTTTTATTTTCCTTGCTTCACTGGGTTTGTTTGGAACATGCAGAACACCTAGCAAAGTTCAGCTGTGTCAGTTCAGAAGGCAGAATCCCATCTGCCCCCCCTCCCCCAATAAGGGCATTGGGAGCCTCAAGCCATTCAATTCATTATCCTTCATTTTTGCCTCTAAACAGTTCCTTATGCTGAGAAATTTATCTCATGCTTTTGGCTCTAGGACCAGTAGATATCATCTCCTGACAGCTCTGGGGAAAGAGACTATGGGATGCTGGAGGTATTCCACCATACCTTGGGGCACCAGCTGTCCATAGGTCTTGTGATCAATCTTTGAAAAGCAAATTTAAAAACCAAATGTTCAAGTTCAGTGTTAGAGTCTGGAGAAAGGCGCCTCACAAAGGGTTCACCTTCCTTCCAGGGCTAGGAAGCTCATCACGCCAACCCAGAGTGTTTACCAGGTTAATGTTGGTGCAGGTTAAAGTTGAGCTGCAGAACTCCATAAGACATATCTGCTAAATCTGTAGGGGCAGGCTTCTATAGTCTTCTATACACTCTTCCCCTTTGCTGTAGTCCATGTTGCTGAGGAATGGGAGAGAGCAAGAAAGGAAGGATCTCACTGTACCGGTGAGGAATCCAGTATATTTGGGCCATGGATGCAGTGCAGGTTGGTGGGTATTTGAGTAGCTGAGGTTTGTCTGGCACATCTGTCAAGTTTACTGATCCCCTAATAAATCTCAGTCCTGACTGATGGGCAGCAGAAGCCGCAGTCAGCAAATCTGATTGATTGGTCTCTGTCCCACTCCTGCTGATTTCAGGCCAGCCTGGCCTGGAACCCATTTCACATTACTGGGATTTGTCAGCTGCATCTTCCGTTTGCTGTTGGCTAACCCTGTTGGCTTACTAGGAAAATGGAAGGGTGAGTTCTCTGAGGAGCAAGGTAGTAACAACTTTAGGAGGTGACTGGGAACAATAGTGAGGCCCTTGCTGCTTCTCAGAGAGCCACATGTTGAGGTGGTGTAGGCAAGCAGGGTCCCTTGAGCTCTAAGAGCTGTCTTGGAAGAGGAGAGGTTGTAATGTTTTATCTAGAACAGTGGTTGCCAAGTGACTCACGGGCCTGTCTAAAATGGGCCGTGGCATCACCACCATTTTGTTGTGTCTTTGGAAAGGATATGATGAATAGCAGCCAAAGAGAAGGTTGCTATTTAATAGTTCTGCAGAAGGTTGATTTTCTCATGCCTGCTCAACAAGTTGCATCTCCCAAAATTTACTCTTCTGTGAAACTGTTAAAGATACAAAATCCTTCCTGTCCATCCTTGTTGTCACAGAGAGAAAAGCAGGATGGTGATTGTGCAGGTTTTTTTTTTTTTAGATCACTTTGTTGCAGACTATAGCTTAAAGGTGGATCCTGCATTGGTAAAAGGGTGAAGGCTGGTGGCCTAGAACACTTATGGACAAGCCAGAGTGCCGTTTCCCCTCATTTAGGACTGAGGATGAATTAACAAATTCATGGTGTGACCAACAATGTGCATCTGTGGTCATTGGGGTGGGAGAATCTTGGTTTAAGCCACTGACATGGAGGTGGGTGGTATATCTGTTATACACAGAAGCACCTCCTGGTTTTTTTTTTCTTTCTGAGAATTCGGATGCTCTCTTCTATCTGTTTTTTAGTTCAACGACCAGCTCATCAGCCCAAAGCACTTTGTTCATCTGGCTGGCAAATCTACCCTGAAGGATTGGAAGCGAGCCATTCGCCTGGGAGGAATCATGCTGAGGTAATGGCCTTCTGCCATTGTAGAAATTGTCTGCCACAGAAATTGTCTGTCTGTCATCTGCCACAGACCTCTGGCTGGGACTATTTTCATTAACCCTATGCCTTTTATCTCCTATCAGTGACAAGTGGTACTGGGGGGTTCGGCGTGATGCATTTGAGATATGATAGAATTTGATGCTTTAGCATTTGAATGGTCCTTCTTAGGAGAACATAAGAAAGGTGCTCTGGGAGCTATAGACATATGATTGAAGAGTGGCAAAGGCTATTTCCTTTCACGTAATACACCACTGTGTTGGACCTACAAAGGCAAATGGGCTTTTTCTCTGCCTCTCTCAGTGTCTCCTGCTATTCAAGCAGTTTGTATGGGACAATGCCAGACAAAACTGAATTCTGCAACCAAAATCAAGCATGTAGATTTGTACAGGGTGTCTTTTCTTTCCCTGCCTTGTCAAATCATAAGAAAGGGCAAAGAGCTATGCACAGCTATGAAAATCCTGCACACTTCCTTTTTGGCATCCAAGCAACATGCTTGGATGTTACCTATGTACTTTCAAGTTTGCATTTAGTGCAAGAAAATTACATGTAGTGTGTATGTAGTGTGCAGATGAGAATCTTAGCAGGAAGAAAAGGGTCTTAGCATCCTCAGGATGCTGGACAACATGCTCAGTCCCAAGACTTGCCACTGTGTGTAGTGTGATTGAAGAATTGCGTAGCGATGATGTCTCTAATGGACTGCCAAAGCCATTCCACCATTTTGCACTTTTCAGGTAAATATCCAGGCCGAGTTCACACCCATAAATTTGTTTTTTTACCACTGTGCAGGAAGATGATGGACTCTGGGCAAATTGACTTTTACCAGCATGACAAGGTTTGCACGAACACCTGCCGCAGTACCAAGTTTGACCTCCTGATCAGCAGTGCCAGGGCACCAGTGCCAGGGCAGCAAAGTTTGGTACAGACGCCCACTTCCGCTGACGGTAGGGCACAGGTGAACAGGTGTAGACTTGATTCCTACTATTGTAGCGTTGCTGTCCACCAGGTCCCTGTAACTTATTATGTAATGCTAACATTCTCTCTGCTCACCTCCTAGTCCTTCCTCCTCCTTTCATTTTATTTCACTTGAGAGAACCATGTAGTCTCTCTGTGAAGACCAAAGCACTTCAAGTGTAGAAACTCTAAAGGAGGAACGGGACAACCATGTGGATTTTTCTGCTCAAACTTCTGTTTTTATCCTTTTTACTTTGGGAGGGGCCACCTTCTGGAACATTTGTTGAGATCCGTGTTTACTGGATTCGGGCCGTTCTGGTGGCCTTGCATTCCCTGTTGCCTGGGCTTCAATAAGAGCTGAGACATGGCTGCCTACCTATGAGTAAATGTGCATGTGTGGCTCAGTTTCTTTTTGCCTTCTTTTAGAATATCTTAAACTTGGGGCTCAATCCTAACCAACTTTCCAGCACTGACATAGCTGTACCAATGTGGCATGCACTGTAGTATCCTGTAGTGGGGAGGCCGTCAGGGGGACCTCCTCAAGGTAAGGGCATGTTTATTACCTTACCTTGGGGCTGCATTGCGGCTAGGCCAGAGCTGGAAAGTTGGTTAGGATTGTGCCCATAGATGTTTAAATGCATCTTAGGGCATTTAAGCAATGAGCCAGTTTGAATTAACTTTCAACACATGCAAGCTGTGTGTGGTGGAGAAGCAAGGATATTCCTCGCCTGCCCACCGCATCTCCCTCTCTGCTTTCTGCGACCTGCCAAGCATCTACACATGGATGTAACATGTGCATAGTATTTATGCATAGGCCTAAATCATGTGGTTGACTCCCTGGTTGTATAAGAAATATTAATTATGTGGTTTGTGTCTTTGCATGTTGGTTTTATGCGTGTAGGCACCATGCAGATATTTCAGCAACCTGTCATGCATCTGCAGGCAAATTAGGAAAATGTAGTCTGTCTTCCTCTACCATGCACTGCTTGCAGTTATGGAGAGATTTGGTTTAGCCAACCACTTACAACCTCCCCCTGGAGACATCGAAATTTTTTTTACCCACAATGGAGTTCCCCATGATGGGCTAACACATGTGCCGTCTAATGTGTGGGCAGCATTGGTATGGCTGTTGCCTGGGTTATATGTTCATTTCACCAACTTTTGTGTGGGAATCCTAATCTTAAATTGGCCCTTAGCCATTCCAGAAAAGTTGGAGAGAAGAATAGTTTTGATGCCCAAACTGTTACTCTTAAATGACACTGGGGTATCCATGACAAGGAACCTATGGTCCTAAACTGCAATTGTGCTTACTTACCAAGGAGCAAACCCTGTTGAACACAGTGAGACTTACTTTGCAGAAAAAATACATAGGATTGTGCTGTCTATAACCAATATGATCTGATTTAGCAGCAAGAATGCTAATTGCAAAAAAGGAGGGAATCCACAGAAATGCCTCTGAGAAAACAGTTTTGAATGTTTGGCCTGTTGTGATGATGAATCAACTCTTAGTCCATTTGTTGACTTGGAAGGAGTTTCCAATAAGGCGTCCTTGTCTCTTTCCTCCTGCAGGAAGCATCGCCCAGATTGCTGTGTCTGAGGAGAGTGTGGAGGAAGGGATTGAATGGAACTCTGCTCTGACAGCAGCTGTCACCATGGCAACTGAGGAGGGAATCAAAAAGGACCCAGAAGAGATTTCAGGTATGTTCCTTCTTTGCATGGTTTACCCAGTCCACCTGCCCACTCCCTTCCCCTCCATCCGCTGTCAATATAATAATGCAAAACTAGGTTGACATTAGAGGTGAAATATACTTGTTTGCGGGGGAGGGGCGAACAAATGGTGGAATTTTATCCAAATGTTTCAACTGTGAATGTTCACATGGAATCCAAACGTAATTTTTCTTTTAAAAAAATCTATATTCAGAATTTGAATTCCCAAATTTCGCATTGGAGTCCTGAGTTACAAATGCATCCTTGGGATGGTAAGAGATGGGGCAATGAACTATATGAGAAAAATGTATGCCATATCCAGAAAGCAGTGGGGAAGGAAGAGAGAGCTGACCTAAGCAAAATTCTTATAGATGTAATTGAAGGCCTGTCATCATCTGTAACTACTGGAACATTGTGGACTGCTTCATGTATGCATGTACATCACTCAGTACCTCAAATACTTGGTGGTATACATCTAAACATGTGTGCTGCCTGTGTTGAATGCTGTCTGAGACGGCATAAAAGTTCAGTTTCTGCTGTCTGATCAGGGACAGATGTTTTGTAGGTATCATTTAATCTTGAAGTCATGAACATGCATAGAAGAAGAGTGTGGCTGGAGCAAACCAAAGGGCCACCTAGTCCATTATTCTACTTCCTTCAGTGTCTAATCAGATGGATCCAAGAAGCACATAAAGAGGCATGAGGGCAGTAGGCTTCTGACACTCTTGTCACCCCAGCAACTGGTACTCAATGGCACTCTGAGTGCGGAGGATCCATTTAACAAGCCCTTTCCCCAGAGAAAAAGCATTGCCTGCTGGCAAATCTCTAGACAATGGTGCATAGGCTGCAGAGAAACGTCTTGGCAAGGCTGTATGACGCAAACCCCTGCTATGAGCCATACACTTTCCTCTTCTGTTTATTGTTGCTATGCTGTTAGTGACTCTCGCAATGCTAGACAAGAGCATTAATGCATTATCTCCCCCCCCCCCCCCCACTGCACAATCCAGCAGTAATTCATGTGCAAGTTCTCTGGTTTTGGAATTTAAGTAATTTCTGCCCAACGTTGCATATAGGCAACCGAGACCAAATGTATACACCTACAGGCATGGCAAAAAAGAGTTAAAAATGTGCAAAACCCCTAAGGGTGGTCCAGTTCTGTCTCTAGGATATATTGTGCAACCAATGGGTAAAGTCATGTTTTGTCTGTATTGTGTAGGGTTTCAGAAGCTGTGAAATGCAGTTTTTAAAACACTAGGGCACTCTCTGCTACTGCTGTCTGCCTCCCCGATCAAACTGCATTTTTGCAAGCTACTTTCCAAGGATGCTTGCTGCATGTCAGTTCTCTGTTCCTGGAATGATTACCAGTGTAGCTTTGCAATGCAATCGCCAAATGTGCCATCTTCCCTGAGTTTCTTCCTTCTTGTGCCAGAGGACACGCTGATGTTCTGGAAAGGAATTGCTGATGTGGGCTTGATGGAAGAAGTTGTCTGCAACATTCAAAAGGAGATAGAAGAGGTGCTGAAAGGTGTTCAGCAGCGCCTTGACCAGTCACCCTTTCAGATTACTGGTGGGTAGGAGGTCAGCAGTCTCTATGTCCATAAATTATTACCAGTGGGGCTCAATTTTCATTTTCTTTTTACCTTTGGGAAGCATTCTGGCTAGTTTGAAAAATCCCAACTGGTCTTTGCGTAGTACCCTTTAAAGAACTCTGACCCTTTCCTTAAGCGTTTGGGTTCTGATGACCTACCTCTCCTGGCAGGTCTCAACCAGCTGAGATGTGGCAAGCTCTAGGCATACCTGGGTACCATGGCATTATTTCCAAGCAAATAATGCAGCAGCTGTGCTGAGGCTAAGACGGTCGGGTCTGTGCATGCATGAGGACCTCACCTACAGAGCCATCCCTAGAAGGATGTGGGCTGTGTGCAGGCCTAGAGGAACTCAACCTATATATTGATCACAAAAGCTCAACTAAGTCAGTGGTGCAAATCCAAGCAGCCCAGGACTGCTCCGATCTGGAGGATCTGGAGGAACAGGGCTAGGATCTGGCATAAGTGCCAGATCCTGGCCCCGCTGCCCACCCCCAGGAAAACCTGCCACCAGCCCTCCCCCCACCCTGAAATGCCTCCCTCCCATCTCCTCCCCATGCTCCCCCCGCCCCCCACACTGGTTGAACTCGGCCAGCACAAACTCACCCTGCCCGGGGTCCACGTCAACACAGGGAGGCCAACACATGTCCGTGTGCCAGTCTATCTCACCTTATGTCAGCACAAAAGTACTTTACGGCACTTTTGCGATGACGATGGGCCAGCACAAGGGGCTTGCGCAAGCCCATCTGCTGGTCGTATTGCACCCTAAATAAGTAAATGAAATGTTTACAATATGTATAAGTTTAAAAATCTGTGTAAAATAAAGAAGAACCCTCCTAACCTTCCCAAGCAGTTGCTGATCTGTTTAACTCATTTCTGCCCAGCCCACAGGTGTACACATTTGATCCCAGTTGCGTATATGCAATGTTGGGCAGAAATGGCTTAAAAAAAATTCTCCAAGAATCCCAAAGGCTGCAATCGTATCCACACGTGCCTGCGAGTAAGCCCTACTATCATTGTTAAAAACCTATACATAGTAGCCCGTCCAAAGTACAGATCTGGGACGTTTCCCCCAACGTGGTCACATACCATGGTAGCATCAAGTCTAAATCTATTAAAAATACACATTGAAATGATTGGGGACCCACCTGAAATTGGCTCACAACTCTTAGCGGGTTCTGACCCACAGTTTGAGAAATGTTGCCTTAGGCTACTCCTAAGCAGACATGGGGGGGGAATGTCATGGCACGGTTAGAAGGCAGATAGAGATTCTGGCACATCTCCCTTTTTACACTGAACATCCCAACTCCAAAACTAATGTCCATCTTCTAGAGATAATATGTCGGAGCAGTTCGTCAGTACATTTTGCAAGCAATCCTCATAACTGTAGTTCTGTGTATATGCTAGATATCTTTCTTGGAGAGTTCCTAGCACTGCCACCAGTTGCTGTTCCAGGGTACTTGTCAACAGCTATTTCAGTTCCCTGTGTTCAAGTGTTCGTAATGTGGGTGTATACTGATATTATTATAGTCACAGGTGACAGCCCCTAAAGCATTAGATACTGTAATCCCACACTGGCAAATACAGAGGGATCCAATTATATTTGGTGGGGTGATCTCTCTGGGTGGACGTTGAATATTAGACAATAATCTGTGGAAGTTTTCTTATAGATGCTGCTGTTTTAAATAATGTTGCACACACTTTTGGCCTGATGGACACAGTCAAGAAAGTGCTGGAGAACCGGAAAAGCCAAACAGATCAGGGAGAAGAGCAGTTTCTTTACACTCTTGCAGGTAAGATCAAAATTGGGAGCACATTTTTTACGACACACTAGTAAGTAAGTAGACACTACTGGCAATAAGTAAGGGTGCGTTCGTTTCTTCTTTTGCTGGGTGTTGGTGTTGCTTCAAGACAATGTGTCCAAGAGAGAAGTGCAGTTTCTTAGCTCTCAGACTGCTACGTTAATTGCTATGGGAGTTGCGATGTCAACGTGTAAGTATCACGGGCTTCTGTTTGATATTTTTGTGATGTAGTTAGTGGCAAGCAATACATCGCCCTTTTCCCTCTGTTTGTGACTTTTTAATTTTTTACTTTCCCAATATTCTCTGCAGGCCTTGTGCTCCCCTTCACCCATGACCTCACATGAGGCGGTGGCTGCTGCCGCCAAGAATATTTACTGCTTTTCAGTGAAAAGTAGTTTTTAAAAGCAGTCTATGTAGCTAAATAAATGTTTCCCTATCTCCAAAGAGGTTTCAGTCTTTAAAAAAAAAAAAGATGCCGAAGAGACACCAGCAACAGCCACTGGGAAAGACACCATGCTGGAGTAAAAAGGGACAGTTGTTCTCCCTCTGCTTAACTTAAGAGAAGCACCACTTTAAAAGGTGCTTCTTTGTTCATAAAAGCAATGAGCATCCACAAGGCTAGCCTCTCCCCCTTTCTGAAAGCAGTGCCCTGATATTTTGTTAGTATATTTATTTTTTAAACAATAATAGACACTGAAGGCCCAATCCTAACCCAGGGGAAAAACCAATGGACCGCCACATATGTCATACAGTCAGCCCTGCCAGTGCAGAATGCAGAAGTTCCCCTGTCAGCAGGTGCTTTCCAGACCCAGCGCAGCAGTCAGAAAGTTATGTGCCACTATTAATGGGGTGCAAAGTGGCCACCAGTACAACCCTGTCAGTGGAAAGGCTGCAGCAATGCTGAGAGTGCGATAGGACAAGGCAGAGTCGGTGAATGGATCCTGAATCCTATTCCTGAGCTGGACACGTTTCCCCCCCCCCCCCCGGCTGCAAAGCTTTACATCAGCAACAGAGCTGGCATAGCTCAGAGGAGTCCCGTAGGGAGCTGTGTGGCAGCCAAAACAAGCATGTAAGTGCTACTCCTCCTACCTTCCACCAACTAATCTACCATGACAGAGTATAGGATCTGGTGGACATCATGCTGGCGCTCCTGCCCTCTCAACATGGCAGCCACATAGGATTGGGCTGCAAGAAGCAGTAGGCAAGGGAGCAAGGCTCCAGCTCTCAGGAGGACCCAGATTTGAGACTTTCTTCAGCATGAGGTCCTGAAGTGATTTGGACCTAAGGAGCAGACACCTCCTGCCATTCAAAGCTCCCTCCATTCTTACTGTCTTCCTCATAATTAAATGCTACCTCTCCTTATGCCTGTGTATATAAACAAGAATCTTTGCACAAACATGTATCTTTGACCTCATTTACTCTAGTTGTAAAATGTGTGGTTTTCATACAAACATATGAAATTGTCCTGTATTGATTCAGGCTGTTAGTCTAGCTGGCCCAGAACTATCTACATTGGCAGATAATGACTTCATTCATATAGTCCATACCTTCTAGGGTTTCTTATATGGCCCTTTCCCAGCGCTATCTGGAGATACCAGAGACTAAACCTGGGGCTTTCTGTGGGCTGTGCAGGTGCTCTGCCATTGAACTACAGTCCATTGTTTTAGGATAACTTGTACTGTTCTGTCTGGTCCCAGGGATTGTGCCTTGGTGTTTTTTGTGCCTTACTGTCTTTTATACTGGTGAGCAGAGTGGCATTTTGTTGTCGTTATGGATTTTTGTCCTTTGCCAGTGAGTGTGACTCATCTTCCATGTTTCTGTCCACATCACATGGAAGCTTGTTTCTGTCTGAAAGTCTCATGGCCGTATACTGGCATTTAACATTCGTAATATTTTGTGAGGCTTTACACTGCGCATTGCAAGCTTCCATGTGATGTGTCCTTCCTTTCAATTGTTTCTGTTGCTTTTTTCTCTATCCTTGTGATAGATCTGCAACTGGAGAGAGTCGTGTGGTTCTTCGCTTTTGGTTTTATGTTTTTTTCTCTGCCCTTCTTTTTTTCTGTTCTCTGAGAGCACTGAAGCTGTCTGCAGAGACAGTCTGTTCCACCCACCTTTCCATCCTTGTGGTGGGAGCAGCAGACGTGGCTGAAAACATCTCCCCCTGCCAAGAAGCTGCTTTGCTACCTCTGTGAAAATATACTTTTTCCCCACCTCTATTTTGTGCTTGGAAAGAGACCCTGTAATCTTGGCAGTGTTTAAATGTTTCTCTGAACAACACATTCTTCTTCCAGACCTAGACCGCCAGCTGGAGGAGCAGAAGAGACTTGCCAGGGATCAGAAGGCAAGGACTCAGACTGTGCAGAATGTCGTCCTGATGCCCATTGGTCCCCCCAAACCTCCAAAGAGACCTCGGTTGCAGCGTCCTGCCTCAGCCACAGTCCTGAGCCCCTCGACCCCCATCCAGCAGCCTCAGTTCACCGTCATTTCCCCCATCACCATTGCACCCATGGGACAGCAGTTCTCCGTTAGCAACATTCCGATGGCAACAATCAGCCAGGGCTCCAGCCCAGTGACTGTCCACACCTTGCCATCCGGCTCGCAGCTCTTCCGCTACGCCACCGTGGTCTCTTCCTCTAAGACCAGCTCATCTGACACGGTGACCCTTCATCCCTCATCCAGCTTAGCCCTGCTGAGTTCAGCAGCCATGCAGGACAGCAGCACCCTTGCTAACGTGGCCACGGTGGTGAATCCTGTGGAACTGGTTGCCATGGAGTCTGGGCTGACTTCTACTATCCAGGCTGTGGAGGGCACCTCGGAGGATGGACAGACCATCATAGAAATAGACCCAGCCCCTGACCCAGAAGCCGAGACAGAGGAATCGGGGGCCAAAGCTGTGATTTTGGGGACAGAATTGAGGACTGAGGAGAAGGTGGTGGCTGAGGTTGATGAACACCAACACCAGGTCCACAATGTAGAGATATTGGTCTTAGAAGACTAGTTAGGAAGCCAGACTATTCTTTTGCTCAATTGTTCATCTCGAACTCTTTTTTTCTTCTTCTTTTTTTACAGCCTTCCAGGTAAGTTCCTATGGGTCTCTCTTTTTTAGTTATTTTCACATGGGGAGAGAGCAGGCTCCATCTGTACAAAGCAAGCCATCACTGAAGGGAAGGGGGGAAAAAATCTCCTCCCTGATCCTAACCAGCCCTGTGGAAGGGAAACAAGCCTTTACTATCGATGAAAATGCACCATGAGTGATACAGTCCATAGATTCATGTTTGAAAAAAGGTTCTGTCACATCTCAGTTGTACTTGAAGAAGAAAATTGGAAATTGATCTAACTGCTGGACGAAGGTGATCCTAGGTAAACAGATTCCTTGTTCACCAGCTCCCAACTGCCACAGGAAATACAGACTTATCTACTCAGCTGGTATTCTGCTTTCTGGAGAATAAAACAGCAAACCCTCCAGATTCTAGAGAATACCCATCACTCACTTGCTATAGGGTTGTTGTTTTTTTTTGCTTTCGTTTTAATATTTTTTAGCTCCTTTTCCCTTTCCCCCCATCTTTCTGCAGCTTGTATCCTCAGCCTATTTGCCCAGTCTGTGGCTTCTAGAACCTGATTCTCAGCTCTTTCTTTTATAGCCCTCCCCAGTGGTTTTTCTTTTCCATAGGCACTGTTACAAGAATTGCTCAAGCCTTGCACACATTTTTTTAAGAAAAGGAAAAACGTACAGTCAAACACCATCTACTCTTTGAGTATAGCACTGACATCCTGGATGTATCGAGCGTGGGTTGTGCCGTTGCATGTTGGGAACGTGGGGCTCAGTGGGCTATTGACTCCGCACGCTGAGAACCATATCAAGCTTACTCACTATATATATGGATATATATATATATCGGTCTTCAGGATTGTAGCTAGCAATAAGCTGGCACAGGTGACTGCTTGGTCTCCCTTCCAGTTGGGTTGGTGTTTTGTTTTTGTTTTTTTCCTTAAGAGGAGAATGTGAAGAAGGGATTTTTTTTTCTTCTGGTTCATTTTATTAAATTTTGGAGAGTGAGAACTCTTAGAGGGAAATCTTGGTTAAAATATTTAAGCTCCACAATAAGAAAAAAAATGACTTTGGGCATGGGGAAAGTACTGTTGGGTTATTTTTTTTCCATTAAAAGGTTAAAAAAGAAAATTCCCAAAAGAATGACTGGATTTTTTAAAGCACTCTTGGTATCTGTGAAATGAATCACAGCAGCCCCCTTTAGACCCTGTCGGAGCTTGCTTTGCCAGTTTCTGTTAGCTTCACCGAAGTTCCTGACAGCAATAACAGAAATATGTTTCGTAACATCTCACCTGATGTCTAAATAACCATCATAGACTCAGTGGACAAATGCATCACATCTTGTTCTTTATGGGTCTTGTTAACTACCATTTATTAAGTAGAAGTGTTGAAAACTAGGATGTAGGGATCCTTCGCTGGGACTTGCTGGGGAAACACCTGTTGGTTGCTAAGCCCTCCACCAGTGACAGCACCAAGAAACTAAGGTTGCAGTCCTATACATACTTTCCTGGGACTGAGTCTCTTTGAACACAGTGGGACTTACTTCTGAGTAGACATGCATAAGATTGGGACTGTAAATCATGCTGGTGTGCTGCCAGGTCACTGGGGTGATCCTTGATGCCCAAGCGCTGCCACAAAATGTCCCAATGCCTCCAAAGCAGGGTGCAAGAATTGGAGAGCATGGCAGATCCCCCATGAGAGGGTCGATCTTTCCACCCACTCAAGGCAAGGAGCAGCTGAGGATCGCTTAGATAAGCCAACCATCTAGGGCAAGCACAAGGGAGAAAGGCCCCCTTCCTTTTGAAGAAACGTGGCAGGTGAAACGCTGGAAAACAAGACTTCAATGCAAAGACTTCTGAGAATGACATTTTTAACTCATTGGTCCTTACAACAATCCTATAAAACAGGCTGAAAAGAGATGGCATTTTGCCCAAGACTGTCCTGTAAGTTTCATTACAGGGCAGGAATTTGTATCTGTAACTTTCACATGCAAACCTAGTGTACTCTGCACTGCATTGCACAGTGTCCCAAAACACATCTCACAGTGGCCCTTCTCAGTTGTTACTACATGTACAGGAATGCTGTATGGTTGAGGACAGTGAGAGTGTGCTGGTATGCAAGTGCTGTCCCTTCCCATTGTCACAGTGTTTATCTGAAGAGGGAAACATTGTTCCTGGGAGGAGAATCAGAACACCGTGTTCCAAATCTCAGGGATGATCCAAATTCTCCTGATTCTCTCCCTGTTCCAAATTCTCTCCCTGATCACAGTAACTGTAGAAAGTGGGGGTTGTGGCACGAGAGCATGGTCCTGCTCGTGGGGCTTGCTTTACTACCCTCCAATAAAGCAGTGTTCTGTACACAAGGTGATTAACAATTGAACAGAGCTACTGAGTGAAGCATGAAAGAAGTGGCGACCACACTTCCAAACCCAACACCTGAATTGTGACCTTCCCAAAGTGCTTCATTATTCACTTTGTAAGTGGGAAGATCTTGAGAGATGCATTGATCCAACCAGCAGCATTTCTATCAACTGCATCTTGGGTGACTGGAGGGGTTTTGTGGTGTTCTAATATGGGGGGTGCCCCAACCCCAGCCCGGGGGGCATTTGCAGCCCTTGGAATGCCCAATCTGGTCCTCAGGGAGCCCCCAGTTTCCAATGAGCCTCTGGCCCTCGAGAGACTTGCTGGAGCTCATGCTGGCCCAACACGACGACTCTCAGCACGAGGGTCAACTGTTTGACCTCTTGCGCAAGCTGCGGGCCGAGGGCTCCTTCCACTGCTTGTGTTTCATGTCTGAAGCAGCAGTGGCAGCAAAGGAAAGGCCAGTCTTGCTTTGTATAAGGTCTTTTATAGGCCTTATCGCGAGACCTTCATTCATTCATGTAAGCTCCATCTCTAATATATTCATTTATGCAAATTTATTCAAATTTTAAATGTAAATTAATTCTGTTTTCCCAGCCCCCAACACAGTGTCAGAGAGATGATGTGGCCCTCCTGTCAAAAAGTTGGACACCCCTGTTTTAATAAAATGATTAAATTTTGCAAATAGCAAGGATCTCTACAGATAGTAGAGACTCGTGACCCTTGTCAGAAAATATGGGGGGGGGTCCATTTCTGTGCCTTGCCTCAAAACTATCACTGTTAGCTTTTTATGGATGATACAGACCTATTTTCTCATGCTGTTGGGTTATTGATTGCATTGGTTAATTATCTAGTCAGGTAAACATGACTAGATAGTTTATGACAGTCAAAAGTAGTTTTTCTGGATGACAGGTTTGGAGAATGGATGCCTAGTAGAAATGGATTATCTAGGGATTTATTCCTCCAAATCCATGGATGAACTAAAGATTCATCTTTAAGATTCATCTTAAAGATACCAGGTGAATTTCAGATCTGACTATTGATGGATTGATATAAATACTAAAGATTTTGGGTGGCATTCATAGCATTAAAATTAATGTTGTTCAGGCTGATAGTTTAGGAAACAACTGTTTTATTTGATTGTGGCCTATCAACCTGAACAATATCAATTTTAATGCAGTTGATGGATTTCCTAAATTATCAAGGCATAATGAATGGGGACAGACAAGTTTTGTTTGTTTTTAAATAATTCAAAGCTAAATTATTTCCCTAGCTGTACAGAGCTCAAATATGGAGTCATTAGACTTCAAGAGAACTATACATTCTATAGAAAATAATCCTGAGCAGGACTGGCTGATCCATGAGGCCACTTGCTGCCACAGATCAGAGTTTGGCAGGTCAACCCACCATCTGCTTGAATCCACCTGCCAGCCTCCTTCTGTTTCCTGGATATAAAAAAGAAAAGGGGAATGGAACAGAAGAGGAGAAGGGGAGAGCAGGGATAGAGTGTCTGTTTCTTGAATTCAAGGAGCAGGAGACATTCTGGCCACCACTCTCTTCTCCTCCACATTTCCTCTTCTTCTCTGTTCTCCTCTTTGATTTTGGGGAATCAGAGTAGGAGTGGTAGTGACATTGGCTGGCACATTTTGGGAAGCGGTTCGAAATTTTGTAGAGCAAACTGTTGCACAACAAGGAAGTATTTGGCATGTTTTAAGCACTAAGAGCACCAATCTATTTCAGTAAAACAAACCTCCATACTATTTGATCTAAAACAGGGAGATTTCCTGTTGTGATGAATGTCTAGTTGTGTCTTCTTAACTGCTGGATCAAAACACCATCCATTGGAAAATGGCAGATTGCCCAAACTTTGCTCCCAGGAGCAATTTCTAAATAATAATAATAATAATAATAATAATAATAAAATAAATAAATAATGGAAGGGGATTCTAGTTGGTGGAGACTGGATATTTAACCTAAACAGATAGATTTTCCCAGAATACTTGGTGGAATCAAGCTGGTTGTGGCCAAAGCTCAAGCTAAAAAAAAAAAGTATAGGAAAACAATTTTGCCTTGTCTGATTGGTTAAAATGAAAGCAAGTGAGCAAAGTTTCATGGCAGTAGATGTTAAAATCTTGGCATGAATTATTCAAGGATTCTGGCTTTTTATCCAGTCTCTCTGTTAGCAGTGCATTAACACATATTTGGTTTCAGTTGCTATCTACTCTTGTTTAGGATGGATGCAATAGGAAAATCTCATTTATTTTGAGATATTGTTTATGGTGTGAAGGTCCCATGAGGATTTACCATTTCACTTGCCGCACTGTTCCATTTACAGGATTTAAGGTGGGCAGCCCAATCCTAACTTGCTCTGGAACAGGCAGACCAAGTGGCCTGCTCTGTATCCAGCACAAGGTAGGTGCTGGCTGGAGGTCAATTCAGGGTAAGGGGATATTTTTCCCCTTATCCTGTTGTTCCGCCAACCCAAGGGGCTACTCAGATTTGAGCCAGCAAAGTTGCTGGTGCAACTCTGAGCAGTCTGTGTAAGGCCACGGTCCAGGAATGGGGGTTAAGAGTTGGCTCACACCACGGTGGCCAGTCCAACCCCTCTCCTGGACCCAAACTGCCTCCCAGACTGCACTCCTTTGCCCCAAAATGGCTCCTCCCCACCTCCATTCCAACCTCCTGTCACCTGTCCAACCTCCACACCAGCCTGCCTTAACATAAGAATAACCCCACTGTATCAGGCCATAGGCCCATCTAGTCCAGCTTCCTGTATCTCACAGCAGCCCCACCAAATGCCCCAGGGAGCACACCTGATAACAAGAGACCTGCATCTTGGTTCCCTCCCTTGCATCTGGCATTCTGACATAGCCCATTTCTAAAATCAGGAGGTTGCACATACACTTCATGGTTTGTAACCCGTAATGGATTTTTCCTCCAGAAACTTGTCCAATCCACTTTTAAAGGCATCCAGGCCAGATGCCGTCACCACATCCTGCGGCAAGGAGTTCCACAGACCGACCACATGCTGAGTAAAGAATATTTTCTTTTGTCTGTTCTAACCCTCCCAACACTTAGTTTTAATGGATGTCCCCTGGTTCTGGTGTTACGTGAGAGAGTAAAGAGCATCTCTCAATCCACTTTATCCTTCCCATGCATAATTTTGTATGTCTCAATCATGTCCCCCCTCAGGCGTCTCTATTCTAGGCTGAAGAGGCCCAAACGTCGTAGACTTTCCTCATAAGGAAGGTGCCCCAGCCCAGTAATTATCTTAGTCGCTCTCTTTTGCACTTTTTCCATTTCCACTATGCCCTTTTTGTGATGTGGTGACCAGAACTGGATGCAATACTCCAGGTGTGGCCTTACCATTGATTTGTACAACGGCGTTATAATATTAGCAGTTTTGTTCTCAATACCTTTTCTAATGATCCCAAGCATAGAATTGGCCGCCTTCACTGCCGCTGCACATTGGGTCGACACTTTGAGTTGTCCACCACCACCCCAAGATTTCTCTCCTGATCTGTCACAGGCAGCTCAGAACCCATTAGCCTATATGTGAAGTTTTGATTTTTTGCCCCAATGTGCGTGACTTTACACTTACTTACATTGAACTACATCTGCCATTTTGCTGCCCATTCCACCAGTTTGGAGAGATCCTTCTGGAGCTCTTCACAATCACTTCTGGTCTTCACAACTCTGAAAAGTTTGTTGTTGTCTGCAAACTTAGCCACCTCACTGCTCAACCCTGTCTCCAGGTCATTTATGAAGATGTTGAAAAGCACTGGTCCCAGGACAGATCCTTGGGGCACACTGCTTTCCACCTCTCTCCATTGTGAAAATTGCCCATTGACACCCACTCTGTGTTTCCTGGTCTTCAACCAGTTCTTAATCCATGAGAGGACCTGCCCTCTTAATTCCCTGACTGTGGAGTTTTCTCAGTAGCCTTTGGTGAGGGACCGTGTCGAACACCTTCTGAAAGTCCAGAAGGCCAAGCACTCTGTTTGGATTGTGCTCTAAAATACTTGAAAAATTTCAAAGCTGAAACTTTTATTGATCTGACCAGCAGAAAACTGGTGGGGTTTTTTTGTTAGCAACTGAGGGACATATGGAACTGAGGAAGTTGCTTCTTGTGTTTGTTGTGTGATGTGCGTGAGAAGCACATCACAAAACAAACACTGTGAATGCAATTGATTTCTGATTAACAAAGCTACAGAAAATTAATAGCTTTTGCATCTCCTGCTTTGTTACTATCTTTGACAAGCTGTAATTTAGGACATCATTCTGTATTCTGACATGCAGGGAAGGATTACAAGGGAAAGTGTCAGCACTTTCAGCTGCTGCTAGAAATAATTCTGTACATTCAGTAGAAAAGTCTTGGTATTGAATTTCATTTCCTTCTGATGCAACTGCTCCATTCTCCCACTACATCCTGTTAACACAGGTGACACATAAAACAGATGCCCCACTAGAAATAGTTTTTAATAAATCGGTTAATTCCAAGGCACTGCAGGCAGTCAGCAAATCTTGCTCATGAGAAAGAATATAAGTGATTGTGATAATTTAGGTAACTTCAGTGGCAGGTAAAGCATTTGTATATTAAAAGAAAAATAACCATGCAGAATAGCAAGTAGAGCAGAAGGAAAGGAGCGGTGCACAAAAGGTAGATCAGATGTGAGGGCAGACTTTAAACTTGCAGGATCTACTTCAATTTTTCCCCCCTAAAACTCCGAGTTTTAGGCCCCAATTCTATCCAACTTTCAGTAGTGCCAATGGGGGGTGTGATGCATCTTGTGGTGATGGGGCTAGTCACAGAGGCCTCCTCAAAGTAAGGGAACATTTGTTTGCTTACCTCAAGGCTGGATTGCAGCTGCATTGGTGCTGGAAAGTTGGTTAGGACTGCACCCTTAGTAACTCAGAAGACCAAACTAACCAGAGCCAGATGGGAAACAGTGATGGGACAAAACCTGACACAGATTGAATGCTCAGGGGGTCAGAGCCAGTTACCTAGCACATCCTGTGAATGACTTATGTATACAAGTACAAATTGACATCCACGTTATGAAAGATCAGTGATTCTATGCTGAACTGGCAATTGGAGCACTACCATTCAACTTGATGAACAACCTCCAATTAACATTGATATTTTTACCACTGAAGAACACCAAGACTCTGGCATTTAGTGCAAGGTCACCCACGGTGAGAGCTTGCTTTACTTGAAATTTTGGCTCTAATCCTATCCACACTTGGGAGTAAGCCCCATTGACTATATTGGGACTTACTTCTGAGTAGACATGCATAGGATTGGGCTCTTACAGCCCAATCCTGAGCTGCCCAGAGCTCCGGGACCTGGCAGCTCCACAGAGGGCTGCCGCCAGATCCTGTGCCACCACGGAGGCTTCTCAGGAGAAGGGGACATTTGTCCTCTTCCCCCGAGTAAGGGAAGCAGCCCTGCAATGGGGCTACTCACTCTACGGTGACCAAAAGGTTGGCGCTAAAGTAAAGGCGCTCGTGTAGGGCGAGCAGCCCTGCATGACCGCCTTGGATCCTGCAAAGCTCAGCTCCGTGGATCCGCCTCTCCCCCTCCCCCTGACATGCCTCCCCCATGCCCTCGGCCTTGTCTCCCCTCCCCGTAACACCTCCCCCACGCCCCTGGCCACATCCCGCCTCCTGTTCTACAGCCCAGCGGTCTGGGAGACCGCGGAGCTGCTGAACCCAGGCGACCACCGGGCACGACCGCTAGCTCTGGTGGGAGCCCGGCGGTGAGCCCCGCAAATGTGCCTTATGGCATGTTTGTGTGTGAAGTCCGCGGCACGGAGCTGTGCTGCGGACCTCAGGAATGGGCTCTTAGTTTGCTGATGTTAAACTACTGAGCATTAAAAATCCCTACTGATCTACTATAAATCACCCAGAGATCTGTCAGTAATTCTTGCTGTACCTTCAGTCCACCCCTAATGTAGAGCAACAGATTGCTATTATTATTATTATTATTATTATTATTATTATTATTATTATTATTATTATTAACAGTATTTATATACCGCTTTTCAATTAAAAGTTCACAAAGCGGTTTACAGAGAAAAATCAAATAACCAAATGGCTCCCTGTCCCAAAAGGGCTCACAATCTAAAAAAATGCCAGGGAATACCAGCAGACAGCCACTAGAACAGACAGTGCTGGGGTGAGGTGGGCCAGTTACTCTCCCCCTGCTAAAAAAAGGAGCACACACTTGAAAAAGTGCCTCTTACCCAATTAGCAGGGGTAATTTTGATAGTAGTAGTATGTATTTTTGTTTTTAAAAACAAGATAATTAGTGTCTTGTGCAAAGAAAATGCAAACCTGCACTAGATATAATTTATTTGAATTGTCATAGAGCAATGTCTCTCAAACTGTGGTCCGGGACCACTAGGTGGGTTGTGAACCAATTTCAGGTGGGTCCCCATTCATTTCAATGTTTCATTTTTAATAGATTAGATTTGATGCTCCCTAGTTTGTAACTGCATTTGAGGAAATGTTACAGATCTATATTTTTAACAGGCTACTATGTATATGCTTTTAACGATAGTAAATGGGGCTTACTCCTGGATACATGTGTGGGTAGGATTGCAGTCTAGAATTGTTAAAAATTTTCCTGCTTGATGATGTCACTTCCAGTCATGACATCACTTCTGGTGGGTTGTGACAAATTCTCATTCTAAAAAGCGGTCCCCAGTGCTAAAAGTTTGAGAACCACTGTAGAGCATATGATAAAAATCTACACAGGAAGTTTCTTCTGCAGCTGGAAAAGAGGTTCTCAGTGCAATTGCTGTAAGGTGAGTAAAGAATGCATAAATGGAAACTGAGGTACTAAAATGAAAAATTTCACACTGGAGGGAAGACATCAGTGGAATTTCCCTTGAGAGCAGTTTCACACATCCTTTTTGTCCAATGTTATTTTATGGAAATTTCAGAGAAGGAAGTAAGAGTGTGAACACGAAATTTGTAATGGTGCCATTAAGAGGCACTGATGCCTCACAATGGAGATGGATGTTACTCAAGATACACTGAATGGGCACCCAAACGATGTATTGTAATATGGAAATGGAATGAAATTCAGCCGGAGACTGCATCAAGCAAGCAAATCTTGCACTGGGGACCTGATTATTTCCTGGGAAATCTTTTACTGAAAATAACAAGAGATCTGGGGATCTTGAAAATGGAACTATTCACACAGTCCCCAAAGAGAAAATGTTGTTTGTGATGTAAGATTTAGGAAAAATGAAGCAGAGGCAAGATATTGTTACCCTCTAAAG
This sequence comes from Tiliqua scincoides, assembly GCF_035046505.1. NCBI lineage: Eukaryota > Metazoa > Chordata > Lepidosauria > Squamata > Scincidae > Tiliqua > Tiliqua scincoides. The sequence continues at coordinate 16,784,623 of NC_089830.1, read as the reverse complement.
ATAAAAAAAAGTTGCAGCATATGGAGGATAAAGATAAAGGCTTGCAAAATTACAGTGCAATCCAATGCAGGGTATACTCAGTGCTACACTCAGTGGTGTAGCTAAGGCATCTGGCAGAGGCGGAAGAAAAGGATTTTAAAAGAACCAAGCAGTGATCTAGCCAGAGAGCAGATGGCGCAGGCTCTCCGTCAGGTCACGGGGGGCCGTAGGAATGGGTATTTAACAAACCAAACAGCGATCCAGCGGTCGGGGCAGAGGCTTCCTTTCCCAAACCTGATACCTGAGGCAATGTATCCCCCTGCTTCTCCTTTAGTTACATCACTGGGTCCACTCAAAAGTAAGCCTACTAAGTGCAGTGGGACTCAGTTCTAGATAAATGTGAATTAGATTACTTTAGATTTTTAGCCTGTTTTTACTTAATGGAAGAGTAAAGTTTTGCAGCACATAGTTGTGGCACATAGATTGCAAGTCAGATTATGCCAAGTTATTATTTTTAGGTTGCAATCCTATACACACTTAACTGGGAGTAAGCCCTATGGAACACAGTGAGACTTACTTCTGAGCAGACATGCATAGGCTTGTGCCCTTAATGTGCTGCAATAGTGGATATGGAAAATATTATCTCCTTCCCTACAACTTAAGAGTTGCTTTCCTTGTTTCTAGGTCATCAGAGATGATGTCCTGAGCAGAGAGAAGTTGATTGTACTTGTGTTCCAATAAAATCTCCTTCTGGGGAGATTCAAGGGATGTGTGTTAATTCATACATTCAATCTTTCAGGCGTAGAACTACAATTGTATGTGTCGGGAACAGGGCAAACAAGTGCATCATGAATGGATAAAACAGTGCTGGAGATTGGTGTCTGTACCATACAAGTCTGACCCCTCCAGTGTTCTAGTCTTGTCCATCACTTCCTCTGCAATTCCACTACATCCCCCCACTTCCTTTTTTAGTCCAAGCAGTCAAAGAAGTGGAAGTGGTGGCTAGCCTCTTACCAGGTAAGATCTGGCCTGCTGCCTCAAGTACTAAGAGGTACTATAAGCCAGTTTCTACTCCATCTGCTTCTTCCTTTTGGAGCCTAGAAGAGCCTGGAACCTGGACTAACACCAAACTACATCTGAAAAGAAGAGACCGCCTTAAGAACTTCCACATAATCCTACAGCCAGTGGCATTGCTAGGAGGTGCAGGGGATACAGGCTGCACTGGGTGTTGCGTGGGAGGGTGACACCAATACTCACCAAAGTTTTTAAAATCTTGGTATTTTTGAATAATACTTTCATGTTATATATCACTTGATGTGCAATTTCTTGCACAGTGCAATGAAACAAATCAGGTTGAAATATCTCTATTCTATCCAAAGTTATAGCAAAACACCCAGCAGGCGTGGAGCAATGGTGCACCACCACAACCACCACCTGGGACATTGCCCCGCCCACTGCGTGGAAGGAGGTCCATCATAAGGGTGACATGCTGGCCTCCTGTACCAGGTGATGCAAACCCTAATGATGCCACTGCCTACAGCACAATCCTATGCATGTTAGCAATCAATTTTCTTCAATGGATCTTACTCCCAGGTATGCATGTGCATAGGATATAGGATGCTAATATATCGTAATATTCAATGAATTGTAATGTTAAGCAGGTTCTTTAGCCAGACTTAACTGAAATGCTAAGGAAAATACTGTAATACACACACACAAATCAGGAAGCTGGGATTAGCTACACCTCACAGTCAAGTGTACATCTTAGTGGCAATCCCCCATTTGTTACTGCATCACGTGTCAAATGGCCTTCAGTGGCTGACCCTTATCTTTGGTGTAAGGAAGAAATTTCCTCTCCTGCCCAAATTGCCTCATGACTCAGTTTCCCTCTTACTTGTTGAGAGCCAGCGTTCAAAGTTTGAAATCGTTCCCTCTAAAAGTCCCTAAAAGTCTGTTCTTCTGCAAAATCTTCTGCAAGGTATCAAGAAATGGCTGGCCCCGGTTCCCCTCACCTGCTGTTTGGGCCTTTTATTTTTAACCTAATGCCCCTGATTGAATGGGGCTACTGCATCCTGCAGCTATGTGCTCTACACTGAGCTAAAGCCCTGATGGGCTAGAAACCTCCCATGCCTTTTTATTTTGTTGCTCTTCCACGATGGAGTTCAAGGAAGCATACCTAGGGCTTCCAGGTTTCCCACCAAGGCATTGCCCAGAAGAGATTCAGAGGTAGCAGCAGCAAGGTTGCCTTTAGACTGCCCCCAAGCAAACCTGCCTTAAAATGGAGATGCTGTACCTTAGTGATTGATGCTGCAGTCTTAGGCATGCTTAAGTGAGAGTAAGCCCTGCTGAACACAATGGGACTGGTTTATGAGTAAACATGCACAAAGTTGCGCTCGAAGAGACTTGGGACACAATCCTAACCCCTTATGTCAGTACTTTCCAGCACTGGCATAGCAGTGCCAGTGGGACATGTGCTGCATCCTGCAGTTGGGTGCCACTCACAGAGGCCTTGTCAAAGTAAGGGAATATAAGGGATTAGGACTGCGGCCTTGGCCATGCAATGTACATCTACTGAGTTTAATAGTACTTGCTCCCAGATAAGTGCACTTAGGGCTTTCCCCTGTTGGAATCCTGCCTCTACTACAAACTTGCAAGCTTGCATCAGGCAACTCATTGAGGATGCGATCCTATCTATGTACTGCACAATGGGATTTACTTCTGAGTAGATACGTGTAGGATTCTGCTGTTACCCTCAGCTGCAGTAGTGGAGCCATGAACAATATACTGTAGGTACTTGATCTTTCACTGTCATTGAAAGGTGTGAATGCAGATCAAGATCTGAAACGTGAAGCACTTTGCACGCTGCAAAAGTGCTGTACAAACTATTATCATCATCACTACCAAGCATCACTCTGCTTGGGCAGGGTGAGGAGCATGCCAGAAGTGATGTCATGGCAGGAAGTGACATCATCAAGCAGGAAAATTTTTAACACATCCCATTAGACAAAATCAAATTAATTAAAAGTATACATCTAATATGTATAAGTTTAAATAATTATGTAAAATAAAGAGCCACTCTTCTAACCCTCCCAAGCAGTTGCTGATCTGGTTAAAAATAATTCCCCAAACATCTCAAAGGCTGCAACAATCTCAAGGTTGCAACATGGATCCCTTTCAGGGAGAAGGGCGGGATACAAATAAAGTTTATCATCATCATCATCATCATCATCCTACACATGCTTACCCAGGAGTAAGCCCCATTGACTATCCTTGTTCAAAATATATACATGGTAGCATGTTAAGAGTACAGATTTGTAACATATCCCCCAGTGCAGTCACATACAAGTCCAATATATAGGTTTGTTTTCCAACAATCTGCTCTTTCACCATGTTTCAATTATACCTGGAAGTCATTCATTCAATGCATGCTGTGCTCTTTCAACCTCTCTCTAGGCCAAATCCTATCCAATTTTCCAGTGCAGATGCAGCCAAGCCAATGGGGCATGCATCCTGCAGTGGGGTGGTGGTGGTGGTGGACTCCAGGTAAAGGAACTTTCCTCAAGGGTGCATTGAGGCTGCATCAGCACTGTAAGTTGGATAGGACTGTGCCTTATGCTTTTCTAAAGGATAAAATTGCCCTTCCCCATGTTGATGTGCATATGACATGTTGATTCAAACTGTTTTGGGGTGTGTGTGTGTGTGAGAGAGAGCAAGCGAGCGAGCGAACGAGTGCAGCGCACACATGAACTTTAGCTCTGGTCCTATTCCCACTCCTGAAGGCATTATTGAGAGTCCCCTTGCAGAAATCTTTGTGTGACAGCAGGAATTGCAAGATAGAAAGGCATTTGCAATTTACTAGCTAAAAAAGCATTGAAAGCAACATTTGTACATTGAAAAAAGAGCAGGTTCTGCTTTTCAACCATTTCCACTTTTCACCACTGCTATGACTGCTAACCTGTCAGATGAGCTAGGGAAGCCTGTAGCCTGATAAAAGTAACATTTTATGTGGGAGTAAGCCCCACTGACTATGATTGTTAAAAGCATAAACATAGTAGCCTGTTCTAAGTAACAGGTCTGTAATATTTCCCCAAATGCAGTCACAGACCTCTGTAGCATCAAGGCCAAGATATTAAAAACTAAACAAAGAAACAAATATTAAAATTTTAAATAAATAAATATTAAATTAAATATTAAAATAATAAATAATATAAACACCAAAAATTTAAATAAATGACACATATTACAATAATAAATAAATAAATAGATATTTAAAAAAATACATGAATAAAAAATTAAATGAAAGAATAAATAAAATAAATACTGAAAATTTAAATAAATAATAAATATTAAAATAAAAAATAAATATTAAAATTTTAAATAAATTGATAGATATTAAAATAGTAAGATAATAAAATAAATATTAAAAATTTAATAGTTAATAAAACAACCAATAATAAATAAATATCAATATTAAAATATATTTATATATTTAAATTGTTTATTAAAATGTATAAACATATACATAAGAAATAAAATGTCTTGAAATGAATGCGGACCCACCTGAAATTGGCTCGCGACCCACCCTTTGAGACCCACTATGCCCTTTCCTAACAGAATGGGTGCCTGTCCCTTTAAGCCTCCCCCTCCCTCCCGAAAGCGGGGACTCCGACCAGCGCCTTCCACCAGCGGCCTTCCCACTCCTTGCCTAGAGGGGGCGCTGCGGACAACCTCCGCCACCTCCGCTTTTATCCGTTTTTTACCCACCATGCCTTTCGGCCTCCGTGCCTCTGCACCTGCGCAGAGTGAAGCGCGCGCGCCCCTCCCCTGCTGTCCCGCCCAACCGCTGTTGTGCAGGGAGCGCGTCGGGCGCAGGCCATAGAGACAGGCGGTGTAGAGCGTCGCTGCGGAGCCAGGCGGCGGTAGCGGCAGCGGGCGGGGCGAGGCAGTGAAGAGTCCGCCAGGAAGCCAGCCGCGCGGTGCGTGTGCGCCTCTCTCTCCCCCTCGCCGCGCGCGCCTCGTCGCTCCCCGGCCGGACAAAGCCGCCGCCCGCCCCGCGTCGCCTCAGCTTCGGAACGCCGCCGACTGACGGGAGCCATGTCGGCCAGCAGCCTCCTGGAGCAGGTGAGCGCCGTCGCCGGGGAGCCTGGGCTGCCACGCTGGGAAAGGCCCTGGCTTGAGGCCTAGTGTGGTGAGGGGGCGCCAAGCGGGGGGGCGCTCGCGCATGCGCACACCTCCCCAAGGAGCCCCTGCCAGGCAGGCTGCAGGCCTGGGCCAGGCTCCCTTCCCCCCTCCCTTGGCCAGCCTGCTTCTCATGACCGCCTTTCTCTCCCCTTCCCTTTTTGTCTCCTCCAACGCCGCCTCCGCCGCTCCAGAGACCGAAGGGCCAAGGCACCAAAGGTGAGTCGGGAACCGGCAGGCAGACTGCGGCGTGCGCCTCCTCGCCCTCTCCTCTGCAGGGGGTGACTCAACAGCACTCCCTGAGTCTGCTCGAGAGCAGGCCCGCTGCTTGCTCCGAGGGCAGGCAGGGCTGTGCCCTCTGGAACGCTCTGCCCGGCCTTGACGAGGACACACTTCCTATCCACCTCTACTCGGGAGTAGCCTCCCTTGTTCAGTTGGTTTACTCTTAGCAGTGGAGTAGCTGGAGGGGGGCGGAGCACTCAGGCTGGCAGCGAGGCAGGCAAGCAGCCCCTCCCTTCGGAGCCATTCCCAGCAGGGGGAGCAAAATGGAGCCAAGGCATGCGGACAGCATGTGGAGCCGATGGCTCCATTTTGCTCCCCCTGCCGGGAATGGCTCTGAAGGGAGGGGCTGCTTGCCCGCCTCCCTGCCAGCCTGAGTGCTCTGCCCCCTCCAGTTATGCCACCGACTCTTAGGGTGGGCAGGGTTGTGCCCCCAAAAACACTGTGCCTGGCCTTAACTTACAGCACAGTTCTTGTCTGTGTCTACTCAGGAGTCAGGCTTGTTGTGTTCAGTTGGAGTTTGCTCCTAGAGTTTGTTAGGATTACTACTAGGAGTATTCCTGGGGGAGAGGGGTTTACTCTTAGAGTGGGTAGGATTGTGCCCCCCAAAACACTCTGCCTGGGCTTGACTTACAGTGCAGTTCCTATCTGGGTCTACTCTAGAGTCAGCCCCCATTGTGTTCGGTTGGGATTTACTCCTAAAGTAAGTTAGAATTACTACTAGGGATACTGGGGGGAGGGGTTTACTACTAGGGTAGGTAGGATTGTGCCCTCAAAAACACTCTGCCTGGCCTTGACTTAAAGTGCAGTTCCTATCTGTGTCTGCTCAGGAGTCAGCCTTGTTGTGTTCAGGTGGTGGTTTACATTGTATAGAAAAGGGGATTTTTTGGCTGGTGTAGCTCAATATGGAAGTTTGAAAAAGTGCACCTGCCAAAATTCCATTTTCTGTGGTTAAAGGTAGAGGTACTCTGTCCCGCTTTGTATCTGGTAACTCTACCCTTATGCATCGGAAGCTAGGGATGGCCAAAGCTAGTGGGTTGATCTTTGTTTTTTTCTCTTAATGGAGGGGTACCTGACTTGGCAGTCACTGCCTTCTCTCTTATGTGACCTGCTTAGTCTGCTTTCTAGGAAGCATGGGTGTGGCTTGCTGCATGGGCGCCTTCATCTGATGCATATGGGTAGAGTTACCAGATAAAATGGGACAGAGTGCCTCTACCTTTAACCATTATACAGAAGATGGGATTTTGTCAGGTGCACTTTTTAAAACTCTTCCATGTTGAGCTACATCTGCCAAAAATCCCTCTTCTGTACAATGGTTAAAAGTATAGGCACTCTTTCCTACTCAACTGGAAACAACCACCTCTAGCTTTGACTCAGATCTTCTGGTGTTAGTACCAGGTGATATTGATGTCATTGTAACCAAGATCTTCTTCCAACCTCCTGATGGTTGAAATGTCAGATGCCTGACTGTCAGAACTGGCTAACTCATGAACTGAGGTAGTGCCACAGACAATGAGTTGGTAAGGGTGCCCATCTCCATTGCTGCTGCTCCTGCTCCCTGGCAGGATGACCAGATACAGTGGAGAACAGTGGAGTGCCTATACCATTAACCATTGTGTAGAAGAAGAAATTTTGGCAGGTGCAGTTCAACATAGAACATTCATTTCCTGGGTTTCAGGACCACATTCACCAAGTCTAGATCTTAATCTGATGCTTCGCTTCAAATGTTATAGGGCGAAATGTTGGATTAAAATCTAGATGGTGAATGTGGCCTTGAAACCAGGGATATGAACCTCTCATTTTGTGATAGTTCTGGCTACAGAAACCTTAGTTCCCATGTTCAGCATGGAAGGGTTTAAAAAGCTGCACTTGCCAAAATTCCCTCTTAGTTATAGGCGCTCTGTCCTGCTCTATATCTGGTAATCCTATGTATGGACCCTCTTAAAAAAAACAAAGTGGGAGAAGGAAGGTGGTTTCCTGTAAGAGTTACCTCCTTGAAAAAGCATAGAAAATGGGTTTAAACTTTTTCCTTCTACACCCCAGAGTTCTAAATTTTGTACTTCTTGAGAGTTAAAATGTGCGTGTCAGGTGCTGACAGTTTTTGTTGGGGAGGGGTGATGGTAGCTGCAGGTCCTGTGAAAGAGAAAGCATTGGCTATACTGATAGGACTCTCTTTCATCTGGTCTGGTGCCCAGGAATTAATGTTTTGAGCTAATTGCAGAAGTGAGTCAGGGTTTAAAGCAGGATGAGAAGCTGATTTGAAAGGTGGTGGTAGCCACTCTGTAAACTGTTCCCTGTAACATGTTTTACTTCTGATTTTTCCCCTAAATGTTCAGTAGACAGACAGTGAGTGGGGAGGTGGTGGGATGAGAGCCTCTTTGCTGCTTATTTCTTGATAGTGTGTACCTGTTTAGAAAGAGCATCTGTAGGCAAACTACTAGGACAGTGGTTCTTGCACATTTAGCACTGGGACCCACTTTTTAGAATGAGAATCAGTCAGGACCCACAAGAAGTGATGTCATGACTGGAAGTGACATCATCAAGCAGGAACATTATTAACAATCCTAGGCTGCAATCCTACCCACACTTACCTAGGAGTAAGTTGCGTTGACTATGATTGTAAAAGCATATACATAGCAGCTTCTTAAAACTACAGGTCTGTAACATTTCCCCAAATGCAGTCATATACTATGGTAGCATCAAGTCTAGTATATTAAAAATAAAATGATGAAATGAATGGGGACCCACATGAAATGGGCTCACAACCCACCTAGTGGGTTCCAATGCAGTTTGAGGAACACTGTACTAGGAGAATGGACCCATTGATTTTTAGCAGTTACAAATTGGTGAATATGGGGCAGAGGAAGAAGAGCAAGATTTTAGAGAATTTCTGAAATACAGCTGAACCTTGTTATAAAAATTATGTCTGTCCTTGCCACACACTACAAATTTGAGTAAAATGGTAAAGGGCCACTCTGAGTTGTAGTTGCGGAAGAAAATCCTGCTAAAGCTTGTTTGTTTTCCCTCTTCCTTTGCATGCACATGTTTCTTGATGTTTTAAGGTGAGATGAGGGCTTTGCAAGGGGGGAAGTGGCTACTGATTTAGTTGATTAAACTTCTGCTGAGAGCAAAAGGAAACATCCCATGAAGCATTTAGTTGTGTGAGCAATCTATTTTCTGATTAATTTGGTTGAGGTTTTAGCACATTACTGTGTTCTGTAAAGAGTGTTTCAGTAATTTTTTTTTTACAGGTAGCCTAAATACTCTGGCACTTACCTGCAAACCAACAGGTTTTGGTTGCTACCTGTTGCTACCAGAGTAATGCTACCAGAGTATTTAGGCTACCAGTGCCAGGACTCAATTTTGAAACATGTAAAAACAGAGAAAAATTAAATACAGTACATGCCTAACTGCCTTCCCTTATCAGTGAGCAGCAATAGGCAACCTCTACACACCTATAGGATTAGGCAACAAGTCCTTTCAGGTCAATGGAGGTGGCTTTTAAATAAGATTGAGCCCTCTTGTTTCTCCTTTGTTAGACATTAACTACTAAGCCTCCAGACTGATGTCAAGTAATCTTTGTTACACTTTTGTCTTTAGTTCAAAATGGATCTGTGCACCAGAAAGATGGATTGAATGATGATGATATTGAACCTTACTTGAGTCCTCAGGCCAGACCGGTGAGTGTTGGAAAATATACTTATTTGTTTAATGGGTGGGGTGAACCATTAGTAATTAGTTCCTTTTTCTGCTGCCATCTGGTGTTCAGGGTGTGTGTGTGTGTGTGTGTTTGTTTGTTTGTTTGTTTGTTTGGCATGATGCTTTCAATCCAGGTAACCCTTTGATCAGATTGTCATACTTGCCAACTTCTTAAGATTGTTCACATAGAGCTTACCTGTAAATATGTGTTGTGTTGTGCTGTGCTGTGCTAGAAGGACTGACAGGTCTTTGGCTGAATATAATGCTTATATCTTTGATTGCTGATTATTTCCCAAGAGTATGCTAAAAACTTTCCAATATTTAACAATGAATCAAAAAAGAATTATTTTAAATATAGAATCCCTACCCTTGTGCTTTTGAAAAGAGTTGAATATACTTACGAGTCCCCACTGGTTGCAGTGACATTAAAAGCTCATGCAGAACAAAAGTAAGATCCTGATGAAAATGTTTTTAAACTGTTCAGTGGGACCAACCCTACAGTCTTCAGCTTGCTTACTAGGAGAAGCCCATTAAGTTCGCTTACTTACAGCCCAATCCTGAGCTGCCTGGGGTGCCCAGCCTTGGCGGCACCAAGAACAGCTACCACTGGATCTTGAACACCTTGGGCTACCACAGGCGGCACTTCTCCCAGGTAAGGGAAGCAGCCCCATAATGGGGCTACTCACTTTACCACCGACCAAAAGATTGGCGGTAAAGTAAAGCCATTCGTGTAGGGTGCCGAGCCCTGTATGAACAAACAGGATCTGGTGGAGCAGAGCTTCACCAGACAGCCTCCTTTTTCCCCATCCCTTCCCCTGGCACGCCTCCCGCCTGCCCTCTCCCTGCCAGCCTCCCCCCTCCCCGCAAAGCCCACTCCCCTCCCTACCCCTGCTTACCATGTTGCGGCTTGGCGGTCGGTGAGACCGCTGAGCGGTGGAGGCTGGGCGCGCATCCCGCAATAGCCCAGCACGGGCCAGCGCTGGGCTAACACGGGCAGTAGCCCTGTGGTGAGGCTCGCAAACATGCCTTACAGCACGTCTGCAACAGTGTGCGGCGGTATGAAGCTGCGGCGCTGAGCCCAGGATTGGACTCTAAAGTACCTCAGTCCTGTTTACCCAGAAATGAATACAATCAATTGCTTCTAAGGCAGTGGTTCCCAACTTTTAGGAGCTTGGGGACCACTAAGGCAAAATTTGGAGACGGCGAGGACCACATGCAACCCATCCACACCATACACAAAAAATGCATCTAAATTAATAACATAATAGACGTTAGTTAGAAGGAAGCAGCAGCTCAGAGAGACATCTCAGAATGGCTGCTGTATATGTTCTCAAGAAGAAAAGCCCTTTTGGCATGCACCGCGAGGTCTTTGGGGGGGGGAATTCTCTCCTCACTTCCTGTTCTAATTGCTGTCATGCTCTAGCTATGGACTGCTTTGGTTGGGGCTGCAGCCACAAAACTGCCCACTCTCCCACCTGCCCATTAGTCTGTGGAACTCCTTGCCCCAGGATACGGTGATGATGTCTGGGCTAGATGCCTTTAAAAGGAAATTGGAAAAATTTCTGGAGGAAAAGTCCATCACGGTGTGATTAACAGCCCAATGCTATGCATGTCTCCTCAGAAGTCCCATTACAGTCAATGGGGCTTACTCCTAGGTAAGAGTGTATAGGTTTGCAATCTGAGGAGATGGGGGAACTAGGATGGGGGAGGTCTCCCCTGTGGACAAAGCTGCTGCTCTCGTGAGGAGGAAGAGACAGGAGTCTAGGATTGCTTCTCCCCAGGTGGGCAACTTGCAACAAGCCAGCAGAGGTGCTACCTGTTCCTCTCTCCAAAAGAGGCTCAAAAACCTGGTTGTCTGGATCCCTTTCTTCACCCCTGGGAGTTAGAAGAACACATCCAGGAGGCCCAATCTTGCCACTGGGGGGGGGGGGTACCAGGGCTGGGGCTTGAACATACTGTTTCTCCCCTCTCCTGTTGCCACACCACCTCTGACTTCCTTCCTCTGTGGGAACCATGTCCACAGCCTGGAGCACTCCCCCCCCCCCCCAAAGTCAGCGATGCCTTCAACTTCTGGCTCCCTCGGCCTCTCGCTCCTCTCCCAAGTTAAAAAGGGGCTTCCTGGGCCATCTGGAGTCCTGATCTGACTCCTGAGAAACCAGGCTGCCAGGGCTCACTAGAAGGCTCGGGATCCAGGAGGAGTGGAGGCGGAGGGCAGCAGGGCATCTCACCTCTGGATGCAGCTGAGCCACGAGGCTGCACAAACATGCTCACCTTACAAGGTGCCTGTGCTTAGCTTTTTTGCTTGTCTGAGCACTCACACACAGGGAGGGAGGGAGTTGGAGTCATGCAGGAGAGGAGAGAAATGCTTTGCTCTGATTGGATGCTGGCGCTGCAGAAGTTTTTTTTCTCCTGGAAGGCATGGAGTGTTTTTTCTTTCCATCAGAGACCTCAGGGACCACCTGGAAGGTTCTTGCGGACCACGAGTTGGGAAACCATGTTCTAAGGAAATGAGGATAAGAGTGCTGCCAAATCAAAATACTTTGTACTAACTGATTTCAATCACTAAAAGAAATCCATGTTACATGGAGGGAATTGTTACACTTTCAGCTTCTTCATATTTGATAGTAGTGGATGGCAACATTTTGTCTTATATGTGGCTATGCTGAACATCTTTATTAACTTCAGCATGACTTTGTGGTGAATGATGAGGGATGCTTGAACATCTAATTTCCTGTTCTGGAGAACTAATTCCCTACCCCAAGCAGGAATATCAACTTAAATTTAGTAATTGAAAGATGGATGAGACAAATACTTTTCCCGCTTTTTGAGAGATTGAAACCTTAGCTGTTAGGAGAGAATTCCAACCTTGTGGAGCAACATCAAAGAATATGACAGCTGCATATCATGGTGGACGCTGGTGCAGGGTGGCGTGGTCAAGTGGACATTTGTTAATTGATTTTGTGATGGTGGAGGGAGAAGGTAACTGCATAGGCTCAAACTGTTAAGGGTTTCCTAGACTATAGTAAGTATTTTAGTGGTTCCCAGAAGACTACAGGGAACATGTGTGGGTCCTGAAGCCTGCCACAATGTCCTCTCAGTCACTGAAACACGTCAGATTAGCTGCAGCTTGTGAGCTGTCATGAAGTGGCAGGTAAACTGTAGCAGCAGTTGAGCTTCAGAGTTAAAGGCATAAATCATGATTAGTTTAAATTGGGAATAAGATATTTGTAGTCTTTTCAGCTGATCAGTTTCATTAAAATTGCTCATACTCCTTGCCACTGAAGTTTCAGATATATCAGGAGGTCTGGGAACACTCCATGTGTATGAATTTGAGCAGACCAAATCCCATACCTGAGGGATGGTGTCTGTCTTGGAGGTCTGAACCTCCTTGGAGGTCTGCAACACACCATTACCTCATTTTTATCTACCTTTGCACCAGCTGGCTTGTCTGCATTCAGTTTTCTAGTCATTTGTATGCTAAATAAACTGCAGGAGTTGAGGTTGGATAAAGAGGAAAACTAGGTGTTGGCATACTGAAGAAACTTGATATTCATGATTTTGCTCAATTGCATTGCATATCTATGTTAATCAGGAGAGAGTTGAATCCCTGTGGAAGGTTATAGGTATGTGGGTGGGTGATCCCCACCCTTCCTCAGGAGTTCCCTGCCAGACATGTGGAACCACTTGAGTACTGAAAATAACCAACAACCCCTACAGCAGTGGTACCAACAACAAATGATCAGTTTCAAAGATGACAAAGATTCAATAGGTTGCAATCTTGTACCTGTTTCAAGGCATTGATAACACAGGTCTATATGCATTTTGTCTTAAAAGTTGGATCTATTATGTATATTTGGGGTGCTGAATCCAAAAGTGGCATTGGTTTTGCCTGCATGGCTCTTGTTTTGGGGGCACCATAGTCTCCTTATGTGCTGATTCAAGTAGCTTCCTCATGAGGAAGCCATGGTATCAGCTTCCTCATGAGGAAGCTTCTTGAATTGACCTATAAGGCAGCTATGTCATACCCTCAAAATTAGAGCCTGTTGGGCAAAAGCGGTGCCTTTTCTTGGATTGAGCACTCCAAAAATATTCTAAATTTGTTCAGATAACCTTGGCATCAATTGATCAAGGCCATAGGAACAGTTTCGGTGTGATTTCTGATTGAAATCAAGTTGCAGATAATGAGGAGACTGATAGGTGTCTTGGTATGTCTAATGGTATAGAATGATTGTCCACTTGGCAACCTGTTGGAAGTAGGAGGATGATTGGCTAGAGTTATCAAAGATGTTTTTAAAGAGGACAGTGTATTGGACAGCCTTACATTTAAAAAAATTAAATTTATATACAGTAACTTAATACTTGTTGTTTCTGCCCTGTTACCTTTGTATCCCCTTTGGAGAAAGGCTTCAAAATGTATGACTGCTCAGATTTTAGCTACCTGTCAGTCTTAAAAAAGATGATGTGCATGATTCTTGCTTGCAAATTAGGCTCAAACAATCAGTTGTATTTCTCTATATTGGTGGGCTACACTGACAGAACCAGTCATTTAAATGTCAACTTCTCACTTGGCATTCTAGCTAATTGACCTATCAAAGAATTACTTCATCCATAAAGTAGATGTCATGCTCGGCATGAATATTTAGTTTCATTGGTCTTTGAATGTAGTTATCCCACACTCAGCATCTCATTTATTCAGGCATTGGCATGGTAAAGGAGGATTTTTCCCCGCTGCTGCAGTATAGAAATCTACCCCGGAGAAGGTTAAGTGCTGCCCTTGTAGTATCCTGTCCTTCAATTTTGTAAGCATTAAATCCCTTGTAAATCAAGATGAATCATGCTGGTGAAGCAGTGGGAGAAGATGCCTTGCAGGGGTGATTGTAATCAAAGTTAGCATGATATTTGGTATTTTGGCCAGGTCAGTGACATAGCTATCAAGGTCCATCTTTTATCTTACTTTATTCCTACCCCCAGAGTTCATTGAATAAATTTGACCCCTTGAGCTTCCCTGGGCTGACCATACTACCTGGTCTGGAACAGGAGCTTGCAGGTAGAATGAGACATAATTGTTCTGAGACTAATGCCTACAATTTACATAATCCTTTGGTTAACATGAGCAGGTGGTGGGGTCCATTTCCAAGTAATGTAAGATTTAAAATTTTATGGTCTGTGCAGTCTGGTGCTTAGTTACATAGTGGATTCCTCTGCCTACTTTATGATATGAACTGGCAAGATTCTGGCAGTGAGAGATCTGTTTACACTGGTAAGCAATTAGTCCTTTGGGGAACTGTTTCCTGAAGTGCTCTTCAAATGTATTTCCTTAAAAAAAAAAAGACTTGTAAAAGTAGTGCATTAGTGTGGTGTTGTCCAGGCAGTCGAAAATTTAGTAGGCCAGGATTGTAGGTTGCATCAGAGCTGCACAATTTTGTCCTTTAGCAACTTAGGGTGCAGTCCTAACCAACTTTCCAGCACCAAGGTAAGAGCAGTGAAGTTTTGAAGTAAGGGAACAAACATTCCCTTAAGTTGAGGAGGCCTATGTGACTGCCATCCAACTGCAGGATGCAGCACATGCCCCATTGGCACAGCTGTGTCAGTACTGGAAAGTTGGATAGGATTTGGGTCTAAGCCAGTTTCTCCATAAATAACTGGTCTGGCTGATTTTTTTAAAGTATGTCCTCTACTATAGTGCATCTGCTCTTTATTTCTGCTATTTAGAACCATGAAGAGCTTCTCCCCATTCAGTTTCTCTTTACTAATATTTAGATGCATGATGAGATAGCACTGCACTCGGTCAGGTGGTCTTTCCCCACTTTCCTTCCATTACCCATTAAACTTGAGTTGAGATTAAAGCTCTGTGTTTAATGGTATGTTATGCATAGCCCTTAAAACAACACTAGGAAGGTGTGGACTGGCAGCAGCCATGTTTTTCAGATTTTGCACCTCAGGAAATGTGAAGTAATAGCTAAAGTATGGTTTGCTAGAGCAAAGGTGTCCAATTCACAGAATCATAGAGTTAGAAGGCCCCTTCTAATAGGTCATTTAGTCCAACTCTCTTAGGCAGGAAATCCTCTTAGAGCATCTCCAACACAGGTGCTTGTCGAGTCTCTGCTTCAATATCTCTAGTGAGGGAGAGTCCACCACCTCTCAGCAATCCACATTCATGGTAACATGCTGAGGTCTGAAAGTAACAACATTGAGGAAGTGATGTCATTAAGCAGATAATGACCAGAAGTGAGGACTATTTTCCCGTTAGAAACTCATGAGCTTGTAAATGACAAGAGAATATGCATATCTTGATCATATATTCAAGATATGGGAAAACCCAGTTATCACACTGGGAGACCCAGTTGTCACTCAGTTTGCCTGTTCAGCAGCACTGTTTCTGCTGAGGCTTTACTGATTATAAGACACAGCTGCTACTAAACCTGTGATAATCTGAATTGTCTGTGTTATTGTTTGTTCCATAAGCCCTCTGACTATGTCCTACCCATCTCTTTGAGTGTGTGTAGATCCAGGAGTACAACAGAGTACATTCTGTGCCTGTGCCCAAGGAGATGATAGTAATGCAGTGGGATATTAAAGTTATTTAGCAGATGTAGCTGTAGTTCTCTCATGCTTGGCATAAAGTGAGCACCTTCTTCTACCTGCATCTTACAGTTCCTGCTTGTAGCATGCCTGTTCAGGAGGGAGTGACCCCGCCCCCTGCTGGTTAGCCCCTGTCTTCTGGTGGAAGCTGAGTTTCAGAGTCACGTGACCTCTTCCAGAGAGAGTAGGATACTTTCCTACATTTGTGAACTTGAACCGAGGAGAGCCAACCTCCTTGCCGCAGGTTTGGTCCAGTGCCTGCTATCTTATGAAGCATAGCCGTGTTGATATTTATATTTTAAATCTGTATCCTATCTCTCCTTCAAGGAACTTTTTCTCCCTACTCCTATAAAACTTGTCCAGCAGTTCACCTGTGCTGTTGACTCCTGGGCCAAAGGAATGTGATCAGATCTTCTTTTGAGTTGGGCATCCTGTTCCCAGTCTTGTGCACTTCTGACACTGATAGCAAAACATATGTTTGGGCTCTGTTTTTTTTTTTACATTAAGGGTGCAAATCTAACCCACTTTCCAGCACCGACATAAGGGCAATGCAGCTCTTAGGTAAGGAAACAAGCATTCCCTTACTTTGAGGAGCCCTCCATGAGTGCCTCCCAACTGCAGGATGGGAACGCATCCTATTGGCACATCTATGCCAGTGCTGGCAAGTGGTTAGGATTTGGCCCTAAAAGACTTAACTATGCAAAGCTTGTAGAATGCAGTCTTAAAATCTACAAGGGTGAATGAGAGCAGAGATGATTACTTTGTAATGTATAACTGTGACTTGTTTGTGCAACAGGATCAAAGAAGCTAGCAGTCATTTGAATTGGCTATGACTCTGCTGAGCACATAAACCAGTCTAAGATGGAATGAAGATACTTTATCAACAATGAAGTGCTTCTGCTGATATAGGGGCAGAACCTTACAGATTACAACTGAGTGATCAAATAGCTCTTACCCTGTGCTACGATTTCTGTACAGAGTCCTCACCTATCAAATGTTTATGCCTAATAAAGGTTTTGTTGACTGTTGACTGTTCTTACCCTGTGGCCTTCCATTTTAGTACAAGTCTGGGTGGCCAGCTGTGAAGCTTATTGGATGTCCTTGGGCAGATCACTGTCTTTCAGTTTAGCTTATTTCATAGCATCGACTTCTTGGAGGAACGGCAGGTAAATGCTCCTCAAGAGTTGATGTGAATTATGATGATAGAATCTTCAGTTTCTGAAATCAAATTCTTGAAAAGAAATGCCACAATCATCTTGGAAGGCAATCTACACAATCACATTAAGATTCCAAAAAATGACTCCCTTCAGCATAGCTTGCACAGGAGGTGCTCTTAACTTTGCCTAAAGTGTGGTAAAATTTGCACTGTAGGTTTTTCTTTAAGTCTTTTACTTAAGTGTAATAGTCAATAGAAGATTAAGGAAAGAATCTTACACATTACTTAAGAAAATGTGTAAAGGGCATTATGATTTCATCCTATTGGAAGGTGGAAGGGAAGCATGCTAGACTAAGAACTTTTCCTATTAGCTGTTCAGACGAATACCATGCCGACAGGGAAACATCCTGTATTTAAACCACAAATCCATTTGCAATGCCATGTAAAATAATGCTTTGTATAAAACAACTTTCAGTGTATCCCTCCATGACATAAGCTCAGAGTAGTTTGCAGCATTTTTTCTGTATGCTAATAGGATAAATTAGGATCACTTTAATCATAATTGATCAACCTAGACTTGAATGGAAGTCTAGGAAGTCATTGAAATAATTCTAATTTGCTAAGAGTTACCATGCTGTAGTTTTATGTAAATTATCAGTGAAATGTATTGAAATGGATGATGTCCAAGTGTTTCTAGAAATGTTTCCAGTGGTTTTGTTGATACTTCTTTAGATCAGATGCTTGAGTACTAGTTGCACAGAAATCAGAAAGCATCTTACTTCTGCATGAAGTATTGCATCTTGTCAAAGTAGTTAATTCAATAGTAGGTGTCGTTTGATCTATATTGGCTGCTACTTAATGGCATCAATATGTCAGTGAATCTTGATTCATTGTATCAGTGATGCATACTGCGGTCCAAGAACTTACGTTGCATTGAGTGACTACCTTAGCACAGTGACTTGAAAAGAGCAACAATTCCTGAAAGATTAATTTCAGGAATTACTCCTGCTCCATGAAAATGCTGTTCTGTGTGTAAAATTGAATAGTCATCTTATGTACACCAGTAGTTTCAACACAAACTGAGTCTGACTGGCTAGCTTTGGTTGCCATGTGTGTATAAGTTCAAAGGGTTAAGACAGTGATTCCCAAACTTACGTGTGATGCCCTTCTGATGGCGCCTGTCACGTAACCCAGAAATAAGTGCCAATGGCATGATGATGTCTTTGGTACTTCCATGTTGCACGTAGTTTGGGAGCTTCTGAATTAAGAGGAGAATAAAATTTGTTCATATTGCTTAGAAAGGCAAAATCACTTCATTAAGTTGTGAGAAATCTTGACTGAAAGGGATATAACTTGGAAAAATAGATTGGGCAGTCTTTAAATATTTAATCTGTAAAATAGTTTTGGCAACATGAAAGGCATTTGAATGCAAGAAAACCTATTTGGTTCTTGGAGTGCATAGATGGTGAGGTTTTTATTTTTGCATGACTAGTTCAGAAGTTGTCATGCCTTTAAAGCTTGTAATTTTTAAGTTGCTGGCTGGTCCAGCTACAAGTGTGGTGTCTCATAAGTGTTTAAGGGTTATAATCCTATTTAAAGCTCAGTTTAATATTGATCCTGCTGTATATTCCATGTGTTTCTTCCCCCCAGCACCCTCTAGATTAAGGTGCAGTTAAAGTTTGGTAGAAAAGTGTGTATTTCTATGCTGAAGAAACTATTAACTTTCTTACAACATAATATAGAATAATCCAATGTTTATGGAAGTTCTGAATCGGTTTGTCCTTTGGAGTAGCAACTGGTTTCAGTGAATGGGGACAAGGAAGGGTGGTCTGGGAGAGAGACATGCAATGACACTTAGAATGGTTTTCATGCCGTGATGCGCTGCTTATTCTAACTATCGAGTCCTTGCTTTTCTGTTTCAGAACAACGCTTACACAGCAATGTCGGATTCCTACCTGCCCAGTTATTACAGTCCATCTATTGGATTCTCCTACTCATTGGGTGAAGCTGCTTGGTCAACTGGGGGTGACCCACCAATGCCCTACTTAACATCTTACGGACAGCTTAGCAATGGAGAGCCTCACTTTCTCCCAGATGCCATGTTTGGACAGCCAGGGGCCCTTGGCAGTACACCATTTCTTGGACAGCATGGCTTTAACTTTTTTCCAAGTGGGATTGACTTCTCAGCTTGGGGCAATAACAGTTCTCAGGGGCAATCAACTCAAAGTTCTGGATACAGTAGCAACTATGCTTATGCACCAAGCTCGTTAGGTGGAGCCATGATTGATGGACAGTCTGCTTTTTCCAGTGAGACTCTGAATAAGGCTCCTGGCATGAATACCATAGACCAGGGGATGGCAGCCTTGAAGCTAGGCAGTACTGATGTAGCAAGCAATGTCCCAAAAGTTGTTGGCTCAGCTGTTGGCAGTGGATCGATTGCCAGTAATATCGTGGCTTCTAACAGTTTGCCCCCAGCTACCATTGCTCCTCCAAAACCAGCATCCTGGGCTGATATTGCCAGCAAACCTGCAAAGCAACAGCCTAAGCTGAAGACCAAGAACGGAATTGCAGCAGGCTCAAGTCTTCCACCACCCCCAATCAAACATAATATGGATATTGGAACTTGGGATAACAAAGGGCCAGTGGCAAAAACCCCTTCCCAGGCCTTAGTTCAGAATATTGGTCAGCCATCAAGTCAAATATCGCCCCAACCAATGGGTCAGCAGATGAGTAACAGCCCACCAGCAGTACAGACTTCAGCAGGGCAACAGCCCCAACCCTTGCCACCTCCACCACCCCAACCGACTCAGCTGCCAGTGCAGCAGCAGGCAGCACAACCTGCCCGCTGGGTTGCACCTCGTAACCGTGGCAATGGGTTTGGCCAAAATGGAATAGATGGTAGTGCAGTTGGACAGTCTCAGACCACTTCTGGTTCTGCCCCTTCAGAGCCGCACCCAGTCTTAGAGAAGTTGAGATCCATCAACAACTATAACCCTAAGGATTTTGACTGGAACCCGAAACATGGTCGTGTTTTCATCATCAAGAGTTACTCCGAGGATGATATCCACCGTTCTATAAAATATAATATCTGGTGCAGTACAGAGCATGGCAATAAGAGACTGGATGCTGCCTACCGCTCCATGAATGGAAAAGGTCCTGTTTACTTACTGTTCAGTGTCAACGGCAGTGGTCATTTCTGCGGAGTTGCAGAAATGAAATCTGCTGTGGACTACAACACATGTGCAGGTGTGTGGTCCCAGGACAAATGGAAGGGACGCTTTGATGTCAGGTGGATTTTTGTGAAGGACGTTCCCAACAGCCAGCTGAGGCACATTCGCCTAGAGAACAATGAGAATAAGCCAGTGACCAACTCCAGGGACACTCAGGAGGTGCCTCTGGAAAAGGCTAAGCAGGTGTTGAAAATAATTGCGACTTACAAGCACACCACTTCCATCTTTGATGACTTCTCACACTATGAGAAACGCCAGGAAGAGGAGGAAAATGTGAAAAAGGTAATTTGCTGTCAGAGCTTTCGGGGTGGGGTGGGAGAAGCAGAGCAACATTGTCAGATGTTGTATGGGAAAGGTTAAGTTCACAACCACCCAGGAATGCAGAGCTGCTTGTTGAAGGACAAATGTATCAGATTAATACCAGTTTTCCTGGTAAACTGTGGAGCTCAAAGCTGAGCTCTGTGCATCTCACCGCTCAACTAAAATGGACTCCTGAGGGGGAGTAGAGGTTATAACAGTGAATTGAATTGATGGGTTCAGTTAATGGGTAGATCATGGATACAGCTGGTCCTTGTCTACTTGTGTGAATTCAGTTGTGTGCACTTGGCAAACAAAAATAAATTTCCAGAAGAAATATTTGCAGGTGGTTCCACTCACATTCCTAGCCTGAGAGTGAGTGTGAGATCAGAAAATGAAGCTGCTGTTCCCTCAGTTGGTCTCAATTCCTGCCTGCCTCTCTAATTTCTAAAGAGATGGTATCTATTTTTCTGATATAAGGATATAAGGTAGTTCTGAATATACTTTATATTGGCTTTACTCACAGAAGAGGAAGGCTGCTGTATTTTTATTCTCCAGTTGAGTTCAGGTTCAGATGCTAACAGCACAAGACTGTTTGTCTATTTGGATGTTAGTCTCATTGAACTCAGTGGGACCTACTCCCAGAAAAGTGCATATAGCAGTGCTTCTCGAATGTATTAGCACCAGGACCCACTTTTTAGAATGACAGTCTGTCGGGATCCACTGGAAGTGAGGCCATAGCTGGAGCTGACATTATCAAGCAGGAAAATTTTCAGCACCCCATACAACAAAATCAAATTAAGTAAATTAAGTGTTTCCTATAAGATTAAAAATGTATTTGAAATAAAGAACCCTCGTAACCCTCCCAAGCAGTTGCTGATCTGTTTAAAAAAAAATTCCGCAAACACTTCAAAGGCTGTCATCCTATCCCCACTTACCCAGTAGTAAGCCCCTTGGCTATCATTGGTAAAAACATATACGTAGTATCCTGTTAAAAGTACAGGTGTGTAACATTTCCCCAAATGCAGTTGCATAGCATGGTAGCATAAAGTCTAGTCCTGTGGTTTTCAAACTCTCTGAGTTTGAAAGTCGCAGTAAGTGCTTGCAGGAGAGGGGAGGGAGGCAGCGGGGGTGAGGGGAAGGCAGTGATGTGATCTCCAGGATGGTGTTGCTCAGGGGGGCTGCAGGGACTGGGATGTACTCACCAGTCCCTGCAGCAGTGTCCTGGGGGTGTGGGGAGCCCTGCGTGAGTGTCTACCGGGCTCCCCAGCATGCAGAAAGTGAAAGTGGAGCAATCAAAATGTAGTGCGCTTGCTCCACTTTCACTTACTGCATGCTGGGGAGCCCTGCAGATGCCCGCGCAGGGCTTCCCGCACCCCCAGGATGCTGCTGCTGGGACTGGTGAGTACCTCAAAGTCCCTGCAGCCCCCCTGAGTGATGCGATCCTGGGGATCGTGTCGCTGCCTTCCCCCTACCCCATCCTTTAAGAGGGCCGAGGTCAGGGCCCTCAGGTGCCCCAGTCTGAATACCATTGGTCTAGTCCAGGGGTGCTCAAACTTTCAACTTTAGGGATGCTGGACCTTTAACAAGTGTATAGAAGAGAGAATTTCAGCAGGTGCAGCTTGTCATCTGTGGGATGACAAGCTGTGCCTGCTGCAATTCTCTCTTCTATACACTTGTTAAAGGTCCAGCATCCCTAAAGTTGAAAGTTTGAGCACCCCTGGTCTAGTCTATTAAAAATAAAATACACATTGAAATGAATGGGGACCCATCAAGAGTCCTGACCCACAGTTTGGGAAATGGTGGCATTTAGGGTTGGGTCCTAAGTTTTTAAACGTGTTTTGGTGACCGGTTTAGGGATTGTATCTTAAGGTTTCCTTGTTCTGGAGAAATTTCTGTACTCCTTAGGGTACAACCCCCAAATATTTTTGGACCATTTAGATACAGTTCATGCAGATTACTATCAAACCCTTTAGCTGGCAGTGAACCTACGAAAGGGATGCAGGAATTTCAGTGAGGCCAAAGTGGTTCTTAAAATGTTCTATTTTCCTGGCTTTTGTTCTGCCATCTATTTTCAAATTTTAAGTTTTTACAAACAGTTCATTAGGTTTAATAACAAAGAGCCTGATTTCTGAACCACTTGTTCTGACCCAGTTAACATTCTGTGCTTATGAGTTCAGTTAAAGTTCAAGGCAAAGAAATTTTTTAGGTTCAGGGTTGGTTGAGCTTTGCTGAAAAAGTCTCCCTGAACTGGGTTTAGATTCAGTTCAGCTTCCTGGTTTGTAATGACAGGGTCTTGTAGTGGCTCATGTGTTGTGAAAGCATGACAAGCAAAAGAAGCCGTCTCATACAGAAGTAATGTAGACGCAACAGACCTTGGAGGAGATTATGGTGGGACTCTCACAGAATTAACAAAGGTGATGCAGAAAGAAGGGCAGAGTAGCACATGCATATTAAATGGTTTAAAAGCCTGTTAGTACTTGATGGTTCTAGGCACCCTTGTACTAAAATTGCTGTGCTTTATTAAAATTCTTATGTGCTTCCCGTGATATAGAAGATGTTAAAAGTTGATATGCCTCTTGAAAAAGCATGCTTTTAACATAAAAGCCCTAAAGAGCTGCCTTCAGGTTGAATCAGAGGATCCCTCAAATAAGCAAGTAAAAGCCAAAGAATATTTTTGTGCCCATAAAGTATTGTCTAGTCTAGTAGGCAAAGTGAAGTTTTTGAAGTCTGTAAAGTTGTTCCTATACTTGACTCCAGCTTGACACAGATTGAGGCCCTACTCTGCATGTTAGAGGAAGTTGCTTGGCCTATGTTAAATTGATTTGCAGCACATAGTATTGAATGTGGCATATAGTGAGAATTTAGGCTTGAACAGACAGCTGACATACGTATAGTTTAGAATCCCTTTAGTAAAGAGAAGCTGCTACTTGACTTTCAGTTTTGCTCGACATTGGCTAGCATTATGGCTAGCAAAAACATTAATTGTTTTTTTCCCCAATAGCAGTGTTTGTCAAGAGCCAGTGTTGTATAACATTTTCATTGGCCTTTCCATTTGACTGCTAGAGAATTACTCACATGCGGCATGTTGTCCAGGCATCCTAAAATGTTGATAGGTCTGCTGCCTCTTGTGTAGAGCCAGCCCTAGAAGGGCATGGGTCAGGGACGACTCAGGCATTGCATGCCTTCTCTCCTATTATGGCCCTATATTGGTCATGAAAGTGTGGGGCTCAGGGTGCCTTCCCCAGTTACCCTACCGAGGGACAGTTCTGCTCTTGTGTCATAAGTCTTGTTTCTACAATCTGCTTGTTTACACAATTGCAGTCAGAGGTGGTTCTTCATCTTTGCTATCTAAAAAGCTACAATTGTTTCATTGATTTGGTATTTACTTGTTACTGTAACTCCTCCAGAGCTATGTCACACAGTAGTATTGGGAAGCCTTATGGTTTCAAGCATCTTTGAATGGGTTAACAGTAGTCTGTAGAAAAAGTAGCATCCTGTTAGCAGTTAGAAACAGTGCGGCCATAATTCTATGAAAGTCCCAAGTTTTCTTCAACCAGAAGTGTGTTGCCATGGAGATTTCTTCATGGGTAGTTGGGATCTTTAAATAACGTCAGCACCACCTGAGGTTATGCAGTGATGGAGCACATACGCATTGGCATATATGGGGTGGTGCATGCAGAACTCAGCAAAAGGTGTCATATAGAAGAGTTGAGTTTCTCATATAACTTTTGAAGGACATCCTTGATAACTTATCAGACTTCCTCACCTTGTTTAAAATATGATAGGATTAGAGCAGGTTAGAAGATTATTGTGAATATTTATATACCACTCTTCAACAAATTCACAAAACAGCTTACAGAAAAGATAATGATGATGATATTAATAATCCCCTGTCTAAAGGGATCATAGTCTAAAGATTACACTCGAGATTGCTGGTTGATCATCTCTGTCTAGAACTACCTGCTTGAAAGCTCATCCCATTGAAGTCGATAGGATTTGTAGGTATGGTTGGGGCAAAGTGTAAGTTGCTTTGTTCTTAGAATGGTGGTTCTCACAGGTGGTCTGATAGAAAAGCCTTTGATCACAGAACAAACTGCCTGTAGCCAGCACAGCTATGGGCAGTCTGTTCTCTGCCATCTCTGGTAGTTGGTGGGGAAGAGCTTATTTGGGAGACGCTTCTCTGTGGACCACCAGAGATGGCTTAGAATGGACAACCTGGACTACTAAATTGTATTTTTTGTTTGCAGAGGTTGGGAGGGTTGCATGTTGTCCACCACAATTCCAATTTTTGCCTTTGTGGTCCACGGAACCACTGTCTTAAGAAGCTAAAATATTTGGGTCTCCTCACTTAAATGATCTGTGGCTCTGTGTGTCTGCACTCCCTTTTTAGAAAGCTGTTTAAACATCAGATTTGATTAGATTTGCAGGTGATGAGTCACTGGCCTTGCTCCAGTGGACTGTTGAAAATGTCTTCCCCAAGCTTGTGTCTTGAATGAAGGGGGCTTCCATATTTGCATTATTTACAAACTTGTATGGAGTGTGTCCTGCACTGACTAGTGACAAACCTGTGCATTTAAAATGAGGCAAGTTGTTAGATTCTGCTGGTGCTGGAATGGCAACATCTCATTTATTCCCAACCTGCCAATTACAGAAGTAACATACGTGCATTGTTGATAGGCTTGCATTGAGTCTGCTTGTTAGAACTCTATATGTCAGCAACATGCATACCGTTTATAAGCTTGAAGAATTTGTTTAAAGATTTGCATTCTTCAGTTTTTGCATCCATAAGGGAACGTGAATAAATCAAGCCAGCTCAGCCTGAGTTATCCAGCTCAGTTTGACACCTGCTATTGAAGTGCTGGATTTTCAAAATGGGAGCATGTAATTTTCAGCTAAAATTGTATAGGGGTGTGTGGAAATTAACTTTAATACTCCAGAACTTCAAACTTTGATATTCTCACTGTGGTATAGGATAGTGACTCAAATTTGGACTAAGAACCACTTTGATTCAAATTCCTGATAAACCACAGTAGCTACATTGTCATAAAACTGCAATTGACAAATCATTTAAGTGTGTGCACAAATGAAAAGGTCTTGGGCCTTGGCGGGGGCCACATGAGCCTTGTGTGACCCCTGGCTCTGCTGACCTGGAAGTAATTGGTGGTGACACGATGATGTCACCACCAGTTACCTCAGCATTCTAAGCCTGTCGGATGACTTCAGAATGCAAGGAATAGAAGCAAGTGCAGCAGGGCTTTTTTCATCTCCCTGCTGCACTATTCTGGCTTCTCCAAAGGAGAAGCTAGAATGGTGCAGCAGGGAGACCAAAATACTTATGAAGGGGGAGGGCTGTGGCTGGGCTTTTGGGGGCAGCCAAAATGGGTCTCATGTTGAACCAACATGAGCTAGACGAGAGCCAATATGATGTAACAGTACAGAGGTTCAGATCTCTGCTCAACCATGAAGTTTATTGTAGGATCTTAGGCCATGTTACCTTTAATAAGAGGTTCCCAAACTGGTCTTCATAATGCCCTGCAGCGTTGTGACAAGTCTCCCAGGATATTGCAATGTCAAGTCTCCCAGGATATTGTCCCAGGATATTGGGACAAGTCTCCCAGGTTATTGCAATGTTGGCTAAGCTGCTTGGCAGTGCGAGTGTGACAGATCATGGAGCAGAAGCCCTACTCTGTGAGCTGAGGGCCACATGTGTGTGTTTGGACCCACAAGTCCTCTCTAGGAGTTTTCTGGCAATTTTTAAGGTTCTAGACATGAACCCAGAAGTAAGTGCCAATAATGTCAGCACGTCGTGCACCATTAGTACTTCTGGTTTCGATGACTAGCAAGAGCAGGGAGTTGCCAGTCTGGTAAGTTTGGAAAATGCTGCCTTTTAATCATCAGTTGTGCAAAAAAATAGTCGGTACTGTCTGCATGCATGTTAGACATCTCCCCTAGTACCTCTGCTATTCCACAGAAGAAGAAAATGGCTTTAAGCTGTGACAATACCTCAGACCAGTGACTCGCAAAAATTGGGACCCACCTAAAAAAGTTTCACTTTACCAAACATTCAAACTTCAAATGGTTGCTAGAATGGTGATTGAGCAGCATTGCTCCCCTAAGTAGCAGTTTGTTTAACCCTTGATGCACATAGTCTAATCTGCCTTATCATTTTTGCAACCCTCCAAAAATTGGGTAGTGACCCACTGATGGGCCATGGACCCATAGTTTGGGAACCACTGCCTCAGATTCTTAATAGATTCTTGTCAATGTCTGTTATTTTTTGGTCTTGCAACAAATATTGAATGTTTTCCCAACTCATGGTGGATAGGGAGTACCTTCATTGTCACAACAGAGAACCCAGCAGAGGTGTGGCAACTTCAGTAACTGTTCAAGTGGCTGATAAAGCAGTGTCTGGGAAGAGCAGGTGTAGGATTAGGGGGAGCTGTTGTTCCTTAGACTAGATAAGAAAAGCTATACAGTACTGTTCAGTACAGTAGTTAGCTTTTTGAAAGGCAGAATTCCTCATCGCACGTCCTTAAGGAACAAAGTCTTCAGTGTTCTGTGTCATTGGTCTTCAACCTTTATGGTACCACAACCCCAATAAATAATGTATAATACTGGGGATCCACAATTAATCCTAACCCCTCCCAGGACCTTTTCCACTCATTCCCTGCTCCAGTTGCCTCATACTCCCCACCTCACTACACTCTCCCAGCACTGTTTACGATAACCAAACATTCTTAGCAGGAAAGGATACCATGAAGCCTTGCACTAGTGAAAGCTATTTTAGCACAATAGCTAAAAACATGAGCAGGACTGGAACACAGTCACCTGGTATCTGAAGGGGTACACCAAATGCCCTCTTTACCTACTAGTGCTCTATTCCAGTGGTCTTCAACCTCTCTTCATTCCTGTAAGTTCCTATGGTGGCTTTGCAACCCTGTTGGGGTCCCGACCCCAAGGTTGAAGAACACTGTTGTAGGTTATCAAGCCATACAGAGTTCTAGGATTAGCTTTTTTCTCTTTGTATGTGTAGAAAACATTCTGTAGACTTCTTGGTTTGAGAATTAAAACAATACTCATGCATTTGAAGATCATATTGTACTTAAGTGCTCTTAGAAGGGATCATTGTTGCAAAAAATTCAAAGAGCTGTATTTATATCATAGGACAGTTTCATGATGATTTAGTGACTTGTAATATTTTTAAATTGGTTTGCTAAATTCTTAGTCCTCAAGCCAGATACTGTGAATGGTATTTGGGATTAGATCTAAAGTACTCTTATGGTAAGTCTTCAAATATTATAGGCTTAGGCAAGGCTCTTTGAAAAATTGCTGCTGTTTTGCAGCCATATGATTTGGGTAGTAAGCAGGCAGGATGTATTTCAGAATCCTGATGAGGGAGTCAGACTAGCATGTGCTTCAAAAAGTTCCTAGTGTTTTCATTTACCACTGTCTGAATTTCAGTTGATAATTTCACTAGTGGTTCCCACAAGGAATTGCTATTAAGTGTTCATTTTTAGTCTGCTTACCCTAAGAGGCCAGGGAAATACTAAAAAAAAAAAATCTTCTGCATCCTTGATAGAAGACTAGGTCAAGGCCCATGTAGACATTACACAGGAGATGGATGAATAGTCACATCTTTGCAATATTAATCTTTCTTTTAATGAAATAAACTTGCAGAAAGTTTTCTTGTACTGTTCTGTTAGTGAAATGTTACACTGAAGGTATGTTAATAGGATTCCATTTTGAAAGGTATAGCTGTCATTAATTCCAGTTAGATCTTTAGTCTGACATGAAGCAATCATGTAGATTGCTTTCTTGTCGGCATCCTTCAGTCTCAGAAGACTATGGTATTGCACTCTGAATAGTGTTCTGGAACAGTGTCCCCTCTCCAGTACGCGAAGCCTGGGTAAAGTAGATATGGAGGATAGACTGTTACCCATGCAGCAAATCCCCCCTCTCCACGTCTCGCTGAAATGGTCCAATGGAAAGGCAGAAGCCAATTGCTTTACATCACAGTCAACCATTGAAACCATTGTTTGCCCTTTTGAATGTGTCTGCAAATTATGGTTTGCCTGAAGGGGAGAAGGATGAGGTGTGTGCAAGCCACAAGTATGGCCCTGTTGGTCAAACAAGGGCTTGGCCTTCAGCTGTGAATTAAATTAGTTTTGTGTCAACAGAATGTTGCAACTCCTTGAGGGCAAGATGGTCAATGAAAGAACATTGCATGTGTAAAGAGTAGTATCTGTTTTGACCCCAAATACAGTTGCTCCTCAGTATCTGCAGGGGATCCTGTGGGTTCAGTCCATCAAAGACCTCTGGAGGTGACCAGGCAGTTTAGCAAAAAACTGGCTTTAAAAGGCTCTGGCAGGCCTTCTGAAATGTGGGGAGGCTCTGTGTGGCCTCCCCACATTTCAGAAGGCCTCCCTCCTGATATGACCAGAACACAGTTCCAGATGTGTCCAGGTGGTACAGGTCCACGTTGGGCCAAATCTGCAGGTCCAAACCCTTGAATAAGGCAGACAGACCTGTATCTGGTCTTGTTTGAATTGGTAGTCCACTTGTCTTGCCTCTGATAGGAGAGGTTTTGCATACATAATCACCAGCCATGTGGGGAGATGGGAGGGGCTCGACCCTGTGATGTATTCAGTGCAGTTCTCAGTGCAGATAAAAGTTTATCTCATGAATTTCTTAACACTTACTGTACATTGACGATTCAGTGTGTGTTTCATGAATGGTAAATTCTTTGGGAGCTAATTTCCTATTTAGTGCTTAAAAGGTCATTATATGGAGAGCTTGACTGTTTGTTAACTACATCCGATCTGTAGAAAAAACATGGTTATATGAATTCAGCCTTGGGGTGATGGAATGTGTTGACTCCAGAACTTAACTTTAAATGTCTGATTACCAGCTTCACGTGTACCTGGAGTTTCTCCAACTGTATTGAGTTCCAATACATTCTCCATGTGGAATGCAGCCTTAATTTTAAACTGAAAGAAAACCTAATTACAGTTTTTGAGCTGATTATATGAATATTGCTGGTCACTAGTCTGTCCAACGGATGAGCTAAGTGGGTGATGTGAGACAGGACAAGAAACTCATTAAGCCTTACCTTGTAGTGGTCACAGAGCACACTGAGATTATCATCTATGTTTAAGGATGAATCTGTGCTTGACTGTATTGTGGTGAGTGAGTGAGGACAGAAAGAGAGCTGCAGGCTTGTGGCACTCATTTACTGTGCATAAGCTAACAAGCTTGGGGATTTGGATCTCGTTGTGGACTAAGCTAGAGCAGAATGCGCCTGCTCTTGACGGTCTGTATGATCCTCCTTACTGTGGGGGGTACTTAGCTGCCACTTATAATCCTATTAAGCAGATGCAGGGGAGGGGAAGAAAGACATCCAAGAAGGACTTTCCCAAGGTTATCAAAAGTTCATAATAGAATAGGAATTTGAAACATGGAACAGATCTGGCTATGTGATTGCCAAGGATTTGTTGGATTTATGCTTTATACCTAGAGGTGTTCAAAGACTGTACTTTTCTCAGAGGTAAGCCAAGTGTTCCATAAGACTTGGCTGTAATCTCATCTTATTCACAGGAAACAAACGCTTCTTGTTATATTACTGTCCATCTTGGAAGTTTATACAGTGGTGCCTCGCATAACATTCGTTCCGCGAGTCCTTTCGCTATGCGAGTTTTTTGTTTTGTGAAGCACGTTTTCCCATAGGAATGCATTGAAATTTAATTAATGCGTTCCTATGGGCAAGAAAAGTCAGAACAAAGTCAAATTTGGTTTACAAAGTATTTATTAAGTGCTCTTTAAAGGCATACATACTGTACTGAGGATTTCAAAAACAGGGGGGGGGATGCTGAGTGGGGAGCTTGAAGGCTGTAATCCTGTGCACACTTTCCTGGGAGCAAGCATAATGGGACTTACATAAACTGACATGAAGATCCTCCCCTTAGTTTATGATCCCGTTCACCCTAGTAAGGGGAGGATCTTCATGTCAGTTTATGATCCCGTTCACCCTACTGACATGAAGATCCTCCCCTTACTAGGGTGGACGGGATCATGAACTGACATGAAGATCCTCCCCTTACTAGGGTGGACGGGATCATGAACTGACATGAAGATCCTCCCCTTACTAGGGTGGACGGGATCATGAACTGACATGAAGATCCTCCCCTTACTAGGGTGGACGGGATCATGAACTGACATGAAGATCCTCCCCTTACTAGGGTGGACGGGATCATGAACTGACATGAAGATCCTCCCCTTACTAGGGTGGACGGGATCATGAACTGACATGAAGATCTTCCCCTTAAAACAAACCAAAGCAAAACAAAAAAAAAATTCGTCTTGCGAAGCACGGGTCATAAAAATTCGTTGTGCGAGTTACCAAACTTCGCAAAACGCTTTCGTTCCGTGAGTTTTTCAGTGCGCGAGGCATTCGCTATGCGAGGTACACTGTGCTTGGGCAGCCCTCTGCAGTGTATTGTAAAGCAGCAGTGTAGAGTAGGGCATCCCCAGCAGATGTCCAATTTCTATTAAGAAACTTTGGGTTGATCTGAAACTTGAATCTTCATCTTAATAGTCTGTAGCTTCAAGAAGGAGCAGCAACTGCTTTGTTGTCATTGCCTTGATTTTAACATGTGATAACCACCTGACATGCTGTTCTCTGTGTAGCTTGAAGGGATCAGTTATGCCAGAGTAGTCAAGGAAGTTGATTTCACTCTTTAACAAGTGTCAGTAGCTGGCTGCTTGCAACTGTATGGTCCTGTTCTTTTAGGTTCAAAGGTGTTTTGCTTCCTTTTGTCTTCTCCCTTCCTTTCCTACCACCTAGTACAGGGGTGTCCAAACTTTTCAGCAGGAGGGCCACATCATCCCTCTGACACTGTTGGGGGGCTGGGGAAAAAAATTTAAAATGTGAATAAATTTATATAAATGATTAAATTAGAGATGGAACTTATGAATGAATGAAGGTTTTGCAATAGCTCAAGGCCTATAAAAGACCGGCCTTTCCTTTGCTGCTACTTCAGAGGGAGCCCTCAGCTAGAGGTCAAACAGTCGGCCCTTGTGCTGAGAGTAGTCACGTCGGGCCAGTGCGGGCTCTAGCAAGTCTCCAGAGGCTCATTGGAGACTGGGGGCTCCCTGTGGGCCAGATTGGGAGTCCCTGAGGGTTGCAAATGTCCCCTGGGCTGGGATTTGGGCACCCCTGACCTAGTACAACAGTAGCTTGCAGAGTAAGTGCAGGGGGTGGGGAAGTGAACCTAGATAAGACAGTTAAAAGATCTGTGATTTTTGGAATAGTGGTGCTGAGGGAACTTAACCCTTTGCCTGCTTTTTTTTGTCATATAAGCTCCCCTCTCTTCCAAATCCTGTTTGTCTCATCTGCCTCCTCTTCTCCCTCCCATGACTTTTTAAAACAAATGTCTGAAGACATGGGAGATCAAATTAGGAATCTTAATTATTATCTTTTAGTTTGGTTCTGACTTTGGCAGGCAGGAATAATAGCCTATTTGAATGGAATCACTTTTATTATGTCTTGCTTTCACACAGGTAAAGTTCTTAAATGAATCGGTAAACATGACACAACTACTTTTCATTTGCTTGTTCACATAACTGCATTACATTGTTACATCTGATACCCTTTGGATGAAAGTGTTAGCAGAGTTGTCTGTTATGGATTATTCCTCTATTGCTTTTCAGCGATTTGCAATTTTATTTTTCATCTTTAACTAAAACACAAGATAAAAAGTGCACTATCCGGAGAATGGTTTACATGCATGTTCACAGTGAGGAAGTACTGTTTTACTGATAAAATCTTTACCAGTTTGCAGATATGGCCAGTGTATGTTAACCCAACCATTCATTTGAAAAGGACCAATTGGTTTCTGTTGGGTGGGAAATCTAGTAGAACTGGTTGCTTCTATTGAAAAGCTTTTCAAAGCAGGATATGAGGCTGCATGCACAGCCCTTCCTCAAAGGTACAAGAGTTATGATTTGCCTATGCAAATTTAGTCTTCTGTTGGCAGATAGCACATTATCCTTACCAAGCAGTATGTAACCACTTCCAGGTTTTTTTTTGAATTGTTAATAACCATGAGCTGGACTGTGAGCAGTTTGTGCTAAAAAATTTTACATTTATGGCTCACTCCTAGGGAATGATTGTGTGTATAAGCATGTAATTATTTGCTTGGTGTTGACTCTGGTTGCCTTTACTTCTGGTGTGTGCAGAGAGAAGGAGGCACAAATGAAGGCTGGGTGATTATTTTTCACAGTATAGGCCTGTTTCCTACAACAGCCATCAGTTCTTGTATTAAGGTGTGCAAAGAGTACTATACACTGCATGGTGTGTTTGGCATATTGAAAGGCGGCTCAGCAGAATGTCTGCACAAGAAATGGTGCTCATGATAAACCTCTGAAATATGACAGTGAAAATGTACCTGAGAGCTTTACAAGGCTGCCATTAACTCACTTTCTCCTTTCTCCTCTTTCTTTCCTGTAGGAACGCCAAGGCCGTGTCAAGTAAAATACTGGGGCCTTCCACAGAGACTGCAGCAGAAGTGTTGCATCCTGGATATCTTTCAGAAAGGAAGACAAACACCACCAGAGAGAATTAGGACTTTCACTGACTTCATGCAGACTCTTATAAAACTTACAGTTTAAAAAGTATTGGAATTTCACAAGAGACATAGGACTTAAAAAAACAAAAACAGAAAAAACCCCTTCTAGATAGCGTAGAGGTGAAAACTATCCCCTTTCTTTTGGCTTTGGTTGTGATTTCAGAGCATACACTTTGTTTTTTGTCTTTTTACTATGTTGATCGGATTTTAAAGTCCGTAAATGGCATATGCCTTTTTTCTCTAATTTTTAAACCTGCCGCTTCCCCATTTTCCTGGCCTTCTGAACCCTCCTTCCCCTCTTGGTTTTTTTACATTTGCACTTGGAACACCGAATTGTGACTTTCTTTTGGATGTCCACCATAGAAAGTGGAATGAAATAACTTTTTTCCCATGGACTGGAAGAGGAATTTTATGAAGAATTTGAGTTGTTTTTCTTATACCTAGAAGATTTGAAGATTTGTCAACAAGGTCCTGTCTGAGGGGTGGTTCATTTTCTCTCAAAGTCAATATGAGAAGTCCTAAGGAATGTTCTGTTCTTGTACCTGACCTGGATTACAGATTAAGTCTGGCTTGATTTGATTTGAAGGCTGAGAACAGTGGTAAAAACTTGTTTGTTTACAAGAACATTAATTTTGGAAGAAAATATTGTAAAATGTGTAGTGAATGTTTCTTCAGTTTTCTTGTTAAGCCAATGAGGAATAGGCACTGCCTTTCTTTCACCATTAATCACTTCTCAATAATAAACGTGAGATCCTGTTGAGCATCACTTCTTGACCCTCTGTCCAGGCTTTTCAGCCTGCAGTTTGCTGGCTAGTTCTGGTCTTTCTCACTTTAACAGGCAATTCTTCTGGGAGCTGTTGTCCTGATATTGTCTATTGCTAAAGCCGATCTTGGTTGTCCAGCAAGTGGCACTAAAGAGGTCTGTTTCTGTTACAAGCCAAGTGTCTAAAATTGCAGATCTGATGATTGGTCTTCTTGATGTTAAGGATCCTTTTTTTTTCTGGAGTGTGCTGGGGCACTTTGCTCCAGACTTAGGAATTCAAATTTCACTGGTAGAGTCCAAACATGAGGCATTATGTGGTACATCTGACTTCCTGCGGAATTAGCTTGGGTGAGTTGGAATAGGAGATAACAGACAAGGAGTGGAAATGGAACTGAACAGCAGGCTACAATGAATGAGATAAAGGTTGCTGTTCACTGAAAGGGTGTACTGGGTTGTCTGTGCCTTTGTTTAGTACTGCTGTAATGTCTGTCAGATTCCTGTATACACAACCACATTTCCTCTTTTCTCGGTTGCTCAAAAGCTGTGGTACTTTGCAATACCACACCTTCTGGTGTGGTGTGGTACTGTTGTAGGTTAAAATTTCAGATAATGTATTCAAAGTAGCCTTTTAACTTAATGCAAAAGTTTGACCAGGTCAAAGACCTGGACCAGGACCACATAATTTCTAAGCCTAGCAACAAAATGAAATCTGTAGGTTATAGATTATTCTGCTCTAAGTGCAATATATGCTTTATAATGGAATACATGCTGGAAAATGCTAAATAAAAATGGCTGCCACTAGGCAAGCTTAACCTGGGGAAGACATTCCACATGTTGGATGCCACAGCTGAAAGCACCCTCCTGTTAGCCACTGTTTATCTTGCTTCAGAAGGTGGGAGAAACTTGGAGAGCATGTGATGTTGGTATTCAAGCAGATCATGGTGTCAGAACAGATCTCTCTGCATGGCGCCTCCCCCACCCCCAAAATGTTAAGATAATCGAATAAAAAACTGGATGCTGGCTACCTGGGTTCCCGCACTGCATTCATGTTCATCTCCCTCAAGGAGAGGAAGAAGAGAAAGAATGAACCTATGTGGTTAGTGCTGAGCAAATATGTAATAGATGTTTCCTCCTTTAAAAATAAAAGGAACAGGAAAGCGACACATCAGTTTTCTTTAGATAACTCTGACTGTATTTGAGCGTGCTTTACAAAAGGGTGTTGAGGTTTCAAGATCATCACCTCGGGTCTTTTGTCTTTTGTCTAGTTCAGACTGGATGCCTTCACTTACCTTTGCCCCACTGTACTTTGTCAAGATTAAGTCTGATTGCCGAACTTCCTATTCAGCTAAATGCATGTGATCCTACTGGTCTCAATGCAGGCTCTTAAGATTAGGGAAGTTAGAAGTGTCTTGGGCAATATATGCTCCTTTATTTGGATCTTCAGGCATGTTGGGTATTTTTGTGTCTCTTCCTTTCTAACCCTGCTTGGTTTTAGGGATGAGCTTGGAAAACCAAAGCAAAGAAATGAATAATTGTTCTTTAGAACTTGAGTTAATGTTTTGACAGGTTGCTACAAAGCTCTGTTTTTAGGGGGAGGGGGTGAATCAGCATAGGAATTTCAGAATAGTGCTGTAGAATTATGTTATAGCCTCTCTTCCTTTCATCAGGAGCTCAAGGTGAGTTGCTTCTATTTCAAGGAGGTCTTCCACCCAGGCACTAGCCATACCTATTTTGTTTTGGCAAGCTTGCCACCTTGTGTACCTTTGACCCATTGAATTGTTTGACTTTGATTGTAGTTAGGCATGCTCCATATTCATGGCTGTGAAATTGCACATAAAAGGCGATAGCCAAATTTTTAGCTGTGACTTGTCTACTTTAGAACTATTTCAGCTGTGGATCCTTGGTGTGTTCATCATGCCTTAAAGCCACTGATTTATTTTCTATTTTGTTTCTCTCCTTTTCTTGCTTCTGCTGGATCACCTCAGACACAAGGCGTGTGAAGATGTCTCATGCAGACTGGTTTTTCATAAGAAAACTGGTAATGAAGATTCAGTATTGTGTGAAGTCAATTTGCTTGTGGGGCTTCTGTCAAATTAGCTGGGGTGTTCTTAAATGTGTTTATATTTTTGCAGATTTAGTTTCTACCCAAGGAAAAAGTGTAGAAAGCGGTGTTTTGTGTTTTTATTCCAAGGGTGCATTTTTATAAATTATAACTGTAAACTATAATTTTAAAAATGTGCTGGGTAGGTGATGTAGGTGGTACAGTGTCGTTGGCAGATGCAGCCACAGTCATAACAGTCACTTAGTTACTAGAAAACATTTCTATATTTTTGCAGATTTTGGGTTTTTTTACAAAAATGAGACATGCAGAAAGTAGTGTTATGTGTTATTTCACTATCACTGAAAAAATCACACCTCTACAAATTGAGTTATTTGAGTGGTTTTGGAAAAGGCTCCTGCCTCTCATGGAATCCTTGATGGGTGAGAAGAGACCTTGTGGTGTTAACCTATTTCATGTAATTGGCAGCAATATGTGGAGAGACATTTTCTTTAATGGTCTTTCCAACATGAGCCAGAGAATGACAACACAACTGGTTGAACTTGTGAGTTGTGTGGCATTAAAGATTCTTTTAATTTTTTCTTGCACGTATGTGGTCTTTTGATCAGAATAGGTTTGTGTCTTACAGTTTTTCCAGGCATTCTCTCCCCTTTCAAGGAATATAATTACACCGGCCTACAAAACCGAGGGTCAGAAATGTTTTTCCCAAACTTTATGATGGTTTGACATGGATTTGGGGTGCCAGTTCCAAAAATGGCATCCTTTTTGCCCTATCATGTCTAGTCTTGGAGATGTAGTATAGCCTCATTAGTGAATGGTTCAAGCAGCTTCCTCATGAGGAAGCCATGGTGTAGGCTTCCTCATGAAAAAGCTGCTTGAACCATCACTAAAGGGGCTATACGACATCTCCAAAACTAGATGTGATAGGGCAAAACAGATGCCATTTTTGGAATCGGCACCCGAAATATACTCAGGAATTGGTGTAACGTTTTTAAGGCAGCAAAATATATGTTGGCCTATGTTATCATATTTCCATTTATATACACTCTATCACCTTGCTTGTTCCAAAGGTGGCAGTTGTGCATAGTGAAGGTGAGCTCCCCATGTTGTATGGTTCATTGTGATAGAGATCTGGATTCTAATCTTCACAAAGGCTTCCAAGATGAAGCCATTTCTGTCCAATGTTGCGTATATGCAACAGGGATCAAATGTGTACCCCTGTGGGCTGGACAAAAATGGGATAGGAGATCTGCATGAGATCAAGGTCTTGCAATATTTTGTAATTCTTCTGCATACGTGCATAAATTGATACTAGAAAATATGTATCTTTTAAGAGTTCCCACCTCAGTCATAAAGAAGAGATGCTTGAAAACTGTTAGATGGACTGAAAGACCAAGCAGGATTTCCCGTGGTCAGGAGGTGTGGCTTGATTGCCCTTTACCTATCCCCCTGAGAAGTAAAAGCATGATAGCTAATTAGGGTTGTTGCCTTGTAATTAAATCAGTTGATTAAACTTGCAAATGAGAAAGCAAAAGTAACTAAACAAAAAACCTGTGTCCTTTGTTCTTGGGCAGTGTGTGATCTAGCAGGAAGAGGTGTTCCTCCTGTGAGAGGAGAAGGCATATCTTCTAAGACAATGTGTACCATCTACAGTTCTTACTTTTTAATCTTTAACCCAAATAATTGGGGGTGCATTTTGACTCTCTCAGATATAATTGAGCAGGAAGATTAGACACTGGAAAAACAGGAATAGGCTTGTGGGATGTGGAAAAGAAATTGGCCAGATGTGGCCAGAGTCTTTTGGTCACCCTGAGGGGAGGGGCTGCCTGGACTCCCCAGACTGGCCTAGTCTTTCAGGGAAGCAGGACAGAGCTGGGTTAAGCTCTGCTGAACCCCCCCCCCCAGAAGCTAAGAGGATATTTTATTCTTTTTACATTTCCCTAACTCTCCAGCCTTCCAGCGGGCAATAATGCCTGCTGTCCCTTTAATAAACTTTTTCCTAACTCTCCAGCAGGCAAGAGAGGCTGCTGTCCCTTAAGAAAATTTTCCTTTGTTTTACCAGCAGCCTACCTGGAGGCTCTTGCTTTAAGGCAAGGCAGCCAAACCGATTTTGAATTTCAGTACTGGCTGCAGTCCCTTTCAGAGACTTGCCTTTGTTTTACCAGCAGCCTGCCTGGAGGCTCCTGCTTTAGAGCAAGATGGCCAACTCTACAGCAGCTAACCAAGCCCTGCTTTCACAGTGCCCTCGCTTGACCCAGGGCAGTTGCTTTACAGCCTTCCAGCAGGCAATACTGGCCGATGTTCCCTTAAGAAATTTTCCTTTGTTTTACCAACAGCGGCCTGGAGGCTCCCACATGGCTGCCTGCTTTAGAGCAAGGCAGTCAATCTATTTTTGAACTTCAAGCCCATCCGTGCCTGAGCCCCATGCCTCTTCCGAGAGGCAGCAGCAGCTAACCGGACCCGTTCTCTGGGCTGCCCTCGCTTGACCCAGGGCAGCCACTTTAGCGGCAGCAGCTGCGCAACGCAGGAGCACCTGGGCTGCCATCATTGAACCCAGGGCAGCCCCCCTAGCTGACAACAACTGTTCAAGCAGCGGCAGCTGCACACCCAGCAGGCACTCCCGTGTCTCCAGCCGCTCGTCCCCCTGTACCTGGGAGGGGCGAGGCAGGCTCGCCCATGAGTGCTCTGGCCGCAGCCAGCCTCCGGAGCCGCTTTCCCCCAGCAGCAGTGGGGGCATGGAGCTTCTCCTCCCCTCCCCATTGTTCCAGGGCGCCACGGGTCAGCAGCACCACCTTGGATTAGTGCCCGAAGAGTGTGAAGACCAGCCCTCCCTAAGCGGGGCAGGGGAGGCAGAGGAAGGCTCGAGCTGGCAGCGGGGGCTGTCCAGCCACTTGAGCCACCTCCAGCAGGAGAGCAGCGGAGGAGACGACCACGTGCGCGGGCACCATCTTGGCCATGCACCGGACTGGACTTTGGAGAAGTGGTGAGCCCACTCCGAACTGGCGGACACCCCCTCTCACACATGGCCTCCCCCAGCGAGGCCCCTGATGCACACACTCCCCGCACGGGGCTCAGCGCCTTAGACTGGGGAGAGCTCTCCAGGGTTATCCAGGACATGGTCTAGGCCAGTGTCAACGCTACCATGGAGGCATACCAGCAACCACTGGGGGGCACCCCAGAGCATCCACCTGTGGGGCTCCCAGGTTCCTCCCCAGAGGAGGTAGAGGGGGATGATGAAGATGAACCCACACTCCCCCCCTCCAGGTGGTGCCAGACGTCATCCGTGTGCAGTGCCACCCCCGAACACACCCCCAAAGCAGGGCAAAGGGAGCTCATCTGCAGAAGAGGGAGAAATATGGGGGGAAGAGGTTGAGGCACACAAGCCCCACCCCTCCTATGCTGAGCAGTTCAACAGTTTATCAAGTTAGTCTCAGGGGTGGCTCAGGTGATAGACCTGCAGCTCTAGCACCACGTGGATACGGGGCCCAAAACCAAGTGGGGGTCCGCAACAGTCTCCCAAACCAGCAAGAAACCCCCCACTGGTTTCCTTCTACAACCTCCCCCCAGAGGTCATGGCACACCTCAATTCACCCCTGGTGGATGCCCCAGTAGCAGCATTGGGATCCCCAGCCGTCCTCCCCACAGACAGCGATGGTCTCCCAAGGGACCCCACAGACAGGAAGGTAGAGCTAGCCACCAGGAGGGGATTCAAGGCCTCCTCCAATGTGCTGCGAGCCTCTGCCTCCCTCTGCTCCAGGGTGTTGGTCCCTGGGCTTCAGCAGGTCAGTGAGACCCACAAGCTATGCTCCAGGGCTAGCTCGGATATCAGAAAGATGGCCTCAGCTGCTGCCTTTGTAGCAAATGCCCAGGGCCATGGCCGCAAGAGTTGCCATGCGCCGCAGCACCTGGCTGCGTAGTTGGGACATGGATGCCACCTCACACACCAGGGTCACCGGCCTCCCCTTCCAGGGAGCCAAGTTGTTCGGGGACGCCCTGGACCCGCTACTGGTGGAGTCCAGGGGAAAGAAGAGGGTACTGCCCACCAGGGAGAGGAACCCAAGGCCCTCCCAGCGCCGGCGCCTTTCGGCCCTCAAGGAGCTCTCAACCCATTACCTCACCCTCTGCGGCCCCTTTCAGAAGTCAAAGGCCCGTCTGGCACCCAAGCCCAGAGGACAGCAGCCCCAGTGCTTGGGCGTAAAGGGCCCAAAGTCTCAATAACGACCAGCCATCCAGCCAACTGGTTCCTACAGGTCCCCAGACCCAAGTGCCCGCTAAAGCACGGCAAGACACTCGAGGCAATCCAACACCACCTACAGGTTGGGGCCATCGAACCGGTTCCAAGGGAGCAGTGGGGGTCTGAGGTGTACTCCCACCTCTTCACGGCGCCCAAGAGATCTGGCGGCACCAGAGCCATCCTCAGCCTCAGGTGGCTCAACAGATGGATACGTCAACAGAAATTCAAGATGGTGACCCTACGCTCCATCCTGATGTCTGTCAGCAGGCACAGCTACATGACACAGAAGGCACAGCTGAGATCTCGGCTGCTGCCTCACTAGAGGAGGGCGCCCTACACCTGCACCAGACCGTCCAATGTGTCCGGAACCACAAGTTCCTCATCAGCTTGGAGAAGAGTCACCTGACACCCTCACACACCATAGGACACCTGGGAGCAATCATTAACACCTTCCAGTTCAGAGTTTTCCAGTCTCCAGAACGGCGGGCCAACACTACAGACCTGATCAACGCTGCCCTCTGCTCCCCCAGACCGGACGTACTGATGTTGGTTCTTCTCCTGGGCATGCTGACTTCCTGCCAGGACATCATTCCCTGGGCCAGGTACAGGGGACAGTCCCTCCAGCACCTGCTGCTGCCCTTCCAGGACTTCATCGTCTCCAAAAGGAGCAAGTGTGTCAGACTGGACTCCTTCACTCTCAAAGACCTTTGATAGTGGAGGCGGCCGCACAGACTGGACCAGGGCTCGCCCATCCAGATACACCACAGAGCCGTCCTGTTCACAGATGCGAGTCTCCAGGTATGGGGGGCCCACACCCCCAAGAATGCAACACAGGGCCGCTGGTCCCCAAGTGGGAGGACAGCCCCCATCAACCTGCTAGAGTTCAGGACCATCCCATTGGCCCTGCTGGCCCTCCCCCAGCTCGGAGACCAAGACGTCCTAGTTTACACTGACAACATTGCGGCAAGGGCCTACATAAACCGGCAAGGGGGCACCAGGTCAGCAGCGCTGCAGATGGAGGCACGCAGACTGATGCTGTGGGCGGAAAAGAACCTCAGGTCCATCAGAGCTGAGCACTTCGCTGGACTGGAAAACACAGCAGTGGACTGGCTGAGTTGCCAGGACCTCGACCATTCAGAATGGAGGCTTCACCCGCAGATCTTTGCATGGATCAACCGTCAGTTTGGTCCGAAGACCTTAGACCTGTTCGCCAGCAGCCACAACCACCAGCTGCCAAACTCCATCTAGCTGCCTGGAGACTGAGCGGAAAAGACTAGCCGAGTCAGTCTACACCCCTGCCATCCTGGCTACTGTCCTCCCTGACCGGAGAGGACCCACCAACTGGGCCTACTGCGGAACCTGGAGGGTCCTAACCGAATGGTGCCAATTTCAAAATCTTGACCCAAAGAGGATCAGGGTCAAGGAATTCCTGAGCTTCCTTCAGGCAGGCCTCGACAAGGGCCTCAGCACCGCCACCCTCAAGAGACAGATCTCAGCGGTCGCCTCCATCTGGGGTCCCCCAAGGGAAGGGCCCTGGCGGCACACCCGCAAATCAGAAAATTCCTCAAGGGCTTGAGTCTCCTCAACCCTGTGACCAGGGCTCCCACTTGGGGCCTGACATTGGTGCTGAGGGCATTGATGAGGCCTCCCTTTGAACCTATGGCGACGTGCTCGCTAAAGCTATGGCGTGACTTCTGCCAGAAGGGTGTCAGAGCTGGCAGTCCTCTCTATAGCCAAGGAACTCTGCCAGATCCAGGAGGACAGGATTGTCCTCTGCACCAACCCTTCCTTCATACCCAAGGTGAACTCCCTGTTTCACCACTCGCAGGAGGTGGTGCTACCCACCTTCTGCCCCAACCCTTCTCATCCCAGAGAGCGGGAATGGCGTGCCCTCGATGTGTGTCGCGCGGTGGGCTTTTATCTCTCCAGGACCTCAGCCCACCGGTGTTCAGAGGCCTTGTTCATCTCATTCCAACCTAGTGACCAAGGCAGGAACGTG
Source organism: Tiliqua scincoides (assembly GCF_035046505.1). Lineage (NCBI taxonomy): Eukaryota > Metazoa > Chordata > Lepidosauria > Squamata > Scincidae > Tiliqua > Tiliqua scincoides. The sequence continues at coordinate 16,742,542 of NC_089830.1, read as the reverse complement.
TCTCCTCCCCACCGTTTCCAGATGGGTTAGGGAGGCCATAGCCGAGGCCTACAGGGCATCCGGCAAAGATAGTGGCCCACTCCCTCGGGGGCCGCCACCTCAGTTGCATTCAGGGCTCACCCCTCCCTGGAGGCAGTGTGCAGGGCAGCTACCTGGAGCTCGCCTAACACATTTATCAAACACTACAAGATCGACACCTTCACCTCTAGGGATGCAAGGCGTGTCCTCCAGAGCGTGGATCTATAAGCTTATGGCAGCTCCCACCCTTGAGGAGCACTGCTTGGGCACATCCCCCTTGTAAGGACTAAGACGGACACGGAGATCCCACTGGAGAACGGGGAGATTTGTACTTACCGTGAATCCCCCTTTTCAGTGGTCTCCATGTCCGGATTAGTCCGCCTACCCTCACAGCCGTTAAAAAAAAAAGGAGGAACAGACATGCTGAACACCAGAATCATAAAGTCGGGGGGCACAGTACAGCGCAGAGTAGCAAGAGACCTGGGGTAGGGTCCTGGGCCACCTGGGCCCATTCTGCACTCATCCCCCGAGCCAACATGCAACGCAGCACGTGACACCGGAGGACCACTGTTACAGTGCCTCCAGAGGGACACAAGACATCTGTCCTCAGGGGCAGGGCTCTTCAAGCTTGGACAGTCTGGGGAGTCCAGGCAGCCCCTCCCCCCAGGATGACCAAAAGACTCTGGCCTGCCTACCTGAGAGGGAGGAGCTACCCACTTTGTAAGGACTAATCCGGACATGGTGACCACTGAGAAGGGAGAGTCATGGTAACTACAAATCTCCCCGTTTTCAGTAGATCACTCCCTGTGCCAGGGCAGAAGAACAATTCATAGCCACCCCTCCCTGAAACCAGGTCTAGACTTTGCTTTGTGCTGCTGCTGATAGCATGAGTTCCAGCTTATTTGTGGCTTTTCAGAATTTGATTTGAACATCAAATGGCACCGAAACACTTAAGGGTAGAGTGGGCTGCTTTTGAAGCAAAACAGTCTGACTTTCCCTCCTCCCCACCCACCTATATTTCCTTCAGTGTTGTTACTGACCAAAGCTTAATGGAAAAAAATAAAAATAAGAATGATCTCATGAACAGCAATCAGCATTTCCATAAGTGCTGTGCTCTCTTGAGTGGCGGAATGCATTCATCTGGCAAACCATTCAAAGTGAAGGAGTCTCTTGCATCAAATGGTATCTCCCAATGGCTTTGTGTGTTACAGCTAAAGACCAGCCTTTCAGTTTTGTTTCAAATACAGTGTCTTGCTTTTAGTGGTGAATACGGTATCCAAATCTGAATTTTGATACCATTTCTAAATGAAGCAGACAGACTGAAAAGGTGAACCTGCCTTCCATTGTTGGTCTAGTGCAGGGCTCTGGCTCCTGGGCTGGATCCAGCACCCTGCCTATCCCGTCCCCAGTGTTAATGGCGCTTACTGTTCTGCAGGGGAATCTCCTTTCCCTGCCACAGATCTCCCCCAAACTGTACTCCAACCCTCTGCTTCTAGGTTCTGTCACCCCAGCAGCCACTGTATCCAGATTTCTGGGCAAACACAGCTGGCTGGGTGCAGTTTGGAGGAGAACGGCACTGGGAAAAGGAGGCTCCCAGCAGAACGATAATCACTGGTTGTGCCAGGGATGCCTTTGCCAGTGCGCAGTGGTCTCCAGTTAAGAGACCACTGTGGTTCAGCTAGGTCAGGATTGTTGATACTGTATTGACAGTATCTCTACACAGTATTGACTGCAGCTCTACGCAGTATCAGACAGGACCTTTCCCAGTCCTACTCAGATATGTCGGGGATTGTGTGCAGAATATCTTAAATTTAAAGTGATGGCCACATTTCTATGGTGGAATATGTGCATAAGTTGAATGTGTGAGCTGGCTGTCTCAATCAACTTTGATGCACTGCATCACCTAAGACTTTGTTTCAATTGAGGCAAGTCTATACATTCAGTTGAAAGTGGATTTGTGGTCCTGAATGTTGTTTGTGTGAATTTGCCAATGCAGCAAAACTTGTCTTGAGTTTTCTTCTTCCTCAGATCTAGGTTCGGTTGTGTTCGCAGTGGAGTAATAGAAGAGCCCTTACAGTTTGCAATCAGTGTGCAAGGAGCATGTAAGTTTTTTTCCCCCCAGTCTCTGTCTGGAAAGAAACCACAATTTTTCAGGCACTGAGCAATGGTAAAACTTATCATGCAAGATGACTTGATCAGATTGGAAATGAACTTTGCTGTGTGAGATCATTACATAAATGGCTTTGAATTACTTAAAAGATTTTTTAAAAGTAGATGAATGTATTGGTTTATTTGGTGCCTTACTAAAATGAGTTTGAGTGTATATGCCCAGTTGTCTCAGTAAACAATGCAATATGAACTTAATAAAATTGGGGCAAGTTCCTGCACAGCTTGGGAATTCACTTATGGCTCTGCAGAATCCTGCATTTTCAATTTGCCCAGTGGTGAGAAGTGGATATCTGTACTATGAAGCTGCCCTTTTGATTGAAAATTACTAACCAATCTAGTCCAGTGTGGTCTACCTTGACTAGCTTAACCGGTTCTGCTAGATGTTGGGTCAAGAGCTTTCCTGGAATGTGGTGCGGAAAAAACAGCTGCCAGGACGTGAGTGCCTAATTTATATTCTCAATGCAAATACAATACCTCTCTCAGAGGAATATTAGGTTGCTTTACAGATGGGCTTGCTGGCAGGTTTTGAATAGGCATGGTACCTGAGAATTTCACTTATCTGCAAATGCCAAGGACTGAATCAGCAGAGCTGTAAGCAAAGCCACAGGACTATGATTCCCTGCATAGGAGAAAATAGTTGCAGTTATCAGGGCTGGGCTGGGCTGGGCAGGCTGTCATGAATGTCTGAAGCTACCTTGAGCAAAGTCGGCAGAGTAGACCATCTGATTGTCAGTGACCCTCCAGGATTGCAGACATGGATCTGGTCCTAGCTGGAGAGGACAGGAATTGAAACAGATTTTCTTCCACTGAGCTGCAGCTGCCATCTCCTGCAACTCCCCATAGATGCAAGTTTTGAGTCCAGTCAGGATATATTATTAACATTATTATTAACCGTATTTATATACCGCTTTTCAACTAAAAGTTCACAAAGCGGTTTACAGAGAAAAATCAAATAACTAAATGGCTCCCTGTCCCAAAAGGGCTCACAATCTAAAAAGATGCAAAAGAATACCAGCAGACAGCCACTAGAACAGACAGTGCTGGGGTGAGGTGGGCCAGTTACTCTCCCCCTGCTAAAAAAAGGAGCAGCCACTTGAAAAAGTGCCTCTTACCCAATTAGCAGGGGATGTATAGCTAACTGCTTCCAATTGTGGTGTTCTTGGGCAGGACTGATTTTCTGAAATGTTCGGTGCTTGACTAAATTATGTGACCAGTCCTACCATTGTGGTCTCTGTTGGTTTAGAGCAGGGGTGCCCAAACCCCGGCCTGGGGGCCACTTGCGACCCTCGAGAACTCCCAATCCGGCCCGCAGGGAGTCTCCAGTCTCCAATGAGCCTCTGGCCCTCCAGAGACATGCTGGAGCCCGTGCTGGCCCGCTGCAACTGCTCTCAGTGTGAGGGCAAACGTTTGAACTCTTGCATGAGCTGTGGGACAAAGGCTCCCTCCACTGCTTGCTGTTTCTTGTCTGTGATGCAGCAGCAGCAGCAAAGGAAAGGCCAGTCTTGCTTTGTTTAAGGTCTTTCATAGGCCTTGAACTATTGCAAGACCTTCATTCATTTATATGTTCCATCTCTAATACATTCATTTATGCAAATTATGTAAATTGATTCAAATTTGAAATGTAAATTAATTCTTTTTTATTCCCGGCCCCCAACACAGTGTCAGAGAGATGATGTGGCCCTCCTGTCAAAAAGTTTGGACACCCCTGGTTTAGAGATGTAGGCAAGAAGCCGAGTGCCAGGACTTCTCCTGCAACTAAAGTGCTGATACAATCTCAGCAGATCTCAATTACTGTCTTTTAAACCCCCCCCCCCCCCCGCAGAGGACCTTATCAAAAAAAGTATTGGGCTCAAAAAGAGGCAAACTGAGAAATTTGCCTAGGGGCATGTTTATGTCCAGGGTGGTCAACATGTTTTCCAAGGGCTCCCCAAGAGTCAGCATAGGGAGCTTTTGATCTAACAGATTGGGGGGGCGGAAGGGTTATAAATGCTGAAATTCCATTAAATTTGTGGTTCTCAAACTTTTAGCACCGGGAACCACTATTTAGAATGAGAATCTGTCAGGACCTACCAGAAGTGATGACAGGACTGCAAGTGACATAATCAAGCAAGGAAAATATTTAGCAATTTTAGGCTGCAATCCTACCCTTACTTACCTAGGAGTAAGTCCCACTGACTATCATTGTTAAAAGCATATACATGGGAGCCTGTTAAAAGTACTGATCTGTACCATTTCGCCAAATGCAGTCACATACCATAGTAGCATCAAGTCTAAAATGTTAAAAATAAAATATTGAAATGAATGGGGACCCACCTGAAATTGGCTTGTGACCCACCTAGGACCCACAGTTTGAGAAATACTGCATGAAACACAAATGCATTGAAGCTTGTGGTGATGCTATGTGTGTAATGTATATGCTTAGTTTTTAAAGAAGCAGAAAGCATCCATCGTTTCTGAAGTCTTGTAAATCAAGTGTTCACTGTATTTATTTATTTATTTATTTTTCACATTTTTATACTGCCCTTACTCCAAAGAGCTCAGGGCGGTGTACACAGCTGCTGTCCTCCTTTTTGCCCTCACAACAACCCTGTGAGGTAGGTGAGGCTGAGAGAAAGTGACTGGCCCAAGGTCACCCAGGAAGCTTTGTGGCTGAGGGGGGATTTGAACCTGGATCTTCCAGGTCTAAGTCCACCTCCCAAACCACTACACCACCCTGGCTCACCACCCTGGTATGTAGCTCATGTTGCATTAAGGCTACAGTCCTATACAAATACCTGGATGCAAGACCTGCTGAGTACAGTGAGGATTACTTCTGAATAAACATGTCCAGACTGATGTTCTAGTCTAACTTCTTATATTTGTGATCTTCCATTCCATTTTTCAGTTTGTATTCATTTGTGTTTAGAGCTGTTTCAACCCTCTCCCAAGACTTTGGGTTGAAGGGAAGTAACTCGTTAAACAAAGTACGCATTTTAGAGTAGGAAAGAGTGTGGGAGAAGAAACTTTAACGAAGGGATCGAAAGTTGGCATTGGTGATTGTGTAGTCTTATCAGGAAGGTGTGTGACAACCCCAGGCAACAACTTTAAAATGTACTGACCCATCAGTGATGTTGAACCATTTGCCCTTGTTGCTTCTGTCATCTTCACCTTGCCCTATATCCTACTGACCCCAGTTGCCTCCTACCCAATTTGCAGGAAACTCAGAGCAGGGCATATCAAGTGTCAGCTTTCACATAGAATTAACTTGATTTAAACTTTGTTCACATCCTTGGCCTGCATTACTCTGAATAACAAATTTGTAAAGGAGGGGCAAAGTATTTGAACCTTTTAGTAGATGGGCACTATGGCAGGAAAAATAGCACCCACCTGTGTTAAACAGAGAGTATAGTGTGTTGGCCTGCTGTGTGAGCAGAGCACTGAAAATTCTTAATGCAGTTTACTTGCCTTTCTGCTAAATAGTCTCTTTAAAGCCTGTGGGATTTTAAAACTGTGTGGGATTAAGAGGAAGGAGAGCAGAGTTAAAATCTCCCCCACCCCTTGCTGATGAAGCTTGCTGGTCACTCTTTCAACCTAATGTGTACCCATTAGGGTATTGTAGATAAATGGAAGGTGGGAAGCATGCTTCATGTATACAACCTGTAGCTTCTTAGAAGGGTGGGGTATAAGTAACAGAAGGGTATCATGCGAGTATCGTATTAAACAGGACTACTGCTTGGTAGCCTCAGCTGTAATGATTGACAAAACAGAGATACCTTCCCTTCTGTGGGAGATAGTGTACAACTATGAGGGGCAATTGAACTAGACTAGTGTATTGATTGTACTGATCTGCTAGCTCACCTTTCACTCATAGATCCCAAAGGTCTTAGCAATGTAAAACAACTGACAGAGTTGCATAACAGAATTTCAAACCCTCCAGGAGTAGGCATCAAATTCCAGTTGACCACTGAAAGCTGTTCTAGAGCATTCAATGGGAATGTACAACTTTGCATCAGGGGAAGGGATCTCCAGGAATGTATTCAAGGCAGAACTGACAACCCTAAAGTGCAAAGGGGAGGCAGGTCACCTCAAGGTCCCACTTCCCACCAAATTCAAGTGGACAGACCCTACAGTTGCCCCTATTTTGCATGGCTGTGACACTGCCCTTGAGTTAACCTGCCGCAGGGGTCCCACGGCCATAACTTCAAGAGGCCACCAGATGTCATCCAGCTTGCCCTAATGAAAAATGCTTTTGAGCAGAAGCCCTTTTGCAGACGTGGCAGGAGCCAAGCATGAATTGGCAATCTTGTTGTGGTGTCAGGTGGTTCAGTTGATTTCCAACTCAGCCACCTGCTCTGCAACCTGTGCCTCTCTGTGTTTCTTGGCAAACTCCGTCTGCAAGCTTTTTCTTTTTCCTTTTTTCAGAGACCAAGCCCGTGCCCTGGTAACCTTTTATATCTGGGTCCTCGAACTAGGGATGGTTGTAGTTCTGTCCAGTGTGTTCCTGATAGCTTTGCTGATGCTTTTACTCAATTATGGTGTATGTTGTGTTTAAATTCATCCCTATATTTTGTGCCAGAGAGTAAATCGGTAGGGCAATGACTCTGCCCCTTAAGTTCCCCTATCTCCCCCATCTTTCATTGCTGTTTCTTGGTCACATAATTGCATCGTCCTTCAAAACTAGCTGTCTCTAGTAGTGGAATAAGAGGTGAGGCAACCCAATGCCCAGCTCTGAAAATGTTGGGAAAATGGGATCCTAGAAGGTAGTAAAATGTAATTGCTGGAATGCTTGACTGGTCAGGAAAACATGCACTCCAATCCTTGCTCAAACAGTGCTTACTGGCTAACCTTAAACCCATTGCTCAGCCTAAACTCCTAAAGGCTTATTTTAAGGATTAAAGGGAAGAAGATCTCTTCTCTTCCCTCCCTCCCAGCTCTTTGATGGAAGGGTGGAATAAATTATTTTAAAATCATGGTTCCTGTATTTGTGGCATTTATACCTGTGCCCTTGGTCCTATAGCTTTTCCTGCTCAGACCTGCTGATTTCATACTGTTTGGGCAGGGTTTATGTCTGGAAGGTAGGGATCTGTTTCAAGTCATGTGCATGTATAGTGAGGGCAATCTGGCTGCATCTTGCCTGTCCCAAATGTGAGGGGGTTTCAAAGCACTAATTCTGCTGTGAGGCAGAAGGTGTGAGCTTGCTGGGTTTGGAACACTGGCCAACTGTGCCATTTGCAGGCTTGAGAGTCACTTAAGCATGCTTGCTCCTCATCAGAATGATTTACTCAAACACCCTTTTAATTTTTTACTTCTGCAAGCTTAGGGAGTCAACCAAGTTACAGGTTATCCACTGATTCAAGACCTGTAGATTTGACTTACCTGCTCACCCCAAACCAGCGGTGCTCAAACTTTCAACTTTAGGGATGCTGGACCTTTAAGAAGTGTATAGAAGAGAGAATTTCAGCAGGTGCAACTTGTCATGATAAGCTGCACCTGCTGAAATTCTCTCTTCTATACACTTCTTAAAGGTCCAGCATCCCTAAAGTTGAAAGTTTGAGCACCCCTGCCCCAAACCCTCAGTCACCTCCCAAGCAAGAGGCGATGAGCAGCCCCCAGCACTAGCCCCCCAATCCCAGGTGCCTCAGTGTTGGGTGCATGCTGACTGCTGCCATCTTGGTGGTGGCTGACAGGACTCCTCCCTGGTACTGGAACCTGGGGCAACTATTCCCCCAGTCCCTGCTATGATACCACTGCACCTGGGAGGCGTTGTGAGGCACATGGAGGTCATGTACAGCCTCCGCATGCCTCGGAATACCTCACCAAGCCTTCTGAGAGTCACATCTGGTTTGATGAAAAACCAGAAGTACCTCTCAGGAGCCTCTGGGAAGCTGCCTGAGGTGTGCAGAGGCCGCACACAACCTTGGAAAACCTCTAGACATGACCAGAAGGCATTTCTAGTTGCATCTGGAGGTCCTCTGATGGCCCCCATCCACAAATTTAATCATCTGCAGGTTTCAGTATCAGTTGGGCGGGGGTCCAGGAATGGATCCCCCACTCATGCCAGGGTCCATCCTGTATGTCGAGACCGACTTCCTTTATTTTTCATGTGCCTCCATTTTGCTTCCAAACTTACAGGAGCTCAATGTAGCTGAGTTTTCTACCCAACCTGATTGCTCTTCAATAATTTGATTCAAGCAGTCCAATATCCTCCTGGCATACTGAAGGTACCGATCATTTCATGGTCCGTAACAAGTAATTACCTTAAAACAGGGGTGCTCAAACCCCGCCCCTGGGGCCACTTGCAGCCCTCGAGGCCTCTCAATGCGGCCCTCAGGGAGCTCCCAGTCTCCAATGAGCCTCTGGCCCTCCGGTGGTTTGTTGGAGCCCACACTGGCCCGATGCAACTGCTCTCAGTGTGAGGGCAACTGTTTGACCTCTCATGTGAGCTGTGGGATGAGGGCTCCCTCAACTGCTTGCTGTTTCACATCTGTGATGCAGTAGTAGCAGAAAAGGAAAGGCCAGCCTTGCTTTGTGCAAGGCCTTTTATGGGCCTTGAGCTATTGCAAGACCTTCATTCATTCATATAAGTTCATCTTTAATATATTCATTTATGTAAAAATATGTAAATTTATTCAAATGTTAAATGTAAATTAATTCTTCCCCCCCCCCCCGACACAGTGTCAGAGAGACGATGTGGCCCTCCTGCCAAAAACTTTGGACACCCCTGCCTTAAAATATACCCCACAGTATTTGGTATATTGATGTGGCATGGAGTGATGTCAAATGTTACAAGCAAAGTACTGGTGTTGAATTGCTGCCTCTTATTCAAGGCCTTGGTATTCAGGAGAAAATGAGTGCTTTTTGATGACCTGTAGGCTGGGAATCAAACTTCATAAACATAAATCAGTATATTAAAAGGAGATGCTTTCTATAACTGTTGTTGCCAGAGACAATAGGACATCTCTGATCATTAGGTGCATGGATTTGGATGACACATAAAATATTTCAGGAGTCGAATTTTGGTCGATGTATTGACAGCTGTTTTCTTATATCCCTGCATAACCATAAATCTGCAAAGCTGGAAAAATCTGCAATTCCAAAGAAAACCAGAAGAGGGACCCCTTGCATTGCTTAAAGTTAAATCATTGCAGAACCTCTGTTAAGAGGGTAGTGAATGACCACTGGGTTGCATGTCCTTTGTAAAGTGGAGACCCACAGCTGTCACAGCCTATTTGAGGGGACTGAATGAAAACATGTCCTGAAATGGATCATTTGTGTAAAAACTATTAACGAATAACCATGTCTTGAAGCCCGTGATCTGGAAAACCCCAGAGGGAAAGCAGATTCTTAGGAGCCATGTTTTTCCCCATATTAACACATCTGCAGTAAGTAGTCAATTGACTAGCACAATCAATTACATCAATGTTAATTTTCTAAAAAGGTACCCTATTAAGTGGGCAGCATGTTTTAATTTTATTAACTAAAAGTGTATATTGAAAAGTGCCGATTACAGCTCAGAAGGAACATTTTTTTGGGGGGGGGAGGGAAGGATGATGCCTGATATGACATGTGAGGGGGCATGTATAAGCAGCCTTTTGCTTTGGCTGCAGAATGGTTTGTGTGCAAATTCAGTTGATGATATGAGGTTTTTTAAATCAAGTGACTTGTTTTGCTGTATTCACTGCTTCATTTTTTTAAGTCCCGGAACATGGTTTGAAGGCACATAATACACTCACAAAAGACCGGCCTATCATCCCATAGATTTGCTTGTTTGATTTCTATACTGCCTTCTAGGCAGAGGCCTCTCAAAGCGTTTTACATCCAATTAAAGGGGAGGAAAGAATTTAAAAAAAAACCGGAGTTGCGTTCCTTTCAAAATCCTCAGGGCTCAGAGCTGAAGCCAGAAGAGATGCTGTCCTTGCACTTCATGCTGTTTTAAAAATGGCACTCTCCAAATCTCCATTGTGGACAAAATAGAGAAGCTGATTCACTAGGGCAGGGGCCTCTGAACTAGGGCCCACAGGCTGGATCTGGTGCACCGAGAAAATCGTCTCGGGTGTGGTGATGGTGAAGCCTATGGAGAACTCGTGCAAGGAAAGCGCCCTACAGGTAGACCACAGCTGTGCTACAAGGACATCTGCAAGAGGGATCTGAAGGCCTTAGGGGTGGACCTCAACAGGTGGGAAACCCTGGCCTCTGAGCAGCCCGCTTGGAGGCAGGCTGTGCAGCATGGCCTTTCCCAGTTTGAAGAGACACTTGGCCAACAGTCTGAGGCTAAGAGGCAAAGAAGGAAGGCCCATAGCCAGGGAGACAGACCAGGGACAGACTGCACTTGCTCCCGGTGTGGAAGGGATTGTCACTCCCGAATCGGCCTTTTCAGCCACACTAGACACTGTTCCAGAACCACCTTTCAGAGCGCGATACCAGAGTCTTTCGAGACTGAAGGTTGCCAACACACACTGTCTTCGTACCCAATCTAAGCAGCAACTTGGGCTGAGCAGCCATTTCCCCTAGAAAATCAGGGTGCAGGGCCTTCTGGGGTGATCAGCAGCCGAAGTGGTTGCCTAAGAATAAGTTGCTGCAAAGATCAGGCATGAAGATGGGAGACAGTAGGGTGAAATAGTAGGGCTTTGCCACTGCCACAATGTGTTCAAGGTTTTTCTTGGTGCACCACAGGCTGTAGTTTGGAGGCCCCGGCACTTGGGGAAGGACTGGGAAGCAGGGGTGCCTCTGATTGACAGGGATACTTGGAGTGCATGTGCTCAATGATTTGCCCATATAGACAATACTGTATTACATCAGTTCCTCACTCTACTCTTAAAATTCCCCAATGCTATGCTAGATGAGACAAACTTTCTTTTGTCTTGTAACAGACAAAAGCAAATATTTCTTTACCCAGCGTGTAATTTGTGGCTTTCCTTGCCACAGGAGGTGGTGATGGCACCCAGGCTAGAGGCCTTTAAAAGAGAATTGGACAGATGTGTGGAAGAAAAGTCGATTACAGGTTAAAGCCATGATGGGTATGTGCAGCCTCCTGATTTAGAAGTAGCCTGTGGAACTCCTTGCCACAGGATGTGGTGATGGCATCTGACCTGATGCCTTGAGAAGGGGATTGGACAAATTGCTGGAGGAAAAGTTCATCACGGTTTTACAAGCCATGATGGATCTGTGCAACCTTCTGGTTTCACAGGCGGCTTGCCTCTGAATGCCACATGCAAGGAAGTGGCAAGAGAATGCAGGTATCTTGTTGTCTTGTGTGTTCCCGGAGGCATCTGGTGGACCATTGTGAGACTAGATGGGCCTTTGGCCTGATCCAGCAGGGTGATTCTTATGTAACCACAGCTTAACCCAATTCTGTCCAGCCCACAGGTGTACACATTTGTTCCCTGTTGCATATATGCAATATGGGGCAGAAATGGCTTAACCTGCCTATTCCCTTCCCCCAGTCCTTTCATCTCCCCCTAGCTGTATAAAGAATAGGACTCCAGATATGCTGCACAGCTGGTGGGGAGATAGATTCCAGGAGTTTGAAAGGGGGGGGAGGGGAATGAATGGGAGATGCTGTTACTGTCCCATTCCAACTCCAAGACATCTACAGCTATGGTGCAGGTCTTCAGCTTTCAAACTGGCAACCCTATTAATGCTGGATTTAGTTCTGTGCTCTCAAAAAATGAGTTGAACGGATATAGAAAATAATAGGGAAAGAGCAGAACTGGTCGAAAGTGGCACACTGATGCCATTCCTGTAGCTGGAGGTGTGCTAGAAAGTGTGAAGGAGAGGAGAGTGGTGGACTAGAGTGTTTGACCCGGCCCTGGGGCCACTTGCGGCCCTTGAGGCCTCTCAATGCGGCCCTCAGGGAGCCCCCAGTCTCCAATGAGCCTCTGGCCCTCTGGAGACTTGTTGTAGCCCACACTAGCCCAACGCAACTGCTCTCAGTGCGAGGGCAACTGTTTGATCTCTCACATGAGCTGTGGCATGAGGGCTTCCTCCACTGCTTGCTGTTTCATGTCTGTGATGCAGTAGCAGCAGCAAAGGAAAGGCCAGCCTTGCTTTGTGCAAGGCCTTTTATGGGCCTTGAGCTATTGCAAGACCGTCATTCATTCATATAAGTCCATCTTTAATACGAGTATATTCATTTATGTAAATCTATGTAAATCTATTCAAATTTTAAATGTAAATTAATTCTTTTTTTCCCTGGCCCCCCGACAGTGTCAGAGAGACGATGTGACCCTCCAGCCAAAAACTTTGGACAGCCCTGCTCTAGCCCAACTGCTCCCCTTTCCTTCACGCTTTCTTTTCTGCTCCATTCCCCTTCCTTTTTGAATTCAGAGAATGGGAGTAATATTGCAGGAGCCAGGAGTGCTCTCCTTGGTCCACCTCTGATGACCTCATGGACAAGCCAGCCCTGGCAAAGCAAATCCTGAGCTAAAGCCAACAATTAATTGTATCCAAAACACTTATGCACAGACTCTTAAGGAGTTTTAGAAAGTTGAGCCCCCGCTAAAAAAAAAAAATTAAGTAGCTGGCCTGCAGCTGCTGCAAACCACATCAAGGCGTCACTTCTCCTGCTTGATCACTATTGCTGCTCAGCAGCCCACCCTACTTGCTTGTCTGTCAGGTGGGGGGGTCCAGGTGGCAGATACAAGAAGAGATATCTCTGGAGAGACTTGAGTCCTGTAATACTTTATCATGCGGGGTGAGAGAGAGCTGAAGGGGTTAATGAGTCCAGTTAAGGATATGCATGAAGAAACCATTTGTGGAGTGGGAAGTGGTGCAGTTGGTGCGCTCTTGCGGGTCATTCCCTGGGGACGTATGGCTTGCCTGTGCCTTTCTCTGAGCCTGTGGCTGCCTCAGTCTTATGCATTTATGCATGAGATGCATTTATTTATAGACTGCTGTCTTCTCTATGGTGGGGAACAGCCCAGCCCCTTCCAGATTGTCTTCCATGCTGTATCAGAGACACAGCCCACCAGGCCCAACCACCAAGTGTCTTTCAATAGGATGCTTTCTGGTCTGTCTTTTCTGAACCCAACCAAGATCCTGAGACCTACATCTTCAGTGGTAAATAAGTTGATCTGTGATGGGGGTGAGCCCTAAGTATGATCCCTTGAAGTACAAATGTCTGAGTTCAGCCTGAGATTAGTGTAGATCAGTAGTTCCCACCAGGATCAGGGACCCACCAGTGGGTTGTGAAACTGACAGGGCATATTAGGCTATGTGCTGCTGCTGGGGGGAGCACTGCTGCCCCATCACCATCATAACCACGCATCTTGGCATTTATAAATCAGGCAGCAGCCTCTAGGACCTCTGATAAGCTTGGGAACCACTGGAATAGACCATTAGTTTGAGAGTTGACAGCTAGGAAGCTCATTAGCAGGCCAAAATGACTTTCCCTTGCCAAATTTTGGAGTGAAGTACAATTCAGCAGTAACAAATTCTGGATGAATTTTGTCCAAATTGCAGCTCCTTTTTCTGACTTTTCATGGTGGGATCTCCAAAATAGCATTGGCCATGTGCAGTGCACACAGGTGTGCAAATATGTTCAGGCTGGTATATGTTGGCATCTTTTAGTCTCGGAAGACTATGGTGTCACGCTCTGAATGGTGGTTCTGGAACAGAGTGTCCTCTCCAGTGCGCGAAGCCTGGGTAAAGTAGGTATGGAGGATAGGCTGTTACCCATGCAGCAAATCCCCCCTCTCCACTTTGCTGAAATGGTCCAATGGAAAGGCAGAGGCCAATACGGTTGGTTCCAGCGGCGTCGCAGGAGTTGCCAGAACGTGACTGTGTTCAGCCATGAACTGCTTCAGGGACTCCAGCTCCGGATTTTGCCTTGAGGTTGACTCCTGAAGCCTTTTCCATAACTGGATGTAGCCACAAGGCAGTGTTGGTTTGGGATCAGTTTTCCTTCTCTCAGATGAGCTGCCTTCCCAGGCTGACGAGTCCCATCTACCCGGTGGCTGTTTAGTCGCCTCTTACGACAAGTACAGCCAAACTGAGGGCCTATTCTTATCCCCAGCCCTCAGGCTGGTACCACTCCAACATTCCTTGTGATCTTCTTCTCCCCCCCCTCCCGGTGTGGGAGAAGGCCTATTTCACCATTGCTTTACCAAACAAAATGTCAATGCATGTTGTCCTGGTATGGGGATGGGCCTCTGGCTGTAGGTACTGCATGAGGGCAGTGTGAAGGGAGAGAAATGTTGATTGAGTGCAGAACTTGGCATCTTGAGAACATCAGCTTCAAACAATACAGCAAATTCCTTGTCCTTGCGTGAGCCAGTGAAACATGCATCTAATTCAGAGGGCTTGTTCAGGTTTACTTACAGAACTTGTCCTCCCTGCTGAGTTGCACGGTGAAGGCACTGAATGCACACATGCTCCTCCCAGCTCCTTAGTGCCATAGGTCTTTTTTGTTCAGTCTTGTGAGGGATCATTTGTATGATCTGCCCCTTGATGCATGTTCCTAATACTACTTTTAAAAGGAGTCTTGGCAGCATGTCTAGAGAAGAGGGCTGGATGAACTGTTTCTCTCCCACCCACCATAGGCTTGAACAAAAAACTCCTATGCTCTGGGAAGTGTGTGCTCTGGGGTATGCAAGAAGTGTGTGCACTCAAGGCACAAATTCACAAAGGCAGGCCAATTGAGCAAGGGTCAACCAGCCAGCCCAGTGACTGTGGCGTTTTGTGTGCTTAAGGAATTCTGGTTGTGTTGGACATGCCATGCTGACCACTGGTATACAGCATGTGCTGAGGGTATACTTCATCAAAGAAGAGTGGCTGAGGAAGGGCTGTAAGTGAGAGTTGGAGCATGTGCTTTACATACAAAAGGCTCCAGATTCAATCCTTTGTATCTAATATTAAAAGACCCTTTTCTGCAACTTCTAAGCTGTACTTTAGCTACAGGGGGGTGGAGCGGTAAATATTGCAGACACTGCAACTTACCTTGTAACCAGACCCTCCCACAAGCTGCTCTGGCAAGAGCAACCTACCTACTGGAGGGTTCAACGGGCAGCAACAAAGAAAATGTGGTTCAAATACATCCCGGAAAATCTAAGGAACCAGCAATTAACCATCAACAAGGTGAGAAAGATCGGCAGCAAAAGCCAAGAGTGGGAGAATGTCATGAATGATACGTGGATCTCAGTGGCACCTACAGCAGCATACTGGTAGAGAGGGCAACCTCCTCCCCAAGCACCAATTAAGAACAAAAGAAGGTGATAAAATTATCCAGTGAATTTCTCTGCAAATGCCTTGGGGTACAGAAGCCAAATCCCTTGCATACAAGGCTCTTGGTGTGGGTGGTCCAGATACGTGCAGTTATACTGCCTGAGTTTGTAAAACTGCTCGGCAGCAACTGCCAACATGCCGGCTTCAGAAGTGTTACTTTCCCTGCAGTACGTCAGTTGCACAGAATGTTCTTTGTGCTTGAGCAGATGCCTCCTGTATGCAATCTGGCCGTGTTTACAAGGCAGGGGGCTCAGTTACGTAAGTGGCAGTGTAGCATTTGGGCAGAGAGCCTCTGATGCGTAACGGCTTGGAAGATCTCAAAACCTAAAGGCCTGCAGCCAAAGTTTCGGCTGGGCCTTTCCAATCAATAGGTGGCCTTCCTCCAATCCAAAGCTCCTGGCCATGGGCAGATCTTTTCTCCATTGATTTAATGTTCTACTCTTCCTCTCTCAGATGCTCCCTTCGGCCTTCTTCCTTTCTCCCTATTTCAGTCCTTTTTCTTGACACCTCCCTTGGAAGGGACCCACAAGGCCATCGAGTCCAACCCTCTGACTGTAGCAGGAACTCCTAGAACATCTCCAGCAGGTGCATGGATGATCTGCAGTGTTTGAGAATCCACCATCTTTGATGTATTACAGTATAGATGACAAATTTCGGTAGGGGGTCAAGAAACAGAAAATTCATAAGGAGAATGTTTGGATGGAACCACCCTCCCTGCAATTAGAAAAAGAAGGTGCCCTAGAAAAGGCACAGGCTGTTGCAGGTTACAATGACTGTAGACAATCTCTGGGTTTGAGAGGAAGCCTATATCTGAATGCTGGGTGCAAGGGAATGGCACTAAGATATAGGTATTGTGTTGTCTTGAGTGCTTCCAGAGGCATCTGGTGGGCCACTGTGAGATACAGGAAGCTGGACAAGAGGGACCTTTGGCCTGATCCAGCAGGGCTCTTCTCAAGTGAGTGGCATGACTAGGAGAGTGCAGGCCGCGGTGGGTGACACGCAAGGGGACACACACCACTACTTGTCAACTATAAAAATGTGTGTATTTGTGA
This sequence comes from Tiliqua scincoides, assembly GCF_035046505.1. Classification (NCBI taxonomy): domain Eukaryota; kingdom Metazoa; phylum Chordata; class Lepidosauria; order Squamata; family Scincidae; genus Tiliqua; species Tiliqua scincoides. The sequence continues at coordinate 16,726,103 of NC_089830.1, read as the reverse complement.
ATAATACCATCATGTCGTATATCAATTGATGGGTGATTTTATGCAGAATGCAGTGAAACAAATCAGGTTGAAATATCTCTATTCTATCAAAAGTTATAGCCGAAAAACCAGTGGCTCGGGGCATTGGTACATCACCATGCTCACTGCATGGGGCATTGCCACACCCACTGCATGGGAGTAGGTCCATCATGGGGGTGACACACTGGCCTCCTGTACCAGGTGATGCAAGCCCTAGTGATGCCACTGCTTAAGTTCATATGATGACCAAACCGGCTCCGAGGTTCTGGGATTCAATGAAAAATAGACTCAGGAGGGACAGCCTTGCACATCTGTTGCAGCTAAAAGCAAAAGGAATCATGTAACATCTTAAAGATGAGTGAATTTAGGGTAGCAGAAGCATTGGTGGATGAGAGCCCACTTTGCATGAAGCGTTCTCCTCCGTTGCCGAGTGTATCTACCTCCATCCTTCCAGGGGTTGTCAAGGAGACCTTAGAACTGTTTGTGGAATTGCAGGGCTGCTGGATCCGATGCATCCCCCAATCCCTGAGATTTCTGCAGTGGGGCCTGGTGATATTATGAGACTGCCAACCCTTGACATGTGGCAAAGTTTTGCAGTGAGTCTTCACCGAGTCTGCAACAGCTTGTTCCACTGTGGCTTTGGAGGCAGGGTGCTTGGTTAACTCACCATGGCAATTTATTTTTTCTTGCCATTTAACCAACAGAATCACCCTAATGTGCCCCTTTATCTAAAAGTTACCCTGCACATGTGTGATCTTGTCTGCTCTCAGAAGCTAAGCAGCATCAGGCCTGGTTAGTATTTGGATGGGAGACCACCTGGGAATATTGGGTGCTGTAGGCTTATACCATAGTCTTTCGAGACTGAAGGTTGCCAAGCATCTAAAAGGAGGGGGGAGAGACATTCTTCTGAAGTCAAAACATGAGCAAAGATTTATCGGGGAGAGCAGGGCTGGCTTTTAGGCAATTGGGGAGTCTTCACCCAGTTGGGCCCTGTGCATGGTGGGGGGCCCTTCCACCTCCACTGCTTCCGATTGGTCTGGAATTGGGTCACGTCAGAAGCTGCTCCTGCCCACCGCTGCTTCCAGTTGGTCCAAAATTGGTGCCATGCAGGCGGCAGCATCACTCTTTCCCTGCTCTGGCAACTCCCGACATCAAACTTTTCCCCATCTCTCTCTGGAACAGGTTGCTGTGGATGGGGCAGGGCCCACGCTCCCTCTGGCTGACCTCCCAAGCACCTATTCTGCACAACCACCAAAGGTATAGGAGTCCTATCTACTTGCAAAGAAATAACAGATTTTTTTTGGGGGGGGGTCTGGCTCCATTCAAGCCAAGAGCTAGAAAAAAATTAGTAGAGGGGGCCCCTGTAAAAGTGGGCACCATAGATCCTGAAGCCAGCCCTGTTAAGGTTTAAGGGGGGCTTGTATAAAATGATAAGAGGATTGGTGTAGGTTCCCAGTCTTGTCCCAATATGAGCAGGTTGCAAGAACAACACTTCAACTACAGCAGAGTACTTTCAGCAGTTGTATTGGTCAAGGGATATCACATATAGAGTAGTCATTTAACAGTCCAAGAGTCAGCACGGAGAGCAGTCAGTTCCAGTATAACAAGTCCAAATCAGTTTCCAATAATACACAGTCAAAGGTTCAGTCCATAAGTCAGTAATATCACATACATACAGTATCCAGCCTCTTCAGTCACTGGCAGCAGTCTCACAGTTACTCCATCAACTCCCCTACTGCTGCACTTGAGGCTCCTCCTGACTACCTTCATATAGTCAGCTCAGCCAATCAGTATTTGGCTTGGTCACACCCAGGGTGTGCCTGTCCCAGGTGCTTGCTGATTCTGCTGAATCATTGCTCTGCACCTGCTCCCTGAACCAACATGTAAGCTTTGGTTTTGCATCACTCAGAACTCAAGCTGACAGGCCCTGAGGGCGAAATTCCAGAAACTAGAGGGGTTGTTGGTAGAAATGAGATAATTGCAGCCCTGCAGAGCCACTGTGGAAAGTCTTCTCCTCTGTAAAATAGGCAGCATTCTGATTCATCCAGATCAGCCACATGCCCCAAGTGAAAAGAGCCTTTTTCAGACAGTGTTTTTTCAGTTGTGGTGTTTCGAGTTGTCAGTGAGGGCCACATGAAACTGCGCAAAGCTTCCGGCTCTACATTTTCTTAAAAGCAGACAAAATGGTCTGTATTTTATCCCTGAGGTTACTTTTCCCCCCCTCTTGCTTGAGGCTGTGATGGAGAAGTGGCCCACCTGTCTACCTCTGACAGCAATTGTGGATGGCTGCTTCTGATTTGAGAAGATCTTGGGTATCCGTAGCGGATGTGCCTAGCTCAGTCAGCCTGTCTTAAGACTTTGGAGACAGATCTACTGCTAGCTCCTGGGCAACTAGGAGTGCTAACTCGGGGACTAAAAAAAGTTGGTACATAGGCAGGAGTTGAGCCAATGGTGGAGCTGGAATGAAAATTAACACAAAATTTAAAGAGTTTGGAGTCTAACATTTCTTATTTATTCAGAAGAAGTAGTCATAAAAGGTCACCTAAGGGGGGTGATAATCATCACCCCCCCCCTTCAGCTTCTTCTGCCTGCTCTCTCTGAAGTTCTCCCAGAAAGCTCAGGCTTTGTTTCTGGTCTGCTATGGTACTTTGCGCATGCTCAAAAGCATTTTTCTTTATTGTCACCAATCTTTATGTACATAAAGAACAGTTTCCCAAGGCTCACTGCTGCTTGGTTTTTAAGATAAGGCTGTAAATGTGCTGTTTTTTTTTTTTTAACAGTTCATTTCACCTGTACTGTTGCCTGTTGTGTGTGCAGAAATGTATGGTTAGAGAACAGGACCAAAACTGGAGAGTGTGCGTGTTGTGCCTGGCTGTGGTGAGTCCCTTTTGCTTCTTGAAGATGACCATTTTAAACTTTTAGGACCAGCAATTCCAACACCACCACTTTCGTGTTAAGCTGACCACAAAGGAAAAACCACTATAGACCATTCACAAGCACATCCTACTTCAAGAATGCAGGGCTGGCTTGTTCATGAAGTTTGCCAGAGGCAGTCAGCTCAGGTGGTGGAGTGAACAGGGAACATCTGTTTCCACCTGCCTGCAAATTAGACTCCTGAATGCACCCCCTTTTCTGACCTTGGTAGTTCCCAATGTTGTCCCTGAATTGGGGCACGAGGACCAAGAGGACATGGGTAGTTCCACATGTCGTGAGCTCAACGATGACAAAATATGGAAGACACACAATGAGCAATAACAAAGGATGGTTCCCTTGTCTGGATTATTCCCCCCCCCTCGAATATTAAGGAAGAAATACCTTGGGTGCAAGGCCAGGGAAAAAAAACCTGCTACCCAGTCCCTGCATATCCAATACTCCCATAGAGAGCTTGATATAAGATGCCTTGAATGATTAGGAAACTTTTTGTACCATTGATGTGCTGACTCCCTTCCAGGGGAAACCCTGGCTGCAAAACATTTTGCATGCCTGGGCCGAATCCACTCCAGCCCTGCTCTTGCCTACGCAGCAGCTGTGCTGCCACATTTCCACGTGGCAAGCGCCAGCGAAAGCGCTGATCTCCCCGGCTCTCGGCACTCCAGCTCCCTGCTTGCGTCCTGAGAGCGAACAGACTGTTGATGTGTCAGCCACAGGAAGGAGAGGAAAGGGAGTAGGGGGAGAAGTTGTTGAGGGAGTGGAAGTCAGAGGCTTGGGTTTTCAGATCAGCAAAGGATTCAGGGAGGAAGGGCTCCTGTGAACAAAGGAAGGCCTCCTATCAGGATTAAGACTCTAAGGTCCCGAGACTTACGGAGGCTGAGCAAGTCAGGATCTGGCCGGTGCCTGCATCATGGCAAGGCTAGCATGCCCATGAGGTTGTCTGAAATGGTTGCCACAGGTAGTCAATTGATGAGGGCAGTAGTATAGCTTCAGGGGGTGGTGCGGTAAGTATAGCAAGTATCACAAGGTGTATAGCGTGCATGTAGGGGGAAGAGTGCCAGACAAATCTACCACAAAAACCCTTGACTTCCAAAGGGCAGATTTCCCTCAAATGGGGAGGCTAGTTAGTATTATTAATTATTATTATTATTATTCCTAACAGGTATTTATATACCGCCTTTCTTGGTTTTTATTCAAGACTTTATTCAAGGCGGTTTACATAGGCAGGCTTTTTATTTAAATCCCTTATTAAATAGGGATTTTTACAATTGAAAGAAGGTTCTTTCTTTCAAGAACCACTACATTCAAGGTGTTACATTCTGATCTGGCTTCACATTCTGGCCTCCATCCTCCCACGCTCGGAGTAGATGGAAATAGCTCGGCTTCAGCTTGTCAGCTGCTTCAAGGTCGCACGGTGCCGGTGGCCTCGAACTGCCGACCTTGTGGATGTTATCTTCAGGCAGACGGAGGCTCTACCCTCTAGGCCAGACCTCCTGCCCCTAGACCAGACCTCCTGCCCTGGAGGAAGGCAGAAGTTGAAAGGGAAGAAGTTGAAAGGGAAGGTAAAGAGGGTCCAATCTCTCCAGAGTGCGTGGAAGCTGTTTAAAACAACAGTAACAGAAGCTCAGGAGAAGTGTATACCACAAAGGAAGAAGGCTTGACTAAGTCCAGGAGGGTGCCCGCATGGCTAACCAGCCAAGAGAGAGGCTGTAAAGGGCAAGGAAGCTTCCTTCCGTAAATGGAAATCTTGCCCTAATGCGGAGGATAGAAAGGAACATAAACTGTGGCAAAAGAAATGTAAGAAGGGGATACAGGAGGCCAAGAGAGACTATGAGGAACACATGGCCAGCAATGTTAAGGGGAATAATAAAAGCTTCTTCAAATATGTTAGAAGCAGGAAATCCACCAGAGAAGTGGTTGGCCCTCTGGATGGTGAGGGAGGGAAAGGGGAGATAAAAGAGACTTAGAGATGGCAGAGAAATTAAATGAGTTATTTGCATCTGTCTTCACAGAAGAAGACATCGGGCAGATATCGCTGCCTGAACGGCCTCTCATGACTGAGAAATTAAGTCAGATAGAGGTTAAAAGAAAAGATGTTTCAGACCTAATTGATAAATTAAAGATCAATATGTCACCGGGCCTTGGTGGCATCCATCCAAGAGTTATAAAGGAAAAGAATGAAGTTACTGATCTCTTGGCTAAAATATGCAACTTGTCCCTTAAAATGGCCACAGTGCCAGAAGATTGAAGGAGAGCAAATGTCACACGGATCTTTAACAAGGGAAGGAGAGGGGACCTGGGAAATTATAGACCAGTCAGCCTGATGTCTGTTCCAGGTAAAATGGTGAAATGTGTCATCAACAATCAAATCTCAAAACACATAGACGAACAAGCCTTGCTGAGGGAGAATCAGCATGGCTTCTGTAAGGGTACGTCTTGCCTCACAAACCTTTTAGAATTCTTTGCAAAGGTCAACAGGCATGTGGATGTGGAAGAATCCATGGATATTATTTATCTGGACTTACAGAAGGTGTTTGACATGGTCCCCCACCAATGGCTGCTGAGGAAACTCCACAGTCAGGGAATTACAGGGCAGGTCCTCTCCTGGATTGAGAACTGGTTAAGGACCAGGAAGCAAGAGAGTGGGTGTCAATGGGCAGTTTTCACAATGGAGAGATGTGAAAACTGGTGTGCCCCAAGGATCCGTCCTGGGACTGGTGCTTTTCAACCTGTTCATAAATGACCTGGAGGCAGGGCTAAGCAGCGAGGTGGCCAAGTTTGCAGGTGACACCAAACTTTTCTGAGTGGTGAAGACCAGAAGAGATTGTGAAGAGCTCCAGAAGGATCTCTCCAAACTTGGAGACTGGGCAGCAAAATGGCTGATGCATTTTAATGTAAGTAAGTGTAAAGTCATACACATTGGGGCAAAGAATCAAAACTTTACATATAGGCTAATGCAGTGGTTCTCAAACTGTGGGTCGGGACCCACTTGGTGGGTCGTGATCCAATTTCTGGCAGGTCGCGAGAAGCTGGTGGCAGCCATCTTGGAAGATGGCAAAAGACCTTTTAGCGACATTTTGGAAGTGGGCAAAGCCTGGACGTTGCCATTTTAAGCTTCCCGGCATTGAGATGTAACTAAGAGCGGCTTGCACGTTTGCAAAAAAAGCAGTGTGCTGCTTTTCCCCAGAAAGCATGCTGCTGCCTTCAAGCTACTTCTTGTATTGAGGTGCATGAATAGGGGGCACTTGTTTCTGCCTAGTGCTGAGCACAGTATCAATAGCCACATCAGTGTTTGTTAGTTTCAATCAGTCAACAATCAACAGTATTTATATACTGCTTTTCAACTAAAAGTTCACAAAGCGGTTTACAGAGAAAAATCAAATAACTAAATGGCTCCCTGTCCCAAAAGGGCTCACAATCTAAAAAGATGCAAATGAATACCAGCAGACAGCTACTAGAACAGACAGTGCTGGGGTGAGGTGGGCCAGTTACTCTCCCCCTGCTAAAAAAAGGAGCACCCACTTGAAAAAGTGCCTCTTACCCAATTAGCAGGGGTAGTTTCAAGCACAATACAAGAAGTAGCTTGAGTTTTTGTGAATAAAGACAGAAATAAAAACAGCAGTAAATAAATACACAAATATTTTGTTCCAGATGTAGTTTTATTTTTTGCTTGATAGCAATGGTAGCGAGTGCAGGGAGAATTGGAAGAAGTTTCTGAGCTGGAATACAGTCTCTTGTCATTTATAGTTTGCGTTTCTAGGCAAGAACTTCCTGCTTGATGACATCACTTCCGGCTCTCACACCACAGTGATGTCACTTCCTGTTTGATAATGTAATTTCTGGCTATGACATCACTTCCAGTTGCTGACATCACTTCCGGTGGGCCCCAGACAGATTGTCATTCTCAGAAGTGGGTCCTGGGCTAAAAAGGCTGAGAACCACTGGGCTAATGGGTTCTGAGCTGTCTGTGACAGATCAGGAGAGAGATCTTGGGGTCCTTGTGGACAGCTCAATGAAAGTGTCGACTCAATGCGCGGCGGCAGTGAAGAAGACTAATTCCATGCTTGGGATCATTAGGAAAGGCATTGAAAATAAGACAGCTAATATTGTAATGCCGCTATACAAATTGATGGTTAGGCTACACCTGGAGTATTGCGTCCAGTTCTGGTTGCCACATCTCAAAAAGGATATAGTGGAGATGGAAAATGTGCAAAAGAGAGCAACCAAAATGATTACTGGGCTGGGGCACCTTCCCTATGAGGAAAGGCTATAGCGTTTGGGCCTCTTCAGTCTAGAAAAGAGGCGCCTGAGGGGGGACATGATTGAGACATACAAAATCATGCAGGGGCTGGACAGAGTGGATAGAGAGACGCTCATTTCCCTCTCACATAACACCAGAACCAGGGGACATCCACAAAAGTTGAGTGTTGGGAGAGTTAGGACAGACAGAAAAAAAATTTCCTTCCCTGGCATGTAATTAGTTTGTGGAACTTTTTGCCACAAGAAGTAGTTATGGCATCTTGCCTGGATGCCTTTAAGAGGGGATTGGACAAATTTCTGGAGGAGGAACATTACAGGTTACAAATCATAGTAGGTATGTGCAAGCTCTTGGTTTTAGAGGCAGGCTGCCTCTGATTGCCAGATGCAGGGGAGGGCACCAGGATGCAGGTTGTGTCTGTTGTCTTGTGTGCTCCCTGGGGCATTTGGTGGGTCACTGTGAGATACAGGAAGCTGGACTAGATGGCCCTTCGGCCTGATCCAGCAGGGCTCTTCTTATGTTCTTATGTCACAGCAAGCTGGCACTGCCCAGAATGGCTCCAACGGTGAGTGAGAGGGGCTGTTTACACAGTGTGTTGTGGTACCTGCAATACTCAATGCACCCCCCCTGTAGCTATGTTACTGGGAGGGCACCTGCCTTCATCAGCCCAAATACCTTCATTGCTCTTCCTCCTCCTCCACCCTGGATTTTAAAGGAAGCAGGGAACAGACAGAAGAGGTAAGCAGGAAGGGTGAGACATTCTAGCCCACCATTCCTCCATACTTCCTGTCTTTCTTTTAGAATCCAAAGAGGAACTATTTGTCTGGATGACTACCCCCTTCTGGTGCTATCTATGGGATTTACTGCACCAGCAAAATGGTGGGTCTCCCTTCCACTGAACAGTTGGAGGGTGTGTATCATAAAAGATATAGATAGCTGACCGCATCACCTGTGCTCAAGGTGGCTTTCAGAGCATATTAAAGCAACCAGCACCATAAAATTCATCAAATACAATCCTTAATAAAACATCAGCTTCTCAAGGGTATTGGTGGCAGGAACAGAACTTGATCACAAAGAGCCTGCTGAAATCGACGTGCCTGTCTTCCTAACACATCCAGCAGAGAAACAGGGACATTGTTGACAGGACAAATTTCCCTACCACCTACCACAACCTACCTTCGTGGTTTTGCTGTGCCTCAGCACTCTGCTCATCTCCCTCACAGAGAAGACTGGATCAGGGCCTCCCTGTTTGGCCTTAACCAGAGAAGCAGGGCTCATTTAGCAGTCAGGTTGTTTATTGTGGCGGGTGAGGGGAGCCCCGCGGAAGCCTCCGCAGGCCTCCTCAAAGCCTTGGAGAATGTCAAAATAATGATCACGACCCACTACCGGTTTCATGTGCACAACTGAAAGTGGACTGCGATCATTATTTTGACATTCTTCAAGGCTTGGGGAGCCCTTACCCCCTTGGAGGTTGCTGCTCCTTCCTGTAAGTAAAAGAGAGCCCCTGGCAGTGGTGCGATCTTGCGGATAGCATTGCTGCATTCCCCTCTCACTGTCTCTTAAAGGGGTGATCCCGAATGAACACACACACGGTTCTTTGGATTTTTAGAGAGGCAACCAACAGAAGTCCTTTGAATTCTCCTGTCATCTAACGTTTACTCGTTTGCAAACGGGACCCCCCCACACACACACACGTGGAGGACCCCGAAGGATTACAATGATGCAGGTTTTATAGGGTCTTTTAGATGAGGGAGGGGGGACAAGAGCACACAAAGAGAGAGAAAAACATCCACGGGAAGGATAATAGACCAACAGGCACACAAACAACATTTGGCATTGTTATCAGATCAACATCTTGATCCTCAGGATGTTGATCAGGAGGGCAATTCGATACGCATCGGCAATTTGTTTGCAGAGATATCCATTACAGGGGGGTCTGGTACTCTAACTCATCCCTTTTACCCTAACCCTTTCATCCTCATTTGTTGATTGCCCTTATTTATGACTTTCTGTTCACCCTTGGAGGCCCATACCACAGCTAGCTGGTTCTCTGAGAGGGATAGCTTTTGGTCAGAGAAGAGCCTTGTGGGTGAACTGGGCATCTTGGGATATTTCCATATTGTGAGCTGGGCATATTGATATCAGGGGCAAAGGCAGGGGTCCTCAGTCTGGGGAGTCCTGATGCCCCAGTTTGAGAACCTCTGTCCTAGAGAAATTCTTCAGTTTGCCTCTCTCTGAGCCTGATGCTTCTTTTTGGCTAAAATCCTTTTGAAAATAGTTTCAAAGGCAGCATCCGAGCACACTTGCTGATGATGTCACTGCTCTTGACGTATGTAGGAGAAACTTCTCCAGCACCAACACTGAAAAATGAATGGCAAATTCCACAGATTTTAATGGGGGTGGATGGCCCATGGTCAACCACTAAAGCTTCAGAAGGAATTAGGGATTCACATGGGTATCGCTCCTGGTTGAGTCTGACTCACCAACTGCTGCACTACAATGGCTCTTGCTGTGGGTTGTGTACACTGCCTGCAAGGTAAACTTTTGGAGGGAAAAAGTGAAATACTACTCAATCTCAGTTCTAAAATGTAATAAAGGCTCATTCTAACATAACTGAAGAATATGTACAGGCAAGAGTCTGTGTACAACCCAATATGTACAATCTAGGAGTCTGGTTGGCTTTAAGAGTCAATCTAGCTGTGACCCTAAACACACCAGTTATGGTTTAAAAAAACAATTATTTTTTAGTTCCTGTTCAGTAAGTAATGTCAAGAGCGAGCACAAAACAACCGATTGCAGCAGGAGAGGCCATGAATGACAGGGGACACCAAAGTCTGCCTCCTTTCTCAGCATGCTACAATCTTGTCTCATTGGGAGGGGAGCCTTTTCATACTTAAAGAACTTGCAAAATCACTTCCTGTCTTTAAGCTTCCACAGGAGAAGAAAGAATGTTGCATACCTGGAAAAACAAATCAAGTCAGTAGCCAGAGAGCAATGAATTGAGTGCACCTTACATGCCCTGCGCAGTGTTGTCAAAATTCTTGCAGCTTCGGCTATTTCTTAAAAGTATGTTACCTGCAGGTTCTTTTTGCCTTAAATCTACTGCCAGCCAGTGGCATCTCTGGGAGGGGGGGGTGCAGGGGTTTGTGGTCTCTGTCAAGGACTTAGTGCGGCTCCCGAACTCTGAGAGAGTTTGGGAACCACAGGCCTAGGGGCATATATGAATGTCTAGACCTGTGGTTCTCAAACTGTGTGTCTATGACCCACCAGTGGGTCACAACCCAATTTTTGGTGGTTCGTGAAACTGACCAGGTAGGTTAGGTTATGTGCATCAAGAGTCAAACAATCTGCTACTTGTGGGAGAGCACTGCTGCCATTATAGCCACTGAACCTTGAGCAGCTGGTAAAGTGAAACTTTGTTTTTAGTTGGGTCCCAGTGCTAAGAAGTTTGATAACCCCTGGACTAGATCATGGGTCTTCTTGAGGACCACCAAAGAGAAAGTACGTAGTTCATGTTAAATTAAGGCAAATGCAATTTTGCATTGCATAGGTGAACTCCCTGTTTCACCGCTCGCAGGAGGTGGTGCTACCCACCTTCTGCCCCAACCCTTCTCATCCCAGAGAGCGGGAATGGCATGCCCTCCACGTGTGTCGCGCGGTGAGCTTTTATCTCTCCAGGACCTCAGCTCACCGGTATTCAGAGGCCTTGTTCATCTCATTCTGACCTAGCGACCAAGGCAGGAAGGTGTCTCCCCCCCACCATTTCCAGATGGGTTAGGGAGGCCATAGCCGAGGCCTACAGGGCATCCGGCAAAGACCCCTGTAGGGGCATAGTGGCCCACTCCCTCGGGGGGGGGCCGCCACCTCAGTCGCATTCAGGGCTCACCCCTCCCTGGTGGCAGTGTGCAGGGCAGCTACCTAGAGCTTGCCTAACACATTTATCAAACACTACAAGATCGACACCTTCGCCTCTGGAGATGCAGCTTTTGCAAGGTGTGTCCTCCAGAGCGTGGCTCTATAAGCTTATGGCAGCTCACTGCCTTGAGAAGCACTGCTTGGGCACATCCCCCTTGTAAGGACTAAGATGGACACAGAGATCCCACTGGAGAACGGGGAGATTTGTACTTACCGTGAATCCCCCTTTTCAGTGGTCTCCATGTCTGGATTAGTGCACCTGCCCTCGCAACCGTAACAAAAAAAAAAGAGAGAAAAGAAACAGAGGAGAAGCAGATATATACTGAACACCAGAACCGTAAGGTCAAGGGGGTGTAGTGCAGCGCAGAGTAGCAATAGAATTAGGGTAAGGCCTCATGCCACCTGGGCCCATTCTGCACTCATCCCCCGAGCTAACACGCAACGCAGCACGTGACATCAGGCGACCGCCACTACAGTGCATCTGGAGGGATACGAGACACCTGGCGTCGGGGGGGGGTGGAGATCTGCAAGCTTGGACAGTCTGGGGAGCCCAGGCAGCCCCTCCCCTCAGGAGGAACAAAAGACTCTGGCCTGCCTACCTGAGAGGGAGGAGCTACAATTTATCTGGGTGTAAGTCCTGTTATGAACATGGTGGACCTTCTCAGGAAACATGTGCAGGCCAGCACAATATTCATTTTTTAATCCCATTGTTCAATGTTTATACATTAGTTTCAAAACTTTGACTGCTCACTCCAAAAGTTGAAGGTGAAATGAACCAGAGATCTTTAAATGACGCATAACAAGTTTCAAAGCAGAAATACCTGGCAGGAGACAAAAACATTCTGATGAAGATATTTAAGGTTGGTTTTCTTCTGTTACAATGGGGCACGGCTATGGGGGCGTGACTAGGGTTGGAGAGCTCTGAACATTTACCATTTCAACACTGTTGCCAACTCTAACTGAAGCTGGGGGGGGGATATTCATGGATATTCCCCCCCCCCAACATAATGCAAGTTTGGAAGTTCCCAGGGGCTCTGTTAAAATCTCCAGGATTTTCAGTAGTCCCCTGGATATTGACGATGTTTGCTGTAGACTCCAAAACAATCCTGGAGGGTTGGCAATCCTATATGCCACCAGCAGTCCCTGTAAGAATCCCTGCTCTTCCATGACTGCATGGCGGTAGGGCCTCTAGACATTCGGCAATGATGTCACACATCATCGCCAAGCATCTGGGTAGCTGAACTCTGAGCTGCACGGGAGCTGGGCTGTGAGGTGCATGGCTGCGCACTTTAGGGGGGGGGACAGTGTTTGCCACTGGAGGAAAAAAGACAAAAGAGGCCATAGCATTGTTCTTTTGTGTTTTCTTTTTGGGGAAATCATCAAGGCCAAAAAAGCCAAGTTATTCTCCAAAATAGTGTCCAATAAATGCAAATCGTGAAACAGCGGGTCAGCTCAGGCTTCCTCTAATCTCACACCAGTGTTTCTGCTTTACTTCTTCAACAGTACAAATTATAAACAGCCCATTGATGACTTTGCTTAAATGATTTTCTAATAGGATATTTTTTCCCCCTCTCTGGGTCTCCCAGCCTGGAAAGTGTACATCTGGCCCCATATATGCTGTCGCAAAGAATTAATGGAGTGGAAACAATGAATATAAATGGAGGGCATTTGGGGGGAGGGGGGAAAAGGATGGTGCATTAGTGAAAGCACTGAACAATGACAGGAATTTGTTCTCCAAAATGGGGGGAAAAAAGAGAGTTTCTTATTGGGTTTTTTTTAAAGCTATGAAATCCTTCTTTGATGCGAACATATTTCTATAACCTAAATTAAAGATTGCTTGAAAGGTTTACGCTTTATATGCACTGAAAGGCTGGGTGGAGATAATTTTGTCAATCTTTCAATCTATGTGGTTAGCAGGGCCCAGCCCAGGAACTTCCAGTGAACTGTGAAATGCTGCTCCCCATACTCAGTGGATACACCAGCCATGGCCTCCACTGTGGCTGCTTTTTGTCCCTGGATTTGTACTGACATAAGAAACGTAGAGTAGGTGTGTGGATTTGGCCACCTATCAAGTGCAAAACTTGGGAAGGATAATTGGCAGAAATGTTGTCGGCTTCCATATTTATTATCTACCTCTAGTGAGGTATGGATTTGTTCTTGGAAAAATTCTACTGAGACTAGGATTGTATTCCATTGAGTGTGTTATACTTTTGGTCTACTAGGGACATAGAGGTGGAGCAGCTGAGCTGGCCTATCCATGAGGCCAACTGAGTTGTTTGTCTCAGGCAGCAGAATGGCAGGAGAGCACCCACCTGCTTGACTCAGCTGCGCTTCCTCCTTCTCCCACTCCCTGGATTGGAAAAGAAAGAGAGGGACAGAGTGGAAAAGAATCTGTCTCACCATTCTCCTCTTCTCTTCTTCATCCCTTCTTCCTTTTCTAATCCAGGATGTGGGAGAAGCAAAGGTTGGCCCTTCCCTAGATAAGGGAAGCAGCATTTAGCACATAGGCTCCAGCAGGACTTGGGCTAAACCTATAGAACAAGGAGGACTGGTTTATTTTTAATGTGTCTTTCTAGGTCTTTTCTACAAAGCAGCAAATGTATCAGCTGATTGGGACAAATAGAGCCTACTTACTCATAATGCTTACCTGTAATGCCCTTTCTGGTTTGGGATACCTGGGTTAGAACTATCTTCTGTCTCTCAAGCTGCCTCTGTGAATTAGGGCAGGGATATCAAATTCATTTCATACAGCAGGCCAAATTGCATTCTTGGTGCCTGCTGAGGGCCAGATGTGATGTCATTAAGCAGGTGATGACCTGAAATAAGCACTTTTTTCTCACTTAGTAGCTGCGAATCTTGATCATATTTTCAAGATATGGGAGAGCCCAATTATCACATTGGCTGCCCTTTTAGCAGTGCTGCTTCTGCTGAGTTGTCACTTTGCAGCTCTGCAACTGGGAGGTACACTGCAAAGTAGCAGAAGCAGCTCTGCTGAAAGGGCAATCCACATGATAATTGGGTTCTCCTACTGCACCCACAGCTTCTCCCTTTCTCACCCCTCTTGGTCTGCCTCTTTCCCCTTACAGTTCCACATCTTTAAGGCCTCCTTCCATCGATCCCTCCCAGCACCTCAGCAGAAGTGGTGCTGCTGAAAGGACAGTGCTGGGAGAGCTCAGTTATCATGCGGGCCACCCTATAAATGCTGAAAGGGTGACCCTCATGATAATAGGGCTCTCCCAGCTCTGTCCTTTCATCAGTTCGGCTTCTACCAACGCATTGCTGCGAATCAGTTATTTGATTTTTCTCTGTAAACTGCTTTGTGAACTTTTAGTTGAGAAGCGGTATATAAATACTGTTATTAAAAATACTGTTATTATTAATACTGTTATTCAGCAGCTGATGGTAGTGCTGGAAGAGCCCAGTTATCAAAGGGACCAAATAAAGAGCTTCCACGGCCACAACTGGCCTGCAGGCCTTAAGTTTGACACCCCTGAATTAGGGTATTGGTCTATCTCAGTACTGTACACACTGGCTAGTAGAAACTCTCCAACCAGGGGACTTTGCCAGCCCTACCAGGGTACTGAATCTTCCACCTTCTACATGCAAAACTGGTTTTCTGTGGTAAGTTTAAAGATGTATCCAATTTGATCGAGGTGTCTTTTGCTGGTAAGATGGGGCTTGATGCTCAAAAGTGCTGGCACAGCTTGCTGTTCTTCAACACCAAATGTTTAAAACACTGCTTGCCATGCCTGACCTTGTGCTAATTGCTTCTTTGCCTCTCAGCCTCGGTGTTCCTCGCCTGTCAAATATGAATATTAATTCCTTGCCTTTGATCGGGGTGTTTGTGCAGTTGCGCTCGCCAGGTCTAAGGGTTTGGTGTTGGAATCTCACTCGGATGGCAACTCCAGTTTGGACTGGCCTATGCAGGCTGACCTATTAAGGGCCTCTCTTGAATATGTACATGTTAGGCCTAGGTGGGCAGTAGAAGCCTGAACCAAACTAAGTCAGTAACGGAGAAGTTGCTAGCAGTTCCTAGCTGCAAGAATGTGAGTAAACAAACAAAAAGATTGTTGGCTCTCCTTTGCTGGCCAGAAAGGACAGACAACAAGAATTACAACCCATTGGAATGTTAGCACCTTAGGAGACAGAGAGGCGCCTAACCAAGTGTGATGGAGTGCAGCTGTGGATCTCCGGTTGGGAGGGGTAAGAACTAGGAGAGCTAGCAACCAGGCCAACTTTAAGAAGGTTCTGCCCTCAAAAGTTTCTGATTGGACAGTCTAAATAAGTATGAAGTCACCTCAGTACTATAAACATAAGAAGTATAATGAGAGCCCCAAGGGGTGTGTCCTGCTCCTTCTTAGACAGCGTTTTTGGGTGCAACATCTTGTATGCCTGTGAGCTCCAATTGTCCACCATGGGCACCTGGCCTCACAGGTAGCCTAGAGCTAAAAGATCTACAAGAGAAGCTGACCCAGGTGAGAGATAGGGATTAATAGAGATAGCCAGCTAGCTTTATTATTTTATTGCTGATATGTTTCCTAGATGTTTATGCCTCTAGCATTTGCTGCCTTACTGTAACTTTAGGTAACCTTATGTACTTAATAAACTAAAATACCTTTTACTGAGTTGTTTCATTGCCTATTGGGGACAAAGATTCAGAATCCTGCCTAGCCGTTCAGCAAGCTACCAAGTGCTCATTGTGGTCTAGTAACCTGAGGACTGAAGCTTTAACTGGAGAAAGCGCTCAGTGCCTGCAAGGGATAGAGTTAAGCCTAGAGGGTCTCAGTGTCCCTGGACTGAGGCACTGGCACATACAGGGTGGTGGCAGTACTACTGGACAGGGGGGCCTTGAGGGCTTTAGGGTTCGAGAACCAAGAACTCTGAGCACTCCAAACCCCCCTATGTTTGCGACAGGACCCAATCCTATCCAGTTTTCCAAGGCCAGTGTAGCCATGCCAATGGGGTGTATGCTGAATCCTTTGGTGGGGAGGCAGTCACAGAGGCCTCCTCAATGTTAGAGAACATTTGTTCCCTTACTTCCAGGCAGCATTGTGACTACACCGGTGCTAGAAAGTTGGATAGGATTGGGCCCTAAGGCTACAATCCTATACACACTTTCCTGAGAGTAAGCCCCACTGAACACAATGGGACTAACTTCTGAGTAGACACACATAGGATTGTGTTGTCAGTTGCTCACAGGGAATCACAAAGAATTTCTCCTGCCCCTAAATCACCTTTTTTAAAAATTGGGTTGCAACCTGAATTTGGTTGCTACAACTCAAGGTTTTCCTAAGCATGAGAGCTGGTATGGTGAAGCATAGGGATGTTGACAATGAGTTGAAAAGAATCTTGCCTCTTCTGTGAACCCTCCGGCTGCCCTTAGGCAAACAACCCAGTTTCAGCTGTTATAGCAACATGGCCGGCCCATCTACTGGGCTGACTGAGGCAGTTTCCTCAGGTGGAAGATTGGTTGGGGCACCCACAATCCCCCAATGCTGGTGCGTTTAGACATCCTACACATCCACTTGTAGTTTGGGCTCAAGAGTTTAATGCAGTGGCTCTGACACGTTTAGCACTGGGACCCACTTTTCATAATGAGAATCTGTCAGGACCCACCAGAAGTGATGTCACGACCAGAAGTGCGCTGGGATGGAACCGAAGAAGAGGAGAATGGTGGGTTAGATCCTCAGAGACACATCTCCAGAGTTTTCTTCTTTCCATCCCCTTGTTCCTCTTCCAATTCGGGGAGTGCAAGGAACAGCAGAGGCCGCACATGACCAGATGGGACAGCATTTGGCACCTGGAGGTCTTGAACCAGCATTGGATAGGAAGGATAGTAATACTAAAGCTGCAATCATATACACACCTGTGGGTAAGTCCTGCTGAGGTCAGTGAGTAGACATGCCTAGGATTGTGCTGTTACTTTACAGGGCTGTTGGAAGGATTGCAATGAGGAAATGCAGGTGAAACATTTTGCACAGAGTACAATATGTATGTTTATTATTGTGGTTCTTATGAATAACCTGTTAGATGTTGGTGGATGGACCTGGTCTATTGACTATCAGGCCTTTCCCAAGGATATTCACAAATATTTTTATAAAATGTGTGCTGTTCCAAGTCAGGCTGCTTTCTGTGGTTGGTGTGTAGTGATTTCATTTGCACTTAGGATGTTTGGATATTTTTCCAAGGCTTAAGATAACTTTCCAAGTTGCACTGTTTCTCAAACTGTGGGTCGGGCCCCACTAGGTGGGTTGTGAGCCAATTTCAGGTGGGTCCCCATTCATTTCAATATTTTATTTTTAATATATTAGACTTGATGCTACCATGGCACATTGCTGCATTTGAGGAAATGTTACAGACCTGTACTTTTAAGAAGCTGCTATGTATATTCTTTTAACAATGATAGCAAATGGGACTTACTCCTGGGTAAGTGTGAGTAGGATCCTAGGCTGGGATTGTTCAAAATTTTCCTGCTTGATGATATCACTTCCAGTGGGTCCTGACAGATTCTCATTCTAAAAAGTGGGTCTCAGTGCTAAATGTGTGAGAACCACTGCATTAAGGCAAAGGGGATTGGAGGAATTGTGCGTGCTTTGGAGAGCAGAGCTAGTCCCCCAAGATGGTCTGTCCATCCAGTGACAGAGGAGATTCTGCTTCTTCATCCTGCATAAATGGGTCTTATAGGGCTGAGAACATGCAGTTAGCAATGGCTTTTGCTTTCTGTTTTGCCTGACCTCTGACCCCAGATATCTTCCTTTCCCTTTCTTTGTACTCGGCTTGTTTCCTTTTTAATAAAACATTTGAGAGAATGCTGCCTATCTGGTTAAGACACAAGCTTTTTGTGTTCCTGCTCCCATTAAACCAGTGTTTCTCAAACTGTGGGCTGGGACCCTCTAGGTGGGTCATGAGCCAATTTCAGGTGGGTCCGCAATCATTTCAATATTTTATTTTTAATATGTTAGACTTGATACTACCATGGTATGCAACTGCATTGGGGGAAATATTACAGATCTGTATTTTTAACAAGCTACTATTCTTTTTAACAATGATAGTAAATGGGACTTATTCCTGGGTAAGTGTGGGTAGGATTACAGCCTAGGAATGTTAAAAAATTTTCTGCTTGATGTCACTTCTGGTCGTGACATCACTTCTGGTGGGTCCTGACAGATTCTCATTATGAAAAGTGGGTCCCAGTGCTAAATGTGTCAGAGCCACTGCATTAAACTCTTGAGCCCAAACTACAAGTGGATGTGTAGGATGTCTAAACTAACAGGCTAACCTCAAGCTGGGGGAAGGTTTGGGGAGGGGGCCATCAATCCTACCTCTAGTGATAATGTGCCTACCCTTCCTAACCCCCCACCACCACCACCAGTGGAGCTGGACCATAGCAATGACAGCCAAGCCTGATTGCCATGCCATACCTCATTGTCCCTTTGCAGAACCTGGAAGTGAATGAGAAGAGGGATGCACAGAGTGCACCTGCATCATTGCCACAAGTCCTTTTATGGCTCTGGTATTTGTATATTGACCTTTATATCTTAGAAACTGGGATTCATCTTTTAAATTGCTGGCTCTCTCTTACAGGGCCACTCAAGACCTCCCAGCACCTGATGCAGTGTGTGCTACGTGCTGCTCTCCCCATCAGGTGATGTGCACAACCTCAGGTCTTCCCACTTCCTGGATTAGAGAGGATGAAACAGGAAAGAAAGAGAGGAGAGTGGTGGGCTAGAGTGCTCTCTCCTCCCATCCTCCTCTCCTCCAGACTTCCACTCCATCTCCCTCTTTCCTTTCAGTTCAGGGAGTGGGATGTGGAGATGTGTATGTGGATGGAGGGAGGGAGGCATCCCTCACTAATTTGCTGCCTCATGCAAGGCTGTGGCAACAGGATATACAGGTGTTGTCTATGTGCTCTCAGACATTTCTGGTGAGCCACGGTAAGACACAGGAAGCTGGACTAGATGGACCCTTGGCCTGATCCAGTGGGGCTGTTCTTATGTTCTTAACTACAATTCCCAGGAAGCCTCGCAGGTCTCGTTATCTGGTGTGCTCCCTGGGGCATTTGGTGGGCCGCTGTGAGATACAGGAAGCTGGACTAGATGGGCCTATGGCCTGATCCAGTGGGGCTGTTCTTATGTTCTTAACTACAATTCCCAGGAAGCCTTACAGGTCTCTTGTTATCTGGTGTGCTCCCTGGGGCGTTTGGTGGGCCGCTGTGAGATACAGGAAGCTGGACTAGATAGGCCTATGGCCTGATCCAGTGGGGCTGTTCTTATGTTCTTAACTACAATTCCCAGGAAGCCTTGCAGGTCTCTTGTTATCAGGTGTGCTCCCTGGGGCGTTTGGTGGGCCGCTGTGAGATACAGGAAGCTGGACTAGATGGGCCTATGGCCTGATCCAGTGGGGCTGTTCTTATGTTCTTAACTACAATTCCCAGGAAGCCTTGCAGGTCTTCTTGTTATCTGGAGTGCTCCCTGGGGCATTTGGTGGGCCGCTGTGAGATACAGGAAGCTGGACTAGATGGACCCTTGGCCTGATCCAGTGGGACTCTTCTTATGTTCTTATGCCTCATAGATAGGCTGGGCCTGCTTTCTTCTATTTAGAAGGGGAGATAAACTGTCAGTATTCATCCCAGCATAGCATCTCTCCTGGTGATTGTTGCAGGTGTCTCCCTTGCATTTTCAGATTTTGAACCCCTTTGGGATAGGGATCTAGCGTCTTATTCCTTTCCTATGTAAACATCTCTGAGAACTTGGTGTTTTGGTTGAAAGACAGAATATAAATACTAATTGGAATAGTTAGGTGAGTAATGATTCAAGTCAATCCATCGCGAATGGTTTGGTGGAAGCTCTGGTCTTTTGGCATCAGTTGATCTTCTGCAAAATGGGAGTAAGGAGAATCTCTTCTGCCCACCCCACCCCCACACTCTTGCTGCTGTTGTGAAGCCGGATGCATGATGGCTGAGAAGCACCACGGACGTTTAGAGTGCTGTATCCATTATTATTCACAGCATTTCCTTCTTCTTGCTCTAATCTGTTTTTGCAGTTCAGGTATGTGCACAGGGAGGGGAGGGAGATCAACTGGTGGATCCCTTCGATGCCTCAAATCCTACTGTTGCCTGCTCTGGAACACTGTTGGTTCTTGAGACACACATGCACACACACCCCAACGCACCCTTAGCCAGGACAAGGCAATGTCATGTTTATTCCTAGAGGCCTGCATATCAGGTGCCCCTTACACAAGATCAAATCACAAGCATGGAGAGGGCAGAAGAATCAGTTTCAGTTTATTGTGATCATCAGGCAAAAGTACACTTCCGGCAGAATAAACTAGAGAAGCTATAATAAATAGTAGGGTTACAGCTGGAAGAATGGCCCAAGTGGAGAGCTCTGGGAGTGAATCTACCAATTCTGTTTTTGTGTTACTTTAAATTACACAGAAGGGACTCCAATTTTGATTCGAGAAGTAGCGTGAGGTGTGTGTGTGGGGGGGGGCGGTTAACACCTACTTCAATCTCATATTTTCAGTCTAAAATCATTCCCTAAACTGGTAATCGCATCATGCCAAAAGAAATATAGATATTGTATGGTTCCTAGATTTAATTCTAGACTTTTTAAAAATTCTGGCTAATCACTTCTTTAGGTTGGGGGATAAATGAAGGATATGGTCCAATGAGAAAAGGTTTAACACCCTTCCCCCTGCTAAGTGCAGCTGCATTGACTGATTCCAAAACTTCTTGCAGTTACTTTTAAGTTAAATACAGAGAGGCCTGTTCATGAGTCTCCTCTGTCTTACAACATTTGACCTTAGGTTATCAAGGACAATTTGATACACCAGTTGTGTGGTCATGCTCAGTTACATGACTTAATACCATAGCTCCCAAAACTTGGTGGCATTTGGTTGTGTTTCTGGTTGCAGTGGAGAGATCTCAGACTTGCAGAGAAAATAAGGGCAATATTTACTCAGCCTAATCTGCAAGAGACAATGTGTTGTAGTGGTTATGGTGTTGGATTGGTGAGATCCCTTCCTTGCCATGAAGTTCACTAGGTGACCTTGGACCTGGTGTTGACTCTTGGTCTACCCAAGCGTGCTCAATTATTATGAGTTAGAGGTGTGATTTTTTTGTGTGTGATAATGAAATAATAACACACAACACTGCTTTTCTGCGCTTCTCATTTTTGTATTTAAAAAAAAACAAAATAAACCTATTTTCTAACACCTAATTAACTGTGTAATGATCAAGGCTGCATCTGCTGCAACTATACCATATATATTACCTACCTAATACACTTTCCAAGCTTTTATAATTGCAATTTATAAAAATGCGCCCTTGGAATAAAAACACATAACAGTGCTTCCTGCACTTTTTCCTGGAAAGGGGGGGGGAAGAAATCTGCCAAAAAATAAAAATGTTTAAGAACACCTCTATTATGAGGCTAAAAGGGGGAGAGAATAGCGTACAAGGTTTTGAGCTGTTTGCGAAAGGGTGGAATTAAACTTTAAGTAGTAATTAATTTAGAAATTCTATCACTTTTCTCCTAACATCCAAGTATGGTCAGTTTCACAAAATATAATGTTTGATCTGACTGAGGAATGGACAGGAAAGGCAAATCTTAGCTTACCTCCCAAGAGAGTGAAGCTGTGGGGCTGTTGTAACTGTGTTGCAAAGTATTACTTTATTCTAGTATTGTTGGATTAAACCAGTTGTGCATCAGGAGAGGGTTGGGCTGAATGATCTTTTCTGTTCTTTCCACCTCTCTGATTCCATGACTGCTGGAAGTAGAGGAAAGAGGTCTGAATGGTATAGTTCAGGGGACTCCAAACCCTGACCCGGGGGCCAGATGCGACCCACGGCCAGCCTCTATCCGGCCCGCAGCCAGCCTCTGATCTCCTGAGAGCCTCTGGCCTGGTTGACCAAACACAACCAGAGTTGTGCTTGTGAGGTGGGGGAATGGGGGTCCATTTAAGTGTGTGCTTTATTTCTTGGGCTGTGTTGGTGCATGAAGAAATCTTGGGCTTTTGAATCCATTCATTTATTCATTCATCTAAGTTCCATTTCTAATGTATTTATATAAATCTTATTATTTGATTTTTTTTTCTGGCCCTTGATACTGTACCAGGTATTTGATGTGGCCCTTGGGCCGAAAAATTCAGAGACCCCTTGTATGAATGCATGCCCCATGAAGACTTACCACCAGAACTGCCCGCCGATGTTGCTCTTCTGCATAAAGTGCTCTGTGACCCAGCTGGCTGAGTGATTGAGACAGGGCCTTCTCCATGATGGCACCACAGTTTTGGAATCCTTTGACCCCAGAGGCTCCTTCATTAATGCTCCTTCTGGCACCTTGTAATAATGGTTTCATGCTGAAGTGCCTTTGACCTATGACTTGGGGGCACTTCTAGCCACCATATCTAGTCAAGGATTGTTAATCTTTCGGGGGGGGGGGTTCATATGACATTACGATCCATCTGTTGTCCACCTATATTTTCCCCGAGCTTAAATCATCACATTTATTAACGCAGAAACCTTACTTTTTTGATGACAGTGGTACAGCAGCACAATGACTAGAGGTGTGGGCTACTGTTCTGATTCTGTTTTTCTGTTTGTTTGTTTTTGAGAGAGAGAGAGAGAGAGAGCGCCTCAAATTCAACAGGCCACAACAGAAACAGGATGGCTAAAAAGGGAGGTCATGCTACTGTGTCCCCAAAACTGTGATGTGAAAGGACCATTGCAATTTTGTATGTCACTGTCAATGGGAAAGCAGCAGCTAGCTGGTGCTAAGAAGAGAGCATGGGGAAGTGCCCTTCAATAGAGTTTTGCTTCCTCATTTACTTTGTCAGTTTACTTTGCTCAGTGACGGAGAACTGAACTCCATGTTCAGCATTATCGTATGATACAGGACTCTTGGACTGTATCAGTTCAGACTGCAGGTGTGTGTGTGTGTGTGTGTGTGTGTGTGTGTGTGTGTGTGAGAGAGAGAGAGAGAGAGAGAGAGAGAGAGAGAGAGAACATATGTTCAGTCACCTCTCTGCACACAAAGCTAACATGTCAGGATGACATGCCTGAGAATCTTTTTTTCTTGACATGCTAGCTTTCCAAGGGCAAGGAGCTAATAGTACAGTACAGCATCCAAGCATGCAATCCTTCCCTTTAAGGAAGTTGTACAGTCTTAGGATGGCAGCACCATGTGATATGTCCACTTTCTATGGGCTTGCTTAGATTAGAAAGACCAACCCTGGGCAAGATCTCTGGCAAGAGATCTCTCAAGTCTTGCCTCAAAGATTCTTTCATCAGATAAGATTACAAATTGAGCCTGAGGCTTTATGCATGAAAAATGTGAGCTCTGTCATTGCACAGTAGCCATTCTCCTTTGGGAAAGAGATTCCGCTGAGCACTTTCCTAGCCTCTAATTTTAAGGCTGGTTTAAGAATATTGTATGAACTTTGGAGATAGGGCTGTATCTCAGTGGCACAGCAACTGTTTTGGAAAGTAGGAGATCCCAGGTTCAATCTTGAAGTAGCATCTCCAGGGCTGGGCAAGACCAACTGGAATCAGTTATCTAAGGTTGTGGATAGCGAAGAGGGCTTCACTATCCACAACCTTAGATAACTGATTCCAGTTAAGCCACTACTGGGCAGCTTTCAAGGTTCATTCAGTAATTACTTCTTAAGGAGAGGAAAGGGGCATCTCATCCCAGATCTAAATGTGACCTTTAGGATCCAGGAAAGCACCTTTTACGCAAGGTTGCATTTCCCACTAGACTGCTGGCCATGGAACTTTGCATTGGTGCAATGCATGGGGGGGGGGCTACTACACAGGCATGTCCTAGCGCGCTGCCACTCCATTTCCAGAGATGCAGATGGCCTGGCACATGCTTGAATGGTTTATTAGACTGATTGGCTTAGCAGTGGGGATAAAACATATTCCTGTGCGGTCCCTTAGCAATTGAGAACTGTGGCAGAGAGGTGGAGAGCCTGAAAACATGAAGAAGCAAAAATGGAAGTCTCCCGGCCCCCTTTCTTTTCCCCATTCAAAGTGAGCTTGTTTGGAAGCTGAGGTTCATCTGTGAACAAAAAGAGAACAGACAGGAATGCACTAAGATCAACCAGTCTCAAAATAAGGGCTGTCGTGTTTGTTCTGTGCCTCTCCTCCTTAACCACGAGTCCTAAAACAAGGAATATCCATTGCAGTTTATGAGGCTGGGATGATGTACTGCCACAAAAGACAATGACCTAATTGAAGTGGGTCACTATGGCACCCTCATCTGCAAATGTCCCAGAGAGAGAGAGAGAGAGAGATCGATCAAGCATTGCTCTCAGTGGAGGAAAGATGGGGCAGAAATATTTTAATTAATTAAATTAGGAATAATTAAAGGAGGATTTTATAGGGGGGAATTCCCCCCCAAACACACACACACACACTTCTGGGCCTGAACTGACATGAAAGGGGAGCTGCCCTTTTGATTTGTATAAGTTTATGATTAACAACTTTCTGATTAACAACTTACGATCATTATCATGCATAAGAACCCTCAACAAAAGGAGTAAGTGCGTGTGCTGGTGTGTGTGTGTGTGGGGGGGGGTTGTGTTTTCAGTCTTTTTCTTGAGCAGAGAGTGAGAGAGATCTTTTTGCTCTTGAGCAAACATTTAATAAAAACAGCAACAAAGTTCAAATGTAGGTTTGATAGCAGAAGAATCTATCAATTCCACTTTCAGCTTTATTAAGAATAATCATAATTATAATAATTTAGCTACTGTATGATAGTTCGTGGTCATATTGTATATTTATATAATTGGTATATAATAATGGTTTATAATAATAATAATTATTATTATTACAACAGTAAAGACGGTCATAGTTGCCCTTCCTCCCACTCTTCCTTAGGCCTGCTGTCCTTTTGAAACGTCAGAGAGGTTCATTGCCTGCTCTACCCACGATGGGACTAGAAGGAAGGATTAAACAGAGAGCGATTAAAGGAGAGCGAAAGATGGCGATACGCTGAGACTTCAGTTGATATGTGCGCTTTTGGGGGTGGGGGGAGATGACATCTGTCTGCTGTAATGAAGGTGCTGGAGGAGGCCGATTTCCTCTGTGTAGGTTCACCCTAACCCCAAACCAATTTGGGCTGCAATCCTATGTGCACTTTCCTGGGAGTAAACACAGTGAACACAGTGGGATTTACTTCTGAGTAGACCAGCCTAGTGTTGCACCCACAATCAGAGGAGACTCTATTTGAACACTCATTCCCCCTCCCTCCCCCCAAAAACCCTGACAAAAAACCCTGCGTTCTCCCTTCGACCCCCTCCCCCACACCACCCTGCCAAGCTGCAGATGGGATGACCCATTTAAACCCCAGTCATGTGCCTTTTGTTAGGGTTGTGGATTGAGGCCCTTTCTCTCCAGACGAATTGAGGGAACAGAAGAAGAATGATGATGATGATGATCGTGATGATTTTAAAACCTGCTTTGCACACAGTAAGGCGGAATCTCCGGAGCAACTGGTCGGGGGTGTGTGTGTGTGGGGGGGGGGAGGAATTGAGAAGGGAGAAGGAGACCTGAGCTAGAGCAGAATGTTCTGTCGCACACATTAGGTGGGGAGGGGGAGGGAAGACTGCATGGCCTTGTTTTTTTCGGGGGGGGGGGTGAGCTTTTTGTTTTTGCCCAAATTTCCTCCCATTTTAAAAATCAGCCCAGCAGGCGGTGCTGGCTGATCCCTGCCTGTCGTCCCCCCTTCCAGTCATTCTGTCCTTGAGAAGGCGAAAGGTCATCAAGGCAGATGGTGCGGACCACGGGGAACGGCTCCCCCCCCTTCCCTTCCTGCAGAAAGGAGCATAAGAGATGTGCGCAGCGGGGGCAGTAAGGCAAAGGCAGGGGGAAAAAAGAAAAAGAAATGTAGCATGCAGCAACCATAAACAGTGCATCCGTGGGGGGGGGGGGGGTGTTAGCACATAGACCGTCTCTTCTCCTCCGCACCGTCCTTGATTCCATAAAACAAAGAGACAGGAGGGAGAGGACATCTCGCAGCCATGCAGCCCCCCCCTTTAAACCCAAAATCGAGGGGTTTTTTGTTGGTGGCAAACCCCAGGAAGAGTCGAAAGTCGAAAGGCTGCATAGGCTGCAAGGGGGAGGCACGAGGGTCTCTTCGTGCACCCAGAGGTGCTGGTCCAAATCTGTCGCCCCCCCCCCGAATGCTACTCGAGTTCCTAGTTCTGCAAAGGGGGCAGAGGCTCTGTTCCATCCCTGCCCCAGGCGAAGAGGGACGACGCCAGCACTGCGGGAGTCGCTGTCCGTGGTGCTGAAATCACCTCCCTCGTCTCTTCCCATTTAGGCTGGTTGGTATGGATGGTGTTAGGGGGGCTACCTCCAGCTCCTTCCCTGACCTAGGCAGAGAGGCAACGCCAGCACTGCGGGAGTCGCTGTCCGTGGTGCTGAAATCACCTCCCTCGTCTCTTCCCATTTAGGCTGGTTGGTATGGATGGTGTTAGGGG
Organism: Tiliqua scincoides; assembly: GCF_035046505.1. Taxonomy (NCBI): domain Eukaryota; kingdom Metazoa; phylum Chordata; class Lepidosauria; order Squamata; family Scincidae; genus Tiliqua; species Tiliqua scincoides. Next base: position 16,699,495 of record NC_089830.1, on the reverse strand, counting down.
GCTACCTCCAGCTCCATCCCTGACCTAGGCAGAGAGGCAACGCCAGCACTGCGGGAGTCGCTGTCCGTGGTGCTGAAATCACCTCTCTTGCCGGGACGGAGTCAAGCGCGTTGGTACGGATGGGATTAGGGAGCTACCTCAAATAAATCAATGTGTTGGGGGGGGGGGGTTGATGCCAATTTTTTTTGGGGGGGGGGGGTTAGTTAGATTCTTTTTAACCGTTTCTTTTCAATGCGAACCATCAAATCCAAGGTCCCTACGCTGCCTCCCGCACACATTCGTATGAGAGACTGGGGAAAAGGGAGGATTGGAGATTCAGGGTGAGCTTTGTACTGAACGTGGAGGAGAAAGAGCCAGAAAGAAAGAGATCGCCCCCCTTCTTTCTTCTCCCCCCGCCCCAGTTTCCAGTTTCTCATTCCCCACTGCTGCAAACGTGAGAGATAAAGGCATTGGGGGTGGGGGGACTAAGCGGGGCGGATGCCTGGGCTCGCCTCCACGCTGCAGCACTTGCCATTCCAGCCAGCCCTCCCCCTTCACCGCCGGGCTGCAAGGAGCCTACTACTTTTCCAATAGACCCCAAAGTCATCTAGGGAGAAGCGACTTCCCTGTTTTTGTATGCGCAGAACAATAACGCTGCCTGCGGTCAGGCGGTTGCGCGCATAGACACGCGAGCGCGCACTCAGTCATTTACACACAGACACGCATGCACGCCCGAAATGAACCCCCCCCCCACCCATTCAAATGTCTTTATGCGTGTATATGCCATCACTGGGCGCCTGGCACTGGGCACTGGAGCGGATGTCCAGGCAACAAGCGAGGGTACCTAGGTTCTGTGTGTGTGTGTGTGTGTGTGTGTGTGTGTGTGTGTGTGTGTAAGCGGAGGGAGGGGGAGGCACGAGGGTCTCTTGGCGCAACCATGTAGCCATCGAAGCCACTCAATGGCCGTGGCCACCTCAACAAAAAGCCCCCCCCTTGGGGACCCTCCCCCCTCCCCAAGTCCTAGCGCAAGAACCAAACCAACACTCCTCCAGAGACAGGCTTTATTGGGCACGATCTCTCGCCAGCACAGCCGCATGCAGGCATGCAAGCCCCCCCCCTCCCCCAGCCAGAGCAGGCAATGCATGTTTGATCCCCTGGTTTCCTTACCAGCCGAGGCGTGGACGTGGGCAGGGGCATTCGGACCCCTCGGGGCTGAGTCCAGGCATAGGTCGGACTCTCCGCAGGTCGGATCGCCTCCTTTTCGGCGCAAGCCGGCGGAGCCAACGCAGGCGAGGCGGGCGAGGCGCCCAGAAGACGGGGGCTTCTCTCTTGGCATTCACCGCGTGCCTTAATTGTATTGAAATTAAATCAAGGTCCGCTGTGAACACGAAGGGCTTAAGCCGAGAGAAAAGCGGGACTGGCTGGATGGGGGGGGGCTGCCTGGACCCCTGGCATCTGCGCTGCTCTGCGGCTCTGCCTATGTGCTGCTGGTGGGCGGATTAGCACCGATCCTTCTCCTCTCTTCTCCCCCCCCTTTGCACCATCCCTGGCGGAGCAGGCAGAGGCAGAACACACAGCACTGAGAGCAAGGCGAGGTGTGCGGGTAGGGGGGCGAGGGGGGTCTCGTTTGCTGCATGCAGAGATCTCCCCCCTTCTCCTCTTCCAGGGGGCTTCTTCAGCTCCTTCCAAGTGTCTTTTCCAGGCTTGCAGTGCTGATTTTCTCCCCCCCCCCTTGAAGCTGCAATCAAGAAAGGGGCTGGTCCTCTCCGTGCCATCTCCCTTCTGGTTCATGGCTGGATCTCCTGCATCGACGTGCTTTTCGATGGCCATTAATCATCATCATCATAAATAATGAAGGCAGCAGATTAAAAAAATGTGTCTTTGTGGACAGATCTTCCTGGAGAGTCCTTTAAAAAAAAAAAATGCATTGTCTTTTTTTGGGGGGGCTTCTCTGCTGGCTTCCAAGGAAGGCAAAAGGAGAGGGGATCGGTGCAGAGAGAGGCGCTCCCGGGACTCCAGCTCCCGGGACAGGTGGGGGCTGCTGCAGGTTGACTTTCCCAGCTTGGCTGGCAGCTCCTTGGTGGTTCCACCTGGACAGCGGCAGTGCCCAATTCCTGCATCTCAGGCCGGTCTCCATCAGCAGCACCACAAGAGATCCTCCAGCCCTCCTTGCCTGCCTCTCTCTCTCTCTCTCCCTGGCTCCATACCCGGCCAGCAGCATCCTCGGACTGTGCGCAGAACGCCTCGTGATGTACCATTTACACTCTGCCTGCCTCCCTCCCTCCTTCCCTCCCTCCGCACTCCCCCCCCCCAGCAACCCCAATGATGCTGAAAGCGGGATTAGTGGCAGAACCTCAGCTGCCTCCGATTACCAAAGCTCTAGGGACTCACACAGGACGGGGGGAAATGGGGGGGGAAGACAGGACGGGATAGGGTAGGGGGGGCTTTTTGGGGATGGAGGAGATCGCAAGATTTCCAAAGGGGGGGCAGGTTTCAGTAGGGGCGTGGGGGAGGGGTGAAAGGTCGCGATTTGCGGGGGGGGGGGTGTTTCTGATTTTTCTTCTGGGGGGGGAGAGGATGGCGCTATTTTATTGGGAGGGGGGAGGGACAGCGTCCAAGAGACTCTTTATTTAGGACGCGGACCTCTGTCAAGGTGAGAGGCCGGGAGTGAGCAGCCCAGCGTGCAAGAGCCCAGTCCTAGGCAGGGCTACTCAGAAGTGCCACTGGAGTCAATAGGGCTTGCTCCCAGGTAAGTATGGCTACGGCTGCAGCCCTGATGTACCGCATAAAATGCACACGCACACACAATCTCTCTGTGTGTATGTATCACACACACACACACACACAGAGAGAGAGAGAGAGAGAGAGAGAGAGAGAGAGAGAGTTCAGCCTCTTCAGTTCTGTCTCTCCACTGGAAGTCTCCGTGTTAACCAGCCACCCTTCTCCCCATACACTTTCCGAGGGGGGGGGGGTGGACGGGGAGGGGGGAGGGCAGAAATCTACAGCTCAACGTATGTGCCCAGAATAGATTTCTGTTGTAAGCTTGTTGGGTGGGTGGGAGCGATTGCGGTCCTCATCCCATGGAAACCGGGTTGGGGGGGGGGGCGAACGCCTGCAGCTGTCTAAATGGGTCAGGATTACAGAGTGGCGGAAGGAGGAATTAATTCGATTCGATACTAGCATTAGGGTTCGATGGAATGCCAAGGGAATGGAATGGGGGAAAGAGGAGCCTGCGTTATTAACGCCCCCAATAATACCAACCCCCCCAGACCTTCCCCCGCCCCCCACTCTCTGGGTTGGGCCTGCCTTGGAAAGGAATCGAGCGAGTCACTTTCTGCCTTTGGGAGATCTTTACACATGTGTTCCCCCACCGCCCCCTATAACCTTTCCCTCCGGGCTGGACCAGACTGCAGCTCTTGGGTTGATCACGATGTGTCCCCCCCCCCCAAATCCTTCCAATATGGTGGATGAGAAGGGCTTCGCATCAAACAACCCCATTTGAGAGTTGGGGGGGCTAGGGGGGTTGGAGAGCAAAATGAGCAAGCCAAGCAGTCATTCGAGTTGGGTGTTGTGTTGCGGGGGGGGGGGAGGAGAGAAATAGCTGCGTTGAGTTGGGAAAATCTTGCCTTGGTCAAGTTTCAACCCTGCCAGCCATGGCTCGGACACGCGTCAGGAACAGGGGCGCTGAAACGGACAGCCTGCTTGTCTCATAATCGGGAAAGGGAGGTAGTGGGGAGGGAGGACGGGACACGGGCAGAGAGGAACCTTGTTGGGAAGGATTTCTCAGCGGGTTGGAAAAGCACGAGAAGTCCTGCTTCTCCTTAAAATTACCCCCCCTCCCAAACATCCTCCCAAATTTAAATTCCCCATGAACCTGATGGGGCTTACTTCCGAGTAAACACGAAGAAATATGCCCTCTGCAAACAGATTCATTGTGGTCTGTGTGTGGGGGGTGTGTGTAGTGTGCAAGATTATATGTACACACACATATACAAGATCGACACATGCATTTCTGTCTCTCTGGTCCCTTCACATTAGACTTCATTTTTTTTAAAAAAAAACCTCAGATATCAAAACAACTTCATCCCATTTGGATGTCTGGTTTCAACAATGAAATTAATTTCTGGGTACTAGAGAGAAAAAATTTAATGCATTGCACTTCTGGTAGTCAGGATTTAAAAATAGGATTTTTAAATAAAGCAGACCAATCTGCCTCTCCCCCGGCCCCTTCCCCCCGCTTATATATTTATTTATACATCACACACAGGCACAGAGACACCAAATATATATAAAAAGACAGCCTGGAATCGGAAGTGAAATTGACAAGATCTGTCAGAACGCCTGCGGATTCCTGAGAATATTTGTATATTGCAGACAACCAACAAAATCTCTTCAACTTCTCCCTCTCTCTCCCCCCTCTCTCTCTTTGCTCCCCCCACCCCAGAAACTGCTACTTTGCTAGTACATATGCTGCCCTCCTTCCATCCTCAGATGCTGTTGGTCAAGAGAGCCACCTCGAACGGGAAAGGGCAAAAACAATCAGGAATCCTGGATGGGTAAACGGCTTAAAACCCAATCCAAAGCATGTCTACTCAGAAATAAGTCCCATTATGTTCAATGGGGTTTACTCCCAAGAAAGTGGGGCTAGGATTGTGGCCTTAATATGTTGGATGGTTCTATTGACTGAAAACATATCCACAAAGCAGATTTTCACTGAAGGTGCATTTTAAATTCTCCTTTCTTACACACACACACACACACACACACACACACACACACACACACACCCAATGTATTTGTTTCTTTTTAAAACAGCTTGAAAAGGGGTGGAACCTCAGGTGCAAGGGTAGCGATGGATTCAGCGCAGGCATACACCCAGGACGGCTCTTCTTGCCTCCTTCCCCCCTGCTTGTGATATATATCAAGCCGCCCCCAGTGTGTGATGTGTGGCTTCAGCAGCCTGGCATAAATATTAATAGAGCCGCCAGTTCACTCTATAGAAAGGCTTAACCCTTTCCAGGCACAAGATCCTGCAGCCGTAGAGCTGGGTGTTCGTCTCCGATTTTCTCGGGTGGGTGGAGGGCAGGGTGACCAGATGCAATGGAGGACAGAGTGCCTCTGCCTTGAACTATAGACCTAGGTATATACAGAACTATAGACCTATAGCTGAACTATAGACCTATATATATAGACCTAGACTATAGACCTAGGTATAGAAAAGGTGGCCACGCTTTTGCCACGCTTCCCTGTTGAGCTGCACCTGCCCAAATCCCCTCTTCTATGCGACGGTGCAAGGTCCAGCCACTCTGTCCTCTGCTGCATCTGATCACCCTGGTGGAGGGCCTTCTCCCCGAGACTTAAAACTTTTGCAAATCAACGCCTGCCAGGAACGGAGGCATTAATAGATGTTAAGGGGCCGGAGGACGATGGGACGGGGAGGGAGGGAGGGAAGCAGGGGGGAGAAAGGGAGGGGCTACTATTGAATTTTTTGCCCTTGATCTTTTAAAAAATTATTTCCCAAATTATTTGCCTATTATTATTATTATTATTATTATTATTATTATTATTATTATTGACACATAATTTGGCAAATAATTAAACACTAATTATACGAGTCAAACGGTTTCCGACGACCCTTTTTCTGGGAGTCAACTTACAGGTTGGGTCAGGGGAAGTCAGGACGCGAGTCGCTGTCCAGGGTGCTGGTGGTTGTCTGGGGACGCGGGGAATCGGCTTGAGCCAACGGAGAGCACTCCGGCCCAAATAGTCAGCCTCAGCCCGCAGCCCGCTTCAGCCCAGCTCGTGGGCTGCGGGCTCAGACGGTCTCCCCGAGGTCAGCGGAACCAGATCGGCTTCAAGCCGGAGCCTCCCTGCCTTTGAGCGGCTGCCACTCGTTGGAGTTCCTCGCCCCGCCTTCACCTGCTGAGGCGACCTGAGCGCCCTGGAATGCCATCAGCAGCCTTGGCATTTCCTCCCAGCACCGATCAGACCTTCGCGGGAGTCCCAATAAATATTTTCACCCAGATCTTTTGAGGATTCCTGCCCTCTTTGTGCAAATAATAATAGTAATTATTATTATAAAAATTATGATGATGATTAATATTAATATTAATAATATTAATATCATCATCATCATCATTATTAACAACAACAAGTCAAAATCATTGTTATAACAATAACAGGGGATAGAAGAGTTGAAGAAAAAGAACTGAGCAAAAATAACCAAATACGAAGATTTACAAGCAGAAATGGAAAGGCTGTGGCAGAAGAAGACCAAAGAGATCCTAGTGGCGATGGGCACCCTGGAGACTGTTCTGAAGCACCTTGAAGAGCACCTGAACAGCAGCATGGAGGGGGGGACGGGACACGGAAATTGCCATCCACCAACTACAGAAAGCAGCTTTGCTGGGAACAGCTTATCTTTATAACAGCAACATGGGACAAAAACCAGGCAGCCCAGGTCCTTGGGAAGGACTCGATGTCTGGGTAGAATGAACCAGTCAATAACACCTGCCTGATTGTGGGAAAATCTCATAACAATAACAACAACCCCTGAGAAACAGCAGAACCAGGGAAAATAAATAAATAAATAAATAAATAAATAAATAATAATAATAATAATAATAATAATAATAATAATAATAATAATAATAATAATAATAATAATAATAAAATCACCCCTGATGCAGCCAAGCTGGGAACTGCAGCAACGTTATATTTTGTCGGTCCACCATCTTCCCTCTTTCTTTCTTTCTTTCTTTCTTTCTTTCTTTCTTTCTTTCTTTCTTTCTTTCTTTCTTTCTTTCTTTCTTTCTTTCTTTCTTTCTTTGCCCATTTGAGTTTAACTTCCCTTCCCTTCCCTTCTGGAGAATCTCATTTTAATTTCTTCAGGCTTCAGTATATAACAATTCACTAAAATTAAATGTGGGGGGAATAAAACCCTGGAAAATATAGGGAATGTTTATTTCCCTATAGGAAGGGGGGAGGAACACGACACACAAGAGTAGCAGAAACGATAGTTCTCTTTTGGGTCATCGCCCTGCTTGGGAGAGCCATCACAGATCCAATTGCTCATTTATTGGAGAATGTGTTAGAAACAAACCCTTCCTCCCATTCATTCTTAGGTACTTTCAGTGCTGCGAGTGGTGGGGTGGGGGTCATCCCATAATCATTTTCACAATCCAAAGGCTGGGTTTACTCCTCTCTCCAGTAATCACGTATCAAATATGGTGCTTTTTGCTGTCTCTTTTTAAAAATTTCCTGTACAAAAATGCATTCATACTCCCAAGGGGTTTCCGCTGAAAATCCCATTGCTTTACGAAAAGCAGGTCATAGAAGCAGCCACAGACACCACCTCTCCCAGCAAAGTCTTCCTTCACCTATTTGATTCCAAGATGATTTTACAAACCTCCATCCCTGACTTACACCTGGCCTCCCTTACTCTTTCCTGCACCAGTGGCCCCAGGGGTGCCCCTCTCAAAGCTTGGGCACTCGCTTTGCCTTTGATGCAGCCTCAAAAAGCACACTTTTTTTTCTACCTAGTGGAAAACTACCAGGCCCAGAGTACTGAACACTCTTAAGATGTTCCCACTTTTATTTCCACAGGGAGTCTTAAAAGTTCATCCTACTCTGTGTCTGAGAGTCACCAGCCACCAAGGGGGGGGGGGGCGCTATCAGTGGCAAGGCTGATCCTAGCCCCTTTGCCAAGAAAGCCTGTGCCTGCCATTGAACAAAATGGGAGTGACTCTGAGATCATGAGCTTAGGATGCTGTGGCTCAGTTTGGGGGCTCCAGAATGTCCTGGGATGAAGCGGCATGCTGCAGCCTCATCCACAATATCACTGTGAAGAAAGGCATCTGGGTGGAAGTCAATTGGGGCACTCTCACACAGCATTTCTCAAACTGTGGGTCTGGACCCCTAGGTGGGTTGTAAGCCAATTTCAGATGTGTTGCCTATCACCTAGCTCAGCTGCAATTGAAATTACCGAGCTGAAAAATACCAGGGTGCAGAGATACTGGGCAGGGCAGGCTCCTGGTGGAAGAGAGGCAGAGTGCTTTGTCCTGAGTAGGTGGGAAGATGGGACACTGGAAAGGCAGGAGGTTGGAGAGGTCCTTCTCCATGTGGTTGGAGAAGGATCCAAGTCTGCATTCTGCTTTGACTTCCCAGCTGGAATGCTTGAATTCCAAGTTATGCAAAATAACAGCATGAGCACACCGTGCAATGGGACCTTTGGCTGATTGTGGCTTAGGTTTGAAGCCTAAATTGATGATGTCACCTCTGGCCATGACATCATTTCCAGGTTAATGACATCACTTCCGGTGGGTCCCAACAGATTGTCGTTCTAAAAAATAGGTCTTGGTGCTAAAAGGTTTAAGAACCACTGGCTCAAGGTCTTTGCCAGGATCCCACTAGTAGACCAGTAGACCTTGGCTAGCCCTCCATTACGATCCAGTTCTGGTCCGGTTTTGAGGCAACCTTTGGCAAACAGCTTTCCATCGCCCGCTTTCTAAGGTTTGTGGTGGGGCTTATGTGGTGTCGTCAATGTGTGCTTTTCTCCAGAGTCAACAGAGCTGAAAGTCATATTAATCAACCCCTCTCTGCAATTGGGATGCTTCCCCAGAGGGCTCCCCCCACTCTGTCACAGCTGCATGAAGGGCACAGAAGTGCCTTCAGGGCACTGGGTGGTTCTGAAAAATGGAGGCCCTCTGCAGTGGCCCAGCTATGTCTGACCCCTGATGCCAGACCTAAGCAAGCTCCGTCTTCTGCTCATCTGGTTTTATTCACCACATAGCTTCTTATTATCTTATAAGGTAGTGGCTCTTTTTTATTTGGCAAGGAGAGGACCATTCTCCCTTTTCACCCCAGCCGAGCATCCCTGGTCAGTTGCCCCCTTTTGTTACTTTTTATTGTGAGTCCCTTTGGGACTGTAGACCAGTTTCTCATTCCATTTGCTGTGTCAACCATTTTCTGAAGTTCCTGTTGAAAAGAATTTACCACCATTTTAATTTTCTGACTTAAGCTGAAATGCGCTAAATCAGGGCTGGCCTTAAGAGCTGCAGGGCCCCATTGGTAATGTTTCTTTTGCGGGGGCCCAGGTTCACAGCTAAGCTCTAGTAGAATCTTAGAGATACAAATAAAATTTATTATCGACTTTATATAAAGTAGAATGGAAAGCCATCAAAATGTGCACTTAAAAAGTGCAGGTGAGTTAATGGACCAAATGAATCAAAGCCAATGGTTCCCAAACTGTGGGTGGGTGGGTCCTGATCTGAATTTTGCTGCGTCACCAAAGGGTGATGGAAAGATCAAATTGCCTCAAGCCCTGAGGCTATTCAAAAACCAGATACTGTAGCTGCTAATTACCCTGTAAAGAGTTCAGCTCCTGCAATTTGCAAATGTGTGTAAATTTAGGGTGATAAATGTTTGAGGGTCTTTTTTCTGGCTATTATTACTTATTAATAAATAAAATATTTCTTTCCAGATCTCCTTTTTTAAAAGTCTGGTAAACCTAGGTGGGTCCCAATAGAGTGTCATTTTAAAAAGTGGGTCTTGGTGCTAAAAAGTTTGGGAACCACAGATCTAAGCACTTTTTAATATTTAATTGCATCCATGTAAGCCTACACTTGAACAAACCAAATGTGCAGGTAACCTTTGAAAAGTAAATAGTTAAACCTTTAAATCTTAAACCTTTCCAACAAAAACTACTAGTTTTAGTGACTGTGAAATGATTTAGTAAAAATATTTTTTGCTTGGAAAAAAAATTCAAAATGTCTCTTGCAATGCGTTGTGTGCATTTGACAAGACTAGTTTGCTCTAGCTTGGGGGGGGGACCCTTAGGAGTGAGGCCCAACTGGGAGCAATTGGTCCAACTGGCTTAAAGCCAGCCCTGTGCTCACTTGCCTGGGAGTAAACTCCACTGAACTCAGTGGAGCGCATGTCTGAGTCGACACGCACACTGGATTGGCCTGCCTCGGTCATCAACGTGACTGGGCTGTCAGTTTCTCAAACCATCCCTTTCCAGCTGCTATTTATTCATCAGCTTGGGGTCAATGTAGCTGCTTTCCTCCCCCACCCTCAGTACTCTTACCATCCCCTTAAAAAAATGGAGAGGAGGAAATGGGGACCAAGGGAGGGCCACAGCTGCTGTTCTTATGACTTAATTTTATGTGGTGTGGTTTAATGAGAGGTTTCGATGCTTTTACTCGGAAAGGATGGCGTTTCTCTGATGTGCCTTGCACATTGTCTTTACATTCTGTCTTATAGATTTTCATTAGCTTGCTCAAGTTGCCTTTGGGAAAGGAAGGTGGGATTAAAAACTCTTAAAAATAGATAAAATAGACAGCTATGGTACTGCTCAATTTGGACATTCCGGATCTAGAGGGGGACGGGAGGGAGAGCTAGCGCAAATGGTTGAGATGGAGAATCTCTGTAAGAGATGGAGCAGAGACACTAATTAGGGTGCAATTCTGCCCTGCAGATAGACTCGCATCGGCCCATCGACATTGTGAAAATGCCATAAAGTATTTTTGCGCAGACCTAAGGGGAGTTAGGCTGGCGCACGGACTTGCACTAGCCTCCCTGTGCCAAGGTGGGCCCCAGTGACAGGGTGAGTTATGTTGGCTGAGCTCGGTTGATGCAGGCGTCTGGGAAGGGCAGGGAGGAGGCAGGAGGGAGGTGTTTCGGGGTGGCGGGAGGTCAGGCAGTGGGTGACTGCCCTTCCCACCTGGGGGCAGGTGGGAAGTGGGAGGCAGGGTCAGGATTCAATGGTTATGCGAAATCCTAATCTCATTGCCAGGTGGCCCAGGGCCTTCCCATGCTTCTCAGGTTTGTGCCACCTCTTGAGGTGGTGCAGATCTGAATAGCCCCATTGGGGCTGCTGTGGCTTTATCTGGTATAATGGGAAGTGATTCCCCTTGCCTTGGGCTTAACTGCTTTCAGCCCCAATCCTGCCTTGACTCAGCGCAGGTCCACCAGCCAGCCTGCTCCAGGGCAGGTTAGGATTGCGCTGTACTTCTGAGATAGGTTCTCTTTAATGCAAATTATGGGACACACCTCAGAGAATGTCTAATAAGTCTAGCCTTATTTCTCTGAGTGACTTGACAATATAGTTTGTGTGGAGACATATCCAAGGGTTTTCCAAAGGACCCACAAGCAAAGAAGTGGGTGTTCTATTCGCAAGACTGCAGAGGCTGGAAAATGTGTGATGAATGTGATGATTTTTTGCAGAATTAAACTGAAATGCAACAATGATGATTTCTATTTTAGGCATCAAATGTACTCAAACAGTTACAACCCTGTGAGATACCACTAGGGTTTGGTCACCCAGTGCGAGATCTAATGGCATCACCCCCATGATGGACCTCCTCCCAAACCAGACCGTACAGAATCATACACACAGCCTAAATGCAATGGAATCACTAGTGTTGGTGTCATCCCCATTCACTTATTTATTTTTGTTTAATATATAATAGTACAGGTCACCCAACAAACCAGTAATCAATCAAAAACCAGTGGCCAACTTGATGACACTCACACAACTGAGGGCCAAATCCTATCCATTTTCCCAGTGTTATCCATTTTTCCTTGCCAGTGGGGTATGCACTGCATCCTGCAGTAGGGGAACAGTCACAGAAGCCTCCCCCAGGTCAGGGAGCATTTGTTTCCTTTCTTCTGGGTTGCATTGCTGTTGCACTGGCACTGAAAAATTGGATAGGATTGGGCCCTGAATAAGAGTTCTAGTGTTCACTCTGATCCATGGAAACGAGAGCGCATTCATACTAACACCTTATTGGTTCCCTGCTGTGTCATAACACTTCATTGGCTCTCAGAACAATCAGTCTCATTGGTCAGTTTTGAGTTACACTTCTTGTTACATAAGGCAGTTGCGTTTTCCTTTTCTGAGTTTTTTTTGGCTATAACGTTTGACAGATAAAGTTTGATACCAGTTTTTTTTGGCTATAACGTTTGACAGGTAACGTTTGATACCAATTGCATTTTGCTTGGAATTATGCATTGAATGATATATTACATGAAGGTATTATTTGAAAATAGCAAGATTTTATAATTTTTGCCAGTGGTGGTGTCATCCCCCCACCTGAGTGTGTCACCTGGTGTGGCCCGCATCCCCATGGTGACACCACTGCAGCCCTGTGAGGTTTAGGTCTATCCATGCAACCACATTGGCTGTTTGGAATTATAGCAACGCACATAAAGAAAGCATTTCTACTCCAAAACATCTCTTGGTTCAACTAGATTTGAAAGGTGACTATGAAGAGAAACTACATTGGCCAGGAAGTTCATTTGCATTACAAATGCCTACCTTCCACATTCTGGTTGGTTGGCAACCTTCAGTCTCAAAAGACTATGTTATAAGCCTACAGCACCCGGTATTCCCAGGCGGTCTCCCATCCAAGTACTAACCAGCAGCAACAATCACTTCTTCACATGCATTCTTTAGTCTTAAAACACCAAGTCTAAACCACTTGGTGAACTTTTAGTTGAAAAGCAGTATATAAATACTAATACTAATAATACTAATACTAATACTGATGATGATGATGATGATGATAAAACATCTTAAGTTTCCTCTCTGGGAAGCCAACACTCAAGGTGATGTACAAAAGTCATTGGTCAGACAAGACAGGGCAGCAAAACCACACCAAGCTAATCAGCACATTCAGAAAATGCTTTTGTAAATGGGGGAAAATTTTTTTTTTCAGTTGTTAGTTGAGGCTACACAATGCGATGGGAAGACAAGACTGATTGTCTGGGGAAGGGAGTTACATAGAGAGGGCGCCACAACAGAGAAAGCCCTGCTCAGCACCATCTTGGATCTAACTATTGTCTAGTTCAGCCATTTTCAACCACTGTGCCGTGGCACACTAGTGAGCCGCGAATGGTCCCAAGGTGTGCCTTGGGAATTTGGGAGAGGGTCATTTATCAATAGGACCATTGGGGGATGTGAGCTCCCATTGACAGCACAGTGTGCCTTGTCAATTGTCAAAAAACTGATGGTGTGCATTGACCGTTTTAGTGCCTTGCCAGTATGCCACGAGATGAAAAGCATTGAAAATCACTGGTCTAGTCAATGGAGAAAAATGGAGCAAACCCTCTCCAGCTGAAGATATGAAACTGCTCGTGGCTGGTCCAAGACCTCCCAGAGCCAATGTGCAAAATGTTGCACCTCACTTACCTGGTGATTTGCCAGCCTCTGCTCCTCTCACTCCCAGGGCTGAAAAAAGAGGGGGATGGAGCAGATGAGGAAGGGTACATGAAAATAGAGGGTCCTTGACACTAGCTCACCACTACCCTATAATTCTGTTTCTGCTCCCCACCCCTTCTCTTTCCAATCATGGAAGTTGGGGGGAGGAGGAGAAGCAGTGAAGGTAGGTGGGTGGAAGTGGGGTGGAAGTGGGCACTCCCTTCCAAGCTGCTGCTTGAACCAGCCTCCTCAACCAGCCTCATGGAAGGGCTGGCCCTGTACCTGCCTCACGCCAGATCCAACTGGTGGTCTGTCCATCTCAGTGTTTATTCAGGGCTCCAAGATAAAGGCCTGCCTCATCACCACCTTGGGCTACACTAGGGGTGTCAAACATAAATCCCATGTGCCGGGTATTGCTCCCAGAAGCTCTTTATCCAGCCTCTGTTGTAATTGGGCTGTCCCCCAGCACTGCCATTTCAGTAGTGCCCCTTCCAGAGACTCTGGAAGAGAAAAGGCCTCAGAAGACAAGGAATGCTACAAGGGAAGGGGTAGACCAAAAGGGGTGAGAGAGGAAGAAGCTGTCGAGGTGCTGGAAGAGCCCAGTTACCACATGGGCTGCCCTTTCAGCAGCTCCACTTGTGCAGAGGTGTCACTTTGTAGACCGCCTCTCCGCCGCTGAGCTGCAAAAGCAGTGCCATTCAAAGGATGGCCTGTGTGACAATTGGGCTCTCCCATGCGCTGAAAACATGATCAAGATTTGCACATTTTTCTCTTCTGTCATTTGCAGCTAATGAGCTTCTATGTGAGAAATGAAGTGCTTATTTCTGGTCCTCAGCTGCTTATTGACATCACTTCCGGCCTTCAGCAGATGCCATACATACTATTTTCCCCACTGTATGGAATGTTTGGCACCCCCTGCTCACTGGGAACCTTCGGCAAACAGCTACTGAGGGCCCAATCCTATCCAACTTTCCAGCACCGGTGCAGCTACAATGCAGCCTCTAGGTGAGGGAACAAATGTTCCCTTACCTTGTGGAGGCCTCCACAACTACCCTCCTACCACAGGATGCAGCACACACCCCATTGGCATGGCTACACCAGGGCTGGAAAGTTGGATAGGATTGGGCCCTCAGTGACAAATGCCCCTGAGGAGTAGATCACGCTGCTTTATACAGAATCAGACCATCTGACTAGCTCAGTATTATGTTCCCTGATGGAAACCAGTTCTTTAGTGCTGAAGGCTGGGGTCTTTGTTGGCCGTACCTCAAGGCTGGGACTTATTGCATGCAAAACAGGTGACCCACCACTGAGTTACAGCCCTGTTAGGCTGCAATCCTATCCACACTTACCTGGTAGTAAGCCCCATTGACTATAATGGCACTTACTTCTGAGTAGATATGCATAGGATTGGGCTCTAAGTCTATATAAAGGTCTTCATTTCCAATCCCTTTCCTAAGAATCCCGAACATAGGATTTGCCTCCTCCCCACCAGGCAGCACAACAGAGTTTTCACAGAGCTCTGTCCACCACAACCCCATCACTGAATATCGACGAAGTGCGGAAGATTATTTTTGGGTTGGCCTCAGAGTGCATTGCTACGCATTGGCCTAGTCTGACATCCTCTCGCGTCCCATTCAGGGCAGCCTTTGCAGCAGCGAGAGCGGGTGACACCCTTTGTGGCTGATGCAGTGACATCACATTGCGAGAGAGAGCATCGTGAGCACAACTGACTCTGCAGTGCAGCAAGGGAGAAGCTGGAGGTACCGCTGTCCTTCAGATCCCAGGCACCTTAGAGTCCAAGGTCCCTCTCCAGGTTGCTGCAATCTAAGTGGCAATCCTAACTCTGGTTTTTTTTTCTTCCCCCTAACAGGAGATAAGTTCTCTTGAAAGGAAAAAGAGTCGGCAGGGTGTGAGATGAAGCTGCTTTTGCTTGCTGGCTCTCCACTGCAGATCTAAGCATGTATGCAAGCAGATTCTTTCTCTTCTAGCAAACCCACACCCTCCCTCACTCAACCTTCTTGCTCAGCGTAACAGAGGGGATTTATGTAATGAAGATCTGAAGCAATGACGATACCAGCTCTTTGCAGAGATCTGAACGGCTGCTGCTGTTACCCTGTGGATTTCTGCAGAGATCATAATTTCTTCCTTTAGCCTGGAAACAGGCTGGGCTGCTCCAGAGGCTTCACTGTTCCCCAGTTCCTTCCTGGGGACAGGCCACATGTTGAGGTCTTTCAGCTGCGAATGTTCCCAAATGTAAAGCTGCTCCCGTATCTTCTTGACTTCCTTATTCTCCCACCAAGGACCCCTTCATCAGTCCCCTTCAACTATCACAAACCACATTTAGCCCTCTGTCTGCGGTAGGAAGGGTTGCCAACTTTTTAGCCATCTCTTGCTGCTGTGCCTTTACTGTGACTTGATCGTGGCATGAAGATCAGTTTATCTGCTTCTTGCCGCAGATCACATTGTATGAAAAGTTGGCAACTCTGGCAAAAGGTTATGGAGTTGCCTTATAGAATCAGACCACTGATCCAGCCAGGCCAGTGTTTCTACATTGACTTTCTGGGAGTCCAGACAAAGGTCTCTTCCAGTCTTACCTGAAGAAACCAGGGATTAAACAGAAGGCCTCCTGTTTTCAGTGTGGCTGTTTTATAGGTCTGGCCCATTCATGAGGCTGACTTGAAGCAGTTCCCTCAGATAGCAGATTGGTGGGGGGGGGCCACATCCATCCTCCTACTTGCCCCCCTTCTTCCTCTCCCCTACCACTTGCTGGATTGAAAAAGGAAGAGGGGGATAGAAGGGGAAGTATCTGATGTTCTCTGATGCTCTAGCCCAGGGGGGTCCAAACATTTTGGCAGGAGGGCCACATCATCTCTCTCACACTGTGTCGGGGGCCGGGGGAAAAAAGGATTACGTTTTTTACATTTGGTTGGCAACCTTCAGTCTCGAAAGACTATGGTATAAGCCTACAGCACCCAGTATTCCCAGGCGGTCTCCCATCCAAGTACTAACCAGGCCTGACCCTGCTTAGCTTCCGAGATCAGACAAGATTGGGCATGCGCACGGTAACAGTTGCTGAAAATTTACATTTAAAATTTGAAAAAATTTACTTAAATAAGTTTATTAGTATTGGCAACCTTCAGTCTCGAAAGACTATGGTATCGCGCTCTGAAAGGTGGTTCTGGCACAGCGTCTAGTGTGGCTGAAAAGGCCAATCCGGGAGTGACAATCCCTTCCACACCGGGAGCAAGTGCAGTCTGTCCCTGGTCTGTCTCCCTGGCTATGGGCCTTCCTTCTTTGCCTCTTAGCCTCAGACTGTTGGCAAAGTGTCTCTTCAAACTGGGAAAGGCCATGCTGCACAGCCTGCCTCCAAGCGGGCCGCTCAGAGGCCAGGGTTTCCCACTTGTTGAGGTCCATCCCTAAGGCCTTCAGATCCCTCTTGCAGATGTCCTTGTATCGCAGCTGTGGTCTACCTGTAGGGCGCTTTCCTTGCACGAGTTCTCCATAGAGGAGATCCTTTGGGATCCGGCCATCATCCATTCTCACGACATGACCAAGCCAACGCAGGCGTCTCTGTTTCAGCAGTGAATACATGCTAGGGATTCCAGCACGTTCCAGGACTGTGTTGTTTGGAACTTTGTCCTGCCAGGTGATGCCGAGGATGCGTCGGAGGCAGCGCATGTGGAATGCGTTCAGTTTCCTCTCCTGTTGTGAGCGAAGAGTCCATGACTCACTGCAGTACAGAAGTGTACTCAGGACGCAAGCTCTGTAGACCTGGATCTTGGTATGTTCCGTCAGCTTCTTGTTGGACCAGACTCTCTTTGTGAGTCTGGAAAACGTGGTAGCTGCTTTACCGATGCGCTTGTTTAGCTCGGTATCGAGAGAATGAGTGTCGGAGATCGTTGAGCCAAGGTACACAAAGTCATGGACAACCTCCAGTTCATGCTCAGAGATTGTAATGCAGGGAGGTGAGTCCACATCCTGAACCATGACCTGTGTTTTCTTCAGGCTGATTGTCAGTCCAAAATCTTGGCAGGCCTTGCTAAAACGATCCATGAGCTGCTGGAGATCTTTGGCAGAGTGGGTAGTGACAGCTGCATCGTCGGCAAAGAGGAAGTCACGCAGACATTTCAGCTGGACTTTGGATTTTGCTCTCAGTCTGGAGAGGTTGAAGAGCTTTCCATCTGATCTGGTCCGGAGATAGATGCCTTCTGTTGCAGTTCCAAAGGCCTGCTTCAGCAGGACAGCGAAGAAAATCCCAAACAAGGTTGGTGCAAGAACACAGCCCTGCTTCACTCCGCTTCGGATGTCAAAAGGGTCTGATGTGGAGCCATCGAAGACAACAGTGCCCTTCATGTCCTTGTGGAAAGATCTGATGATGCTGAGGAGCCTGGGTGGACATCCAATCTTGGGGAGAATCTTGAAGAGGCCGTCTCTGCTGACCAGGTCGAAAGCCTTTGTGAGATCTATGAAGGCTATAAAGAGTGGCTGTCGTTGTTCCCTGCATTTCTCCTGCAGTTGTCTAAGGGAGAATACCATATCAGTGGTGGACCTGTTGGCTCGGAATCCACACTGCGATTCTGGATAGACGCTCTCTGCAAGTACCTGGAGCCTCTTTAGTACAACTCGGGCAAACAGCTTTCCTACAACGCTAAGGAGAGAGATGCCGCGGTAGTTGTTGCAGTCACCCCTGTCACCTTTGTTCTTGTACAGCGTGATGATGTTTGCATCCCTCATGTCTTGAGGTACTCCACCTTCTCTCCAGCAGAGACAGAGGATTTCATGCAGCTCAGTGACGATGATCTCTTTGCAGCATTTTAGGACTTCAGCAGGGATGCTGTCTTTTCCAGGTGCCTTGCCAAAGGCAAGGGAGTCCAGGGCCACGTGAAGTTCTTCTAGGGTTGGTTCACTGTCAAGCTCTTCCAGCACAGGCAGGCACTCAATGTTGTTCAGTGCTCCTTCGGTGACTACATTTTCTCTGGAATATAGCTCAGAGTAGTGCTGCACCCAGCGTTCCATCTGCTGCGCCCGATCCTGGATGACCTCGCCTGTGGCAGACTTCAGAGGGGCAATTTTCTTCTGTGTTGGACCTAGGGCCTGCTTGATACCATCATACATCCCCTTGATGTTGCCCGTGTCAGCTGCTATCTGTATCTCGGAACAGAGCTGGAGCCAGTAGTCGTTAGCACATCTCCTGGCAGTCTGTTGGACTTTGCTGCGAGCAGTTCGGAGGACCTGCAGGTTGCGCTCACTGGGACAGGCCTTGTATGCTGCTTGAGCTCTCCTCTTTTCCTCAATGACTGGTGTCAACTCCTCAGAGTGGGCTTCAAACCAGTCTGCCGCCTTGTTGGTCTTCTTGCCGAATATGGACAAGGCGGTGTTGTAAACGGTATTCTTGAAATGTTCCCATCTGTTGGATGCGTTTGCGTCGGCCGGGCCTGGAAGAGATTCCTCAAGCGCTTGTGCAAATTCCTCCACTTTTCTCTGATCCCGGGTCTTGCTGGTATCAATGCGAGGTCTTCCTTCCTTTTTCGTGTGATACAGTCGCTTTGTTTGCAGTTTCACTCTGCTGCACACCAGGGAGTGGTCAGTGTCGCAGGCAGCACCATGATAACTGCGTGTGATCTTGATGCTGGGAAGGCTGGAGCGTCTGGTGAGGATCAGGTCGAGCTGGTGCCAGTGCTTTGATCTTGGATGTCTCCAAGAGACTCTATGTTGGGGCTTTGTGTTGAAGAACGTGTTGCTGACACAGAGACCGTGATGACAGCAAAACTCTAGCAGGCGTTGGCCATTTTCGTTCATCCTCCCAGTGCCAAACTGACCTAAGCAAGTGGGCCATGAACTGTTATCAGCACCAACTCTAGCATTGAAATCGCTGAGGATGAACAATGGCTCTTTTACAGGGATTTTCTTGACAGTGGTGGCCAGGTCATCATAGAATTTGTCTTTGGCTTCTGCTGGAGACGACAGAGTCGGTGCATAAGCACTGATGAGAGTGATAGGTCCTGCTGATGACTGGAGCTGCAGGGACAAAATTCTTTCACTTCCCACAGTAGGTGGGATGATGGATTTCAGCAGGGTATTTCTGACCGCAAAGCCAACGCCATGTTCCCTGGTTTCGTTTGGTGGTTTTCCCTGCCAGAAAAATGAGAAATTTCTCTCCTTGACAGATCCGGAATCTGGCAGCCTAGTCTCTTGAAGGGCGACGATGTCCATCTGCAGTCTGCTCAGCTCCATGTCGATGACAGCTGTTTTGCGTGCGTCGTCTATTTCTTGCAGGTCATCAGAGAAGCCAGGTGTCATCGTCCTAACGTTCCAGGTGCCCAGCTTTAGGGCAGTAGTTTTCTGTTTTCTGTTGCATGGTGCAGAGTTGTCGATCCGCTTGTCGGTTTTCACCCTAAACCCCACGCACCCCATGAGGTTAACGGACCGTGGCGAGGCAACACCTTACTGGCTGGGGACTGCCCAGCTTAAGGCGGGCGGTAGCTGCCCAATGAGATGCAATGATCTCTCCCACCGTCGGAAGCAGCCCCTGGCGTCATGCTCTACGCCAATCGAGCAAAGACTTATAACCGGTAAACTGCTGCTTCCCGTGTTGTGCCGACGCCGTATGGCGAAGTTGGAGTGTCCTCTCCAGTGCGCGAAGCCTGGGTAAAGAAGGTATGGAGGATAGGCTGTTACCCATGCAGCAAATCCCCCCTCTCCACGTCGCTGGAATGGTCCAATGGAAAGGCAGAAGCCAATACGGTTGGTTCCAGCGGCGTCGCAGGAGTTGCCAGAACGTGACTGTGTTCAGCCATGAACTGCCTAAGGGACTCCGGCTCCTGATTTTGCCTCGAGGTTGACTCCTGAAGCCTTTTCCAGAACTGGATGTAGCCACAAGGCAGTGGAGGTTTGAGGTCAGAGTTTCCTTCTCTTAGATGAGCTGCCTTCCTAGGCTGACGAGTCCCATCTACCCGGTGGCTGTTTAGTCGCCTCTTACGACAAGTACAGCCAAACTGAGGGCCTATTCTTAGCCCCAGCCCCCAGGGGAAGAAATAAATAAGTTTATTAGAGATGGAACTTACATGAATGAATGAAGGTCTTGCAGTAGCTCAAGGCCTATAAAAGGCCTTGCACAAAGCAAGGCCAGCCTTTCCTTCACTGCCACCGCTGCATCACAGATGTGAAACAGCAAGTAATGGAGGGAGCTCTCATCCCACAGCTCAGGTGAGAGGTTGAACAGTCGTCCTCACGCTGAGAGCAGTTGCGTTGGACCAGCACGGGCTCCAGCAAGTCTCCAGAGGGCCAGAGTCTCATTGGAGACTGGAGACTCCCCACAGGCCGAATTGGGAGCCCCTGAGTGCCACAAGCGGCCCCCGGGCCGGGGTTTGGGCACCCCTGCTCTAGCCCACCACTCTGCTCTCCTCTACACTTCCTCTTCTGCCCTGTTTTCCTCTTCAAACCCAGGGAGCGGGAAAGAAGAGAAGCAGTGGAGGCAGGTTGGGTCAGGGGAGGACAGCATTTGGTGCACCGGGAGATTTTGGGCTGGTCCTGTTGTTCTTCCAGTGGCCCCTCTTGAGCATTTCATGAATACTTACTATCCGAAGATATTCATTTATTCTGCAAAAGTCTGTCATGTCTGCTGAAGCAAGACATATTAATAAACTGAGCATAACGAGTTTTCTTTTTATGGCCAGTTCCCTAATCCGGTGGAAGGGAAGTGAGTGCATCTTCATTTTTGTAGAAAGGCATCTAACAAAGGCAAAATGCTGATGAAATAG
Organism: Tiliqua scincoides; assembly: GCF_035046505.1. NCBI lineage: Eukaryota > Metazoa > Chordata > Lepidosauria > Squamata > Scincidae > Tiliqua > Tiliqua scincoides. Next base: position 16,678,555 of record NC_089830.1, on the reverse strand, counting down.
GGGCAGTGATTTATTAGGGAGAAACACCAGGAAACAAGAATTGCCCCTGGTGAATAGGGGCAACCAGAGGGCATGCACCAGAGAATGAATGCACTTGCTCTTTTATTCTGTCTTTTAATCTGACTACTGTTTTTATGGCCTCTGTAATGTGTTTTTAAATGTTTTTATCTGCTATGTATTAATGTTTTTAAAAATCTGTTTTTTTAATATGTTGTTAGCCGCCCTGGGTCCCGTTAGGGAGAAGGGCGGGATAAAAATAAAGTTTTATTATTATTATTATTATTATTATTATTATTATTATTATTATTATTATTATTATTATTATTAATGAAGCACAAAGTATTATACTATAGTAAAGGGGTGGCCAAACCAGGGCTTATGAGCCACATGTGGCTCTTTGTTATATAATGTGTGGCTCATGGAAATATACTAACTGAGCTCCTTTTTTTGCCTTACAATTAATATAAAAGGTAAATACTATTTTTAGAGCTTTCTCATTATTTACGGGGTATAAACTGTGAGTCCACTGGATTAAAAATCATGTTTAATGTTCAACGTGAGTAGATATATTTCCTAAATATCAGAAGTTCATAGTATGTGGCTCTGACATTAAGCACCTTTTATGAGGACCGAGCAGGAATAATTGGAGGGTACGCAATCTACTTGCAACAGGCCTCTCTCTGCTTGCTTTCCTTTCTTCCGCACCAGCCTTCGCAGCACGGATTTGAAACTTAAAGAGGCTCGAGATGGCCTTGAAACATATCGCTGTGTCGTGATACGTCCTTGCTTTTAATGGTATAAAATGAACTTCACCAGCGGCAGCGGTTGAAATGGCCGGCTTTGCGTTCTGTGATGACTTAGTGCCGATCGACGCCTTATGCAGAAATGGGTGGTTGAAATTCTGAGCTGTACTATTTCAGAATGCAGATGGGGGGGGGGAGACATTTATTTTTCTTAATGCTTTCCCCATGTGGAACACCTCCTGCATGTTGTAAACTAGAACACCGCACTCTCTGCCACCATTTCTCTTTGATTTGCTGATTGACTTGAGGGAGCATACCGAAAACATGAGCCTGGCTGATTGTCGAAACATGCGTTTCCCGCATTCTGAGTGGCACAGCCCAGAATTCAACAATCTCATTCTGCATAATGCACACACATGAACACTCAGGTCAGGCAGGCTAGATGTTACTCGAAGCCGGTAAGCGGTCATGATGCCTTTTCTTGCTTTCACTAGCAGGCTTTGGGCAGTCCATTCATTCTGCATCAGGACCACAGCAGGGCTGGAATGCGTTTGCCTCTGCAATGGTATTGTTCTGGATCAGTGCCTTTCTCCCCAACCCTGATAAGTCCCCCAACCCTGTGCAGTTGCTGTTTAGCAAAACCAAAAAAAAAAAAGGCACAAGAGTCCATTATGTGGTACATAATTTTTTTTCATAATTTCATCACACATTCACTATCATGTGTGCATGTCTAAATGCATGCAATAAGGGACAAGATGAAACACACACACACTTTTTAGAAATGTAACTTCTAGAGACTCAGCAAAGGGGTCTGCAATCACAACTATATTGCATGCTAAGAAGAAAACTTTTAGGCCAAAGTCTGCATAGGGACAAAACAGACTGTTATGATTTACCAGGTACCAGGAAAATCAGCACTGTCCCTATTAAACAGGGATCACTGTGACATATGGGATCTCAGTGTGAGATCAGAAAGCGAAGCCTTCATTTTCTTCACCCTCACCCCGATTACTATTTCTTTTAGGTCCCAAAGGGTCTCTCTCCAGCCCCAAGCACCTGCATGGGAAGACAAATGGGTGTGTATGTTTGTGTGTGTGTAGAAAGGCGCTGACTGCACACCACATGGAGGCCAGAACAATGCTACACCAACAGGGTTGTTTCCCCTGACTTTGGGAAAGAGGCAGGGCCTCTGTCCCTTCTACCAATTAGCATAGATGCTGTGCCCAGGCTCTGCAGAACAGCACCACATGGATCTATTGGTGGTGAATCACAATTGGCCTGACCTTGATTGATTGGGATCCAAATCCACTTGACAGCAATTAATTTTTTGAATTAACTGCCTCCCCTCCTCTCATGGCCATGGTCTCCTTTCTCCTCCCCCTTCCCCACCCCCACTGGCCTCTCTGCACCCAGGCCTGGGCCAGGCAGATGAGAATCTAATCAATATTTGTAATTCATTTCTTTGGAGTGCAAAGCCATCAATCATGCTGTCACAGACACAAGATCCTCCCATCTTCAAGCCTTGCTGAAAGCAGAAAGAATGGGGGGGGGAATCCTTCATGGGGTTGAGTGATGGGTGGGACTCAGGCCATCGCAAAGGGCTTTTGGTTGGAGAACACCATGACATGACGCTGTATTCCACTGATGCAACGGCTGAAACAAAACTGTTAAGCGTGGGGGGGGGGGGTTTGCACATGTTTTCAGCTCATCTCCCCCTTTTTGATTATGTCTCAGCCCTCCTTGGGAAAATGCCCATTTGTTTCAATTGCTGTGACTTTTGGACCCTGGACCCCCAATTGCCTCACTTGGCCTCAGAGATGCCAGGCTGCAGCTGGTTCTGATTGGCTACCTACGGAGCACTGTGGCAGCATGTGGTTCATGGTGTGATCCCTCATTGGGCAATGAATCCGAGAGGGAGGGAAAAAAGGGGGGCTGCTGAATGGTGCTGAACAGACGGAAATAAAGACACAACTGTCTTTTGGGGAGAAATTTCCACCCCACTGAAATCTTCTAGTTCTGGCTCCAGAAGCAACAATGGAGACTATTGCAGGCTCCAGCACTATATTTATTTCCATTTATTTTCCTATATCTGTATTAGAGAGGTTATTTCGTTTGTTGCTTAAGGAACTAACTCAGAAAGCTATATTCTATTCATATGCTGGCGAACCTGAACCGCTGACTCCTTCAATACTAGACCTGCTGGGTTGCTGAAGCCCAGATTCTCAGCAATCACCAAGGAAGAATTTCTTTCCTATGAGATGAATGTAAATCGCCAGCTCCATCCCTGCAATTGCTACACCTGCAACTTCATGTCTTTGAAACAGTCAATTTCAATTTGAGCTTTACCAGTTCAGTTTTTTGTTTGCCATGCAGCTGCCATGCAGCACAGGAGCCTTCTCAGAAAAAAAGTTGGCATCACCAATCTAGAGACACATTACACTTTGCAACAGGCAGATCTCTCTCTCTCTCTCTCTCTCTCTCTCTCTCTCTCTCTCTCTCTCTCTCTCAATGCACAATTAAAAATGTTTAGAAGGTCAAACATGTCACTTTTAACCGGTCGTCAGTAGCATAGCTAGAGGGGGTGCAAAGTACTAAGTTTTGCAGGGAGACTCACCATACAAGCAGCCCCTCCCCCTCGGAACCATTCTGGGCCGCTAGAGCAAAATGGAGGGGCAGGGGCCGCTTGCATGTGATGTCACAGTGAGACGCCCTGAAAAACTTAGCGCTTTGCACTCCCTCCAGCTACGCTACTGCCTGTCACCAAGAAGCAAGCTTAAAGGACAAAGTGGTCTTTTTACTACCCAAAACAGCTGTAGGGAGGTGACAACTCAGCGCTGGAGTGAAGTGCACTATCAAGTGGGTTAGTATTTCTCCCCCCTGTGTGTTGTCTGCAGCAAAAATCACTTCCTGGAAGTGACTATATGCTCCCAAAGTGGCTGTTTTCACAAATAACGGCTTCAATGGCAAGAATTGTGGTATGAACATGGCAGGGGGGAAGTGTCAATACCGCCTTTCCTTATGATGCGCTTCCACACCAAGCTCCGTGACTGTTTTGGGGGCTGAAAAAGACCAGTTCTGGTCCATGTCCCGCTTCCAACCCAGCTGTTAGCGATAATGATGGAAAGAAATGCAGTTTGGACCTCTGTTGCTCTGCTTTCCTGGCAGCTCCTGTAATTGTCTGATCTGATTAATAGGTAGAGCACCCAATACTCTGCATGGAAAGGGATGGGATTATTGACTACTCTGTCTACTGCATAGCGCAGTGCATTGCAGTACAGTCTAATCTGGATGTGACCAGGTTATGGCAATAGGGCAGCTGGGGAGAAAGGAGAATTTTGGCAAGCAGGTTGAGAAGAGCTGCATTTGCTACAATTCTTTAAAAAATTTTTTTTTTAACACAGTTATTAAAACTGCAGGAATTCTGTTGCCCTCTTTGTATCTCCAGTTCTTCCACCAGAGCTACTTCACTGATGCTCTTTCCAACACTCAAAGGATGGTGGAAGGCTCTTCCTTCTCCTGCAGCTTCTGTTCTACAGCCCAGTCCTATAACTGAAGGGTTTTTTAAAATTATTTTTTTTTATTTTTTGGAGGAGCAAACAGCCATCTTCAGTTCTGCTCAATTTTTTTTCCTTTTTTTGTCATCTGAATTTGGAGGAGGCTGGATTTGGAGAAGTGACATAATGTGATGGGTGGAACAGGGGATTTGCATAAATTGGCATACAATCCAGAATTACCTTTCATGAAGACTTGTATTTTTAATTAGGCATGCCATTTATTCTGGGAAATGAAATAAGGACGGGGATCTATGGCAGAATGCTGAAGAGCTGATAGAGCCCATTTTGAATTTATTCTTATTTTAGGAAAGCAGGAACGATAAAGTGGGTAGCTTGCCTTAAAATCCTAGGATGACATTGAGACAGAGAGAAAAGCAGCTTATCATTCTGTTTAGATTTTTAGCCTGCCACCATGACAAATGCTTAGGGTGGGCCACAAAGAGTTACAACGAAACATGTGCCATCCAGCTGGATGTTTGTAAGGAGAGAGAGCAAAAATGGGGAATTGGTTAAGCCAAACCAATGTTAAGTTTTCATTTAGCTCAGGAAGGTATGCATTGTTCTTTCTCCCTGTTGTTTTATCTTCACAGCAGCCTGGAAAGGAAAGTCCTGTTTCCTGCGTCTAATGAAAGTCCCTCATTTCCCTGACTAGGAAACCGAACCCAAGTGACCCCAGTCCTGCTCTAAGCACTACACCACACTGCCTCTGCAGTTGGTCCCTTGATGATATACAGTCTGATCCTATGCATGCTTCATGTATATAGAGCAGTGGTTCCCAAACTGTGGGTCAGGACCCACTGGTGGGTCATGACCTGACTTTTGGTGGGTGGACAAAGGGTGATGGAAAGATCAGATAACTAATTCCCTCAAGCCATGAGCTATTCAAAAATCAGATACTGTAGATGCTTACAATTACCCTTACAATTACTTATGCTTACAATTACCCTGCAAAGAGCTGAGCTCCTGCAGTTTGCAAGATAGCTACTAAGTGCCCTGAAAAGAGCTGAACTCCTGCAGTTTGCAAGCATGTGTAAGTATAGGGAGATAAATGTTTGAGGGTCTTTTTCTGGTTATTATTACTTATAAATAAATGCAATTATTTCTTTCTAGATCTCCTTTTTGAAAAGTCTGGTAAACCTAGGTGGGTCCTGATAAAGTGTTGTTAAAAAAAAGTGAGTCCCGGTGCTACAAATTTTGGGAACCACTGATAAAGAGTGTGCTATACACACATGTGACTTGGTAGTACTCGAGGGAGGGGGGAAAAGATGCCCAATAATCAAAGGAATGAAAAGCTGGGACAAGCTACAGTTAATTCCAGAATTTTAGAACTCCCAGTTAAACTGGAATTAGAGAGAAGTGGAATGCCAGACAGAGAGCTCTAGCAGAGTCATAATGAAGGCATAGGATGGGACAACCCGACCGTTCTGTACCATCCCTTGTTGATTACACAACATGTCAGAATCCCAGGTTCTAATAGGTATTGTCGACTGGGACATTTCTGCCGTTGCTTCATTAAAGCATCCTCCCTCATTATACTGGGGGTGGGGTGACCACAGGATCTCTAGTGGAAGGAAAGGCAATAAATACACTTCTTGATTTCACAACCTATGGGGTCATCCATAACTCACAGGGGCCAGGCGAGACACAGCTGCAGCATGCGCTATGCTTACTCATGTCTAATGAATGGAAATGAAAGTGTATTATCCCCACAGCCCTTTGTCACGTGGTTGCTTGTTCCTCATGGTTTTGTGTTTGGACACCTCACCTGCTGCTTGGGGTTTTGTGAGGAAGGGGTTGTTGTTTTCCTATTGTTTTGTTTGGGGCACAATCTAGAAGATTAGGGGCCTTAAAGAGAAACTGTCATGGCTAATGTCTTGCAAGTGTGATGGAAAGAGCCCAATCCAAGGCAATACAGCAGTTGGAAAACAATCTGTGCCTGGTGAAGCAGGCTTCATGTGAACCCTTCCGATGTGTGTGATGTGAGTTCCTTTTTTCTAGGTAGCAGAACAAATGCTCCAGCTGTGGTCTAATGCAGTGTTAGGCTGTGGTCTAAGCCTATGGGTCAGGACCCACTAGGTGGGTCACGAGCTCATTTCAGGTGGGTTCCCATTCCTTTCAATGTGCATTTTATTTTTAATATATTAGACTTGATGCTACCACGGTGTGTGACTGCATTTGGGGAAATGTTACAGACCTCTCCTTTTAACAGGCTACTATGTATATGCTTTTAACAACGATAGCACAGGCCAACACACATTTTGCTTCCTTAAACATTACACCAATTCCCGGGTATATCTGGGGTGCTGATTCCAAAAATGGCATCTGTTTTGCCCTATCTCATCTAGTTTTGGAGACACGGCATAGCCTCTAGTGAATGGTTCAAGCTTCCTCATGAGGAAGCCATGGTGTAGGCTTCCTCATGAGGAAGCTGCTTGAACTATTCACTAATGAGGCTATACTATATCTCTAAAACTAGACATAAAAGGGCAAAACGGATGCCATTTTTTGAATCAGCACCCCAAATTCATATCAAACCACCATAAAGTTTGGGAAAAATCTTTCTGGTGGGGGATTGCCAGGGCATCATTTAAGTTCCACCAGTAGAAAAAAAAAAAAAGCTAAGTTGTAAATAAATGTGATTGTGTTTAGGATTTGGCTGTAAATAATGGATACTGTGGTGTGCCCTGAGTAGTAACTGCGATCATGGTAGGGGTGCAGAGTGATCACTGGGTTTATGGTATAAGGTGTATTTTACACACTGGTTAAATGTGGCTTCCAAAATGTGAACCTAATATGTGGACTGGCACAGGATCCGTTTCATGTGGGACAGAAGTGGCTGAAGTTGTAGTGCAATTTCTCAAGGGCTTCCTTCCTCCAGGTACAGACGGCGACGACGCTGTTGATGTATCCCCAATAGAGGCCTTTGAGGACAGGAGCTGGGGGAGCATTGCTTTAAGTCAGCCATTGAATGTCTTGGCACATGGTGGAGCCATCTGGGTACCCACTACAGTGCCATTGACCTGAAGATACAAGCTGCCCCGAAATATGAAATAATTGTGGGTGAGGACAAAGTGGCAACGCTCGGTGGTCCCCTGCCAACAATGGCCTTCTGCTGCCTGCACAGGACAATCAGGTCAGGCTTGACACGAGAGAATAAATGGGCACAAATCTGACATCCAAAAAAAGTTGCACTCAGAAACCAGTGGAAGGACATCTCAGGCTCCCAGAATACTCTACTGCTGACCTCAGTGTCACAATACTTCAATTTTTTTTTTTTAAGGCTTCAATAGGAGGCCACAGCATAAAATGGCTGAACTAGAATTTCTCAGCAAATTTGGATCTGTTTAGTTTGGACTTATTCAAGACTTGGGGAGGGGGGGGAACGATGACACAGAATGGACGGACACTACATGTTATGTAAAGTTTATTTCTTTTATTTTCAACTGTCATTTGGACATGGGGAGAGGCGGGGAGGAGGTGTTTCTTATAGACGCCTTTAAAAGGGGATTGGACGAGTTTCTGGAGGAAAAATCCATTATGGGGTACAAGCCATGATGTGTATGCGCAACCTCCTGTTTTTAGGAATGGGTTAAGTCAGAATGCCAGATGTAGGGGAGAGCACCAGGATGAGGTCTCTTGTTATCTGGTGTGCTCCCTGGGGCATTTGGTGGGCCGCTGTGAGATACAGGAAGCTGGACTTGATGGGCCTATGGGCTGATCCAGTGGGGCTCTTCTTATGTTCTTAACTACAATTCCCAGGAGGCCTTGCAGGTCTCTTGTTATCTGGTGTGCTCCCTGGGGCATTTGGTGGGCAGCTGTTTGATACAGGAAGCTGGACTAGATGGGCCTGTGGCCTGAGCCAGTGGGGCTGTTCTTATGTTCTTAACTACAATTCCCAGGAGGCCTTGCAGGTCTCTTGTTATCTGGTGTGCTCCCTGGGGCATTTGGTGGGCCGCTGTGAGATACAGGAAGCTGGACTAGATGGGCCTATGGCCTGAGCCAGTGGGGCTGTTCTTATGTTCTTAACTACAATTCCCAGGAGGCCTTGCAGGTCTCTTGTTATCTGGTGTGCTCCCTGGGGCATTTGGTGGGCCGCTGTGAGATACAGGAAGCTGGACTAGATGGGCCTATGGCCTGATCCAGTGGGGCTGTTCTTATGTTCTTATGTTCTTATGTGTTCCAGGACGGGGTGGGGGAGGTGAGGAGAGGGTGGGGACGAGGTGGGCTGGGGGGGAGGGAGCGGGGGGGGGGAAGGCAGTCAGGACCAGTGGAGCTCAGCTGTGTGGCTCAACACAACTTGATTCTATGGTGGCCCAAGGGCTCACAAATGCTACAGAAGTGACTGTAGACCCCCCCAAAGGCAAGTTTAGGTGGGGATGAGTCTTTCATGTATTTTAGCACTCTTTATTGCTTGATCTGATACAGCCCCGACATGCTTAGTGAGGTGCTGGAGGCCAAACCGGATGCTATGCTGCAGAAAACAAAACAGTGACATACATTTGAAATCTGAAAAAAGTCAACTTTCTAACCCAGCAGTTCCAAAGCTGAATTTTCAATTTCAAAATTTTCCTTGGGAAATTTGACCCCTTTCAGAAAGTTCAAAATCTTATTCATTTTAAGGCCATAACATGAAGCACCCTCTTGCCAAATCTATTGCTTTCACAATTTAACTGTTTGTAATTGCAGTGCAGACATACTTCTCAACTGGGGCAAGTTGACAAGGAGTGGGCAAAGGCTGGGATGTGACACCATCTCTGTGGAAGTGTTTGCTTGTCTTTATATAGTTCAGTTCATATGATGCATCACGCATAAATCCAGGGCAGTTTACAGCGCAATCCTATTCAGGTCTACTCAGAAGGAAGTTCCAGTGTGTTCAATGAGGTTTACTTCCAGGGAAGCGTGCATAGGATTGTAGACTTACAGCCCAATCCTGAGCTGCCTAGTGCCCAAGGTTACAGTGGCACCAAAATGGCTTCTACTGCATCCTGTGGATATTGGGCAGCCGCGAGTGGCTCCTGACGCCTCCTCGGGGGAAAGGGACAGTCATCCCCTTGCAATGGGGCTACCTGACTCTGAGCTGGATATTTAGCTGGCGCAGAATAAGGAGTCCTGTTTTGGACTGGGAGGCCTGATGTGGGGCTTTGGTTCTGGTGGCGCTGAACTCTGCCAGTCCCACCCCCTCCTGCCCTGCTCCCTCCCCCATCACGCCTTCCCCCTGCCCACCCCTGCCCCAGAGCACCTCCCTCCCCACCCCAACTTACCTGTCCACTGCCCAGTGTTCACACAGAGCTCCAGGTGGCATTGCAGCAGCCTCTGACAGGTACCAGCCCAGAGTGGACTAACTTATGTTCCAGCTCTGGGTTGGCACTAATAACAACAAGCATGCCTTATGGCACAATTGTGACAGTGTGTGCCGGCAGTGAACTGGCACACATCATTCGGGATTGGGCTCTCAGTCCCCCCATTCTGCCAGGGAACATTTTAATTCAGGTCATCAGAGAAGGCCCTTTTACGAGTGCCATCGCTTAGGGAGGTGTGAGGGGCGGCAGTAAGAAACAAGGCCTTCTCGGTAGCGGCACCAACCCTATGGACTCCCTCCTTCTTATTTACTAACTACTCCCTCCTTGGAGACCTTCTGGGGAGTCCTGAAGATATTCTTTTTCAGGCAAGTTCTTCTGAGTTCTCGGCCCTTTTAATGACATCTGACTTTTACAGGCTTAGTTCCTCTTTTATAAGGTGGTTACTGCTGCTCTGTTTTATTGTAATGGCATTTTATTGTTTTAAGATTGGCTCAATGTTTTATGAGCTATAGCTTATTGTGTAATTTGTTTTAAATTGTGATTTTTATGTTCTTTATACCTTTTGAATCTGTTTTTTGGAAGCCGCCTGGGGTCCCCTTGGGGAGGAAGGCAGGATAAACATACTGTAAACAAGCAAACAAATTCTCAGTTGACTTGCACAAAAAAGCAGACCCAGCAAATGACATCACTAGCTTTATCCATTGCATACATATGCATACCATAGTTGTCCTGAATTCATTAAATGAGCATCTAGGCATTCTAAGGTAGTAATGGCCATGATAAGAGGTCCAAACTTCTCCAGCTCCCTCACAAAGCCCTCTCCTAGGAGAGAACTCAAAATCTTTGCACCTTAGAGGTTTCATTTCCTATAGTTTCTTGGGTTTGGTGGGATTCCACTCACAGCAAAGCATGAGGAGAGACAAGTGGGATAGGCGAGGCTAGAGCATCTTCGACATTCTAGCCTACAACACTCTTCTCCTCACTTCCTGTTAAACATAAGAACACAAGAACAGCCCTGCTGGATCAGGCCAAAGGCCCATCTCGTCCAGCTTCCTGTATCTCACAGTGGCCCACCAAATGCTTCAGGGAGCACACAAGACTGCAAGACACAACCTGCATCTTGGTGCCCTCCCTGCATCCACCCTGCATCTATTCCTGCACTTCCTGGAAGAGGCAGAGTGTCAGCAGGCATGTTATTGGATAAGGGGATATTTGAAGCATCAGGTACCAGAAGATCTTGGGCAACCCTGTCAGTGGCGGTGAGAAATCTCTAGCCAATCCACAACTCCACACTTCCTCTTCCCCTCTGTACCCCTCTTCATTTTCAAATCCAGGCAGCAGAGGATGGAGGAAGAGGAGTAGCTGTAGTTGGTGCACTGCCAGGTGTGTGTGTGTGGGGGGGACAACATTTGTTGTGATGAGGTACCAAACAAGTTAGGAGGGGGTGTGTGATGGCATTCTTTAGTGCATGTAAAGGAGATCTGGGGTAGGCCCTGTGTGTATGATTTGCTTGCCTGCTCAGTCTTGGTTCCTTTTGCCAACTTGACTGTCCATCCCCCCCCCCAGCATTTCTGGCTCTCCTCCCCCCTTTCTGCCAATTGTCTCTCCTGTCCTTTCTGCTGTGAGGTTTTCCACAGCACCCCCCCCCCCTTTTCATACAAGGGAAATTTCCAGCAAGGGTGGTTCCTTCTGTCACAGGAGCCCAGTTACATCTAAAGCCCCATCTGGTCGCCTTTCATGCAACTCTGAAAAACACAGGAGTCTTAAGTCTTCTATAATTTCCTTAACAATTCACAGGTTCGGGGCAGGAGTAAGTGATGTGGTGGGCTGGAAACCACAGGCTTCAGCAGCCAGGGGGTTTCTGCTCGGGGGCCATGCAAGGCCCAGTGTTAAGGGGGAAGCTACCCCTCAGCTGGGCTCCAGAGTGAATGCCTAATATGGAGGAAAGCCATCTGCATTGCACCACAGCCTATAGCACAAACAAGGAGGCTTGCTGTGAAAACACATGATCGTACAAAGCACTGGAGCTCCGGGCGAATTCTGTGGTAGGGTGTGCATTCAGCTTTCGGGAGAGATCACAGCTCCATCACCTGCTTTACACCGAGGCAGGCCATTGGTCAATCTACCCAGTGTTATCTGCTCTAAATTGGGCTGCTCTCTGAGATTTCAGGCAGAAGCCGTTCCTGCCTCTGAACCTTTCAATTGGCAAGCTTGACCCTCGGGATGTGGTGGTGCACAGTACCATTATCGCCTGTCTTGCAAGCAGAAATTAATTCTTTTCTCTGGCGATGGTCAACGGCTAAGCACATTTTTGCAAGTTATGACCTGCAAAATCTGTTTGACTGGCGATCACAAGGCAAGAATGGATGTCTGTACCACGAGTGTGTCGCTTATGTGCCGCTGGACCGTTGAAAATTTAATTTGATTCCATACTTTGTTTTGACATTTTTATATTGGTCTGTACCTGGTGCAGCCTACGCCTCCCGCACCCCTCCTAGCGACACCACTGCATACATATACATACTTGAAAATCACTTCTATGATCAGGTCCCTGTATTTCTTACTTAACCCTGTATTCAACTTAGGGCGCAATCCTAACCCCTTATGTCAGTGCTTTCCAGCACTGACATAAAGGCAACGCAGCTCCGAGGTAAGGAAACAAACATTCCCTTACTTTAAGGAGGCCTCCGTGAGTGACATCCAACTGCAGGATGCAGCACATGTCCCATTGGCACCGCTATGCCAGTGCTGGAAAGGGGTTAGGATTGTATTTCTTACTTACGACCATATCACTCCTCATCACCCTATCCTCAGAGGACTTGACTTCAAACCTTTTATATTATCTTCATCTCCTTTGATGTGCACTTTCTCCAATCTATCCATATATCAACTAGATGTTAAGGCTGCAGACCTTGCATTATGGAAGAGGCATGGGAAGAACTCGGGCTTCTGCTACTGACTTTGCTTTTCACCAGAACCCCCAACTTTAGGGGGCAGAGCACCAAAAAGCACACGCACTACAATCTTCCATGATGTTACACAGGGCCTGGGGGTGCTCTAGACTAGAGTATCATACACAAAACATACAGGGTCCTGCCCCCAAAAGCTCCAATCTACATTACGCACCAGAGTCTTCTGTGATTTCGTAATGGGTTCTGAGGTATGCTATCCATGTCCATTGCATGAGAACAGAAGAAAAGCCCTGCTTGATCAGGCCAAAGACTGGATCCTGTTTCCCACAGTGGCCTACCAACTGCCTTTGGAGAGCCCAGAACCAAAGAGAAAAGCACATTTCTGTCCTGTCATTGCAATCTTGCATACCCTGACACATTTCACAGATGAAATAGGAACACTTATATGTACTTGTAATACCGTTATTCTCACATCAAGAACGACAGCCTGAAAATCCACTCAGAACCCTTCCATATTGCTGAAGGATTCTCTCTACCTGATTTACTGTTCTCAACAGCCGGCCCTGCACCAGCTTCTAAAGCAAGGTGCTCTACAATGAAACTGTGCATCATGTGTCTTTGTTTTCCATCCAGGGCACTATGAGTCTATCTTATATAGTGCATCAGCTCTTTAGTCCACCTCTCAGATGTTGTCTGCTACAAGTGACTCTCCAGGTTCGCGGTGGGGGGCTTCCTAGTTCTAACTGGAGATGGGAGAAATTGAATCTGGGATCCGCTGCATGCAAAGGTATGCATGCCCTACACCTCTTGCACAAAAGCAGGAGTGAGATCAAGGTTGGCCCAAGACCTCCTGATGCCTGAGGCAGCTTGCCAAATTCTGCCCCCCCTGACCTGATGATCTGCCAGCCTCTCTGTTCCTCCCACTCTCCAGTATTCTCGCTCAGTACTCTTCTCCCCTCCTCATTTCCTCTCCCTCTCCACCTCCCTCTTCCAATCCAGTGGAAGGAGGAACAGTGGAAGGGGGCAAGAAGGAAGGACAGAGAAGAGTGCCTCTCAACCAAACTCCTGCCTGATGCAGCAGCTTCAGTTGGCCTCATGGATGGGCCAGCCCTGAGTGAGAATCTACCATCAAGGAAATCTAGCGGCCCGCTTGGAGGCAGGCTGTGCAACATGGACTTTCCCAGTTTGAAGAGACACTTGGCCAACAGTCTGAGGCTAAGAGGCAAAGAAGGAAGGCCCATAGCCAGGGAGACAGGCCAGGGACAGACTGCACTTGCTCCCAGTGTGGAAGGGATTGTCACTCCTGAATCGGCCTTTTCAGCCACACTAGACGCTGTTCCAGAACCACCTTTCAGAGCGCGATACCAGAGTCTTTCGAGACTGAAGGTTGCCAACTAACTAACTAGAACTTCATCATTGCATTCCGCTTTATTCTGCTGTGGAGTCGAGAAGGCTTTACTTTACCCCACAAGGCAAAAAACAGGGGAAGCAGTATTTTATTGGTGAACAGCTATAGGGGCATATTGCTCCATGGAGTCATTGGCTACCCTAGGCCTATCCCCTAGCCCGGCCATTCTCAACAGGAGCCATCTGGCCCCCTGGGGAGCCCTGGCACATTTGAAGGGGGCCACAAACGGAAAACTGTGAGGAGGGGATTTTGTGTTTATCTGCTCTTGTTTGACTGGAGCGGGAGTCGCTTTGGAGCCTGAGAAGAGCTTCTAAGAGGCCTGTAGTCCAGAAACAGAACAAAGGTTGACAATGGCTGCCCTAGGCCACCAAAATGCTTGAGCCCACCATGTTCTCCAAAGCAGCTTCTAGTTCTGCAGGCTGTTCATTCTTGTTTGTAACGTATTCTGCCCAAAACCATCTCTTCCATTTCTCTAATGAAAGGTAAGGCTGCTCCTGTTTGTTCCACTCACCGTCTTTTGACTTGGCTGCCTGTGTATTGAGAATAGCTTTGCCTGGGGTTCCCTTTGCAAGAACCGCCAGACTCTTAATGGAAGGGCTTGATGGGAATTTCAGTGGCTTGTATAATTCACTCTGCCGATCTCCTTTGCCTGCATTCATCACAAACCCCCAAAGCAGAGGACTTTGAATGAATGTTTTATTCCAAGGTTTCAATTTCTTCTTTTTTTTTTGTGGCTGTTGTTGCCGTGATTCAGTGAAAAGGGGAAAAGAAAGGAAAACAACCTGTTTAAGAAATCCATGCCACTTAGAACTGCTTGTTTGGGAGAATGAAACACCAGTCTGTTTTTTGTTTTATTTGCGTGTGTGTGAGCGAACAATCAGTTGGCAAAACTTCTCTTTGGTTAGAACCACTTAGGAGCTGAACAGAAACAAGGACCATTCAAAGGGATGGAACCTGCAATGCATTGGGAGCCCCCGTCCAAAAACCACTTATTGAGTGATTCACACAGTCCTTTGCAAGTAGAGAGGGACAGTGCATGACGCATGGTTGTGCTGGTGTAGAGGGGGACAGTGATGAGAAACATGCCCAGGCTGACCCATCCAGGAGGCCAAATGAGGCAGTTGCTTCAGGCAAGCAGATTGGCAGACTGTGCCCAACTCTGCCCACCTGCCTCCACTTCTCCTCTTCCTACTCTTCCTGCTGTTCTCTGGATTGTAAAAGGAAGAAGGGGTGAAGTGAAAGAGGAAAGGTGGAGCACAGGAGAGTGATGGGCTAGACTACCATTGCCTAACTCAGGGGTGCCCAAACCCAGGCCCGGGGGCCACTTGCGGCCCTCGGGGGCTCCCAATCCGGCCCTCAGGGAGCCCCCAGTCTCCAATGAGCCTCTGGCCCTCTGAAGACTTGCTGGAGCCCACGCTGGCCCGATGCAACTGCTCTCAGCATGAGGACGACTGTTCGACTGCTCTCCTGAGCTGTGGGACCAGGGCTCCCTCCACTACTTGCTGTTTCACATCTGTGATGCAGCAGAGGCAGCAAAGGAAAGGCCAACCTTGCTTTGTGCAAGGCCTTTTATAGGCCTCGAGCTACTGCAAGACCTTCAGTCATTCATACAGGTTCAATCTCTAATGTTTATGTAAATTTATTCAAATTTTAAATGTAAATTAATTCATTTTTTCCCCAGCCCCCAACACAGTGTCAGAGAGATGATGTGGCCCTCCTGCCAAAATGTTTGGACACCCCTGGCCTAACTAACCCGCCTCTATGCTTCCTCTTCTGCTCCATCTCCACCTGTTAAATGGAGCTTCTCTGCCCCAGCTGGCAAAATTTGGCATCAGGCCCTGCGGTGCCCCAGCTTGATACCCTGGACAGGGACCTGGATCCTACAGGGCCTGTGTGTAGGACAGGACTTCTACAGGCAGGAGTGAGCCACCACCTTGTAGCCTCAGTGCTGTGGCCAACCCTACCTAGAAAGCTATTGTTTTGCCCCTTTCCTGAACACTCCTAGCCCTTCTCCTCTTTGCCCCTCTGCATCTCTTGGGCTCACATTCATCCTTCTTCTTACCTTCCCTCAAGCATCTTCTTCCCAGTCACCTTGCCTCTCTCTTCTGATTCACCTTACCCCATACTGCTGTCCTCTATTTCTCCTTTGCTGCTCCTCCTCCTCTTGGCCTCCATCTCACTCTCCTCTGACTCTTGTTCTCTCCTTCTTCTCCTTTTGCCATCCTTCACACTGTCTCTTTCTTGCTCCTTTCTCTCCTTCCACCCGCTGTCCTGCTGTCTTCCATCTCATTCTCTTTCCCGCAACCCCCTTCCCCCTTGGCCCATATTTGTTCCGGCTCATCCCCATCCTACTCCTGTCTGCTATAGAGATCTACAGGGTCTCCCTGCCTTGTCCTTCATTTGCCCATGCCCAGTGAAGACATCGGGCCCAATCCTATCCAATTTTCCAGCCCCGGTGCAACTACAATGCAGTTCCATGGTAAGGGAACAAATGTTCCCATACTTTAAGGAGGCCTCTGTGACTGCTGCCCCACTGCAAGATGCAGTGCATGCCCCATTAGCATAGTTGCACCGGCACTGGAAAATTGGATAGGATTGGGCCCATCATCGTCAGATGACAGGCTCAGAGAGATGCGCCATTCTGTGGAGTCTCAAGGCACAGCAGGACACTACGGCATTGGCTGGAACTCCACAAGTGTGCCACAGATAAATTAAACAAAATCAGTGCATGATAAACTTGCTGCCATTGAGTGCCTTCTTGCTAAATATTTCTTATAAGTCAACGTAAAGGACAATGGGGCAATGGCAACTCTTTTTGAACAACAAAGAGCTTCTTCAGTTACACTGGAAGAAAGAATTTGTCATAAGCGGCAGTTGCTGAGGTCCAGTGCAGCTGTGGGCAAAGGTCACTGTAGTGTTGATCTAAGCCAGGGGTCTCCAAACTACATGGGCCAAATCCAGCTTTCCACAAGATTTTATCTGGCCGGTGGCAAAGTGGTGGGAAAACCTTAACCCCACCACTGTGCTCCAACCTGCAGCAACCTGCTAATGCACCGGGTAACCACAGAGCCTTGGGCGGGGGAAATACTTTCACAATCACCCCAGAAGCGCTTTGCACTTGTGGGGATTCCCTTAAAGGATTCCCAAGTTTTGGAAATCATATTAAGCCGATTACAAAAAAGACCCAAGTAAAACTTATTCATTCATTTAAATTTTATTTTTTTTAATTTGTTTATATAAAACTGATTTTTTGGCCCCCCCAAACATGTGTAAAATATATGGCGTGGCCCTTGTACTGAAAAGTTTGGAGACCTCTGATCTAAGTCACTGATGACTTAGGAATGTCCCACCTACCCCCTTCCCACCCCTTGCCTGAGTGGTTACGCTGTTCTCCTGTATCTTCCCCAGTTCCTGGGAAGCCAGGCTGAAATCTCCAGCTGAGCCTGGTTTGGAACCAATACTGAACAGAGAGCACTGTGGAACTCCTTGCCACAGGATGTGGTGCTGGCGTCTAGCCTAGACGCCTTTAAAAGGGGATTGGACGAGTTTCTGGAGGAAAAATCCATTATGGGGTACAAGCCATGATGTGTATGCGCAACCTCCTGATTTTAGGAATGGGTTAAGTCAGAATGCCAGATGTAGGGGAGAGCACCAGGATGAGGTCTCTTGTTATCTGGTGTGCTCCCTGGGGCATTTGGTGGGCCGCTGTGAGATACAGGAAGCTGGACTAGATGGGCCTATGGCCTGATCCAGTGGGGCTGTTCTTATGTTCTTATGTGTGCACACATGCATGTGTGTGCGTAAGCCAAAAAATGCAAATGATTGTACAAGCTGCCATTTTGCAACTGGCTCCACCATCCCAAGTCATCATTTCGTGCTCTTAATTGTCAAAGCTCTGTCACAGTAACCTCCAGGAGCCCCAAATGGCTCCAAAGGGGAGGGGGAGGGGCCACTTGCATGCCGCAATGAGGTGCCATGCAAAACTTAGCGCTTTGCCCCCCCCTCTAGCTACACTACCGCTCTGGCCAAAACAAAAGTAAGTTCGGTAGTAAGTAACAAAAGATGTTCTGCCACTGGTGTACTGATTAGAGAATTGACCTGGGGTCAAATTCCCACTCAACCATGAAACTTTTCACCAGGTACCTTATCTCAGCCTGAGATTACTGTCGTGAGGATAAATGGGAAATGAGAACCACGTACACTAACCTGAGCATTTTAGAGTAGGGATCTCTAAACCTTTTGGCCAAAGGGCCACATCAAATATCTGGCAGGGTCGAGAGCCGGGAAAAAAATTTATAAATATAAAATTTAAATAAATACATTAGAGATGGAACATAGATGAATGAATAAAAGAATGAATGGGCTCAAATTTCCAGGATTTTTCCAAGAACCAAAACACACCACAGAAATAAAGCTCACACTTAGATAGACCCCCCATTCCCCCACCCCACAAGCACAGCTCCGGTCGTGTTTGGTCAACTGTGTCATAGGCTCTCAGGAGACCAGAGACTGGCCATGGGCCAGATAGAGGCTTGCCACAGGCCGCATCTGGCCCCCGGGCCAGGGTTTGAAGACCCCTGTCTTAGAGGAAGGGTGGGAAATAAATGAAATCAGAAATTCCCCCCAATTGTTCTCCAAAAGTCCCAAATTTTCCCATTGGACCACACTATAAAAAAGCGTGTTTTTCCATAGATTTGTTCATCCCCTTCTTATATGAGGCCTTTGCTTCCATTTCCCACCAGCCACCCTGAGTGTCTAAAAATACAAGGTTGAAAAATATGATGAATTCTTAATAATTTTGAGGGACTGAAAATTGCAATGGGCAAGCGGCATTTGATGCAAGGCAAACATCTGAATAATGTCCCACTTAAAAAAAAGAAAAATAAGCAGGAGACAAAAAGGGGGAAAAGGAACAACTGTTTCTTTAACCCGCTTCCTGCTGTTCCCAGATTTAGGTCAGGTCCATGCATCTGATGTCCAGAGCAAATCCTCCTCTAAAACCTATTCAATTACAAATGCAGCAAGGATGGGGATTATTCTATTGGCTTCCTTGCATCCTGTCCTCACACCCCCTCCCCATCACCCCATGGTATTTCACATCTGGTGTTTGCTACGTGCCCAGACAGATCCTAAACCCTGTTCAACCTGGCAAGGGAAGGCTGACTTGGACAACTGCAAAGGCATTCCTGACATTAGTGAGCTGCCCTGAGTCTCCTCAGCAAAACAAATGAACAATTGGCAAACTCTTAGCCCTGTAGCCAGGCATACAGTCAAACTGCTTAGTTCCTCTGGTTTCAGGTAGGCCTCACTGTGCGCGCCGTGTCACAATCTATGCATAACCTCCAACATTTCACGGCTGAAAATAGGGATATACAACACACCAAGGCTCACTCAGGCACCCCCTTCCCCTCTCACAACCTATTGGAAATCCTTTGCTTCCTGTGTGTTTTTAACCTTGTAACCTACCCTTGCTGCTGTCTCTTTAACTGTGGCTTGATCATGGCACAGAGATCATGCTTATGGCCTGCTCCTTGCTACAGATCATGTCCCCTACTAAGGGCACAGCTGCAGGGGAGAGTTGAAAAGCTAGCAACCTTGTTCGTAGGTATTCATTTACTCTGCTGTGGCTAGTCATGCGCTGGTTTCTGAAACCTTTTGGATGATCAGTTTCTTAATGCAAAGGAATGGAATTATTCATGCACCCTCAAATTTTTAAGAAAAGGCGCTATGAGGGCAGTGTTAAATCAGGGATGCTGGGAGCAGAAAACAGAAACTGCCCCTGGTAAATAGGGGCAGTTGGAGGGTTAAAAGGGGCAGTAAATAGGAATGAAATTATTTGTGCATCCTCAAATTTTGAAAAAGGGCAATATGGGGCAGTGATTTGTCAGGAATCCCGGAAGTAGAAAGCAGAAACTGCCCCTGCTAAATAGGGGCAGTTGGAGGGGAAAAAAGGGGCAGTAAATAAGGGCAGTGTGTGTCTAGTTGGAGGCAATGTCAACTGTACAGACCAACTGTTGTGACATTATTACGGTTGTGCTACCCACTTAAGCAATGCTTAATATTAGAATGAGTGGAGCGATTCCTGCCCCAAAGACCTTACAATCTTGATATTGACACAAGAGGCAAACAGAAGAAGGGAAGGAAACTTGGAGCAGGATTAAATGGGAGAAGCATATGTGGTTGCTTTCATAGCATGGTCTTAAGCTGAGTTAAAGGAGGGAAAGACAACTTAAGGCGCCTTCACAGAAAAAGTGGGTTTTGAGAGGAGATTCGAAGGAAGCAAGAAAAAGTTTGCCTGTGCTCTGTATTGCTGTTTTCCATGGATGCTACAGCAGGATCTGTTTGGCTCACAATTCCCATAAATAGTTGGAGGAAAAGCTGTTTCAGAGACTTTTGCTCCAAAACAGCTTTGGGCCATTGAATTGGAAGGCCACTTCCTGATTGGCTGCCAGTGATGTCATAGCCCTGCCCACACACTCAAGCCATTAATTTTCATGCAGGGCTTTCCTTGCTGCATCTGTCTAGTTCCCTTCCTGGAATAGAAGCGCTGGCTTGTCAGGTAACCAAAGGCTGTCTTCTGCCACGTCCAGTCATGATTCTTCCCTGAGCCACAAGCATATCTGCGAAAGGCAGAGGAACCAGAAATTAGCAGGCAGTGGCGTCACCAGGGTTTGCATCACCCAGTGCGGGAAGACAGAATGTCACCCCAATGACAACCTCCTCCCATGCAGTGGGTGGGGCAGCACCCCAGGTGGTGGGTGTAGTGATGCACCATTGCCCCACCCACTGGTTTTTTGGCCTTAACTTTTGATAGAATAGAGATATTTCAACACAGTTTGTTTCACTGCATTCTGCATGAAATTACACATCAAATGATATATAACATGATGGTATTATTTGAAAATGCCAAGATTTTAAAAATTTTGTCCAGTGGCGTTACCTCCCTGTGCAAATCACCCAGTGTGGCTTGCACTCCTGCATCTTCCTAGCGATGCCACCATCAGCAGGCCTTCCAATAGTTAGGAGGCTATTAGTTAGGAGGCTATTTATCTGGTGTGCTTCCTGGGGCATTTGGTGGGCCGCTATGAGATACAAGAAGCTGGACTAGATGGGCCTACGGCCTGATCCAGTGGGGCTGTTCTTATGTTCTTATGCATGTATCCACCACCTCTACTATGACTTCCAGCATCTCTCCTTTGCCCCATTGGAGTGTAAAACAGAAGAAAAAAATTGAAGCACATCAAGATGCAGATGGTGACTTTTTGATGCAGATTTCCTTGCATTTTGACACTCCATCACCAGAGAGTCAAATCAAGACATTTTCCTGATTCCCAAATCTGATTAAACTTGTTGGATTGAATATCATACCCCCCTCCCCAAACCAGCCAAGAAGAAATATTAATGTCTGTATTTGTTTGGCATGCCCCAGATTTTGTTCATGGATACTACTGCCACGTCTAGAGTTGGGGCTGATCAAAACCAGTGGTGGTCCAAGAGTCTTAAATAGTGACGGTTTTAAAGTTTTGGAGTGTCCCGCAAAAGAATTTCTGGCTGCTTGTGGGTTTCAGGGTGCACAGGTGTATTGGGGCTAGTACCACCTACGCTATACCGTGCTTTGTCAGCCCTATGGGCTGCAATGGTGACACTAGAGTGCTACGGAGATGGTGCCGGCCGCTGTAGCAGCGCAAGATGCTGCTTTGGGGAGCACCCAAGGCTTTTGGGGGCCTTGGTGCTTGGTGGGAGACACACAGGACTCTATCTTGTTGCCTGATGGAGAGTTTTAAAGCAGAAGCACTCTGACGGTTTGAAAGTTAGAACTTGAGGCAGCAAAGAGTTATAGCAGGGGTGCTCACACTTTTTTGGCTCGAGAGCTACTTTGAAACCCAGCAAGGCCCGGATATCTACCAGATCTTTTTTTACAATGTTTGCGCCACCATAACATATAACATTTATGTGTACAATGTATGTTGGTGTACCTTGAGCCCCACTGAGTATAACAGGACTTACTCCTGAGTAGACATGCCTAGGATTAGGCTGTGAGGCTGCAATCCTAGCCACACTTACCTGGGAGTAAGCCCCATTGAGTACAATGGGCCTTACTCCCGGTGTTTCCTCCCAGAGGCACCTGAAGGGGGGGTCGGCACTCCGCGATCTACTCATTTTGCCTCGCGATCTACCGGTAGATCGCGATCCACCTATTGAGCACCCCTGAGTTATAGCAATGAATAAAACAACAGACATGTATAGAAGCGAGATGCAGAAGGAAGGCCAGATGCAGAAGGAAAAAGCTTCTGGGATTCAGCCTTCTCTGACTTTTATTCCCTCTCAAACAATACATCACAGGCTGGGGTTTTCCATTCTCTGATCTTGTTTACAATACTAAACCATGAGTCAGAAGTCTGCGTAATAGGGAAATTTCTAAGAGGATGCTGAGATTCACACTGGCTATAACCAGCCGGCTCTCTAGCTTAACCGCAATACATTCCTAGATATGATTCTCCATAACATCTTCTTGTTGACAGGCTACAGAGCTTTAGACTCAGCATGTCACCAAGGCCGCGCAAGTTTGCTCTGCGCAAGTGCAAAGTGTGCTTTGCTTTATTGCCAACATACTAAGGCTAAGGCTAGCGCCTCTACATAAACACTACAGGCCGCAAAGGGTGATGTGGGGGTATGACACCACTTCTGGCCAAAATTTTTAAAATTCTGGTGTTTTTGAATAATACCACCATGTTATACATCCTTCAATGTGTAATTTCATGCAGAATGCAATGAAATAAACCAGTCCGAAATAGCTCTATTGTATCAAAAGTTATAGCCAAAAACCTAGTGGGGTGGGGCGATGTAAATCACCATGCCCACTGCCTAGAGCATTGCCCTGCCTACTGCATGGGAGAAGGTCCACCATGGGAGTGACATGCTGGCCTCCTGCACTGGATCATGCAAACCCTCGTGATACCCCCGGCTCAGTCCACACTGTATTAAGCACTAGGAAGAAGCAGGCTGGAGGTGTCCTTGGCAAAAGGGGATATTTGTCCCTTTACACCATGTGCAGTGTCTAGAAAGTGGAACTTTCTATCAAAAGTTATAGGCAAAAAAAACAGCGGGGGTGGGGCAATGGTGCATCAACATGCCTAACATCACCAATGGTGCGTTGCCCTGCCGACTGCATGGGAGGAGGTCTATCATGAAGGCACCGGGTGACATAATCCCTTGTGACTCCACTGGTGGGCTGTGAAGAAACAGAGTATTAAAAAAATGCCACAGGGCTCCAGTGCTCTCTCCAGACAAAACTTATTACAATCTGCCTAGAGAAGAGGGAAGGGAGAGAGAGCATGGACCAATGCATCCTCCTCAGTGTAAAAGCTCTATATCTGTTATTTTCTGCTCTTGTATCTGTTTTGCTCTTTTCTGGCTTAGGCAAAAATGTTAAGTGTGTAACGAAGGGCTGCAGAGTTTAATGGCTTGATCAATTATATTAATTGACTTGAAAATCTTGTGGGTAATGCAAATGTTTCCTTAATTAATTAGGCAGCATGTTTTTTTTTTAAATCATTGTTATTAATGCAAAGACAGAAATGCTACAGAGGGCAAGTGCCGTCCTATGTGAGGCATTCCACCTGCTCTCACACAGAAATCGGAATGCATCTTCTAAGTCAGGGGTCTCCAAACCCCGGCCTGGAGGCCAGATGCAACCCACGGCCAGCCTCTATCCAGCCCGCGGCCAGCCTCTGATCCCCTGAGAGTCTCTGGCCCAGTTGACTAAACCTAACTGGAGTTGTGCTTCTGGGCTGGGGAAATGGGGGCCATTTAAGTGTGTGCTTTATTTCTTGGGCTGTGTTGGTACTTGGAGAAATCCTGGGCATTTGAGCCCATTCATTTATTAATTCATCTAAGTTGCATCTCTAATGTATTTATTTAAATTTTATTATTTAATTTTTTTCTGGCCCTCGACACTGCACCTGCTATTTGATGCGACCCTTCAGCCAAAAAGTTTACAGACCCCTGTTCTAAGACGATGATTGATATGGCACATGGCTGCATCATCTAAAATGCATGTGGAACTCCCTGCCTCAAGGAATTTTGTTTTTTTCTCCTCTTTGATAGCTTTCAATACCTAAAGTCTTTTGCTGCTTAGACTTGCTTTTTCCTTGTCTTCTCTTTATTTGCTTGTATCCTTCTGTGACAGGACTGGCATTAAGGGTTGAAGTCATTGGACAGCTGCTAAAGGCCAGGGCCTAGGAAAGGGGTGTGAAGGGGGTAATTTGTACCCAGGCCCAGGGTCAGAAAGGGGGCTCAGAAGCCAAAGAAGGGGCCCCAGAAATTTCCTGGGATCTTATATTTTCCAATCTCACTCAGACTCACTGCCCACATGGGATGCACATGACGCATAGCAGCAACTACTGCCAGAAGCCACACATAGCAGGCCCAGGAATGCATACATTCCTTAACAGTGTCGCAGCTGGGAGGAAGCTGGCCAGCTCCAGGAGCTCTTTGGCTTGTGGATCTACTTACAATGGATGGGAGTTTAGAGACACAGCTGCGGGGCTACAGCTGGTGCAGAAGTGGTGCCCCCCCACTCTGTTTCCCCCCTCTGTCTTTGGGAAGGGGCCCCAAAGAAACTTTGTAACCCTGATAAAATTCCTCTTGGAGGCCCTGCTGAGGGCACAGGGCCTCCAGAAAAACCCATGGTTGATCCCTGAAATCATCTATGAAGCCATAGCTTCCCCATAGTGATGGCAGAGTGAAGCTTCTGACCAAGAGAATCATCCCCTTCTTTCTCCCATCCCATAATTTTACTACCAATGTAAACCACACCATGAACCTTATGGGGGGCACCTTGGTAGGAAGGGGCCCATTATTGCAGTTTGCAGAGGGTCCTCTGAAACCCACACCACACCTTTGGTACGTTAAGATTGACACTCGTCTTATTTGATTGTTTGGATGGTTGTTATTATAATGTGTATTTGGTTAGATTGTAAACATTATAACCTACACTGAGTGCTCCAGATGGATTGGGAAGAGGGAGGTTCATGTGAAGAAAATAAGCAAACCAAGGGAATAAAAGGCAATGCTTTTTTGTTTATGCAAGTTTATGAACATTTAATCAATTAACCCAGTGTTTCTCAAACTGTGGGTCGCGAGCCTTCAGGTGGGTCCCCATTCATTTCAATATTTTATTTTTAATATATTAGACTTGATGCTACCAAGGTATGTGACTGCATTTGGGGAAATGTTACAGACCTGTACTTTTAACAAGCTACTATGTATATTCTTCGAACAATGATAGTAAATGGGACTTACTCCTGGGTAAGTGTGGGTAAGATTGCAGCCTAGAATTGTTAAAAAATTTTCCTGCTTGATGATGTCACTTCCGGTCATGACATCAGTTCCGGTGGGTCGTGACAGATTCTCATTCTAAAAAGTGGGTCCCGGTGCTAAATGTGTGAGAACCACTGAATTAACCAATCAGTGGATTGACTAAAACTCATATGATTGATTGACCAAGATGCCTTTAACAGATAATTGATATATAGCCCTAGCATAAGTTTGTCCCAAAAGGTATTAGAGAAAGAGAACACACAAAAGTACAAAATCTTTTAAGAACCACCATGCCATGTTTCCTCCCCCCCCCCATGTTCCCACACATGATACTAATAGAAGATACTAAGCAAGATAAACCTATGATTTGACTTCCTGCTACAGGTAGGGGGTTGGATTTGATGACCATTTAGGTCCCTTCCAACTCTATGATTCTGTGAAAGCAGATTTCTAATATCCTAAATGGCCAGAAGCAAAGCATTCTCCAAGCGATTTCTTTGAGGGAACTTGGCATGGCTCATAAGCTTGGCCCCAGTTTTAGTGGCCAGCTGACATTCACCCAGTCCCTTTTGCTATTTAGATCATTTGATAATCATATGTAATGGCACTACTTATACCATGAGGTTGCTCATAGACTACTCATGCTGTCATGCTTTTGTCTATGGCTTTTGTCTTCCTCAATTACAGCTCAAAGAAAGGAGACAGACATATGCCTAGCAGGGGAAATGTAGGTGTGACTGAGATGGTATATGGAGAAAGGTGAAACAATAGCTTAACTGCACTGTTTTGTCTCTTTTACACACACACACACACACACACACACACACACACACATCTCTGTTCATCTTCTCCTCAACTCTACGTTCCTCCACCTCCCACTCTTGAATTAAAAAAAAAGAGAGAGTGACGGAGCAGAAGAGGAAGTATGAAGAAGAGTTGTGGACTAGAGTGTCTTCTATTCCTTGTTCTGCTTTCTGAATTTAAAAAGGAGACACTCTAGTCCACCACTCTACTTTCCTCCCCATTTTCTCTGATGCTCCATTGTCTTTTTCCTTTCCCAATCAAGGGAGCAGAGGAAGTACAATGGTTGACATACTGCCAAGCAAGGAAGGGGGATACATTCAGTGTGCTGTTTCAGACACCGGGTGGTCTAGGGCTGGCTCTAACCAAAGGCTCAACTAATTTGGCACCCTCCTTCCCACAGGCCAACCAGATTCTTCCAGAAAATTCACAGGTAAGGCTTGAAAGCAAAAGCCCTCTCTGCTGTTTTCTCCCAGTAGTTGAAATCCACTGGTGTAATGGCTGTAAACCAGAAAGTTCCATTTAGCCGTCTCTCAGAAACAGAGAATTCTCTCTAAAAACACTTGCATCTAAATTGAAAACTATTATTGGTTTCCATTCATATATGTCCTTTGTGGATTTCACTTTCACGAAACTCTGTGCCTACCCTGACAGGTTCCATTTTCCTGCTCTCTTCCAGCAGGCACCCGGCACTACCCCCAAAATGGTTTCTCCCCATAAGGCAGCATCTCATAATTCAGCTCTGATGTGTCGGGGCTAGTGAGACTTTCCCATCCAAGACCAACATTCTTCTGCAATAGGCAGTGATGCCCCTGAAGCTGGAGAAGTGCCAAGGTGTGTTACTGATGGACTAGCAAGTCCTGTGGGGCTTTGTAAGTGCTGTTTCTCGTGTTTCTAGATTGGCTGACCTAATTCTCCAGCTCTGGCTTCAATGGGATCTGAGTGAGCTTTGGAAAATGATTCCGCTTGACAGATGACACAAGATTTGTTGTCTGTCTTGCATTTGCGATGGAGAGGGAGAGAAGTGGAAACGTCCAGGGTGACATGCAAGGTCAGAGCTAAAAATAGGACAAAAAATAGACAATCCTTTTAGTTCTGCGCAGACGTAGGAAGAACGGAGTAATCTTGACCATCGTGCCTGAGCTCGTTCACATCTAAAGGTGTCAAAAGACCATCACCTCTTTTTCACAGGTGACAAAGCTCTGTTTTTGGACAAGAAATAGGATTCAGAAGGCTTGGGGCAGGTCTCATTATTTGGAGGGCCACAACTTGGAACCTTAAGTTTCTAGTCAACGATTTCCCCAGAAGTTCAAGAACATTAACAGACCCTTTCTCTGGGTCAGACCAAACGTCCATTTTATCCTACACCTTACTTTTCATGGCAGATAACAAGATAATTGCAGAAAGATCCACAAGCAGGACACTAACAGCCCAATCCTGTCAGGAAATGGGCATTTACAACTGTGGGACAGAGTTCTGCTGTTGTAAAATGGTTGCTGACACACAGCACTCTGTCAGTGGCCATTTTGGGAACACTGCCACAAGAGGCAGTCGCGTTTCTTGGACGTTGCTGGATCTCCCTGGTCCCACTGGAGCAGGTAAGGCAGCGATTGGGCAGTGAGAGAAGTGAAACGGGTCAGGGAGGGGGAGGAACAGGGGGTGAGGAGGCTGCAGGAGGGGTAGATCCAGAGGTGATGGGGTGTGCCAGATCCTATCTCCCTTCTGGCAGCCTTCCCGTCCCATTTCTCTCCTTGTACCAGCTAAAGAGCTGTGGAGTAGGAGCCCCCATCCTCCCATTGTGGAATAGAATGCTTATGGAGGGGTATGGGGTTTTCCCCTCTGAAGCTTCCTGATCTGCTCACCTGCTGGATACAGTGTGTACCTTTATAGGATTGGGCCATAAGGCAATAGCCACCTCCTACTGTTACTCCCTATCTCACTGTCAGTGACATACTGTCTTCTAGACATGATAATTTCATATATAGCCTCCATGGTTCACAGCCACACAGATAGACTGTCTTCCATGAATTCGTGTAGCCGTTTAAGCAAGCTGAGGGCAAAGACTCTTCCTCGCTACTAAGCTGGCATCACATGGAAGCCAACAACTTCCTTCAAATTATCTCCACACCCCAGTTAGTAAAGACAACTTGATGCAAACATTCTGGGTCAGATACGTCCAGGCTGCCTCTACATCAAGGTTCATCTGGGCTCTGTCTCCAGCTGCCTCTTGTTCTACCTGACTCTATGGTCCTTGCCTCTGTTGTTTTGCTTGCCCTCTGCTCTTGCCCTGATGCAGTGACAGCCTTCCTGAGTACTGGCTGTGGTTGACCTGTTGGCAGTGGCAACTGTTTGCTTCTGGCTATTAGAATAATGGAATTCTCAGATCTGATTAATCCAGCTTCTGATTCCTGCCTGAGCTTTGTACTTGTCATAACAATACATAAGGAGAGACCTTGGCTCAGACCAATGGTCCATGTAGCCCAGCATCTGTTAAGCCAACCAACAGGGTCCTCTAGCAACTGGTATTCATATGCATACTGCCATAGGACATGGAAATTCTATTTAACTCTCATTAGTCATTGATTAGTCTTGTGAGGAATTCACTTTCCCCCTCTTTTTGCAGATTGTTCTGTGTTTTTGAATGCTTTAATTCCCCAGAAGTTCCTATGCAGGTTTAGCAACTAAAAAGCTGCTGGGGCCTCCTTTGCAAGCAACCTTTGTCCTTTGTTTGGAAACCATGTGTGCAAATGTGTGCAATTGCAGGCCTGGCTTCTGTGCCACTCCAGGGCACAGGACCACAACACACTGCCCCCCCCCCCAAGATACTTACTCAGCTCCTTACGGAGCCTCAGGCAATATTTATTCCTGGGCACTCCAAAAGCCTTCTGAGGCCTCCAGAGTGCTGTTAAACAGTACTTCTGGTTTTCCAATGAAAACCGGAAGTACTTTTTAAAGGTGTTCTGGATACCTCAGAAGGCTTTCAGAGCACCCACGGACATAGCACAGGGCTTCGCCTGTCCCTGGAATAGCTCCAGAGGGCAGGCAGAGAGGCGCAGTGGATGGAAGAAGTGGCAGTGGAGGTGCCAAGGCAGTGCCGTCTCCACAGGGCCTACAGGTGTGGTGCCTGGGGCTTTTGCCCCTCTGACCCCCCCCAGGACTGCCACTGACAGCACAATCCTATCTTGCGCTGGAACAGGGCGGCCAGGAGGCCTGCACTGTATCTAGCCCAAGACTGGGGCCAGAATCGGCTTAGCCAGAGGTAAGGGGAAACTCTTCCTCTTATCCCCAGGTCAGCCAACACAGTCCCAATGGGTCTCCTTGGGCCTGTGCCACCTCAGGAGGTGACGCAAGTCAGAGGAGAATGGAGCGGTTTGGAGCCACTCCACATTGCTCAGGGAACGAGGTTAAGATCTGGGCATAAATGCCGGGTCCCAGCCCCACCTGCCCCCTGGAACACCCTCCACCCACCCTCCCCCCTCCACAGAATGCCTCCCTCCTGCCTCCTCCCTGCCTTCCCCAGACCCCTGCATTGGCCAAGGTTGGCCAATGCAGCCTTACCTCTTTGTGTCAGCATGGAGGTTGGATGCAGCCTCTGTGGGCTGGCATGTGTCCCTACACCGGCCTAGCTGACACACAAGGAGGCACAAATGTGCTTTACCGTATGTTTGCGACCCTCCAGGACCAGCGCAAGGGACTTGTGCCAGCCTAACTACTAGTTAGGATTGCGCCCTTAGTGGACCGTCACATCTCTTTGCTCTGCAGATGCTACTGTGGGACTGATTTTGTAATAAGGGTCCCTGGTGTTCATTTTCCTCTATTGCCTGGTCTCTATAACCTGGGATGGTGACAGTAGATACAAACTACCAAGGATTTTTCTCTGTTCAGCTACTATAAAGGGAGTGCAGTGTGCAGGAAGGAGTGCATGCGCGCTCACCACTAGGTGCTACTCCCCTTGGTCAGTTTGCCTTCTCCTGGGAGTCCCTTTTCCTGACAGAACTATCCTCCATGAATTTGTTTGATCCTTTAAAGTCATCTAAGCCAGTGGTCATCATTACATCTTGTGACAATGACTTCCATGACCTACAGTGCAATTCTATGCCTATCAGCTCAGAAGTAAGCCACATTGTTTTCAATAGGATTTTCTCCCAGGAAAGTGTGTAGAGGATTACATCATCCCCCTTCACTCCAGGCATCCAACATATTGAAAAATTACAATCACCAGCCTAGTGAACATGAATGAATTCACTGCTATCATACATAATATTGGGAACCTCTGCTAATTGGGTAAGAGGCACTTTTTCAAGTGGCTGCTCCTTTTTTTAGCAGGGGGAGAGTAACTGGCCCACCTCACCCCAGCACTGTCTGTTCTAGTGGCTGTCTGCTGCTATTCCTTGGCATCTTTTTAGATTGTGAGCCCTTTTGGGACAGGGAGCCATTTAGTTATTTGAGTTTTCTCTGTAAACCGCTTTGTGAACTTTTAGTTGAAAAGCGGTATATAAATACTATTAATAATTAATAATAATAATAATTAAATCAATATTCTTTAACAGGAATGCTTCACCTTACTAAAGCTCATAGCTGGTGCTGGGTGTATATTGTGAATTTTCTCCAGGAATACAGCTGCATCATTCATTTTATTAATCAATTAACATATTTGAACCCCATCTTTCATTTAAAAAAATAACACAAAGGCTGCAATCCTAACCACACTTTCCTGAGAGTAAGCCCCATTGAACAAAATAGGACTTCCTTCTGAGTAGACCTGGTTAGGATTGTGCCCAAAGGCAGCTAACAACATTTTTTTAAAAAAACACAGTTTTTTAATCAATAAATGCTAGCTTAAGCATGTTTACTCAGAAGTAAATTCCACAGTATTCAATGGGGCTTACTCCCTGGTAAGTTTAGAATTTACAGCTGTAGTCTGAGCAAACCTATATAGGCATATGCTGTTAGTCTCTTTGCTGCTGCACCTCAGTGGCTCTCAATTAATGATCTAAAATTAATTTAAATTAATTAATGGACTAAAATGCATGTGATGGCTTGAATCTTTCTGTGGGTAGGAAGGGGGGGAATAGATGTCTAATTTTAACCTGGTTTGCTCTTTGTATTCTGCTTTTCTGCCAAAATAATAACCAGCACCACACAAAACACCACAATAAAACCATGTTGGTAAGAAAGCAATAATTAAAATGTACGCTAGCAAATTTAAAAATGGCAGTATGAAACACTTTGGAAGAAAGCATCAGAAAAGCAGCAAACCACTGATGGCCATCCAGCTTGAATTGTTATGGCAAGTTTTTATCAGTCATCAAAAGATGGGTAGAGAAGGAGGATGCTGAATCTCTATGGGAAGAGGCTTGTTAGGGTTGTCTTTTCTGGTTGTCCCCAAGTGTTTCCAAGAGACTTGCTAAACACACAGCATTATCATTTTAAGGAGATCCTGACCCCGAGTAAACTCTGTGTGTGAGGAAAGGCCAAAGGTATCAATTGAACCTGGTGTAGCACAGTGACTGCTCTGATGAAAGGAGAACACAGCAGAAGGGCAGAAGTTTGTTTTTCCTGGCCTTGCACAAAGTTTGCCTTTAGTATTTGAACTTAGGACAACTGCAGGAGTTGAGAACAGAAGATCAGGAACAGGGAGGAAAAGGAAGAGCAAAAGTAGCCTTTGTTGGAGAAAAGACATGAGCTTCTGGCTTTGTTGTCAATCTGGGGTACAGCCTGCTCCTCCTTCAAGACTAGGGGAGACAAGCATGGAAGGTTTCCACCAAGCCTGAGATCACCATATGTCATCTTTGGGCCACAGTACCCCAACAAAGCCCATCACTGCTTGTATTTGGACCCCATCAGGGAGGTTTGGGCAAAGCCACCATTTTGTTTGCCCCCACAATGACTCTGATGTGGAATTTCTTCAGAACCCTGTGGAAAATAAATTGCTACAGAAGTCGCACCGCCATTTTTATTTCCCCAAATGCCTCAGAGTACCACTGTTCTCGGACATTGTGAGTAAAAAAACAAAATAGTGGCCACGTCAGCTGCCAGTTAAGAAGAATTTGTCATCAGGATACACAAGGGACAAGGAAAAGATGCTTTAATATGTTGTAAGCTGCCCTGGGCATCCCAATTGAGGGAAGAAAGGTGGAATAGAAATGTTTTTAATAAATAAATATTCTGAGAACCTGCATAACAGAAGGACTTGTGACTTGGCTGCAATATAGTTAGGCTGCAGTCCTAACCACACTTTCCTAAGCCCCTTTCAACAAAATAGGACTTACTTCTGAGTAGACCTGGTTAGGATTGTGCCCTTAGAGAGCTCTGCACATTGTGACTCAAAGCATACCAGGTGAACAAACTTAGGACTTGCTAACGCTGGGAGCTCTCCATGGTACTAACATGGCTGAACCACTCAGAACATTTTCTGCTGCGGAGGACAGGAATACAGTCCAGACTATAGTACAGGAATATAGTATCGTATATAGTACAGAATATAGTATAATATAGTATAGGAATATAGTAGTGCTTACTGCCTGTTTCTCTCTCATTATCTGTCCTTTTGGTTAAAGAAAATAAAGATACAGGAACTAAAGAAAAAGAAAGAACAGGGAAACAATCTCACTGATATTACTATTAAAAATGGCAGGTTCCATCAACCTGGCTATAGTTTTCTATGCCCCTTCTATGATGGAACATCTTTGTATGCTGAAAGTGCTAGGGTCAATCCCTGGCATCCCCAGTTAGGGACAAAGACCCTTGTCTGAAACCTTAGAGAGTTACAGCCAGTCGTAGCAACAATCCTGAGCTCAATGGATGACTAGTCTGATATGGAATAAGGTAGCTGTATTTCTGAGATAAAGCAGGACAACTTTTTTTAAGTAAGAAGAAATGTAGCATGATCTCCCACCATTTCTCCCATATAAACCACGATATCAGGATATCGCACATAACTAAGCAAGTGGTTCCCAAATCCCAGGGCCCACTTTTCAGAATGACAATCTGTTGGGACCCACTGGAAGCAATGTCATTAACCATTAAGTGATGTCATGGCCGGATGTGACATAATCAATTTAGGCTTCAAAGCTCTGCCGTGACCAGCCAAAGGTCCCGTTACATAGCACACTCGCGCTGTTATTTTGCATAGCTCGGAATTCAAACATTCCAACTTGGAAGTTAAAGAAGAACACAGATTTGGATCCTTCTCCAACCACACAGCCCTCTCCCTTTCCAGCATTCCATCTTCCCACCTATTCAGGTCAAAGCCAGGCCTCTCTCCCACCAGAAGCCCACACTGTCCAGAAGCTTTGTACTCTGTATTTTCAGCTCTGTATTTTCAACTGTAGCTGGGCCAACCTGAAATTGGTTCATGACTCACCTAGTGGGTCCCAACTCGCAGTTTGAGAAATCCTGAACTAATCTTGTTTATGGGACCAGCATTTGTGGTTGGAGGTTAAGAAATTTTCAAACCTGCCTGAATTCTTCTGTTGCCCATGAAACCACAACTTGATATGTAGAATCAAGAGGGCATCACTGGCTTAACCAGAATGTTTACTACATTTTAGCACAGGACCTAGAGCTGGTCCTATAGCTAATGAATAGCTACATTCATTATTTGAAGCCATAGCCACGAATACATGGAGAAAGCAATTTACTAGTGGAGCAAGATCAGCCATTTGACTAGTCAAGATAACTAACCTGCTGGATACTGGTGAAATAAGAGTAATGACTTCCAAATAATACATAGATATTTAAGTCATTCATTTATTAGAACTCTATCAAGGTGAGATGACTGCTAATTATCAAGTGCCAAATTTGCTTATGAAACAATGAGGTTACATTCTAAACTATTGTAATGATTATGTATAGCTAAAAATTACAATGAAATGTCAATTCTGTGGTCGATATTAGAGAGACCGATCAGGTCTTCATGGCTCTTACATTGGAATCTCAGAGGCAGGTCAGTTACAAAAAAAATTAAGAAAAATGAATGCAAATATCAATAAGGATAAAGCCTGTTTTTACTGGCCATTTGCAGGGCAGGGCGTGTGTACAGAGGGGGGCAGAGACTGTGATTTCTGGTGGGTTGAACTGGGCAAATGGGTCACCCCAAGTGTTCTACCAATCAGAGCACATTAAGGCTGCAATCCTAACCACACTTTGGGGCTTACACTTTCCTTAGAGTAAGCCCCACTGAACAAAATAGGACTTACTTCTGAGTAGACCTGGTTAGGATTGTGCCCTATGACTGCAATCCTATCCACAGTGACCCGGGAGTAAGCCCCATTGACTATAATGGGGCTTACTTCTGAGTAGACATGCCTAGGATTGGGCTGTAAGAGGTAAGAGATTGTATGCCATCTCCTTTTGGTGCATTGACGCTTTATCCTTATTCTTAACACTCTCCATAGCCCTCCTCCCCTCACTCTTTCTCCTCTCATAGCCTGATATATCCCTACCTATGACGTTCACTCCTCCAGCTCCATCACTGAGTGCTGCCTAAAAAGTCTTCTGCTCTTTCAGAAGTCTGTGCTCATGTTCCTTTGCTGCCCTTTAGGCCTAGCACCACCTTCCACAATATTTTTGTAGGCAGAGGCATAACTAGAACAGCGCCTGAGAGGCATGTACCCTGGGTGTTACACTGGGGGGGGGCACATGACTCCACCCTCGTTACAGAGGAGGTACTGGCTGTGTTGTGCTCCCATTCCTTCTACTTCAAAGTGGAGCCTCCGCAGATGAAGGAACAGGGGCATGAAGTCACCAGTCCTCTGGGGAGAACCCAGAAGTGTCTGCCTTGTACTTGCACACCAAGATCCAATGCCCTTTTTACCAGACTGACATGCCCCCTGACTGTCTTTCGATCTATGCCACCTAAATAGCAGGCATTAGAGGCCAGGCAGCCTGTAGGGAGATAAGTAAAAAAAAAAAAAAAAGTTTTGCTTATCTTTCCCAGGCCATTTCCCAGGTCACTCACACCCCTCTGACCATAGCATGCCGTGTGTGTGCTCTTCAGTGGTGCTGCATGCTACAATTGGGCAGGGGATAGGACTGGTCTCTAAAATATGCACCAGAAGGTATGGCCATACCCCAGTGGCAGAGTCCCCTGCTTTGCATTCTAAAAGCCATAGCTCTAATCCCTGTGTTCCAGGTAGGGCTGGAAAAGACACCTGTCTGTAAACCTGGAGAGCTGCTGCCGGTCATCTAGTCTGGTCAGTAGTGAGCTAGAGAAGCCAACGGCCTCACCAAAGCAGTTTCCAATGGTGCTGTCTTATTCTTCACACTTCTGTATGCGCACTGCCCTCAAGGAGTATACAATGTACTATACAGAACTCCTCCTGCTTATCCAGATAGGTGCTAACACTTGCAGAATCCTGCATGCTTTAAGGCTTCACGAGAAAGATCTAGCACCCAAAACTAGTCACGTGGCTGAAGTTCACAATTACTTGTTCCAGTGTATAAACTTGGCTCCCTTGAAATGCTTGGTAGCATTCCAATTCGAGTACTCTTTACCCTGAGTGTTTTTTACCCAACTCAGAAGATAACTTGAGCCAGTGCACCTCTGAATGCTGCAATGGCAGAATCTCAGGCACTGGGTCCCTTGGCAAATATAATTTTCCCAGGATTCCCGAGTCCTCTTTAGTATAGATGTTAGGTGCCTTGGAAACTATATGTCCCAGGGTTTTTAGCATCTTTAGGGCTGGGAGACAGTTATCCTCATGATGACAAAAACCACTACATGAGATAGATTGGGTTGAGTGATGGTGACTGGCGCAAGCTTCATGGCTGGGTTGGAACATCCAGGTTTTCCTAGGTCAACTCCAGCACTCTAACCACTACATCATCCTGGTTCTCCTGTCCTCTCCTGACTCTCCTGTCAAAATTTCCTATTCCAAAACACTCCATCTGGACTCCTTTGATAGCCAGCACTGTTCTGCAAAACATCCACTTAACACTCGTTGGGCATAGTCGCAAGAATACAAATAAGGCATGTAGGGCCTGTGAAGTTCTGGCTGCACAAACACACCACTTTTCTGCTCCCGTGGGACAGGTTCCTCCACAGAGTGGTCTCTTTATATTGACCTGCCCCAGCCTGACAAAGATGGATGAAAGAAAATGGATGGGGGCAGCAGCTGACTGTCTTCTGCAAAGATACATCTTCAGGGCTCCCTTCCAGTCCCTTGGCCTCAGAGCCACATATGCATGTATGAGCTGCTTCAAACCAAATGTACCCTGGGAGTGTGTCTTTACAGTGGCTTTCTTTCTGAAGAACATTTTCTAACCAGGGGAATATCTAACAGGGAAGGGGGTCAGGAAGGAGATGGTGATGGGGGAAGGTTGGGGTCCTTTTGTCCCCCTTAACCAATGGCTGCAAACATGCTCCTTGGGGGGGGGGAATCTCCAATTTGTGTCATTTAAACATCACCCTCTTCTCCCTCCATGTGTCTAAAAGAACAGACTTTGTAATATTGAGCCTGTGTGCATACATACTAGCAGAGGTGCTATACAGGACAATGGGATGTTGGAGAGGGGGAGAGCCATGCAGGAGAGAGAATGGGACAGTAAAGACCAGAATCATGTGCATAGCAGGGGAAGGTAAAGCATTACTGAACCTCTTTCTGGGAAGAGATGAAAGACAATAGGAAGACAATTGAGAGGCTGCAAAGTGCAGTCTTAATTGTAGCAGGTGGCTGTGTGGAAAGGAGACAGGCTAGGCTGGAAGGGCTATTGACGTAGATCTGGATGCACAGGAACCTGTGGGAAAGCCGTGTGGCGGAAGGACAGGGCAGGACAATAGGATTCAAGGGCATCAGGACAAGGGAGAATAAGAATTTGTCATCAGGATACACAAGGAAAGGAGTAACCTGTCACTCTGTCTGTACAGATGAGAGAAGGGAGATGGGGTTGGTTGAGAAAAGTATGACAATATGCAGAGGGGGAAATCTGTATCTATCAGAAAGATGAGGAAATTGCCACGACCACTGACATAATTGGAGATGCTTCTCTAGGTGTGTCTCTCTAGAGGCATGCAGCTACTCAGGCATCACACAAAAGAAATCTATAGCCATACTGTGAATAAATGGCCCATTTGTCACTCAGTACTGGCTTTGACCCTGTTTCCTGTACCACATTAAAAAAAAAAAAATCCCACTAGGTACCAAGGCATATATCCCACCCACTCTCCAACCCCTCTTCCCAAATTCCCCATTTGTAGTTGAAACAATAGGGCATTCATTACAGGACAGTGTATCTCCATCTCCCCCCCCCCACCCACATCCCTCTGCTCCCTCTCCCCCTTCTTCCCCCCAACACCCGCTGCATCATAATTACCTTAATGTTTGAACTGCAGCACACTCCTAGCTGTTCCTTCTTGGTGAAGAGGGAGCAAGAGAGAGGGGAGGGGGAGGGAGGGAGATAGAGAGAGGGAGGAAGGGAGGGAGGGGAGGCTGGCGTACAGACAAATAAGACCCAAGTGAGAGAATGATCTTAGCAGTGAGCTGATGGGTGACACCCAGGGTGTCAATATCGCCTTTCCAACCAGAATGAGGCCACTACTCTCCTTAGGTGCTCCCCCTTCCTGGTGTGTGTGTGTGTGTGTGTGTGTGTGTGTGTGTGTGTGTGTGTGAATAGATTTAACCCTTTTCGTAACAAGACTCTGAATACATCTTCTGCCAGCTTATGCCAAAAAAGGACGCCACCTGCACTTCAAGGCCCTGGAAGGGAAAAAAATTCGAAGATGCTGTTGAAATTCGAGCAGGATGACCTGCAAGAGTAGATCCATGGCCTTCTTTTGTACAGCATGGGGGTCTTCTTTCCAAGCCCACAGGGCTTTTTGACTTACCTGTTGATTGAACAAGACCTGTGTTCCTTGCGCCACTACTGATTGCAGGAAATATTCTCGATATCGCCAATATCGCAAGCAAAGTCCCATCCACTGGCACCAAGTTTTCTTTTGTGATTGGTAAGGGTTTGATTTTTTTTTTTTAATAACAAAATAAAAACACACAACAACATTTTCAGCACTTCTCATTTTTGTCAAAAAACAAAAACAAAAAACCCCAAATCTGCTAAATCAGTGGTTCTCACACATTTAGCACCAGGACTCACTTTTTAGAATGAAAATCTGTCAGGACCCACCGGACATGATGTCATGACCAGAGGTGACATCATTGAGCAGGACAATTTTTAACAAGTCTAGGCTACAATCCTACCCACACTTATCCAAGAGTAAGTCCCACTGACTATCACTGTTCAAAGAATATACATAGGGTGCAATCCTAACCCCTTATGTCAATGGGACATGTGCTGCATCCTGCAGTTGGGTGTCACTCACGGAGGCCTCCTCAAAGTAAGGGAATGTTTGTTCCCTTACTTCAGGGCTGCATTGCCCTTATGTCAGTGCTGGAAAGCTGGATTGTGCCCATAGTAGTCTGTTAAAAGTACAGATCTGTAACATTTCCCCAAATGCAGTCACATGCCATGGTAGCATCAAGTCTAACAGATCAAAAATAAAATATTGAAATGAATCGGGACCCACCTGAAATTGAGAAAAAGTTTGAGAAACATTGTGCTAAATCAATCAATCAATCAATCAATCAATCAATCAATCAATCAATCAATCAATCATTTTCTAACACGTAATTGACTGTGTAATGACTGTGGTTGCATTTGCTGACACTATACCACCTACATCACCTATCTAGTAAACTTTTAAAGTGATTAGAATTTATAATTATCATTTATAAAAATTTGTCCTTGGAATAAAAACACATAACACTGCTTTTTGCACTTCTCATTTTTGTCAAAAAAACAAAATGTGCAAAAAAAAACACAACAAAACCTCCCCCCAATCACACCTCTAGTGACTGGTGATGCAGACAAAAGGCCTTAAGATTTTGAACCATTGTCTGCAAAGTTCTTTCCATCCCATCTGTAAAAAGGACATTGCCAGTGTTGGTACCAAGCAGGGTGACTTCTTTTCCAGGACATGATCTCTTTTTTCCAGGATGGGTCCTGGAAAAGAACTTAAATGTCCTCCTTTTCCCTCTGAGCAGGCAGCGCATGGTCTTCTTGGAATTAATACGTTATATGTACCGTAATATAGTTTTTAATTCAATAATAAGCAATGTAGTGTTTTTAGCTTTTATTTTGTCACATCCTACATTTTTCTTGGATAACCTACATTTTGGGGTACCTTGTCCTCTTTTGCGGGTGTGACATCTGGTCACCCTGGTTGCTGGGGGTTCCAGAGCTATGCTGTACACTAGATCTCCCATACTGCCCCTTACCCATCCCCTGATGGTGCACTTGGAACTATCACTGCCACTGACACTCAGATCTCAGGATAGCTGGTACATTTGGCTGGACCACCTGATGGTTGTGAGCCCTCAATTGGCTGAACACTGCCCTCAGAATGGGCATCAGAATGTGTGGGATTTTTAAATGGCTATTGGATACATTAAACCCAGTGATTGTTGGCTTACACCAGGGGTGCCAAAGCCCGGCCCGGGGGCCACTTGCGGCCCTTGGGGGTTCCCAATCTGGCCCTCTGGGAGCCCTCAGTCTCCAGTGAGTGTCTGGCCCTCTGGAGACTTGCTGGAGCCCATGCTGGCCCAACGCAACTGCTCTCATCACGAGGACGACTGTTTGACCTCTCACCTGAGCTGTGGGACGAGGGCTCCCTCCACTGCTTGCTGTTTCATGTCTGTGATGCAGCAGTGGCAGTGAAGGAAAGGCTGGCCTTGCTTTGTGCAAGGCCCTTTATAGGCCTTGAGCTACTGCAAGACCTTCATTCATTCATTCATACAAGTTCCATCTCTAATATATTCATTTATGTAAATTTATTCAAATTTTAAATGTAAATTAATTCTTTTTTTCCCTGGCCCCCGACACAGTGTCGGAGAGATGATGTGGCCCTCCTGCCAAAATGTTCGGACACCCCTGGTTTACACAATAGTTTTTAGAGATAGTCCCCAAACAGCCAAACGTAAAGAATTGGGGGGGGGGAGTGGCATCCATGTAAAGCTGCAAAACGAATGCAGTAAAGGAGATGAGATCTTGGGCTGATCTATAACACATTTTGAACACAACAGACAGTTACCTAAAGATGTTCAGATTAGAAAAACATGGATTAGAAAAAGAAAAGGGGAACAGAGCAGAAGAGGGGCTAGAGTGTCATGGATGATCTAGCCCTCCACTCTCTTCTCCTCCACATTTCCTTTTCTGCTCCTTTCTTCCTTTTTGAACCCAGAGAGGAGTGGCAGAGGCAGCTGGAGTGCCATGAAGCAAGGGAAGATGGCATTTTGCCTACTGCTTCCAGTGCTCAGAGGTCTTAGTCTGGCCCTGGTCAATCTGTCACTAATCACCCAGAGATCTAGACTTTGGTGGTGTGTTGGTTTTTTTTGTTTTTTGTTTTTGAAAGATACCATTTGATTTGTGTTGATAATGCTCAGGTAAAGTTGTACAAAAAGATAACCACAGCAAACACTCTAAAAATTACTCCTGCTTTTTACAATTTTGGAATATTTTTCTAAATGGGCCTTTAAATCTGACCAAGGCACGGGCTCCGCTTCTGTCTCATACTCTACTGAAATGCAAAATGCACTAATGCTGGAGTTGCATCAGGGCAGCTGGTCCTTTGGGATCCACAGATCACTGAAGCATTTCTCAAAAAGAAATTACCCAAAAGCCTTTGGGATTGAGCACCCCAGAATCTGCCATGGTCTCCATTGTAAACATTGTGGCAGCGATGCTCACAGAGCATACCTAAAAATATCTGTTGCCTTGACAACAGGATTAATAAGCATCGCGACAAGGGAGGAGTCCGAATGCAGGTCTTTGGGATAGCGAGATCAGGATTTGGAGGAATGCTGCAGGTGGCCATTGCCCAGTGACTGATTCATATCTTGGAATCCTAAGACACTTTGGGGGCACTGAAAAAGTTGATCAAATCACAGAAATATAATGGGTTAAAAAATGACGGTTGCTTTTCTTTTGCCTTCTTGTACCCTCCCCCTCTCCTTAGCATTGGCTTAGCTGCCATGATGTCATGGAATTCTGTAGATATTCCAGCTGCTCAGAGGAAAGTTGTAGCAACAAGATGTTGCCAAAGTTCCAAGGATGCTGGGCAGGGAAGCATGGATCGCTCTAGGACCCACTGATGTGGGGAAGAAAGGAGTAGGGCTGGGACTGTGGTTTCATGTTACAAGATCAGGGTGCATCCTTGGCCTTGCTGATAGGTGACTGACTTTCCCCACCTGCTATTCAGAGAAGTGGTGAGGCGGGGAGGAGAATAAATCAGGGTCCAAGCAAGCCTGGCCTAAGACCTCCTAGGAATTGAAGTGGTGCATCCTGTACCACTCTACATATCCTGTGGTGCACCAGCTGCTGCCTCTGTAACTCTTCCTCCTCCTCCCTCCAGTCTATAGTTTCAAGAAGGAAGAGTGGCATGAAGTGAGGCAGGAAGTGTGGTGGAGAGGAGAGTGGGAAATTAAGAGCTTCACACTTTCTCTTTCATTCCATTACTTTTAAAATCCAGAACTAGGAAGAGAAGGAGTGGTAGAGGCAGGTGCCGGATGGAGGCAGGTGCCTTCTGCCTAAGGCACTTACTTCAGGACGGAGGTAGGTGTTGGATGGAGGCAGGAACCTTCTGCTTAAGGCACCGGCTTCAGTTGGCCTCATGGATGAGCGGACCTGGATCCATGTGCATGGGAACAGGGAGAACAGGTACACTTTGGTAGAGCTCCAGTTGCCGGGGATCCAGCCTGGTCATCAAGCCCAATACCATGAGGAACAAATTGCAGGTTGAGGATGCCTGTGAGGGGTGTCCCAAAATGGGGGGGTCTCAGGGCATCCTCTGTTGGG
This sequence comes from Tiliqua scincoides, assembly GCF_035046505.1. Taxonomy (NCBI): domain Eukaryota; kingdom Metazoa; phylum Chordata; class Lepidosauria; order Squamata; family Scincidae; genus Tiliqua; species Tiliqua scincoides. The sequence continues at coordinate 16,636,666 of NC_089830.1, read as the reverse complement.
GTGCCGAGGGTCAGCTGGATGGTCTCATGGGACCCCTGGGTGGGGTGTCCACCTCCCTGGGGTTCCTTGCAGGGGAAGCCTCAGACCAAGGGAGGGGTCACGACACCCTTGTCCTCCTCCCTGGAGGCAGGACCTGAGGCACTTGGTCTTCAGGCAGGAGCTCCTGCCTTCCCTCTCCAGAACTGCCTGTCATCACAGGCCTCCCTGCTTTTATCCTTCCCAACCACACCCTCGGCTCTTCCCCTTCCTCTAGGCTTAAAGGGGCCCTGACCCTGGCCTGCTTCCCTCCTCTTTAGTGGTTAATGGTGACCCAGCCCTGCTTGCTGCTCAGGTCAGGTGAGTGCTGGAAGGACGGTCTCTCCCACCCAGCTGCCCTACGTCTTACCTGGAGAGGTGGTGGCAGCTCTACGGCCAGGCAGTTCTGCCCCTGGCCTGCAGCCAGGTAAGGCAAGGGTCAGACAAGGGCTCGACCCCTGACAATGCCCATGCTACCTTCTATTCCTGCATCCACGTGGGCGGTACACATTTTGTGAGGCTTGCAGGAGTCAATCAGAAACAGTGGTAAAACAGATCAACTTTGAATCCTTTGCCAGCCCTGTTCCTCTGAGCTTACAAACTCTGCACCTGACAGCATTGTTTGGCTTCAATTTAAGTTTCATTCTACTTTGCTCCTTTGCAAGATCAAACCTGCTCCCTGCTCTCCACCTTCCTGAATGCCCCAGGTCACACCATGTACACTGTGGTTTTAGGCCTGAACAGGGCTCCACACATAGAGATGCATTACTCCCATGCTCCCTGCAGGATGCCCCGCATGGCTGGCCAACACCAACTGATTTTGACAAATAACAAATTGCTATAATTGAACTTGACCCGTGGTTCTCACACATTTAGCACTGGGACCCACTTTTTAGAATGAGACTCTGTCAGAAGTGATGTCATGACCAGAAGTGACATCATCAAGTTGGAACATTTTTAACAATCCTAGGCTGCAATCCTACCCACACTTACCGAGGAGTAAGTCCCATTGACTATCATTGTTAAAAGAATATACATAGTAGCTTGCTAAAAGTACAGGTCTGTAACATTTCTCCAAATGCAGTCATATCTCATGGGAGCATCAAGTCTAATATATTAAAAATATCAATGGGGACCCACCTGAAATTGGTTCGTGACCCACCTAGTGGGTCCTGACCCACAGTTTGAGAAACACTGCTGTAGAATCAATACCTGAATATTTTGTGCAGCACAAGACTGGTAACTGGGGCCGGGGTAAAGCCCAGCACTGGATCCCTTGTGGCATCTCCTGCCCACCTTCTGATGACAAGATGGGTGCAACCGCTGCTGCTTCCAGTACTGAAGTGTCAATGGTTGGTCTGGCCAGGTGGGCCCTCTGATGGGTGTGGACTCTCAGCCACTGCTCTACCCAGTGCCACCCACAACTTCATAATACCGAAAGCTACTGATGGGGAAAGAGAAACCAAGACAACAAACAAAGATCATCAAAGGAACAAGAAGCTGTTTTGATTAAGACCCTAAATCAACCCACTCTCCCTATTTTCCACCCACTGAGCGACAAATATCCCTCCTTGGAGCTCAGTGCTTTGCATCCCCCCTCCTGCCATTTGTTTCTTGAATATTACTTTCCAGGCACGTTGATTGTGACCTAAATTGCTTGCACTGGGATTTTAATTCATTCTCAGCTGCAGTAATCACTTGAATTTAAGATTCTCTTCCCCTCCCTTCCCAAACATGCAGTTTCACCCTGCAATTTAATCCACAATACAATTTCCCCATTGACTGTCATTATGATAGTCGCTCCCATTACAAAGCACCCCCTCTGCCCCCCCCAACATGGAGTTTCCTTTATGTTTTTCATGCCGTTTCAATATTATTGCAAAATCTAATGAACTTAGAGTATCTGCTGTAGCTGCCATTGTGCAGGCTGCAAAAGAGACTTTTCACTTCTCAGTCTCTACCTTGGTGTTTGACCATGGTTTTTTTTTGTGTGTGTGTGTGTGTAAATATTTTTCTTTGTGGATTTATCTTCTCTCTCTCCCTCTCCCATTTCGTCCACTGGATATTGTGACCTGGAGAAGGCTGGATAAAAAAGAGAAAAACAGTAGAAGACCCAGCCCAAGAGCTCCCAGTACCTACGTGCAAAAATGACGCCCCCGTTTTTTCTGCTGCCTGGATTTGAAAAGAATGGAACAAAAGGAAAGAGAAAGAGCAGAGGAGCGGTGGACTAGAGCGTCTCCACACTTCCTCTTCTGCTGCATTCTTCTCTTCCTTTTTGGAGTCCATGGAGCAGGGTGACCGGATACAATGGAGGACAGAGTGCCTAAACCAGTCGTTCCCAAACCTTTTCAACTGGTGGCTCCCTTGACCTACTGGGCCATTGACTGCAGCTTCCCATTAGGGTTACAATCCTATACATTGTAGAGGGTGGTGGGTTTTTTGCGAGGAACCCCTGTTGCCACCCCTGTGGCTCCCATGGCTGATTTCCATGGCTCCCTGGGGAGCCATGGCTCACAGTATGGAAACCACTGGCCTGTACCTTTAGAAGAAGTATACTGGCCTGTATAGAAGAGGGAATTTTGGCAGGTGCAGCTCAACATGGAAGGGTTTAAAAAGCTGCACCTGCCAAAATTCTCTCTTCTATACAATGGTGAAAGTTATAGGCACTCTTTCCTCCATGGTATCTGCTCACCCTGCCAGTGAAGCAGCAGCATCAGGAGGAGGTACAGTGAGACAACCACCTCAGTTGGCTCATGGGTTAGCCAGCTCTGACAGTCAGGCACCTGTGATTTCAAACATCAGGGCTTTGGAAGAAGATCTTGGTTAGTGATATCAGTACCACACAGGAGTAACATCAGAAGATCTGAGTCACAGCTACAAGTGTTGTGAACAAGCTATGATTATAGCCCAAGTCTTACTGAACTCAATGGGTTTACCTCTGAGTAAAATAAACCATTCTGAGTAAAACACCATTTTCAAACACCTTTAATCAAAGTTAGGCTAGATCTGTACAAAATGAGGGGAAGAGTCCTAGAGTGCAAATCCTATGCATGTTTACTTAGAAGTAAGTCTCACTATGTTCAATGGGGCTTACTCCCAGGTAAGTGTGTTTGCAGCTCTAAGATGGCAGAATGTATGGTACCAATTCCAGCTTCAGTGAGAACATTTTTGAATGACCACCCAAGTAAAAAAAAGAAAGAAAGAAATATAGCAGAAGACTAACATATTAGGAAAAAGGCTTCAGACTTGCTCTCCCTGTGCTTTGCTAGCTTTCTACCTGTAGGGAGCTTTAAAAATTTGATTTCCCACTGCCGACGCCACCCACATCCTGAAATGCACAGTCCATTTGACCACCTCTAGATTATTCCAACTCACAGCGTAATCCTAACTCTTTGTTGAGCCTGTGCAGCCTTCCCCATGCCAGCTCAGATGGTCGCAAACATGATGAAAGGGTAATGGGGTGCATATTTGGTGCAATGCCTTAGGTGCTGGAAGGTCTTGGGCCAAGCCTGGAAGGAAGTGAGTCCTTTCCCCATAGCCTGGATGGAAAGCATGCTAAGGAACTGTACTCTCCACCCACCAGGAATCCTCTTGGCCCATTTTCTCTCTGTTGAAACATTGTGGCTTTTGGCCCTTTGCCACTCCTCCCAGATTTCACTCCTTCTCGTTGCAAGAGAAGAATTAAATCAAAACAAAGGAGTTATGAGCACAATTAATATAGCAAATGGCAGTGAAAGAGAAGAAAGCACAAGAGCCATAAGATGGGGTGTCTCTCTTCTCTTTCTGACTCTCTCTCTCTGCTGGTAAGAGTGTTATTAGGCTCTCTCAAAGAATCCTTATTAAATGCCTTTTGACATCAAGTAGGAAATTATAGGACGTGGATGTTCATTCACTCACTCAGGTGACAACTGAGCCCTGACTGCCACTGTTGTGGGTGGGTGGGAGAGATCATTAAGGAGGCACTGAAAGGGAAGCAAAAGCCAGTGGGCTTATGAAGCATTTCCCCAGTGCTCCTTATCTGGGTGAAACAATAGTCCTCTCTGAGCAGTGACAACAGAAGGGTATGAGAAAAGCAGGAGAACCCTGCACCGATCCTGATTCCTGCTAAGTGAAGCTGCTACACTAAACACGGGGCTGTCCTTGAAGACTGACAGAAATGTCAGCTGGTTTGAAACATGGCAACTTGACTGGGATGTGTGATCATGTTGCAGGTATAGGCAAAGAAGGGCAGTGTGATTCCAGGCTGCATCGAGTAGTGGTAAGGCTGTATTCTGCTTTAGTCACATCCCACTTGGAATGTAGGGGGCACCATAGCTTAAGAGGGATATTGACAAACCGGAGCAGGACTAGAGGCTGGCAGCAAGGATCCTGAGGAGACCTGCGACCAGGTCATATGAATGTGGGTTGAAGGAGTTGGGTATGTTCTGTTTGGAGACGAGATGGCTACGAGGGGACACACATGATAGCCACCTAAGAATATCTGAGGGGTTCGGGTGGAAGATGGAGCAGATGTGGTTTTGGTTGCTCTGTAGGGTAGGAGTAGGACAAATGGGCTTAAATTACCACAATGGAGGTTTTGAATAGGGGAAGACTTTCTTGACAGTATGAACAGTGAAACAGTCTTCCTTGGAAGATGATGGATTCTCCGTCTTTAGAGGTCTTTAAGCAGGGGCTGGATGGCCTTCTCGCAGGGATGCTGTAGTTGTGGACAGCCTGCATTGGGTTGGACTCAATGATCCCTTCTCCAAATCTTTGATTCTAGGTCTAATTCAAAGGCCGGCTACCTGGCAGAGGGCATGCTATGCATTCAGAAGCTTCCAGGTGTCGTCTCTTGCATCTTCAGGTAGAACTGGGAACGGCTAGCTTCTGATACCCTGCTGTTGCCTATCAGAAATGGTATCGCTCGGGAGGTGCAAGCTGCACCGGGTGACGTGCGAATATTGATGTCACCAACCCCCCCTGTGCAGGGGGATGTCACCAACCCCCCTGTACATACCCATCATGGCCTGCAACCTGTGATGGAGTTTTTCTCCAGAAATCTGTCCAAACCCCTTTTAAAGGTATTTAGGTCAGTCTCCATCACCACATCCTTGCAAGGAGTTCCAGAGACTAATTACACACTGGGGAAAGAAATATTTTCTTTTCATTAATTTGCAATACTTAGGATATTTTGGAAAATTTGGAGATGCCTTTTCTACCCAAAACATATAGTTGTACCATACACCAGTGGTTCCCAAATCTTTTAGCACCAGGACCACTGTTTTAAACAACACTCTTTTGGACCTCACCTAGATTTGCCAGACTTTTTAAAGAGGAGATCTAGAAAGAAATAATAATAACCAGAAAGCCCTGAAATATTTATCTCCCTATATGTACTCATGTTTGCAAACTGCAGGAGCTGAGCTCTTTACATAGTAATTAGCAGCTACAGTATCTGAATTTTGTTTTTTTTTAAAATATTTTATTTATTTATTACAGATACAGGTAAGGAAAATACAGTATCTGAATTTTGAATAGCTTCAGGGCTTGAGGCAATTAGTTATCTGCTCTTTCCATCACCCTTTGGTGACCCACCAAAACCAGGTTGCGACTCACCAGTGGGTCCGGACCCACAGTTTGGAAACCACTGCTGCACACAGAATGGTATTGTATTTGTATGGTATTGTATTTATGGTAATGGTATTGTGTTTATCAATACAAAAAGAAAGAAAGAAAGAAAGAAAGAAAGAAAGAAAGAAAGAAAGAAAGAAAGAAAGAAAGAAAGAAAGAAAGAGAAGGAGGCTGGAACAGCACTGAGTTAGGCTGCAGCCCTGTATGTACATGCTTTCCTGGAACTAAGACCCTTTGATCACAGTGGAGCTGGCTTCTAAGTTCATCTGCAGAGAAATGCAGCAGGAGTGTGCACTGAGATTAGTTGTCAGTAAACGCATGAACCAACACAACCAGGAGTTGCAAGAAGAGATTCTGATTGAACGTCAGGAAGAAATTCTGATGGTCAGGGAGGTTTGGCAGAGGAACAGATTGCCAAAGGAGGTGGTGAATTCTCCTTCACTGGAGGTCTTTAAGCAGAGACAAAACAGACATGTGCTGGAGATGCTCTAGGACAGTGGTTCTCAAACTTTTTAGTACTGAGACTCACTTTTTAGATTGGCAGTCTCTCAGGACCCACCGGAAGTGATGTCATGGTTGGAAGTGACATCATCAAGCAGGAAAATTTTTTAACAATCCTAGGCTGCAATCCTAGCCACACTTACAGCCCAATCCTAGCCACACTTTCCTGGGAGTAAGCCCCATTGAATGTAATAGGACTTACTTCTGAGTAGACATGCAGAGGCTTGGGCTGTCACCCAGTTGTAAGCCCAATTGACTATCATTGCTATAAACATACCTGGTAGCTTGTTAAAAGTATAGATCCGTAACATTTTCCCAAATGCATTTTAATAGCATCAAATCTAAAATATTAAAAATACAAAATTGAAATGGATGGGGACCCACCAGCAATGGGCTCCCGACTCACCTAGTGGGTCCCGACCCACAGTTTGAGAAACACTGCTCTAAAAGGATTTCCTGCTACAGGCAGGGAGTTGGACTAGATGACCTTTTAGTTCCCCTCAAACTCTAGGATTCTAGACTCAGATGCATGCCTTGGGGAGGCTCTAGAGGCCCCTCCTCCCTCTGGCCCTGCCCACTTTGCCACACTTGGCTTGCTCAGTGGAGGGAGAGGGAGGGGAAGGAGGCTTTTTTGGGCAAGTGTTCCTGAGCCGTCAGCTGGTTGGCACCTGGACGCTGCGCTCCCTTCTGGGCTGATCTCCGCAGCGATGCCTGGCCCAGCGCAGCTGCCCAGCCGGGAGGAGGCTCTGCGGGGCAGATCTGAGAAAATCGTTGTGTCAGGTACACACAGGCTCTGCATTGATGTGTGATGTGCGTGTGGCTGCTCCTTGTTCCCAGGTCCTTGTTCCTCAGCACAGGGGAGCCTGCATCCTGCTCCAGTCCGGTGATCCCCTTCAGAACTGTAGATCAACAACTGTAGATGTAGATGTAGAAGAGGAAGAGGAGGATGGTGCTCCTTCCTCATCCCTCCCCCCTCCCCCCAGAGTCTGCACAGCCGACTTGTTGCAGAATTTGCAACAGGGGACTGCATTCTTGCCCATAGAGCACAAGCCTAATCTTGTCTACTCGGAAGTAAGTCTCATTATCTTCAACGGGACTTACTCTCACGAAAGTGTGCCTAGGATCGCAGCCTAAGCCTCTGCGAGCGGCCAAGAGCTCAAGCCTAGGCGTGGGTCTACTCAGAAGTAAGTCCTATGATAATCAAGGAGGCTTGCGCCCAGGAAAGCGTGGATAGGATTGCAGCCTGACAGCCCAATCCTGTGCATGGGTCTACTCAGAAGTAAGTCCAATTATAAGTCAAGGGGGCTTACTCCCAGGAAAGTGTGGATGGGATTGCAGCCTATGAAGAGAGCCGGGATGGGTGCCTCTCCCTCGATCCCCGTGACTCCTTTCCACCACCGTGCAAAGTCCAAAGGCCCATTTCACCCAAGCCTTGCAGAGGAAGGGGGGGGCAGAACTGCTCCTCGATCCTACCATTGCAGGGCTACAAAGGGAGGGGGGCTTGCACTCCAAGAACAACTTTGCAAGCAGGAAACTAACCTATTAAGGGCTGAATGAGAACTTTTCTTCCTGACTTCTAATTTTGTGTGAGCAGATTATGTTTCCCCCCTTCCATAGGGAAGCATCCAGTTATTTGCGTCCCCCCCCATATACAGTCTGAAGTGGTTTATTCCAACCTCATCAGCTGTTTGCATACATTCCAATAGATTCTTGGCATAGACTTGCTAGATACATAATCATACGTGTTCTATAGAATGCATTGGAATACTTAGGATAGCTATCTAAGGGCCTTATCCTGTCCAGTTTTTCAGAGCCAGTGCAGCTGTGCCAATGGGGCATGCACTGCATCTTGTGGTGGGGAGGCAGTCACATAGGTTTCCTTCTTGGGGCTGCATTGTGGGTGTGCCGGTGCTGGAAAATTGGATAGGATTGGGCCCTAAGGAAGATCAGAACCAGTCCAGAGGTCATCACCAGACTTGTGAAAACCAGACTATATGATATAGAAAGGCAAGAGATTCTAAGTGCAGCACAGAAAAAATGTTCCCCTCTGAATTTTCATCTTAAAATTACACGTGGCCAACAACCAAAATATCTGCCCCTCCTAGTGCACCCCCTGGAGAGAAAGGCCTTTACCTTGGCAAGTTGTAACGTGACCCCCTCTAATGACTTACATGGCAGATTTAGAAACGCCTCCTGGGAAGATCGTTTATGTAGCTGCAATTTAGGTGAAGTAGAATCATCCACACACGTTATGTTGCACTGTCCCAGATGTCAAGCACTAAGACAGCAATTTCTCTCTCCCTTGCTCCATGCTAAAACAGGGCATTCTGAGAAAGCTATAATTCAATTCCTTCTAGCAGGTGATGTAGAGTACACAACCCTCTCAGTCTCACAGTTCCTAAATTTGAGTAATTTGAATCGAGCCAAGCTTTCTGTAGCAAGTAATCACTGAGTACATTACATCTTTAGCAATATCTGCAGAGTAACTGAATGTTTTGTTTTTTAAATAATACATGTTTGTATGTAAAATGTATTGTACGTTTGTATCTGTGTGTACATGTAGGTGTGCACATATACATATATTTGTGTACTACTTAGGTTTATATTCTCTCTACGGTTTCCATACAGAGTCTTCACCTACCAAATGTTTATGCCTGACTTGAAACTTGAAACTTGATCAGAACCAGTGTTGGTGAACATGGTATTCCCCCCTCCTCTCTGCCCCCTCCCTTGCATACTGGGCTTGTTCTATTTCTAGATAGAGAAAAGTGAAAGGACTGCAAATGCTTAAATTGGACTTTGATCACTAATTAATAATAATAATTTTGTTTTGTTGGCATCCTTCTGTCTCAGAAGACTATGGTATTGTGCTCTGAATGGTGGTTCTGGAACAGAGTGTCCTCTCCAGTGCGCAAAGCCTGGGTAGAGTAGATATGGAAGATGGACTGTTACCCATGCAGCAAATCCCCCCTCTCCACGTTGCTGAAATGGTCCAATGGAAAGGCAGAAGCCAATACGGTTGGTTCCAGCGGTGGTTCGCAGGAGTTGCCAGAACCTGACTGTTCAGCCATGAACTGCCTCAGGGACTCCGGCTCCAGATTTTGCCTTGAGGTTGACTCGTGAAGCCTCTTCCATAACTGAATGTAGCCACAAGGCAGTGGAGATTTGGGATCAGAGTTTTCCTTCTCTCAGATGAGCTGCCAATCTCCAGCAAAGTAGAGATTGAAGGTGGGTCCGACTCCACCGTAGAATCTCTGTGGGTTAAATTACCAGGCTTGTGCAGCGATGTAATACTGGGGGCGTGCTATTGTCCTCCAGACCAGAAATCTGATGGGGACCTTGAAATGAGGAAACAGATCAGGGAGGTGACAAGGAAGGACAGGGTTGTAATCATGGGGGACTTCAATTATCCTCATATTGACTGGGTCAATTTGTGTTCTGGTCACGATAAGGAAACCGGATTTCTTGACATGCTGAATGACTGTGGCTTAGATCAGCTAGTCACGGAGCCCACCAGAGGACAGGTGACTCTGGATTTAATTTTGTGCGGTACGCAGGACCTGGTTAGAGATGTAAACGTTACAGAGCCATTGGGGAACAGTGATCATGCTGCGATCCGTTTTGACGTGCACGTTGGGGGAAGAATACCGGGCAAATCTCTAACAAAAACCCTTGACTTCCGACGGGCGGACTTCCCTCAAATGAGGAGGCTGGTTAGAAGGAGGTTGAAAGGGAGGGTAAAAAGAGTCCAGTCTCTCCAGAATGCATGGAGGCTGCTTAAAACAACAGTAATAGAGGCCCAGCAGAGGTGTATACCGCAAAGAAAGAAGGGTTCCACTAAATCCAGGAGAGTGCCCGCATGGCTAACCAGCCAAGTTAGAGAGGCTGTGAAGGGCAAGGAAGCTTCCTTCCGTAAATGGAAGTCTTGCCCTAATGAAGAGAATAAAAAGGAACATAAACTGTGGCAAAAGAAATGTAAGAAGGTGATAGGGGAGGCCAAGCGAGACTATGAGGAACGCATGGCCAGCAACATTAAGGGGAATAATAAAAGCTTCTTCAAATATGTTAGAAGCAGGAAACCCGCCAGAGAAGCGGTTGGCCCTCTGGATGGTGAGGGAGGGAAAGGGGAGATAAAAGGAGACTTAGAGATGGCAGAGAAATTAAATGAGTTCTTTGCATCTGTCTTCACGGCAGAAGACCTCGGGCAGATACCGCTACCCGAACGGCCCCTCCTAACCGAGGAGTTAAGTCAGATAGAGGTTAAAAGAGAAGATGTTTCAGACCTCATTGATAAATTAAAGATCAATAAGTCACCGGGCCCTGATGGCATCCACCCAAGAGTTATTAAGGAATTGAAGAATGAAGTTGCAGATCTCTTGACTAAGGTATGCAACTTGTCCCTCAAAACGGCCACAGTGCCAGAAGATTGGAGGATAGCAAATGTCACGCCTATTTTTAAAAAGGGAAAGAGGGGGGACCCGGGAAACTATAGGCCGGTCAGCCTAACATCCATACCGGGTAAGATGGTGGAATGCCTCATCAAAGATAGGATCTCAAAACACATAGACAAACAGGCCTTGCTGAGGGAGAGTCAGCATGGCTTCTGTAAGGGTAAGTCTTGCCTCACAAACCTTATAGAATTCTTTGAAAAGGTCAACAGGCATGTGGATGCGGGAGAACCCGTGGACATTATATATCTGGACTTTCAGAAGGCGTTTGACACGGTCCCTCACCAAAGGCTACTGAAAAAACTCCACAGTCAGGGAATTAGAGGACAGGTCCTCTCGTGGATTGAGAACTGGTTGGAGGCTAGGAAGCAGAGAGTGGGTGTCAATGGGCAATTTTCACAATGGAGAGAGGTGAAAAGCGGTGTGCCCCAAGGATCTGTCCTGGGACCGGTGCTTTTCAACCTCTTCATAAATGACCTGGAGACAGGGTTGAGCAGTGAAGTGGCTAAGTTTGCAGACGACACCAAACTTTTCCGAGTGGTAAAGACCAGAAGTGATTGTGAGGAGCTCCAGAAGGATCTCTCCAGACTGGCAGAATGGGCAGCAAAATGGCAGATGCGCTTCAATGTCAGTAAGTGTAAAGTCATGCACATTGGGGCAAAAAATCAAAACTTTAGATATAGGCTGATGGGTTCTGAGCTGTCTGTGACAGATCAGGAGAGAGATCTTGGGGTGGTGGTGGACAGGTCGATGAAAGTGTCGACCCAATGTGCGGCGGCAGTGAAGAAGGCCAATTCTATGCTTGGGATCATTAGGAAGGGTATTGAGAACAAAACGGTTAGTATTATAATGCCGTTGTACAAATCGATGGTAAGGCCACACCTGGAGTATTGTGTCCAGTTCTGGTCGCCGCATCTCAAAAAAGACATAGTGGAAATGGAAAAGGTGCAAAAGAGAGCGACTAAGATGATTACGGGGCTGGGGCACCTTCCTTATGAGGAAAGGCTACGGCGTTTGGGCCTCTTCAGCCTAGAAAAGAGACGATTGAGGGGGGACATGATTGAGACATACAAAATTATGCAGGGGATGGACAGAGTGGATAGGGAGATGCTCTTTACACTCTCACATAATACCAGAACCAGGGGACATCCACTAAAATTGAGTGTTGGGCGGGTTAGGACAGACAAAAGAAAATATTTCTTTACTCAGCGCGTGGTCGGTCTGTGGAACTCCTTGCCACAGGATGTGGTGCTGGCGTCTAGCCTAGACGCCTTTAAAAGGGGATTGGACGAGTTTCTGGAGGAAAAATCCATTATGGGGTACAAGCCATGATGTGTATGCGCAACCTCCTGATTTTAGGAATGGGTTAAGTCAGAATGCCAGATGTAGGGGAGAGCACCAGGATGAGGTCTCTTGTTATCTGGTGTGCTCCCTGGGGCATTTGGTGGGCCGCTGTGAGATACAGGAAGCTGGACTAGATGGGCCTATGGCCTGATCCAGTGGGGCTGTTCTTATGTTCTTATGTTCTTATGTGCCTTCCCAGGCTAAGGAGTCCCATCTACCTGGTGGCTGTTTAGTCGCCTCTTTAGTTGGCAAGTACAGCCAAACTGAGGTCCCATTCTTATCCCCCAGCCCCCAGGGGTTAATAATAATTACAGCATTTGTATACCATAAGAAGAGCCCTGCTGGATCAGGCCAAAGGCCCATCTAGTCCAGCTTCCTGTATCCCACAGTGGCCCACCAGATGCCTCCGGGAGCACATAAGACAACAAGAGACCTGCATCCTGGTACCCTCCCTTGCACCTGGCATTGTGAGGCAGCCTACTTCTAAAACCAGGAGTTTGCACATACCCATCACAGCTTGTAGCCTGTGATGGATTTTTCCTCTAGAAATTTGCCCAATCCCCTTTTAAAGGCATCCAGGCCAGGTGCCATTACCACAACCTCTGGCAAGAAGTTCTACAGACTTAGGGCACAATCCTAACCAGGTCTACTCAGAAGTAAGTCCTATTTTGTTCAATGGGGCTTACTCTCAGGAAAGTGTGGTTTGGATTACAGCCTTAATTACATACTGGGTAAAGAAATATTTTCTCTTGTCTGTTCTAACTCGCCTAACACTCAAGTTTCTCACTTACAAACTCAAGGCAGTTCACATAGGCGGGTTATACTAAACTCATCTTTATTTCGAATGAGTTCTTACAATAATTGTTCTAGGAGCATTGGTAGAACCCTTTACTTCCAGGTGGAGTCCTTCACTGCATGGTCATCATATCTGACATCTGGGTATCAACTGCATTTTTATCTTCTCATAACTCCAAGGAGCTCAGGACTAAATAATGACATCCCGCTAATAATAATTTTAATACTTTATTATTATTTATACCCTACGTGGTATAAATGTGCTCTTGCGTGAGTTCTCCATCAAAACAAAATCCATCATTAATTGGACTGCCAGCTAGTCTGACGCGCCACAGATTGAAAGCACAGTCCTATTGCATGTTAACTCAGAAGTAAATCCTGCTGTCTTCCCTTGGGAAAGTGTTTCCAGGTAGCCCATCACTCTTCTTCACCCCTCACTCCATCCCTTTTTCCCTTTTTGAACCCTGGGAATGGGAGGAGCTGAGACTGGCATGTCACCAGTTAAGGGATGGGCTGGCCCTGCACAAGCCCTGCAACTGAATGTAGAGTGGTTCAAAGTTTGCTTGAGGGTGCTGAGCTGTGCAAACTTCAGGCAACCACCTGAGGAAAAATCCATTATGGGGTGCAAGCCATGATGTGTATGTACAACCTCCTAATTTTAGAAATGGGCTATGTCAGATGCAAGGGAGGGCACCAGGATGAGGTCTCTTGTTGTGCTCCCTGGGCATTTGGTGGGCCGCTGTGAGATACAGGAAGCTGGACTAGATGGGCCTATGGCCTGATCCAGTGGGGCTGTTCTTATGTTCTTATGAGTCAGCCTCATAGACAGTCTGGTGCCCGAAGTTTGTGTAGTCAGTCTTTCTACTGTAGATTCATTTAGGCTGAGTCACACTTCTAGTGGCTGGGTTTGCCTACGAAAGAACAACAGGGAAGAGAAATTGAATATTGCCATACACTCAGAACCGCACAGTGGAAGTTGCGTAGGTAATTATGGCTTCGGCCCCCCAGGTTGTGTTCTGTGTGTTTGAAGACACATGCTTTTCATCTACTGGTAGCCATGTATAACATCAAGTTGGCCCATGTTTTTGTATTGGCAACCTTCAGTCTCGAAAGACTATGGTATCGCGCTCTGAAAGGTGGTTCTGGCACAGCGTCTAGTGTGGCTGAAAAGGCCAATCCGGGAGTGACAATCCCTTCCACACCGGGAGCAAGTGCAGTCTGTCCCTGGTCTGTCTCCCTGGCTATGGGCCCTCCCTCTCTGCCTCTTAGCCTCAGACTGTTGGCAAAGTGTCTCTTCAAACTGGGAAAGGCCATGCCGCACAGCCTGCCTCCAAGTGGGCCGCTCAGAGGCCAGGGTTTCCCACTTGTTGAGGTCCATCCCTAAGGCCTTCAGATCCCTCTTGCAGATGTCCTTGTATCGCAGCTGTGGTCTACCTGTAGGGCGCTTTCCTTGCACGAGTTCTCCATAGAGGAGATCCTTTGGGATCCGGCCATCATCCATTCTCACGACATGACCAAGCCAACGCAGGCGTCTCTGTTTCAGCAGTGAATACACGCTAGGGATTCCAGCACGTTCCAGGACTGTGTTGTTTGGAACTTTGTCCTGCCAGGACATGTTAGGATTTTAATTTCAGTGGATTCAGTGGATTTTAATTTAGGATTTTAATTTCAGGATTTTGCCCATGTTAGGATTTTAATTTCAGTGACTATTCCCACAGGTCACTCCTATGGGGGACGAGGGGGGTATGCACAGAAAATCACGGCACAGGGAAAATGGATAAGGCATAGGTATAAATACTTCCCATGTTCCTGCTGTGTTTATGTCCTGGAAACAAAAACTATAATGAAGGAAGTGGCTTCAAATTCCCAAAGGCTGTCTAAATGATCAGGATAATCAGATATTTGCATAAACAGAAGCTTTGTTTGCACACACTTGCGTTGACATGAGGCCTCCTGGAACTCACCACCTTGGGAATTCATCACCTTGGGAATGCTGAGTGATTATGGTTCAGGAAATGGAAGCTCTAGTGTCTCATCTCCTTACTGCACCATCTTCTTTTTTACTGATTACCTTGGAAGTGAAACTGCGCACATTACATGTGTCATTGGGACCCAGTGTAATTTGGGTTTTCTTAACATGCATAGCAGCTGGGGGGAAGAGATCAGGATTAGCCTGTGGCATGGAGGGGAGCTTTAACCCATTGCTCCCACTTTGATTCCAATCTGAGTTACTGCCCTCTCCTTCTCCACAGCTTCTATTTGCCCCAGGAGGAAAACTCTCACTGGTGCTGATTGGGACAGTAGTGAGAACATACCCCCGCCCCCAATTCCACAATCCTAATCCTATTTGCTTGCCTGCTGTTGTCCTCAGTTAAAAGAATAGGCAAGCAGGAATGAAATGCCCTTAACTGGCCCTTACTTTCTGAACAACTCCCTTCCCGAAAGGAAGTTGCCGAACTTACCTGTATAGTGTTGTCAGAATATGTGAGTTTCCTGATTTGCACAATTAAGTGGAGCGAGGATGCCCTCAAGTTACAGTCTTAGCTCATACTTGTAGCTCTTGGCCAGGGTTTCACAAACCATTTACTTCTGTTTTCACTCTGAATGGAATGTCCTTAAGAGGATAGGGAAGTCTGCTCAAATGCCTGACCATTAGATATGGTGTGTAAAGTACTTTTGATGCAACTTTTACAGAGCTGGCGGGGTAAGGAACATTATCCGTAACCAACATCTAATCAGCTTTTCCATGAATTCTAATTTCATATATTCATTTTGTTATTCTAATTTTCATAATTTTGTTTTTTGTTCCAATTCTAGAAAGTCTTCCAGGTCATGGGTTTGGAATGGAACAATTCCACCCTGAAGTGGGAAAAATATGCAATTATTTGGGGATCAGATTCAGAGCCAGTCCACTTGTGAGAATGACTACGGTTGGTCACCCCAGGCAACATACTGGCAGGTGGTGACTTCCTCTGCTGCTCCTTCTCTCCCTGCTTCCTGAATTGAAGAAGGAAGAGGGGAATGGAGGAGAACAGGAGACGTTCTAGCCCTGAGGTATCAAATATGGGCCATATCTGGCCTGGGGAAGCTTTTTATCCAGCCCACATGATAATTGGGCTCTCCCAGCACAACTGAGCATTGCTACTGAAAAGGCATCATGATAATTAGAGTCTCCCATATCTTGAAAATATTATCAAGATTTGCATTTTCTCCTCTGCCTGAGTGACCAAGCTCACTGAGAGACTCCAGCCAAGCTGGAAAGCGTGGGTGCAGTTGCCTTGTCATGAGAGGAGATGCTGGGGCTATAAGTCTGGGGTGACGTACCCTTGTAGACTCCCTTGTAAAGGAGGGAGCCTTTGACCAGGATTCACTGGTCCCCTTGTGCTACCCTCTTCTCTCAGCTCTTGCACCTCCTTTTGACACTGCTGAGTGGGATTCCTTCTTGCCCCAAGCCCCCTGTCTCTTCAACCCAGTCACCTTCCTCCTTTTGCCTTCCCTCTTGCTTTACTCCCCTTTCCATACCCCATTCCAGCTTCCCCCTCTCCCCATCTGTCCTGCCTGTACTTTTCCTTCCTTGCTTCCTTCCCTATCATTTCCCTGTTGTCCTCCTTGGCCTCTTCTCAAGCCCTTCTCTTGGTGTTCTCTGTTTTAGAGGCTTCTGCCTCTCGAGGCCCTCCCTCCCAGTAGGGAGTAGGCCCTCCCAGTTGGCCCAGTCAACTGGCCAAATCAGCCCCTCTTTTCGCTGTCCATAATGCTTGGTGATGACTGTCGTACACTTGGTCTCACTCCCAGGGTTTTGGGTGCTCAGATTTGTTGGTTCTGAACCCTAGAGCCCTCAAAGATCCCTGTTCGGTAATACTGCCACCACCCTGTAAGAGCCAGTGCCTCAGTCCAGGGAAACCGAGACCCTCTAGGCTTAACTATATCCCTTGTAGGCACTGAGCACTTTCTTTACTTAAAGTCTCAGTCCTCAAGTTTCTAGTCCACAATGAGGATTTTTGGTAGCTTGCTGAACGGGTAGGCAGGATTCTGAACCTTTGTCCCCAACAGACAATGAAACAACTTGGTAAAAGGATTTTTACTTTAATAAATACATAGGGTTACAAAAAGTTACAAAAGGCAGCAAATGCTAGAGGCATAAAAACTTCTATCAGCATAAAACAACAAAGCTAACTGGCTAACTCTATTATTCTCTAACCCTCACCTGGGTCAGCTTCTTTTGTAGATCCTCAGGCCAGTTACCTATGGCCACATGGTCCTGGCGGGGCAGGATGTGCACCCACCACCTCTCTCACCAAGAGACAAAGACCAAAGACTCTCTCCTCTGGAAGTGGGGCTGGAAGCTCACCCTCTCAGCCCTTCCCTTCCCCCTGGAGATCTACAGCTGCATTCCATCCTTGATGGGCATCTTTCTGGCTGCCTAGGTGCTACATAATCATCTTCCATTGAGTTGTAAATTCCTAGCAGCTAGGAAATGCAAGCCAAATGCAAGCCAAATGCAAGTAAAAAGTGTTACTGTTTTAGCTTGGTTCAGGCCTTGCAATGCTACTAGGCCTAAACTGTACATATTCATGACAATGACAAATGACTAAACACCTGGTGTTTCAGAGCCAGCTGGATGGCCCTCTGTGAGTCTCCTGACTTCACGGATAAGCACAGGGCACCACAGGCGGGCAGCATTTGGTGTTCCCCCTTGGGGTCCAGGAAGTCTTGGAGCAGCCTTGAAAAAGTTTGACACTTTCTTCTTAAAATTAAAATGGGTTTAGATGGGATGAGGCTGTTCCGTGTGAATTATTTAGTGCCATTCTTGTGCATGGCATTTTACATAAAATGAGAGGGCACAGACCCCCAATTTAAACCTGAGACAGCAGAGGAAGTGGAGGAAGGGATAAACTGGTGATGAATATGTGATCATTTCATTTACACTTACTTAGGTTTAGTTAATAGAGTAAGGGGAATAGGGAATTGGAAAGGGGGGAGGCTCACTCCAGAGGTGCCAGTAATGAAATGGAAAGCCACATAGCTTCAGACCCTGGAGGCTGAATGGAGTTCTTTTCCTTCTCCCCTTGCTGTCGGTATCCAGTGCTACTTGCATATAAATGTTTAGTGTCTTGAGCTTGTTTAGATGGGTGTCCGGCTTTTCAGGTCAGTTCCTCTGGCCATTGAGTGTTGTTTCAAAATTTGCCCCACTGACACATGTTCTCTATCTGTTCTTCCTCTAGTCTAGACTAGAGGGTGGATGGTTATATGTATGCAGGGGTGGGGGCTGGGAGGGGGTAGTGGTGGTTTGCTTGCCTTCTGATTTCCCAGCTGTTCTTCCCAAGAGAGTGTCATCTCTGTTTACATTCTGAACATGTGCCAAGGGCCTGTGCTATGGAATGATGCCCTAGCTCCCCGAATGCTGATTGGGGATGGGGGATGCTGCACTCTCCATGGTAACAGTGTTGCTAGGAGACAGCAAAGGAATAAAAGACTGGGAGGGATGCCCAGCGGCCTTCCTACCCCTCCTCCTCATCTTCTGCTCTCTCTCGCCCCCCCAAGTGTCTTTGGAACAAGATTATTCCTGAAACATGGCAAGTCCAATTGTGACCATTGCACAGAGGTACCAGCAATGGAGGAATTGCAAACATTTGAAGATTGCGCAGGGAGGCGAACATCTTTTTGCCTGTTCGTTGTACATATGAGGGACCCACTCTGGTGTACCCGTCTGCCAAATTTAATGAAGTGAAAGAGTGTCCACCAATGGTACGGCAGCCTCATTGACTTATAGGTGTAATGCGGGACAAGCTGTGACTAGGTGAGGAATGCCCCTGTTGCCACTTGAGCATAAGGCCTGCTGGCTGTCAGTAAATGGGTTAGTGTAGATCTGCTCATGCGCTCAGGTCGTATGTTGTTTCTGCATAGTGCTCTCCACCACACAAAGAGCATGATGCACATCTCGGGTGCAAAAAGCGCACACAATGCCTTTCCCAGACCAGAAAATAATCTAGTGAAAGAGGCAAGGAAGAACCATAAAGAGACAGGCAGTTACAGGCACACGGGGTCACAGAAAGCTGCCTTGCATTGATTTTTATTTATTTAAAAAATGTATATCCTGTCCTTCTCAACAAGGACTCAAGCTTACCATCGTTTTTTGTTTTAAAGCAAGGGTGCCCAAACCCCGGCCCTGGGGCCACTTGCGGCCCTCAAGGCCTCTCAATGCGGCCCCCAGGGAGCCCCCAGTCTCCAATGAGCCTCTGGCCCTCCTGAGATTTGTTGGAGCCCACTCTGGCCCAATGCAACTGATCTTAGCGTGAGGGCGACTGTTTGACCTCTCGTGAGCTGTGGGATGACCTCTCCACTGCTTGCTGTTTCACGTCTGTGATGCAGTAGCGGCAGCAAAGGAAAGGCCAGTCTTGCTTTGTGCAAGGCCAACCTTGAGCCAACCTTGAGTTAGTAAACAGAGCAGCAACTGTTACCCTGCACATTCCTGATCTCGTCTGATCTTGGAAGCTAAGCAGGGTCAGGCCTGGTTAGTACTTGGATAGGAGACCGATTGGGAATACCGGGTGCTGTAGGCTTATATACCATAGTCTTTTGAGACTGAAGGTTGCCAACCAACCTTGAGCTATTGCAAGAACTTCATTCATTCATATAAGTTCATCTTTAATATATTCATTTATGTAAATTTATTCAAATTTTAAATGTAAATTAATTATTCTTTTTCCCTGGCCCCCAACACAGTGTCAGAGAGCTGATGTGGCCCTCCTGCCAAAAACTTTGGACACCCCTGTTTTAAAGCAAACACAATAGGAAACCTGAATAACAAATAAAAGAGCTAAAACAGCTGTAGGAACTGTAGGAAAATTATAGTAACAAAAATTGATGAAGCCTGATGAAAAAGTCTGTCCTGAATTGGCGACATAAATTAAGCAAGGAAGGTGCCATCCAGAATTGCTGAGCAAGGGACTTTCATAATGCAGGTGCCACCACTGAGAAGTCCTTCCATGAGTTGACGTTCAAACCTCATCTGACTGTCTCTCTAAGGACCTGTGGAAGGGTCTTTCTACAAGATTTTATTGGACAGGCAGATCTTCATGGAGGAAGGTGGTCCTTCAAGAACTGTGACCCTAAGGGTGCAATCCTGCATCACCCTTGGGCCTTGTGCTGGCCCAGGAGTGTTGTGAACGTGGCGTAAAGCAAATTTGCAGCTCCTTGAGTGTGAAGCTGGTGCAAGAATGTGCGCCAGCCTCCCCATGCCGGAAATTCGGATTGCTTGTGGAAAACCCTATGCTCTGATTGGCTGGCACAACACTAAGCCCTTCCCTGCCCACTGGATTTAATACATTTTGCAAGTGAGACCAGAGGTTCTGCTCTTAAAAGGGGAAGGACCAGAGGCGTGTTCCTGCCATATGGCTGCAGTGGGCTGGCCATCCTTCACCACAGATAGCATTATGGGGGGAGGGGTGGTGCCAAGATCCAGGACTTAGGCCAGATTCTAACCCCTCCTCCCTGGAGTTCTGGCCTAGTGCTAGACTGCTCAGATCTGCACCATCTCTTTAGGTGGTGCACTTCCGGGTAGCCCCATTCAGGCTTCTGCCCTGTTACCTAGGGTAAAGGGAATCAATTCCCCTTGCCCTGGATTGCACCACAACCAGCCCCAACCCCAATACAGGCCTAACTTTTAAGACAGCAAAATGTGTGTTGGCCTGTTTACCAATAGTATTGTCAACTTTATAAGTCACTTTGGGCCTTTGCTTCAGCATGGGAAAGGCAGCATATACATTTTTCTAATGATAATGATAACAACACTGTTTGGTAGCTGTTCTGCCAAGTCCCAATCCACTGGGCCTTGTGCTCGCTTAAGGCTAATTAGCTTCCCTTGTTAAACTCACAAGTGCAGCAGGCAAAAGTCAGAGTCCAGTCCCAGTCAAGTCAGGTCAGGTCTCCTCTGGATCAGGTAGCCTCTCCCTCTGGGTGAGGGTAGCCTTTGGTCTTTCTGAAGCTGCCTTTTATCCTTGGTTGTCTCATAATCCAAAATGCAGCTCAGCTGTGAGCTACCTTGCTAGCTCCTTGTTAAGTCCAAATTAGGCTCAGCTGAGCCATCTCTTCAGTCCATGTCCATTCAAAGTCCCATCAAGGTCAAATGAAGCTCAGGTGTCCATCAGAGTCCCATTGGCCTTGATTGATTACAGCTGTGGAGCCAGCCCTTCCATTCCCAGAGCTGTCAAAACATGGAATCGCTGTCAACACCACAGCATCCACCTGATGATCTTCTGATCTTCCATTACAGTAGCAGCTCTTGGTATTGCCAACATTGGTCGGTAGCAGCTGCCCAGGATTTCAGAGAGGAGTCTTTCCCTGATCTACCTGGAGGTGGTAGGGATTGAACCTAGAGCCTTTGGGACGTAAAATGCATGCTCAGCCACTGAACTATGGGGTCTCTTCTACAGATCCATTGGAGTTTGAGGTTTTGTTTTTGCAATAGGAGAGTTGACTAGAAGAAATGAACTAAGAGAGAAGGGATTGTTGTACATGTCGTACACTCCCAGGATTTTGGGGTGCTCAGAGTTCTTGGTTCTCAAACCCTAGAGCCCTCAAGGACCCCTGTTTGGTAGTACTGCCACCACCCTGTACGTGCCAGTGTCTCAGTCCAGGGACACTGAGACCCTCTAGGCTTAATTCTATCCCTTGCAGGCACTGAGCACTTTCTTTAATTGAAGCCTTAGTCCTCAAGTTACTAGTCCTCAATGAGTATTTGGTAGCTTGCTGAACGGCTAGGCAGGATCCTGAACCTTTGTCTCCAACTGACAATGAAACAACTTAGTAAAAGGATTTTTTACTTTATTAAATACATAGGGTTACATAAAGTTACAAAAGGCAGCAAATGCTAGAGGCATAAAACTTCTAGGAAACATATCAGCATTAGAACAACAAAGCTAACTGGCTATCTCTATTATTCCTTACTCTCACCTGGGTCAGCTTTCTTTTGTAGATCTTTCAGCTCCCAGTTACCTAAGAGGCCACCTGGCCCTGGTGGATCAGGCCTCTTCCTGCAGGATCTTGCACCCACAACCTTTTCCACCAAAAGACACCAAAAAGACTGCAACACACCCCTTGGGCTTTGTTCTTATACTTCTCATGCTAACAGGACTGAGGTGACTCTGTACTCATTTAAATTGTCCAATCAGAAGCTCCTGGGGACAGAATCTTCCCAAAGTGGGGCTGGATGCTAGCTCTCCAATCCCCACTGGAGATCCACAGCTGCATTCCCCCTTGATGGGAAACTTTCTGTCTGCTTAGGTGCTACATTATCACCTCCCATTGAGCTGAAAATTCCATTGGCTGTTGTTACTCTCATCCTTGCAGCTAGGAACTGTTCTGCCAAATCCCAATCCAATGGGCCTTGTGCCCACTTAAGGCTGATCAGTCCCCCTTGTGCAACTCACCAGTGCAGCAAGCAAAGGTCAGAGCCCAGTTCCAGTCCACAGATGCCAAGTAAATCAGTCCCATCAATCAGAGTTGCCAAATCAGAGTCCAGAGCCAATAAGCCAAGTTACAGTCCAAGGTCAGTCAAATCCATCAGGTTATCCCTCAAAGTCCAGTCAGATTCCAAATTCAATAAGCCAAGTCAGCCTCCTCTCCTACCTCCGACCAGCCCTCCTTCAAAACCCACCAACCCTTTCTGCCTCAGGTGCTCCTTATATCCCTGAGGGCCCTATTGCCTTCCAGTGGCTGCAGCTGTGCAGCACACTCTGCTGGATGCCCAGGCCTTACCCTTAAAGGGGCCACTGCTGACACCACAGCCTACCTCCTCGCCAGTTCTTCCGAGATTCCAATACAGGAACTGCAAGCCACTTCTCTGTTACTGATTTACCTCGGTTCAGGCTTCACATGCTACTAGGCCTAAACTGTACATATTCATGACAGGGATGGGACATATACAATAAGAAAAGTGATCTAGTGCAGCATTTCTTAATGTTTTTGTCCCCTGATGTACCACTTTGCATGGTCCACCTATCGAAGTATCACTGGAAGTAACTGGTGATAATCTCATCATCAGTGACTTCCAGGTTGGGAGGTGTGATGCAATGCAACAAACCCCAGTAAGAGGCTCAGGATGGACAGGAGGGCTTTTTGAGCATGTGAACGTGCTTTATCGCTTTGCCCTCCAAGCCAAGCGTCCTACTACTGTTTGTTGTGTCACATCACTGGTGTCACTGTAAGGCAGCAGGCATCCAGGGGTCCAGCAAGTACCACCAGACACAACCTCAGGTAACACCTGTGGTACCCTGAGAAGCACTGATCCAGTGTATATGCTAAGGATTTTCCAAGCATGGTAACACAGACTTAAGGGCAAATATGATGGAGGACAAACTCCCACAGGGGTACCCGTGTGATAGATGGATGGTTTGCATCTCTAGCAGGAAAAACAGCAAATAGTCCTGTGGCATCCTGAAGATTAATTGTTGTAGCATAAGTTGTTGTGGAGCCCACAGCTTTAGCAGATTCAGGGCAGGTCTCCTCATAAGTAAGTCCTATTATGTTCAATGGGACTTATTCCCAGGAAAGTGAGGTTAGGATTACAGCCTCAGTGGTTTTCAGTCCATGGCCTACCAGTGGGACACAACCCAATTTTTGGTGATTCACAAAACTGGGTAGATTAGGCTATGTGCATCAAGAGTTAAACAACCTGCTACGGTGTGTGTGTAGCACTGCTGCCCAGTCATCATTTTAGTCCCAGAGGCTTGAGTGGCCTGTAAAGTGAAACTTTTTTTTAGGTAGATCCCAATGCTAAAAAGTTTGGGAACCACTTGTTTTTAAAATGCCACAAGACTATCGGTTGACTTGAAGAAGTAGTAGATCTTGAGGGGACTAGAGATGGGAGGACAGTGTTAGACAAAAATAATTTCAGAATGGGAGAATAGGGCAAGAAGAGGGATGGGTGTGAAAGGAGAAGGAAAGTCAGTGAGGAGGTTTGAGTGGCTACCTTCTAAGAATACATCTATGTAGGCCACCTGGGTTGTCTCTAACACTTTCTGTCACAATTGTTCTGCTGTGAAGTTCTCAACTCTTCATTGCAGGTTCCTTTCAGGGTGCAGATTTCTTTCATACTATAGGTGTTAAATGATGATAGCAAAACCAGGAAGGTTGTGTTATCACTGATTGTTGCTGTCAATGTCTAGTCACTCTGTTTTAACTTCTGTATATATTTGCATAGAATAATTGTAGCTTGAATATTTCCCATTTCATGGCTTCTGGGCCCACTGTTTCTTCTCCATCATTCCATCCCTGAGCACAGAGATCCACTGCTTTAACCCAGTGGATCTCTGGGTTATCTCAGAGATCTGGGTTATCTGGATCTCTCTTATATACTATTCCAGTCCCCCTAACATCAGAAGTCTGGTATGTGGGCAGGACAGATAGAGCCTTTTGGGGTGGCAACTAGAATTTGAAAAACCCTCCTAAGTGCAGTCTAACTGGCTTTAATACTGCAAATACTTTTTTCTTTTTTTAATTCTTTTTTTTTTAATTAATTTTTTTAATTTTGATTTTTTTAAAATTGAAACCTGAGATGGCTGCTGTGTTTTAAGTGGTTGGGAGAGGTGAATTGGAGCCACTGCATTGGGGTGGAAAGTGCTTTGGATGGGGCCTCCTTCACAGTTCTAGCTTCTAGCCTCTGGTTTGAGTGAGGACCTTGTCTGTTGAGACTGGGGCAAGTCTGAGAGGCTTCCTGGCTCTGCCACATGTTTCAAAGGAAATATTTCTTTACCCAGTGCATAATTAATCTGTGGAACTCCTTGCCACAGGATATTCTGATAATCTAGATGCCTTTAAAAGGGAATTGGACAGATTTATGGAGGAAAGCCCTTCACAGTTTACAAGCCATGACGACTGTATGCAACTTCTGGGTTTTAGAAGTATAGCCTCTCTCTGAATGCCAGGTGCATGGGAATGGTGACAGGATGCAGCTCTCTTTTTGTCTTGTATGCTCCCTGAAGCATCTTGTGGGCCACTGTGAGATACAGGAAGCTGGACTAGATGGGCCTTGGGCCTGATCCAGCAGGGTTCTTCTTAGGTTCTCAAGTGTGATCATGGAGTCTTATGGAGTCTTTGAGATTAATTTTTATGGAGGACATTTTGGTTGTGCATGTGTGTGTTTTAGAATTCTTTGTTCTGTGTTGCTTTCTGTAGGTACCTGGATATAGCATAATCTCATTACCTTCCATCACCTTCCTTCTTCGTTCCTAGCTCTTATATACTACTTCATGTGATCTTTGTCCTTCCACCACCCTCAACCATCCAAAGGTCTACTGCTTCTCAAGACCCTGTCTTTTCTCCCTTGCCTTCTTCATGCCTCCCAAAACACCGGTATGATGCTCTCTTGCTTACTTCCTTCAGATCCCTTCTTAAAATATATCTTTTCCATGAAGCCCCTGGCATTGTACCTTAGTCCTCATTCTATGCTGTAACTAAGCTTGTGCATGAAATTGAAAGAATTGCATGTTCTTTCATCACTGGTTCTTCCCATCTGTTCCAGCGCACCCCTTTGTTCAAAAACTTCAAAGAGCCTGAGTAGGGTGTTGTTGGTTCCTTCTGATGTTGGTTGGATGGGACAGAAATAAATAACATACAGCCTGGAGAGATGTACATTTAAGCCAGAATCTCTGCACTAAAACTGAAGTCTGATTGCACATAGTAGGATGTTAAAACTCTCCTTAATGCTTTCCCTACTTTAAGAATGCAAAATACTTTCCAGAAACAACAACTAGTATTTAAGGAGAGAATGGTGTTTTCCCACGGCATGGAAAATAAACATCCATGCTGTTGGGTTTTCAGGATCTCAGTGTCAGTGATTTGCATAAAAGCCTTGTGTGTCATTTATAAGGACATAAGAAGAGCCCCGCTGGATCAGGCCATAGGCCCATCTAGTCCAGCTTCCTGTATCCCAGGGAGCACACCAGATAACAAGAGACCTGCAAGGCCTCCTGGGAATTGTAGTTAAGAACATAAGAACAGTCCCACTGGATCAGGCCATAGGCCCATCTAGTCCAGCTTCCTGTATCTCACAGCGGCCCACCAGATGCTTCAGGGAGCCACACAACAAGAGACCTGCATCTTGTTGCCACTCTCTTGCATCTGGCATTCTGAGGTAACCTATTTCTAAAACCAGGAGGATGCACATGCCCATCAGGGCTTGTACCCTGTGATGGATTTTTCCTCCAGAAATCTGTTCAATCCCCTTTTAAAGACATCTAGGCCAGATGCCATCACCACATCCTGTGGCAAGGAGTTCCACAGACCAATTACATGATGGGGGAAGAAATATTTTCTTTTGTCTGTTCTAACTCTCTGAACTCTCAATTTTAATGGATGTCCCCTGGTTCTGTTGTTGCGTGAGAGGGAAAAGAGCATCCCTCTGTCCACTCTATACATCCCCTGCATAATTTTGTATGTTTCAAATTTTGTACTTCTGAAACATACACAGGCCTACAATTTTTTTTTTTTAAGTTTCCAAGGTTGTTCGGAATATTTTTGAGGTGCTAAATCCAAAAATGGCATCAGTTTTGCGATTGGCTCTAGATTTGGGGGTATGGCATAGCCACCTTATATACCAGTGGTTCTCAAACTCTCTGGGAACTGGAGGGGAAGGGAACTGTTTGAGAGACTGTTTGATCTCTGGGAGAGTTTGAGAGCCATTAAGTCTTTGTGGGGGAGGGAGGGAGGCAGCAGGGGCGAGGGGAAGGCAGCGACGCGATCCCCAGGATTGCGCTGCTCAGGGGGGCTGCAGGGACTGGGATGTACTCACCAGTCCCTGCAGCAGCCTTCCCGGGATGTGGGGAGCCCTGCGCGAGCGCCTGCAGGGCTCCCTAGCCGCTTTGAAGTGAAAGTAGAGCGTTCGCACTCCACTTCCCGTTTTGCGGAAGTGGAGCGCGAACGCTCCACTTTCACTTTCTGCATGCTGGGGAGCCCTGCAGATGCTCGCACAGGGCTCCCCGCACCCCAGGAAAGCTGCTGCAGGGACTGGTGTGTACATCTCAGTCCCTGCAGCCCCGTTAGCTGCCTTCCCCCCCTGCCCCCATCACTTAAGGGGGTAGAAGCCAGGGCCCTCAGGCTGGGGCATCGCGACACCCCAGTCTGAATACCACTGTTATATACTGATTCAAGCAGCTTCCTCAGGAGGAAGCCAACACCTTGGCTTTCTCATGAGGAAGTTGCTTGAATAGGCATATAAAAGGGCTGTGCTGTACCCCCCAAAACTAGAGCCAATTGGGCAAAACCAATACCATTTTTTGATTCAGCACTCCTAACATACTCAAGAGTTGTTGGCAACCTTCAGTCTCGAAAGACTATGGTATCGCGCTCTGAAAGGTGGTTCTGGAACAGCGTCTAGTGTGGCTGAAAAGGCCGATTCGGGAGTGACAATCCCTTCCACACTGGGAGCAAGTGCAGTCTGTCCCTGGTCTGTCTCCCTGGCTATGGGCCTTCCTTCTTTGCCTCTTAGCCTCAGACTGTTGGCCAAGTGTCTCTTCAAACTGGAAAAGGCCATGTTGCACAGCCTGCCTCCAAGCGGGCCGCTCAGAGGCCAGGGTTTCCCACTTGTTGAGGTCCACTCCTAAGGCCTTCAGATTCCTCTTGCAGATGTCCTTGTATCGCATCTGTGGTCTACCTGTAGGGCGCTTTCCTTGCACGAGTTCTCCATAGAGGAGATCCTTTGGGATCCGGCCATCATCCATTCTCACGACATGACCGAGCCAACGCAGGCGTCTCTGTTTCAGTAGTGCATACATGCAAGGGATTCCAGCACGTTCCAGGACTGTGTTGTTTGGAACTTTGTCCTGCCAGGTGATGCCGAGAATACGTCGGAGGCAGTGCATGTGGAAAGCATTCAGTTTCCTCTCCTGTTGTGAGTGAAGAGTCTATGACTCGCTGCAGTACAGAAGTGTACTCAGGACGCAAGCTCTGTAGACCTGGATCTTGGTATGTTCTGTCAGCTTCTTGTTGGACCAGACTCTCTTTGTGAGTCATGGTTCAGGATGTGGACTCACCTCCCTGCATTACAATCTCTGCACATGAACTGGAAGTTGTCCATGACTTTGTGTACCTTGGCTCAACGATCTCCGACACTCTTTCTCTCGATACCGAGCTAAACAAACGCATCGGTAAAGCAGCTACTCAAGAATAGGTCTTGCTATTAAGGCATAAGAACATAAGAACAGCCCCACTGGATCAGGCCATAGGCCCATCTAGTCCAGCTTCCTGTATCTCACAGCGGCCCACCAAATGTCCCAGGGAGCACACCAGATAACAAGAGACCTCATTCTGGTGCCCTCCCTTGCATCTGACATAGCCCATTTCTAAAATCAGGAGGTTGCACATGCACATCATGGCTTGTAACCCATAATGGATTTTTCCTCCAGAAACTTGTCCAATCCCCTTTTAAAGGCGTCCAGGCCACACGCCATCACCACATCCTGTGGCAAGGCAGCAAAATGCGTGTCGTCCTGTGTAATAGTTGATATCAAAAATCACATGTTTTGGTCCCTGGTTTTTTCTTCTACAACAAAAGGCAAGGTTTAACTCGGCATGTTGAGTAGACAGTCATTCATTCAGTTTTAAGACATGAGTATAGGCTGAAATACATTCACGGGGCATGTGATCAATAATTTAAAACCAAGTTATTTTGAAAGTATCATTTAATATGAGTGAGTTGGGATTGCAAAAGATGCCTTTCCACCTGTAGAAGATGTTGTTCGCACTTGAAAGGGATCCATTGCATTTTGAACTTCACCAGTGGTTCTCACACATTTAGCACCGGGATCCACTTTTTAGAATGAGAATCTGTCAGGACCCACCCGAAGTGATGTCATGACCAGAAGTGACATCATCAAGCAGGACAATTTTTGACAAGCCTGGGCTGCAGTCCTACCCATACTTACCCAGGCGTAAGTGTCATTGACTATAATTGCTGAAAGAATATACATAGTAGCTTATTAAGAGCCCAACCCTGTGGTCGGTGGCATGGCTCTGTGCCGCTGACCACAGTTGCAAATGTGCCGAAAGGCACGTTCGCAGGGCTCACCGCCGGGCTCATGCCAGTGTTAGCCCAGTTCCAGCCGGTGCTGGGCTAGTGCGGGGCAGTCGCCCAGGTTCCGCGGCTTGGTGGTCTCCCGGGCCACAGAGCAGCAGAACAGGTGGTGGGGGCATGGACGGGGGCATTGCGGGGACGGGGCATTCCAGGGGAGGGAGGAGGCCAGCGGGGGTGGGGAGGAGGCGTGCCGAGGAGCAGGTGGGAGGCATGCCGGGGGGTGGGTGGGAGGAGGCTGCGTGGAGCTGAGCTCAATAGGATCCAGGGCGCTCGTGGAGGGGCTGCTTACCTTACTCAGGGGAAGGGGACAAACGTCCCCTTCTCCCAAGGAGCCTCCCGCAGTAGCATGGGAGACACAGGATTCGGCGGCAGCCTGGGCGCTCTGGGCAGCTCAGGATTGGGCTGTAAAAGCACAGGGCTGTAACATTTCCCCAAATGCAGTCACATGCCATGGTAGCATCAAGTTCAATACATAAAGAAAAATAAAATACTGAAGTGAATGGGAACCCACCTGAAATTGGCTCGCGACCCACCTTGTGAGTCCCAACCCACAGTTTGAGAAACACTGAACTAGACTGTCACATGAGAAAAGTGAATCCAGAGATAATCTCCTGCTTGTGCAAATGCATGGGTAACCTCTCGCACAAGCAGGATTAGTGAAGGCTGCTATGAAACAGACTTTTTATAGCAAGTCGGTGAACTGTTTTGCAAACTTTTGGCAAACATTTGTGGATCGGCAGCAGCAAACGTCACTAGGTTTGCATCACCCAGTGCAGGAGGCCAGTGCAGCATCCCCATGATGGTCCTTCTCCCATGTAGCAGTCAGGGCAACACTGTGGGCAGTGAGCATGGTGATGTACTGTCACCTTGCCCCTGCTGGTTTTTTGGCTATAACTTGACAGAATAGGGATATTTCAATGCGGTTTGTTTCATTGTTTCTGCATTAAATTACACATTGATTAATATAAGAACATAAGAACATAAGAACAGCCCCACTGGATCAGGCCATAGGCCCATCTAGTCCAGCTTCCTGTATCTCACAGCGGCCCACCAAATGCCCCAGGGAGCACACCAGATAACAAGAGACCTGCAAGGCTTTCTGGGAATTGTAGTTAAGAACATAAGAACAGCCCCACTGGATCAGGCCATAGGCCCATCTAGTCCAGCTTCCTGTATCTCACAGCGGCCCACCAAATGCCCCAGGGAGCACACCAGATAACAAGAGACCTCATCCTGGTGCCCTCCCCTACATCTGGCATTCTGACTTAACCCATTCCTAAAATCAGGAGGTTGCGCATACTCATCATGGCTTGTACCCCATAATGGATTTTTCCTCCAGAAACTCGTCCAATCCCCTTTTAAAGGCGTCTAGGCTAGACGCCAGCACCACATCCTGTGGCAAGGAGTTCCATAGACCGACCACGCGCTGAGTAAAGAAATATTTTCTTTTGTCTGTCCTAACCCGCCCAACACTCAATTTTAGTGGATGTCCCCTGGTTCTGGTATTATGTGAGAGTGTAAAGAGCATCTCCCTACCCACTCTGTCCATCCCCTGCATAATTTTGTATGTCTCAATCATGTCCCCCCTCAAGCGTCTCTTTTCTAGGCTGAAGAGGCCCAAACGCCTCTTCATGATATATATAACATGATAATATTATTCAAAAATAGCAAGAATTAAAAATTTTTGGTGAGTAGTGGTGTCACCCCCCCCATGCGCATCACCTGGTGCATCCCACACCTCCAGCACCCTCCTAATAATGCCACTGGCGGTATGAAGTTCCTGTTCATGGTTCTTTGGATCCAAACTCCTGAATCGTTTTTTGTCCAATTTTTAAAATGTTTAATTTGAATTTTTTAAAAATTGATTTTTATTCACTCCAGACTCTTGTCAGTTCCTCTGCTAGGGATGTCCTTGCCCATTTAAAGACATTTTCAGCCCAGTCCTATCCTTTGCCATGTGAGAGCATGCAGCCATACCAATGGAGCACATGTTGTATGCTATGGTGGGTCAGGGGGAATCAGTCAGTCTACAGGAGGTAAGTAAAAGTATTTTTACTTAACTCCTGGTAGGCTTTATGATTGTCTATAACAGGGGTGCCCAAACCCTGGCCCTGAGGCCACTTGTGGCCCTCAAGGCCTCTCTATGTGGCCCTCAGGGAGCCCCTAGTCTCCAATGAGCCTCTGGCCCTCCGGTGATTTGTTGAAGCCCACACTGGCCGGATGCAACTGCTCTCAGCGTGAGGGCAACTGTTTGGCCTCTCGAGTGCGCTGTGGGATGAGGGCTCCCTCCACTGCTTCTTGTTTCACGTCTGTGATGCAGTAGCAGCAGCAGAGGGAAGGCCAGCTTTGCTTTGCGCAAGGCCTTTTATAGGCCTTGAGCTATTGCAAGACCTTCATTCATTCATATAAGTTCATCTCTAATATATTCATTTATGTAAATTTATTCAAATTTTAAATGTAAATCAATTCGTTTTTCGTCTGGCCCCCGACACAGTGTCAGAGAGATGATGTGGCCCTCCTGCCAAAAACTTTGGACACCCCTGGTCTATAGTTCTCCTCGGAGCTATGTCAGACATTTTGCTGTCACGAGCTGTAGGGGGAACGGTGTTGGGTTGGAAAATGGGGGATAAGATCCTGTGAAAGTGACTGTAGCCAGATCCACCCCCTCCCATCCTTGACATGCCCTTCCGGTTCCTCCCCCTTGCTGCCCATGAACCACACCTCCCCCCTCCCCGACCTGCTTGCCCTGGTGCCATCCAGGGTTCACAGCAGCAGAGACCTACCTCTGCAGCCATCTTGCTGCAGCAGCGCAATATTTACGCTGTCTAAGAGCCTTTTACGCTGCCCCGCTGTTGCAAAAGACCCATAGGATTGGGCCATTTGACTGTATGAGGATCACTCTTTTATTTTTATTTTTTGTTCTCATGTGCTTCTGAATACTGTGTGCTTTCATTAAGAAATTATTTTCTCCTTCAGGAAGAGCTTTTAGGTTTGTGTCTTCTGAGTTTTGACGCATTTGTGATTTCAAGAGAGGCTACTTAATGGATTCTGTATGATAGCAGTACCTGAGCTCGTCCTTCAAGCAATTTCTGGCCACTTATACCAGTTATTGGATATATTCTGGGTCAGCTGGAGGCAGCACAGTGGTTTCTCCTCTGGCTGACTGCAAATCAAAGCAGGTAGTCAAGTCGAACCCTATTCGCTTGAACTGAAAAACATAATGTTTCTGTGAACTTTGATGTGTTGTGAGTAGAGATGTTGCCAAACATTTGAAATTTATCTGGTTTGGAGTACAAATGTGTCCAGTTGGCAATGCTCAGATATATGAAGAATTTTCAGCTTGGAATGCAATATGAGATTTTGCGCATGTGTGTGCCAAAGTTATTTTAACATTAACCCCATACTCTGCCTGAAGTTGTCTTTGGTAAGTGTGAAACTGTGGCCTGACCATTCTGTTAACCAGCAAGTTACATAAGAACAGCCCCACTGGATCAGGCCATAGGCCCATCTAGTCCAGCTTCCTGTATCTCACAGCGGCCCACCAAATGCCCCAGGGAGCACACCAGATAACAAGAGACCTGCAAGGCCTCCTGGGAATTGTAGTTAAGAACATAAGAACAGCCCCACTGGATCAGACCATAGGCCCATCTAGTCCAGCTTCCTGTATCTCACAGCGGCCCACCAAATGCCCCAGGGAGAGCACCAGATAACAAGAGACCTGCAAGGCTTCCTGGGAATTGTAGTTAAGAACATAAGAACAGCCCCATTGGATCAGGCCATAGGCCCATCTAGTCCAGCTTCCCGTATCTCACAGCGGCCCACCAAATGCCCCAGGGAGCACACCTGATAACAAGAGACCTGCATCCTGGTGCCCTCCCTTGCATCTGACATAGCCCATTTCTAGAATCAGGAGGTTGCGCATACACATCATGGCTTGTACCCCGTAATGGATTTTTCCTCCAGAAACTTGTCCAATCCTTTTTTAAAGGCGTCCAGGCCAGATGCCGTCACCACATCCTGTGGCATTGGTTCTCTTGATTATTTCATGCCATTTCCTGTGCGTATCTAAAAAATTTTCTTGTTCATCAGTGCCTGATTTTGCAGGTAGTTCCTAGGGGCAAAATCAGATGGCTGTTGGTGGGCCACTATGACATACAGGAAGCTGAACTAGATGGGCTTTTGGTCTGATCCAGTGGGGCTCTTCTTATGTTCTTAAGGTACATTCCTGCAACACTATCACCCAGGGCTATGGTATTGCTAGCATAGCTAGAGGGAGTGCAAAGCACTATGTTTTTCAGGGAGCCGCACTGCAGCATGCAAGGGACCCCCCCCCCCTGCTTTGGAGCCATTCCAGATGGGGAGGGAGCAAAATGAATGCCTCTGAAGGGGAGGGGTCTGTTGCACACTGCAGTGAGGCTTCCTTCAAAATTTAGTGCTTTGTACCCCCCTAGGTATGCCACTGTATGAATGTGCGTGCCATTGGAACCTTGTTGAAGATAAGTGCCCTGATGGGAGACTCCTTGTGATTTCCATGTCTAGCACCTTGATTTTCACAGAGGAAAAAAGGCAAGATATAAAAGAATAAGCATCACAAGCGTTACGAAGACAACTCTTAAGAGAAGGTAAGCTTTTCCTCGTGCATTTGCAGAAGCAGCTCATAAACAACTGAACCAATTTCACATTGAACCAAGGGGATATTTGCATCACTAATTGACTGCATAAACGGGTTATGGGAAATGCTTCCACAGGATTTATGAATGCATTTTATGTGTGTATAAAATGCAACGGAAACAGAGCAGAATTTCTGAAAAGCTGTTGTAAATTCATAAAACCAGGAATTTAGGGCAGTGGTTTTCAAACTTTTTAGCACCAGGACCCCCTTTTTGAACAGGGGTGTCCAAAGTTTTTGGCAGGAGGGCCACATCATCTCTCTGACACTTTGTCAGGGGCCAGGGGGAGAAAAAAAAAAGAATTAATTTACATTTAAAATTTGAATAAATTTACATAAGTTTACTTAAATGAATATATTAAAGATGAACTTATACAAATGAATGCTTGCAGTAGCTCAAGGCCTATAAAAGGCCTTGCACAAAGGCCTTTGCCACTGCTACTGCATCACAGACGTGAAACAGCAAGCAGTGGAGGGTGACCTAATCCCACAGCTCACGTGAGAGGTCAAACAGTCGCCCTCACACTGAGAGCAGTTGCATCGGGCCAGCACGGGCTCCAGCAAGTCTCTGGAGGGCTCATTGGAGACTCATTGGAGGCTGGAGGCTCATTGGAGACTGGGGGCTCCCTGAGGGCCGGATTGGGAATCCTCAGGGGCCGCAAGTGGCCCCAGGGCTGGGGTTTGGGCACCCCTGTTTTAGAATGACATTCTGCCGGGACCAACCAGAAGTGGTGAGATTAACCTGGCAGTGATGTCATGCCGGAAGTGACACCATCAATTTAGGCTTCAAACCAAAGCCGTGATCAGCTAAAGGTCTCATTGCATACCACACTTGTGCTGTTATTTTGCATAGCTTGAAATTCAAACGTTCCAGCTCGGAAATCAAAGCAGAATGCAGACTTAGATCCTTCTCCAAGCCCACAGCCCTCC
This sequence comes from Tiliqua scincoides, assembly GCF_035046505.1. Taxonomy (NCBI): domain Eukaryota; kingdom Metazoa; phylum Chordata; class Lepidosauria; order Squamata; family Scincidae; genus Tiliqua; species Tiliqua scincoides. The sequence continues at coordinate 16,602,285 of NC_089830.1, read as the reverse complement.
CCACTTTCCAACATCCCACCTTCCTACCTATTCAGGGCCAAGTATCCTGTCTCTCTCCCACCGGAGCCTCTTCCCCATCCAACAGCTCTGTAACCTGTATTTTCAGCTCTGTATTTTCAACAGTGGCTGACTTAGGTGCTATGCAACCCACCTGAAATTGACCCATGACCCACCTAGTGGGTCCCCACCCACAGTTTGAAAAACACTGAGGATAATCTGATTGTTTGTCTAGTACGCACTCTATAGTTATCAAAAACATCAGAATTATATGAAATTGCATAATTTTTGTAGTTTGGTTCACATGTCAGTGTAATGACATTTGATCAAGCAGTGATTCCTCAAATGTTTTTGCTTGTCATTCAGACAATAAACTTGAATGAACTGTCCCCTTCTGAAATTAGCAAAAGGGAGAGGTGTGTGATGGTTGTGCCTCCTGTTCCAGAACATTTTGCCCACTTCTGCCATGTGTCACTGAGATGTGCACAAGTGGCTCCTGGCCATGTGTATGTCTGCACACTTTGAGCGAAAAAGGCATGTTTTAAATAGTGGTTCTATTTCGCAGGGAAGGACACCTCTTCCAACTGCCCCTGATAACCCCAGCATTGCATCTTTTCCTGTGGCTGTTTCCCAGTGGCTCTTGTCAGGGCCTAAGAGAGAGGAGGAAAGGGAATAATTTGTACCCAGCCCAGGGTCGAAAGGGGGCCCAGGAGCCAAAGGAGGGGCCCCAGAAATTTCCTGGGATCTTACATTTTCCTATCTACTCAGACTTGTTGCCTGCTGGGGACACTACTGATGCCACATGGGTTGGTAGACCTGGGCTTCAAAGATTTTTCCAGCTATCTCTATCCTCCCCCTACCCTGTTTTGCTCCTCCCTGCCCCTATTCTGCTTGCCCATCACCACCCTCCCCCACTCCCCCTCCCTCTTTGCAAAGGGGCCCAAAAGAAACGTTGTACCCCCTGATAAAATCTCTCTCAAAGGCCCTGGCTCTTGTATCTTCCTGCAAGGCCGTGTGAGTCCTTTGTGATTGTTTAAGATGGTTCTGGGACGAGGAATCATCGTGTCCTTCATTTTGCTACATGGACTGCTTTGTGAATTTTCGTTGAAATGTGGCATACAAATATTTTGATCATCAGGATTAGTGCTGAAACAAAATGTGTCATTCCCCCCCCCCCTTAATTCTCTGCTCCATTTGCAGCTGGTGAAAGAGGGGACAGGATTTTGGTAGTTTTGCAGGGAGGTGAAATGGTGCTGCTTGTTGGATTGCTACAAAACAGATGGCCAGTCATGAAAAGGGGAAAGCCAACGGTAAAGGTCACCCATTTTCCTTTCACTCCCTACTTCCTTCCTGCAAAGCTGCCTTCCGTCCATCACCTGGTATCTGGGTTTTCCTTGCAACCCTTCCCTTGAAGGATGCCCAGCTGTCCTCTTCTCTCTTACCTTTCCCTCCTCTTTTGGGAGGAGAAGCTTTTCAGAGAGTTCCCCACCTATGCTGGGGTGCAAGCCAGCCATGTAAGCATCAGGTTGGGTTGACTGAACTCCCTCAGGTGGCGAAACTCCCAGCAACATGAATTCATATTAACATTTGCTTGCGTAAAACGTTTGAGAGGGAATAGACACTTTGGGGGCCCAGCAAGTAGCATCTTCTCTGCCTTAGCGTTGTTGGTTAATAAACTTTTAGGCTGAGAACCTACAGATGTTGGCTTGAAGAAAAAACCTACAGATGTTGCCTTGGGGAAAAAATACTTTTAGGATGGAAATGTTAATGCAAAATATACCCTTATGCCAGAAATCCGTGTAGGACAGAGCTTGTTCACATGAAATGCGCTTTGCCCCTTTTGTCTCCTCTCCGCTCCAAAAATTATATATATACAGACGTTCCCCTCATATCCACAAATCTTTGAGTCGGTGGGGCATTACAGTACTTTTTGAAGCACAGGTGTTTCTTGCTTAACAAAATAACATTCTTGCTCAGCTGAAGAACTTGATGTACAGACAACCAGCCTACATGGTTGTTAATTGCTAACTGAGTGTTAATAGGAAGCAAGAGCTGCCCTGCTTCCTGTTAAGGTTTGGTGTCCTCCCTGTAGAGTGCAGGCTGCTTGACTGCATGTTGTGTTCTTCAGTTAAGCAAGAATGTTCCTTTGTTAAGCAAGAAACGCCCGTGCTTCAAGCTCTACTATAGAAAAATGAAGGTAAAGGGCAGTAGTTGGCAACCTTCAGTCTCGAAAGACTCTGGTATCGCGCTCTGAATGGTAGTTCTGGCACAGCATCTAGTGTGGCTGAAAAGGCCGATTCGGGAGTGACAATCCCTTCCACACTGGGAGCAAGTGCAGTCTGTCCCTGGTCTGCCTCCCTGGCTATGGGCCTTCCTTCTTTGCTTCTTTGCCTCAAAGGAGCGCTATTTACATATGGTTCCCCTGTATCCACAGTTTGCATATCCATAGAATTGTAGTGGTGGTGGAATGGAACCCCTGTGGGTACAGGGGGGATGCCTATATATATTTTACCCCCACTGACTAGATCAGGGGTGCTCAATAGGTGGATCTACCGGTAGATCGCGAGGCAAAATGAGTAGATTGTGGAGTGCTGACCCCCCCTTCAGGTGCCTCTGGGAGGAAACGCCAGGAGTAAGGCCCATTGTACTCAATGGGGCTTACTCCCAGGTAAGTGTGGCTAGGATTGGAGCCTCACAGCCTAATCCTAGGCATGTCTACTCAGGAGTAAGTCCTGTTATACTCAGTGGGGCTCAAGGTACACCAACATACATTGTACACATAAATGTTATATGTTATGATGGTGCGAACATTGTAAAAAAAACTCTGGTAGTTCTCCGGGCCTTGCTGGGTTTCAAAGTAGCTCTCGAGCCAAAAAAGTGTGAGCACCCCTGGACTAGATTATGACCATACAAAGCACTTCCCCTGCAACTGTGGTTGAATAGGAAGGTTGTTGGTCTCTTCTGAAACACACAGAGTGTTGGGCTTCTGCAGGCTTCTCTTATGAGTGAGAATCAAAATTGGGGGAAATGACAAAAGAGGCCCTGCCCTGAGTTTTCACAGAATTAGCCACCAATGTAGATGAAATATCAAGCACCTCCTCCTGGCTGTTGTCCCAAGGCAGAAGGACAATGTAACTTCACCGTGGCTTGCCTTCCATCACCACAGGTCATGTTTCTCCATACAGGTCAGTGAGGGAGTAGTGCATTCACATGGAGCCAGGAGACTAGGTCCACTGTAGAACCACATACGGTAGGGATCAAATGTGCATCCAGAGATAGAGCCTGTTTATGACTCGCTATCCTGAGCAGAATACCACTTAAGACTTGGAGGCACCATCCCCTATTCAAAGATGGGCCCTGGGGGGAACTCAGCTGGTTTGACCTTTTGGAGAGCAAGCAAAATTTCACCTGGTGGGAACAATTAGCAGCTTGATGTCTCTTTGCTAATTCTGAACTCTTGTATGATTTTTTTTTTAACTTGAAAGAAGCCTCTACATTGCCATGTCAAGGAGGATACATCTGCTCCTGGGTCTCTTCCACTCTTTGCTGCCTTTTTCTTTCATCTTCCTCCCTCCTCCCTTCTTTCTCTCTATCCCATGATGCTTTGCACCCCAGCAAGCTGATGCCATATAAGAAGAGTGGCTGTTTTGCTGCCTGTTCTTCTGATGGCAGAAGGAGAAAAGTACCTGGCACCACTCGGAGACGGAACATGCCAAGCTTCTGACAGCGTCCTCCTCGTTTTGTCTCCTCTGGCTTTCTTTATCCCCCCTTCCTGACATCCGCAGCCTCCTGTGGGCAGAGGGCACAAGGTGGGCATCCACAAGGGTTTTGGGCAGGTGCTGGCCTGAAGGAAATGGGGAGCCGCGCACCAAAGGGGGTAAGGTTTTTTTAATCCCCCCGTCTTCTTGTGCTGTGTTAAAACAAAATAAATAAGTTGCTGTGTATGTTCAGATCTTGCTACTTTTGTTGGCTCGCTCTCCGGTTCTGCCAGGCAGGCAAAGCAGCCAGAGAAGGGAGGGGAGGGAGGAGAGGGTGGCACAGAATCACTACAGTTGGGATGAAGGTTGGCAGGGAAGCCGTGAGACAGAGGGAGAGGGAAAGAGAATAAAGCTGGCATGGGCTGGAGGTCTGCCAAGGATGCTTGGCAGAGATGCCAGGGAAGGCTGGGGCAGCGGGACGAGGCAATGCAATATATGTTAGTGGGGGTGTGTACGGAAATGGTGAAAGATGGATAAGCAGTGTGCCTGTTTTTTTTTGGGGGGGGGGAGGAATCCTAGACCCCTACATTAGACACTTGTTTTGTGACTATGTGTGCTTTGGGGTTTGGTTTTGTTTTGCTTTGGTTCTATTTTCAAAGATGGCAAACCACTTTGTCTTTTGAATTTTTTTTCTCCTCTTCTTGCGGACATGGGTTGGTTGGGTCTGTTTATTTATTTATTTTCGGCGGCGCAGGGCGTTGCTTTCAGAGAGCACAACCATTCCAGGGCTGATTGAATTGAATCCGGGCCAAGGAAATTATGTAGCCTGTTTGTTTCACTTGGAAAAGGGTGATGGGGGGAGGGAGACAGAGAGAGAGAGAGAGAGAGAGAGAGAGAGAGAGAGAGAGACTGGGAGGAATCAGCTGCCAAGCTGCCTGGCCACCTTGGCAACGCAACAGCAAGCGGCTGCAAGCGGGCCTCCACACCTTTTGTCTTCTCTTGGGTCTCCGTCCTTGCCCCTTCGGTTCCCTGCCCGGCTTTGGCTGATTCACAGTTGCACCCCTAAGTGGGCAACCTTCGGACTCCATAGTGGGGCAACTTGGGACAGGTAGGAAAATTAATGGCAAAAGCATCCATTCCAAGTCTCCATCCTCCTATTTTACTTTTGATGCTGAAAACTTTGAGGTCCGGTGGGGTATGTGATTTGGGGGATGGGGAGTGGTGGGGTTCAGGTGAGAGCCGGCTGTGGACACCGTAAAAACTGTTCTGGGTTTCAGTCTGCTTTGTTATGTCTTGGGCAGCAGATTCTTCTCTGGTTTCTCAGACTTTTGAATTTGATCAAGTTCATCCTTGTGGACCTCACCATTAGGGGAAAATCTCTCTGCCCCATAAACCCCCTTCTGCAACATGCCTTGTGCTTGTGCATGCTGAGCCTTGAGGGGCGGATGAGGCAAAACTGCAAACATGGCTGCATCTCTCCTGGTTTAGGGATTGCCAAGGCATTGCAGACCCTGGTGGGTGGGTGTGGTCCAGGAGGCCAGAGCGAATGCTGGGAAGCAGATCTCCAATAGAGGGCGGTTTGCATAGGACCCAGAGCGTCTAATACGGATTTGCAGTCAGGAAAGTGAGTGCTGGGCGGAGCCTTGCCCTTAACTGTTCTTTCCTACTGGGAACTGCTCACTGTGAATCTGACTCTGATAATGCTAGTTTGGTACCTGGTATGTATGTGTAAGATCTGAAATATCTTACCATGAGTGATTTCAGGAAAACAGGCCATGTGGTCCTTTATTTTCAAAGAACAGTCCCAGTTTCCTAGTATCTATCTATCCCTTGTAAATTATTGTCCTGATTTTGCATTTTGAGCATGCTTGATATATATACATTATAGGGCAGTTCCCAGACTGTGGGTCGTGACCCACCATTGGGTTGCAAGCCAATTTCTGTTGGGTCGCAAACCCAGAGGAGCGTTTAGTTTTTTTTAGCTTAACAACATTCTAATGCATTCTAGCAGTTTACTCTTCCATTGCATTCAAGGACTTGTCGTTCTTTCTTTCCACCCATTCTGTTTTTATCCTGAAGTACTGTGATCCCATGATGCCCTTTCGTTGTCAGAAGTGCATGTGCGCGATTGAATCTGACAGAGACCTTAGAGATCCAAAGCTTGTTTGCATCCTGCATTCCTCTCCCTGAGCCATTTGGGCCCCCCGGGGATGAATGTTTGGGTGCAGACTTAAGAGAGCTTCTGCCAAAAGTACATAAGAGGAATTTGTGGGAATGGGGAAGTGGCAAGGGGGGGGCTGAGAGGTGGTGGAGCCCTTTTTGGACCAAATGGAGAGTGGATGTGGGTCACAGTGCTAAAATGTTTGGACACCACTGTGCTATTGCATGCATATGCCATTCTTGATCTCTGGTAGGGCTGGCCCATCCATGAGGCCAATGGAAGCAGTTGCTTCAGGCAACAGATTGATGAGAGGTACCCGTCTCTGTCTGCCTGCTTGCCTTCACTGCTTCATCTTCCACTCCCTGGAGTGGAAAAGGAAGAGGGAGACAGAGAGGTAAATTCATTAAAAAAATCCATTATGGGTTGCAAGCCATGATGTGCATGTACAACCTCCTGATTTTAGAAATGGGCTATGTCAGAATGCCAGGTGCAAGGGAGGGCACCAGGATGAGGTCTCTTGTTATCTGGTGTGCTCCCTGGGGCATTTGGTGGGCCGCTGTGAGATACAGGAAGCTGGACTAGATGGGCCTATGGCCTGATCCAGTGGGGCTGTTCTTATGTTCTTAACTACAATTCCCAGGAAGCCTTGCAGGTCTTCTTGTTATCAGGTGTGCTCCCTGGGGCATTTGGTGGGCCGCTGTGAGATACAGGAAGCTGGACTAAATAGGCCTATGGCCTGATCCAGCGGGGCTGTACTTATGTTCTTATAGGTAGAGGAAATGTGAAGAGGAGGGGAGTACTCAGCTGAAACGCTGGAGAATGGGAGCAGCAGAGGCTGGCAGATTGTTGAGTATGGGGGCAGCATTTAGCATGTCGCTTCAGGTGGTCTTGGGCCAGCTCAGGTCTACGGAAGACAAATCCCAGAGTGGGGAGATGGAAGAAGAGATGGATGGATCTTAATAATAAGCATTTGTATAGAACAATTAAGCATTTAAAGCACTTCTTATGGACTGCTATATCTAGTAGTCTTTACAACAATCTTGTGAATCGAGTCATATTATTCCTATATCGCAAGCAGGGATGACTGAGGCTAAGAGGGCATGGCTTGCCTAAGCCATTAGTGTGGTGGTTCTCAAACCTTTTAGCAGCAGGACCCACTTTTTAGAATGACAATCTGTTGGGACCCACCAGAAGTGATATCATTAACCTGGAAGTGTGACTGGAAGTGCCACGTCATCAAGCCGGAAAATTTTTAACACCCCCCCCCCCATGCAACAAAATCAAATGAAGTAAGCAAATAAATTAAAAGTTTACAATATGTATAAGTTAAAAAGTTTATATAAAATAAAGAAGAACCCACTTAACTCTCCCAAGCAGTTGCTGATCCGTTTAAAAAAAATTCCCCAAATATCTCAAAGGCTATAATCCCACCCACTCTTACCCAGGCATAAGCCCCTTTGATTATCATTGTTAAAAAGCATGTATGTAGTAGCCTGTGAAAAGTACAGATCTGTCACATTTCCGCAAATGCAGTCACATACTGTGAAAGCAGCAAGTCTAATATATTAAAAAATAAAATACACATTGAAATGAATGGGGACCCACCTGAAATGGGCTTGCAACCCACCAAGTGAGTTCCGACCCACAGTGTGAGAAACACTGTACTAGTGACTTCATGGCAGAGGCAAGATTTGAACTAGGGAAGTTCTGATTCACCACTCAGACTCACAAATAAAATCGTGTGTATTATTTTTTTACCTTGTGACCCAGGGAAAAGCATTTTGTAACCCAGTACTGGGTTGCAACCCATACTTTGAAGAACACTGTGTTACAGAACCTGGTAAGGAATAGTGAATGTGGTGGGGCATGTTGGAGGAATCTTAAAAAAATTGATTTCCTCTTTAGGGGGGAAGCAGAGTAGCTTCAGCAGCAGACCCCACCCCCCCCTTGCTGGGAATCAACCCCAGGGAGCCTTCCACAGCTGGCTGACTGCTAATTAATAAAAGACAAACGACAATGGCTGGTTGAAGTTACAAAAGAAGTCATTTACTCACGGTTCCATAGAAGCATATGTTACAGCATCTGATTATGATCAGAGGTTACACTAAACTTAAGATAACAAGGCCCTGGAACTGCCTCGTCCTATGAGGAAGAGAGGGCGTGCTCGGAGCAGAAGGGAAGATTATAGTGTCTGGGCCATACCCCCACATAGGTCATCCAAAGGGGACAGGTAAAGTGTAGGGTCACTGGGCCATGGCTTAACCCTTTCAGGACAGTATCGTGCTACCTCTGAACAGCAGACGGAGTTGCACCAAACTCCAACAGAGCAGGGGTCAACAGGTACCGTGTTGCAATCTGGGTTCAAACTGGTGCATCTACACTGGAAACAGAGCTCACAGCCCTGTCCAACCCTGCTCTTGCTGACTGCATACAACACGAGGCTGCCTGTACTGCTTTCTGAAATTTTTTCACTTCTTGTTCCTATTTAGTGCTCCAGTTATGCTTTTGATATGCTTTTCATTTAGATCAGAGATACACAGATCCTTGCAATTGATCTGGACACTCTCTCTTCCTGGCCACTGGGTTGCCTTTCCTCTTTTTTTATGATTGGAACAACCTTTCTTACTTGTGTATTTTTTTTTAATTGAATGCAGAGTTTGCACTGTTGCAGCAAGACCCCTTGCTGATTTATTCTGTTAACTTCTTTCAACAGCAATGGGATTTAGCTACTTCTCAATCCAGTCTCCTTTTAGGCACACTTCTGTCCCATTGCTTTTAATTTATTGGAATGTGTTTGGGGGGGCCCAGAGGCAATGCGGCAAATTCTGCATTATTTTAAGGAGGACAAACTCTTCAAAGGCTAAATCTGCCATTCCACAAGAAAGAAGTGCAGACAAAGGGGCAACGTGCAACATTAGTTCAAGGGTAACGAGGGACAAACAATGTAATGAATTGGAAAGAGGGCTGTTCTGTTTGTGCGCTGAACTTCTCAATAGCATCATGGGCCTCTATATTTCTATATACCCAGGTCTACCTGCCCAGCAGCCCTTAACCATGGAGGCCAAAATTCAACCATGGGCCTCTATATTTCTATATACCCAGGTCTACCTGCCCAGCAGCCCTTAACCATGGAGGCCAAAATTCAACCAGGAGCCCAGGTCTACGCACCTGGTTGATCTGGAGTTAAGGTAGTGCTTATACTCCCCCCCCCCAAACACAAACACTGGATTCATCCCTGATGTGCTCTATGAGCCATCATCCTTCCCCTCTTTCCTTCCCACCTTCCCTGCACAGCTATATGCTATAAGGCGGAGCCCAATAAAACGAGAAAGAGTCCATTGACTGGACACATATTGTGAATATTATTTAAGGACGTTGAACAGTAATTCATGAGAACAAGAACAAACTCATGATCAAAACTCTTGAGAATCAGAGTGTTGCAATTCTCTAACACAATTATAGAAAAACTACAATTCCCAAAATGTACCGTACTGAGTGGGGGGAAGCCATGATAACGTTCTCAGCATAATGGTCCATGGACCATCTAATTTCTCTTGGACTGTCATAGAAGTGCGTGCCTACCTTGTTGGTGCAATGTTATAAAGCGATGAGGGCAGAGACCAACTCATAATATTTACCTGCAGCTGTCTGGGGGATTTTTTTTTTTTTTTTGAAAAGGTGGGTCTTAATACAGTGATATTCCTGAAGGATAAGGATCTGTTTTCTTCAACCTACTCTGTATATGTTTTACATTGTAACTAAGGACAAACAGTGTCTTTAGACTCAATGTCTTCTGCTCTTGATTGCAACCGATAAAGAATGTGAGTTATACTAGCAAAAGCCCAGTCTCCACCAGCATGGTTGGTATAGGAAAAGTACACAGTGCTTAAAAATCGGCAATACATAGCATTTGAAAACTATTTTAATTGCAATGCCCAGGGCAAGGAACATCTGTTTGATCTTTTTTCCATAATATAGCCCTTCTCTCTTGTGAAAAGTCACCACTCTTGTTACTAGGCCAGAAGGCACATACTTGAACCAGCCTATCTATGAAGCTAACTGAAACTACAAATTGCAGGAGGCAAACTGCATAGAGCGCCCACCTGCCCTTATCCTCCTCCCTCTCTCTGGATTTTAAAAAGAAAGTGGGAAATGGAGAAGAAGAGCAAGTGGAGAGGAGAGGAGAGTGATGGGCTAGAGCTCTACCCATCACTCTCGTCCACACTTCTGCTCTATTCTTCACTTCCATTCCAAATCCAGGGAGCAAGAGGAGGAATGGTGGAGATGGGGTAGCTGGCAGCCTGCCAGCCGAAGGGGGCTATGGCAACATTTTGTGCATCCTCTCAATAACTGGGATGTCTTGGGGCTGGCCTGCATTTGGGCATCAGCAGTCAGTTGGTATGAATTCTTCAGTTTACATCAGTTCATCAAATTATTATTTTTGTTGTCTTTAAAGCAGGGGTCTCCAAACCCTGGCCCGGGGGCCAGATGCGGCCCACAGCAAGCCTCTTTTCGGCCCACAGCCAACCTCTTGTCCCCTGAAAGCCTCTGGCCCACTCAGCTGAACATGACCAGCACTGTGCTCTGATTGTTTCTGGAGAGTGTTCTTTTTTTTTAATGTTTTATTATTTTCCAAAATAAAAACAAACAACAAATATAAACAAACACATAACAAACTCAATACACAACACACACACACACACACACACACACACACACACACACACACATAGAGAGAGAGAGACACCGTTGGAGGGTGCAAGCAATCATATATCAATATATCTAATCAATCAATACATATCTTCTAATCTTGTTCCTCTTCTAGTTTAGCCTCTTAATATCATTTATCTATCATATCCTGTATAATATATCATGTATACAATATATTCATCTAAATGCCCTATCTTATACATCTACAACTTCATTTTCAGCCAAGCATAAAATGGTCTCCATTGCTCTATCTGTGTTGGTTTGCGCTATTGATCCAAAATCTCTGTAAGCCTATCCATTTCCGCCACATTCATTATTTTCTCTATTAATTCATCTTTCATTGGAATTTTAATATCTTTCCAGTATCTAACATAAAATCCTTGCAGCAGTTAATATCATAATAACTAAATACACATCATTATCTATAATAGCTAAGGTAATATTAAGCAAAATTAACTCTGGTTTCAGTGATATCTTAAATCGAATGATCTCTTATATTGGATTCCTTATCATTTTCCAATATACTTGCATTTTTTTTACATGTTCACCGCTTATGATAAAACATCCCTTCTGCACATTTCCAACATTTTTTTTGATATGTTCTGATTCATTTTTACCAGTTTTACTGGTGTCATGTACCATCTATAAAACATTTTATATACATTTTCTTTAAAATTTGTTGCTCTAATAAATTTTATATTATATTTCCAAATCTATTCCCATTGTTCTAATGTAATATTATAACCTATCCATATTTAACTTTTACAATTGAAGGAAGACTTTCTTTCATTTTTGAGGTGAATTTAAGCCATTTACATTGACAGAGTAAATACTCCATCCTCCCTTAACCATCATGTTTCTTTTTACTATGCACCTTCTCTTTTTGTCTTCTTCTTGTTGCTATCGGTGAATGCCTCCTTGCCCCTCTAGTTTCTTCCTTTTCTGATTCCTCAGTTATCTCTGAATCATCTGATTTCTTCCAGCTGCATTTCTACACTTTCTAGTTCTCAGTTCCTCTTCCTCAGTTTCTTCATTTCTTGTCTCATCTTTCATCACTGTACTCAAAAAATTTTCTGCTTTCATTGTTGAATTTATATTGTATCTCTGTGACTGGAATTGAAAAAAACATACCTTCCAGGAGAAGCCATCTATATGGTATTTGCTTTCCTCTTAAGAATTTTGCTAGCTCTTCATATTCTTTTCTCTTCTTTCTCACTCTCCATGGGACATGTCTCAGAATTTTCACTTTGCTACCCCCCACCATCTATTCCTTTTCCTGTGAGATCTTCAATATTTTATCTCTGTAAAAAGTTCTGATGAATTTCACATGGATTTCTCTTGGTAGTTCATGTTTTCTTAGATAAAAAGTGCTCACTCTTCTCGCTGAATCCATGAGTATCTCCTCTGTTGGCATGTTGATCCACTCTGATATTAAATCACCAGTCAGACGTCATGTATCTTTCCCTTTCTGTTCTGATACATTTTGTATTCTCACCACTCGAGCTGCACTCTCCACCTGAATTTCCATTAAAGTTGCCTCTCCATCATATTGGTTCTGTTCTATCTCCAGTATTCTAGATCAGGAGTGCCCAAACCCCGGCCTGGGGGCCACTTGCGGCCCTTGGGGGCTCTCAATCAGGCCCTCTGGGAGCCTCCAATTTCTAATGAGCCTCTGGCCCTCCAGAGACTTGTTGGAGCCCATGCTGGCCCGACGCAACTGCTGTCAGCAAGAGGACGACTGTTTGACTTCTCACCTGAGCTGTGGGACAAGGGCTTCCTCCACTACTTGCTGTTTCACATCTGTGATGCATCTTGCTTTGTGCAAGGCCTTTTATAGGCCTTGAGGTACTGCAAGACCTTCATTCATTCATATAAGTTCCATCTCTAATATATTCATTTATGTAAATTTATTCAAATTTTAAATTGTAAATTAATTCTTTTTCCCCTGGCCCCTGACACAGTGTCAGAGAGATGATGTGGCCCTCCTGCCAAAATGTTTGGACACCCCTGTTCTAGATTGATCTTTTATTGTCTTTTCTTCTAATTTTCTAATCTTTTGTGTATTCTCATCTGCTTGGCCTTTAACAGCTTTCAGTTGCACACTGAGATCATTTCGTTGTGTGGTTAAAACATTCAGACTAGCTTGAACCTGCAGAAATTGATTTGTGTGCTGCTGTCCCATCGCCACTAATGTTTCTATATTGTCTTGTATTGTCTGCTTCCAATCTTTCCCTTTCGGTTCCTCTTGTGTTAGTTTTCCCAAGCTTTATTCCAGGGCGGGAGAGCCCCTAACTTTCGCTCCTTTTCCTGTCATCCTTTTTCTTCCTTCTTATGTCTTCTTTCCTGTAAAACTCAAATATCTGTTATCACATATATCACTATCAGTTACCCTTATATCACATCATCACATCATCAAGAAATCAACTGTTCACCCATAAAAACCAACACAAGGAAATTTTAAGTCAAATAAACCTTTGCTTTGCAATATCTTTAACGCCACTAGACGTCCTCAGCATATCGTCCTCCTTACTTCACTTGTCAAGTCCTGTTCTTGTCCTTGCAATGTCTTTTTAACTCCACTAGATGTCCCTGATGTTCTATTCTTCTTATTCTGTTATTTTGATTCTATTGCTTATGTTTGTTGCTATATCAACCGCATTCTGTTCCAGGAGAAAGTGAGAGGAATTCAAAACCATAAACCATTTTTGCAAAACAAAGAAATGCAGATCTCCAGCCCTCTCCACAGGCACTCCAAGGTCTCCACAGGAAAATGAAACTGAGTGTTCCAAAGCAGAGTTTATATTCCAAAACGATTAATTTGTAATCCAACGAGTTTTAGATTTGTAAAGTTAGAGAAAGCTTCCCCCATCTTTCCTCCTCCCAGAGGGGGAAAATCTGCCCCTCTTTCGTCTTCCCTCAGGAAAAAGCTTAATCAGGCAGTCAATCAATCAATGCCAGACACACATAACAGAATAACACTCACTTAGTTCTTCCAACAACTTTCCTTGCCTGGGGCCTTCAGCTTAGTTTCAAGATGAATCCTCACCAACACTAACATTGATGGCTGGGTTCACTTGGAGAAAAACAGCCCCTGGCTGGACCCTTCTTCTCTGAAACCGTACACCATCTGTAGGATCGAATCTCTCCTGATCACAGATCCTTGGATCTCCTCAGACCCACAGTTTTTTGGGAGGAAATAGCATGCTTTCCCAAGAGCTTTCAAGAGCTTAGAAAAAACACAGCCATTCAGTTGCCTCTGGCTCCGCACCCCTCCGGAGAGTGTTCTGAGAGCCAGAGAGGTTGAATGAATGAGCCCATTCATTCATTTATTCACTCATCTAAGTTCCATCTCTAATTTATTTAAATTTTATATTAAAAATTTTTTTCCCGGCCCTCCACACCACGCCAGATATTTGATGCGGCCCTCTGGCCAAAAAGTTTGGAGACCCCTGCTTTAAAGAATCAATACACGATAGTACCTACATCATTTTTTTTGGGGGGGGGGGAATGTTTTAAACTGAAATGCTATTGCAATCTCTGTAAGATGGGGAGAGAGTATGCCCCAGAATATCTAACTTTCATATTGCCCTGTTGGATTGTATAACGCATTGCTGTTGGATTTTCGTTTTTTATCATCTGCCACTTTGAGTATTTTTTTTTTAAATTTACAGACAGTTCTCTTTATCTGCAAATTGCTTATCCTTGAGGGGCAGAATTGCCACCTTCTCTTGTTATCTGTGCCTCTGTTCTCATTATCTGCTATGCAGAGACCTTCCAGAGGCTGTAGGGACCTTCAGAATGGTGCCTGTGACCAGTGCGAACTGATGGAAGCTTCTGTCAGCCAATTTAAAGGGGTCTGCGCTGGTCACAAGCATCATTCTGAAGGTCCCTGGAACCTCTGGAAGGTCTCTACAGCATTCAGAGATCTTTTGGCACTTCTTGGTGCTCTTTGCTGGTTTTCTGAGGGTCTCTGCCGTATTCTTCCGATGGCAGGTAAGGTACCCCTTCCCCCCAGGGTACCCCTTGCACCCAACCCCATTGAACCCATAGGATCAATGGTTCAATGGTTTGTTATCTGTTAATTCGCTCTGAGGGTTTTCAGGAACCTAACCCTAGCGGATAACGAGAACTGACTATATACAAAGGTGGTTTGTAAACCAAAGGTCCAATCCTATTCAATTTTATAGCACCAATGCAGCCAGAGTGCAGCCTTGAGGTGAGGGAACAAATGTTCCCTTACATTGGGGAGATTTCTGTGACTGCCCCTCTCACTGTGGGATGCAGCGTATGCCCTTTTGGCGCAGTTGCATCAGTGATGGAAAGCTGGATAGGAATGGGCCCCAAGTATTGTTTTAAAAACCAGCTTGCATAATTTATACAAGTTTTGGATAATGGCTGTGAAAATTTTTTTGTTGGGGGAAGGGAGAAATACTCGCAGTACAGTGTAGGGCTATACCATACCACACAGTGTGATGTAGTACTGGCTGGGGTATGTGTGTCGAGTTAAAATCCTCACTTGGTTATGAAGACCACTGGGCCAACCAGTCGCTCTCTCTCTCCACCTAAGCCACCTCACAAGGTTGTTGTGAGAATAAGGAGGAGGACAACCACGGTTGCCACCTTGTGTTCCTTGGTGGAAGGGAGGGGATATAAATGAAATTAATAGCAACAGAAGCCATGCTTATAAGTGCTCCAAAGCTAGGCGCATGGCATCCTGGCCCAACAGCTCCATCCAGCTTGCAGTGGCGAATTGGATGTTGGCCCCCATCCATGTCTACTGCCAAGAATTTCGTGATCCTCCGCCCTTTGCTCTTTCCATCAGAGCCTGTTAAGCCTCCTCACTTGGCTCTGCTCCCACTGAGTTCCCTTGCTTCTCTCTCTGCGAGCACCCGTTGTGCCTTTGGAATTTGCCTCTTCTGTAAGAAGCAACAGCGCCTAAGGACATTGAAGGAAACAGAGGTGGCCTTAACTCATCAGGAGGGTTTAAGGCTTATGCGCAATCATCCACATTTAGAGCTCACGAGCCCCTTCACCTCGGGAGGCCTTCAGTGGCAGCACTCGACAGATCTGTCCTTAGCTACAAATGTCACTTGTTCCATCTACTGGGCTTGGAAAGGGGAGGGGATGCCTTTCCTCCAGGCAAGCTGCCCTGCCCTGTCCTGGTAGCTGAACATGTGATATGGGAAAGCCAGTTATCCGGCAGTGAGATTTGCAGAGGAAGGGCTTGTGAAGGGAGGAGGTGAGGAGGGAAAACCAATCAAGTCTTTTGTAGCCTTAATCTGTGGTGGTGGGGGGGAGGAGAACATTGTGTAACTCTGGTGCACATCCGTGACTGATGCTGGCATTATTTCTGGGGTGCGGACAAGAGGCAGCTCAACTTGTGTGGCAGACCGAGGTTCCACCATTTTTGTTCCCCTCCTTGTCAGCCCCCAAATCATCTCCCACACTACCACCTCTATTTTGTTGGCTAGGGTAGATTTCAGCTCCTTAAGTACCGTAAGGACTTGGTCGCTTTTGTATTCTCCATGACGCCTTGTCCATTGCTGGCACTGTGTACTTATTTATGAGAAGTATTTATATGTCACCTTTCTCCCCAGCCAGGCAGACTCAATTTTGTGGTGTACAAAATCAGATGAAAACAACCTGACTGTCATGAGCAGGGGTTAATTGTACTGGTTTTTTGTTTTGTTTTGTTTTGTTTTTTTGTTTGTTAATGAGACAACTACATTGCTCTCTGTGTTGGCTGCTTTGAGGAGCTGTGAGGAGAGATGTGGGTTATACATTAATTTTAATTAATATGTTCCACATCTAGGAAACTGCTATGGCAAATGCCCTCTGATGCATCTCATCCAGCTGTACCTTGGAGTGAATACAGGGTCACTACCCAGATGGGAATAAATCAGGCCTTCCCAGTTCAGTTCTGTCCAGTAGTGGCATTATTGGTTCATGAGCATTTATTTAATGTTAAATTTGTCTTTATCTGGGTTGGATTCACCTTCTCACTGCCTTCCAACCTGAGAAGCCCCCTTCCCATATGGCAGTGATTCTCCAAGTTTTATCTTCTCATGGCACACTGACCTCTGTGCTCTTCTCTAAGGTCTTCACCACTTCTAGCTTCCAGGAGGCTCTTCCCGGTTCTGCAGCTCTTTTTTTTCCGGACGACAGTCTGTAGTAACAAATTTTCTTTCCCTGTTCCTCTGCCTGCTCTGCCACAGACAAGACAGTTCACTAATACAGACAGTTGCCCTAAAAACAGAGCCACAGTCCCCTGAAGAGTTTTTCAGCAATTTTCAACCACTGTGACCCAAACTTCCAGGGGGACACCTGCGGACCTTTCTGCCCACCTGTTGAAAATCGCTAACATATGCCCTCCTAATGCCTTGTCCCCCCCAAAAATGTTTGGCAACCTTCAGTCTCGAAAGACTATGGTATAAGCCTACAGCACCCATTATTCCCAGACAGTCTCCCATCCAGGTACTAACCAGGCCTGACCCTGCTTAGCTTCCAAGATCAGACATGTGCAGGGTAACAGTTGCTATCTACAACGCAAACTTCTGACAGGTCCATGATCATTCTGAAAGCTAATGGTATGAAGTAGATCCCAGGTGACCAGTTAGAAAACACTGTGCTATTTGAACTCCAAAGGATTTGGCAAAAGGATGCATATCTCTCTTTCTCCTTCTTCTCCAGGCAGCCATGCCGTCAACAAAAACCCAATGTACCCACCGTTTCCGGAAGGAATGCAGATGGCGATATTTGGTACGTGATTTGTTCTTGCTTTGTGGCCAGTTCTGAATACAATTTTTTTCCCAGTTGGACTGCGGTACAGTACTGGCTGTTCTGGAATCTTGCCTTGGAACAGAAAGAAAGTTTGTTTTGCCCTGTGAGCTGCTCAGGATGAGCCTCTCCAAGAATGGGTCATTCACTGTTGCAGCTAAAATGGTTTCTTAAGCTCAAGTTCATGTGATCTCTTCTATTCACATTAATAATAATAATAATAATAATAATAATAATACAGGTATTTCTATACCGCCTTTCTTGGTCCTCAGATTTCTCCTTAGACTTTATTCAAGGCGGTTTACATAGGCAGGCAATTTAAATCCCTGTAGGGATTTTTACAATTTGAAAGAAGGTTTCTATCTTTCAAGAAACCACAACATTCAGATGTTTCTTTCTTGATCTGGTTGCACATTCTGACCTCCATCCTCCCATGCTCAGAGCAGATGGAATAGCTTGGCTCAGCTTGTCAGCTGCTTCAAGGTCGCACGGTGCCGGTGGCCTCGAACTGGCGACCTTCAGATGTTATCTTCAGGCAAATGGAGGCTCAACCCTCTAGACCAGACCTCCTGCCCATTGAAAATCCTTTCTTCCTCCTTAAGGTTTCAGGACAGGAAGTGTGTGTTCCAGTGCACAGTGATGCCTCTCTAAGAATCGTGACTCTCTCCCACTAAATAGGTAGTTCCCAAACTTCTTCGATGGACAGCTCCCTTGACCTATTGGACCATTGGCTATGGCTTCCCATTAGGGCTAAAATCTTATACATTGAATAGGGCAGCAGGTTTTATTGTGGATTCCGCTGCTCCCCTGTCTGGTTTCTGCTGCTCCGTAGGGAGCCACGGCTTACAGTTTAGGAACCAGTGCACTAACCCTTTATTTCCCAGGAAGCAAAGCATTTGGATTTTGTTTTACTGCTCTCTTTGCTTGTCTTTTTAAAGATTGAAACCTCTGCAAACCTGTAATTCAGTCCAAATGCCACCTTCTTTGTGGATGGGACCTTAGAAATAGAGGGATATTTCTCTTTTGGTGTGTGATCTTGTTTGGGATTGGACAGGTACAGGCAAAGGCAAAACAACTTCTGCTTTTGGTGGTATATGTTCCTCTTTAGTAGCTGGGACTGATATGTTCATTTATTTGTATTGCCATAATAAATTGAGTAACAGACATATTGTACAAATGGTCAAAAAGTTAAAATTAGTGTTGAGGTTGTCTGTTTATTTTAGTACTGTATGTTTAAGAACATAAGAACAGCCCCACTGGATCAGGCCATAGGCCTATCTAGTCCAGCTTCCTGTATCTCACAGCGGCCCACCAAATGCCCCAGGGAGCACACCAGATAACAAGAGACCTGCAAGGCCTCCTGGGAATTGTAGTTAAGAACATAAGAACAGCCCCACTGGCTCAGGCCATAGGCCCATCTAGTCCAGCTTCCTGTATCTCACAGCGGCCCACCAAATGCCCCAGGGAGCACACCAGATAACAAGAGACCTCATCCTGGTGGCCTCCCTTGCATCTGGCATTCTGACATAACCCATTTCTAAAATCAGGAGGTTGCGCATACACATCATGGCTTGTAACCCGTAATGGATTTTTCCTCCAGAAACTTGTCCAATCCATTTTTAAAGGCATCCGGGCCAGATGCCATCACCACATCCTGTGGCAAGGAGTTCCACAGACCAACCACACGCTGAGTAAAGAAATATTTTTTCTTGTCTGTTCTAACTCTCCCAACACTCAATTTTAGTGGATGTGCCCTGGTTCTGGTGTTATGTGAGAGTGTAAAGAGCATCTCTCTATCCACTCTGTCCATCCCATGCATAATTTTGTATGTCTCAATCATGTCCCCCCTCAGGCGTCTCTTTTCTAGGCTGATGAGGCCTAAACGCCGTAGCCTTTCCTCATAAGGAAGTTGCCCCAGCCCAGTAATCATCAGTTTGTTTATATAATTATGCATTAAGAGCCCGGTCCAGACCTGTTTGTATCAGCTCAGTTCCGGGGCACAGTGTTGCAAATGTGCCGTAAGGCACACCTGCCACACTTCCTGGCCAGCAGGGAGAAGGCATGGCAGGGGGAGGGAGCAGGGCGGGAGGGGGTGAGTCCAGTGGAGTTCAGCTCTGCCGGATCCTTAGCCTCGCATTGGGCATCCCTGCCTGACATCGGAATACTTTATTCTGCACCAGCCAAATAGCTGGCGCAGAGTTGAGTAGCCCCATTGTGGGGACACTTCCCGTACTCGGTTGAAGGGGATGGATGTCCCCCTTACCATGAGGAGGCATCTGGAGCTGCCGACAGCTGCCTGGTGTCCATAGGATGCACCAGCAGCCATTTCGACACCGCTGCAGCCTTGGGTGCCAGGCAGCTCCGGATTGGGCTGTCGATGATCTTGTCAGAACACTGAAGCCTCTGGCACCCATTGGCTGAGTCTATGTGCTCTCTGGGGATGTTCACTAGCATTCTATCTCCTGAGAGACGTTGTCAGCTATGGCATGTTCAGGACGATTCAGCTGTGTTTGCTGAAGTGAAAGGTCAGGAAACAACGCTAACAACTTTCCCTTACGTCTCAGGAGTGGAAATTGCTGTTTGGGCACTCTCAACAGCCAGAAGACTGGAAAGCTGAAGGAAGAGAAGTTCTGGGCACTGAGGAAACAAAGGGGCTGGGTTATTGGGTGGAAGGGGTGCAGCAATCTCCAGAAAAGGAAATGAGGGAGGGGTAGGTAGATGAGGCAGAGGCACCTTGAGTTGACTCTTGAACGTCAAGGAGTTGACTAGAACAGAAATTTCCATAAGGTGCAGAAATGTCTGTCTCTGCAATGCCCTGAAGTGTATAACTGCTGCTGTATCAGGTTTGCAAGGTAAGGAAGAAAGCCTGGTTCAGCCCGAGCATCTCTTCCCTTCCTCTTTATGGCAAACCTCCCACAATCTGCCCACAATAGGAGCCTTAGAACCTATCCAACTTTCCAGTGCCGGTGAAGCCACAATGCAGCCCTGAGGAAAGGGAACAAATCTTCCCTTACCTGGAGGAGGCCTCCGTGACTGCCCCCCTACTGTGGGATGCAGTGCATGCCTCATTAGCACAGTTGCACCAGTGCTGGTAAATTGGATAGGATTTGGCCCCCAGACCTCCCTCTCCTGAGTGTGTGACCAGGTTTCTGACTCCCAAGCCGGTTCTTTTCCATACTTCCACGTGCCTGAATTGTATACCAAATGGAAACTCCTGAATCTCTCCACAAAGAGATGCCCTTGGCTGCATCTCTAACCACTCATGTTTTACTGTTTTCCAGGGACTGATGCAGTTAGAGTTCCATGCATACCCCATCTTTGATTTTTGCCGTCCTCTTTTTCCAGCCCCTGCCCAAACTAGTTCATTTATCTTGAGATGTCCCCACAGTTCATTCTTGTAACATTCTTCCTGTTAGTCTTTCTCTTTCTAGACTTCAGCCCCTCTCCCTGACTTTAGATGATGCTCCGGCAGGGTTTGCTTGTCATTCAGGTCATGTTCCTTCTCTGCTGAGCCATTTTCTTCCCTGGTGTGCTCTCTCCTCTTATCTTGGCTCTAAGCTCTTGTACTTGCTTTAAACTTCTCTGCAGGTGTCCTCCTCTAGATCTGTCTTCATTCTCTGTACGGAACCTTAAATCTAAGATTGTCCCTTGCCTGCCTCCCTCTTCCCTTACAGTTCTTTGCAACGGACATGCCTTTGCACTTGATATCCAATTTGCTTCCTTGTCCACTTGCCTCCATGGCTGTTGTTCCTCCTCCTCCCTCTCTGAACTGAAAATGGAAGAGATAGACAGAGCAGAAGAGGAATTGTGGAGGAGGAGAGAGTGGCTAGAGCATCTTGCCAGGAGCTCTTGGGCTGGTTCTGCCAGCATTTCTCACCTTGAACATCAATTTGCATGCCTGCATACAGCACCTGCTTTATTTTGAATTTTTGCACAGAGTTAGGTCTTTTAAAAATCATCAGTCACAGAGAAGAGGCTGCTGAGGTTGTATCCTGCTCATTTTCGTGGCAGCATCCTTACCTGGGCAGAAGGAAGAACAGCGATTTGGTTGCTCAAGGGTGAAGAGACTGCCTACTGGAAGGATGAAGTCCCTTTTCTCAGGGGCTGGGGCCAAACTTGCCTTTAGGGCAGAGGTTCCCAAATTGGGGCATCTTGAACGTCACTGGGAAATGGTTGCTACCCCTTAAGGGGGTGGCAATGTCATAATGGTGGCACTTCTGGTATCACACCACCACTGTGAAAAGTTTCCCACTTACCTGGGGGGTCGTGCTGGCCCTCTGGAGGTGCGGGGGCACGTCCCCCCTCTTTAGGCCTCCCTGCACCTTAGAACATCTCCTTGATGCGATTGTGACCCACTTCCGGTTTTGTCCCAGAAGTGCTGTCGCCACCCCCCTCAACTATATACGGAGGTCCCAACCATTTTGTAAAACTGGGGAACCTCCAATATAAGGGATGGTGAATTTCATGCTTTAGATAGCCTGTGCCTATCTATTTAGCAGCCATGAGTGGTGGAGTGCGATAGTCTGGATCAGACTGTGGTGAAAAGGGAGTTTCAGCCTCTCCCTTTGTGCTGTTTTCTTCAAGTTACCCTCCAGCAGCTATTGAAAGTAAATAGCGTGAGGGGAAGTATCTATAGGAAAGTGGTACTGCATGGAAGAACTGACCCTCCATCCCATAGTTCCAATTCAGATCAAAGAGCTTTCAACTGCTTTTGATAATTAAGAACATCACCACCCGTGGGTATTCCCAAGCATGAAATGTGCGCATGAGCATAAAGTCATATAATAATAATAATAATAATAATAATAAACTTTATTTATATCCCGCCCTTCTCCCTAAAGGGACCCAGGGCGGCTAACAACATACAGTGGTACCTGCATAACGAATGCCCCGCGCAGCAAAAAATCCGCAGAACGAAAGCATTGTGCGAAGTTTGGTAACTCGCACAACAAATTTTTATGACTTATGCTTCGCATAACGAATTTTTGTTTTGTTTTGGTTTGGTTTGTCTTAAGGGGGGATCTTCATGTCCGTTTATGATCCCGTTCACCCTAGTAAGGGGCAGATCTTCATGTCACTTTATGATCCCGTTCACCCTAGTAAGGGGCGGATCTTCATGTCACTTTATGATCCCGTTCACCCTAGTAAGGGGCAGATCTTCATGTCACTTTATGATCCCGTTCACCCTAGTAAGGGGCAGATCTTCATGTCACTTTATGATCCCGTTCACCCTAGTAAGGGGCGGATCTTCATGTCACTTTATGATCCCGTTCACCCTAGTAAGGGGCGGATCTTCATGTCACTTTATGATCCCGTTCACCCTAGTAAGGGGCGGATCTTCATGTCACTTTATGATCCCGTTCACCCTAGTAAGGGGCGGATCTTCATGTCACTTTATGATCCCGTTCACCCTAGTAAGGAGCGAATCTTCATGTCACTTTATGATCCCATCCACCCTAGTAAGGGGAGGATCTTCATGTCACTTTATGATCCCATCCACCCTAGTAAGGGGAGGATCTTCATGTCAGTTTATGTAAGTAAATCCCATTGGGCTTGCTTCCAGGAAAGTGTGCACAGGATTACAGCCTTCAAACTCCCCACTCAGCATCCCCCCATCGCTCATTCACCCTCTCACTGCCCCATTTCCTTCACGTTTTCCCCCATGATCACGGCAAAAGCAAGCAATTGAGTGCAGCTGCTCTGTCCTCCCCAACTTAGAGCACAATTCTGTGCGTGTCTCCTCAGAAGTAAGTCCCATTGTGCTTACTCCCAGGAAAGTGTGCACAGGATTACAGCCTTCAAGCTCCCCACTCAGCATCCCCCCGTTTTTGAAATCCTCTGTACAGTATGTATGCCTTTAAAGAGCACTTAATAAACACTTTGTAAACCAAATTTGACTTTGTTCTGACTTTTCTTGCCCATAGGAACGCATTAATTAAATTTCAATGCATTCCTATGGGAAAACGTGCTTCGCAAAATGAAAAACTCGCATAACGAAAGGAGTCGCGGAACGGATTAATTTCGTTATGCGAGGCACCACTGTATAAAAAACACATTTAAAAACAATTAATTAAGACAAGTAGCAGATAAAAACATTAAAAACATTAATACATATACATGTAATAAATCCCATTTGTACTCAATATAGGTTTCTTTTCCTCCCTTCCCTTCTTTCTAGGAATGGGATGTTTCTGGGGAGCAGAAAGAATGTTCTGGAAGCTTCCAGGTGTCTTCTCTACCCAGGTGGGATTCTCCGGAGGCTTCACCCCCAATCCTACCTACAAAGAAGTCCGGACTGGTAAATCTTTATTCTCTTCCTCTTGGAAATGATCTCCTTCCCCAGGTTTCTGAGGATTTGTGGATGCTAAGATATGGGAGGCCGTACTTGTTTTTCATAGTCTGAGTATCATGCCACAGTAGCACCTCATTTGTTTCCTTTGACGATTGAGCAAAACTGTGCATAATCAAATGTATTTGCAACATAGATAGCATACATAGATAGCATGCATAGACGGCTATCCAGCCTCTATTTAAAGACTTCCAACAATGGAAAGTCTACTGCTTTGTATGTTGCCGTTTATTTATTTGCATTGTTGCAACGGTTGAACCTTGGTTTGCATGGATGTCAATCCAGCCATCATCCCTGGATTAGTTCAGGGGAGGGTGCAGAAACAGCTATACCTGCTGTCAGAGAGAAATAAAAAACCTTAAGACAAACCCTAAGAAATGTGCAGTCTCCTCCTTTCCACGCTCTGCCCTGCACCCAGCCAGATTTGGAAAATGTGTTCTGAGAGAGAACAATTACACTTAGCGTTTTGTGTCGCCTTTTTGGGTGGTCAGTGTGCTTTCCCTATATTGTTGTAATCTTTACAATAACCCTCTAAGGTAAGCAGAATAGGGCTGTGAGGCTATGATGTATAGCTTGCTGATGACTGACTTTCCCCAGCCCTTCTAATGCCATAGAACGTCACTTCCAATTTTATAAAAATCCAGAAGTGACTTTTTTTTTTGCCTAAACAGCCATTCTGAGGTCCGCAGAGGCCACGAGCAGAGGCCTCTGTGGGGTTTAGAAGAGCCTCCAGAGGCGCGTCCCTGGTATCCACAGATTCAGCTATCTGGGGGGGGGGAGTTTCCGAAATGGAGCCCCTGTGAATACTGGGGCATGCCTGTAGTGTCATTCTAGAGGCTTCTGGAGCTCCCAGCTTCAAGAGGAGAGCCCTTGGAACATGAATTTTTACCCCCTTGCCACTGAAAATCGTTGCGGGGCCTCACTTTCCCATCTACTTTCTTAATATTTTCAGGCAGAGGTTCTTGAGAACTGTAAATTCGGCTGTACCTCCAAAATTAAAACAAACAAACAAATCTAGCACAAGAGAAATATTCTAGCCCAGCACTGCCCCTTGTGTTTGTTTTCTGTTTGAAAGGAGCTTTTCATTTAGGGGAGCATACAAAATTATAACCCTCTCATCTAGCCTGAAGTGATATAAGAACATAAGAACATAAGAACATAAGAACAGCCCCACTGGATCAGGCCATAGGCCCATCTAGTCCAGCTTCCTGTATTTCACAGTGGCCCACCAAATGTCCCAGGGAGCACACCAGATTAACAAGAGACCTCATCCTGGTGCCCTCCCTTGCATCTGGCATTCTGATATGATTCTTTCCACCACTGCAGGACTATACCATATCAATGAATTGCCTTTGTAGGAGTGATCAGCCCCATCTAACCTGCCGCCATGAATTATGCCCAGTGCGATTCCACTTTTGCAGCCTGCAAATGAATCTGCAGTACTGGGAGGGGAACATTTCAGGCCAGCATTAGCAGGCAACTTCTTTTTCATGGGAGGGGATAGGAGCATTCAAAAAATGAGATTTCTCTCCCTTCCTGCAGTCTAAAATGGTACAGACCAGGAGTCTGTTATTTCAGCCTCACGTCTCTTCCTCTGTATGTATAGGTCAGACCTCAGAGATTCAGAGAGGTTCCTCTCTTTCCCAAAGTTAACATCCAACCACACTTTTGTGTCTTGTGCTGGACACTGATTGGAGCTCACCCGTTAGAACCTGGGCTCCAAGAGGTTGCAAGAGGGGGCAGGTTGGTTAATGAGAGAGCTTTTGTCAGTGATTGTGTCGCATGTGGCTGCCCCATTTCCTCCAGCGTGCTAATGCATTTATGGGTAAAGTTAATCCTCTGTTCTCAACCTGGATCCGTCAGAAATCGGAACAGACGGTTTTGCAGCTTATCTGTAAAAACATTTTGAGTGCGGGTGTACAGGATTATCTGTCTGCAAGAAATATTATCCATGTCTGTTGTCTATGTAGCGAGTATTAACACAACACAGCTGGAGAGGAGAGGATCTTTCTCCCGTAGACATGCACGCACCTATCTGTGGAAGGTGTAATCTGAACAGGTCCACAGAGGGCTGTAGGGCTCCTAGTCCATGCCAGGTTTCCAGTGTTTGTTTCAAGTAAAATTGATGGCCATATATGAAGGTTTCGCATGTAGCTGTACTCTGCTGCTGTCTGGTTAGCAGCCATTTTACTTTTCATAGAATCATAGAGTTGGAAGGGATCTAATAGGTCATCTAATCCAACCCCCGTTGGATCAAATACAGGAACTTCTCATTTTACAAGTGTTTGATTTAGACTTTTTTTTTTTTTTTGGAAGAAAGCACTTGTTTAAATAATACTAAAACCTAATTTATGCTGGCAAATTTTCAAAATAATACGGTTGTGCCTCCTACACTCTTCTGCATGTCCCGGTGTGAAATTGTTTTTCCTAGCAATCATGTGTGGAAAATGTCGTTCTGCCTTGCGCTGTTCCCTCTCAAGCATCTGTACTGCTGTGAGGACCTAGCAGCGCGGCAGCATCTCTGTTCGCTCGCAATGACATCAGATATCATCACCTCCAAACTATGGCCAAATTAAGTGGAGACTTCAGAAATCTGAATTTTTTTTTTTTTAAATGCAAGTTTTTGACCCTTGTGATGGTGAAGGTCAGCTTGAAAGTGTATTGGTATGGCTGGTGAACTGTCCAAAGACAGCAGACAGGCTTCAGTGCTTTGCTTGGTACCTTCGTATGAAAGGAGTTGGTTCATTTTGCATGATCTGCAAAACATATTTGCTTCATATAAGGTTGCAAAACTCAGTGATTCTTGGGTCCAAATTTGGGAGAATGTTGAGGTCTTCGTTTTAAAAAGCTCAGAATATGCCTCACTGACTTAATCATCAAATCATGTATTGTATTGGCAACCTTCAGTCTCGAAAGACTATGGTATCGCGCTCTGAAAGGTGGTTCTGGCACAGCGTCTAGTGTGGCTGAAAAGGCCAATCCGGGAGTGACAATCCCTTCCACACCGGGAGCAAGTGCAGTCTGTCCCTGGTCTGTCTCCCTGGCTATGGGCCTTCCTTCTTTGCCTCTTAGCCTCAGACTGTTGGCAAAGTGTCTCTTCAAACTGGGAAAGGCCATGCTGCACAGCCTGCCTCCAAGCGGGCCGCTCAGAGGCCAGGGTTTCCCATCAAATCATATCAAATCATACATCACATCAAATCATACATCATTCATAAATCATAAATCAATCATAATCTTTAATCATTCAAATCGTACAGCACTCTCAAACAAATTCATGTACAAGTTGGATCTTGTTGAACCAGGAGGGATCTGCTACTGGATCTCCCCCCCTCCCTGTGGGTAGTGAACCCATGAATAATGAGATCCTCAGGGGGTCCCTTAGAGGACCTTGGGATGCAATCCAAAGAGGCTTCTTATCACGTCCATAGATGTTCAGAGGCTGTGGGCAGCCTCTGCCCACCTCAGAACATCTCCCAGTGGCTTCTGAAATGCACTTCTCGTCTGGCAAAAACTGGAAGTGCCTCTCAGAAGCTTTTGGGAGACATCCTGAGGCACACAGAGGCTGCGAGTGACTTCCACATGCCTGAGAACATCTCCCAGATGCAACTGGAAGGTACTTCTAATCGTATCCATGAGGTTCCATGAGGCCCTCCAGAAGTGAATTCGGAATCCACAATGAATCAAATCTGCGGGGTCGGAACCTGTGAATGAAGAAGGCCCACTGTACACTACCTTGCTGTAGTCTTTATATAACTATAAGGTAGGACAGTGTCACTATCCCCGTATTGCAGATGGCAGGAGGGATGAGGCAGAATGTGGCTTATCTGACTGCCCAATCCTTGACCACACTGAAACATGCGGCCATGCCACAAAGGCATGCATGCTGAGGTGGGGCGGCAATCAGAAGCCCTGCAAGAGGCAAGGGAAAAAATATTTACCTCTGCATAGACTCCCTGATGGCCTCTGGGTCTTCTCAGACCTATGTCAGCTGTAATGTAATGTTGTGGCTCTTTTTTGCTGCATTTACATTTGGACATGAAGGGCACTGTTGTCTTTGATGGCTCCACATCAGACCCCTTTGACATCCGAAGCGGCGTGAAGCAGGGCTGTGTTCTTGCACCAACCTTGTTTGGGATTTTCTTCGCTGACCTGCTGAAGCAGGCCTTTGGAACTACAACAGAAGGCATCTATCTCCGGACCAGATCAGATGGAAAGCTCTTCAACCTCTCCAGACTGAGAGCAAAGTCCAAAGTCCAGCTGAAATGTCTGCGTGACTTCCTCTTTGCCGACGATGCAGCTATCACTACCCACTCTGCCAAAGATCTCCAGCAGTTCATGGATCGTTTTAGCAAGGCCTGCCAAGATTTTGGACTGACAATCAGCCTGAAGAAAACACAGGTCATGGCTCAGGATGTGGACTCACCTCCCTGCATTACAATCTCTGCGCATGAACTGGAGGTTGTCCATGACTTTGTGTACCTTGGCTCAACGATCTCCGACACTCTTTCTCTCGATACCGAGCTAAACAAACGCATCGGTAAAGCAGCTACCACGTTTTCCAGACTCACAAAGAGAGTCTGGTCCAACAAGAAGCTGACGGAACATACCAAGATCCAGGTCTACAGAGCTTGCGTCCTGAGTACACTTCTGTACTGCAGCGAGTCATGGACTCTTCACTCACAACAGGAGAGGAAACTGAATGCTTTCCACATGCGCTGCCTCCGACGTATTCTCGGCATCACCTGGCAGGACAAAGTTCCAAACAACACAGTCCTGGAATGTGCTGGAATCCCTAGCATGTCTGCACTACTGAAACAGAGATGCCTGCGTTGGCTCGGTCATGTCGTGAGAATGGATGCTGGCCGGATCCCAAAGGATCTCCTCTATGGAGAACTCGTGCAAGGAAAGCGCCCTACAGGTAGACCACAGCTGCGATACAAGGACATCTGCAAGAGGGATCTGAAGGCCTTAGGAGTGGACATCAACAGATGGGAAACCCTGGCCTCTGAGCGGCCCGCTTGGAGGCAGGCTGTGCAGCATGGCCTTTCCCAGTTTGAAGAGACACTTGGCCAACAGACTGAGACAAAGAGGCAAAGAAGGAAGGCCCATAGCCAGGGAGACAGACCAGGGACACACTACACTTGCTCCCAGTGTGGAAGGGATTGTCACTCCCGAATCGGCCTTTTCAGCCACACTAGACGCTGTTCCAGAACCACCTTTCAGTGCGCGATACCATAGTCTTTCGAGACTGAAGGTTGCCAACTAACTAACTGTCCTTGTCGAACTTGGATGTGGCATCCCTACTGCCCTGTCATCAGTGCCTCCTCGATCATGGTCCTGAACGGCTGAGGGCCACCCTTCTGCCAGCCTCTTCTCCACTTTGCCGAACATCTTAGGCCTACGCCCTGCCTTCCAAACAGGTTTGCAGGAAATGAGAGAGGAGTTGGATATCTTGCTTTGGGTGTGAACTGGGAAGGAATTCAAAATTTCTGTAGAGTTGGTGGGAGGGAGTGTCAGTAAAAAATGTTGTTATAAGCATGACGATTCTCTTGTTGACGTTAAAAAGAGGCTGTGCCAAATATTTCTTATGTTGGGATTGCAAGCAATTCTTCTGGAGAGGATGAAAATTCATCCTCAAAATGGCAAAATTGTGCAAATATTCAGCTTTTTCATCCCTGTTGTTTGCCCTTATTTCTCTTCTCTGCAGCCTCTTTGGTGCCACTTTTCTTTTCCTTCTAGTTACTGACACATCTTCTTTTCTCAAAGAGTTAACACAGGCAAACCTGGCCAATCAGGGATCACATCCTGAATGGGATGATGCTATGTATCCAGTTGGATTTGGCTACGTGCTGACCTCTCTATGGGAAAACCAAGTCAGTTCAGAGTATGGGCAGTGCTCCCTAGACAGGCAAATACTCTCTCTCTCTTTCAAAGCAATTCAATACTATCTCCCCTTTTCAAAGCAATTGCCCAAAGTGTTCATGAAAAGCACCTGTGTGCTTTTTGAGTCGATCCCAGATTGAAACTTGGTCCCAAGGATAACTGACCCCCAATGACCATTGCTTTTAAACTTTATGAAGTGTGTGTATTATTGATATACGTTTGAAGCTATTGATTAATTGTATTAAATATTGGGCAACTTGTATTTATACTCTGGGTGTTCTGCACTACTTCTCTGCCTCCTGAGACTTCCTTGCCACAAAGGTTTTGGCTGTGGGGCTGGGAGAAAGGGTTGGCATTGTGCTGTATCCGAAATAAGAACATGCTTATTTCTTATAACAGGCTTATTTATTATAACAGGCTTGTTTCCCTCTCCCTGCCTCCCCCACCCCACCGCACCAGTGGGGACTGGTCATCTTCTGGGTGGATTTCATGGGTGCTTGTCTCCCCACTTCTTGCCAAATATATTAGGAATCTCTTGTTTCCAAATACTTGGCAGTGCCTCCACATCTCTTGCCCTGCCAGCAGAACAGGTATTTTGTTTTAATAGGGCTGAATTTCTGTGCACGGATATCTGGGGCAGCAGCCCTCTTGCCTGGCTTTGCTGCACACCCTTCCCAATAGACTCTTTTCTCTCCTCTCGTGCGCGGTTGGTTGGCTGCGGATAACAGAAGGCAGCAGACTTCCCTCGGTACATACAGCTACAGCACTGGGGCGAAAACTGCAGCAGAGATGCATCTAATTATAACCAGGCTCAGAGCTTAACCCTTCTTTGTCTGGGCTTGAGATATGCCATACAGGCAGGAGAGATGCTGCCTCTAAGTTCTCAAATAGGATTAAAACAGGGCAGGAAGGAGGGTCTATGTCTTGTTCCCTTCATGCTGCTTTGGCTCTTGAGGACAATGGCTGGTTGGTAGGTAAAGAGGCAACAATTTCTAGGTGCTATATAAAAATCAGAGAATAGGAAATGGCCTTCAGTTGACTCTGATAATTGGTCCTTCTTGTTCAGTATCATCAATTCTGAAATTTCAAGCAAGGGCTTTTCCCAGCCCTGTCTGAAGATGCCAATGATTCTAGCTGGGACCATTAGCATGGAAATAACCCAGGTCTTATCCTCAGGTTTTCCAAGTAACGATAAAGACACGGAAAGAAGAGTGAAAAGGGAATGAGAATCAAAGTGGGGGGGGGGAGTCAGGGTGAATCTCCAATAAAAGGATCGTCTTCTGTCCCATGTATTGTGGCTGTCCATTGATGGACTCTTGAGAGGGCAGAGGGGAGAGGGTCAGATGAAAATTGGGCCAAGGAGACCTATGGAGAGGACTGCTCTCTCTCTCTCTCTCTCTCTCTCTCACTGCTGAATTTCTAGATGTTCACAGAGAGGAATGGGGAAAGAAATAATAATAATAATAATAATACAGGTATTTATATACCGCCTTTCTTCGTCTTTATTCAAGACTTTATTCAAGGCAGTTTACATAGGCAGACTTATTTAAATCCCCGTAGGGATTTTTACAATTGAAAGAAGGTTCTATCTTTCAAGAGCCACAACAATTCAGATGTTTGATTCTGATCTGGCCTCCATCCTGGCCTCCATCCTCCCCCGCTCAGAGCAGATGGAAATAGCTCGGCTTCAGCTTGTCAGCTGCTTCAAGGTCGCACGGTGCCGGTGGCCTCGAACTGGCGACCTTGTGGATGTTATCTTCAGGCAAATGGAGGCTCTACCCTCTAGACTAGACCTCCTTACGGATCCCCTCAAGAGGAGGGCTTTTAGGTTAGCCCGTCTGAATATCTTCCCTTCTGCAGTGTTGAGCGGTCGCTACTCGCGGATACCCTTTGATCAAAGGTGTTGTAACAGTTGCGGCATTGAGCCTGATTCAGTTATTCATTATCTCTGCATCTGTCCCGCGTTTCGTAAGCTTCGCCGCTCTATTCTAGACCCTGTTTTTTCAAGCTACTCTGGCCCCTCCCATTTTCTAGCAGCATTTCTTCCACACGATTTTTCGCAAGAAACGACATCGCTTGTTGCCAAGTTCCTTGCAAAAGTTTTTATCTTTAATAGTTTAAGGTAGCCCTGATTGGTATGTTGAGTGTTTCTTGTGTTTTGTCAGTGGGCTTATTGCGACCGTGTATTTATTTATTTATTTATTTATTTATTTATTTATTTATTTATTACGTATGCCAATAAAGGTTTCGGAATTCGGAAATTCGACCAGACCTCCTGCCCTGATGTGGGAAGGTTGTACTTTGTTTGCATTTGGGGGAGAAAGCCACAGACACAGCACATGGGAGCAGTGAGTGAAATCCCCAGCCCATGATGCCTGGGTGTCCCTTTTTGGAGAGGTGTTTTCGTGGGGAAGCACCATCTCCATGTTCTGTTAGAGGGATCAGTGTCTAGTGGGGGAAACATGGGGGCTTTACCTCCTATGCTGTCTCCTAAGGGGTCAGCCTCAAAAACTGGGGATGATCTCTTGGTCATATGCAAGATTCCGTTATTAGCACTGCAAAACAATAAGGGGAATGTAATCACCAGGTAACCATAAAGAGAGGAGTCAGAAATAAGGGATGGTATATCTCTCCCCCTCCCCCCTCCCGTGTAATGTGTTGGGGGATTTGCTCCAGTCACCCTCTGCTCAGGGATGGCTCATGGTGAACAGACCAACATGCCGAGGTGAGTTGAACTTGGCTGTGCTTTCAAGGTGTATGCCACTGTGTTTTAGGCAATCCACCAGTGATTCCCAAACTTTTTTGGCTGGTGGCCTCTCTTGACCTACTGGGCCATTGGCCACGGCTCCCCATTAGGGCTACAATCCTATACAACCCTGGCTGGTTTCCACAACTTCTTGGGGAGCCCCAACTCACAGTTTGAGAACCACTGCTGTATACGGTGATGCTGCATCTCTCCTGCACCCTGCCTGCTAGAAGCTCTTGTGTTGCTCTTGCGCTGCTGCTTCCCTTGTGTCGTGAGCTCCTTAGGCCTCTCCACAAACAGGTGTGCAGTTCTCCCCTGGCACAGCAGAGGGCAGAGATGCACAGCCGTGTGGCACTGGCATGGCGGAGCTCCAAGAAGCAGGCCTGTTTGGGGGCGGCCGCTGCAAATCCCTCTGCCGCAGGGGAGCGTGGGCTGTTTTGTGGTTCCCCCCCAAGCCTGATGGGCAGTTGCGCAGGATGGGGGTGGAGGCATTGCGTGCACCACCATTGCTTGACCTTCTGTGGGAGGTCAGTTCTGCGCAGCCAGCTGGCTGCTGCCTCCTCCAGCCTTGCAGCACCTGAGCAGGAGAAATGGGAAGCAAAGGCTCTGCTGCCCCTGCCTGCCTCTGGTCCCTGCCTCAATGCATCCCAGGCAAAAACCGCCCGCAGCCAGGGCTGTGCTGTTCTTCCCCTCCACATCCACTGTATATAGGGCATTGCACAGCAGGCGCCCCTGCCTCACTCAGCTGTTGGCTCATCACGTCTTCGTCCATGCATCACCCTCCCGTGCCCCCTTTTCCTCCTAATTACCGTGTGAGGGGCGGCAGATTTGCTTGAGCAAAAAAAAAACCACCCTAAAAACTGCTTTAGGGACATGCCCCCCGTGAGAAGAATCTTCAGCTCCATTGGGGTTGCTGAAGTGGAAGGAGCTGCGCCCCCTCCCCCACTTTAGAGAGGAGACCGTAATAGAGGGGGGGGCGTCAACCGTTGTCAGAGAAGAAGCGCTGGATTAACCCTTTCATTGCTGCCTGCTGCAGATTGCAATGTGCCCGCTGTATATCTGCCCAAATAAATATAATTACCAAGCTTTCTCGGTTTGGTTTCATCATCGGTTTGTGAAGCATTTTCAAAAGTACGAAAGGGCTTTCTATGGAGCCTTAGCTCTGCTTGTCTTCATGAGAACCCCCTGGTATATGCGGCTGTCTCTCCCATTTTGCAGAAGGAGAATTAAAGTGGAAGGCAGGAAGGGATTTTCTTGGGATGACTTGGCAAGGCCCAGTCCTGACCCTTTGTACTGAGATGTTAGGGTCAGCTAGTCAGTTGGCATCTTTCTGTCTCGGAAGACTATGGTATCGCGCTCTGAATAGTGGTTCCGGAACAGAGTGTCCACTCCAGTGCGTGAAGCCTGGGTAAAGTAGATATGGAGAATAGACTCATGCAGCAAATCCCCCCTCTCCACGTCGCTGAACTGGTCCAATGGAAAGGCAGAAGCCAGTATGGTTGGTTCCAGCGACGTCGCAGGAGTTGCCAGAACGTGACTGTGTTCAGCCATGAACTGCCTCAGGGACTCGGGCTCCGGATTTTGCCTCGAGGTTGACTCCTGAAGCCTTTTCCATAACTGGATGTAGCCACCAGGCAGTGGGGGTTTGGGATCAGAGCTTTCCTTCTCTCAGATGAGCTGCCTTCCCAGGTTAACGAGTCCCATCTCCCTCTTAGTTACCTCTTAGGACAAGTACAGCCAAACTGAGGGCCTATTCTTATCCCCCAGCCCCCAGGGGTTGGTCAGGCAGGCAAATAACATAAGAACATAAGAACAGCCCCACTGGATCAGGCCATAGGCCCATCTAGTCCAGCTTCCTGTATCTCACAGCGGCCCACCAAATGCCCCAGGGAGCACACCTGATAACAAGAGACCTGCAAGTTTCCTGGGAATTGTAGTTAAGAACATAAGAAAGCCCCACTGGATCAGGCCATAGGCCCATCTAGTCCAGCTTCCCGTATCTCACAGCGGCCCACCAAATGCCCCAGGGAGCACACCAGATAACAAGAGACCTCATCCTGGTGCCCTCCCTTGCATCTGGCATTCTGACATAACCCATTTCTAAAATCAGGAGGTTGTGCATACACATCATGGCTTGTACCCTGTAATGGATTTTTCCTCCAGAAACTTGTCTAATCCACTTTTAAAGGTGTCCAGGCCAGTTGCCATCACCACATCCTGTGGCAAAGAGTTCCACAGACCAACCACACGCTGAGTAAAGAAATATTTTCTTTTGTCTGTTCTAACTCTCCCAACACTCAATTTTCGGCATGATCTGAACTGGAAGTGCCTCTTCTTCCATTTAAAAAACAGCTGGGGTGGGGGGGAGGGCTATCTAGTCAGGAGAACAGGAGGTTAACTCTTCAACCTTTAGCAATCTTTCCTGACCAAAAATAATCTCTCCTCTTCCCCAGCGGCTACTTGTCCTCAAAGCAAATTGAGGGGGCAGTGATCTTGGGCAGGAAATCTGCACAAGGGAAAAGAGTTAACTCCCCCCTCCAGGCCACATTCCCTATCAGGACATCAGAACAATCCCCCCCCCCCAGTTCAGAGCATGCCCACCTCACTAGTGCACATTTGCTTAGCTTGGCCCTAAGCCACTTGGTTTTGATGGAACTTAACTTCCAGGGGATGGGTTTAGGGTTGTGCTCTTCACCTTGAGATGTAGTTTAGTAACCATGGATTCACCAGTGACTAAAACTTTGCAGGAGGGCACTGATTGCAGGAGACCTAGACCTCCCCTTCTTGGGTCTGGAATGCATTGATGAGTCAGGTATGGGCTTGTTCCTAGGAGAAATACCAAAGCTGTTTTCCTTAGGCATTGGCACCAGATGTCCTATAGCTGCATTAAGGATCATGGCTTTACAGGAGTCTGTGTTGGCAACAGAGCTATATCCTCCAGTTAGGTTGCCACATCTTCAGGTCAGTGTCCCTGGCTCCAGTGCAGAATCCAGACATGCCATAATATGCAGGCGAGAACGTAAAATTGGTTAATTTCTTCAGGGGAGAGCAAAAGTTGAGCCCAGGGTACCTTACAGTGCTATAAGAACATAAGAACAGCCCCACTGGATCAGGCCAAAGGCCCATCTAGTCCAGCTTCCTGTATCTCACAGTGGTCCACCAAATGCCCCAGGGAGTGCTCAAGACAACAAGAGGCCTGCATCCTGGTGCCCTCCCTTGCATCTGGCATTCTGATGTAGCCCATTTCTAAAATCAGGAGGTTGCACATACACATCATGGCTTGTAACCCGTGGTGCACTTTTCCTCCAGAAATTCGTCTAATTCCTTTTTAAAGGCATCTAGGCAAGGCGCCATCACCATATCCTGTGGCAAGGAGTTCCACAGACTAACTACATGCTGAGTAAATAAATATATGTAAGAGCCTGCCAGGCTGGTTCTTTTTTTTCTTTCTTTTCCCTTCTCAATCTGTTGCAACATATAAAAAATTGCATGGTGACCTGGGGAACAATCCTAACCAGGTCTACTCAGAAGTAAGTCTTATTTTGTTCAACAGGGCTTACTCTCAGGAAAGTGTGGTAAGGATTGCAGCCCTGGTCTATCAACAGCGAGCATCCACCTTAGCTAAACTACGTAGAGCCTCTGTATCCAAGACTAGTATACCTCTGAATTTGGAACACTGAGGACACGCATTGGGGAAGCATATGGACATCCCAGACCAAGTAGTGCTTCTGTTGCAGCAGCTGTGGTCAGAGTGGCAGTCAGAGAGGCGAAGGAAACTTCAGGTACTTTGAATGATAGGATTTTGGCTAGTCACTTTCTCTTTTCTCTCCATTCCAAATCCCAGGGAAGACGGGGCATGCTGAGGTAGTCAGAGTTGTGTTTGATCCGCAGAAGATTAACTATGAGGACCTTCTCAGATTTTTCTGGGAGAAGCATGATCCAACACAAGGTAAGGACCAATGTTGGAGAAATGGGAGAACCTCTATTATCAGAACCGGGCAGTCCCAAGACCTCTAGGTGCCTATGCAATGTCCCAAATGCCGTGCACTATTAGGGCCAGCCCATCTGTGAGATTAGCTGAGGCAGCTACCTCAGACTTCAGACAGACAGGTGTGCACCTCCACCTGCCTGTTCACCTTCCACTCCCTGGATTGGAAAAGAAGAGGGGGAGAAGTTGGAAGCGTGGAGGAGGCGTGAGAGGCACCCTAGCTCAGCGGTTCCCAAACTTACCTGGGTCAGGACGACCCCACAGCTTCTTTCTGGCTCCGCTGGGCACCATCATCTTGTGAGATGGCGGTGCCCAAATCTCATGAGGTTTGGGCACCGCCATCTGAGATCTTACGAAATCTTGTGAGATCCGACATAGCAGCACCCAGGGGAACAGGTAGGACAGACCACAGGACACGTCTCATGGCACCCCTGTGAGTGTGTTGCAGCACACTTTGGAAACCCCTGGTCTCTAACCCACCACTCTCCTCAGCATTCTTCCTCTTCTGCCTTGGCCCCTTCCTTTTCCAATCTAGGGAGCGGAAGGAGCAGAGACTGATGCTCATTGGATGAAGGAGGGGGAAGCATTTGGTGTTGCACTTCAGCTGCCAGGAGGTCTGGGGTTGGCTGTACACACTGCC
Source organism: Tiliqua scincoides (assembly GCF_035046505.1). NCBI lineage: Eukaryota > Metazoa > Chordata > Lepidosauria > Squamata > Scincidae > Tiliqua > Tiliqua scincoides. The sequence continues at coordinate 16,565,336 of NC_089830.1, read as the reverse complement.
CACCTTCCCTGGTGACGTACTAGCCTCTGTTGTGGCTCCTCTCCTTCTCCTGCTGCCTGGGGAATGAAGGGAAGTGTACATTGATGCCCATTCTTCACTGCTAATACTGCTAAAAAAAATGGGTGTGTGGAGTGAGGGGGGGGTCGCTGAAAACCTCCCCCACTAGGTATGTTGAATCCCCATTCAGGAAATGAGGGACGACTGTGGGACGATAACGCCATTCAAACTTGCAAGGACTTCCAGTGGCTCAGTCTGCCCTCCCCCAGCTCTCTCCTTCCCCCCCCCCAATGCCATGTCATCTACACAGGCACACGTTACTCATTAAAATACAAACATGCAATTACAGGCCCAGAGGAGAGCCCTGCCAGTGGCACACAGAGAATGCTAATCTGCTCATTAAAATTACACTTCATTACAAAAGCTCAGCCTCCCCCTGCTGTCACTCAGCGTTGACGTGAGACGGGTTTCAAGCAGGCCTCCCCCCTTCAAATAAACAGATACGTGTATTTTAAATAATTTCTCATTGCCCTCTCCTTGCAAGCAATTCCCCTCCCGCCCCCTCGTCGCCCTTGCTGTTCCCAGACCTCAGGCTGCAGAGTGAGCAGAAAGTGGAGGTGGGGGGTGGCAATTGTGAACTGAAACACCAACTCACGTTTCTTGGTTGAGGGATTAATAGAAGTGGGCCCTGCTTGAGAACTTTACCCATCCTCTGCACAAGGTTCCCCAGAGGAATTGCTCTTTGCCATTCCATGGACAGCTTTATATGGAATATAAACCTCAGTTGACTCTGCTCTGTTTCCTTTACTTTCCCTTATACTTATGACAGTCTCTTAAAACACCTGTGGGATCCTTAAAAGCCCACCTTCTCCGTGAAGCCTTCGGCTCCGGCCATTGTCCCCATTCCCTACTGAAAGAACATTTTAAGTTTATGGTAACTCAAACCATCACAAATGCTTCACTGTTTTCCGCTGCCTCCATCTTCCTTCTCACCTCTCCGTTGTCTCTCTTGTGTCATTTTCTAGATCAGCAGGCACCAAACCGCAGCCCACAGGTCAGATCCAGCGCCCAGAAAAAGCCTTCCCTGCCTTTTGCGGTGCTTACCCTTACGCACTGCTGCCTCTTATCTTCTCCGCTGATCTTGTCAGAAAGTTGCGCCAGGCAACTGGTTCTGCTACCTGCCACCCCAGCAGGCTGTGCACCCTAATTTCGGAGCAGAAGTGGCTTCCTGGAGTGACTTTCTGAGAAAATCGGCTGGAACAGTAAGAGACAGCAGCGCGGAATGGTAAGCTCCATACAGGAAGGGGAAAGCTTTTTCACTACACAGCTGTCCACGGTTTGGAGACTGCTGCTCTAGTTTGTAGGCCCCTCAGGGCAGGGATCTGTCCCTCCACTTTGTGTAAAGTGCCAGTGTAAAGTGCATTGATGGTGCCATATAAATTAAAAAATATGTCCTCATATGGAAGAGGCAGTGGAGACAGAGAAGAAGGTGTTACACTGGCCTCCAGTTGTCTTGAGGGCAGGATAGCTGATGGTTCCTCTTCTCCCATGTGAACCTGACTACACTTTTAAGTCTTCTTCTGAGGCCCTGCTCTGGGTGCTCCCACCCTCTGAGATCAAGTAGGGCAAGCCAGTGGGGCCAGAACCTCTTCTATAGTGGCCAGCCTTCCCCAGTTATTTTTGCTCAGTGCCAAATATTTTGGACAGTTCACTGAGCCTTTCATAGTGGGTTGTTTCGTTGCTCTCCTCTTTCTTTTCCCGTTACTTATTTATCGGGTGCCATCAGTGTGCTGTGGTGCGTGTCAGAGTACAGAAGGATTGTTCTCTGCCCCAAGGGACTTCCAAGTTAACATTCAACACAAGTAGATGACCCAGGGGTAGGAAAAGTGAGGCACTGAAGCACAGACAAGCATGAATTTAGGATTTGTTGCCACAAAGTGCAGGGCTCAATCTGGATTTGAAAGTCTGGTTTTAGGATTTTGAGCTTTTTGTTGTGTCTCTCATCTGTCAGCTACCTTGGATATTGACAGCCCAATCTGAACCACCTTTCCAGTGCCGCTGCAGCTGTGGCATCAGAGCCCATCCTGCGGTGGGGAGGCAGTCGCAGAGACCTCCTCAAGGTTAGGGAAGCTGTTCCCTTACCTCCGGCTGCACTGTGGCTTGCCTCAGTGCTGGCAAGTTGGTTAGGATTGGGCTGTGAGAAGTAGAAAGGTGGGAAGTGAAATCTTAAATTGAGTAACAGCCCAGTCCCGAGCAGCCCAGCGCCCAGAGGAGCAGTGGCACCAAAATGGCTGCCACTGTGACCTATGCATTTGGGTCCTGGGCATTTGGTGGGCCACTGTGAGATACAGGAAGCTGGACTAGATGGGCCTATGGCCTGATCCAGTGGGGCTGTTCTTATGTTCTTAACTACAATTCCCAGGAAGCCTTGCAGGTCTTCTTGTTATCTGGTGTGCTCCCTGGGGCATTTGGTGGGCCGCTGTGAGATACAGGAAGCTGGACTAGATGGGCCTATGGCCTGATCCAGTGGGGCTGTTCTTATGTTCTTATGCATGTGGGCAGCCACCACTGCCTCCTTGGGGCATTTGTCCCCTTCCCCTGGGTAAGGGCGCAGGCCCCACAATGGGGCTACTCAAGTCTGCACCGGCTATTTTGTCGGTGCAAAGTTGAGAGTCTCCATGTAAGGACCAGTAGGCCCAGGGTTCAGGGTTCAGGATCCCGCCGGTCACACCCCTCTGACCCTAGAGGGTCCATACAATCGTCATCACTAACAGCTGCTAGGCTTCTGCACAATTTCATAAAACCCTTTTTAAAGGGCCAAACAAATCCATGATTAGCTCACTCAACATCATTTTATTTTTCCGAAAGCAGTCATTGGGGGGGGGGGTTGAGATTGGTATTATAAGATTTTGGGGTGGGAGGGGAGGAAGTGTGACCCTTGCTTGCTCACTCTGGCGGCTGCTCTTAAAAGAAAATACTGTAGATGTTGGGAGAACTGAGTGTAAAAAGATGCCATTCTGAGTCAGACCACTGGTCCCTCTAGCTCAGTACATCCACACTGACCAGCAGCCACTCTCCAGGTTTTTTTCTCTGCCTTACCTGGAGATACTTGGGATTTCTGCACACAAAGTGGGTTCTGAATGACCCAAACCGCAGCCTCTCCTGTCTCCAGTTCACAGACTGCCCAAGTCTCCATATCGTTTGACCCCCGGCCAGCAGCGGTCAAGACATCTTGCGCAACGGCGCATTCCAGGAGTACACTTTCCTGTTTGCTGCCCTGAATAATCGGTTTGCTGCAAGTTGGTTTCTTTGGGAGTGACCCTGAGTTTTGATATTATGAAAGAGGGAGAGAAAAACTTCTCTCTCTTTGCTTGTTCCACCTTGTGCTTCATTTTTAAAATCTCTTGGCATATCTCCCTGGTTTGGACGATGCCTTGCTGAATCCTTGGCCCCCAGCCTATCCCAGCCTATCCCAGCCTATCCCAGCCTATCCAGTTCCTACAGTCTCTTCATAGTGTATTGTCTTCCTTCAGTACCTTTCCATTTCGGCTTCTGCCTCTCATTCTCGCCCTCCTCCTAGGCTTAGGCCCCCTCTAATATATTCACACTGCACAGACGCAGGCTGGGCTGACGAGTCACACATCGGGCAGGGGGGGTTTCTTGTGCTGAGATGATTAACAGCCCATCCCAAGAGAGGAATAGCAATCTTTCATTCATGGCCCTGTTTCTAGGGCCAGCCTGTTCATAAGGCTGGCTTAAGGCGGTCACCTCAGTTCACGGATCGCTGGGGAGGGTCCCTATTGCCCATCTGCCCACCTCTGCTGCTACTTCTCCTCCTGGAAGGAAAAAAGGAACAGAAAAGGAAGTGAGAAGGAGAGAGTGTCAAGAGGCTGTAGAACTCGTGGAACTAGATCCAGGGGGTGCAAACTGCAAGAGAAGAGGTTCCTGTTGGACCTCAGGAAGAAATTCTTGATGTTGAGGGTGGTTCAGCAGTGGAACAGATTGCCAAGGGAGGTGGTGGAGTCTCCCTCACTGGAGATCTTCAAGCAGAGATGCTCTATAGAGATACTCTAGGAGGATTTCTTGCTACAGGGAGGTGGTTGGACTAGATGACCTTTTAGGTTCCTTCCAACTCTGTGATTCTATGGCTGCAAATTAGTACAATGTGGAAGGGCAACTAGATAAACTCTAGTGTGGGAGTTTGGTTCTAGACCACCCACCTTCCTGGTGTCTAAGGAATTCTGTGGATGCTGGGGTCTGCTCCTGCAGCTCACACAAATTACTTCCTTGGAGCCTCTGGAGGCCTCTCCTCAGTCATGGCGGACAGGCAGCCCACTCTATTGGCTTGTGCAGGCCTCAGAATGGCTCACAGAAGGCTCTGGAAGATGCTTTTGGTCAGACCATAAGTTCTCTCTGGATACTGGATATAGCTTCTGTGGTCATTCTGAGCCCCACGGAGGCCAATAGAGTGGGTCGCTGGCCTGGCGTGACTCCGGAGAGGCCTCTGGAGGCTCCAGATAAGTAACTGCAAGGAGGCTGTGGGGCATCCGTGCGGACCCTCTGCATCTACGAATGGTACAATCCGCAGGTACAGGACCCATGAATGCGGGGAGGGTCCCCTGAACTGCCACTGCAGGAGTGCATTTTTTATTTTGCTAAGGTAATCGGATGCCCACCACTAGCTTGTGCATTTTTGTTAGTAAATAACAGGGACGTGCTGATCCACCACGGTGAGATTTGAGTCGAGTTCCAAGTCCCCACCCCTTTTCACTCCACTTGTGCACAAAATTTAATGGGTGGCTTCGAGTCACCCATTAAGCCTTTTTTGGGACTTTGTTTGACTTGCGTCAGAGTCTTTTTGATAAACATTTCTGGAGCTGCTCCAAAGGAAAAAAAAAAAAACAGGCCTCCCGGGGTGGTGGTGGATGTGTGTGTGTGTGTGTGTGTGTGTGTGTGTGTGTGTGTGTGTGTGCGCGTGCGTGGCTGGGGGGAGGACTTCTCATTTAACACTCCCCTGATGTCCCCATCCCATCTATAAACAAAAGCTCTGCTGTTCTTCAGGTAAGTACAGCAGTGCAGAAAGCACCGATCGGTTCCTTATGAACCCCAGCGACGAACCCACCCGCATCACAACTCCTAATTCCACCCTTGGAAGGAGTGTCAAGCATAGACAGACCTACAGGGAGGGAGGATACATCCCAGTTCAGCAAGGCAGGAGGGGACAGGCAGCATGAGCAAAGGGTAGAAGCGGCAGGTGGGAGGGTCGCTCACAGCATCCAGGAGTAAGTATCTGGGAGTTTCTGAGTCTCCACTTGTTCCTGAGAAAAGCTCCCAATTCCCAAGTCACCTCTGGTTTCAAAACATGTGTGTCTCGAGTCTGCACAAGTCCCAAAAACACGTGTTTGGTGACCCAGTCTTATGAATTGAGTCACCCATTCCTGATGAATAGCCTGTTGCAAAGACACCTTAAGTCTCCAGTGCTGTCTCATATACCAAGGAAGCTGAAGCAGTGGCACCAACCTGAGAACTTCTTGCCGCCTGAGGACATAGGAAGCATGGAGCATGACTTGGCATATATGATGTGGGTGGGTGACAGGGAGTAATTGCGTGAATCGCTTTCCCGCAACAACCAGCACTGTGCAACCTTTTCTCTCCAGGCATGAAGCAAAGCGGAGATATTGGTACGCAATATCGTTCGGCCATCTACACCACTGGAGCTGAGCAGCTGGAATCTGCCCTAAGGACCAAAGAGGCATATCAGCAGGTATGGGAGGGGGAGAAGGATGTGGAGCTGTAGGGGAGCAAGCTACACAGGGCCCACTGAAGACTTTCCAGCACCTGAAGCAGCTTACCAGGTACTGCCACCCTCTCCTGCTCCTGCACCTCTCCTCCTCTTCCTTGGTTTGGAAAGGAAAAGAAGAGGAAGTGGGGAAGAGAGGAGAGTGGTGGGCAAAAGTATAGGGGACTCTCTAGCCCAGCAGTTCTCAGATGTTTTGGTCTCTGAAGCCCTTGACTCTCCCACAAGGAAGTATTGCATGTGCGTGGAATGCGTGGGGTCTTGCAGCACTGAGCCCAGTGCTGAATACCGATGAAGAGTCAGAACGGGAGGGGAATGGGGAAGGAGAAGCCACAAACAGGGGAGGCGGGAGGGTGAGACCAAGAGTAGGCAGAGGCAGCCACTTATGGTGTGCTTGCAGAGCCCCTGAAGGGATCTCCAGGAGCCCTGGGGCTACCAGGATCAAATTTGGAGAAATGCTGCTCCAGCCATATTTCTCTCTTCCTTCATCCCCCTCTTTCATTATGAATTTAAGACATGGGAAGAGAAGGAGCGGTGAGAGGAGGTGGGTGGAGGCAAGTTGCCCTTGCCAGTCTGCTTCCTGGCACAATAGCCTCAGCCAGCCTCGCAGACAGGCCGGCTCTGTCTAGAAACACAGTGACGAAACCATCCCAAGGACGTTCTGAGTGTTGACGCTCTGCTCAGGCTGCCTCACCTGAGGCGCCTGACGGGACCCCTTGCTGATGGAAAAGCACTTTGAGGAGGCCCTTGTCTTGTTTCTCTCCCCTCTGGTGCATAGAAACTGTCCCCTAAGCCATGCCCCATAACAAAGGCAGGCAGAGTGAATGTAGATAATTACTCCTTCAAGGCCACGCGTGTAACTCTGGGATAGAAAGGGGGGCACAGTGGGGGGGGCGGAAATGTGTCGGTTTCCTTGGCAACTTGCCATCACAGCAATTGGCAGCGAGGGGGCAAAGGTCACCAGCAGAGACAGGTGCAACATTGGCTCCCCTCCCTTTCCCAATGATTCATTGCCGTAAGCGGTTTGCCCACCACCACCACCCCCTGCTGCCATCGTGGGGACAATTAAGGGCAGCCCAGCTTAAAGCTGGCACGTGCTGGGCAGACGTCGGCGTGTGTGAGAGGGGGAGGGAGCATGGAACATGGAAGGGGGGTGGAAGGCAAAGTGGGATGCGGAATAGCTCTCTGGAAAAAAAAAAACCAGCTCTGTCTTAGCAGGCGGTTTAAGAGGCGAAATCAAGGACGACTTCTAAACAGCATCTCTCTCTCTGTCCCTGGTCGGTGCTGCCAAGAGCTGTTCTGTACTGAGCTGCAGACCGGTTTTGGGGTCCTGACAAATGCCTTATGCCGCAAACGTTGGAACCTGGGGAGATCGAGAGCCAAAGGAAAAGACGTTTGCGGCATAAGGCATTTGTCAGGACCCCAAAACTGGTCGGGTTTGAGAGTGGGCTGCAAATAATGAGTCCCCTGAGTAAGAATGGAAGGGAAAGGGGTCTTGTGTCTATAAGTCTGTCTGGAAGGCTCTTGGATAGGACCGTGTGTAGTTTTGCAGCTGCGTCGACTGAAGCACAGAATGTTGGTATCTGTCCCAGAAAGTGGTGCCCAGAGAATTGGTTTTTTTTCCATTTTTGCCATGGAACATTTCTAGCCCTTTTATGTTTCGTGGAGATAAGGCTGGACACACGTGGGCCTCCCGTCTGCTGAAATCTCAGAAAGGAGTGCAGTTTTGGGGCTGGGAGTGGAGGGGCGTTTGGCAGGCTGGAGGCCAGCTGAGAAGCAGCCAGCTACACAAGTCGTATGCAGGAACGCTGAGCTGAGAACCTCTAGAAGACTGTTGGTGGGGGGCATGGTGGCGGCAAGCAACTCCGAGGAGTCTGTGCTTCAATAAGCACTATCTCATCCTCTTTCTCACCACCCCCGCCCTTGTCCTTTCTTAGTTTTTATATCTGTTTGCTCTTTTCGATATTGCAGCTGCAGTTGGAGCCACCTTCAGAGGAAAAGGGAGAAGTCCACAAAAGTGGCTTGGGGGGGGCGGAAGAGGAGGAGGTGGGGAAGATCTCCCAAAATGCTACCACTTTTGCATTCCAATAAACCTGCCCCTGCTTATCTGAAGTATGTTGAGGTTCATCCTTCTGTTTCTCCTTCCTGCTTTGGGAGTACAGTATCATTCGGCTTGTGCATAGGCTGGATTCCATAATAAACTGGAATTTTCACAATCATACTCCTTTTTTTTTTGCAATCAATTCCGCAGTCTTAACTCTTACACCAGTGGCTCTCATTTTCAACTGGCGGCTCTCTTGACCTACTGAACCATTGGCCATGGTTCCCCATTAAGGCTGCAATCCTATACATTGTATAGAGCGGGAGGTTTTTCGCGTGGATTCCGCTGGCTGGTTTCTGCGGCTTCCCAGAGAGCCACGTCTCACAGTTCGGAACTAGTGTCTTATACCATTGCGTGTTGGGTTGAGTCTGATGAGCACTTTGATTTAGTTAAGGTAACATGACATTAACCTCCTGTATTAGATGCTTGCTTTTTCCTCCATGGATAGCATGCTTGGGTGTGGGGCAAACTTTATCAGGACTGTGGGGCCAAGGGGGAGGAGGCGTTAACTGTTTGTGCATGCCATGATTCAGATCTGGATCCAGCTCCCACCCCCAAACTTGGCATCTTCCAGCTGGTGGCAAATGGCTCAGTGTAATGCGTAGTTTGGCTCTTGGGTGGCATTCTGCAGACGTACTGTGAAATCACACGGAGAGTTGTTTTGGAGCTTCCGAAATCCAGCTCTTCTGACTGCTGCTGGGCCTTCTTTCATGACCTCATCAATAATGGACAGGCTTCTTCTTGCATTTCTCTGGAAATGGTCTTGTTGCCCTCCATTGGGTGTCTCTGGCTATATGGCACTCAAGTTCAACTCAGTATCTCTCTCTCTCTCTCTCTCTCTCTCTCTCTCTCTCTCTCTCTCTCTCTCTCTCTCTCTCTCTGTTTGTGGAGTTCCCAAACCGCACGTCGCAGACCTCCAGGCCGGCAAGCCTGCTTCCAGTGGCCTATTAGACATGCTAAGATATTCCCCACCAGGGAGAAAATATTCAGTAGCTCCCCCCTCCATCCCAGAGGGCAAGGGGACAGCATCTGTTATTTATATATTCTGTTCCTCCACAAGCCTAAATACCAGGCACTTGCTCTCTGCTCCCTGGAGGGGCCCCTAGAGCTTAGCTCATCCCAGGCTTGCATGTGGCAGAAGAAAAATATCTTAGCATTTATTAATAGCTCCAAGGGAGCTGAGCTTTCTTGTTGTCCGGAACCACCTGGGATCCTGTCTCAATAGCTCAACAGCATTGTCTCTTTCCTATGGGAAGGTTTTCCCCTCCCTTCAGTTGCACGCACACACACATACACACAGGGCCAGAACTGGAGGTGAAATGCTGTTTTCCAAACAAACACAGGGCTTGTTTTCCAGTACAGGATGGTGCCCAGAGTTCAGATTTCCCCTCAAAATTGATTTCATCTGAAACAAAAAAAAAGCATTTTCTCCGGCTTCTAACTGATACCTTTGGGTGTTGCGAGAGCTCTTCTCCAGGGGTACCTGGATTAAGCAAGCAGCCCTCTCTCAGCTCTCCCAGATTTCTTATTCCTGCGTTTCTGCGCCTTGAGCTTTCGGTGTCCAAAACTACAAAGTGCTATCAGCCCAAAATAGTGCCAGCAACCTGCTCTTTCCATTTGTCCCCTTTGGAAATCAAATGGTCAAAAAGAAATGGGGCACATACAGGGTTCAGCCCATCCAGGAGGCTGGCCTAGGTGGCTGCCTCTGGTAGCAGGCTGATAGGAAGCACCCCTTCTGCCCACCCGCTCTCTCGAAAGTGTAGCAGTAGAGAAAGTGTGGAGGAGATGAGATCGATAGGCCAGAGCGCCAATGCTGTAGTAGCCACACTTCCACTTACTCTCTGTCCCCCTCTTCCTTTTTCATTCCTAGGAGTAGGAGGAGCAAAGACCGGCGCATCACCATGTAAGGGGGGCAGCATTTGGTGCACCAGGTGCCTTGCCACGATTTTGAATTTCCAGATTTGGGGATCTGATTGCTCCCCAACTCCCAGAGGCAGTTGATTCCAGGAGGAGAGGAGGAGTGTTCTTTTGCTCTTTGTTTGCTGTGCTCTCACAGTCACTTCCAAGGAGCATGGTCTGGGGGCATGAGATACAATCACCTTGCTGAAAGCTGGCAACCTTCAGTCTCGAAAGACTATGGTATAAGCCTACAGCACCTGGTATTCCCAGGCGGTCTCCCATCCAAGTACTAACCAGGCCTGACTCTGCTTAGCTTCCAAGATCAGACAAGATCGGGCATGTGCAGGGTAACAGTTGTTATGGATGAGCTGGTCAATGCCTGGATGTGTAACCACCTGGGAACCTCATGGGGGTGTCTGCCTTCAGTTCCATAATGGAAGACTGGCAGGATAACATCATAACAAATAGTGATTCTGCTTCCTGTGTCCTCAGTGGCAGAGTATAGAAAAGACGGGGAGACTAACTTGGCTCCAGGAACCTGCCATGGCAGAATCGGTCAAATGTGTCTCTTATCTTGCAGATTGTAACCCTGGAGCAGCTGGTACCCAGGGTGGGGGGAGGTTGCCCATGCCCCCTCTGCCCAACCCATATGAGCACTGCTGTGGTACCTACCCCATGTGTCTTGCCCCAAGGAACCATTGCTTATTTTTGACCAATGAGGGTGGCTCAAACTCCGATGGATAGATCCCATTGCTGATGTTTTGGCAAATGTGGTGCCTTATACAGTATTCAGGATCACACCCTTGGTCTCCACAGTGGCAAATTTAGAACAATTGCAGACCACACTCCAGGATGGACCATAGTATCTGACAAGTAGGCATTGATAGAGTGAAGAAACACATTCTTTTATAACAGCAGGTGCCAAATCCTGGACCCATGGGCTGGATCTGGCACCTGTAAATACCCTTCTCCATCAAGTGCAGAGCTTACTCCGTGCTGCACAGTCTTATCATGCGATCCAATCATCCCACAAAGTCATGCCAGGCAGCCAATTCTGCTACCTGTAGCCCCAGCAGGTTCTGCGCCCAGATTTCCATGTTCAGCCTGTGTTCTGAACACAGAAGGTTCCAGGTGCAATCCCTAGCATCTATCAGTGAAAAGGGATCTTGGGTAGCAGGGCTAAAAAAGGCCCTTATCCAAGGCTAGCAATCATAATGAGGATCAGCTAATTAGCTCTTCTGTGCTATTCATTTTATTTGAAAGAGAAACAACATCAAGAGAGTGATCTGGGTGGGAACTGCAGCATGGGGGAAGGTTAGCCCTCTGTCATGACCACCACGGTCATTCAGAGATGATGTTGTGCGCTCGCTGAGGCATATAGTGGGCCACTGTGAGATACAAGAAGCCGGACTAGATGGACCTTTGGCCTGATCCAGCAGTGCTCTTACGTTCATGCCAAGGCTAGCACTCCAACAGACCTTTTATGCTTATCTGTGATTTTTGTGTTTAAATCCCTTTTCTCAATTCTTATGCATTCATTTTAGAACGATTGCCATGCACCCCAAGAAGCTGGGGGTGAAACGAGCCAGATATTTCAGACAAGCTTCAAAATAGGAATGAGTGGCAGGTGTAGAAAACAGGCCTAATGAAGACATTTTGAGTTGTTGTTGTAGTATAGTCTTAGTCGGAGCTGGTTGTGGGGGGAGGGGGATCACCATAAGCTTTTGCATGCCAAGATATACCATTGCAGCAGTGGAGCGTTTCGGGCTGAAGATAATATATCGGGGTGTGTGGGTGGGGTTGATTTCCTTTTAAAATAACTCCTGCCCCTATCGAAGTATTATGTTTACTGTGAATGAGAAGCAAGGCTGGCAGAAGAGTTCCCTCGTTCTGGAGCTGGAGGAGGGGGTATAGGTCCCAGAGGTGTGTTTTATTATTATTAATTATTATTGACAGTATTTATATACCGCTTTTCGACGGAAAGTTTCACAAAGTGGTTTACAGAGAAAATCAAACAAACTAATGTCTCCCCGTCCCAAAAAGGCTCACAATATAAAAGGATGCAAAAGAGCACCAGCCACTAGAAAAGACAGTGCTGGGGTGAGGAGGGCCAGTTACTCTCCTCCCCCCCCCGCCAAATAAGAGCCCCCACTTAAAAAGTGCCTCTTACCCAGTTAGCGGGAGTAATGGGTATGTTTTGAACAGCAGGGCTATGTTTTGAAGGAGTCCTGCCTTTCCTGCCAATGGGAAGAATTTGCAAAATCCCCAAAGGGTATGTGACCCCCCCCCTCCTATTTCCTAGATCACAACACACACACACATGAGAGAGAGAGAGAGAGAGAGATGCATGTGGGGTACTGGACTGGCTGCCGCTGCTCTTTTTTGCTGGTCAGGCCCAGCTGGGTTCCAGTTAATTAACTGTGTTGTCTTATCAGCTCTCTTGCACATGCCATCCGGGCTGCTTGTGAATTAACTCCGCCAGCGATAAGCCTCATTGTTCTGAGCCCTGAAGATCCACGTTCCTTTTCTCGCCTCCCCCCCCCCCCAATTCCCTCCCCAGTGCCCAATCCAGTTTCGTTGTCTGGAAAGCCTCCAGAGCTGGCAGCCCCTTTGAAGTGGGCAGTATCATTAATTGCATTTTAAGGAGTGTGCTAAAAAGCCAGCCTGCATCTCTCTCCTCCTTGTGCTTCCCTGTTACAAATTCCACCCTCATCTAAGCCAATGCCTGGCTCCCTTTCTCTGCTCCCAACCAGGAGCTGAAAAATGCTTACACTTCATCCAGTGGCTCACAAGTCTGGCTAACGGAGTGGGGAGAGCAAGAGTGTAACAAGCTGCTTGACACAGAGACAAGTCACCCCGTACAGTATTATCAACACAGGCTGGCAGCAGCTCCCCCGGTGTCTTCCAGCTCTACCTGGACATGCCAAGTATTGAGGCTGGGAGTGGGACCTGATTCATGCAAGGTGCTGCCCATCTTCTCCATGAGGCTGGTTCTTCGGACCCCTTCTAAATCCACCTTGTGTCAGTTGCAACACCAGCCTATGCATGACTACTCAGAAGTAAGTTCCGCTGTGTGCCATGTGGAGGGCTTACTCCCAGGAAAGTGTGTATAGGATTGCAACTGAAATTGATCTCAGTGGAATTCATCATTTCTTCAGCATCTGGATTAAAATGGTGGGACTTTTTTCAAAATGGTTTTGAATTGGGGGGGGGGGAATCCAAGAGGAGAGTGATGAGTGGTTGCTTGTTATGTGAGACTGTGTGGTTCCCTCCTGCCCCTTTCTGTAAGATTGCTGGATGAGCACAGATTCAGAATTCCGTGCCATGATGACTCCCAGCGGAGCTTTCCTCTCCATCAGATCCTGTCTTTCTCCTTCATCAGTCTCTGCTCAGGGGCAGGACAAAGCCAAAGTTGAATCCTAAATCTGAAGTGATTATGGACCAGTGGTGTAGCAAGAGCATCGGGCACCTAGACACATAAATTAACATCCCTCATACACCCACCCCCTGGGCTTCAGAAGGCCTCCTGGAGACCTTAGAAAGGCACTACCTTGTGAGGCTTCTGAAACATCCCACATGGCCTCCCCAGGCCTCAGAAAGGCTCTGAAAGGCACCCCTTTGACACCTCCTCAAGGCGTGGTACCTGGGGCAATGTATGCCTCCACCCCCCCTTAGCTATGCCACTGTTATGGGCCTAGCTGGATCAGACCAATGGCCCATTAGTCCAGCACTGCTTTGTGTAGGGTTTCTATCTTGTCAGACGCTGTTCCAGAACCACCATTCAGAGCGCGATACCACAGTCTTTCGAGACTGAAGGTTGCCAACTACAGCCCTCCCATAACAAATGTTCAGTGTTACACTCTCCTGAACATCCATTGTGGCCAGTAGCCACTGATAGTTCTCTCCTCCTACCTGACTGTGTCAAATCTCATCTAAACCACTGCTGGTCGCCACATCTTGTGCCTGTGATTTTCCTACATTAATTATGCATTGTGTGAAGTCATTTTAAGAACATAAGAAGATAAGAAAAGCCCAATGCGCCCATCTAGTCCAGCATTCTGTTTCCCACAAAGACCCACCATCTGCCTCTGGGAAGCTCAGAACCCATGCTTCCCTCCCACAGTTGCTCCGCTGCAATAGGCATTCAAAGGCATACTGCTGCGGAACCTAAAGGGAGCCTGTGGCCATCGTGGCTGGTAGCCATTGAGAGACCTGTGCTTCATGAATTTTGTCCAAGCCACTTGTCAAGTCACCCAAGCTACTAGCCATCACCACACCTCATGGCACCAAGTTCCACAGACTAATTATGCACTGTCTGAAGAAGTACCTCCTTCTGTCCATCCTGGGGCATCCATTAGTCAGTTTCATGTGATGATCCTTGGCTTAGTATTGGGAGAAAAGAAGTTCTCTCTCTCTCTCTGCACATCATGTGTTATTTTGAACACGTCTCAATCATGTGTCATCCCCCATCCCCCCATCACCTTTCTTTCCAAGCTAAAAAGTCCCAAATGCTGCAGCCTTTTCTCTTAAGGAAGGTGCTCCAAACCCCTCATCACTTTGGTTGCCTTTGACATCTTTTCCAGCCCTTTGGTTTGTCCTGAATCTACTGCCAGTCAATTTTACTGGATGGCCTCCAATTCTAGGGGCCTGAGGGAGGGAGAAAAAGTTCTCTGTATTCAGAACAATCATAGGTTGTTATGTTGATCCATTAGCTTTTGGGTTCTCCCGAGTTCTCTGGATGAATGTGAAAGAAAGGCAGAACAAACAAACAAGCAAACAAACACAGGGTGTGGCAGACAGAGAACTGGGCATGGAGAACTTAAGATTTTATCTTTTGGGGTGAAACTCATAAAGGTATTACTGTGTTGTGGCTTCAGGATGTTCTTTCTTCCTCCAAATCATGTCTTCCCTACCCTTCCCCACCCTTAGTTCTTCTTTTCCTCCAAATAGAGCCCCCCCCCCAATCATTCTTTTTCCTCCACTTTAACCCTTTTGGACAGTGTTATTCAAACTGTGCAGCGTGGCTCCCTAGGGAGGTGCCACAAACGCACAGGGGAGGCGCGGGATGTCCTCTCGGGATGTCCTTTTGCAGCGATACAGTCACACCACCGTTCCTGGACAGAATACGAGCCCCTCCGTCTTCTGCGCTTTTTTTTTTAAAGCAGAAGAAACAGGTTGCTCAGCTGCTCACTCCAGGAGGGACTGCAAGAGTGGCTGCTGCCACCTCCCTCTTCTCCCTCCTCTCCGAAGCTGCCACGTTCTGTGTTCGCTGCATGCTGTTTCCAAAGCTCTTCAACTCCAACCCTCCAGCTGGCAAATACCAAGTATGCTCAGTTTGCAGTCCTTGCCCTTACTGACCGTCAGAAAGAAACCCTCGCTGATCCTTGTCTGGTTGGGTCCTAGTTCCCAGCCTGGGATCGCTTCTCATCAAAGTGAAATCTCTCTTTTCAACCCCCTCCCTCTTCCACTCCCCCCTATCCATCTCCAAACCTTCCCACTTCCCCCCCCCCCCCAAATAAAAGGCTTCCTAGTCAAGTCAAGTCAACCTTTACTAGGCATAAAAAAGGCTTCCTATTTTACCAGTCATCAGGGCTCTTAAAGTTGTTTCCATGCAGTTGGCAAAGGGGGGGAAAGCACTACCCTTTAATTGGCCAGGAGCTGAAAAAGGGTACTGTTTTTAAAGTGATTTGTTAATCTTGTTTGACTGAAGAGGAGAGGCTGTATTTTTAAAGTGATGAATCTTGCTATTTGAAGGGAATCCTTATCAGCCATTGATGAGGTGATTGCCAGCCCAATCCTATCTACACTTTCCTGGGAGTAAGCCCCATTGACTCTAATGGGACTTACTTCTGAGTAGACACGCATAGGATTGAGCTGTGCATCTCCTAGCATAGGAGACAAATCAGACTCCTAACCAAACCCTTATCAGCTCTGATATATTTTCATGGTCTATTTTCGTTTCCCCCACCAGCTGCTGGAAAAATTTGATTTAATTTAATTAACAAAGGGTTCAATCCTATCCAAGGAGAATGGGAAAAATGACTAGTTGGATTAGGGTCCACAGGGGTGCGTGTGTGTAGTGTTGGTCAGACTGGTTGTTCACAAAGTTCATTTGATAAAACAATTCTATTGGCATGCTTACTAAGTTAAAAAAAAAAAAAGAGTCCTCCTAGACTAGACGAAATCTACCTACTCCAGCATCCTGTCACCAACAGTGATCAGCAGCTGATCATTTATAAAGCATGTATATTGCTGTGTATTAATAATATATTGAGATCTGCATTTAATTAATGATATGATTAATATAGTTAATATTAATATAAATATTTCTGGCCACTTCCTGTTTAATGATGTCACTTCCAGCCCTCAGGAACATGATGGGGAGTCATGGCCAACAGCCACAGGGGTCAAGGGAGCCACGGGCCAGAAAAGTTTGAGTACCACTGCTTTTGGAGACAGCACAATCACAACTGCACCCTGCATTATTCCGAAAATGGTTGCACTGTGAATTTATATGCAGGCAGGGCTCAGAATTGGCAGAAGCATCGGAACTCCTATCTGCAATGTCCACCTAGTTATTCAGTTTCAGATCTGTTAAGCCAGTGATTTTCAACCAGTGTGCTGTGGCACATTGGTGTGCCACAGATGTCCACAAGGGTGCCACAGGAGTTTGGGGGGAGGGGTCATTTATTAGTAGGACCATCGGGGAACGTGAGCCCCCCACCAGCAGCATGGTGTGCCTTGTCAATTGTCAAAAAGCTGAAGGTGTGCCTTGTTAATTTTAGTGCCTTGTCAGTGTGCCATGAGATGAAAAAGGTTGAA
Organism: Tiliqua scincoides; assembly: GCF_035046505.1. Lineage (NCBI taxonomy): Eukaryota > Metazoa > Chordata > Lepidosauria > Squamata > Scincidae > Tiliqua > Tiliqua scincoides. The sequence goes on along the minus strand of NC_089830.1, from coordinate 16,548,720 downwards.
AATTGCTGTGTCAAGCCCATCAATGTTAATGACAGACTTGACCTGCTCTCTTGTTTGGCTGAGATTCCGACCATGGGTCCATAAGGGTACAAAGAGAAGCACTTCTGGTGATTGTGCTAGAATTCTGGAGCTCCCCATGCTCTTGGAGACTTGCCAAAGTCAGAATCTGGGTATTTTTTAGAAACAAACTTTCGGCTGACACCCAAATCACCACAAGGTGATTTAATTTGATATGCATTTATATTTAGTGTGCACAGATGCCACAGAAAGGAGAAAACAGTTTGGGTGCAAGTTTCTTATCTGTGCGTGCATTCTTTGTAGTTTGCTTGCATTTTTGTTGTTTAAGTGTTGTCGATCGGGGTAGAAATCAAAATAAATGACTGGAGATGTTTCTAGAACTTCATAGTGTGTTTTGTATCTTTGGAGCATTTAGATCTCAGGAGAAGGCATAATTTACCTGTAGCCAATCAGGAGTAGTGTTAAATCAGGTTGAACACCGGTGGTAGAGGCATAAAATTTGCAGTCCGTAAGCAAAGTGCTTTATAGATGTTACTTGGTGTCTTCTGTCTCCAGTCCAAAAATTGTTCACTGCGCATCCCTTTACTCCCATTCTGAGGCTGATTCAAGGATGTGATGGGGGAACTGATACTGATACTGAACTGATACTGAACTTCCATGGTCCAGCCACCAGAGGGAGTCTGTGCCCAGTCCCAGGCTCCTAGTTCCCGGAAAAATTTACTGAGGCTATAATCCTATACACACTTTCCTGGTAGAAAGTCTCATTGAACACAATGGAACTTGCTTCTGAGTAGACATGCATAGATTGTGCTAGATAATCTGTGCTGTAAGATTATCTACTCACCATTTACTGAGAGATGCACTTTAAACTTTCCATCAGGGAGTCAAACCGAACTGAAACCTGAAAACCGGTTCAGAAAACCTAAAAGGGCTTAGGGCACAATCCTAACCAGGTCTACTCAGAAGTAAGTCCTATTTTGTTCAATGGGGCTTACTCTCAGGAAAGTGTGGTTAGGACTGCAGCCTTAGTTGCTTTGAACCAGAACTGAAATGGAACCCCCTGAAGACGAAAAGGTGGTTCACCTGTTCACAATATGTGGTCCAGTAATCAAGCAGTCAGATTCCTGTTCATTCATTTTTTTTTCCACCCTTCCTCCCAGGGCTTAAAAGGATTTCTCTCTACCCCTCACTTTTGCTTCACAACAACCCTGCGAGATGTCTTAAGCTGAAAGAATGTGTGTCTGGCCCAGGGTCTGCTAGTTGAGCTCCATAGCTAAGGGAGGGTGTGAACCCAGGCCTCTTGAGTTCTGGCCTTACACTTTTAACGACACTGTTAATCAATTCAATTAAGACTGAACCCTTAAAAATATGATATGTTGTACATGCTTTATTTGGAAAAACCTTTAGAATAATTATAAGAAAGCCATTTTTAAATAGCAAAAAACAATATTTTTCAAGTTAAATTGCTGTCCTTAATTCTGTTCAGGCTTTTAGCCACACAGTATAACAAATTTGTGAGGACGGGGGGTGAGTGTGCATGGCAAGTACCACATGTATTCTTGGAGTCGAACTGCAAGAATACATGTCTTCTTGGAGTCCCTTCCCCTTGTCTACAACATTTGTCTTTCCAATATCTGCTTTTGATGCAAAATCAGGAAATCCAATAGCCGTCTCCCACATCTCATGTCTGTTTTGTCCGTAGTAGCAAGTGCTATAAATGGAGGTGTTTCAAAATGTTTTTGTTTTTTTTAATTTGAAAATTTGTTGAATTAATGCAAAATGTAGTATTTTTTTGTATTTATTCACAACTGAATACACAATTCCAGTGTTCCTTACTCATTACTTATGATTAGAGGTGTTTGAAAAATGTGGTGTTTTGTGTGTTTGTTTAGTTATCAACAAAAACACACATCACCGTCCTCTGGTTCCTTCTCATGAATCTGCTCTTCCCATATTTTTTTCCTTGCCTCTATTTTTCTTTCCTTCTGGGATCCTAGGAGATCATCACCATTCTTTCAGTTGACGTCCTTTGAGGTTAGGTGACAGCATTCACTGTGAGAAAGAAAGCTTGAAGAAGTGTTTAGAATAGTCTTGGTAGCCCTCAAGTGGCCACTTTGGGGAACCACAACCCCTGTTCATTTTCCCATCCTCAGAAAACCAGCCGGCTGGCTATGTCGAGAGGGGGAGCTGTCCTTTTGAAGGCAATGAAGGCTGATAAGATTATTTCTCCAAGGAAAGATTGGAACCAAATTCTCATATGTCTCCACTTCTGTAGATGTGCTGTTTGGTTCTTCAATGTGTATCAATATCATTCGAGGATGTTTTAAATTTAAAGACATGAAAAAATACTGCAATGTTTTCTTTGTTGGCCTAGAACAGGGGTGCCCAAACCCCGACCCGGGGGGCACTTGCTCCCCATCGGGGACTCCCAATCTGACCCACGGGGAGCCCCCAGTTTCCAATGAAACTCTGGTCCTCCAGTGACTTGCTGGAGTCCGTGATGGCCCAACACAACTTCTCTTAGCGTGAAGGTGTCTGTTCAACCTTTTGCATGAGCTGTGGGATGAGGGCTCCCTCCACTGCTTGCTGTTTCACATCTGTGATATAGCAGTGGCAGTGAAGGAAAGGCTGGCCTTGCTTTATGCAAGGCCTTTTATAGGCCTTAAGCTATTGCAAGACCTTCATTCATTCATGTAAGTTCCATCTCTAATATATTCATTTATGTAAATCTATTCAAATTTGAAATGTAAATTAATTCTTTTTTTCCTGGCCCCCAACACAGTGTCAGAGAGATGATGTGACCCTCCTGCCAAAATGTTTGGACACCCCTTGCCTAGAATCTACTTAGGATCATAGAGTTGGGAGGAACCTATAAGGTCATCTAGTCCAACCCCCTGCCTGTAGCAGGAAATCCTCCTCGAGCATCTCTAGCAGGTGCTTGTTGGGCCTCTGCTTGGAGATCAAGAATCCAACACCTCCCTCAGCAATCTGTTTATGTTACTTGCACAAATGTATTTGATTTCAGCAATATCCCCTACCTTTCATTCAGAATGATCCCCGAGGTGGCTTCCAACAGATCAGAATGCAAAAGTAACCCAGTGGCCCTCACTGGCAGATGGCAAGGGCTTTCTTTCAGGTCTGCAGTCCCTGGGCAATAAACAGATTGAACCCATCAGAGTCCTTTGGGACAGGGTTGGAGATAATATGCTCCCTGAAGTGCCTCTGCCTTGTGACTGAAGTCAGGCTGGCTTTTACCTAGATGGTTTTTCTGGGAGGCTGGGGACTCACAAAGAGAGTCTGGTCCAACAAGAAGCTGACGGAACATACCAAGATCCAGGTCTACAGAGCTTGCGTCCTGAGTACACTTCTGTACTGCAGCGAGTCACGGACTCTCCGCTCACAACAGGAGAGGAGACTGAACGCTTTCCACATGCGCTGCCTCCGATGCATCCTCGGCATCACCTGGCAGGAAAAAGTTCCAAACAACACAGTCCTGGAACAAGCTGGAATCCCTAGCATGTATTCACTGCTGAAACAGAGACGCCTGCGTTGGCTCGGTCATGTTGTGAGAATGGATGATGGCCGGATCCCAAAGGATCTCCTCTATGGAGAACTCGTGCAAGGAAAGCGCCCTACAGGTAGACCACAGCTGCGATACAAGGACATCTGCAAGAGGGATCTGAAGGCCTTAGGAGTGGACCTCAACAAGTGGGAAACCCTGGCCTCTGAGCGGCCCGCTTGGAGGCAGGCTGCGCAGCATGGCCTTTCCCAGTTTGAAGAGACACTTGGCCAACAGTCTGAGGCAAAGAAGGAAGGCCCATAGCCAGGGAGACAGACCAGGGACAGACTGCACTTGCTCCCAGTGTGGAAGGGATTGTCAATCCCGAATTGGCCTTTTCAGCCACACTAGACGCTGTTCCAGAACCACCTTTCAGAGTGCGATACCATAGTCTTTCAAGACTGAAGGTTGCCAACAAGGGGAGTTGCAACTTTCCAGGGTCCCTTGTTCCTCTGGCCTGCTGCAGAGGCCAAAGGAAGCATCCCATCAGATTGACAGGCCCCAGCCAACTATCAATAAATCATGCTTCTAAGTCTTCCTCCCATCAATAAGGACTAAGAGCATGTTCTTGTTAATGCAGGCCGTGATTCTAGGGAAGCTAAAATTCCATTCCCAATACTGAAAGCTCAACATGGGCTCAGTGCTACAAAGGTGGGGTGTTGTGCTCCATAGATGGGCTGATGTTCAAGTGAAATGCTTGAGCAGAGTTTATACTTCACTTTGACTCTCCTGCCAAGAGTGCTCACTATCTAAATTGCTCTTTAAAAAAAAATTAATCAGTTAATAATTCTGTTTTTCCTTTGGCAGGAGTTGGCTAGAAAGCAGCTGGGACCAATAACCACCGAGATCCAAGAGGCCGGCGAGTTTTACTATGCCGAAGATTACCACCAGCAATACCTGCATAAAAACCCAGATGGATATTGTGGCTTGAAAGGCACTGGGGTTGCCTGTCCCATTGGCAAATGAGAGCCTTGCATGGGAGTGTTCCCGGGAGCCATGGTAATGGGAACCTTGGAGCAGTTGCCATGGAAACCAACATCCTAGCATGTTGGCCCAGCATCCTCTTTTAATTCAACTGTAATTTTAGCAACTGGGGCCTTTTGTTTCCCGTTTTACGGGACCCGCTGAGATTTGGGGAGGGAGACCTCAACTATACCTTCCCGCGGCTTTGATCTGTGCAGACCTTGCAAGACAGTTTGCATCCAGAGCTGCTGTTCTTTCTGGGGAGAGAGAGAGAGAGAGAGAGAGAGACCTATGTGTAAAAACCACATTTTTATCTCAGTCACAGGCCCCTCAGTTCTGTCTCATTGGAAGCCGTCAGCGGAGATTCCCATAACGTGAAGTGTTTTGGAATCAGTTTGGGCATCCAATGTTGGCCCTCACTAGCATTCTTGTTAGGTCACCCTGACTTCAGAGAGAGGCTGACTGGGAGACTTGAGAGACTGCTCTTTTGACTTCCTGGAGGATTTCTACATCTGTGGTTGGTGCTGAAAGCCAAGATATGGGTGTTGTTTTCTTTCATCTGCTGCATCTACTGGCCAGCTGCTCTTAAAAGTGGATCTGTGTTGTCATTGTCTGTCCCTGCCAAACTGCAGTAAGGTAGTTAAAGCCCAATCCTATGCCTGTCTACTCAGAAGTAAGTCCCATTATAGTCAATGGAGCTTACTCCCAGGAAAGTGTGTATAGGATTATACCTTTAGGCCCAAATCCTAACCAGCTTTCCAGCACTGGCATAGTGGTGCCAATGGGACGTGTGCTGCATCCTGCAGTTGGGTGTCACTCATGGAGGCCTCCTTAAAGTAAGGGAATGTTTGTTTCCTTACCTTGGAGCTGCATTGCCCTTATGGCGGATTGCACCCTTAGCCCATAGCCTATAGACTACAGCATTAGTCTCCTTCCTCTTCCAGATCTTTGTAGCTAAGGCAGGCCAGGCCACTCCCAGAGGCCTCTGAATGGCTCTGCTCTGCCAGTGCCTTATTGACTATGCACCCATTTCTTTGATCTTCTTTCTGTCTTCAAGCCATGGTTCTGTTTGTTCAGTAGACTGTCAGTGCAGTCCTAACTTGCACTGGAACAGGCAGGCTGGTGGGCCTGTACTGTATTCAGCACAAGTTTAGGGCTGGCTGAGGTAAGGGAAAAAAATTCCCCTTATCCCAGGGAGAACCGTAGTGGCCCCAGTGGGCCACCTAACGAGGTGGTGCAGATCCAAGCAGAACAGAGCAGCTAGGAGCCACTCTGTGCCACCTGGGACTAGGGTGGGCTAGTTATTCTGCATAACAGCCGGGTCCTGGCCCCACCTCCCCCACCTGCTCACCCACAGGAGTGCCCGCCACCTGTCCTCCCCCCACCCCAAAACACCTCCTCCCTGCCCTCCCCACACACACCCCCCAGACCTCAGCGAACCTACCTCATTTTGGTGCAGCAGAGGCTGAATTCAGCCTCAATGGGTTGGCATGCATCCCTACTCCAGCCCAGCTTACTCCCACAGACGCGCAAACATGCTTTACAGCACGTTTGCTACACTCCTCGGCCGGTGCAAGAGACTTGCGCCGGCCCAGGGCACAGTTAGAATCACGCCCTGTGTGCCTCAGTTGTGACCTTCAGATTCTATTCATCCTCGCTGGATGTGCTAGGTACCTCAGCTTGGCCATACTACAACCCATCTGTCAGGTTGACTTCCAAGCCTTCAACAAAAGAAAACTCTGACTTTCTTGGTTGCTGATTTTGGACAGATACTTTCAGACATGCTTCAGACTGAACTAAATGGAACAAATGGAGATCTATGGTGTAGATTTATAAAAAGCAGTGCAGGGAGAGGAGGTGTTAACCCTTGCTCCCCATGATTTTTTCCAGATTAAAACCACCACCAAAGTCAACTCTTCTCCCAGTACACTGCTATTTATGTGTACCCGTAAATTTTCCCCGGCTGGGCAAACAGCAGCTATGGATGTGGGGAGGTGGTGAGGATTTACTTTTGGAAAAGAGTACAGGGGAGAAAGAGTTTAATCCTCCTCTAGTAATGTGGTCCTGATCCACCCATTGTTTAAGAAAAAATTAAGACAGATGGTCCCAATCAAATTTCCCCACTGTCTTGTCCAGTTTGACTCTGATATTTCTGTTTTTAATAAATGTAGACTGATGAATATTCAGGCAGGCTGATGTTAAGTCTTTGATAATAAACCACATATATTTGGATTTCTCCCTAACTTGTATTTTTCACGTGCGCATGAATGCAATTAAGTGATGAATGTACTGTTCCATGCTATTCAGTTTGAATGTGTAACTAAGAGCCATACTTGCATGTTAACTTAAGTGCCTCATTAGAGCTGATGGTGCTTGGGTTGGTGTTTCTCCCCCTCCCCAAATAGGAGCCATAGGGATCAATCTGGCCCAGGGCCATGGGGAAAGGGAGGTTTTAACCCTTTGCCTCCACCACAGTCCAAGTCAGGGCACCCTAGAGGTGCCAGAGCTTTCCTCCCAGGGCAAATAGCAGCCATGTGAGGGGCACGCTGGATAAGACAGACACCCCCAACCCACCCACCCCTCAGCTCTAATGATACTTTTAACATAACATTAAACAGGGCGGGAGGGGGGTGGAGCTGACAGGAGCTGGGCAAGCAGCTGGTTCAGGTCAAATCATCCATAAGGGATAAGGTTGTAAATGTTTTAGATTATCCAAAAGTTAAAAGGTTGCAATTTGGACATGTAGGAGCATACAATGAACATTCAACTGGACAGAACAGCTGGTGAAAGAGGAGAAATGGCCACAGGGGAAAAGGCAGATGCCAACATTTGGAATTTGACACAATATAAAAGTGTTTATGTGCAAATGTCAGAAGCCTTGTAGCCAAGCTGGAGTGCCTGATTGTCAATGTTTGAACCCAGAAACAAGATGGAACAGAAAGAACCAGTGGGATGCGGTTACATTGGGATTTAAATGCTGTAGGGAGGGGCATGTTGGGGGTGATGTACCTCTGTGTGTCAACGAGGATATAGAGTTCAACATACTTGAAAACTTAGGGGGACCAGATGCCTTCACAGTATTATTGGACAGCCATTCCATTGGACGTTTATTTTTAATCCAGTCAGTTCTCTTCCTATGCAGATTCACTATTTGCGAATCCGCTTATCTGCAAGGGGCAGAATTGCCACCTGTCTCTCGTTATCTGTGACTGTTCTCATTATCCAATAATACTGTGCTGGTGCTGCATCAAATGGGCATCGTTATTGGCCTGTGAGGAATCGTTGGTCACATCTGTGCCCGCTTCCAGACTTGGCCCACCTTCTTGGGCACCATTTCAGGGGCTCCAGCTGAACTTTCACAACTCTGGTGATGGTGAGAGACTGTTGATAAGAGGTTTCTGGAAGGGTACCTGAGGGCCGCACAGTTTGGGAACTGCTGGGCTAGCCTGTATCACCACACAAAGCAGGTAAGCCTAGCTGTAAAAGGGGATGTCGAGAGCCACTGTGGCTCCAGGCACAGTTGTGTGCTTCCATGGTACCCAGGGATAATGTGGGTGTTAAGTCGTCATGAGAAAAGTTATATCTTATATCCTGAAAACATGGACAAGATTTGCCCCTTTTCTCTTCTGTCAGTTGCAATTGATGAGTTTCTATGTGAGAACAAAGTGCTGATTTCTGGCCATCATTTGCTTCATGATGTCACTTCCTGCTTAATGATGTCACTTCCAGCCCTCAGCAGGCACCATGAATGCTAACTTCGGCCCTCTGTATGAAACAAGTTTGACACCCCTGCTTTATACAATGTTTGAGACAATGTGATTTTTGCTCACTTCTGAATGTGTTATAGAACATTGCTTAATTAAAGGGCAGCTTTCCTGGTTACATGAATCAAGCCAGCTGTAGTTCCTTAGGAATATTAATCACTTGCACAAATGTTGGAAGAAAATGTCACATAAAACCCCCACATTTTATTAAGCCAGCCCATCTTAAATATTACAAGCCTTTGGCATTCATAACAGTGCTTGAGTTCCCCAGGCAGATCTTAAAATGTTATTAAGTTGTAACAGCCATCGCAACAGTTTAGGGCCTCCTGAAACGTCAAAAGTAGTCTCATCACTTCTATTGTTCACAGACTGAAACAGAAAACAATTTATTTGGCTTTTACAACACCCAGTCCATTTCTTAAGTTTCTTAAGTCCAAAGGAAGCAAATATTCTCTGAGGGTTTTATTTCCCCCATAGAAAAGCCTCCTTTAACACAGCGCATCTGGTAGAGGCCACCGTTTCAGACTAGAGATGTCCTCTAGAGAGCGATTTTCAACAGTTTCCTTTAAAAGGCCCATTGATCTCTGTGGCAGTGGTTCTCAAACTTTTAGCACTGGGACCCACTTTTTAGAATGAAAATCTGTCAGGACCCACCAGAAGTGATGTCATGACGGGAAGTAACATCATCAAGCAGGAACATTTTTTGTAATCCTACCCACACTTACCCAGGAGTAAGTCCCATTAAAGGTGATCCTGTCCTGCTCTGGAACAGGCATGCCAAGAGGCTTGCGCTGTATCCAGTGCAGGATAGGGCCAGAATTGGCTCAGTCAGAGGCAAGGTGAATCTGGGTAAGCCCTGGGTAAGGCGCCCTGGCCCCTATGGGTCTCCTTGGACCTGTGCCTCCTCCTCCTTCCTGTCTTAATGAAAAGGCATCTTCGGAAGCTGTGATACATGTTAAATTTTGAATGAGTAAACATGCTCTGTAACTAGGAAATGATCCAGTCTTTCAGATTTATAGTGTGGTTTTTTTGTATGCATTTTTTTTTTATGTATACATTTGTTTACTATTAAAGTAACTTCTGTTGTTTGGTCCAATAGACCCGTAGGTGGGTAACACTAATGATAAAATGGCATCAGCAGTTTTAGCATACCAGTAAAACATATTTTTAATCACTCCTGAGAAGATGATGGAAGCAGTGGCATACCTCCCAATTACTCAATGGGACAAATGCCCCAGGCGTGGAGCTCATGCAGCTTTAGTACCCTGTGAAACCCTCTCTGAAGTTCCCAACGGGGTTGGAAACTGTGCTTCTGGTTTTCCGGCAGCACAGTTTAATGCATCGGGGAACCCTCAGGAGGTTTCCCTGACATGCCCTGGAGTTGCGTGAGGCACTGAGAGCTCCAGGTAAGTGGGGGGGGGGGTTTGGATTTGCATGGGGGGGTGGCGACATCCCGTGTGGGGGGGGTGCCATTGCTAATCTTTGCCCCAGGGCATGGGTTTGAGGAGGTCAGCCACGGAATGGAAGGGGACAGGCTGAGGTAGGCAGCAGGTGCAAGGTGCAGGAGGGAGCCAGTTTGTCCTCTGCCCCAGCCTTGCCCCCTGAAGCAAATGTCTCAGCTGACTTCATGCCTGGGCCATTCCTGGACTGCCCAACATTAGAGCACATCTCTTGCATGTAGATATTCTCAAATTCAATCCCTGGCCTCTCCATGAAGGGCCGAGGAATGAACCCTGCCTGAAATCTTGGAGACATTTTTGGGATTTCACATACACTGTCTATATATCAACTATTATAACCAAATAACCAGAGAAAGAAACCCAGCTACCCTATGTAACAAAAAGTCAATTTCCCTAACTCAAAACGAACCAGTGAGACAGATTGCTCCGAGAACCAATGAGGTGTTGTTATAACACAGCAGGGAACCCATAAGGTGTTTGTATGAGTCAGCTCTCATTTCCATGCATCAGAGCTAATACGATTTAGTTGTGTGAGGGTGCAAGCCTAACTGGTGCTGGAAATACGCAGTGGGCCTATGCTGCATCCAGCACAAGTTTGGGACCAAAAGCAGCACAGACCGAGGCAAAGGAAAACTTTTACCCTTATCCCGTGTCATGCTGCAGTGGCCCCAACGTGTTTACTTGGATCTGCACCTCCTGATGAGGTGGTGCAGATCCGAGCAGAACGGAGCGGCCAGGCCGTTCTGCGCCACCCATGAACAAGACTAGGATCTGCCTCCCCAATCCCTGCCCGCCTGCCTCCAGGAAAGCCCACAGCCTGCCCTCCCCCTGCCCCAAAACACCTCTGTCTCCTCCCTACTGTTGGAATTGGTGCAACTCCGTATGCTCTCAAGGGGTGGCAGGAGACTGTCCTAAAAAAGGGTTAAACCCAGGCGACCTCTACCTGTCCACTTCTAATGACCTATGTGGGAGGGGCGTGACCCAGACCCTATATAACTCCTGAGCACGCTCTCCTCCCTCTCTCTTACCTCTTCCTTCCTTCACTGATCGGACAAGATGGCTCGCAGCAGGGCTCTGCTGGCGACGCCATTTTGAGAGCACATGGCATGCAGGATGAGGCAGCTATAGGGCCTTGTTGTCAAAGTTAGAGTACCTCTGATCTCAATCAGATGTTGTAACCATGCTCCAAAGGAACCGTGAGTAAATGAAACTACTTTGCAACTTCAACCAGCCAATGTTGTTTGTGTTTTCTTGACTAGCAGTCAGCTGGGTGTGGGAGGCTCCTCCGGTTGATTCCCAGCAAAGGGGGGGTTCTGCTGCTGAAGCAACTCTGCTCCTCCCCCAACGGAGGAAAACGGTTGTAAGAGATTCCTCCGACACCTACCCTCCCCATGCTGCCCCCAGACCCGTGTGTCAGCAAGTTCAGTTGACACAACTCACCTTTCCTCTGGGGCCTGTGTTGGCGCAGGGAGACCAGTGTACATCTGTGCGCCTGTCTATGTCCCCTCAGTGTGGTGCAAAAGTAAAGGTCTTTTTAAAAAAAACCTGTAAAGAAAATGAACTGGAGTTCTGGGCTGGCCGTTATCGATTCCAGAAATAAATCTGTCTTGTCACCTCTCCTCTGTGTGTTTCATCAGCCTGCCAGCTGGTGGAGCTGCTACATTAATAAGAGCCGACTGAATGCACCCAAAAATAATTAATTTGGTTATTTCAGAAGCAAATCATCTTGTTTAGCATTTATTGGGCCATTTAGTGAGGCAGAGCATCCGAAGAACAAATAACAACAGCAGACTATGCCTTGAAGAAGGGGAGAGAAACCCTATCCTGTTAAACCAGGGCGTGAAGCAACAGTACAATGGCTAAAATGATAAGAACGTTAATTTTGGATTGCAAACAACAGAAGAGGCCCAACTGAAAGATTAACAAATGCATTGCTGCGTGAACAATTTATGATCAAATCACAAACCCACCTCTATCACGGTTGGAAGGTTTGAAGGGAACTCCCTGCCACGGGGATGTGGTGATGGCATCTGGCCTGAATGTCTTTCAAAGGAGATAAGACAAATTTCTGGAGGGAAAGTCCATCACAGGTTACAAGCCATGATGGGTATGTGCAACCCCCTGGTTGTAGAGGTAGGCTGTCTCAGAATGCCAGGTGCAAGGGAGGGCACCAGGATGCAGGTCTCTTGTGGTTTTGTGTGCTCCCAGAGGGATCTGGTGGGCCCCTGTGAGATACAGGAAGCTGGACTAGATGGGCCTTTGACCTGATTCAGCAGGGCTCTTAAGGAGTAGCCTTGTAGCCAAATTCCAGGACACCATCTGAAGCCTTCTCTCATTACCTTCTCCTTTTTAAACCCACCCCTTCAGGTCGTCGTTGGAGGCCCTGCCCCAACTGCCCCTGCTTTCAGAGGTTAAGCAAGCACTGAGTGAGGACAGAGTTTTTTTTCCCTGTGTTGCCACCTTACCTTTGGCACACCTCCCCAAAGATAATGTAGTTGGGGCACCTACACTTAGGCACTTACATTTAGACACTTATTGCTAGTCCATCCATGAGGTCAGCTGAGGCAGTTGCCTCAGACAGCAGATTAGCACCTCTGGCCACTCACTGGCATCCACTGCTCCCTCTTAACTCCCTGGATTGGAAAAGGAAAAGGAGGATGGAGTGGAAGAAGAAATGTGGAGGAGACTGGTGGAGGGGACACAGAGGAAAGCCTCAGAAAACCCTCCAGATGTGACCGAAGCACAGCTCAGAGGGGGTGGCACGCCTTCCAGCCATGCTGCTGCTTGAACTCTGGTTTTGATTTGAATATGTGTCAGTATTAACTCAATTATCATTTTACAAGTATTTGTCTTAACTGCAAGGCCAGCCTTGAGCACATATGGTGAAAAGCCAGGGCAAAAATATTTGAAATATTTGACACAGCTTTCAAGTCCGAGCAGGGCGTGAAGCCACTGAACAAGACAAGAACCCAACCTGAACAAACTACAGCCACCAGACTGGGCAGCTGTATCTAGACCTGTGAGCTTCTGGCTCTAGCTCTGGAGACTCTCAATGGTCTCTCTTGTGCAAGTATCCAGATCAGTGGTTCCCAAACGTTTTAGTACCAGGACTCACTTAGGTTTACTACACTTTTAGAAAAGGAGATCTAGAAAGAAATAATACTTTATTTATTTATTTATTTATTTATTTACTTACTTACTTACTTACTTATAATAATCAGAAAAAAGACCCTCTCCCTATATTTACACATGCTTGCAAACTGCAGGAGCTGAGCTCTTTGCAGAGTACTTGGCATCTACAGTATCTGATTTTTCAACAGCCTCAGAGCTTAAGGCAATTAGTTATCTGATTTTTCCATCACCCTTTGGGAACCCACCAAAAATCAGGTCACAACTCACCAGTGGGTCCCAACCCACAGTTTGGGAACCACTGATCTATGTAGACTGTAAACCTAGATTTATCTTGACTGAGAAAGAGACTTGTCTTTTCACTCTATGTAAAGCACCATTTATATGGGTGGTGGTGATGATGATGATGATGGTGGTGGTGATGATGAGGATGATGATAGAATGGAGGATAAACAGAAAACTTAGTGACTTCAACAATCTAATGCTATGAAACTTGTATAGTACTACCTCCTATAACACTATGGATATGTTGAGCCCTGATAACTGAGCAAAGAGGCACTTTTTCAAGTGGGGCTCCTCTTATATTTGGCAGGGGAGAGTAACTGCTCCTCTTCATCCCAGCACAGTGTCTTTTCTTGTGGCTGTTGGCAGGTGTTTCTCCTGCATCTCTGTGGATTGTGAGCCTTTTGGGGGGAAGGGGACTATTTATTAACATTATTTTCTCAGTTAACCATTGTATGACCTTTTTTCTTGTTGTTGGGCAGCAAAATGGCAGGTGCGTTTCAGTGTAAGTAAGTGCAAAGTAATGCACATTGGGGCAAAAATGATCAAAATTCCACATATAGGCTAATGGGTTCTAAGCTGTCTGTGACAGATCAGGAGAGGGATCTTGGGGTGCTGATGGCCAGTTCGCTGAAAGTGTTGACCCAATATGCAGCAGCTGTGAAGAAGGCTACTTCCATGCTTGAGATAATTAAAAAGGATTGAGAATAAAATGGTCAATATTATAATGCCGTTGTACAGGCCACACATGGAATATTGCATCCAGTTCTGGTTGCTGAGCCTCCATTTGCCTGAAGATAACATCCGAAGGTTGCCAGTTCGAGGCCACCGGCACCGTGCGACCTTGAAGCAGCTGACAAGCTGAGCCAAGCTATTCCATCTGCTCTGAGCGTGGGAGGATGGAGGCCAGAATGTGCGACCAGATCAAGAAAGAAACATCTGAATGTTGTGGTTTCTTGAAAGATAGAAACCTTCTTTCAAATTGTAAAAATCCCTACAGGGATTTAATTTGCCTGCCTATGTAAACCGCCTTTAATAAAGTCTAAGGAGAAATCTGAGGACCAAGAAAGGCAGTATAGAAATACCTGTATAAAAAAATACCTGTATATATAAAAAAAGGATATAGCAGAAATGGAAAAGGTGCAGAAGAGAGCGACCAAAATATTTATTGGGCTGGGGCACCTCCCTTACAAGGAAAGGCTACAGCATTGGGGCTTTTCAGTCTAGAAAAAAGGCACCCAAGGTGGGGACATGATTGAGGTATACAAAACTATGCAAGGGATGGATAGAGTGGATAAAGGGATGTTCCTTTCCTTCTCACACAACACCAGAAAACCAGAGGACATCCACTGAAAGTGAGTGTCAGGAGAGTTACAACAGTCAAAAGGAAATATTTGGTGTGCAATTAACCTCTTGAACTCTTTGCCATAGGATGTGCTGATGGCACCTGGCCTAGATGCCTTTAAAAGGGGAGTGGACAGATTTATGGAGGAAATGTCCATCAAGGTTACAAGCCATGATGGGTACATGCAATCTCCTAGTTTTAGAAGTAGACCAGCTCAGAATGCCAGGTGCAAGGGAGTGGCACTAGGATGCAGGTATCTTGTTGTCTTATGGGCTGCTGAGGCATCTGGTGGAGCTCTGTGAGAAACATGAAGCAGGACTAGATGGGCCTCTGACATGATTCAGGGGGGCTCTTCTTATGTTCTTAAAGTACAGGCAGCTGCAGTTTTCCACACCATCATTTTGAATGGTTTTATGGATTTTAACCTTTATCTTGTTTATAACACTGTAAACACTGCAGCAAGATGAAAGGCATTTTAAGAGGTGTCACTGTGTCACTGATGTTGTACCAGAAAGAAGCTCTGATTCATGTAAGCAAGAATTCAAGACAGGCAGTGCTGTAGCTAACGAGGGGCGAGGGGACAGTCCACCCCAGGTACCAGCCTTGGGGAGGGGGTGATGACCCAACATTGTGGAGGTTACGCGTAACCCCCTCATGCTATATACCATTGGATGTGGAATTTCCAGTAGAATGCAATGGGAAAAACCGGAGTGAACTATCTCCTTTCCATCAAAAGTTATGGCCAAAAAAACGGAAACAAGAGCCCTATGGAAAGTTAAATGAGCCATATCGTGTGTTTACTCATGAGTAGGCGAACTTGCCTTAGTCCATCGGAAAGGGCAGGCTGAGAGGAATCCAAGGACACCAGAATGGTTCGTATCCAATGAAAGCAGCCCCCGAAAAACACCCAAGAAGGAAATCACTCCCTCCATGCAGACGAATGTATTGAGCCCTATGGAAAGCGAAACTCAGTTACACTGTCACGTTTACTCATGAGTAAGCAAATGTACCTTTGTTCCTGGTCAAGTCAGGCAAAGGGGAATGCAAGGCTAGCTGCATGGTCGCAATCTGATGAAAGTGGAGCTCAACAAATGCTCCAGAAATGCCCCCCCCAAGAATAAAACAGAGGCTTGAACTGGTAAGGTCAATTTTTATTTGTTTTTAGACTTGTAAAGCCAGGTGGGTCCTGATAGTGATATGCTTGAAATATAAGAATTTACACTAAACTGGGCACTGGAGAGGGCTGAAAATTTGAGATTTTTTTTTTTTTTGGGGGGGGGGGTCTTATTGCAGGCAGGCTACAGAGAAAATTTACTTGGTGAAACAGGGCTGGCTTCCCCTTATTTAATTATTTGTTTTTCTTTAATTTAATTATTTATAATTATTTATTTTATTTTGCTTGATTATGTCACTTCCAGCCATGACATCACTTCCGGTGAGTCCCGGATAGATTGTCATTCTAAAAAGTGGGTCCCAGTGTTAAAAGTTTGAGAACCACTGCCTTAACTCAAAACAGGTCAATGTGACATGGGGGGGGGGAGAAATGACACCCTAGTGACCAAAATTCTGGAAATCATGGCTTTTAGGAATAATACTGTTATGTTATATACCATTTGATGCAGAATTTCATCCATTGCTTGTGGGGAATTATTCACTGCATTTATTTTCTGGCCATTATTATTATTCATTTCATGTCATGACTATTACTATCTCTCAGTCTCACCTACCTCACAGGGTTGTTGTGAGGTCAAAATAAGGGGAGGAACCATGTACACCATGCTGAGCTGCTTAGAGGAAGGGTGGTATAAAAATGTGAATTAATTAATTAATTTAACATAAGTAATTAATTATGTTGTATGGAGTGACAAAAATTTATGGGTTCCAGGTGTCAAACGACCTAGCTACGCCACTGAAGACAGGTGCTTCTTTCTAAAAGGCAGCCATGCGAGTTTTCCTACTGTGGTTGTAGGCCGAGTGACCACCTGTGTTTTAAGAAAGAGCCAGTATTGACCTTCTCCAGCTTCAGTCAGGTTCCTGCAACAGTCACCTTTTTGTATCTATTTCTTCCACTCAGCTCTGAATTAGAAGACAGCTGTTACAACCAAGACTGTGTTATACATCTCCTGCTTTCGTTTTTGGGTATGGAGTACAGTAATTCATAATAACATAAGAACAGCTGCACTGGATCAGGCCAAAAGCCCATCTAGTCCAGCTTCCTGTATCTCACAGCGGCCCACCAAATGCCCCAGGGAGCACACAAGACAAGAGACCTGCATCCTGGTGCCCTCCCTTGCATCTGACATAACCCATTTCTAAAATCAGGAGGTTGCACATACACTTCATGGCTTGTAACCCGTAATGGATTTTTCCTCCAGAAACTAGTCCAATCCCCTTTTAAAGTCATCCAGGCCAGACGCCATCACCACATCCTGTGGCAAGGAGTTCCACAGACCAACCACACGCTGAGTAAAGAAATATTTTCTTTTGTCTGTTCTAACTCTCCCAACACTCAGTTTTAGCGGATGTCCCCTGGTTCTGGTGTTATGTGAGAATGTAAAGAGCATCTCTCTATCCACTCTGTCCACCCCCTGCATAATTTTGTATGTCTCAATCGTGTCCCCCCTCAGGCGCCTCTTTTCTAGGCTGAAGAGGCCCAAACGCCGTAGCCTTTCCTCATAAGGAAGGTGCCCCAGCCCCGTAATCATCTTAGTCGCTCTCTTTTGCACCTTTTCCATTTCCACTATGTCTTTTTTGAGATGCAGCGACCAGAACTGGACACAATACTCCAGGTGTGACCTTACGCATAATTTGTACGACATTATAATATTAGCCGTTTTGTTCTCAATACTTTTCCTAATGATCCCAAGCATAGAATTGGCCTTCTTCACTGCCGCTACACATTGGGTCGACACTTTCATCGACCACCACCACCCCAAGATCTCTCTCCTGATCTGTCACAGACAGCTCAGAACCCATCAGCCTATATGTGAAGTTTTGATTTCTTGCCTCAATGTATGACTTTACACTTCTTGCCCCCAGTGACTTTACACTTACTTACATTGAAATGCATCTGCCATTTTGCTGCCCATTCTGCCAGTTTGGAGAGATCCTTCTGGAGCTCCTCACAATCTCTTCTGGTCTTCGCCACTCGGAAAAGTTTGGTGTCATCTGCAAACTTAGCCACCTCACTGCTCAACCCTGTCTCCAGGTCATTTATGAAGAGGTTGAAAAGCCCCGGTCCCAGGACAGATCCTTGGGACACACCGCTTTTCACCTCTCTCCATGTGAAAATTGCCCATTGACACCCACTTTTTGTTTCCTGGTCTTCAACCAGGTCTCAACCCATGAGAGGACCTGTCCTCTAATTCCCTGACTGTGGAGTTTTTTCAGTAGCCTTTGGTGAGGGACCGTGTCGAACGCCTTCTGAAAGTCCAGATATATATAATGTCCACGGTTTCTCCCACATCCACATGCCTGTTGACCTTTGCAAAGAATTCTAAAAGGTTTGTGAGGCAAGACTTACCCTTACAGAAGCCATGCTGATTCTCCTTCAGCAAGGCCTGTTCATCTATGTGTTTTGAGATTCAATTTTTGATGAGGCATTTCACCATCTTACCCGGTATAGATATTAGACTGACAGGACTATAGCTGAATTCAGCTGACTATACTGCCTCCTTTAGCACTGTTTCATTACAACAGTGACGTTACTAGGGAGTTGTGGGTTGCACCAGGTGACATGCGGGGGGGGTGACACCATTACTTGCCCAAACTTTTAAAATCTTGGTATTTTCGAATAATGCTATCACGTTATATCAATCGATGTGTAATTTCATGTAGAATGCAATGAGACAAGCCACATTGAAATAGCTCTCTTCTATCAAAAGTTATAGCAAAAAAACCAGTGGGGCAGGGTGATGGTATATTGCCATACCCACCGCCCAGGCCATTGCCCCACAACTGCATGGGAGGAAGTCCATCATAGAGGTCACACACTGGTCTCCCGCATCTGGTGACGTAAACCCTAGTGATGCAACTGCATTACTGTGCTCTTCCGAGGTTGATTGATAGCCACTGTAGGCAATAGGAGTAGGGAATTCTGGCTAGAGCAGGGCCTATCAGTTCCCCACCCCCCACCCAGAACTCCTTGGCTTCTTCAATGTCTCTTTTGGTGTCTCCTTTAGTGCTGTTTCCAGTGCTCAGCTTTGAAGGAACAGATCCCGCATTACGCAAATATTAAACTTTCTTCAATCCTATTCAGCACAGTCCTCACCCCTCTCCCATTGCCAGCAGCTGTTTCTTGGTGCCACTTCCCTCCTGTGGTACTCTTGCAGCTTGTTCTTTGCTGGTGTAGGCAAAGGAATAATCCCACCCAATCAGGGATCACACAATGAACAGCATGATGTGACAACACTCCATAACCAGTCAGCTTAATAAGAGGAAGCCATGCAACTCATTGGTGTAGCAAGTGCTTTGCATACAGAAAGGTCCAACAGCGCCAGCCCAATACCTCCTGACGTGACATTCCAAATCTTGGCCCCCTTACCCAATGATGTCCCAGTCTCTGCTTCCCCTACTCTCCAATGTTCTAGTTCAGTCCTCCCCTCCACATTTCCTCTTCCTCTCTATCTCCCTTTTCCTTTTTCAATCCAGGGAAATTGGAGGAGCAGTGGAGACAAGTAGGTAACGAACGCTCCCCCATCAGTCTGCTGCCCAAGGCACCTGCTTCAGTTGACTTCATAGATGGGCCGGCCTCCACGTTCAATCCCTAGGTTCTCCAGATAGGGCTGGAATAATCCTGGAGACAATCCGTGAAGATAGTGCTGAGCTCGATGAACCAATGGTCTGACTAATTTTAAGACAGCTGCCAACACAATGAAGCTCCTGAGAGTAGGTCAATGGTTTGGGCAAGGAATGCCAAAAAATCACTGGGGGGGGGGGGAGGAGGCTTTTATTGACATTGCTAGAACTGAGCTGCACTGACTCAACCATTTGTGAATATTCTTGGCAAAGTTCTCTTTGCTACTGGTTCTAGAGACAGAGCCCTACGTTGTGGTTGTCTGCTGCTGAAAAAGTTTCCTGGTGGTGAATCATCCCCTCCTCAGCTGTGTAAGGTGTGGAAGAACTCATCGTGTACAGTAGTTCAAGGCCATCACGTGGCCACCTCCATAAATTCACTCCACCACCCCAGAAAGCAATCGGCTGTCTAGCAATCATTAGGCACCACCTGGGCACCCTCCCTTGTTTAAACATCCAGAGGGCAGAGGAATGAACAAGCTACCTGCTGTCAATCTGCAGGTGAGTCACAACAGGAAGTGTGCTGGAAACAGGTGCAAGAGGGAGGCTTAGGACACAGAAACAATATGAGTCAGGGGGGGAATGATATACCAGCTGGTGTCTCTCCCCATTTCTGAGGCAACCCCTGGTTTGTTTGAGGGAAAGGTCAGGAGTCCATATTCTTGAGCATTGCAAATGTTGATTCTCTAGAATTTTGTTGACTAAGAGTTAACTTTTCCAGTGCCCCTGGAGAAGGAGGAAGCAGCACCTCCTGGTGTAACCAGCTACTGGGCTGAACATCTTTGGCAAAGAACCAAAGTCAACTTTGGTTCTTCGTGGCTTGCACAATGGCTGTGATTACGCCCATCTTCTTTCTCCTCCTCACCATTTAAAAATATAAAAATAAAAAACCACCAGTATTCCAGTGGACTCTTTATGAACATGCAGAGGGGACCTTTCTGGGGGAGGGGGCCAGCCCAATCCATAATCCAGTCTACTTTGCAGCACTGGTGGGGAATACTCTCAGAATGTGCAAAGATTTGATTACCAGCATCCGCCATTGTCATTGAAAGTAGCAGCCAGCATTTGACAGATAACAATCAGTAATTGATAGGTGACACATAGGATAAACACGTCAACATTATGGAACTCAGGGCAATGTATGTGGCAAGCACCGGTGAGACCTACAACAGGGTTAACTTCAACAATGCTTTTTTACCTTTAGACCAGGCCCTGTCACTTTCCACCAAAACTCCCCAAGTGATTTGCAACGTAAAATAACTGCTAAGCAATACAATAAAAAAGAGGCAGGGAGAAAAGAGGAAATGGAGAGCATTCAGGATACCAATTGTCAGTGGTGGACCTGGGGCGGGGCAGAAGGGGCACATTCCCCAGGCGCTGCGCTTGCAGTGCGCTTGCTATGCCCCCGGCACTGCTGCCTCGGCCTGCCCTGCTGCCTGCCCATCCAAACCATTCAACTGGCAGGCAAGGCTCTGTGCTGTGGTCGGCAGCAGGTGAGAATCCTTCTTAGGCTTTCCCCACTGTTTTAAAATATATACTTCCGGTTTTGTCAGGAAACTGAATAAAACAGCGGGAGAAGCCTCAGAAGGTTTCTTGCCCACTGCAGAATGTCACATGAGCCTCTGAGAGTATCCTGGGGAGGGGGGGTGGCATGGTGGGAGTGGCGGCATGTGGGGGGGCCAGCATGTCATGGATCGGGTCGTAATGAAGGCAGGTCCGCTACTGCCAGCTTTTTCATGATATCATATTATGAAGTGATGGAACTGCAGCAGGCAGTTCTGGGGAGTCAGTTTGGCCCACTCGGTAGTTTGGCCCAGTAGCTTCATAGCTACTAAAGACAACATTACCCATGACTCAGTGTAACTTCAACCAAATTGTAGGAACACGAAGACAAAGGAGTGCTGCTATCTGTGGCATGAGAAATCAGTGAAGGAACGGAGGCAAGAAAGGCCCAATTTGCAGACTGCAAACTGTATCAAACTTTTGGGTGCTTCAAGGCATGCCTCCGGATCCTCAGCCCTCTTGTCCTCCCGCACAGCTTCCATTCCCGGCTACCTGAGTGGCTTTGGATGCACTCCTTTCTGGCAGTAAAACTTCCCTCTCACCCCTGCCATGCAAGCAGCAGAGATGTGGTCAACTGAGACTGCTGGCTCCTTTTCTCCCCAGTAATTGGCTTGTCCCAAATTGCAGCCACAGAAGGCAGGCCTGGCACATGCTCCAGCCAAGTGAGCAAAGGCAGCATGTTTTGTTTTGCTTTGGAGTCTGCAGGGAGCCCGTTGGCTCAGGAAACTGCTGCAGCAAGGTGCTTTTGAAACAATTTCTGAATCAGGGCTTGAAATAGGAACTCTATGAGTCCACTGGGAGGGCCTGTTCAAAGAACCAGCTTGGAGATGACCCACTGAACGCTATAGCCAGAACACTCCCCCCTCCCCACGCTCTCCAGGCATATGCAGCTGAGACGACTCTCATGCGCTGGAATTTTTCTGACCTGCAACAACCTTTTGCTGAACCCATCTGAGATCCTCCTGACACAGCTCATCCAGTGTCAAAGTCAACTCTGGTGGTCCTGTACTGGACCCCTGAGAGTCTACTGGATCACTGAACCTGCCACCCCCACCCCAGCCTTGGATGGCAGGGTGGCAACAGTCCAGAATGTTTCACATGGAAACCGCCATTGCATTTAACTCTGTAGCGTGCTTGCTCTCACTGCACCACAGTCACACTGTGATGGAATGGGCACATATCTCTCCTTTAAGGAGGGAATGAACATAGTCACACACACACACCCCAACTTACCTACTGCCTTAGAAAACAACGACCTTTCTAGCTTTCCTTTCAACCAGGTGGAGGTGACTGGAGAAGGATTCTAGTCATGTATTCTCCCACCCGGCTGCTCCTCTCACTCCCTGGATTGGAAAAGGGAAGAGGGGACAGAGGGGAAGTGTGGAGGAGAAGAGAATGGTGAGGGCCAGCCCACCCATGAAGCTGACTAAGGTGGTCACTTTAGGCAGAAGATTGGTGAAGAGTGCCTATCTCCACCCACTTACTTACCTCTACTGCTCTTTCTCCTCCTGGGTAAAGAAGAGGGGAACTGAGAGGAAGTGTGGAGGAGAGGAGAGTGATGCTCTAGCCCACCATTCTCTTCTCTTCCACACGCCTCTTCCATTCTGTCTCCTTTTTCCTTTTCCAATCAAGGGACTGGGAGGAGCAGAGGTGCCCTTGAACACTACACTAGCTCTCAAGTCTCTTAGTATCTCAAGTCTCTTTATGCCCAGCTTCGGTTCGTTCAGTCGGAGCTGGCCATGGTGGTCCATGCCATGATGATCCAGATCAGACTATTGCAACGCGCTGTACGTGGGGCTGCCCTTGAAGACAGTCCAGAAGTTGCAGCTAGTGCAGAATGCAGCGGCTCGTGTGGTTGCTGGAGGTCGGCGGTTTGACTCTGCCACACTGCTGCTCCGACGGCTGCACTGGCTGCCAGTTTATTTCCGGGCCCAATTCCAGGTGCTGGTTTTTGACCTTTAAAGCCCTAAATGGCTTGGGACCAGCGTATTTGAGAGATGGTCTTCTTCCATATAGTCGGCCCATCCTTTTCGGTCATCAGGAGGAGCCCTGTTGGCTGTGCCGCCATTGAAAGAGGTGAGGGGGATGGCGGCCAGAAACAGGGCCTTCTCGGTGGTGGCTCCTGTACTGTGGAATTTCCTCCCCTTTGAGGTTCAAACAGCTCCTTCTCTGTTAACCTTCCAGTGAGGCCTGGAAGGTTAACAGAGGCTTTCTTATTTCAGGCTTTCTTATTTCAGAAAGCATTTGATGCCTGATAGAGGGCATGATGGCTGCTTTTTAAATAATTGCTTTTATACTGCTCGTTTTAAAGCTGGCCTTACTGTTTTATTATGTATTTTGTTATATGTATTTTATAATTTTATGTATTTTTCTGTATTTTATGGTTTTTAAGTGCTGTTAGCTGCCTTGGGTGCCCTTCGGGGAGAAAGGCGGATTACAAGTCCAATAAATAAATAAATAAATAAATAAATAAATAATAGTATGATCAGTTTCAGATACCAGTTCTTTTCAGTGTAAACTTTTATTCTAAATGCCCAGCCATTGAATGGATTGATGAAGTGCATAAGTAGTTTTATGATACTGTATTTACTGCATTTCTGTTCATATATATTTTTTTAATGTGTGATGTTCTTTGTTTTGCATTGCATTCTATGATAAGTCGCCTGGAGAATCTCAGTTTAAAGGCAGGATATCAACCTTATAATTAATCTAGAGGCGACTCTCTTCTCATTCACACATACTCCTCCATTCAGTTCCCCTCTTCCTTTTTTAATCCAGGGAGCTGGATGAGGAAGAGCAATAGAGGGGTCCACCAGGTTGGCAACCTTCAGTCTCGAAAGACTATAAGCCTACAGCACCTGGTATTCCCAGGCGGTCTCCCATCCAAGTACTAACCAGGCCTGACCCTGCTTAGCTTCAGAGATCAGATGACCTCCCCAGCACTGCGCCTTGGGGCAAAAGTCCGCAATGGCGCCCCCCATGGGCTGTCGCCACCCCCCATGCGGAAATCTGTCCCCCCCCACTCATCTGAGGCTCATGGAGCCTCATGCAACCTGAGCATGCATTGGGGAAGCTTCCTGAGCTTTCCCCGACGCTATAAATGCTTCCCCAATGCCAGGAAACCAGAAGCACAGTTTCCAACCCTGTCGGGAGCCTCAGATAGGCTTCCATGGGGTCCTAGAGGCTCGCGCCTGGGGCATTTGCCCCATCAGATACAATGGGAGGTCTGCCACTGGTGACTACCTCATCAAAAACCTGCCATGTCCAAGAGGCCTACACCATGTGCTTCTCCCAAACAGGTAGACTGGTTTTACACTCCAGTTAAAAACAAACTGTTGTTAAGGCTAACTAATTGCGCTGGCCTGTTTGGCTCCTGTTTTTCTTTCTAAAGTGCAGTTTCCTTTCCATCTAATCAGTTTCATCTCATGTGCTGCCAAATGGTTCTCAGCTGAGGTTTCCTGAACCAATGATAACAAATCTGAACAGCTGTCAAGAGAAGGAAAGATCAGCCTTGCAAGATTTGAACTGCTGAGTCAAAGCAGAGTTCTTTGCAGGCTCTTTATGACTTGAAATCCTGTGCGCGCTTACCTGGAAACAGCCCTACAGAACTCAGTAGGATTTGCTTCCAAGTGGACGTGGGAATCTGCTTGCACACCAACCATGGGAAGGGTTACACCTATCCAAAGTGATTCTTGGTCACCCCAGTAGTGTGCTGGGGGGGGGTCCCCCTGGGTATCAAATCCGCTCAGGGGTCAAATGCACCACTGAGCGCCAGTAGACCTCATCTTCACCAGGGGATGTCAAGGCAGACACCAGGACTACCCTTTGCTTTGAGTGGCCCAGCCTGGGTGTCAGATACCCTTGGTATGTCACTAGGTCGTCCAATTTGATATTGTTTTCTGTCCACTTAATACACAACATGCATCATCCAAATGGCCTGGGAGAACAAAGAGGCGTTTGGGCCTCTTCAGCCTAGAAAAGAGACGCCTGAGGGGGGACATGATTGAGACATACAAAATTATGCAGGGGATGGACAGAGTGGATAGGGAGATGCTCTTTACACTCTCACATAATACCAGAACCAGGGGACATCCACTAAAATTGAGTGTTGGGCGGGTTGGGACAGACAAAAGAAAATATTTCTTTACTCAGCGTGTGGTCGGTCTGTGGAACTCCTTGCCACAGGATGTGGTGCTGGCGTCTAGCCTAGACGCCTTTAAAAGGGGATTGGACAAGTTTCTGGAGGAAAAATCCATTATGGGTTACAAGCCATGATGTGTATGTGCAACCTCCTGATTTTAGAAATGGGTTATGTCAGAATGCCAGATGCAAGGGAGGGCACCAGGATGAGGTCTCTTGTTATCTGGGGTGCTCCCTGGGGCATTTGGTGGGCCGCTGTGAGATACAGGAAGCTGGACTAGATGGGCCTATGGCCTGATCCAGTGGGGCTGTTCTTATGTTCTTACACAGCACTCTTTCTTCAAAGGAGTCCAGGGTGTTGAAATAGAGATCTCTAATTTGGTCCCCACAACAACTTCAAAAGGGAAATCAGGCAGAGAGAAAGAGACCTATGTTTCTAGTTGTGCTTGGCATATTGCCACCATTGTTGGTGGGATGGACAGACTCTTTGACTGCTTCACAGCAGGCAGAAATCCATCAGATGAAGCACAGGGATGCAGTGATGGGGAAAACTCCACCTGTTGATTTGTGTTTGGCCTGCTCCAAAAGACAACAGTAGACAGAACAGTGACCAAGGCACTGATCTGTTCAAGGGCTTCCCACCAAGTAGGCAGGCTGCCCGGCTTTGCTCTCACCTTGCATGCGATCTGGCTCTGCTCCACACTGAAGGGGAGGGGCTGAAATCAGCTGCAAACCACTTGCTTTGCAGGTT
This sequence comes from Tiliqua scincoides, assembly GCF_035046505.1. Lineage (NCBI taxonomy): Eukaryota > Metazoa > Chordata > Lepidosauria > Squamata > Scincidae > Tiliqua > Tiliqua scincoides. Next base: position 16,522,952 of record NC_089830.1, on the reverse strand, counting down.
CAGTGTTTGACAGCCTCTCCAGGTAGGGCTGAGAGAAACTTCTGTCTGAAACCCTGGAGAGCTGCTTGGCTCAGCACCTTCCTCTGTTCAAAGGATTCTGGCCTCACCTTCCTCCTCATAGGCTAGTTTTTTAATTATGTGAGCACCCAGTCATAGCTTCACCACCTCATGAGAACAAGGCTGGGTGTCAGAGAGCCTTGGATCTTCACATGTGTCAGGCTGAGTTAAAAGCAGGGCCTCTTCCACATCAAACTGCATTGGAGAAATTGCTTTAAAACAAAGCAAAAACAGAAAACACTCTCCCTCTGCTAATTGACTGGGCAAAGAGACACTTTTTTCAAGTGGTGCTCCTCTTATATTTAGCAAGGGGAGAGTAAGAGCCCAAGCCTATGCACGTCTACTCAGAAGTAAGACCCATTACAGTCAATGGGGTTTACCCCCAGGAAAGTGTGGATGGGATTGCAGCCTAACTTTTAGTCCAGCACAGTGTCTTCAAGGGCTGTTTGCTGATGATTCTTCAGCATTTCTTTTTAGATTGTGAGCCCTTGTGGGACAGGAAACTAGATATCCCATTTTTTCTGTAAGCCACTTTGTTAATTTTGTTGTTGATGAAAAGGAGTTAAAAAACATTTTGAAGAAGAAGAAGAAGAAGATTTTTTAAAATCTCCCTGCAAGACAAAAGCTAAGCTAGAACCTTGGCATGCTAGCTTTCTACATAAAGGGATTTTTTTTTTCCAAAGGGTAATGTATTTAAAATCATACCCCCCCCCCCAACCTGCATCAACACAGGCCACCTCATTTTGCTGCATGGGTGGACCTTTCAAAGAGCTACTGAGTCACCTGCCATCTATGACAAAGGAGGAAATCAATCCCAGGTACACCCAGCACCTAAACCCACACCGCTAAGCTGTCAGGCGCAAAGTCTCTCAGGAAGATTCCTTCAGTTGTTTTCTCACCCAGCACCAGGTGTCTGCCTCTTATCAGGCCTTCAGCTGCACTTCTTTTGCTGCAACTGCTGCGCCAGGTCAGGTGGGCGGGTGTTAATGAGCAAACAACAGGAAGCAATGGTCTTTTATTAGCCTCTCTGCTATACCTCACAGCTGTAGGTGAGTAATCTGATCTCTGCGGTGGCCTGTGCGCTGCTCCTGCAAGCCACATTACAACCCCCAACATCCCTGTTCACCTGTCGCTGGACGAGCCTGCAGCTCACCCTAATCTAGACACCCACACCCAAGCCGCCCTTCCTCTCCGCCCACGTTCTCCCCTTTTTTTATCGCTCTCTGCTTCACGAGAGCGAAGCCACCAACTCAGCTCAAAGCTGCTAGGCGTTGCGCATCTCTGCCACCTACTCATGTCCTGTCTAAAACTTCACAACTGCACACCTGAGGTGAGAGGGATTCTCTGGTGCCTTACAGAGCCATGCCCAGATAAGAACATATGATCAGCCCCGCTGGATCAGGTCATAGGTCCATCTAGTGCAGCTTCCTGTATCTCACAGTGGCCCACCAAATGCATCAGGGAGCACACAAGGCAACAAGAGGCCTGCATCCTGGGGCCATCCCTTGCATCTGGCATTCTGAGGTAACCCGCTTTTAAAATCAGTCCAATTCTAAAGGCATCTAGGCCAGATGCCATCACCACAACCTGTGGCAAGCAGTTCCACAGACTAACTACATGCTGAGTTTCCACAGGCTAACTACATGCTGTTATTGGTCTTGGCCAGCTGCCATGCCTCACTTGGACAACCAAACTCCACCACACTAGTTTTCCGGATGGAGTTCTCATCTAAGACAGGATCAGAGAGGGCTGGAAGGGCACCAGCCAGCCCCCGCCTGTGGCCATGAGCCCCCTTCCTTCCCACTTGCCCTGCCCCTCAGATGATCTTCTGATAACCTCTATCCACCAGGGTCAGCCCCTGTCTTCTGCTCCCTGCCAAATCACCATCCCTGGTTTTCCTTTTTACTCAGCACTTGAGAATGCACACCCTGTGGTGATGACTCCAAGGGGAAGCAGGCACTACCCCAAATCTTTCCCAACACTCAGCTTTCAGGCACTGTTTATTCACTGGATTTTTATCCCACCTTTCCAGACCCATCACCCCAAGGAGGCTTACAAGTGGCCAAATTGGGGGGAGAGATGATCGGGTGGGTTCTTCCTGCATCTTTGGAGATGGGGGATGTTCCAGAATGCATGTGTCTCCCCAAGGCTGGACCCATGATGGCACAGGCAGCTTTGGCAGCTCCCCCCCCCCCCACTTGCTAGGCAGCTATGGCAACTGTAGCCGCAGTGAGCCAGATGCTTGTGGTGTTGCACACAAAGCATGGCACCCAGAAATAGTTGGCAGTGTCATAACATCACCGCCAACTACTTCCAGGAGGCCCATTTCAGGCCAACGGGAGGGTGAGCAAGCCCACTCTCTGCTTGCTGTGCTGCCCTCCCAGGCTGCCAGATACTGGCTGCAGCAGTGGGAGATCCACCCGCCACCCCACCATGGGCCCCCCCCCGAGAGCAGGGCCCAGTGACACAACATAGGCCACATTGCCCTAAGGCAGGCCCTGGATCTCCCTAATTCTGGCCTGGCACTCTAACCCAGTGGGGTATGGGCCGTACCAGGTGATGCACGCAGGGGGATGACACCACTACCGGCCAAAATTTGTAAAATCTTGGTATTTTTGAATAATGCTATAATAATAATAATAATGCTTCATGTTATATCATTCGATGTGCAATTTCATGCAGAATGCAGTGGTACAAACCAATCGATTCTATCAAAAGTTATAGCCAAGGAACTAGCAGGGGTGAGACAATGGTGCACACTGCATGGGACGCTGTCCATCATGGGGGTAATGCACTGGCCTCCCTCACTGGGTGATGCAAACCGTAGTGACTCTGCTGCTGTAACCACAGTCTTGTAGGTGGAGAGCCTGCATGGAGTAGTCTTAGGGTGCTTGAACGCGAAGATCTGAGGTCAGATACTCATCCAGCTGTGAAGCTCTTTGGTTGATGTTGGACTCTCAGCCTTAACCTACTTTCCAGGGTCATTCCAGGATAAAAGTGGGGGTGGGGGAAGAGAACAATGTGTTGGAGAAAGAGCGGGATAGAAAAGCAATAAACAAATAAAGGATGTGCCAATTGATTTCAGCCTGCAATTTCATGGCAATTAGAGGCAGGAAGTAGGCTGTAACCCACAAAAGCCTGTGCTGAAGTCAATCAGTTCTTCTTTAAGGCTGCAGCATTCTCAGCTGTTGCGCTGTGAATGGTCGAACACAGATACAATGGTGTCACTAGGGGTTGCGTCACCCAGTACAGGAGGCCAGTGCATCAGCCCCATGGTGATCCGCCTCCCATGCAGTGGGTGGGGCAACACCCTGGACAGTGGGTGTGGTAATGCAGCATTGCCCCGCCCACATTGTTTTTTGGCTATAATGTTTGATGGAATAGAAATATTTCAACACAGTTTGTTTCATTGCTTCTGCACGGAATTTCACATCAATTGGTACATGATATGATGGTATTGTTCAAAAATACCAAGGTTTTTAAAATTTGGGCCAGTAGTGGTGCTCACCCCCCTATGCGCATCACCCAGTGTCACAGGGCTTCTGAGAGGAATTTTATCAGGGGGTACAAAGTTTCTTTGGGGCCCCTTCCTAAAGAGGGAGGGGGTGAAACAGAGTTGGGGGGTGGGCAGAATGGGGGTAAAACAGGCAGGAGGAAAGTGGCAACAGCTGGAATCGCCTTGGAGCCTGGTCTACCAATCAGGTCTACGCACCTACCTGGTGTTGGCAGCTAGATACAGTAATACGGAAGACCAAACACACTCCTCTCTAAAATCTTTCAAATATAGAACATTGGTGCAGGAGATTAGTAGCATTGCACTTGAAAAGTGTCCCATGTACGCCGAAACTGACTTCTGCAGCACCTGCAGTCCGGCAGCTGTGCTCCTGAGCTACTATGCACTCCTTCATGGTAAGTGGATTCACAAGCCAAAGAGCTACTGCAGCAGGCCAGTTGCCTCCCAGATGTGACAGTGTTAAGGAAGGGATGCATTCCTGGGCCTAGTGTTTATGGCTTGTGGCTACCATGTGCCCATGGTAATGCCCCAAGCATCCTGTGTGTGTTGTGAGTCTGGATGAGATTGGAAAATGTAAGGAAGGAAATTTCCGGGTCCCCTCTTTTGGCTCCTGGGCCCGGGTGCAAATTACCCCTTTTACCCCCCTCTCCTAGGCCCTGCCCCCATAGCAACGCCACTGCACAGATACTCACTGGGAAGGCATTGCAACACAGGAGCTTTCCCGAGCATGTCCCCATTATGGACTTGAATCGGTAAATACTGGGGAATCCCAGGCTGCAGGCAGACATGAAGGTGCATAGCAAAAAGCACATCCTCCTCTGCCTGAGGGTTGCAGTGGCTGGAGAGCCAGCCTGTCTGTCCCTCTCCTTATCTTGTATCTTGGAAAGGCTGCATGCAATAGGATGAAGATTCTGCCCACTGCAGCCTTCCAGCAGGGGAGGAAATCCTTAATTAGTGCCCTTTGAAGGTGTGTGTCTGGATCCTGAGCGCAATTTAGTCAGAAATATCTGCGATTCAAATCTGTAGGACTAGCGTCTGAGTAAATGTGCTGAGAATCGGGATGAATTCTCTTGGGCAAGGGGGTGTCAGGTTGGCCCAACACCTGAAGCGGTGTGGTAAATGCTGTACCCGCTTGTCTGGTGATGTGTCAGTCTCTCCTCCTCCTCCCACTGCCTGGATTGGAAAAGGAAGAAGAGGACAGAGCAGAAGAGGAAGTGTGGAGGACAGGAGAGTGGTGGACTAAAACATCTCCCTCCTCTCCTCCACTCTTCTTCTTCCACTCTGTTCCCCTCTTTTCCCAGTGGGAGGAAGAGCAGTGGAGGGGCAATTTGACCAATTTGGCCAAATTGGGCCCTGCGCCGCTGGACGGCCTTCCCTCCAGCCTGCCCCTGGGTCAGATTGACCTGAAATTGCCCCATCCCAGAAGCAGTTAGTTGGGGATGGGGGGCCTGCAAAAATGTTCTGCATTGGGCCCTGCAGCTTTTAAGGCTAGCCCTGGATGCAAGGGTACTTCCTGTCTATCTATTGCCTGGAGCAGGGGTGCTCAAACCCCGGCCCAGAGGCCACTTGTGGCTCTCAAGGCCTCTCAATGCGGCCCTCAGGGAACCCCCAGTCTCCAATGAGCCTCTGGCCCTCTGGAGATTTGTTGAAGTCCGCACTGGCCCAATGCAACTTTTCTCAGTGTGAGGGCGACTGTTTGACCTCTCTTGTGAGCTGTGGGATGAGAGCTCACTCCACTGCTTGCTCTTTCACATCTGTGATGCAGCAGCGGCAGCAAAGGAAAGGCCAGCCTTGCTTTGTGCAAGGCCTTTTATAGGCATTGAGTTATTGCAAGACCTTCATTCATTCATACAAGTTCATCTTTAATATATTCATTTATGTAAATTTATTCAAATTTTAAATGTAAATTAATTCTTTTTTTTCCCTGGCCCCCGACAGTGTCAGAGAGCTGAAGTGGCCCTCCTGCCAAAACCTTTGGACACCCCTGGCCTGGAGCAGCTGTCTCAGTCGGTGTATTGAATGGGCCAGCCCGAGAGGATGTGAGAGTGTGTGACTGGAATCCTTCTCCATTCTGCCTTGCAGAAAAGAGTCCAGAGTGAAGGTGGAGATGACTATGCACATTCCCTCCTTAAGGGATCCACATGGATCAGTCCCTCCTAAGATGCAAGAGGTCTACCACGGGGGGGGGGGGGAGTCATGGAGGAGTGACCATGACAGTACTTTGAGGGCTACAAAAGGGGGTTAGACATTCATAGAGGAACAAAGGTCTGTCACTGGAATTTCCATGTTCAAGATAGGCATACCTCTGCATACCAGTTGATGGATACAGGCATTGGCAGTGCCACTGCTGGAGGGGGTGACATCCCCAGAAAGGAGCAGGTTCACAGTTTAAGAGTACTTCTGCACCTGGATGCTCAAGTGTCAACCACATACCAGCATGTCTTTGCCCAGCTCAGATTTGGATACTAGCTGCATCCTTTCCTGACTCAGCCAGACCTGTGTCAATTCAAGGTCGCAAGGAAATATTTCTTTACCCAGTGTGTAATTAATCTGTGGGACTCCTTGCCTCAGGATGTTAAAACCAATTTATGGAGGAAAAGTCCATCGTGCCTTACAAGTCTTGATGACTGTTTGCAGCCTCTGGGTTTGAGAGACAGCCTATCTCTGAATGCCAGGTGCAAGAGAGTGGCAACAAAATACAAGGATCTGGTTGCCTTGTGTGCTCCTAAAGGCATCCGTTGGGTCACGGTGAGATACAGGAAGATGGACTAGATGGGCCCTTGACCTGATCCAGCAGGGCTCTTCTTGTTCTGGTGTTGATCTTTAAAGCCCTCAACAGCTTGGGACCAGGGTATCTGAAAGATTGCCTTATCTCATATGAAGCTGCCTGACCCCTGAAGTCATCTGTGAGGGCTTCTCTATGCATTTCACTGTTCACAGATGTATACCTGGTGCTAATGCAAGTGAGGGCCTTCTCTGCAGTGGCACCCAAGCTGTGGAACTCTTTGCTCCAGGAAGTCAGGCTGGCAACATCAATGCAGTAGTTTTGATGCTGACTAAAGACTTTCCCCTTCTGTGTAGCCTTTGACCTGCAATTCTAAATTGTGCTTGGCTTGTTCCCTTGGGCATCTCTGTCCTGCTATTGTGGGGTGTGGGGGGGTGTGTGTGTGAGTGAGTGAGTGTCATACACGTCATACACTCCCAGGGTTTTGGGGGCTCAGAGTTCTTGGTTCTCGAACCCTAGCACCCTCAAGGACCCCTGTTCAGTAGTACTGCCACCACCCTGTATGTGCCAGTGTCTCAATCCAGGGACACTGAGACCCTCTAGGCTTAATTCTATTCCTTGCAGGCACTGAGTACTTTCTTTAATTAAAGCCTCAGTCCTCAAGTTACTAGTCCTCAATGAGTATTTGGTAGCTTGCTGAACGGCTAGACAGGATTCTGAAACTTTGTCCCCAACTGACAGTGAAACAACTTAGTAAAAGGATTTTTACTTTATTAAATACATAGGGTTACATAAAGTTATAAAAGGCAGCAAATGCTAGAGGCATGAAACTTCTAGGAAACATATCAGCATTAAAATAACAGAGCTAACTGGCTATCTCTATTATTCCCTAACTCTCACCTGGGTCAGCTTTCTTTTGTAGATCTTTCCTCCAGGTTACCTATGAGGCCACATTGCCCTGGTGGACTAGGCTCTCCACCTATAGGATGTTGCACCCACAACCTTTTCCACACCAAAAGACGACAAAGACCCCGACGCACCCCTTGGGCTTTGTTCTTATACTTCTCAGGCTAACAGGACTGAGGTGACTCTGTACTCATTTAAACTGTCCAATCAGAAGCTCTTGGGGGACAGAATCTTCCCAAAGTGGGCTGGATGCTAACCTTCTCAGTTCTCCCCTCCCCTCACTGGAGGTCCACAGCTGCATTCCCTCCTTGTTGGGTGCCTTTCTGTCTTGACAGTGAGAGAGAGAGAGAGAGAGAGAGAGAGAGAGATTTTAATGTGTTTTATTCTTGTTGGAAGCTGACTTGGATTACCTCCCTGATGGGAAGGGAAAATGAGGGACATAAATCTTTTGAGAGATAAATGCATGTTAATAAATGCATGTGAGGGTATGCAAATAGGAAATTGCTAAGGGGTTTCCCCTCCAGGGAAGGCAATGTGTTGCCAGCCCAGTTCAAAGAGATGCTCAGAGGGTGCTGCTGACTCAAAGAGGGCCAATCTGATAACTCATGAGTCAAAGGGTTTTCCTGCCTCCTCCAGCCTTGCAGCCAGTTTGCCTGCAAAATGTCACACTCACTGCATTGCCACAAGCACCACTGTGAAGAACAGCAGCAGCAATTGGAGCATCCTGATTGGTCTCCAGGTACGATCTGTATGAAGCAGTAACCTTGCTGAATATAAGTGATGCTAGGCCTGTTCAGTGCCATGGTGGACAGTTCCCTGTAGGAAATCCCTACTGTTCCCATATGGCCATTGTCTTGAGTTCTATGATGGAAGAAATAACTATGAGAGGGTTCAGCAATGAGCACCTCCTGGACCAACTCTATCCATGGAGGAGTGATGCCTGGTCCTCCAGTTACCAAAGAAGAATATGGCTGTGAAACGCCTTGCCACAGGATGTTGTTGTAAGGCCACACCTGGAGTATTGTGTCCAGTTCTGGTCGCTGCATCTCAAAAAAGACATAGTGGAAATGGAAAAGGTGCAAAAGAGAGCGACTAAGATGGTTACTGGGCTGGGGCACCTTCCTTATGAGGAAAGGCTACAGCGTTTGGGCCTCTTCAGCCTAGAAAAGAGGCGCCTGAGGGGGGACATGATTGAGACATACAAAATTATGCAGGGGATGGACAGAGTGGATAGAGAGATGCTCTTTACACTCTCACATAACACCAGAACCAGGGGACAGCCACTAAAATTGAGTGTTGGGCGGGTTAGGATAGACAAAAGAAAATATTTCTTTACTCAGCATGTGGTCGGTCTGTGGAACTCCTTGCCACAGGATGTGGTGACAGCATCTGGCCTGGGTGCCTTTAAAAGGGGATTGGACAAGTTTCTGGAGGAAAAATCCATTACGGGTTACAAGCCATGATGTGTATGTGCAACCTCCTGATTTTAGAAATGGGCTATGTCAGATGCAAGGGAGGCCACCAGGATGCAGGTCTCTTGTTATCAGGTGTGCTCCCTGGGGCATGTGGTGGGCCGCTGTGAGATACAGGAAGCTGGACTAGATGGGCCTATGATCCAGCGGGGCTATGATCCAGTGGGGCTGTTCTTATGTTCTTATGACGGCACCTGACCTGGATGCCTTTAAAGGGGGACAGATTTATGAAGGAAAAGCCCATCACAGGTTACAAGTCATGAGGACTGTGTTCAACCCCCTGGTTTTAGGGGTACCGTATCTTGAAATGCTAGGTGCAAGGCAGTGACACCAGAATACAGTCATCTTGTTGTCTGGGCCTGATCCAGCAGGGCTCTTCTTGTGTTCTTATGTTATGAAGTGGTGACCCAGCCTTGGATGGTCCATCAACCTCAGCCTTGTTTATGCGCTGTTTACACATGATTTCTTAGTTAAGGAACAGTGAGCAAGACAGATACGTCTTTTTTCTCTTAGAGATCCTGGACAAGTGGTCTTTGCAGTCACTCTGCAGAGCTCTGTGTTGTTTAAATGTTTGCATTCATGTTACAGAGCTCTGTGTAGCTTGAAATAACTAGCGATGGCACCAACACCAAAGAGCAGTAACCAGCATACCTGTTTCATATCATATGTGACATAGCTTTCTAGGTAGGCTTTTCCCAGCTCTGCTGGAGGTCTCAGGGGTCCAGCCCAAGACATTCAGCATGCAATGGATCTGCCTGGAGAGGGGACTTAGTTCAATAGAATGCAGTGGGGAGTGATCTACCTTTGAAAAATGGCATATATAGTCATCATTGGCAGTGACCTGGATGTGAACTAACAAATGAAACTGCCCAGACGACACAGAAGGGCTTCAGGTCAATAGGACTACCAGTTCTGAGTCAGGGATACAACCAGTTTGGGGTGGGATTTCTCTCTCCTTGAAGGATCAGGTTCACAGCTTGGGAGTTCTCCTGGGTGTGCCCTGGTTGGTATTGTGGCTGGTAGTGCTTATGCCCAGTTCCATACTGCTGTACCATCTGCACCCATTTCTAAAGAAGAACCTGGTCAGTATCATATGTGCCTTGGTTACATCAATTTATTACAGCAGTTCTACTTGGACATTTGGGAACACACCAAGTCTTGATGTGTATGTGCAACCTCCTGATTTTAGAAATGGGCTATGCCAAAATGCCAGAAGCAAGGAAGGGCACCAGGATGCAGGTCTCTTGTTGCCTTGTGTGCTCCCTGGGGCATTTGGTGGGCCTCTGTGAGATACAGGAAGCTGGAGTAGATGGGCCTATGGCTTGATCCAGCAGGGCTGTGTTGCTGGGGGGCAGGGCCTGGGTCTGGGGGGGGTGTCCTGATGGCAAAGCACTGCAGGGACCCAGAGGCTTGCTCCCTTACCTGTAGGGTTGTGCTGGCCTTTGGGAGGGTCTTGGAAGCCCACAGCCCCTCTGCACACCTCCGCAAAGCGCAATTGGACCACTCTACCAGTTGTCATGCGAAAACTGGAAGTGCACTTTGATCACTGATTAGAGCAATTTCAAATATCACAGAGTTCCTGGATCCCCCTCCCAGCCAGCACAACCCTACAGGTAAGGGGGAAAGCCCCCGGATCTCTGGGGCACCATGATCGCTGCAATGCTGTTGGGACACCCACTAATAGGCCCCTTAAGGGGAAACGGCCCACTTCCTGTTCCCGTGGTGGGTTGCGACCCATCACTTTGGGAACTTCTGCTCTAATACACACTGGGAGCCCCTAAGAGGAGCATTTAGAAAATTCAAGAAATCCGAAACGTTGCTGCTAAAGCAAAATGATTGTTGGAATACCCTGAAGTAAAAGACTGTAGGTAAAGTTGTCAGGAGGTATTGCTTGTTAGCTTCTTTTCTGAAATAGATGAAGGCTCTCTGCTTTCCACAGCTTCTGTACAGGCAGAAATCTACTGGGGAAGCTCTTCCCTTTGGTGCTTCACTGCGCCGAGCAAAGCTTCCCTTTTTGGGTTCAGCTTGTTAGGCAGCGGCTAAAGGCGCAGAAGCCGCGTCCTTCCAAAGAAAGCAAGCTGATCTGTGAGGTTCAGTCTTGGGAGTGTGTAAAGGAACAGATGCAGCCCTCTGCAGCGCCAGAGGTCCTTCTGCCTGCTTTCCATAGCTCTGTACTCAGGCATGTTGCCTCAGGCTGCTGAACTCAAAGCAGGATTTGGGGGTGGGGAAAGAATACAAAGAACTGAAACTAGCAAATTGGCAACCCAGGGCTTTCCCAAGGGAGAAGCCGCCAACCCACATTCCCTTCCTCTGCCTGCACTTTCCCTTTCAAGGTTCTCAGGGAAATTAGCACTCTGTTAATGACACACCTTTCAAGCACTGGCCCAGGTGCAGGAAATGATTGCTCACTCCATGTTTAGGCCATGTCCCCACAAGCCTACGGGAAGAAACAGGCTCACTGCTTTAAAGGGCAGGAGAAGGAACTGTCACACAGAACCCATTCATATGATTCTCACCCTCCCCAGGCTTTGTTCAGAGAATATCATGCACGAGCAGACCAAAAGCGTGCATCTCTGCACATATATCCCCTAATCCATTTGCCACAACAAAGGGAAAGACAGAGCACATCACTGGGGTGTACACAGTTATATGTATGTATAGATGTATGCTTATATAGGGCTGTTCTTGTATGACAAACAACACACTGTATTTGTGTTATGTGCAGAAGTGTCCCAGTGCATGCTGAGTCTACACATCAGGGATCATTGAGAACTGGCCCCCAGCATCACTTAATGCCTAGTTAAGGAGCAGTGAGGAAGATACTTTTTTTACTCATAGGGATGCTGGAGAAATGGGCTTTGCATTCACCCTGTAGAGTTTTGTGTAGTTTAAAAGTTTGCATGCATGCTGCAGGGTTCTGTGTAGCTTGAAAACCTCCAGAGTTGTCTACTAACAGCAGCCATGGCAAAGAGCAGGAACCAACTTAGGGCCCAGTCCTATCCAATTTTCCAGCACTGGTGCAGCCACAGTGCAACCCCATGGTAAGGATACAAATGTTCTCATACCTTAAGGAGACTTCTGTGACTACCTCCCCACCACAGGATGCAGTGCGTGCCCCATTGTCATGGCTACACCGGCACTGGAAAATTGGATAGGATTGGGCCCTTACCTGTTTCGTATCATGTAGTGATGTTGCCAATCCCCTACTAACTGGGCAAAGAGACACCTTCTAAGTGTGTGTGTTGGGGGGGTGCCTTTAGTCTTAGCACTGGTTGTGCAATTGCCCCCATTCCTCCCAACATTTCATGCCTTTCCTCCATGGAGCTCAAGACGGTGTACATGGGTGGCCAGGCAAACTTTTATCCAGGCACTGTCCATTCAGGCTCTGGCTTGCTCAGCTTCTGCTGGCATCACTAGGGTTTGCATCACCCAGGGCAGGAGGGCAGCGCATCACCCCCATGCTGGACCTCTTTTCATGCAGCGGGCAGGGCAATGCCCCTGGCGGTGGATGTGGTGATGCCTCATTGCCAGCCCCTGCTGGTTATTTTGCTATAACTTTTGATGGAATAGAGGTATTCCAACAGGGATTGTTTCATTGCATTCTGCATGAAATGACACATCAAATGATATATAACGTGGTGGTATTATTTGAAAATACCAGGATTTTAAAAATTCACACCACACACTGGACCAAGGTACTGCTATGCCCTTGCTTCCAGAAGTGTTCACAGAATTATCATTTCACCTGACTGATAATAATAAGATTACACAGGCCTACAAAACTGAGGGTCAGAAAAGTTTTTCCCAAACTTTATGGTGGTTTGATATGAATTTGGGGTGCCGATTCCAAAAATGGCATCCGTTTTGCCCTATCACGTCTAGTTTGGGATATATACATAGTATAGCCTCATTAGTGAATGGTTCAAGCAGCTTCCTCATGAGGAAGCCATGGTGTAGGCTTCCTCATGAGGAAGCTGCTTGAACCATTCACTAAAGAGGCTATGCCGTGTCTCCAAAACTAAACGTGACAGGGCAAAACGGATGCCATTTTTGGAACTGGCACTCCAAATATACCCGGGAATTGGTGTAACGTTTAAGGAAGCAAAATGTGTGTTGGTCTGTGTTATCATTGGCTCTATGTTTTCCTGTATCAAAAAGTTTTGAGAAAAACTTTCTGGGCAGTGTTCTCCAGTATCAATCAGAGGCATAGGTTGAATGTATTATTCTGTAGTAGTGGAATGTTAGTTTGATACCACGCACTGTAGAGTTTGGTTTCATAATAATTGTAGTCGTAATTTCCATTTTGTGTCATAAAAATATTATAATAAGACTAAAATTTTTGTAAGGTGATATCTGATTAAATATCTCTAATTTTATTGGTTTACGTATTTTCCTCCATGTTTTGACCAGATATTTACTATCAAAAATAGCTGTTTTTACCCCTTTTACTTTGTGATTTTGGAAACTAATGCAAATTAGCAGTTTAAAAACCACAAGCATGAATAAATAACATTACTTACATGTATATCTTCATTTAACATTTCTGTTAACAAAATGTGCCTGCGTAACAATAAAAAACATAACGTAATATCTCTTCATGTCTTGTGACTCTCAGACATCAGAAGTTAAGCAAGTTTGGCCATCCTTGCTCTATATAAATTCTTAATACAATTAAATTGAAATTAACATGAACTAATCAGTGAGCTTCTTTATATCAGTGGGACCCAAATGAGACAGTTGAGAGAGAGAGAGAGAGAGAGAGAGAGAGTGTGTGTGTGAGTGAGAGAGAGAGAGAGAGAGCCAGAGAGCCTTCTATCAGTGGACTGATATGGGTGGACCCACCCTTTGTGATCAACAGATGTATAGGAATGGGGTGTGGCTGTTGTGGAACTGGTCAGTTGCACTTGTATTATGAAGAGCAAGGAAGTGCAACTGACAAGGTTCCATATGTTTTGTGGCATGACAGCTAAAAAAACCCTTTCTTAAAAAAAGGATAAATCCGTGAAATGAGAGGAGCATCTTGAAGGTATGTAGGTTTTCAAGAATGGTCCAACTACAGACAAGATGGGATCTCTCTAAAGCAGCCCTTAATAACTGAAGCATACTTGCTAAGAGCAGCAAATTTGGACCCCCTTGTTTCAAATCTTAGCTCTGCCGTATACACACACTTGGTAGCCCCGGAAAATTTTATATTAATGTTATTTATTAACATATTAATTTTAATGTATCTAACATGTTGAATACCACCTTCCAACCATGGGTGGTAGTTCATCTAGGCTTAAGTAAATTTAATTTGATACTTAATATCTAGTAGAGAAACTATTAAGCATCTTGCAGATCACATACTATGAGTACATGGCTGGTGGGCCGTATTTGACTTAAAGAGTCACAATTTGGATTTTGTTGAATGTTGATTACCACTGATTTGGGACCTGCAGATTTAACTCATTACTAATTCTGAACCTGTGGAGTAAGGCCAGACCTGATCTCCCATACACGACTGGAAGTATTCTCCGGTTGCATACAGGAGCCTTTCTGAGACCCTCAGAGGCTGCACACAGCCTCTATGGGCCTCAGAAAGGCCCCAAGAGGTGCTTCAAGGGCAATTCCAGCTTTTGCTGAAAATTGGAAGTGCCCTTCTGACACTTCTGGGGTCCTTTCTGAGGTCTATGGGCCTTAGAATGGTTCTGGTTGCGATGAAAACAATTTTCTGGTTGAGTCTAGAGACCTTTTTGGACTGCAGCCCACAGATTTAATTATCCACAGGTTTCTGTAACTGCAGAGTGACCAGGAATGGATTCCCCTCCAACTGTATTCTCATTAACATGTGAGAATCTTTACCATCCTGAATACTCTTGTAAATGGATACATCAAAATACATTTTAAACTTAAGTTTTATACTAGGAGGGAATGATCCAGTCAGTCTTCTCCGCATGCCATCAGGTACATGTAAGCCTCCTGTGTGTGGTGCTGAAAGAGGGCCCAAGACCTCCTGGCGCCTCAGGGGGTATGCCAAGTGCTGCTCCCCATACCTGGTGATGTGCCAACCTCTGCTCCTCCTGTGCCCTAGATTGGAAATGGAAGAGGGGGATAGAGTGGAAGAGGAAGTGTGGAGGAGAGTAGATTGGTAGGCTAGAGTGTCAAACTCACCACTTTCCTCTGCACTTCCTCCTCCACTCCATTTGTCTCTTCTTTTTTGAATCCAGGGAGCAGGAAAAGGGGTAACAGAGGCTGTGGGTAGCGTGCCACCTGGTAAGGCTGGTGGTAGCGTGGAAGCTAACTGTTACCCTGCACATGCCTGATCTTGTCTGCTCTCGGAAGCTAAGCAGGCTCAGGCCTGGTTAGTACTTGGATGGGAGACCGCTTGGGAATATCGGATGCTGTAGGCTTCTACCAGAGCTGGAGCCAGTAGTCGTTAGCACATCTCCTGGCAGTCTGTTGGACTTTGCTGCGAGCAGTTTGGAGGACCTGCAGGTTGCGCTTACTGGGACAGGCCTTGTATTCTGCTTGAGCTCTCCTCTTTTCCTCAATAACTGGTGTCAACTCCTCAGAGTGGGCTTCAAACCAGTCTGCCGTCTTGTTGGTCTTCTTGCCAAATATGGACAAGGCAGTGTTGTAAACGGTATTCTTGAAATGTTCCCATCTGTTGGATGCGTTTGCGTCGGCTGGGCCTGGAAGAGATTCCTCAAGTGCTTGTGCAAATTCCTCCACTTTTCTCTGATCCCGGGTCTTGCTGGTATCAATGCGAGGTCTTCCTTCCTTTTTCGTGTGATACAGTTGCTTTGTTTGCAGTTTCACTCTGCTGCACACCAGGGAGTGGTCAGTGTCGCAGGCAGCACCATGATAACTGCGTGTGATCTTGATGCTGGGAAGGCTGGAGCATCTGGTGAGGATCAGGTCGAGCTGGTGCCAGTGCTCTGATCTTGGATGTCTCCAAGAGACTCTATGTTGGGGCTTTGTGTTGAAGAACGTGTTGCTGACACAGAGACCGTGATGACAGCAAAACTCTAGCAGGCGTTGGCCATTTTCGGCCACGGCAGCTGACACAGGCAACATCAAGGGGATGTATGACGGTATCAAGCAGGCCCTAGGTTCAACACAGAGGACAATTGCCCCTCTGAAGTCTGCCACAGGCGAGGTCATCCAGGATTGGGCACAGCAGATGGAACGCTGGGTGCAGCACTACTCTGAGCTATATTCCAGAGAAAATGTAGTCACCGAAGAAGCACTGAACAACATCGAGTGCCTGCCTGTGCTGGAAGAGCTTGACAGTGAACCAACCCTAGAAGAACTTCATGTGGCCCTGGACTCCCTTGCCTTTGGCAAGGCACCTGGAAAAGACAGCATCCCTGCTGAAGTCCTAAAATGCTGCAAAGACATCATCGTCACTGAATGCATGAAATCCTCTGTCTCTGCTGGAGAGAAGGTGGAGTACCTCAAGACATGAGGGATGCAAACATCATCACGCTGTACAAGAACAAAGGTGACAGGGGTGACTGCAACAACTACCGCGGCATCTCTCTCCTTAGCATTGTAGGAAAGCTGTTTGCCCGAGTTGCACTAAAGAGGCTCCAGGTACTTGCAGAGAGCATCTATCCAGAATCGCAGTGCAGATTCCGAGCCAACAGGTCCACCACTGATATGGTATTCTCCCTTAGACAACTGCAGGAGAAATGCAGGGAACAACGACAGCCACTCTTTATAGCCTTCATAGATCTCACAAAGGCTTTCGACCTGGTCAGCAGAGACGGCCTCTTCAAGATTCTCCCCAAGATCGGATGTCCACCCAGGCTCCTCAGCATCATCAGATCTTTCCACAAGGACATGAAGGGCACTGTTGTCTTCGATGGCTCCACATCAGACCCTTTTGACATCCGAAGCGGAGTGAAGCAGGGCTGTGTTCTTGCACCAACCTTGTTGGGATTTTCTTCGCTGACCTGCTGAAGCAGGCCTTTGGAACTGCAACAGAAAGCATCTATCTCCGGACCAGATCAGACGGAAAGCTCTTCAACCTCTCCAGACTGAGAGCAAAATCCAAAGTCCAGCTGAAATGTCTGCGTGACTTCCTCTTTGCTGACGATGCAGCTGTCACTACCCACTCTGCCAAAGATCTCCAGCAGCTCATGGATCGTTTTAGCAAGGCCTGCCAAGATTTTGGACTGACAATCAGCCTGAAGAAAACACAGGTCATGGTTCAGGATGTGGACTCACCTCCCTGCATTACAATCTCTGCGCATGAACTGGAGGTTGTCCATGACTTTGTGTACCTTGGCTCAACTATCTCTGACACTCTTTCTCTCGATACCGAGCTAAACAAGCGCATTGGTAAAGCAGCTACCACGTTTTCCAGACTCACAAAGAGAGTCTGGTCCAACAAGAAGCTGACAGAATATACCAAGATTCAGGTCTACAGAGCTTGCGTCCTGAGTACACTTCTGTACTGCAGCGAGTCATGGACTCTTCGCTCACAACAGGAGAGGAAACTGAGCGCTTTCCACATGCGCTGCCTCTGACACATCCTCGGCATCACCTGGCAGGACAAAGTTCCAAACAACACAGTCCTGGAATGTGCTGGAATCCCTAGCATGTATTCACTGCTGAAACAACATGTGCCTGCGTTGGCTCGGTCATGTCGTGAGAATGGATGATGGCCGGATCCCAAAGGATCTCCTCTATGGAGAACTCGTGCAAGGAAAGCGCCCTACAGGTAGACCACAGCTGTGATACAAGGACATCTGCAAGAGGGATCTGAAGGCCTTAGGGATGGACCTCAACAAGTGGGAAACCCTGGCCTCTGAGTGGCCCGCTTGGAGGCAGGCTGTGCAGCATGGCCTTTCCCAGTTTGAAGAGACACTTGGCCAACAGTCTGAGGCAAAGAGGCAAAGAAGGAAGGCCCATAGCCAGGGAGACAGACCAGGGACAGACTGTACTTGCTCCCGGTGTGGAAGGGATTGTCACTCCCAGATTGGCCTTTTCAGTCACACTAGACGCTGTGCCAGAACCACCTTTCAGAGCGCGATACCATAGTCTTTCGAGACTGAAGGTTGCCAATACAAAGGCTTATACCATAGTTTTTCGAGACTGAAGGTTGCCAACCAGCGTGGAAGCTGGTGCTGACAGTGGGCTGGATCAACAGCCTGACTATACTGATTTGTAAGTACTTCCAGTGGAAGAGGGAGCTTGCAATCTGTTTTTCATCTAAGACAGTGAGAAGGTTGAAGATGGTCTACCTGAAAGGGATGGGCATGTTTCCCTTCAAGGCACAGTGATGCTTTATAGGGCACTCCTGAAAAGACAAAAGTCAGGATCACTGGCAGCTTTTCATAGCACCTTCCCAGTTATCCAATTTGTGCAACAGTTGGTTGAAATGGACTGTATCATCTACTTTCCACTAGAGGCCTCCCTCAGAACAGCAGTTGGAATTTGGAAAGCTTCATTCCAGTGATCTAATGGAACAGGAGGGCTTTTTTCAGTGCCCTTAAAAGACACAGTGGCAAAAAGGAGCCTCTATGAAGGGGCTGTGTCTAGAATTTCTTTAGATTGCAAGTCTTTTTAGGGTGTACGTTATATGCCCGGCTACCCCTTTTTTTTTCAAAATTAAGGACTGCCTCCACCTCTCTTGAGAATATTCCAAGAACACACACCAAAAATGTTTCTGAACTTTTAAAAATGCATAGCTTATTCCAGTGCTCTTCAACCTGTAGGTCAGGTGAGGTCGCAAAGTCTCATTTCAGGGACTGTGGCAACCTTTCAAAGCCTGTGCAAGAGAGGGCTTGGATTCAACTAAATATTGGTACTGCCTACTTGAAACTGGACTTTTCATATAATCCTGGACAGTCTCTTCTCACTCTCTTGCCCTGCTGCTTCTAAGACTGGCCTACAGTGTGTTGGCAACCTTCAGTCTCGAAAGGCTATGGTATTGCACTCTGAAAGGTGGTTCTGGAACAGCGTCTAGTGTGGCTGAAAAGGCCGATTCGGGAGTGACAATCCCTTCCACACCGGGAGCAAGTGCAGTCTGTCCCTGGCCTGTCTCCCTGGCTATGGGCCTTCCTTCTTTGCCTCTTTGCCTCAGACTGTTGGCCAAGTGTCTCTTCAAACTGGGAAAGGCCATGTTGCACAGCCTGCCTCCAAGCGGGCCGCTCAGAGGCCAGGGTTTCCCACTTGTTGAGGTCCACTCCTAAGGCCTTCAGATCCCTCTTGCAGATGTCCTTGTATCGCAGCTGTGGTCTACCTGTAGGGCGCTTTCCTTGCACGAGTTCTCCATAGAGGAGATCCTTTGGGATCCGGCCATCATCCATTCTCACGACATGACCGAGCCAACGCAGGCGTCTCTGTTTCAGCAGTGCATACATGCTAGGGATTCCAGCACGTTCCAGGACTGTGTTGTTTGGAACTTTGTCCTGCCAGGTGATGCCGAGAATACGTCGGAGGCAGCGCATGTGGAAAGCATTCAGTTTCCTCTCCTGTTGTGAGCGGAGAGTCCATGACTCGCTGCAGTACAGAAGTGTACACAGGACGCAAGCTCTGTAGACCTGGATCTTGGTATGTTCCGTCAGCTTCTTGTTGGACCAGACTCTCTTTGTAGCTCTTCCTACAAACCCACTTTTTAGATTAGAATGACAGTTTGTTATGAATGACAGACTGACAATCTATCAGGACCCATCAGAAGTGATGTCATTAACCTGGAAGTGATGTCAGGGCCGGAAGTGAGATCATCAAGCGGGAAAATTTTTTTAGCACTCCCACATATTATTTAATTAGGGCGCAATCCTAACCTGCGCTGGAACAGGCAAGCCAGGAGGCTTGCACTGTATCCAGCACAGGATTGTGGCCAGAAGCAGCTCAGCCAGAGGCAAGGGGAAACGTTTCCCCTTACCCCTGGTTAAGGGCTGCTGGCCACAATGGTCTCCTTGGATTTGCGCCACCTCTGGAGGCTTGAAGCTGCTCTATTTTCCCCGGGAATGAGGGTTGGGATCCAGTATAACTGCCAGATCCCAGCCCTGCCTCCCGCTCCCTGCCTGCCTGCCCCTGGGGCCGCCCATCACCCTCCCTGCCCCTGCCCAGGAACGCCTCCCTCCCTCCTCCTCCCCGGCCCCACCCCACCTACCTTTTCCGCTTGTGCCGGCGCAGGCAGGCCAACCCAAGTGGCTGAGGGGAGTAGTGGCATCAAAGCGGCTACCACTGTATTCAGCAATTTCTACAAAGCAGCCAGAGGTCTCCTTAGGGAAAGGGGACTTTCATCCCCTTCCCCCGGGGAAAGCCCCACAATGGGGCTTATCCAATCTGTACCAGCTATTTTGCCAGCACAGATTTGAGAAACTCAGTGTCAGACCTTCCAACCCTACACGAAGTTCAGGATACGGTGGGGCAGTGCTACGCTGATCCTGCCCCCCCCTGCCCTGACCACAGTATCCTACTGGAGCACCTGGTTGAGAAGGTGTCAGAGTTACTCTGTTTTGGTAACAGTCTTTTGGTTCCAGTCTTTCTTGGAGGGCAGCAACTGTTACCCTGCACATGCCCGATCTTGTCTGATCTCAGAAGCTAAGCAGGGTCAGGCCTGGTTAGTACTTGGATGGGAGACCGCCTGGGAATACTGGGTGCTGTAGGCTTATACCATAGTCTTTCGAGACTGAAGGTTGCCAACCATTCTTGGAGGGTAGAATCCAAATGGTGATAATAGGGGCACTTGTGCTCAGTGCCATGGCCTTTGGCTTTTGTGTCCCACAGGGTTAAACCGACCATGAAGATGGTCAGGTCTACATCTCCATCCATCTGTTTCTGGAGAGACTGGGAATCATTGCCCAGAGTTATTAATGGGCTGGGTAAGGGCTAACAAGCTGAAATTAAATCCAAATAAAACAGAGCTTGCTATTAGTCAGGAGACCTGTGATTCAGGTCATAAATTGTCATCTTGTCCATGGTGCACTCCCTTTGAAGCCTCGCAGTTCGGGGGTGCTCCTGCACCCAACATTGCTCCTATAAGTGCAGGTGTCAGCAGTGACTCAAAGTGCTTCTGCTCGACTTCAGCTACTATGGCAACTGTATATCCTTTCATACTACAGTTTCCCATGCATCGTTTCCATCTAAGTTAGACTACTGAAATGCACTTGATGTAAGGCTGCCATCAGATCTGATGATCTGATGATGCTGATGATCTGGGTGGACATCCGATCTTGGGGAGAATCTTGAAGAGGCCATCTCTGCTGACCAGGTCGAAAGCCTTCATGAGATCTATGAAGGCTATAAAGAGTGGCTGTCATTGTTCTCTGCATTTCTCCTGCAGCTGTCTAAAGGAGAATACCATATCGGTGGTGGACCTGTTAGCTCGGAATCCACACTGTGATTCTGGATAGACACTCTCTGCAAGTACCTGGAGCCTCTTTGGTGCAACTCGGGCAAACAGCTTTCCTACAATGCTAAGGAGAGAGATGCCGAGGTAGTTATTGCAGTCACCCCTGTCGTCTTTGTTGCTGTTGTACAGTGTGACGATGTTTGCATCCCTCATGTCCTGTGGTACTCCACCTTCTCTCCAGCAGAGGCAGAGGATTTCATGCAGCTCAGTGGCGATGATCTCTCTGCAGCACTTTAGGACTTCAGCAAGGATGCTGTCTTTCCCAGGTGCCTTGCCAGAGGCGAGGGAGTCCAGGACCACGTGAAGTTCTGCTAGGGTTGGTTCACTGTCAAGCTCCTCCAACACAGGCAGGCACTCAATGTTGTTCAGTGCTTCCTCGGTTACTGCATTTTCTCGAAAATATAGCTCAGAGTAGTGCTGCACCCAGCGTCCCATCTGCTGTGCCCGGTCCTGGATGATCTCGCCTGTGGCAGACTTCAGAGGGGCAGTTTTCTTCTGTGCTGGACCTAGGGCCAGCTTGATACTGTCATACATCCCCTTGATGTTGCCCGTGTCAGCTGCTATCTGTATCTGGGAGCAAACCTGGAGCCAGTAGTCATTAGCACATCTCATGGCAGTCTGCTGGACTTTGCTGCGAGCAGGAGGACCTGCAGGTTGGTGCTCACTGGGACAGGCTTTGTATGCTGCTAGAGCTCTCCTCTTTTCCTCAATTTATAGTATAAATAGTATAGGGATAGTTATAGTAATAGTATAGTATAGGGATTTATAGTAAATTGCAATATTGTATGTTGCTCTGAGAGGTTTAGCAAAGTGGAAAGATGGAGTAAAATATGTGTGACAAAAAAACATGAAGGATCTTTTAAACAACCTTAAATTAGTTCTAGTCGGTCTCCTGCACTTCCTCAAGCCTTTTCCTCCAGTATTTGGGGTCCTATTGCTTCATCCAGATTCAGATTCAGGAACCTTTTATTGGCATAAAAATAATTATAAAAACATAAAACAATACACTTAAACCATACCTAAAACAGCCCCCTAAATCAAGCCAGTACATCACCCTTACTCACTTATACCGCACCTCCTCAAAATTAAATAAAGGAATTTCACCACCTGGCGTGTACATTCTTCATCCATCCATCCTGTGCTTTGGACTGGCATCGAAGACAGTTTCCAAACTGAACAGGGTACAGACCCCCTTTGAAGGGGTGACATTCCAGCAGGAGCCTTGGCTGCCTTTGATATGCGTTCCAGATGGCAGGACAGACTTGCTGGAGTCAAGAGGATGCTAGAGAGATTCTAGCCAGTCAGGCTGTTCTTTTTCTTTTCCAGGTGGAAGTTCTCAAACTCCCCTTGCCCTTAAACAAACCTTTCCCGGGCTGCTTTGCAAATCGCAAGCTATCATCCTGGAGCGTTGTCAAACAGCAAATATCCTCCCCTCCCCTCACAGGGGTTCGAGCAACTTGTAAAATTACTCAGACCTCACCTGTGTCCAATTCTGAGCACCTCACTATGAGAAAGATGAAGTCAAACTGGAGCTGGTTCAGAGGAGAGCAATGAGGCTGATCAGAAGGCTGGAGAACAAGCCCTATGAGGAAAGGTTGAGAGAACTTGTATGTTCAGCCTGGAGAAGAGAAGACTGAGAGGGGATACAACAGCGCTCTTCAGATACCTGAAGGGCTGTCATATGGAAGAAGGAACACATTTGTTCTCACCTGCCTCAGAGAGTAGAACTAGATCCAGTGGGTACAAACTGCAAGAGAGGAGATTCCAGCTACAGGCAGGGGGTTGGACTAGATCAGGGGTGTCCAAACATTTTGGCAGGAGGGCCACATCATCTCTCTGACACTGTGTCAGGGGCCGGGGGAAAAAAATTAATTTACAATTTAAAATTTGAATAAATTTACATAAATGAATATATTAGAGATGGAACTTGTGTGAATGAATGATGGTCTTGCAGTAGCTCAAGGCCTATAAAAGGCCTTACGCAAAGCAAGGCCAGCCTTTCCTTCGCTGCCACTGCTGCATCACAGACGTGAAACAGCAAGTAGTGGAGGGAGCCCTTGTCCCGCAGCTCAAGTGAGAGGTCGAACAGTCTTTCTCTTGCTGAGAGGCCAGCACGGGCTCCAGCAAGTCTTTGGAGGGCCAGAGGCTCATTGGAGACTGGGGGCTCCCCGAGGGCCTGATTGAAAGGCCCCAAGGGCCGCAAGTGGCCCCTGGGCCGGGGTTTGGGCACCCCTGGACTAGATCAATGTTTCTCAACATTTGTCCTCTGCCATACCACTTCATATAGTCCCCTTATTGGAAGTACCTCCAGGAGTAACTGGCGATCACATCATCGTCTGTTACTTCTGGGTTGGGAGATCAAATGTGATACAGCCAACACCAATAAGAAGCTCAGGTGGGCAGGAGGGCTTTTCTGAATGTGGAAAAGCATACTTTGGAGTTCTCCTCCGAGCCGAGCCACCTACCACTGTTTGTTGTGTCGTGTTCCTGTCTCACTGCCAGGCGGCAAGTGTCCAGGGGTCCTGCAAGTATCACCAGTCATCATTTCAAGTACCACTGGTGATACCTATATCACTGGTTGAGAAACACTGGACTAGATGACCTTATAGGTCCCTTCCAACTCAATGATTCTATGAGTCTAAAAGGGTGCTGGCACCAGCAGTAACTAAGGGCTGCAGGTAACTCTTCCAGATCCCTCTTTCTAGGTAAGCTACTGGGAGGATGTCTGGCCTGGTCAACTGCATTCCTACTGCCTATATCTGTTCAAATATGAGAAGTCCACAGAGTCACAATTAGAGATATTGTACCAAATGATTCCTAACACACAGCATGTTTCAAGTGTAGTTTCTCTGTGAGATGCAATCTTTGTTTGCTTCTTCCTATGGTTCTAGTTCAAGGTGTTGCATTACACTGTGAAGGGCTGCGCAGTCTGAACAAGGTTCCTGAAGGACCACCTGCTCCCATATGAACCTGCCAGGCAGCGGAGAACATGCAGTTCCCAAAGAGTAATAAAATCGTGAGAATGGATGATGGCCGGATCCCAAAGGATCTCCTCTATGGAGAACTCGTGCAAGGAAAGCGCCCTACAGGTAGACCACAGCTGCGATACAAGGACATCTGCAAGAGGGATCTGAAGGCCTTAGGAGTGGACGTCAACAGATGGGAAACCCTGGCCTCTGAGCGGCCAGCTTGGAGGCAGCCTGTGCAGCATGGCCTTTCCCAGTTTGAAGAGACACTTGGCCAACAGACTGAGACAAAGAGGCAAAGAAGGATGGCCCATAGCCAGGGAGACAGACCAGGGACACACTACACTTGCTCCCAGTGTGGAAGGGATTGTCACTCCCGAATTGGCCTTTTCAGCCACACTAGACGCTGTTCCAGAACCACCTTTCAGAGTGTGATACCAGAGTCTTCTGAGACTGAAGGTTGCCAACATGCAATAAAATCCATGCAGATAGATCCATCCTCATATCCATACCCATGTGCAGTGTTGGTGCCAGATTACTGGCAGCTCTGGGACCAAGCCACATAGAGAGCTCCCTAAAGTACCTCCCTAGTGGCAGACAGGGAGTGACCACTGTCACCAGTACTGCAGCTATAGGGGCTTTTCAAGTTGCAGGTCGGGGTCAAAACAACGTACACAGATACATTCCTGTTGTGGTCGCATCTGCACTGAGTCGTTCCTTTGTTAATTTAGCCATAGTGCAAGCCTAGCTAGGTATACCATAGTCTTCAGAGACTGAAGGATACCATTGGGGGGGGGAGCTAGGTTTACTCAGGAGTAAGTTCCATTGTGTTCAATTGGACTTACTCTCAGGAAAATGTGCATAGAATTGCACTGTGAAATGCCTACTGCTTCCCCTGCTGGGCATTGCCAGTAGGATAGGAATGGTGATCCGGGCCTGGGGCACTCTGGCTGATGGAGGCCCCATTGTGCATGACCCTCTTGTCAGGGGTTCAACAGCCCCAAGCTGAGAAAGGTTTAAAGAATAGGAGCTCCTCAGCAGCTGACAAAGGCCTCCTATTGTCCCTTCACAAATCTTCAGTGCTGGCTCCTTATCAGCTCATTAAAAGCTTGTTTCACTTCGGGATTATCTCCACTGTGTGCCCTGTTTGTGGATGAATAGGGAATGGAGGGGATTGCTAATAATAGACCATTCCCCTGTTTAGCTGGAGGTGGATCTCCACTGCCAGCTTCACACAATGAAACCACACCAAGAGCGTTCACATAGGATGCTGCCTAAGGAGCAAGGTCCATGAAGCACAGGACACAAACTGGCAGCAACTTGAGTCTAGCACAGGGGTATCATGCAGCAGGCTGAATAGCATTCAGGGCACCTGCTGGGTGGCAGAAGTGATGTCATTAAGCAGGAAGTGATGTCGTTAAGCAGGTGATGACCAGAAATAATCTCTCTTTTTTTCACTTAGGAACTCATTAGCTGCAAATGACAGAAGAGAAAATAGGCAAAACGTGATCATATTTGCAAGACACAGGAGACCCCAGTTATCAAAGGGGACAGATAAAGAGCTTCTGCTGGGCACATGTTTGACATGCCCACTCTAGCATTTCCGAACAGGGTCTTTCCCAAGCCTAGATGGAGATGCTAGGGATTGAACCTGAAATCTTCCGCATGGCATGCGGTAGAACTGCAGCCTCTCTCCAACACTGGTGCCTTATACCAGTGGTTCTCAAACCTCTTATAGCACCCACTTTTTAGGATGACAATCTGTCGGGACCTACCTAACCTGAAAGTGATGACATGGTCAGAAGTTGCATCGTCAAGCAGGGAAATTTTTAACACCCCCCATATGACAAAATGAAATGGTAAACTTTCAATTTACTTAAAAGTACAAAAAGTTTACAATGATACGTTTAAACATTTATTTAAAATAAAGAAGAACCCTCCCAAGCAGATGCTGATCTGTTTTTAAAAAAATTCTCCGAATAGCCCAAAGACTGCAATCCTATTCACAATTACCTGGGAGTAAGCCCCATTGACTATCATTGTTAAAAGCATACACATAGTAGTCTGTTAAAAGTACAGAACTTTAACATTTCCCCAAATGCAGTCATATACTTTGGTAACAGAATCATAACTAGGGTGGAGCCTGAGGGGCACCCGCCCCAGGTGCTTCACCAAGGGGGAGACGCAAGACTGCTCCTAGGCTTTGCCCTAGTTAGGAAGGAGGTGTGCGCTGCAGCTGCTACCCACACCCCATTCCATCTCCTCTGGAGGCTCAGACAGAGAGAACCTGGAAGAGGCTGCCTTTGGGCTGCTTGCGACACTCTAGCGAAATGCTGCCTTATACCGTGGGACATTAAGTATTCTTCACCAGTGGTGTCGCTAGAGTTTGTTACCCAGTGCAGGAGGCCTGTGCATCAGCCCCATTATAGATCTCCTCCCATGCAGTGGGCAGGGCAGTGCCTTGGTCAGTGGGCCTGGTGATGCACCATTGCCCCACCCTGCTGGTTTTTTTGGCTATAACTTTTGATAGAATAGAGCAGTGTTTCTCAAACTGTGGGTCAGGACCCACTAGGTGGGTCGCGAGCCAATTTCTGGTGGGTCCTCATTCATTGTAATATTTTATTTTTAATATATTACACTTGATGCTGCCTTGGTATGTGACTGCATTTGGAGAAATGTTACAAATCTGTTCTTCTAACAGGCTATTGTGTATATGATAGTAAATCCTAGGTAGGATTGCAGGCTAGGATTATTAAAACTCTTCCTGCTTAATGATGTCACTTCCGGTATGACATCACTTCCGGTGGGTCCTGACAGTTTCTCATTCTAAAAAGTGGGTCCCGGTGCTAAAAGCGTGAGAACCACCGGAATAGAGATATTTCACTGCGGTTTGTTTCATTGAATTCCATGTGAAATTACACATTGAATGATCTATGATGGGTATTATTCGAAAATTCCAAGATTTTAAAAATATTGGCTAGTAGCGGTGTCAACCCCACCCCCGTTCATGTCACCTGGTGCATCCTGCACCCCCTGACTCCCTAGTGACGCTACTGTTATCCACACTGACTGGCAGCAGCTCCAGGTTTGCAGGTAAGGGTCTTTCCAAGCATTGTGCAGCATTTTTGGAGCAAGCAAAACACATCACATGCATTAACTGGACATGATCCTGTAAAGTAGGCATTGCTGCTATCCCCCATATTGCCGCTAGAAAGTTCAGGCTGAGAGAGAGTAGCTTACCCAGGACCACCCAGTGAGTTCATGGCAGAGGTTATGTTTAGACCTGATTCACAGCTCAGGCTCTTAACAACTATGCTAGTGTCAGGGTTTGATTGTGGACAACTCTACATGCAAAGGAGGTGCTCTCCTGGTGAGATACTCCCCTGTTGCCTTTGATGTTCGGTACCCACCCTCACCCTAAGGTTCATACCTCATCTGTGCACATGTGAAGGAAAGATTGCCACATAAGCTTCTTCCGTAATCCCTGCCCTGGCATTCTGCCCTGGCAAGGGTCATAAGCCCTTGCCCCCAGCAGGTTGCTGCAAACACCACAAAACTCCAGTGTCGAGACAGCAATTTTATGCATGCAATCTATATGCTGCCAGGTGCATAATGATCTAACACCCTGGTACATTTTCTTGCAGTGGGCGCAATCCTAACCAACTTTCCAGCAATGACTTAGCCACAATGCAGCCCCCAAGGTAACAAACATGTCCTCAACTTGAGGAGACACCCTTGACTATCTCCCCACTGCAGGATGCAATGCACACCACACTGGTACAACTATGTCAGTGATGGAAAGTTGGTTAGGATTGCGCCCAGTGTCATGGGCAGGGAAGCCATAGCCAATACAGGCTTCCCATGTTGTGTGCATGGCATGAAATACTTGCCTGGTGTGAGTGTCAGACATACACAGAAGATGCTCAATATTTCTGAGTGGAAAAAAAATCCCTGCATTGTCTGTGTGCGTGGAAATGTGTCACACATTTATTCCTCTTAGAACTCCATGTCTGCAACCTCAGTGGCATAATGGTATGTTTTGAAGGGTAAGAGTTTGTCATGACACATACACACATCCATACCCATGCCCCATTATGACTGTTACCAAAAATAAAATTTGTTTTTTCTCACATTTTTATACCCTCCCTTCCTCCAAAGAGCTCAGGGTGGGGCACATAGTTCCTTCCCTCCTTTTTTGTTCTCACAACAACCTAGTGAGGTAGGTTAGGCTGAGAGATCATAAGTGGCTCAAGATTACCCAGGAAGCTTCATGGTTGAGCAGGGATTCAAACTGGGATCCTATAGGTCAGGCAGCCCAATCCTATCCGGCTCAGCACATAGATGAACAGCAGTACCGAAATGGCCGCAGCTGTATCCTAAAGCAATGTTTCTCAAACGGTGGGTTGGGACCCACTAGGTGGGCCGTGAGCCCATTTCAGGTGGGTCCCCATTCATTTCAATATTTTACTTTTATTATATTAGACTTGATGCTACCATGGTACATGACTGCATTTGGGAAAATGTTACAGACCTGTACTTTTAACAAGTTACTGTGTACCTTCTTTTAACAATGATAGTCAATGGGACTTACTCCTGGGTAAGTGTGGATAGGATTGCAGCCTAGGATTGTTAAAAATGTTCCTGCTCGATGATGTCACTTCCGGTCATGACATCACTTCCAGTGGGTCCTGATAGGTTCTCATTCTAAAAAGTGGGTCCTGGTGCTAAATGTGTGAGAAACACTGTCCTAAAGGCACCAAGGCAGCCGCCAGAGTCGCCTTGGGGTGCTCCCTTACCCCAGGGAGAATGCAGCCGGCAGCAATGGGTCTCCTTGGATCTGTGCTTGCTATTGAGGCCCATTTTGGGCTTTCAAGCAAGAACGGAGGACAGGATACGCAGGCAGAGGCTGTCACTGTCTCCGCCCTCCTCCTGGTCCCGATCCTCCCCCTCCCAGTTCCATCTTCCCCTGCCCTCCCGCCCACCCCAAAAAGCTGCCCCACTGGCTGCTCCATACTATCGTCTTCTTGGTGCTGAGGCCCAACTGGCACTGACCTACCCTGGCTACCTGGGTGCTGCAAGCATGCTTTATGGCACTTTCGCTACACCCAGAGCCAGGGTTCACACATACCACCAGCAATAAGGCCTATAGGATTGGGACCTAACTCCCAAAACACTACTCCATCCTGGCTCTCAGAGCCTTTTCTTCTCTTTCCAGTTATTTCTGCTTTGAAACACATTATTCCTCATTTAGCTCATTTCATCCCAAGCTCATGGCATTGGAATACTTTTTTAAAATGGATAATCATTGAAAAATGAGATTAAAACATACCCTGGATAACAATGAAAGACAAAATAGCAACTGTTACCCTGCACATGCCCGATCTCATCTGATCTCGGAAACTAAGCAGGGTCAGGCCTGGTTAGTACTTGGATGGGAGACCGCCTGGGAATCCTGGGTGCTGTAGGCTTATACCATAGTCTTTTGAGATTGAAGGTTGCCAACCATGAGCTATATTAGAGTGCCAGCTCATGCATGTTTTCTCAAAACACACCCCTGCCACTATCTTACCTGCTCCAGAGCAGCCTGGATGGGCTGTTGTCAGGTGCAGATGGGCTCTGGCCATTTGCACCTGCAGCTCCAGCGTGCCTGATGGGGAAGCACCTTGTACACTCCCATAATTGGCCTTACAGCATCAGGTAATGAGAACTGCTGCCCTAAGCCCAGAATAGAATTGGACCATTGATTTACTATTTTCATTTTATGAGGGAGCTAAGAGCAATATTTAAACATGGCACTTGCTTGTATTGGGCTGGGCAACACTTGATTTGTCCTACATAAGACTGCAGGTGTGTGTACATCATGGTGAGGTACGGGGGGGGGGGGGAGAGCACTTCTTTTGCATGCTCTGTGGTGTGCATACTCCACACCTTAGTCCAGCACCAACCACATGCAACAGAAAAGAGCCTCTCCCCAGGTCCTTGCCCACTGGTTTGCATCTGGCCCCTGCTGTAGAGGGCCTGGACAGCTGCAGCACCTCAGGTCTCAATTAAACCCCAAAGATACTTCTGCATTTATTTTTTTTTCCATCTTCCCCTTCCTCTGTCGTAGAGCATCACAGGTGCAATGCAGTCAAGGGTGGCGATGGGGGGTGCAGGTTCTCGCTGTTCAAAGACACGTGCTGCTGAATTCACTCACTGGGCTGGCAAGGGGAACAGCCTGCTCTTGGGTTGCAGCTAATCTGATTTGCATTGACCAAGGCTCTTCCCCAGGGCTGCAACAGCTGCAAGGCTGTTGGGCCTCAAACAGAGAGTCAGGGATGCTCTGTGCCCAGAGGCTCAGTTCTGGCCTGTGCATAAGGCTGGCTGAGGTGGTCACCTCAGGAGCCAGAGTGGCAGGGAGTTCACACCTTCACCTGCCTGCCTGCCTCTCTCCACTGTTCCCCTTATTCCTGCTCCCTGGACCCAGAAAGGATGAATGGAAGAGTGGAAGGTGTTGGACTAGAATGAATCCTGCACTTTCACTTCCGCTCCATCCCCATCTTCCAGAAAGCGGGGGGGACGGGGACGCACAGCATTTAGAGCAGGGCGTCCAAGAGGAATTCTATCAGGGGGTACAAAGTTTCTTTGGGACCCCTTTCCAATGAGGGAGGGAGTGAAACAGAGTGGGGGGGGCAATAGGGGTGGGAATCACTTCTGCAGCAGTTGTAGCCCAGCAGCTGTATCCCTGAGCTCCCATCCACTCCTTCATTGTAAGCAGAACCACAAGCCAAAGAGCTCCTGGAGCAGGCCAGCTTCCTGCCAGATGTGACACTATTAAGGAATATATGCATTCCTGGGCCTGGTGCATGTGGCTTTTGGCAGTAGTTGCTGCCATGTGCATCCTGTGTGGGCAGTGAGCCTGGGTGCAATTGTAAGATCCCAGGAAATTTCTGGGCCCCCTCCTTTGGCTCCTAGGCCCCCTTTCTGACCCTGTGCCCAGGTACAAATTACCCCCTTTACCCCCTCTCCTAGGCCCTGATTTAGGGTATTGTCTCAGGTGCTGAGCTAGCCCTGATCACGCTGCACATCTCTGTACGGTGTTTGCTGTAAGCGGCTGCCCAAGATTGGTTCATCCATGAGGCAAACTGAAGTGGCTGTGACCCACAGGTGGGCCAAGGACTCACGGTTTGGAACCACTGGCCTAGGGAATTGGACCTGCACTGCAAGAGGAAAACGAGAGAGAGAGAGAGAGAGAGAGAGAGAGAGAGAGAGAGAGAGA
Organism: Tiliqua scincoides; assembly: GCF_035046505.1. Classification (NCBI taxonomy): domain Eukaryota; kingdom Metazoa; phylum Chordata; class Lepidosauria; order Squamata; family Scincidae; genus Tiliqua; species Tiliqua scincoides. The sequence goes on along the minus strand of NC_089830.1, from coordinate 16,491,702 downwards.
GAGAGAGAGAGTACGTACCTCCTTCTGACACCTGTTCTTGGGTGGGTGGAAAACTTGTGTCAGGAAGGAAATTGTGTCACAGAGCCTGGCAGCAACCTTGCCTCAGTCTCACTCATGCTTCCAGTGTGTACTGGAAGATTAACTATGGCCCTGGAAGGGCTGACTAGATTCAAGAGAGGATGGGGCTTCTATGCCTTTCATGGTGCTTGAGAAGAGGACATCTGGGCAGGAGTCAAGATTTCCATGGGGACCTTCTGACAGTCCTGGTTTAGTTCTTTAGCACGTAACAGGCGGTGAAGGAGATCATTCCTCGTTTAGCTTGTTACATCACATACTCTACAAGGTTACACTAATCTTTCTTTCCTCTTTTTGCTACTGTGCAGACTTTGGGCCAATTCCGTGCCATTTATAATAGGATATGGAAGGCTTGTTACCAACAGGGCATAAAGAGATTGTTAGCAAGCCCTCTGGGTGCCTGAGGAAGTGTGCCAAATCCTGCCCCCCTTACCAGGTGATGTACTGGCATCTTCTCCTCTCACTTCCTGGACTGGAAAAGCAAGGGGGAGGGGGAAGAATGAAAGAGGAAGTGTGGAGGAGAAGAATGTAGTGAGCTAAAGAGTTGGAGATGTCCCAGCATCTCCTCTCCTCTACACTTCCCCTTCTGTTCTGTCCCCCTGTCTTTTTTCCAATCCAGGGAGCTAGAAGAGGAGCAGCAGCGATGGAGGCAAGTAGGCAGGAAAAGCAGGGCAACTGCCTCAAGTCAACTTCATGGATGGTCCAGCTCTGGGCACAGGTGCCATGCAATCGGGTGACCCACATACAGTGAATCAGGTTGGCAACCTTCAGTCTCGAAAGACTATGGTATAAGCCTACAGCACCCCGTATTCCCAGGCGGTCTCCCATCCAAGTACTAACCAGGCCTGACTCTACTTAGCTTCCTAGATCAGAGGAGATCAGGAATGTGCAAGGTAACAGTTGCAATGCATCAGCTTATATGGGCCAAGAGGCAGACTGGGGGCTGCAGCTCTATGGAGGAGTCAGTGGTCTGCATGCAGACAGCCCCAGCTTCACTTCCCAAAAAAGAGTTGACCTGTATGTAATTCCAACAGCTCATGTATTTTATGTAAAATCTTGGAAAATGCTTCTGCTTCTTGCAGAATGGGAATCAAGCGTCAATTGTACTGCAATGGCAAAATGAACACCTTTTGTAATGCTGGAGGAAAGAAGACAGAAATGTGATCATGGATGGGGGTCAGTCTATTCTTTATGGGCAAAAAAGGCCATGTTCTTTTAATGGGCAGCAGGTCTGGTCTAGAGGGTAGAGCCTCCGTCTGCCTGAAGATAACATCCACAAGGTCGCCAGTTCGAGGCCACCGGCACCGTGCGACCTTGGAGCAGCTGACAAGCTGAAACCGAGCTATTCCATCTGCTCTGAGCGTGGGAGGATGGAGGCCAGAACGTGAAGCCAGATCGGATTGAAACACCTGAATGTAGTGGTTCTTGAAAGAAAGAACCTTCTTTCAAATTGTAAAAATCCCTATTTAATAAGGAATTTAAATAAAGCCTGCCTATGTAAACCGCCTTGAATAAAGTCTTGAATAAAGACCAAGAAAGGCGGTATATAAATACCTGTTGTTGTTGTTGTTGTTGTTGTTGTTGTTGTTGTTGTTATTATTATTATTATTATTATTATTATTATTATTATTAATGCTCTGAGGAATCTATTTAGAACAGTGCTCCTCAGTGTTTGCCCCCTGCCGTACCACTTCACATGGTCCACCTATTCGATGTACCACCAGAAGTAACTAGCAGTGACATCATCATCAGCAGTTACTTCTGGGGTGGGAAGCCAAAAGCGACACAACAAACCACAGTTAAGAGGCTCAAGGTGGACAGGAAGGCTTTTTCACGCACAGAAAAGCACAGGAAAGCTCTCCTGCCAAGCCAAGCCTCCTACTGCTGTTTGTTGTATCGCATTCCTTGTCTCACTGTTGGGCAGCAGGTGCCCAGGGGTCCCACAAGTACCACTGGACATCACCTCAAGTACCACTGATGGTACCAGTATCACTGGCTGAGAAACACTGGTCTAGAAGGTTGTAATGATTTTTCTGTTGGGGCATGCTGACTTTGTGTGCAATATTTGATTTTTCTCTGTGTCTTGATCGCTGGCATAATAAAATTGTTAAAACCAACCAATACAGGTGAAAGTCCCACATGCAATCCCTATAATCTCCAGGGACTTTCATATGAAATCCTCAGACACTGTTGCCGTCAGTGTGATATACTATACTGTGATAGAGAGGCAGGAGGTAGCTTCAGCCATTTATGAAGCCTCCAGACATGCTGTAAGATTTTGATCTTGCCCAAATGAGATAAGCTCACCATGCCTTATTTCTGAATTCTCATTAAAAGGCCTGTCTGTGTATAGAATGAGACACTATAAAACCATTGCCTAAAAATCACACCTGAGGATTACAGCAAAGAAAAATATTCTGGAAGCATAAAGCTATCACTGCAAGAGATTAGCCAACCATATACAAAATCTCCAGCAGCACAAATAAGCCTTTTACAGTTTTTGAGATCAGTTTAATTAATGAATGTATTTGTCTGCTTGTTTGTTAGGTAAACCATTCATATCCTGCCTTTTAGCTACCATGCAGTCAAGACAGTTTGTAAAATCAAAATGAATCAAGGCAGCTTGTAAAATCACCCCTTAACCCCAAGTGAAACGATCTAGAAATCATTACCACATCATATCCAACTTAAAGGGGGAAGCAGCAGCAAGAAAAACCAGCAGCCATTAAATACCTGGGAAAATAGTTTTAATTTGACACCTAAAAGAAAGAAAGAGGGTGCCAAATAAGTATTGCTACAACCAATATTCTAAGAATGGGTCTTGTCCCCAGCTGCCACATAAAAGGTGGCACATAAAAGGTCTTGTCCCCAGCTGCCAGTGGACAAATATTTGCAACAAAGCAGGACCAAAGATTATGATTGTAAGGATTAAGATTGTACCCAATCTTGTACCCAAAGATTAAGATTGTACCCAATCTTAAGGGTATCTAATAATTGGTGATTAAATGTTTAGTGCAGTGTCTCCCAAACTGAAGGTCAAGACCTGATTGTTGGTGGGCTGTGAAATTGACAAGCAGACCGAACCCTATGGAAAGTGAAACTGAGTCACATATACACATTTATTCATGAGTTAGTGAATATATCTCAGTTCAATTCAAAGGTCAGGCTGAGAGAAACATCACCAGAATGTTCTTGATCTGATGAACGCAGACCCCAAAAAACACTTGAGAAGGAAGCCCCCCCCCCAAGCTGATAAGGAAAATGGATTGAGTCTTATAGAAAGCAAAACTGAGCCACGCATGCATGTGTACTCGAAAGTAGGTGGAATTGCCTGGGCTCCTATGGAAGGCCAGGCCACCAGAATGGTCTGGATCCAGTGAACCTGGAACTCAACAAACACTCCAGAATGTGGCCCCTTACCAAAGTAAAAGGATTAAAAACACAGGTAAAAACAGAGCAGCTGGTAAAGTGAAACCTCTTTTTAAAGTAAAGCTAGATGGGTCCAGATAGAGTGTCATTTTAATAAGTGGGTGCTGGGTGAGTGCTCGACAAGGCCTGTTCATCTATGTGTTTTGAGATCCTATCTTTGATGAGGCATTCCACCATCTTACCCGGTATAGATGTTAGGCTGACTGGCCTATAGTTTCCCGGGTCCCCCCTCTTTTCCTTTTTAAAAACAGGCGTGACATTTGCTATCCTCCAATCTTCTGGCACCGTGGCCATTTTGAGGGACAAGTTGCATATCTTAGTCAAGAGATCTGCAACTTCATTCTTCAATTCCTTAGTAACTCTTGGGTGGATGCCATCAGGGCCCGGTGACTTATTGATCTTTAATTTATCAATGAGGTCTGAAACATGTTCTCTTTTAACTTCTATCTGACTTAACTCCTCGGTTAGGAGGGGCCGTTCGGGCAGCGGTATCTGCCTGAGGTCTTCTGCCGTGAAGACAGATGCAAAGAACTCATTTAATTTCTCTGCCGTCTCTAAGTCTCCTTTTATCTCCCCTTCCCCTCCCTCACCATCCAGAGGGCCAACCGCTTCTCTGGCGGGTTTCCTGCTTCTAACATATTTGAAGAAGCTTTATTATTCCCTTTAATATTGCTGGCCATGCGTTCCTCATAGTCTCGCTTGGCCTCCTGTATCACCTTCTTACATTTCTTTTGCCACAGTTTATGTTCCTTTTTATTCTCCTCATTAGGGCAAGACTTCCATTTATGAAAGGAAGCTTCCTTGCCCTTTACAGCCTCTCTAACTTGGCTTGTTAACCATGTGGGCACCCTCCTGGATTTAGTGGAACCCTTCTTTCTTTGTGGTATACACCTCTGCTGCCCTGTTCATTTTTAGTCATTCATTTATGTAAACTTATGTAAATGTATTCAAATTTTAAATGTAAATTAATATTTTTTCCCCTGCCCCAGTGTCAGAGAGATGATGTGGCCCTCCTGCCGAAAACTTTGGACACCCCTGCTCTAGAGTATCAGATTAGGGACTGGGGAAAACAAGGTTGAAATCTCTCCCCAACCCAGGGAGTTCACGGAGGCTGCAGTCTTATATATACACCTAGCTGGGAACGAATTGTATTTATCTCAGTAGGGCTTACTTCTGAGTAGACATGCACAGGATTGTGCTGTGAGTGACTTTGCCCGAGTTGCTTGTTACCTCTCCACGTAACCTCCCATTTAAGGACACCTCAGGCAGTCTCCCTTGGGCACCAGCATAATTTCAATGTGCTTCTCCTTGCCTGAAGGGTGTCCGAAGAAGAGGTGAGCTCCAGGAGACTGAGTGGAATCCATGTCATCCTTCTCCCCAGCAATGTGCATGAAGAATATACCACACTGCCACCCTCCCAGAGACCAACTCTGTGTGCACGCTGAAATGCATGCATCACCCTGCATGTTCTGAGTGCTGTCCAGGTGTGCACTTGTGCTCTGAAGCGGCAAAGCCCAAGCAAGAAGCAGTCAACTGGAACTAGTCAATGCTGTATTGACTGTTGGTGCTCTGTTGGGACGGTCTCTCTTTTGAAGATACACATCCCCGTTAGCCAAATGAGCCTCAATCGCCACATGTAGAGCAAGGGGATCAGGTAGGTGGTGGAGTTCTGTAGGCTTCCATTTCAGCCTGCTGTTGGGAGGTTTGCAGGAAAGCAATGGCAGAAGCGAAGATCCTGCCAGGCTGTCCTTACATTGTCCCGTCCAAAAATGTTCTGTCTCCCAATGCCCACTTTTTTGGCTAATTAACACGTCCTTATCTCTAGAAACAACAGCTGTGGTGTGCAAAGGAATGAACACTGAACTCCTTATCTATAGCAATTAACCAAATTTATTGCTACAAACACTTATTCCCTGCAAGTCCTCTTGTCCAGAGGCTTTCCCTCCCCAAAACTCCACTTAACAGGCAGCCCAATCCTGAGCTGCCTGGAGCTCCCAGGCTCGGCGGCTCCGTGCAGGGCTCCCGTCGGATCCTGCGCTTCCAGCGCTACCAGAAGGTTGGCACTAAAGTAAAGGCACTTGTGTAGGGCACGCAGCCCTCCACGAGTACCTTGGATCCTGCAGAGCTCAGCTCCGCGGATCCGCCTCCCCCCTCCCCCCGACACACCTCCCCCATGCCCCCGGCCATGCTTCTCCCCTCCCCGGAACACCTCCCCCATGCCCTCAGCCACGCCCCTGCCTCCTGTTCCGCAGCCCGGCAGTCTGGGAGACCACCAAGCCGTGGAAACCAGGCAACCACCGTGTGCTAGCCCAGTGCTGCCTGGCGCTGGGCTAGCTCTGGCAGGAGCCTGGCGGTGAGCCCTGAAAACTTGCCTTATGGCACGTTTGCAACTGTGGTCCGCAGCGCGGAGCCGTGCCGCGGACCTCAGGATTGGGCTCTTAGTGGGTAAAGTTCCAAAGCCTCCAGTCCAAGTCCACTCCAGCTGAATCTTCCAAAGCACAGTCCAATCTTCTGCAGTTCAATCCTTCCCATAGCAGTCAACTGCAACAGAGTTCCTTCCTCTGTGTCAGAGTCCTCCAGCAGGGTCCTAGCAGTTCCCTTCTCCTGGTGGTCCTGGTCTGTCTGTGTCCCATAGAACTGGGGTCCTGTAGGTCTGGGTCGGTGTAGCTCTGGGTCAGGGTACCTGTGGGTCTTCTGGGGCTGCCTTTTATTCCTGCAGTCCCTTGTTAGGTTCAAATTAGGCTCAGGTGAGCCATCCCTTCAGTCCATGTCCATTCAAAGTCCCACCAAGGTCAAATGAAGCTCAGGTGTCCATCAGAGTCTTCATTGGCCTTGATTGGTTACAGCTGTGGAGCCAGCCCTGCCCTTCCCAGAGCTGTCAACCAACTGTCAAAACATCTGACAAAAAAAAAAGCTTCCGAGTAGACCTCTCTTCCAAATGTACTGGCCTCCTACATGTATAAAATCTTCAAATCATAGAGTTGGAAGTGATCCACAAGGTCATCTAGTCCAACCTCCTGGTGACACACACAGATGACACACACAGGGAAGGAGTGACACCACTACTGGCCAAAAATTTTTAAATCTTGGCGTTTTTGAATAATACCATCATGTTATATATCAATCGATGTGTCATTTCATGCACAATGCAATGGAACAAACCACACTGAAATATCTCCATTCTATCAAAAGTTATAGCCAAAAAACCCAGCAGAGGTGGGGCAATGGTACATCACTATGCTCACTGCCCGGGGCCTTGCCCTGCCCACCACATGGGAAGAGGCAAGGCTGATTTGCTGGCCTCCCACACTGTGTGACACAAACCATAGTGACCCCACTATGCGTCACTTGATTTAGTGCAAAGATTCAGAATTTGTACAGCTTGGAGAGTACGAAGTGCTTCACTGGAATTTTCTAATGTTGTCCTTACAACACTTTAAGGTAAATATTTATTATCCCCAGGTTGCAGCTGGGAAGACTGAAGACTGAAACTGAGAGGGAGCAGCTTACCTGAGACCACCTCAGTGAATTCCTGGCAGAGATAAGCTTTGAACAGGAGAAGTCCTCATTTATAGCTCAGGCTGCACGCCTATCTGCGTGTACTTTAATGGGGCTTCCATCTGAGTAGATATACTCTACTCAGTAGAGCCCAGTAGACTGGGCTCTCAGGCTACAATCCGATGCACACTTTCCTGGGAATAAGCCCCATTGACTGTAAGGGGACTTACTTCCGAACAGACAGGCATAGGATTGGGCTCTCAGCAGTCTCTGCCACTGCACTAACTAAGCCCAAGATTCTTGTAATTGTGTTTTGCATAATTAAGATTGTCATTCATATTTGATACAAATACATTTTGAATGTTTGAAAGTCTGAATATGAGAACATAAGAAGAGCCCTGCTGGATCAGGCCATCTAGTCCAGCTTCCTCACAGGGGCTCACCAGATGCCTCAGGGGACACTAAAGACAAGCCACCAGGGCCTCCAAGAGGAATTCTATCAGGGGATTTCAAGTTTCTTTGGGGCCCCTTCCCAAAGAGGGAGGGGATGAAACAGAGTGGGGCTGGGCACCACTTCTGCAGCAGCTGTAGTCCCACAGCTGTGTCCCTGAGCTCCCATCCGCTCCTTCATTGTAAGCAGATCCACAAGCCAAAGAGCTCCTGGAGCAGGCCAGCTTCCTCCCAGATGTATCACTGTTAAGGAATGTATACATTCCTGGGCCTGGTGCATGTGGCTTCTGGCAGTAGTTGCTGCCATGTGTCATGTGCATCCCATTTGGGCAGTAAGTCTGAGACTGGAAAATGTAAGATCCCAGGAAATTTCCGGGCCCCCTTCTTTGGCTCCTGGGCCCCCTTTCTGACCCTGGGCCCGGGTACAAATTACCCCCTTTACCCCCCTCTCCTAGGCTCTGCAAGCCACCTGTATTGTGTAGCCACTCTCTTCTATCTGGCATTCAAAGACAGGCTACCTCCAAAACTGGGAGGTCGCATATAATCATCATGGCTTGGAAGCTGTGGTGGATTTTTCCTCCATCAATCTGTTCAATTGCCTTTTAAAGACATCTAGGCTGGGTGCCATCACCACATCCTATGGCAAGGAGTTCCACAGGTAATTGTATTGGCAACCTTCAGTCTCGAAAGACTATGGTATCGTGCTCTGAAAGGTGGTTCTGGCACAGCGTCTAGTGTGGCTGAAAAGGCCAATCCGGGAGTGACAATCCCTTCCACACTGGGAGCAAGTGCAGTCTGTCCCTGGTCTGTCTCCCTGGCTATGGGCCTTCCTTCTTTGCCTCTTTGCCTCAGTCTGTTGGCCAAGTGTCTCTTCAAACTGGGAAAGGCCATGCTGCACAGCCTGCCTCCAAGCGGGCCGCTCAGAGGCCAGGGTTTCCCACTTGTTGAGGTCCACTCCTAAGGCCTTCAGATTCCTCTTGCAGATGATTACACAGGTAATTACACATCTGGTAAGGAAATATTTCCTATTGTCTGTTCTAACTCTCCCTCACTCCTGCACATTTGATTACTCACCTGTATTATTCAGCACTGATCCTCTCCCAATTTAGGATTTGTCACTCCCACAGTTCTGGCTATGGGCCATTTGACATTCAAGGTCTTGTTACTGAGGTCATCAGACCATTCAAGCCCACAAAATGACCATTTTCATATTGAATGGAAAGACATTGGCACCAGCGAGAACTTCTCTCCCAGGGCATGGTGGGCAGGGGGCAGAGGGGGCAATCTAGACAGGCAAGCTTGTCCAAGGGCTGTCTTTCCCAATCTTGATACCTAAAATTCTTTTAGCTAGAAATGCTGGGGATGGAAGCTGGTGCACGGCAATCAAGTGTTGTACAGCTGGGTTGGGGACCTGCCCTTTCCCAAGAACCTTAAGGAAAAGTACAGTTACCCCAATCCTTTGGGCAACAGGCTCTGTGGAGGGTGGCAGGACTGGCCCAAGACCTTCTGATGCCTGAGGCTGTGTGACAAATGCTGCCCCCCTGACCTGATGATGTGCCAGTCTCTGCCACTCTCCATTGTTCTAGCTCAGCACTCTTCTCTCCTCAGCATTTCTTCTTCTTGTCCCCTTCTTCTTTTTCCAAGGTAAAGGAGGAGAAGTGGGTGCAAGCAGGCAGAAAGAGATGAGCACCCCTCACCAATCTGCTACCTGATCAGTTGTCCTCATGGATAGGTCAGCCCCAGTGGGTGGATGTGGTACCTGTGACTGTGCCTGGACTAACAACCTTGGCTAACAACCTTGGATACTCCCAGCCTCAGTTCCTGTTCCCCTTAGGGCTCCTGCCCTTATTGAGCTGCCTAACCTGTTTCAGATCTTGGCTTGGGATGACTACCTACATCCCTTCCTTGGCCCTCCCGTAGTGTGTCAACTAGCCCTCAGAGTGCACAGCTGACAATGTGAGGAGGCACCATTCAGGTGCCCTTTCATTCATTCCTCCCTCAGGATATTAGTCACTCACTCTAGATCTTTTTCTTTCTTTTTTTCTTTTTGTAAACAATGAAATGGAATTAAACTGACAGTGCAAAGGAGAGCAGGACTTGCCAGTTACAATGTCACTCAGAAAACATTTGCAAATGACATCTGCTGCTAAGCCAGCAACCAATTCTTCTTCTTCTTCTTCTTCTTCTTCTTCTTCTTCTTCTTCTTCTTCTTCTTCTTCTTCTTCTTCTTCTAAGTGACTCCATTCATAAATGCATCCAGTGAAATTTTATCAACGTTTCTAACAGCAAAAGTTTTACCTCTTACAGGTCTGTCAAGTTGGCACAGCCCCCGGTCACTCTCTTTCACCGGCTCCCCAAACTCACAAAACAGTCACAACGCAATGTGATTGCAAAGAATCACAAACACAACACTCCTGTCTTCAGCCCTAAGGAAAGGCATGAATGAATATTAAAGACGGGGCTGTTAAATCCTGCCCACAGCCCCAATTTTTTTTTTTTTTTTTGAACAGTTGTCCAGGGTCCATGCCAGAGTGAGGTTGCTTGCCCTTGCTTCAGGGATTACTGGTCCCCCAAGAGGATATCGTAGGAGGAGGGAGGGGGAGTGGAGAAGATGCCGGTCTCAAGAGCAGCTACTCAGTCAGTTACTTTCTTCTGAGTCACCAGTGGGCCAGCACCTGTGTGTGACCTCAGGCAAGGAGCTGGAAATAGACTAGCTGAGGCTAACAGGCAAACACCTGCAGGGTGCTTGGTATTTTCTCATTCTGCTGACACCAAAACCAATTAAAGACAAATAGAAGAAAAAAAATGGAGACTTTCTTTCCTCCCATTTGCAGCAGAGCTGTCTTCTCTCCTTGACTTTCTCCACCTAGGCACAGCCATGCTGATCTACACACACCATGCTGGTCAGTTTCACATGTCATGGATGCACAAACATGCACCACCTCGTCACATCACACTGGTATCAGGCCTCTTCTCTAAAGAGTTCAGGGCAAGGCTGGCTTTAAATTTCAGAGAACCCTAGGCAAAACTGGCCTCCAAAGTTCATCTCATACCTGGGTGGGCCCCGAGACAGCTGTCCACTCAAGGACAACAAGGATGGTCTCAGGAATCAGCAGCTGCTCAATGATGCCAATCTTGGATATTGGCCCATGTTATCCTCACAACAACCCTGTGAGGTAGGTTTGCAGATAATGAACTTCCTTGCCAAGGAGGAATGTGAACCCCAATCTCCCTGGGCCAAGCTGAACTCTCTCTTCACTAAATCTCTGAGCAGCAACTGATGTATTAGAAGGCTATTCTGAAGGAGGGTGAATGACCAGATTCTCTCCTTCCCCAAAGTGGATTGCTTGCCCCCCCTCCCTCTGCCTTGGGTACTGAAAGAGGAGGAACCAACTGGTATCCCCCAGAGGCTGGATTTAGCCCTGCAGCTGCCAGCTGCTGACCTGTACGCTATTTTTATTTTATTCAAAAACCTTTTTATCTGACTTTTCCCTTCTACTGCTGCAGCCCAAAGCGACTTACAGTTTTTAAAATTTATAACATTATATCATCACACGACCAACCCCTATCCAATAAATGACAGCAGAACTACCAAATGGCATCGCGGCAAATGATGCAGAGCCAACAAAAATAGAGAGCAGCCACTTTTAAACCGAAACCCAAATGCCTTGCAATGGAGCTGGGTCTGCCCGACCCTGTGCTGAATAAAATCTACGACCTCACAGTAACTTATGGGCTGCCTATTTTCCTGTGCAATGTTATTTTATTGGACTTGGTGCATATTTATAAGCTTCTTGGGACATTCTAAGCCAAGGCAGGGTAGAAATTAAATGGACAAACTGTTTCCTTCACTCGTCTTTGGGCTCTCTCGTTTCTGTTTTTCTGCATACATCATGCTGTTCTTCTTGCCAGACTAATTTGCTTCGGGGTCTGAGGGGCCGTTTCTGTGCAAAGTCTAGGCAAAGGCAAATCTACGGGGTCCAGACTGACCTAAAGCCCCTTCTACCCTATGCACAGATCCCAGGAAGTGCCTGTATTCCTACTATGGTTGGCAGTTGGCCCAAAATGATACTCTCGCCAGCTTTTTGCTTTTTCCTCTGACAGGCAGCAAAAACAATTTTGGGTCTCTAACTCTACCCCATGCTGGGCATCCCCCTGCAGGTAGTGCATAGCCTTATTGTAATTAATACATTATATGTATTATAGTTGAAAGTTAATAAGTAATATAATGTTTAAATTAACCGCATGAAATCAATATACGAGTGTTTTTAGATTTTATTTTGTCATGGCCATCATTTTTCTTGGATGCCCTACATTTTGGGGTGCCTTGTTCTCTTTTGTGGTTATGACATTTGGTCTAGTGATGTCACCATGCCTCACCTGGTGGCATCACCAGGACCCAGAAACCTCTCTATGTTTTTCATTGTATCTGACCTCTCTCTCTCTCTCTCTCTCTCACACACACACACACACACACACACACACACACACACACACACACACGCTCGCACGCACGCAAGCAAGCAAGCAAGCAAGCAAGTTTCTTATTTTTCATTGTTGCAATGTTTCAGGTGAAGTCTTGCACATTCCATTGTGCTGTCCTCACAATCCTCTTGTTTAATATGTTGTTGTTACTCCTATTCTTGCTGCCTCCCAGGAGCACTCCTGGGCACCCTTGCTCCACCTCTGAAGGCACCCTCAGAGGCAGAGTGGAAGTGGTGCACACCCCCTCAGAAGTTGGAGGGGACGCATGCCGCATCCCGGCCCGGGTTGCCCCACCTGCGCCTCGCAGGGCATCCCTGCGAGGTGCAGGGAAAGCTTTCTGCCCGGGTCGTCCCTCCTGCGCCTCTCAGGGCGTCCCTCCGAGCCGCAGAGGAAGTGGCACGTGCGCCCTCTAACTTCGGAGGAGACACGTGCCGCTTCCCGGCCCCCCACGGAGCCTTCTGTGCAGCTTACAAGCTGTGTGGAGGTCTCCACTGCAGTGGTCTGGAAGCAGCCCCAGACCACTGTCATGGAGACCCCCGCGGTGCAGATGGCTCCATGGGGGCCTTAGCTGCCTCCTCCATTCCCCCTTGTTTTCAAAGGGGGAACAGAGGGGGCAGCTGCGCGGAAGTCATTGCGGTGACAATGACGTCATCACAATTACTTCCGGGTCACATGTGTGGGGGGTGGAGAAGGGGGTGAAACAAGGTGTGGGGGGGCGGAATCCTGGGGGTTGCCCTGGGCACGGGGACCCCCAGGAATGCTACTGACATAACCTTGCCCAGCTATAGGGGGATAGCAGCCGGGTTTAGTGAAATCCACATATCCCATTCCTGATTTCCCTTCCTTATCATCCCCCACCCAACACTTGTGAAAAATAGTAGCTGAGGAGGCTGGCAGAAAGGGTAAGGGGGCTTGCCCTCAGAAAATTGGAGGGCTGTGTGGAACTGTGAGGTCTTATCAACAGATTAAATTACTGTGGAAGAAGAAAATGACCACAGAAGGTCCCAAGGAAGGGGGTGTTGGTACATAAGAAGAACCCTGCTGGATCAGGCCAAAGGATCACCCGGAGCAGCTTCCTGTATCTTACAATGCCCCACCAGGTGTCTTGGGAAGCACTGAAGACAACAAAATACCTGTATCTTATTGCCACTCCCTTGCAACTAGCATTCAGAGATAGCCTACCTCTGCAACCAGGAGGTTGCATATAGTCGTCATGGCTTGTAACCTGTGATGGACTTTTCCTTCATCAATCTATCCAATCCCTATTTAAAGGCATCTTGGCCAGGTGCCAACATCACATCCTGTGGCAAGGAGTTCCACAGGTTAATTACACGCTGGGCGAATAAATATTTTCTTTTGTCTGTTTTAACTCTCCTGCTACTCATTTTTAGTGGGTAGCAAGTCCCTTCCCAGCAATGCGTTATAGAAGCGGCAGTAAAGAACAATGTTAGCAAGGGTTGAGAGCAGGGCCAACAAGAGGTGTTGGCCAAGTAAGGCACTGGCCTGAGCCCTTGTCCATCAGAGGACCCTCTCAGCCAGTTTCCCCGTCCCCGGTACCAACTAGTTACCTGAGATGTTCTAATTCACCAATGAGAAGGGTGGGAGGAATTGCCACCCGCTTCTCCCAGTCATTGCCCACTGCCAATCACTTGGTATGGGGGGGCAGTGCCGGCCCCAGGGGCAGCAGGGTCCAATGTAAAGTATTTTTGCAGGTAGCCCATCCCTCCATGCCCCCTGACTCACTAAGCAGCTGCGGCAACAAGCAAGGGGGTTGATAGTGACCACAAAAAATCACCACCAACTGCTTCTGGGATGCCCATTTTGGGCTGTTCAGATCCAAGGGCTGGCAGGATCACACAGCACTCTGTTCACCAGGCCCTGACATGGACAATTCCATACTGAGATGTCATACGGCGTGAGCTGTTAGTGGCAGAGGCAGCGTGGCCCCCTCCAAATCACGGGGCTGAATAGACCAAATCGCCCTAAAATCTGCCCTGGGCAGGGGAGATTCAGTGCCACGCTTGGCCCCAAGCTTCTAGCAACCCAAAACCAGCAAGCGGGGCCTATAAGAGGAATTTTCTCTGGGGGTACAAAGTTTCTTCTGAGCCCCTTCCCAAAGAGGAAGGGGGGCAATGGGGGCAGGCAGAACGGGGTGCAAAATAGGGTGGGGAGGGTGCTGACAGCCACAATGGTCTTTGGAGCGCAGGTCTACTAGGCTTCTTGATGCAGAGCCCAGGTCTACCCGACCAGGCGGCATTAGCAGCTAGATAAAGTAATATGGAAACCCAAACACACCTAAGTCTCTAAAATTTTTGAGATATAGAAAATTGATTGCAGAAAATTAGCATCATTGTATTTAGGCTCACACTAGAGTAGATCAAAAATGAACTTCTGCAGCAGCTGTAGCACCACAGCTGGGTCCCTGAGCTGCTATGCACTCCTTCATGGTTATGGGATCCACAAGCCAAAGAGCTACTGTAGCAGGCCAGTTCCCTCCCAGATTTGACACTGTGTTAAGGAGGGTCATGGATGCTTTCCTGGGCCTGGTGTGTATGGCTTGCAGCAGCAAACACTGCATGTATGTGGTTGTACCCCAGCTTTATGCACTGGCAGCGAGTTCAGGTGAGACAGGAAAATGTCAGGTCCCAGGAACTTTGGTTCCTCCTTTGGTTCCTGGGCCCCCTTTCTGACCCTGGGCTCAGGTACAAATTACCCCCTTTACCCCCCCCCCCAGGCCCTGCCAGCAAGGATACTGAGCTGACCTGAAGCCATGATTGCTAGAACTGTAGAGACCTGTTCAGCCATGAAGCTTAGCAAGGGTCTTGGTCCAGTGGCTATATCTCAGTCTAGCCAACCTCACAGGGTTATTGTAAGGATAAAAGGGAAGGGAAGAGAATAACATGTGCCACCCTGTACAAAGGTGAGATTGAAATTAAATAAATCAAATGTTGCAGGAGCCTGCGACGGCAGCTCCACACACCCTATACATTCACACATTAATGGGGCAAAAAGAGCTTAACCCCCCCCCCCCCGCCCAAGCAGGCAGCAGGCACTGGCTGACCAGTACTTGTGTCCCAAGGTGTCGCTTGTGAATATAGCTAAAATTAACAGCTATAAAGCTTTGGGTCATGTGCCAAAACAGCACTCTCCATTGGAAGGGGGGGGGGAGGATATAAATACATGTGCCCATGCTGTGTTGGGACAGCAGGTCAGAAAGATGGCAGAAAAGAGCAGTGAGTCATGGGAAATAATCGAGGCCTGTTTGACTCGGTGGCTTTGCTTCTGGGCCGGCTTCGTGTCGTGGTTTTGAGGAGTCCAGCTGTCCGTCAGGCAGGTCGTGAGAAAGGAGGCGCAGGCCAGCGTTCCTGTGCAGGAAACAGACCGCTCAGGAGGCAGAGGGGCTGGGGTGGGGGCTGCTGGTACCACATCCTTCAAGATGAGCGCATGAGATAGGAGGCTGCAGGAAGCAGCTGTCAGGGTGTCCCGGCAACGGACGCTGGGAAAATTGGCCACCAGCTGCTAACATTTGCTCAACACTCTCTTCCCCGCCTCCTCCACCTCCCTCCTGCTCTTTCTGAACCAGGAAGACAAAATATTTGCACAAATAATTTTTTTTGTTATAAGACCACATTTCTCCGTGTTGCCATTCCTGACGGGGCCGTCTGCGTGTCGGCTGTTATGCTGCCATTCGATGCCACATGTTTTGTCCAGTGGCAGTGGGCAGATTTGGGCCTTGAGATGGAGATAAAATTGAGATGCAAGCGTGTGCGTTGGGTGCCGTGAATCACCACCCTGGCGCCAGCAATCTGCAGTGCTGAACGTTTCACATCCTGCCCCCCCCCGACACCTTGAGCCTTTACTGATGTGCGACGTCACACTCAGTCTCCGGCAGTTAGAGAAATCAGTTGCAAAGGGCCAGATTGTTGTGCAAAGCTGCTCTGTGCCTCCGAGATGCTTAAATATCGGACCATAAAGAAGCCATGGAGAAAAACAAGCAAGCCTAATGGGTCCTCAGCTTCTGCAGAGCTGTTCTTCTAATCTAGCTGAAGGAGCCTGCGATGAAATGTGTGGCCTGTAGTAGATAATGAAGGAAAGGGGTGAAATGTTAGAATCATTTTATACAGTACACAGAATGAATTGATACTGTTCTGGCTGGTGGAATGGATCAGAGTTCTCTGAAAGGACCCCCCTCATGTCAAAATCTCCCTGAATGCAGAAAACTAGTCCTTAAAAGCCTTTCTAACTGATATGCTAGATTATTACATACAGGGACTTTTTAACACATTCAAATATACAATCACCCACCTACAATTTGAAAAGGCACAGTCCATTCGACCACATCAGAACTGCTCCAACTAATTCCCACCTCACTGTTTCTTGTATAAATCCTGCCTTTCAGCTGGTTTATATGTTCAGGGCCAGTCCATCCATTTGGTCACCGCAAGTGATCACCTCAAGCGGCAGACCAGCAAGCGGGTGCTCACTTTTGTCTGCCAGCCCATCTCCAGTACGCCATGGCTTAAATAGGAAAGATGAGGAAAGAGGGACGAAGGGGAACTGGAAGAGGGGAAGTCTGGAGGAAAATAAGTAAGAGTTTTAAAGATATTCCATCTCACTATTCTCTTCTTTTTCACATTTCTTCTTCCTCTCCATTCCCTCTTTCATATCCAGAGAGTGAGAGGAGGAGATATGGAGGTAGTTGGTATGCTGTCAGGGACGAAGGGGCAGAATTTGGCACAGGGCCAGCCCATCTATGAAGCCAATTGAAACTGTAGCCTCACAGCCCAATTCTGAGTTGCCTGTCGTCCTGGGACTGCCATGGCGCTGAAACGGTTGCTGCGGCATCCTACACGACAGGGCAGCTGCCAGCGGCTCTTCGAGGGAAGGGGACTTTCGTTCCCTTCCCCCAGGTAAGGCAAGTAGTCCCGCAATGGGGCTACTTGATTCTGTGCCAATCCTCGGGCTGCCATAGAAGCAAGCGCCTCCATGTCAGGCCCCCACCTACCACTCTGCTGTCTGGCAGTTAGGGCAGCTGGTGGAGCAGTAGCAGTCCACTGGTGCTAGCCCAGTGCCAGCCAGCACTAAGCTAGCACCGGCGCTAGACTGGTGCTGAAGCCTGCAGACCTGCCTTACGGCATGTTTGCAGCACTCAATGCCAGCGGAGGACTGGTGGTAAAAGTCAGGATTGGGCTCTCAGGCAGCAGATGGGGGGGCGGGACACACTCTTTTTGCCTCCTCTGTTCTCCCATCTCCTTGCAGCAACTGTTAGCAGATGCCTGATCTTGTCTGATCTCGGAAGCTAAGCAGGCTCAGGCCTGGTTAGTACTTGGATGGGAGACCGCCTGGGAATACCGAGTGCTGTAGGCTTCTACCATAGTCTTTTGAGACTGAAGGTTGCCAACCATTTCTACTCCCTCGATTGGAAAAGGAAGAGGGGACAGAGAGGAAGAAGAAATGTGCCAGCCCTGATTTAGCTTGTTACCTTAGGAGCTGGAAAGTCTCAAACTGTCCCTGTATATGTTATACAGGACATGGTGAAAGTGCTGAAAGAGATATCCCTGTGGTAAATCCTTCCCCTCCCTGAGAATTATCACAGACTGAGTTTCCCCACCCAAGAGACACCCTTTGTCATTGGCTTCTTCTGACTCGAAAGGGGTAATTCTCAAAGTGTTGACTCTGAGTCAGGTAGTAAATACTCCCCGCATGTGACTGCAAGGAAGCCGACGACTCACCAGCTTGAGCATGCATGAAGCATTTGCATAGGTGCATTCATTTCCCATAAATGTGAACCAAAGGCCCATTCCACCCCAGTCCCTTGACAACTGGAAATTCTGCTCTACCCCTTCTCTGGCTTCCATCACACCAGCCAGTGCCCATCTTCCATTCATTCTGACCTCTACAGCCTAATAAGCTGGAATGCTGCCTATTGGTTTTTTATTTAATTAAACAAATTTTTCTAGATGCCCAATTCCACAGCATATCACTGATTTCAAACATGAGCGCGGCGTTCTGTGGGTGCTCCACGTAAAAGTCAAGCTGGGTGTATTGTGGAAGACCCAGGACTGGGAATCCTCTTTTTCATCTTCAAAAGATTTGGATGGGAGGGGGATTTGAACTGAATCTGTGGTACACAGCAAAAGGAGTTAACTTTTTTACCACAATGACAATTCCTTGACATACACCACAATCCTATGGAAGGGCTGTGCCAGTGGAGTGAGTACTCTGCAGGTGTGCACTGCTGCAAATGTGCCATAAAGCACATTGTGACAGCTCACCATCTGGGCCCGCTGGCAGGAAGGCCAAAACCTTCCCACCCGCATCAGTGAAAGACATTCAAACTATGAACTTTCAAGATATAAACATGTCTTGTTCTGGGTCCATAGATGGTGTTAGCCTGCATAGATGGTGTTAGCACCCGTTCTCCACCTTATTCCCTTCGTCCCTTCGTCCCCTTCGTGGTTGGGAAAGGTTTTTGTGTCCGAACCTGCTGCTGACCAACATCAACAATACTGAGCTAGATGCTCCAATGTTCACACTCAGTACAAGGTACCCTATGCTGCTGCCTTGGAACTTTGCATAAAAATGTCACACTATACCTTTTTCCTTTCTTGACCTTTGGAAATCACTGGCTATGGTTACTCCTCAATATGGAGTTTGCCGGACAAGGTTAAGTCCCTTCGTCCCCTTCGTGGTTGGGAAAGGTTTTTGTGTCCGAACCTGCTGCTGACCAACATCAACAATACTGAGCTAGATGCTCCAATGTTCACACTCAGTACAAGGTACCCTATGCTGCTGCCTTGGAACTTTGCATAAAAATGTCACACTATACCTTTTTCCTTTCTTGACCTTTGGAAATCACTGGCTATGGTTACTCCTCAATATGGATGCTTTAAACGTAACATGAGGGCCAAAATTTGCCCACTTGTCATAATGTATTTTGCTCCTCTATACACTTGCACCTATTTTTTTTTTCCTGGTGCTGCCGCTGTACTTTTAGATCCAACCCTAAGTGCTCAATCCTTTTCAGAAGCAAGAGGAGATCCTTAGTAGGTCTGCTGATTGATTGGGAGAATCATAAATATGCATATTTTGAGAACTAAACCGAAGTGCGTAGAAGCGTAGCGAAAGCATACTCTTCCCAGCAGTTTACCAGTTCACCCCCCCTTTCACCATCATCTCCTTCACCTCTGTTGTCTGACTGTATTGAATCATAGATTGTGAACTTGGGGGGAGGGACCTGACTTTTTAGTAGATTAGATTAGATTAGATAGATGGGATTGATTGCATGTGAAGTACAGAGATTTAAAATCCAGTACCAAAAAACTGGAGAAGAAGAATCCAATTGGGTTAGTCAATGATCCTGCTAAGACAACAGGATGAAGTCTTGTGGAGCCTGGTGCACCAGTCTCTCAATCAACAGAAAAAACCACAGAAACACTGAGTATAAGACTTATGGCATCATGGAAATTGGACTTAGACCTGGAAGAGTCCAGGTTCAAATCCCCGCTCAGCCATGAAGCTTCCTGGGTGACCTTGGGCCAGGTCAGCCTCACCTACCTCAGTCTCGCTACCTCACAGTGTTGTTGTGAAGACAGAAGGAGGGGAGGAACTATGTGCACCACCCTGAGCTCCTTGGAGGAAGGGTGGATAACAATGTGAAAATAAAGAAACAATAAATAATATTTATAATGTTCCACTTCTGAAAATGTCCTCCATTTTAAGCCCTTGACTTAAAAGTCGTTTGATGAGGAGTCCTGAATTCTGTTTTTTGAAGAGAGATTATAAATGCAGACATGACCCTATTTGCTTGTGTTAAACTCAGATTTCATTTTATTTCATTTTCAGGTTTATTAAAAATGATGTTGAAATTTTAACAGAATTACAATTTAATTACAAGTGGATTGGCGTGTGGTTGGTCTGTGGAACTCCTTGCCACAGGATGTGGTGACAGCATCTGGCCTGGATGCCTTTAAAAGCAGATTGGACAAGTTACTGGAGGAAAAATCCATTACGGGTTACAAGCCATGATGTGTATATACAACCTCCTGATTTTAGAAATGGGCTGCGTGAGATGCAAGGGAGGGCACCAGGATGCAGGTCTCTTGTTAACAGGTGTGCTCCCTGGTGCATTTGATGGGCCACTGTGAGATACAGGAAGCTGGACTAGATGGGCCTATGGCCTGATCTAGTGGGGCTGTTCTTATGTTCTTATTAATTACTGTACTCCATACCCAAAAACGAAAGCAGGAGATGTATAACATAGTCTTGGTCATAACAGCTGCTTTCTAATTCAGAGCTGAGCAGAAGAAATAGATACAAAAATGGCTGGGGCTGTTCCTATGTTCCTATGGATTTTAAATACTATATACATATTAAGAATTGAATAAAATTAAGCACCTGATTATTTTTTTATCACATTTTCTTATCCACCTCAGTCCTCTTTCTGGGAATGGAAATGAATCTCTCCTAATAATGTATTCAGAGTGGCGCAGAGATTTGTGATTACTGGTTAAACAAGCAATTTTTGAACTGTTTACTAAGGAGATTCGTTTTGGATGTCTGATGTTTGTCTTTAATCAGAAAAAGCCTGTTGGATTATTCAGATTTGGGAGGGGGGAGGGGAGGTTGCTGAATCCTAGATATTAGCACAGCCCAGAATCTCTTGGAACCTGAGATCTTGGACAGAGGCCACACTGTCCTTATCCAGAAGTGCGGCAAGAAAAATTTTGTGTCGGTAAGTCCCCCACCCCATGGCTAAGGACTCTATTTGCCGAATGGTGGGATATCATCATCATCATCATCAACAACAACAACAACAACAAGAACAACAACAACAACAACAACAATATCACAGCAGCTTCAGGGAGGGAGAACTGGATCCGCCCAATCCTACCTAAACTTCCCCACACCTATGCAAGCTGACAGCAGGAGTTATGCTGCATCTTTAGCAGGCTGACAATCTCCTCGAGGTAAGGAGACATTTGTCCCCTGCCCCAGGGAAAATTCTAGCCTGCCGGACGTGTGTGAACCTGTGCCAGTGATATCACTGGCACAAGTCCATGTTGATCTATGTTGCCGGATTGGACCTGGAAGGGGGATAGGATACAGTGCATCAGTGGCGCCACTAGGGTTTGCATCACCCAATGTGGGAGGCCAGAGCATCACCCCAATGATGGACCCCCTCTCATGCACTGGGCAGAGCAACGCCCATTTTTTGGCTATAACCTTTGATAGACTAGAGAGATATTTCAATGTGGTTTGTTTCATTGTATTCCGTATGAAATTACACATCTAGTTATATATAACAAGATGGTATTATTCAAAAATACCAAGATTTTAAAAATTTAAAAGATTTTAAAGATTTTAAAATCACCCCTCCATGTGTGTCACCAAGTGTGACCCACACCCTCCACACTTCCCTAGCAATGCCACTGTTCCCAACTCAATTAGGAGGTGCAAGGAACCTAAGATTTTTTCACATGCAGGGCAGGGCCACTGAGAGGAATTTATCAGAGGGTATAAAGTTTCTTTTTGGGCTCTTCTCCACTGGATCATAATTTCATATGATCACTGGAACCTAATTTCTACAAATTACAATTTATGAAACTATGTAGGCTTACACAGAATGTGAATGCTAGTCTTAACAAAATACATGCAAACATTTTCTGAGATGTTGTTGTTGTTGTCGCTGCTGCTGCTGCTGTTAAATATTTATGCCCTGCTTTTCCTATGTACAAAGCAGCTTACAATACAATCTAACATTCACCATATAGAACAGGGCCACGCAAACCCTGGCCCAGGAGCATTCAGGTGGCTCTGTCCACCTGGTAAGTGGACCTTTTGGTTCCACCTGGGAGCTGTGCAAAGTCCCCCTCGATCAGGGTACAGGGACACCCTGGGCAGTCGCGTCTGCTCAGACATCCTGTCTCGTGGCCTTCTGGAACGTTGGGCAGACGACACAACTGCCCAGAGCATCCCTGACCTCCAAACGAGGGAGACTTCACGCAGCGCCCAGTGGAACGCTTGGATGCGATCCAAATGGGGACTGCATTCCGAAAGTACAGTATTAACGAGTTTGAGTGCCACCAATGTAGAACAATAATGACAAAGTAAACAACAGAGAAAAATACAAAGACTTTGAGTTAAACTGTAATATCAGGCCAGAGTAAAAGTCACTTTAAATAAGATGGTCTTCAGGCAATGATGAAAATGTGTTTGTGGCTTTTTATATTATTAGTTATGCAACTTTCTTTACATCATCTGATTGGTGTCTGGGCAATTTTTCTCGCTTTTTGTATATATAAGAATTATAATCTTTGACTAGAAGAATCGCCTGGCTGGATCAGACCCAAAATCCATCTAGACTAGCACACTGTCTCCGGCAGCGGTCAGCCTGAAATCGGGCAACTTGATGATTAAAGGTATGCTGGTGGACTCCATCGTCTAAGCAGGGGAGTGTGCAGAGGAAGGCATGTCAAACAAACAAACCAAAATCTGCAAACTAACTGCCTGTTCCGTGATGTCACAAACTGGGCTGGGATGATGGGCTGGAAGGATCCAGGAGTTCCCTGGCCTGGTCCTCCATGCTTCAGGAAGGGCTGGCCCCCTCCCATAGCTGTTCTATTTTCAGAGCTGGCTAACGGATTTCCCTTTAGTGCCTTGGCTCCGGGTGGCCTTCCGCAGACACTATTGCATTCCTGGAATGGGATTTGGGGTGGGTAGGGGATAGGCCCCCGCCAGGGCTACATCAAGGTGGGACACACCCAGCTGTTCCTGTGAGGCCACACAAGTCCCAAGCATCAATGGAACAACTTGCTGCCCCCCCAGCCTTCCCCCCCTTAAATATACACATCCCTGCAATATGGCTATTAACCACATTCCTTCTCTCTTTTTTCTCACACACTGACAATCTCAAAGGCTCCAAAGCCACTCGTGATTCTGCTTGGCAGCCCCTTCCCCAGTCCCCCTCATCCTCCCTTCATACCTCCCCCCTCCCTTCCACCATAAGTCCTGCCCAATGATGGGAGAGATGCTATTTTTCACCCTGCTCTTTAATCTGTTGTTACAAAATAATGCCTCTTTTGTTGGGGGGGGGGAGGTTGGAGGGGAAAGATGGGGAGCCAAAGCTTCTGTGAAAGCAGCCGAGGGTCCTGATTGCTAATTATGCATGGTGAATGTTGATAGCTTGGATTGTGTGTCCTGCAGCTGCATAGACAGCAGAGTGCAGGGAGGGAGAGAGAGGCAGACTCGCTGACGCCAGCCTTAAAACTCTCCCACCCATTTGCAAGGGCTTCTGGTATTGTTTTCAATGGCCTTGCCCCAGCACCTGGGTTCAGCTTGCAAGCACAGCAGGGACTATGTTGGAATCTAAGGGGAAAAAAACAGAATTTCTGTGCAGGAGGAGGGGGTGGAAGGGGGGGAGAGAGAGAGCCAGAGAAGCAAACCTCTTTGGATTAAAGCTGTTAACCTTTCGCTTTGGGAACAGCCAGGAAGAGAGATGCTCCATGCAACAGATACTGAAACTGCACCACGGGCTGTTGTACATACCTTGAGATGTGTGGACAAAGGACAATGGGGGTAATTGTGTCAAGCAAGCAGTTAGGCCCCTGTGTACACAGATCCACAAGCCAGTTGAGCCACAATACTGTGATTGAAGCTCCTTTCCACGGAAACTGGCTTAAATCCAAGGACCTCGGTTTTGACTGTGATAAACAAGGTATCCTAACGGCCTGAGCCCCCTTCCCATCTTTGGAGTATTTGGTTCCCTGAGCTTGAAAAATATTGGCTTCAGAGAGTCAAATACTAGAATCAGAAGCAAGGCCCACTGTGCGCAATGGGATTCCCCATCTATAAGCAGCTTTGTAGTGCAAGCATATTTGGGCCCAGAGTTCCTCCTAAGATGTGCAGTCATGCAACTGCACACCTCTCAGCTGAGATCCACGCTGCTCGGATCTTGGTTGACCAGGAAGTTGGCGATGGAGTGATGACATTAGCACCAACCACCAGGAAGACACTGCCACACCACTGTGCAACATGGAAGGGCTCCACACAGCGGTGCTAATTCTTAAAGAGAACTCTGCATGTGTCTACTCAGAAGTAAGCCCCACTGAGTTCCTGTGACTGGCTCCCAGGTGAGCATGTCTAAGACTGCCGCCCTCATGCACTTTTTCTCCATTTTCCAAAAACGTCCGCTTTCATACCAAGGCAGCACAAAATAGGAGTGCTGGACTGAAAGCTGGCAAACAAATATTGTACGTACCAACTTTCCATTTATCTGAACCTCAGACTGGAAACGAACTTAAGGAAAGCTGACACTGGTTTGAGAGTGGCTCCCTTTCTCATGGTGCACCCATCCTTATTTTGTCCTGTTGTTGTCTTCTGCTCAAACAGAATTGGCAGGGGCTTTGAGACAATTATAAAAAGAACCAAAACACCCTGCAAAGGCTGTTTAGCCAGAAATGAAAACAGAAGGAGTGGATAAACCATCAAGCTCTCTTTCTGATGTCCTTACATTCTCTGAAAAAAAGACTGCTGTTCTCCTTCATAAATTAGCTTTCCTCTTTGAATACAGCCCTGTGGTGCAGTGGTCAGTGTATTGTATGAGGACCAGGGACCCAACTTCAGTGCCCTGTTCAGCCCCAAAGACCCAGGATCGGTCACCCTCATGCAGGATCACTGTGGGGCTCAACCTCACAGGTTTTTTACATTATTGTTTTAATTTTCTGCAAACGAACTGGAAGTCCTTTGTGGCAAAAGACAAGCACACATACTTACAACAAAGACCTTAAAGATGAACACATTCATTTTAGCATTAGCCTTCATGAACTACGTTTCAATTTATCAGTTCCATGAAGTGTAATCTTCGGTTAGCGTGTACGCAAATACCAGGCATGTCTACTCAGAAGGAAGCCCCATGGAGATAAATGGAACGTACTCCCAGGTAAGCAGGTATAGGATTGCAGTCTGTGTTCCAGAAGCTTGTCTGGAAGTTGGATCAGACATAAGTTAGAACAGCGCTGTCACACCTGCACAAAAGCATGAGAACTTATGCACCCGTGTGGAACTGTCAACGTGACCATCCATAACTTAGGACATCCAAAAGTCAGGCGTTCACAACTCAGGGACTCAGTTGCACAAGTCAGTTCACAACTCAGGGACAACACAACTACAACTCAGGCAGTAGGCTGCTTCAGTCTAAGACAGCTACCCTCCAACAGTACAAGCCTACGCATGTCTACTTGGAAGTAAGCCTCACTGAGTTCAGTGGGACTTATTTTCAAGTTAGCATGCGTAGGACTACAGGCTAAGTTTACATTTATTCAGTAAACAAATTGCTAATTGCAGTTGCCACAAAGCCTCCCTGTTCCAGTAGGTTTTTAACTTACCCATTGGTCTGCTTCCATTATGGTTTCGTGCTGCCAGCCAGACATATACTGTAGGTACCAATTTGCAGGTCTGCATTAATTGTTGATTATTGTGTGAAACCCTGAATGTTTGACAAAATTGAACTGTAGGGTCTAAAGAGTAAAACCATAAACCAAAAAGTAAACAAGAGTGCTTTATACCATGCATTTCTTGCAGATCACAACATCAGTGATGAAACTGGACAAACAGTGTGCATGCTGGAATGTGTTTGAAATGATATCAGTAGCGGTTCAGCCTCCAACAGCCAGTGCTAGCCTGCACTTGCAGAGAACCAGACCTGGTCAATCATGCTGTCCACCATAGTTTCCATAGGAGGGCCAGGATGGTGTAGTGGTTCAGGAGTTGGACTTACATCCAGGTTCAAATCCCAGCTCACCCATGAGGCTTCCTGGGTGAACTTGGGTCAGTCACTATGTCTCAAACTCACCTACCTCACAGGGTTGTTGTGAGGACAACAAAGAGGGGAGGAACCATGTATGCTCCCCTGAGCTCCTTGGAGGAAGGACAGTATAAAAACATGGAAAATAAATATTGTCCATCATATTTACCATATCTGTGGCAGATGCCAGGGGCAATCTCAGTAGGAAATGGATATTAAATGTGCAAAGGCACACCCAGTTAGCTTGTTCCCTCAAACTCTGCCCCAGAAGGTCTCTGACAAGGCAGCAAAGACAGGCAGATATCTGATCTGTGTCTGCCAAAGAGCAGCTGCTTCCAACACAAACCAGGTTCTCCGATACAGAAAGTGACACTTCACCTTCCAGAACAAGGTCACGGGAGCATTATCAGTGGCAGAAGTGATGTGACTGACTGTTTATACTGCCACGAGTCCCTCCTGCAGCCTGATGAATTCCTGACCGCGGCAAGGAGATAGGGTGGACCTTGCCTCTGGAGGCATTCAAGATACAAGCAAATGACATCGACCTAGAGAGAGAAAGAGCAAAACATGATGGAAAACATGAACCACGGTCCTTCATAGTGTCTGGGAAATAACAAGGTCATCCCCTGAAACTCCCAATTCTTTCCCCCTCACCATAATGTCAATAATATCAATTTGGGGCAATCTGGACCAGTAGTCAGTGGAAAAGTACATATTTTTTATGCAGAAAGGTACCAGGTTCAATCTCTAGACTGGCTCTACTCTGTCCCCTTCCTCTTTTTCCAATTCAAGGGAGTGGGAGGAGAAGGTGACTAGGAGGCCAGTGTACAGAGAGGTCAGCAACCCCACCACCACCAATCTGCTATCTGAGGCTGTTACATGAGTCAGCCTCATGAATGGGCCGGCCCTTTCTGAACCTAGGTCTGAAAACTGCAGACACACTGCAAGGAACTAGGGACAAACTACTTTATGCTCACAATCTGCTTACTTTTCTGAGCTAAATGGCAGGCGTGGGTAGGATCTGGATCAGTACCACAGCAAAGGGGGAGGACGTGATCCAAATTCTCCCTCCTGCCTCTGCCCCCCACTGTTGCTATTTAACCCATTTCTACCCAGCCCACAGGTGTACACATTTGATCCCTGTTGTGTATATGCAACTTTGGGCAGAAATGGCTTTTTGGGAGGATGGTGGCAATTTGCCAAAAGTGCTTTATCATTGTTTAAGGCGGGGATTCTCAACTGGTGGTACACACACCGCCAGTGGTATGCTGGGCAGTATTGAGTGGTACATATGGTACCAGCCTCCTGGCAGCGAGACCAAGGCAGGAGCTTCAAATGGTAGTAGGAGGCTTCAAATGGTAGTAGGAGGCTCAGCCCAGCAGGCAGAGTTCCAGCACACAATATTTGTGCACTTGCAAAAACCCTCCCACCTGTCCTGAATCTCTTACCACCACTGGACCTCCTTCCTCCTCCTCCTCCTCCTCCTCCTCCTTCTTCTTCTTCTTCTTCTTCTTCTTCAGTGGTTTCCAAACCTGGAAGTAAGGAGTGATGACATCATCGCCAGTTGCTTCAAGTGGTACTTCCAGAGAGAGCATCAGAGCAAGTGCTACATTGGGAGAGAAGTGTTGAGAAATGCTAGTTTAGGTCATTGAGCCTCCATGGGAAGAAATGGGGAACTGAGGCTCGAAGGCCATGGCTTTTCCAAGGTGACACAATGAACCCACAGCAAAGGGGCTTGAACATACCTCCCTTGAGATCAGTGTCTATGGCTGCAATCCTAACCTCACTTTCCTGGGAGTAAGTCCCACTGAACACAATAGGGCTTACTTCTGAGTAGACCTGCTTAGGATTGTGCCCTAAATCATCAAGCCACTGGACCATGACAGCTTTCCAAAGCAATGGGGCGAGGAAAGTACCAGTGAAGCACTTTCACATCCTGCTGAATGAAGCCTGTCAAATGCACTGGTATTGCAATTCTGCCATGCATAGGGGGTCAATATAGGGTCAGCATGTGACATGCAACCTGCATGGGTTGGATACATTAAATGGACTGGATGCATTAAATCAAGAGCATCCAGGACAACAGAACCATCCGAATATGGACCACTGAACCAGAAGTGTCACTAGGTTTTGCATCACCAACTGCAAGAGCTCATGTCAACCCCATGCTGGACCTCCTCCCATACCAGACCATACAGAATAGATTACAATATCATACGCACAGCCTTGATGCAGTGGCATCGCTAGGGTTGGTGTCACCCATATTAACTTTATTCATTTAAATATATAAGAATACAGGTCCCCTAAGAAATCATTAACCAACCAGAAAACAGTGGCCAACATGATGACACTCTGTTCCACTTCCCATCTTTTTTTTTTCCCTATCCAGGGAGTGTGAGAATGAGAAAAAGGAGCAGTGGATACAAGTGAGCAAATGAGTGTTGAAAAACTGAGAAACCCCCCCCCCCAACTTCCCTGCAGTTTGAAGTGCTGCAGTCCATTGTATCGTCCCAGAATTCCAGCACCCCATTCTGCTGCATGTGTAGACCAGATCTAAGAACGGCCTATATTGCTGTGAGCACATGTAACTATAGATGGACCATCGCTCAGCGATAGAATACCTGCTTTGTCTGGTCTGCAGAAGGTTCCAGATTCAGTCCTTGGCAGCGCAGGAGTGTGGATTTGACATAAAGGGGGGGGGGGTTTCATGCATGAAAACAGGACCAGACCCATTCATGGGACCAACTCGGCATTTGTCTCAGGCAGCAGACTGATGGGGGTGGGGGGTTTGCTGCTGCTCCTCTGCCTCCCATTTCCTAGATAGGAACAGAGAATTGGAATGGAAAAGCAAGCGTGGAGGAGAGAAGAGTGGTAGGCTAGAACGTCAGGCAATGCTCTACCCCAGGGGTGCCCAAATCCTGGCCCTGGGGCCACTTGCAGCCCTCGAGGCCTCTCAATGCGGCCCTCAGGGAGCCCCCAGTCTCGAATGAGCCTCTGGCCCTCCGGAGGTTTGTTGGAGCCCACACTGGCCCGACGCAACTGCTCTCAGCTTGAGGGAGACTGTTTGACCTCTCGCGTGAGCTGTGGGATGAGGGCTCCCTTTACTGCTTATTGTTTCACGTCTGTGATGCAGTAGCGGCAGCAAAGAAAAGACCAGCCTTGCTTTGTGCAAGGCCTTTCATAGACCTTGAGCTATTGCAAGACCTTCATTCATTCATATAAGTTCCATCTCTAATATATTCATTTATGTAAACTTATGTAAATTTATTCAAATTTTAAATATAAATTAATTCTTTTTTCCCCCGGTCCCCCGACACAGTGTCTGAGAGACGATGTGGCCCTCCTGCCAAAAACTTTGGACACCCCTGCTCTAACCCATCATACTTCCACTTCTGCATTGTTCCCCTCTTCCTTTTTCAATCCATGGAGGAGAGTCTGGCACATCAACAGGTAAAGGGATGGCAGCATTTGACATACTTCCTCAGGTGCCAGGAAGTTGTGAGCCAGTCTTCCATTTTTTATTTTTTATTTTTTTTTTAAAGCAAGGGAAAATGTTCAAGCCCAGGGGTATCAAACTCATTTCATATAGTGGGCACTCATGGTGTCTGCTGAGGGCCAGAAGTGACATCATCAAGCAGATGATGGCCAGAAATAAGCACTTTGTTCTCACATAGAAACTCACTAATTGCAAATGGAAGAAGTGAAAATGCGCAAATCTTGTTTGAAAGAGCCCAATTATCACACGGGGAGAGCCCAATTATAATGGGGGCCAGAGAAATTGCTTCCGGGGGGGGGGCCACTTCTGGCCTGCGGGCCTTATGTTTGACGCTCCTGTTCTAGCCATCCTGTTAACCATCTTTTTTGACCATCCTCTTCCCTGCTGATTTCTAGATTTCTACTTGCAGAGAGGTGACATCATAAAGAACACAAGAAATTGTGATTCATCTTCTGGCAGTTCGAAATGGCACCATCCTTTCTATAACCCCTATATTCTACCAACTCCTATCTCGTCCTCCTGCATTTCCAGTCCCAGCTTCATTCCCCTCTTGTTCCAGGGATCACTGAGCAGATAGGGGAAAATAAAGAAGCAGGAGAATACGAGGGCTAGCAGCTGATGTAAGAAACTCTAAAAGAACATCAACAAACAGCAAGAGAACTAGCTGGTGCAGAAGTGAGTATGTAAACAGACTTAGCCCTTGTGAACTCTATGCTCCAAGGAACGTGATCTCCTGACCCATGTCCAGGGTCTTGGAGTGTTCCTGCCAGGTCCAGGGTCAGCACTGTATCTCATTTGAATCGTGCCGGCCCAAAAAACTGTCTCTAAGCCTATTCTGAGCAAGGTTATCCTCTGGGGTGGGGAGGGGGGGGGGAGAAGCAAGGGAATCCAGAGTCCCCCAGCATTTGTGCCTCCGACCACGCCTGCACAATTCCAGGATTTCCACAAGTGTTTGGTGAAGGGTTAATCCCCTCTCCAAACAAGTTGCCTGCAAACTCTCTCTGGGAAAAGGTTTGACATTCCCCAAGGCTGGCTCTGGGTTTCCCAGAGACAGGGCAGCCTTGGCCATCTTTCGGGCCCAGGGGAGATAATAAGGAGAGTGGATGCAGCTGTGCGACAGGGATGGGAATAGAGGAGGCCCGTCACAAAGAGCACTGCTGGACCACCCCTAACGCCGAGAGGAGAGTAGCAGCTCTGGACCAATGCCTAGGCGGCCTTTGGATGTCGGAGGAGCTTGCCAGCTCGGAGCCGCGCAGGCAACAACTGATGGGAACTGGACTCCCAGATTCTGGCTCCACATTTATGGGAAAGGGGGGGGCTAACAGCTCTTGGCAATCATTGTCCTGTGATGGAGTTCTAAAAGGAGCTGCATCCCCTCCCTTGGAGGCTTGCAAAGAATGACTGGAAAGGCATCTTTGGGCTGACTGGGGAAGCTGTGTGCATTCTGCTCCGGGATAGGGTATGCCCTCTGGGAGCCCCGTCTCCTACATGGATGGGCTTCACAAGAGTGACAGCGCCAGGTTGCAGGGGGCTCTGGGGACATGGCCCCCTGCCCATCCCTGATGGCACATTGAACATAAGAACATAAGAACAGCCCCACTGGCTCAGGCCATAGGCCCATCTAGTCCAGCTTCCTGTATCTCACAGCGGCCCACCAAATGCCCCAGGGAGCACACCAGATAACAAGAGACCTGCAAGGCATTCTGGGAATTGTAGTTAAGAACATAAGAACAGCCCCACTGGCTCAGGCCATAGGCCCATCTAGTCCAGCTTCCTGTATCTCACAGCGGCCCACCAAATGCCCCAGGGAGCACACCAGATAACAAGAGACCTGCAAGGCCTCCTGGGAATTGTAGTTAAGAACATAAGAACAGCCCCACTGGCTCAGGCCATAGGCCCATCTAGTCCAGCTTCCCGTATCTCACAGCGGCCCACCAAATGCCCCAGGGAGCACACCTGATAACAAGAGACCTGCAAGGCATTCTGGGAATTGTAGTTAAGAACATAAGAACAGCCCCACTGGCTCAGGCCATAGGCCCATCTAGTCCAGCTTCCCGTATCTCACAGCGGCCCACCAAATGCCCCAGGGAGCACAACAAGAGACCTCATCCTGGTGCCCTCCCTTGCATTGCATTGACAGTCCTGCTGCTGCCGCCAAGACCTCCGATGGGTGGAAGTCCATGATCAATCAGGCTGACCTCCCCCCCCCCCCGCATGCACCTCTGTTTCCTAAAGTCTATGCACTTCTTCAGTAATTTTGAGTCACTATATATTTACATTTTTTGTTCCTCATATTTATGTGAGTGTGTAAAACTCAATGAAGTGTTTTTTTTTTAAGGCTATTGGAGGGCTTTGCCAAGAGTTATGCCGAGAGTTATGATGGATTTTTTTGCTCCTTTGGTAACCAAGAGTGGATTTTTTGCTCCTCTTGACAGCCATGTTTTTCCCACAATGCCTCTGACTTTATGAACGGATTTATTTGAAATGCTTATATCCTGTTTTTCCCCCCCCCTACTGACAGCAGAAAAACAGTTAACAATCATATAAAAACACTAGAACCAGGGCCTCTGAGAGGAATTTTATCAGGGGGTACAAAGTTCTTTGGGCCCCTTGGTAAAGGGAAAGGGGTGAAACAAACCAGGCAAGGGTGGCGAATGGGTGAGCACAATGGGGCAGGGAGGGGTAAAACAGGGTGGGGGGAGGATGGAGACAGCTGGAAAAGTTTTTGGAGTCCAGTCTACCCACTCATTTGGCACCGGCAGGCAACAAGTGCTGGCAACAAGTTTAAGTCAATAGGAAAATGTAAGATCCCAAGAAATTTCTGGGGCCCCTGCTTTGGCTCCTGGGCCCCCTTTTTGACCCTGGGCCTGGGTACAAATTACCCCCTTTACCCCCCTCTCCTAGGCCCTGACTAGAACAAAAAATTAAACAATAAATTTGAAGGGAAAAGGATGGCGACAAAATATTTAAAAGAGCCAATCCAAGCAGCACAGATCCACAAAAGCAACAATCCCATAACGGAGCATAAAAGAGCTCATAAAACACTAGACTCCCAGTGCCATAATTGTCATTCCAGGACAATGCGCGACACAGATGGAGGCTGCACTGGTAGCTGCCATTTGGATATCCCACTTTGGCCCCAATCCTAGTGAGGCCTTGTGCTACTGGAACTAGCGTTCTGGCAGTACAAGGTCCTTTATGGCTGAAGCAAACTGCGAGGGGCTAGACTGCTGCCACAAGTAGCAAATGGTCACACCACAGCCATGTGCCAGCAACCTCGCAGTGACCCAAGCAGTGGTAGAAGCGTGGGAGTGAGGCAGGGGTGGGCGAAATGGGGCAGGGAAGAAAGGAACTGGACAAAAACTGGGGCAGGGAGGAGATGGGTTGAGGCCAGGAAGGGGGCGGTATCAGCTGCAGTGGCTTGCGCTAAAGGCCCGTTGGCCTGGGCCATTTGAGTAACAGCAGGGCTGGCTCATCCAGGAGCTGACTGAGACAATTGCCTAAGGCAACTGTCAAGGAATGCCACCTCTACTTCTCTTCTTCATCCCACTCCTCCTTGACAAGGAAGAAGGGAACAAGCATAGAGGACAAGAGAGTGGCAGCCTTCACACTTTCCTTTGGAGCAGGGGTGCCCAAACCCCAACCCGGGGGCCATTTGTGGCCCTTGGGGACTCCCAATCTGACCCACAGGGAGCCCCCGCTCCAGGCTCACTGGAGACTTGCTGGAGCCTGTGCTGGCCTGACGCAACTGCTCTCAGCGTGAGGGTGACTGTTCGACCTCTTGCGTGAGCTGTGGGCCAAGGGCTCCCTCCACTGCTTGCTGTTTCACTTGTGTAAAGCAGCATTGGCAGTGAAGGAAAGGCCGGCCTTGCTTTGTGCAAGGCCTTTTATAGGCCTTGAGCTTTTGCAAGACCTTCATTCATTCATATAAGTTCCATCTCTAATATGTAAATTTCCATCTCATTTTAATCTCCATCTCATTTATGTAAATTTAATCAAATTTGAAATATACATTTTCTTTTTTTACTGGCCCCTGACACAGTGTCAGAGAGATGATGTGGCCCTTCTGCCAAAACGTTTGGACACCCCTGCTTTGGAGGAAGAGCTGGAAGAGAAGCAGTGGAGGTGCACTGTCTCATAAAGCAGGAGGAGGCGTTCAGTGTGCTGCTCAGGTGTGAGGATTTCAGAGTGACACACAACCAGTGTTCATCCCAAGCTGCAGCATGAATCTGTCGAAGTAAATAGTTCCATCTTTAAGATGCTGCAGGACTCCTGGTGGTTTCTACTGCAACAGGCTACCATGGCATTAGCCCAATCCTATCCAACTTTCCAGTGTCAATGAAGCCCTGAGGTTCATTGACACAAAGGTTCCCTTATCTTCAGGAGGCCTCTGTGACTCCCCCCCCCCCCCGCACAATGCTGTGCATGCCCCGTTGGCATGAACGCATCAGTGCTGGAAAGTTGGATAGGATTGGGCCCTAAATTATTCCTTTTCCCCTTAAGGCCTCTAGAGCAGCAATGCCCAGTTGAGATCTTCCCAGCAACCAGAGCCAGGTGCACACCAGTGGAAAAGTTCCTTGTCAAGGATCCCCCTGTCCAAACATCCAAACACTGCTGGTGCTATGGTTTATTTGCACTGCACAGGTAATGGGTGAGGATCCACCTGAAAATCAGGTACCTGAGCTCTTGATCCCTGTCCCATTGGCCTAGCTCTCTCATTTGTTTGCTTATTCCCTTGTCTGTGAAGTCCACATGTTGTCTGATGACAAGGAAACTGACTGGGCAGGCGGTTCAGTCCTGAGAGTGGTGACAGAGGCAAAGACAGGAAGGGCTTAATGGAGGATCATCAGTCATAAAAAGAGTGTCAAAATGATCCCTGATGCCCTTTCTGGTCAGGGTGGCATCGAGCAGGAAGAACAACACCGAGGTGATGGAGACGTGCCAGGGAATGCACAAGAAGAACTGGGCTTGGAGAGTGTCCTCTGAGAGAACAATGGGCGTGTTGCACGAAACAGAGCTAAGGCTCAGGCAGACAATATTTGACAGCTTCGTCCAAAGAGAACCAGGAAATGACAGTGGCATTATTGACTCCTGTTTGCATAGTGGTGCATTTCCCATGGACACGGGTGTCACTGTCAACATCAACAGCAGAAGGGTTGGCTCTGCTTTGTCTCTTACAAGGGCTTCTGTTAGGCGTGTTTGCATGGCTCAGCGCCTATCCAGGGCAAGGCTGTCCCATTTGCATCAATTGATTGATTGATTGATTGATTGATTGATTGATTGATTGATTGATTGATTGATTGATGATTGAAGTTGCATAACTTGGCATATGACTAGGACAGTTTTATTTCTTTCCCAGCACAGTGTCAACAACAACCCAAATCTCTTAAGGGCCTATGGCAGCAAATCTCATGATCCACGACCATAAGCCACATTCCGGTGGCACAAAAGCTGCACCACCACCACCACCACCACCACCACCGTGTGATTCAGTGTCACTGGCGCAAATGGCTGGAGGCTCTATGGGGGCGCCGGAAGCTCCCAAACAACCCACTGCAGCAGGTAAGATGCTGCTGTACAGTGAGGTAAGATTGGGCTCTGAGTCTAAGGGCACAATCCTAACCAAGTATTGAGCACTGACTTAGCCACAATGCAGTCCCAAGGTAAGGTAACAAACATGCCCTTACTTTGAGGAGGCCCCCTTGACTGCCTCCCCACTGCAGGATTCAGTGCATGCCACATTGGCACAGCTCTGTCAGTGCTAGAAAATTGGTTAGGATTGTGCCCTAAGCCAAGGAGGTCTGTCTGGTTACAATCTCCAGGACTGCTTTTAATGGCAGGACTGCTTTTCAATGGCAGACTGATTCCAGGCCAGTCCTGGAGGGTTGGCACCCGAGTTCCATTCTGGGTATCTTCATAAGTCCTGCTTTGTGAAGGGTAGACAGGGGTGGCCTAAGACCCCCCCCCCCGCCCCTGAACATGAAGCAGTGCACCAAATGCCACTCCCCTATTACTTCCCTTATTATATACCAGCCACTGCCTTCATTGCTACCTGTATTTGAAAAGAGGGGAACAGAGTGGAAGTGTAGAGGAGTATGGTGGTCTGGAGCATCTCTGGCACTCCACACTTCCTCTTCTGCTCCATTTCCCTCCTCATTTTGGAATCCAGACTGTGGCAGGGCTAGGAAGAGGAGTGGTCGAGGTGGGGAGGTGGATGGAGGTCTGCAGCCCCCCACCACTGCCTGAGGCAACCAACTGAGGCCTCCAACTGAGGCAACCAACTGAGGGGGGACTCCTGGACAGAGTGATCCCCAGTCTGAAAAAAATGTCCTTTCCATATCAATGGCAAGCCACAGTGATTTGCTTCCTGCTTGCTGGAGCTAGAAGATCGTTGACAACAGCGTCCAACCAACACAGTAAGGATTTTTTTTTGGGGGGGGGGGTGTAGTCCAGAGGCAGCAGACCCAAGAAGACAGCCTGAGGTGGTGTTCTGGTACACATCACCCCTCCTGCCATGGCTTCAGGGAAGGATTCTTATTCATCTTCCACAGTAACGTCATAGCAACTGCTCCGTCCCTTTCTTATCCCTCTCCCCATTCCTGGCACCAGGCTGCTGGGGGCAGTGGTGAAAGACTGCACTGGGGTCACCATGGCACTCTCCATCCTACCCTTGATGTCTTATTAAGCACTACCACTGCCACCAGTTCTGATGGGTCAAGGATTGCCCTGGCCAAACTGGAGCTATGATGACCATAGGCCTTCTGCTGTTGTTGGCATCCTTCATTTTCAGAAGACTATGGTATCGCGCTCTGAATGGTGGTTCTGGAATAGAGTGTCCTCTCCAGTGCGTGAAGCCTGGGTAAAGTAGATATGGAGGATAGACTGTTTCCCATGCAGCAAATCCTCCCTCTCCACGTCGCTGAAATGGTCCAATGGAAAGGCAGAGGCCAATACGGTTGGTTCCAGCGGCGTCGCAGGAGTTGCCAGAACGTGACTGTGTTCAGCCATGAACTGCCTCAGGGACTCCGGCTCCGGATTTTGCCTTGAGGTTGACTCCTGAAGCCTTTTCC
Organism: Tiliqua scincoides; assembly: GCF_035046505.1. Lineage (NCBI taxonomy): Eukaryota > Metazoa > Chordata > Lepidosauria > Squamata > Scincidae > Tiliqua > Tiliqua scincoides. The sequence continues at coordinate 16,455,395 of NC_089830.1, read as the reverse complement.
TTAATTGGATGTAGCCACAAGGCAGTGGAGGTTTGGGATCAGAGTTTTCCTTCTCTCAGATGAGCTGCCTTCCCAGGCTGACGAGTCCCATCTACCCGGTGGCTGTTTAGTCGCCTCTTACGACAAGTACAGCCAAACTGAGTACCTATTCTTATCCCCTAGCCTTCTGCTAGGGTGACTAGATGTCCTTTTTTTCCCAGGACATGTCCTATTTCTTTAGCCTTGTGTCCTGAAAAATAACTTCAATATTTCCCTTTTCCCTGTGAGCAGGCCCCTGCAGGCAGCACATAGCCTTCTTGTAATTAATAAATTATATGTAATAGTTTTAAATTTAATACTAAGTAATATAGTGTTTAAACTAACCACGTGAAATCAATAGACAAGTATTTTTAGCTTTTATTTTGTCATGTCCTACATTTTTCTTGGCTGTGCTACATTTTGGGATGCCTTGTCTTCTTGTGCAGTTATGACATCTGGTCACCTTGCCCTCTGTCAAGGCACAAGCTGTCTGACCTACCCCCTCTGCCCTTCCCTATTCTCTCTACTTCTTGGTTCCCTTAATCCCAAAGAAGGGAAGAAAGACGATCTGAAGTTTGCAACCCGTAGGCCACTCGGGGAGGCAGGTTCAGCTTATAAGTCAAAGATCTGCCTCACCCCAACAACCCACTATCAAAAATATGGGGACCCTTCCTGGAGAAAATGGACACTGAGATCACACACATTCTTTGGGAGGTGAGATCACCTTTCTCCGTAGAGTGCCCAGAGAGGAAGTCTCTGTAGTTTCAGAGACGTGCTTCAACCCAAATAGGAAGCCACTGCCTTATCTCTTGAGTGCCCCTGGATTGTCAGTGACGTCTCTGATTTGGGCCCATTCTGTTCTTTAAACTTCTCCCTCTGTTCCTTATTTGCCTTGCAAGGTCCATGGCTCACCAGCTGCCCCTCTAACCGGCCTGAATTCTTTGCAATTTGCTTGCAGCTGTGTCTAAAGAGTTGCGAGAGACCATTGTAGTAACCACGAAACTAACAGTGAAGGGGAAGCTCAGCTGCGCTCCCTGCTTAGATCCAACACAAGGAGCAATACTGGGAGAAATAGCCCTAATCGTCCCAAAACAATGGATGCATTAGCCTTGTCCAGACAGTACAAGACTCTGTCCTCAGGCCTTGTTTTATGATGGCGCGACCAGCCATCTCCTCTTCCAATACTACACTGGGAGGCACCATTGTGTTCCCTTCCTTCAAAGTTGTTTGTCTCCAGTTGTCTCACTTTTAGCAACTTTTGATCGGGACTTATGGAGTGGAGGATCTGAGCTTTTTCAAGCAAAGTAGGGACAGAGCAGTGTCGCACAGCTAATGCAGGTGTCCAGGGCCGGCTTTTAGTCAATTGGGGCAATTTTGCCCAATTGGGCCCCCGCTCATGGTGGGGACCCTGCACTGCCCTTCCTCATCCCCACCCACCGCTGCTTCCAGTTGGCCCAAAATTGGTGCCATGTGGGCAGCAGCATGCACACCTCTCTTTTCCTCCCCTCACATCTCCCAGCACCATCCTCTACCCATCTCGCGCTGGGGGCAGTAACGGGTGAGATTTGGGGAGCACTGCGTGTTGGGTGTGTGCTCCCTCCCTCCCTCCGGCCAACCTCCCAGGTACCTATTCACCACTAAAGGTACAGGCGTCCTATCCACCTGCACAGAAGTAAATTATGCAGGGGATGGACAGAGTGGATAGGGAGATGCTCTTTAAACTCTCACATAACACCAGAACCAGAGGACATCCACTAAAATTGAGTGTTGGGAGAGTTAGAACAGACAAAAGAAAATATTTCTTTACTCAGCGCGTGGTCGGTCTGTGGAACTCCTTGCCACAGGATGTGGTGCTGGCGTCTAGCCTGGACGCCTTTAAAAGGGGATTGGACAAGTTTCTGGAGGAAAAATCCATTATGGGGTACAAGCCATGATGTGTATGCGCAACCTCCTGATTTTAGAAATGGGTTATGTCAGAATGCCAGATGCAAGGGAGGGCACCAGGATGAGGTCTCTTGTTATCTGGTGTGCTCCCTGGAGCATTTGGTGGGCCGCTGTGAGATACAGGAAGCTGGACTAGATGGGCCTATGGCCTGATCCAGTGGGGCTGTTCTTATGTTCTTAACTACAATTCCCAGGAAGCCTTGCAGGTCTCTTGTTATCTGGTGTGCTCCCTGGAGCATTTGGTGGGCCGCTGTGAGATACAGGAAGCTGGACTAGATGGGCCTATGGCCTGATCCAGTGGGGCTGTTCTTATGTTCTTAACTACAATTCCCAGGAAGCCTTGCAGGTCTCTTGTTATCTGGTGTGCTCCCTGGAGCATTTGGTGGGCCGCTGTGAGATACAGGAAGCTGGACTAGATGGGCCTATGGCCTGATCCAGTGGGGCTGTTCTTATGTTCTTAACTACAATTCCCAGGAAGCCTTGTAGGTCTCTTGTTATCTGGTGTGCTCCCTGGGACATTTGGTGGGCCGCTGTGAGATACAGGAAGCTGGACTAGATGGGCCTATGGCCTGAGCCAGTGGGGCTGTTCTTATGTAACAGTTTTGTGTTTTTGGTTTTTTTCCCTTGATCTGGCTCCATCTAAGAGCTAAAAAAATTAGCAGAGGAGGCCCTGCAAAATTAGAGGGGCCCCTCAAAAGCATGTGGATCCTGCAGCTCCTAAGACTTTTGTATTGGCAACCTTCAGTCTCGAAAGACTATGGTATCGCGCTCTGAATGGTGGTTCTGGCACAGCGTCTAGTGTGGCTGAAAAGGCCAATCCGGGAGTGACAATCCCTTCCACACCGGGAGCAAGTGCAGTCTGTCCCTGGTCTGTCTCCCTGACTATGGGCCTTCCTTCTTTGCCTCTTAGCCTCAGACTGTTGGCAAAGTGTCTCTTCAAACTGGGAAAGGCCATGCTGCACAGCCTGCCTCCAAGCGGGCCGCTCAGAGGCCAGGGTTTCCCACTTGTTGAGGTCCATCCCTAAGGCCTTCAGATCCCTCTTGCAGATGTCCTTGTATCGCAGCTGTGGTCTGCCTGTAGGGCGCTTTCCTTGCACGAGTTCTCCATAGAGGAGATCCTTTGGGATCCGGCCATCATCCATTCTCACGACATGACCAAGCCAACGCAGGCGTCTCTGTTTCAGCAGTGAATACATGCTAGGGATTCCAGCACGTTCCAGGACTGTGTTGTTTGGAACTTTGTCCTGCCAGGTGATGCCAGACTAACCCTGCAGGTATCCCTTGTGATCTGACTGTTCTGGAAAGAAACTGGACTACAAAACAGCATCCAAATTTCCTAGGCAGAAGATTAAAAAGAAAACCACAATTCAGATCACAATATCTTGTTGCTGGGAAAAAAATGGGATATCTCCCTACCACCACACCCACACATAGAGAGAGAGAGAGAGAGAGAGAGAGAGAGAGAGAGAGAGAGTGCACCTGAATTATGTCAGCACTACAGTGTCACAGACACCTATTCAACAGTGCCTGTGACATTGTAGACAACAATCCAGTGGTAACACTCAAGTTTGTGCCATCCGGTGTGGGAGGCCTGTGCATCACCCCCATGATGGACCTCCTCCCATGCAGTGGGCAGGGCAATGCCCCGGGCGGTAGGAATGGTGATGTACCATCACCCCACACCTGCTGGCTTTTTTTGGCTGTAACTTTTGATAGAATCGAGATATTTCAATGTGATTTGCTTCGTTGCATTCTGCATGAAACTACACATCGAATGACTTATAACATGACAGCATTATTTGAAAATACCAAAATTTTGAAAATTTTGGCCAATAGTGGTGTCATCGCCCCCCATGCGCTTTAGCTGGTGCGGCCCACAGCCCCCGCACTCCCTAAAGACGCCACTGCAAGAAAGAACACAGCTCCCCCTCCTTGCAGTACAAACATGCATTTCCCCGAATACTGAACAATTTGTTGCATTTTCCTGTATACTGAAAATCTGTGGCACTTTTTGTAACATAAAAATTATGACCTCAGTCAATTTTGTGCTTGCTTGTTGTTCCACTGCAGTGCCGAAACAATTGGCCGCCACTAGTGTCAAAACAGAACAAAACCAAAGAAAACACATGCACACCCAAAAGCACAAGCCTCTGAATGTTGCCTTGGCATTTCAGGAATTGAGGTGGGGATGTGTAAATTACAGGCCATCCGAGTGAAATGGACTAGAAGGGAAGCAAAAGTAGGATTGCGGGAGCCTCAGTGCACCCTCTCCAGACTGGATTCTTTTAAAAAAAGGAAATTGCACAATATTTTGTGGCAAAACAACAACAACAACCCCTCTCTCCTCAACCGGCACATGTTCAGCCTATCAGCTGAATCATGATGACCCCTTCCGGCTCACTCTTCCTCCTTGCTTCAGTTGAGCTGCCTATGTGCTGGTGTTTCTCCATCCCCACCCCAACTCCGTTGCATGTTTATCTGCTCAAACATTTATCTGACACTTTAAAAAAATGTTATGTGAATAGGCTGTTAAATGAACATTCAGACCAAACTAGTGCCTTTGTTGTGTAAACAGACACTCCTTGCACAAGCTATAGGAGATAGATTGCCTCTACTTTGCATTAAGACCCTCTTTGTTGTGTAAACAGACACTGTGATACAGGCTATGGGAGACCAGACTGCCTCATTAAGAGCTTCTTTGTTGTGCTTTGGCCACAGTTGTATATGCAGTCTGTCGTTAAGTGGATGGTTGTTAAGTGATGCACCTGTATTTTAAATTCTGCCCAGAGAAAGCAGGTTCCCTTGTTGGCAAGACAGGCCAACCAACCAGCTTAGTAAGCATGTAGCCCCTTCCGCATAAACCAGAAGAAAAGACTTTCACCAAGTGTGATCAGGGGAACAAGATGGCATACATGACCAATAACTTTTGAGTACACTTGCTCTGGGGGAACACTGCTATACTACACATGATTGTAAACACCCCAAGCTTCCTAAAGAAGGGTTTGCCATTTGCTTTGATGTAAGGGGCAATTGACACTGAAATGAACAGAGACATTAAGAATTTTCCCATATGAAAAAAAACATGAGGAAGCATGAGAATGAGGCTGTAATTAGGAACATTTCTGGGAATGGGATACACCTGCTCATGCCTTAGTTTCCCAAAGTTTTAGGGAGAGGCAACTGTGCATGGATGACTTTCGCAAAACTAGTTTGGGAGAGCAAAAGGGGAGCAATAATGGGGTAATTCACATTCAGTATATATCTTCAGGGCCGGCCCATCCATGAGGTCAAATGAGATAGTCGTCTCAGGTGCCTCTGGATGTCTTTACTTCTCTTCCTCCTACTTCCATTCCCTGGGGAGACAGAAGAAGTGTGTAGCAGGGCATATGTCGCCGAGCCAACCTGGATAAGACTAACAAGGGCATTAAGTGGCAGCACCAGAAAAAAAGATATGCATTTGGTGCACTGGGGGAGGGCACAGTGTATTTCAGGGAGCAAGCTTGGTGCCATGTGTTAGATTTCTGAAAGAAAAATTGTGGTGTATTTCACATTGATGCTCCCATCTTCAAGAGCAGATTGAGCAAATGTGGTCACGATCCATGACGGAAACCTCCTTTTGAGGATGGGAAGGTCACAGGTTGGAAGGTTGGAATTTCCATCAGTGCATCCAACTGTTTTTTGCTAACAAATATTTTGTTAGCTTCCCGAAGGCAAAATTAATTTGAGTGAAGAACTTGTGAATATACGAAGGTTGGTGCTACTTCATTTATCTCCATTATCACATGGAGATGAATTTTTGTGTGTGATATAGCATGGAGAGTGGAGATTCTATATGCGTGTCCTGCTCTGATTATTTTCATAGGATTATAGAGTTGGAAGGGACCTAACAGGTCATCTAGTCCAACCCCCTGCCTTAGGCAGGAAATCTTCTTAGAGCATCTCCAACAGGTGCTTGTTGAGCCTCTGCTTGAATATCTCTAGTGAGGGAGAGTCCACCACCTCTTTCGGCAATCTGTTCCACTGCCGAACCACTCTGACCATCAGGAATTTTTTTCTGATGTCTAACTGTAATCTCCTCTCTTGCAGTTTGTACCCACTGGTTCTAGTTCTACTTTCAGACAGCTGAGAATTATTCCCTTCATCCTTACGACAACCCTTTAGGAATTTGAAGGCAGCTATCCTATCCCCTCTCAGGCTTTTCTTCTCCAGGCTGAACATGCCCAGTTCCCGCAACCTTTCCTCACAGGGCTTGTCCTCCAGCCCCCTGATCATCCTCGTTGCTCTCTGCTGAACCTGCTCCAGTTTGGCTGCATCTTTCTTCAAGTGGGGTGCCCGGAATTGGACACAATACTGCAGGTGAGGTCTAACCAGTGCAGAGTAAAGCAGAACCACAACTTCTTGTGCCTTGGAAGCTACGGTTCTGTTAATGCAGGCTAAAGTTGCATTTGCCTTCTTTGCAGCCACATCACACTGCTGACTCATGCTCATCCTGTGATCCACTGCAACTCCAAGATCCCGCTCACATGTAGTGCTGCCAAGCCATGTGTCTCCCATTTTATACATGCATCTTTGGTTGTTTTTGCCCAAGTGCAGAACTTTGCATTTTTGCCTGTTGAACTTCATCCTATTCATTTCAGCCCAGTATTCCATTTTGTCCAGGTCTTCCTGAAGGCTTCTGTTGTCTTCTATTGTGTTTGCTATTCCTCCCAGTTTGGTATCATCCGCAAATTTGATGAGGCTCCCTTGCATCCCCTTATCCAAGTCATTGTTGAAGATATTAAAGAGAACCGGGTTGAAGACAGATCCCTTGGGTACCCCACTCAAAACCACCCTCCAGATTAGTTGACAGGTTAACACAGAGCCATTGACAAACACCCTCTGTGTACAGCTGTCCAACCAGTTGCGAATCCATCTAACAATTGCATAATCAAACCTGTATTTTACCAACTTACTGATTAGGAAGTCATGTGGGACCTTGTCAAATGCTTTACTGAAGTCAAGATATAGTACATCTATCGCATTCCCACAGTCCAGTAAGCTAGTAACCCGATCAAAAAAGGAGATGAGATTTGTCTGGCAAGATTTATATTTGACAAATCCGTGTTGCGTTCTATTGATCACTGAGTTGTTGTCTAGATGTGGGCAAACTGTGTGTTTTATGATTTGTTCTAATATCTTCCCTGGTACTGAGGTCAGACTGACAGGTCTGTAATTTCCTGGGTCTTCTTTTTCCCCCTTTTTAAAGATTGGGTCCACATTAGCCCGCTTCCAGTCTAGTAGCACCTCTCCAGTCCTCCAAGATTTTTCAAAGATAACTGACAGAGGCTCTGCAAGTACCTCTGCAAGTTCCTTTATTCTGAAGCATAGTTAAGAACATAAGAAGAGCCCTGCTGGATCAAGCCAAAGGCGCATCTAGTCCAGCTTCCTGGATCTTGCAGTTGCTCACCAGATGCCTCAGAGAGCATTCGAGATGCCTGCATCCTGGCACCCTCCCTTGCACCTGGTATTCTGAGGTAGCCTACTTCTAAAACCAGGAGGTTGCGTATACCCATCATGGCTTGTAACTTGTTACTGCATTTTTTCCTCCATAAAATTGTCCAACTCCTCTTTAAAGGTATCTGGATCAGATGTCACCACCACATCCTGTGGCAAGGAGTTTCACAAATTACACTCTGGGTAAATAAATATTTTCTTTTGTCTGTTCTAACTCTTCTGACACTCAGTTCTAGTGGATGTCCCCCAATTCTGGTGCTGTGTGAGAGGGGCAAAAATGTCCCTGTATCCAGTCTATCCATCCGGTGCATACTGTAATTTTATGCATCTCAATCATGTCCCCCATCAGGTGACTTTTTTCCAGACTGAAGAGCTCCACAACCAGACTGAAGGTTGTAGCCTTTCCTCATAAAGGACGTGCACCAGCCACATAATCATTTTGGTCACTGTCTTCTGCACCTTTTCCAGTTCCACGAAATCCTTTCTGAGATGTGGTGACCAGAACTGTACACAATATTCCAGGTGTGGCCTTACCATTGATTTGTACAATGGCATTATAATATTGACTGTTTTATTCTCAAACCCTTTATTAATGATCCCAAGCATGGAATTGGCTCTATTCACAGCCACCGCACACTGGGTTGTCTTGTTTCTAAAGCCAATATACCCTCGCTAACTGGGCAAAGAGGCACATCTCAAAGTGGTGCCCTCTGATATTTTGCAGGGGGAGAGCAACTGTTCCTCTTCATCACAGCATGGCATCATTTCTAATGGCTGGTGCTGTTGTCTCTCCTGTACCTCTTTTGGACTATGAGCACTTTGAAGACAGGGAGCCATTTATTGATTTATTTTACAGTGTGAGCTTTGTGAACTACTCCTGTTGAAATGTAGTATATAAATATTCTTAATAATAATACTACATACATCACTCCCTTGAGGAGCAGGTGCATGCATTTCTGATGTAGTCATGTTTCACGCCTCCCTGTTGCTTCCACCACCTGGAATGGTTTGGAAGGAGAGGGGCCACTTGCATTCTGCGGTGAGGCTCCCTGCAAAACCTACTGCTTTGCACCCTCTCTAGCTATACCACTAGTAACTCCTCATCTTCACTCCTCCATTGATGTACCTCACTGACTTGGACATGAATCCCTCCATCCCTATCACGCTTCAGATTAACTACTGCCCTTTTAAAACTTTATCTCCTCCACCCCCAGGCACCCAGGGAACGATTTCTCTTGTTAAATGTTAATTCCATGGTTTTTCATTGCCTTTAAATTTCTTCCTAAAAGGGGTGTGGTTAGGATTATGAATATTTATATGCCGCACTTCCAAAAACAGAACCCCAAGTTGATGAAGCAACATAACAAGATACATGAAAAGATGGTTTCCTGTCCCAAAAGAGTTCACCATCTAAACATGAGGCAAAGAGAGACACCAGCAAACAGACACTGAGAAAGACGGTGTGGTGGGGTGAATAGGGACAGACACTTTCTCTTCCCTGCTAAGGTCACCACTTTAATAGGGACCTTTTTGTCTAGTTAGCAGGTTTAAAGAGACTGCTCATACTTGAATGTGCTGCAGCCCAATCCTAACCAGTGCTGGAATGGGGAGGCTAGCTGGCTTGCCCCGTATCCAGCGCGGGGTTGGGGCTGCCTGCAGATAAAGCTTGCGGCAAAGGGAATGTATTCCACTTATCCCAGGTAACACTGCAGCAGTCCCAGTGGGGCTACTCAGATCTGAGCCACCTAAAGAGGTGGTGCAGATCTGAGCAGCCCAGAGCTGAACCAGGTCACCTGGGAGTGGGATCAGGATCCAGCCTAAGTGCCAAATCCTGGCCCATCCCCTGCTCTGCCCCAGCCCGCCCACTGCCTGCCCCAGATCACCTCCATTCTGCACCCAAGCCCCCAAGCGCCTGCATCAGCCTTTCCAGATTGGTGTTTACCAACCAGGTCCAGGGCTAGATCCAGCAGGAGCAGGCAGGTGCGCATCCTTCAGCCGGCACAGCCTGATCCCGAGTTGTCACAGAAGTGCCTAACAGCACTTTTGTGACATCGGGAGGCCAGCACAAGGGACTTGCGCTAGCCTAGGGTACAGTCAGGATTGCATCCTTAGTTGGTCTTCTGTGTAAGGTAACATGAGATGATATGGAAGTATAGTGTATGACAGTTCAGTCAGGACTCATTCACACAAACATATATACCCTTGATTTGTCATAATAAATCAGATGGTGGTGGTCCAGTGTGACGTCATAGCCCGCTGGGCAAATGGGCAGGCAAAGAGAGAGGCACACAGTTCCTGATTCTAACCTTTCCCAGATCCACACACCTTAACACATATACTGGATAGATTCACTGCCACCAGAAAGGTAGTTGGCCCTTCCCAAACAAGGATAAAATCAAACAGTAGTCCCTTCCCCCCCCCCATCTGCATTCACCAGAAAACCAGGGTTCCCTCAGCATGGAAACTGCTGGCTATAAGAGTGATCAGGGGAACCAACTATCAGGTGAAACCAGACTCCCTAGCTATCACGTTGACCCTCAGTGGGGTTATTCCTGAGATGCCAGTCTCAGGAACTCCTTGCCACAGGATGTGGTGCTGGCGTCTAGCCTAGACACCTTTAAAAGGGGATTGGACGAGTTTCTGGAGGAAAAATCCATTATGGGGTACAAGCCATGATGTGTATGCGCAACCTGATTTTAGGAATGGGTTAAGTCAGAATGCCAGATGTAGGGGAGGGCACCAGGATGAGGTCTCTTGTTATCTGGTGTGCTCCCTGGGGCATTTGGTGGGCTGCTGTGAGATACAGGAAGCTGGACTAGATGGGCCTATGGCCTGATCCAGTGGGGCTGTTCTTATGTTCTTATGTTCTTATGCCATTCCGGATGAGGAGAGATGGCTCTTGGCTCAGGACAGAAAACTGGGTGTGCATCTTGTAAAAATAATAAGAAAAGCTAATAACAAAAAGGAGAAAGGGTTGTGCCAGCCAAATCAGGCACTTGCAATTTTAACAGGCTCAAGATGGAGACAAAAATAAAAACCTGAAACAACTTGTCTAAAGACAAAGGATGCCTAGAAAGGGTTTCCTTTAGATGGCATGTCCTCATTCATCTCCGGGGGAGTTGGAGGGATGGTCATTGATGTGTAGTTGAATTTGTCAGTGCTTGAACAAAGATGGGCCTTCTTTCAAAGCAGTTAACTCTTTTTGGGAACAATTTCTGGCTCCAATCTTATCCCTTTGCTGGGTTACTCAGAGCGGGAGAAACTTGATGCCAGCCCCCTTTACCTCCCCTTGGCCGTGACCAGGTGAGTGGACCAGTGGAGAGATGGGGTGCCACACTCTAGAACAGTGATGTCCAACTCATTTCATACAGGCCAAACAGTATTCATGATGCCTGCTGAGGACTGGAAGTGATGTCATTAAGCAGAAGGTGATGTCATTAAGCAGGTCATGAGCAGAAATAAGCACTTGTTCTACTTAACTGATTATCGGCAAATGACAGATGATAAAATACACAAATCTGGATCATAGTTTCAAGATATGGGAGACCACAATGATCACGCAGGTCACCCTTTCAGCAGTGACACCTCAGAACAGCTCAGCAGCTGAGAGTAGTTGATGGTGATGCTGGGAGAGCCCAAGGGCCAGATAAAGAATTTCCTTGGACTGGATCCAACCCTTGGGCCTTATGTTTGATATCCTTGCTCTAGAACAGGGGTGCCCAAACCCCAGCCCCCGGGCCACCTGCGGCCCTTGAGGACTCCCAATCGGGCCTGCGGAGAGCCCCCAGTCTCCAATGAGCCTCTGGCTCTCCGGAGATTTGCTGGAGCCCATGCTGGCCCGATACAACTGTTCTCAGTTTGAGGGCAATTGTTGGACTTCTCGCATGAGCTGTGGGACAAGGGCTTCCTCCACTGCTTGCTGTTTCATGTCTGTAATGCAGCAGCAGCAGCAGCAAAGGGAAGGTTGAGCTTGCTTTGTGTAAGGTCTTTCATAGGCCTTCAGCTATTGCAAGACCTTTGCCCCAAGTGCATCAAGAGGCAGGTCTGTTACTGTTTGGTGGTGGTTGGTGTTTTCAAAAATATCAAGTCTTTCCTTGTTAACTATGTCAGTGCATTAAAAAAAGATTCAAGTCCCTCACATGCTTAAATGGGAATTACACTATTTTTTTAAGAAGCAAAAAATATCAGAGATTGTTTGGTCAGGAGGCTTACACCTCAGATCAGCAAACAAATAATGTTGGCAGTTAGAAGTTGTCATCAGCTTCCCCCAAAGTCAAGCCCTTCATTTGATGCTGTAATAGAGACAAAAAGTTAATCCAGATGACTCTGGAGAAGGAAGCTGAACCCGTTTCTCCCTTGTATTTAGCATGGGTTCTTTGCTTGCGCCACTGCCAGGAATCGTCAGATTCTGGAACCTTGAGAAATCTTCACCCCCTCCAAAGCCGGCGTCCCTTTCCAAGAAGCTGAGGTTAGCCTGGTATGCTCAGCATCTGCTGAAATTATGTACTCCCACTTTGCTGCCTATCTTATTGTCTTCCTTCCACTCCAACCATGCTTTCCAAACTCACTATCTGAAAAGCTGCTGGGCAGGGGTGGGGGGGGGAGTGGTGCATTATTGCATTCGGAATACAACTGTCCTGAATGCATTAATAAACTGCCACCTCTGCAACTTTGCTTTTAACCTTTTAGCGGAGGGTGTGGACAGGCCGCTCTTGAAAATCTGTGTTGTTATAGAGAGAGCCCAGATGGTCAATTTTCAAAATGACACTGTATGACTGTATGTACAGTATTTATCATTCCCATAGAGAAGCAGTTCACAGAACTGGCAGGAATGACGGGGGGGGGGGATTTGAGTTGAGTGGGATGGAGTGAATAAAAAGCAGGCTTGTCCAAAACTGCTTTCAGGAAGAAATGCAGATTTTAAAGCAATTAAAAAACAACAGGCATGTTTGGTATGAACCATCCTCACTATTCAATCATTGCGCCCTGGGGGGTTAAATGGAGTTGGGGGGGCCCACTTGGTATCACTAGGTTGAAAGCCAAGTTCGTGGCATACCAACTGGTCTGTTTTTTTTTGGGGGGGGGGGTGAAAAATGATATTTGTATTTCTGTTGTAGGCTCTGGAGATGACCAGCTTCCCAGAAAAAAAGGCCCAGAAATGATTTTTTATGGCTCTAACACATTGTCTGATTTAAACAAACACACGCATTGAGCGAAAGCCCCCTGAACCAGAAAGGGACGACCATCTGCGACCTATGCTCCAGCATTCCCAGGCTTGCATCTGAAATGTGCAAGACAAGATCCAGTTCTCCCTGGCAAAGCCACACCTCCTCCCAAACTCCAGGCCCCGCCCCGGCCTCTTCTCATTGGCTTCCCATAGAGGTTGGAGGCTCAGTGGCTGTGTCGGCGGAAAAGGTTGCCTTGGCCACGCATCTCTGTGTGAATGCATGACGTTCGCAAGGCTGGCGCCAGGCTGTCTGGAGCTGCGAGTTAGATCAACACAGCTGGAGGGACAGGGACACAGCTGGGCAAAGGGAGCAGATTCCTCAACAAAAAATAGGATTGTGAGAAAAGTTCTTAAACAAAAACAGTTCAAACAAAAGCCTTAATGACATCCTTTCATAAAAAAAAAAAAATGCAAGCAGGAGGACTGGGGGAAAAGGGAGCAGGGAGTGGGAACAGAAAGTTCAAGGGATGCGCAGGAGCTGCCTTGCTAAACAGCCAAGCTGAGATGTGCTCCCACACACTCGTACAGAGACACACACTCAGAGATGACTCGGGAAGAAAGGGAGAGAAATTGCATGTGTGCGCACTTGTAAACTGTACCCAGACCCAGGGTCAAAAAGAGGGCCCAGGAACCAAGGAAGGGGCCCAAAATTTCCTGGGATCATATATTACCATGGCCCACAAGAGGGGGGGGCAGGGTATCTGGGGTACATCATCAAAAGGGGGCCTGGGAGCCAAAGGAGGGGATTTGGAAATGTTCTGGGAACTCAGAAAATGTTTGCATATATTGGGTGAAGATGAGCATTCACCACGAATTAATCTGGGGGAGGGCAGCCCCATCACCCATAGCAGCAAAGTGAGGTTAAAAATTACCCCTATTAGCCCACATGTGTTTACTCAGAAGCAAGTCCCACAGTGCTCAGTGGGACTTGGTCAGGAAACTGGCTTACTCCTGACTGGCCTCTTACTCCCAGGAAAATATGCACAGGATCTGTGAGAATAATCCCCATTGAACACAGCGGTGAGATATACTCAGGAGTCAACATGCCCAGGATCTGTGCGCACTTTCATGGGACGAAGAACACAGTGAGACTTCTGAGTGAACATCCATACAAGTGGGGCTGCAATTTTATACGTAGATTTGATGTAATTTGTACAGTATATAGATCCACACACAGTAATTTGGTATTGTCCTATCCAGTTTGGGTATGTTTTTAAGCTGCTTTCTTTTGGAAAAGGACTAGGGGACACAAGGCTGCAATCCTATACAGTACACACTTTTCTGGGAGTAAGTCCTATTGAACACAGTGGGATTTACTTCCATGTAGACATGCATTGGATTGGGCTTTAAAGTCCTATATTTGTTCTCAAGAGCTGTAGATCTGAATTCTGTTCATAGTTAACAAGCAAGGTGCAAGTTCACAAACACAGAAGCTTCTTTTCCCTGGAAGAATGGAGGACACATTGATATCAGTCTAGAATTAGGTTGTCTCTTTGCTTAGGAGTGAAAACCGGCAAGGTCTAAGGAAAGAGAAAGGAGGAAATACTGGGTCACCCCAAGCCTTTCAAAATTCTGCGTAACAATCTTAACAACTTGAACATCCTTTTTAGTGTGGACCAGAATAATTTAAACAGATTTCCCCCCGTTGCACCCACAAAGTACAGCGTAATTTTGGAATATTGTGAAATGTAAACAAGGTCCAAAACATGGAAATTGACCATGATTAATTGTATACACAATGTGGGTACATGTGTGCCGTTTCCAAGCCTAGCTAAAAGTCAGAGGGAAAGAATACGCAGGCGGATGATTTTTTAAAATCCCCCCCCCCAAACCAGCTTTGGTTAAACAAAATTAGTGGTGGCGTGGGAGGGGAGTTAGGAAACTCTAGTTGAGTTTAGGTAGCTCTGGCATACACTGTACTTGTGGGCAGGCATAACTTATTCCAGGTGCACCTTCCTACCCATCCCCCAAATGACATACTTTCTAAAGTGGTGTGTGTGTGTATATATATATATATATGCATATATACACACACAGTCTCAAAGAATGGGCAGTGGAGTTCAAGAACAGACAGCCAACTAGCAGTGAAATGACATGGCATAAATGAAGGCAAGAGAAAGGCCATAAAGTAAAGTAGCAATGTCCATGTTAGCTGCTGCTTTCCCACATAAACCAAACATGAATAACGCATTTCTCACCCATTGGCGTGCCAGAGGAGTTGGGGGAGGGTCATTTATTGGTATAGCCATTGGGAGATGTGAGCTCCCAATGTGAGCTCCCACCAGCAGCGGGGGGGGGGGGGGCTTGACAATTTTAGTGCCTTGGCAGCATACCATGAGACAGAAAAAATTGAAAATCCCCACACTAATAAATAAAAATAAGTACTTGGGGCAATCACCGTCACTTTGGGGTGCATCATTTATATCATAATGAGAGTGAACACAACTGTACATTGCCAGAGCTCTGAGTTACTTTTCTGTTTCTTGTACCTTCTCTTCTTTTGCTTTAGGAAAAGCTCTACAAAGGGCAATAGATGCCCCAAGACCTCCCAGTACCTGAAGCTGTGTGCACCAAATGCTGAACACCTTACCCAGCAAAACATCAGCTGCCACCTCCTGAGCTCCTCCTCCTCCTGCTTCCTGGATTCAAAAAGGAGAAGGAATGGAAAACAAAATGTGTCAGAGAAAACTGTGATGGGCTAGACTAGCACTGGAAACACTCCAGTCTACCATTCTCCTCTCCTCCACACTTCCTCTTCTGCTCCATTCCCCTCTTCCTTTTCAAATTTAGGGAAAAGGAAGAGGATTGGTTAAGGAGGGTGGGCAGACAGAAGTGACTCCTGCTGCAAATCCATACGCCTGAAACTATTGCCTCAATCGGCCTCATGAAGGGCCGGACATGCACAAGTTTCCACACCATTCTCATGTAAAGCTGGGGTAGTGAGTGTAATTTAAAGGGCCAAGAGGGTGCTGAACCTTCCTTGACTGCCACGTTTACCCCTGCCCTCAATTTTGTCTCCCATTCAGATTCCAGTCCCCTAAATGAGCCATGGTGGGAGAAAGCAAGACCTATGGGCAAATGTTATGGTATGGTTAGGGCATTGGATCAGGCGCGAGGAGATTCAAATTCAAAGCTCTCTTTGATCATGACATTTACTAAACCGGTAAACGTGTGGTCTGGCTTTCATATGAGATCCAGAATAAATGATGATGTCCCATAATTCCTATTTATATGTCCCATTTAATAGACAGAGGTTGCATGTGGTTGGAATTAAGGCTGGGAGATCTTAGTTACTCTAGTAACCCTCAATAGTACACGTGATTGAAGGATTATGGTTTGTATGAATAGATTCCCCTATTAAAATAGCCATCCACAAGCTTATGCTCCCATAAGTTTTATCAGTCTTCAAGGCGACACAAGATTTGTGGTTGTTTTCGTCACCACAGACAAACACCCAAACCACAAAAGGTGAAAGACAGTGACTGGTCTAGTAAGCGTCATGATCAAAGAGAACTTTAAATCTGAATCTCCTCACACTTGATCCAATGCCCTAACCATACCAAAACATTAGCACTTACCCCAGTAAACCAAGTTCTTCAAATCAATCCTGAGATCAAGTGGATCCCATTGAAGCCATCAGGACTAGCCATGCAGGGGTGGTTGGACACAGCTGAGGCTACAATCCTAACCGCACTTTCCTGAGAATAAGCCCCATTGAACAAAATAGAACTTACTTCTGAGTAGACCTGGTTAGGACTGTGCCCTGAATCTATGGTTGACCTGTTTGATAAGAACATAGCGCCATTTCTGCTCTTGTACAACATCCAGTAATGGTTGGAGGCCTTTGCTTTAAGGGCCTCTTCACAACTTGCAGTTTTTTTATGTGATCATGAAACAATGTATTCATACCACAGTATGTTCACAAGCGCAGGTGATCTAAATGCCCAGGATCTAGATTGTCCACAACTTCTTTGCCACATGTACATGTTGTTCAACCACCAGGACATGTGTGAGCCAATGTTTTTTTACTTTGCCTTATGCCTTTCCACAATAATCCCATTGCCCAAAATCTCCCTGCATTTTCCTGCTCATTTTTATTTTTTTTATTTTGATGTATCAATTAAAACACTCCTTTTTTTTATTCCCACCCTCGCCCCCATTCATTCCACGCACACACCCCTCTCTACTACACTATTACTGGCCCCAATCTGTTTTCTCCATTGTAACTTCAGCTTTTCCGCAATTAATTTTTTTCTTCCTCTTTTTTTTTTTTTTAAACTTGGTCACAAGATAATTCCTGACGCCAGAAAGTCTGGAGGTCATATGAGTAGCAAATTGAGGAACAAGGCAGCACTAAGTCCTTACAAGTTTCCCTCCCCCAACCCTGGAAAAGAAGAAGAGGGGAAAAATCTTAAAACCTTGGGAAATTTCTTTGCCCTGATAGGATTTATGACTTATGGACTGGGGGGGGGGGGGGGGTTTTGCTGAGTGATGGGAGTTTCTCTATTTCTCTAGCCTTGTTTTCTTCCACATAATCATAACCAAGTTAAAATGAAAAGGGGGAAAAGGGTACGGAAGGACGCTTGTATTTTTTGCATTTAATTCAATTTAGGGCCCAATCCTAACCAACTTTACAGCGCCAATGCAACAGATGCAATGTAGCCCCAAAGTCAAGGAAAAAATGCTCCCTATCTTAACTTGAGGAGCTGCCTTCCCCCACCAAAGGATGCAGCATTCACCCCATTGGCACTGGGAAAACTGGATAGGATTGGGGCCTGAATTGAACTGAATGGGGAGGCGTCTGTGACTGCCTCCCCACCAGAGTGCACACCCATTGGCACTGGGAAAACTGGATAGGATTGGGGCCTGAATCGAACTGAATGGGGAGGCGTCTGTGACTGCCTCCCCACCAGAGTGCACACCCCTTTGGCTCTGGGAAAACTGAATAGGATTGGGTCCTACATTGAACTGAATGGGAAGAAGCAGAGAGCAGGGGGAAGAGGAGGAGACGAGCACCCAGCTTGACTACTTGGCCCCGCCCTCTTTGTAACAAGGCTTCCTCATTCCTTTGATGTCTTGCTACTTGGTGTCAGCCGGCAGCCAATTGGAACGCGTCTGGCAGCCTAACCATCTTGCGAACGTTCCATCGCTGTCATCGATTTGCATAAAGGGGCGGGGATAGAACGCTAGCCTGGACTGTGCTACTTAAGCCCCGGGCGCGCGTGACAGCGGTCGCTGCTGCAAGGAGGAAAGCGCTGCTGCAGGTCCAAAAGGGGCGCCATAGAGTAAAGCGGGTGTAGCGTCTCTCCCCAGCCATGAAAGCCATCAGTCCGGTGAGATCCGTGAGAAGCTGCTACGAAGCCGTCTGCTGCCTGTCAGATCAGAGCCTGGCCATCGCCCGGGGGAGCAGCAACAAGAGCCCGGCGCTGGAAGACCCCATGAACCTCCTCTACGACATGAACGACTGCTACTCCAAGCTGCGGGAGCTGGTGCCGGGGATCCCGCAGGGCAGCAAAGTCAGCCAGGTGGAGATCCTGCAGCACGTCATAGATTACATCTTCGATCTCCAGATCGTGCTGGAGGAGCAGGCGAAGGAGGGGCAGGATCCCACGGCGGACACCACCTCGCTGCTCTCCTTAAAAGTAAGGAGGTCTCTTTTAAAAGTGGGGGTGGGCGAGAAATGTGGGGAGGGGGCACCCGTGCTACTTGAGATGTGCCGTCGAGTCAACGGGAGAACCGCGGCACGTCTGTCTTGCGTGACACGTGAATTGCAGCATGGGAGAAATACTCGTCGTGGGAATGAGGGATCTCTGTCCATTCTGATAACGTTTTAAGCCATAGATGCCGCTGCGTCTCTAGGGCTGCAATCCTGTCCTCACTTTCCTGGGAGTAAATCCTATTGGTTATTATGGGACTTACTTCTGAGTAGACATGCTTAGGATTGGGCTCTAGAGCGCTTTTCCGTGACGTCTGTGAGCCCAATCCTATGCGTGTCTACTCGGAAATATGTTTCATTAGAGTTGGTGGGTGGCTAGAGTCAAGAAAGTGTGGCTAGGATTGGGCTGTGTGGCATGATTGCTGGAGTTGCCTTCATTGTGATTTACTCTGGAGTAACAGCGCACGTCTGAATACGCTTAGAAACGAGTCGACCCCCCCACACTTGGTTGGGTGGAAGCCCTTTTAAAAACTCTTCTGGCTATGTTAGAGTCCAATCCTATGCAGGTCTACTCGGAAGTAAGTCCCATTATATTCAGTGGGGCTTACTCTCTGAAAAATGTGGATAGATTGCAGCCTCGGTGATCTAGTTGTAGCCCCCTTCTCCCCCCCAATAATGATCCTAGGTAGGTGTTTACTCTGAAGGAAGGTCTATAGAACAGAGGATTTTAAAAACTTTCACATAAGTAAAGTTAGGATCTCTTTTTGAGCCTGTACTGGAGTCAGGTTTGGAAAGCTGCAATCCTCTGTCCCAGTTACTTGGTGAGACTTATTTCTGGATTGTGCATATGATTGTGCTGTAACTGGGCGATCCTGGACACGCTCACTCAAAATAAGTCCCATTGAGGTGAATGGTGCTTACTCCCCAGAAAACGTACATGGGTTTGCAGCTGGTTGTTGTTTAGTTCACTGAAAAGTTTCATAGTATGGGAAGGTTTTCTGGAAAAAAAAAATTTTGATCCACAACCCACTGAAGTCTTTAGCCATCTTGATCACTTAAGACTTCAGAGGGGGAAATGGGTTGAGGTTCTTAATCTTGTGTAAAACTGTAAACAGAAGACCCATTGAAAATGGAACTGACTTCTGAGGACAGATGACTAAGCTGGGAGTGCCTATAGCCTTACTTGGAAGTAAACCTGAAAATGGACAGAGGCTTGCTTGCAAGTAAGTCAGTCTAAGAGGAGGATTGGTTTGGGCTCTATGGTACAATGCTTATTTAAGAAACACATTCTGATTTGTGGATCTTACCATGTAGAGATCTTTATAAATAAAAAATACTCAGAAGGCACCAGTTATTTCAGTGGGACTGGCTCCTAAGTAGACCTGTTTGGAATTCTGGTACTAGTTTGCTTTCCAGTGCAGGGCTTCATTCTGAGAAACCTTTTGCAATCCCAAGAACCTTTTTTTCCCCCATTATGTTGTCTTTTTCATTGAAATTTACCTCAAGAGCTCCTTAACTCTTTGCTTTTCCCCCCTTTCTGCAGGCAGCGGAATTAGCTTCAGAATTCTGCTCAAAAGAGGAGATCAACTTGTGCCACTAACATCTTAAATGGGTAAGGTCAATCAAACGCCCAACTTCTGTATCATCCCCAACTCCATTCTTTGCCAGGCAGGCCTAAAATTGGCTCGTTTAAAAAAAACAAAACCCAAAGCTACCATCTGTTTAGAAACATAGCAGGTTTGCAATAGAGCCACTGCTTTGACAGAGTAGCCCCATTGGGCTTCCTCCCTGTAAGAGAATGTTGGAGCCCTTGTCCCCGCTGCCAATAAGGCAGCAGTCTCTGATGCCTTTTTCCTTTTGCCTGTAAATGGAGTCATTATTTTTTACAATGTCATTCTTTTTATAGCGTTAAGTCTCTGCAGCTGCTTAAACAGCTCTGTTGAAATCAGTGAATCAAGAGGCACTCTTCTCTCTGTGTGTGCCCCCCCCTTTAGTCAGGAAGGCACTGCTAAACATTTGTTCCTCTCTCAGAATCTGTAATTTTACATCCATCTGCAGAGAGTTAGAAAACAGAAGGGTCCATTTCTCTGTTGCTTTGCCCCCCTTCTCCCCACCGCCTTTGGGGTTTTTGTTTTGTTTTTGGTTTTTTGTGCCAATTAGCAAACCTCCAGCTTGAGTGTTGGCTCCTGATTCCTTATCAGCTGGTGGTAAATAGAAGTTTCCTCTCTGGCGCCAGGATGTCTGCAGACCTGCCTCTGATCTGCTCCTGAAACTGACATGCCTTTCTCTCCACTCCTCCCCCTTCCCTCCTATTCAGACTGCAGGTGTGGGGATCCTAACACTTGGTTTTCTCCAATGGGAGAGAGAGGGAGAGAGAAGGAAAGAAAGAAAGAAGAGAGAAGAAAGACAAGACCTTGACTGGAGAAAGGATCAGATGTTTAACCCTCTTGCATCCAGTACCGGAGAGACCTCTGTTTTTATCTTCTAGATAAACTGTCTGTGGAACATGGTCACAGGAGGCTATTTCCGATGCCTTGTCTAGGTCTTCCAATAGCAGTTTCATTTGTGTTGTTTTTTTTAAATCTTCCATGAAAGCAAAACTCTGGCATGGGGGGTAGTCCACCTTTATCCACTCATCGCACATTGCACAAGGAGATGAAACTGGTTTAAGGCTTTTTTATTTTGAATGGGGGGGAACCCCTCCGAGCCATCAGATTTGTACTGCATATTGTTCCAGCGGGGAGATCTCTGGCAAAATTGCAAATGTCCAATCTTGCAATCAGTTCTGGAAAAAATGTGGACAGATCTGTTATTTTGCTCTTTTTTAAAAAAGGCAAACAAAACTTGCTGAGATGCAGCTTGTGTGTGTATATATTGGATTATAGTTTTTTTTTAACATCAGTGTTTGGGCGGGGGAAGGGATGGGACATTCAAGGATATGAAACTGAACTGTCTTGGGGCTGCTGCCTCATGGTTTTTATTGTTGAACTCTATAATAGAGATAACACATGTACTTTTTTGCAGGAAGGTGAATTCTGCATTCATGATTGAACTTACTTTTTTAAAAAAACTTTTTATAAAAGTTTCTTACATAAATAAATTTAAGCTGTTGTGTTTTTTTTATATTTTGGGGGGGAACCTGTTCTTTGTAAATCACCATCTTGATAGTCGCTGCTTCATTTGGGAGCCTATTCACAATACAGTACAAACTGTTCAATAGTGCAGTGTAAGGATTGCACAAGTAGTTATCTACTTTTTAAAGAGATCTGAAAAAATCACAACTTTCACAATCATGGAAGATCTCCTTATCTGACCGTTTCCCTGGACTGGATACTAAAATTGCAGAATTGCTTTAAAAATAAAATCTAGTTGTCTTACAGTCCTTGCATGCTCAGCCTTTATAAAAGGTTGTTATAAAGTGTACAATTATAGCTGCATTCCTATACACTAACTTGCAAGCCCCACTGAAAATGATGGGTAACTTTGGAGTAAGCAAACCTAGAATTGTGCTATACAAGACATTAAAGCAAAAGGTAGATCAGACTCTTACCAGTAGACTTCTGAATGATTTGTGGTCATTCTGCAATGGTTTCTGATATCCAGTTACTTAACAATATTTCACCATTTTCATACTGTACACAGCTGCTCCCCTCTTTTTGTCCTCACAATAACCCCTGTGAGGTAGGTGAGACTGAGAAAGTGACTGGCCCAAGGTCACCCAGGAAGCTTTGTGGCTAAGGGGGGTCTAAGTCTAAGTTCTAAGTCCACCTCCCAAAGCACTACACCACCCCCTGCAATAGTGATAACTGCAAGCGTTCCCTCCATTCTCTCAAAAATTAAGTTGCTGAAATTAATAAAAACTGGGAAGAGCTGGAAACCAGGAGTGTATAGTATAAGTGTATGCAAGGACTCAACTCAAGTTCTGGTATTAAGACCAAGTTTCTGGGCTGAGCATGTGCTCAGCCCCCATTTCTTAAATAAGTTTGTCTGATCCTCAAATTTTTTTTTTCACCTGACTCATTTGCACCTGAATCTAAGAATTCTAGTCAAACAAGGAGCTTCCTCAAGGCTTGTGTCTGCTTAGAACTTAATTACTGGATGTAAACTCAACCAAATCTCATAATGCTAAAGATTAACCAATTTAAGGTGCTAGGACTTTTTTTCCCCTAGTTAACTTTTTGTTGAGATAATATTTCAAGTTTCTGAATAAGGAAACTAGCAAAGTAGCAAACGGAAGTTTCCAAAACATGGTTACATACATTGGGAAGATATTGGTGATCACAAGAACTGAATGACCTATTCAGAGTTGAGACCATGGCTAAATAAGAATAAAATTTACCCTTGGATGATGGGATAGAGAGGAGCTGTGTTAACAAATACTTGTTAACTGATGGAGTTAAATACATACTGCAAACTGTAGAGCTGTTGGGCAATGGCATTTCAACGACCTGCCTTCCCTACCCTACAGTCCAGTCCTAACCAGTAGTGAAGCTGTGTGGCCCATGCTGTATCCTATGCTGGCTAAGAGTAGGCTGGAGGTCTCAAGGTAAGGGGATGTTTGTCCCCTTAACCCAGGTAAAGCCCCAGCCTGTGCAATGGGGCTACTTGGAGCTATGCCAAGTAAATCTGCAGGCGGAAGTCCGAGATACTCTGTGTTGGGCTTTAAGGCCTAGGGCGGGGACTAGGATTCAATGTATGCTGGTGCCACTGATCCTGTCTTTCCCCTGACCTGTTACACCCCCACCTGCACCCCATGCCCCTGAGCAGGTCTTACTTGCTTAGTGCACATTCCTCGGGATTTGGCGCCAGCAGGATAGCACAGGGCCTCTCTGCCATCTGTGCTTGTTGTCTGGTATTGCTGGGTGCTTTATAGCATGTTTGCCACACCCTAGGTTGGTGCAGCCGTCTCACAGCTGAACGCAGCGCAACAATAGGATTGCACTGCTAAAAGTATAACAGCTCTTGGCCATTGGATATTATTCTGTGCCAGAAACATGTACTGAGAATTTCTGAGTATCTCAACACATTTGTTGTGGAAGTCCTTACAACAGTTTTGTAAGGTAGCACAGTATTTTTTTTTTTTTTGTAGTGTTGACGGATAGAATGGTCGAGGATAGTGGCTTGCTTCAAGCAACTGATTGCGTGTATAGGTTTCAGCCCTGGGCTTCGTACACAATGCCACAACATCTTGCACAACACAATTACTTCTACCGTTCAAGATACATCCCTCTTGCACTTCATTTCATCTCTTGGGTCAGGCTGAAAATCACCATGAACATGGAAACCTACCTTAGGCCAAGTAACTCAGCATTGCCTGTGTTGGCTGGCTGGCACACTCTCTTAGAGTGGGAGAGGGTCAATTCCAGCCCTATCTGGTTCTAGAATAGAAGCCAGGAGCTTCTGCATGGACAGCAGGTGAACAACCACTGAGCTACAACTCCACTAGATTGGGCTGTTGCTATGTTTTTTGGAAGGGGAACCCCAGATGTTCTGTATTTACATGTAGGTCTTCATAGGAAAAATGAGATAAACACTGGCTAAATAAAACTTTTGTTTGGTGGCTGAAGCCTTGAAGGAAAGCATCAACCACTGCCTCTCCTGGTACTTTGTGGGTTTCCTGCAAATGGACTATATGAGCTATAAACTGCTTATCATTCAACCACAAGCTGTGTTGGTGATGTAGTAACTTTGAAGGGGCTGGGCATGGAGAACAAGGCTGAGTGGAAATCTTCAAGCCTACAACCGGAGTATCTAGGAATCTGGTATAGGTGTGGTAGGAGTACCTGTGGCTGCAGTTCTAATTACGCTGCATGGAGTTGTGATAAGATTCAGGACCGGCCCGATGGCACAAGCAACCCAGATAGATGCTTGGGGCACCAATATTTTAGGGGTGCAGGAACCAAGTGGTATGTATTCCAAGTGAGATGCAGCCTTGCAAGAAATCCTAGCATTGTGCATCATGGGTTGTGGCACTGATGCTTGGGGCAATGAAACGTTTGGAGCCAATGCTGGGCAGGCTTCCAAAAGCATAGACAGAACTCCCGCATCAGTTGGTGAGCTGAAAAGTAGATAGTCCAGGAAGTAAACCTTTTTTATTTTTAAACTTAGAGAGCCAGTTTGGTTTCTTTGCTAATACTATTCCTGCTTTGGAGGAAATGGGAGTTCAAGATATTATGCACAATACCTGCAGGACTGTCTCTCCCTCCCACCCCCCCAACATGTATCTGCATATGCAGTCAGTTCTCTTTCTATATGAATTTGGTATCTACCAGGAAGGGGGAGAATTGCCACCTACCTCTCCTTATCCACAAATACTGTGCCAGTGCCACATCAAACGGGCATTGGTACTGGCCCGTGGAAAATCATCTGACACATTTGTGTTCACTCGCAGATTTCCGCCACCATCTTGGGGATTCCAGCTGAACCTCCACAACCCTTGTGATGATCAGAAGCAGATGATGAGAGGCTACTGGAGGGCTGCTCTGGGGCTGGGGCAAGCCAAAGGAGAGAGCTAAGAGACAGGTGGAGGAGGAGGACAGGTGGAACAACCCCCTCCCCACTGCTGATCTCTGAGGCCTCATTATTGGGTCAGCAACCTTCAAGGAGTTGAGGGATAGTCAGCATGGAGAAATTGCCATCACCATCATCACAACCTTCAATGCATCAAGGCATATCCAATACAGAGGAGGAAGTATCAGCTATTGGAGATGCCAAGAAGCCCTCACTATCACCCATAGACCTAGGTTCAGGTTCGGTTCATAAGTTAGGTTTAGATTCAACAGGTTCATAAAGTTCATACAGTGTATGAGAGTCTCCTTAAACTAACCCCCTTTTCCCCATAGGCTCAATGATTCAGTATCTGCTAATTCAATATCCACTAGGTTTTCCAGATACTGAACCCTAGCGGATAATGAAAACTATTTCAGGCAGCTTTTGAGGTCTTGCTTCATGTCCCACCCGTTAGTGAGCAATGATTGGCGGAACAAGCAGCAGGGCCTTTTCAGTGGTGGTGCCCAACTTGTAGAAATTCCTCTCCAGGTAGGCCCAGGCTTTGGGATCTTTATATATATCTAGGAAATACCTTATTATTCTGGCAGGGTTTGACTTATAATGGCAGGTTACTGTTTTCAGCTTTCTTGGCCTGCTCACATTAATTGTTATTTTCACTTGTTTTAAACAGTTCTTAATCTTAATTTGCAGTATTGTTGCAGTACTTGAATTGTTGTAAGCCCCCCCCCCACCCCCGGCCTCAGCAGCTGGGAATGGTGAGAAAAATATCTTGGATGGATGGATAGATCAGATCAAAAAGGGAAAATACATCCTCCACCCGATCCCTTCACCTGACTTTTCAACTGTTGAGGAGGCTGCATGCATGCCTACTTGGGAGTAAGCCCAAGTGGGGGCGAGGACTATGTGGGACTTGCCCCTAAGTAAACATGCTTCTGTAGTCT
Source organism: Tiliqua scincoides (assembly GCF_035046505.1). Taxonomy (NCBI): domain Eukaryota; kingdom Metazoa; phylum Chordata; class Lepidosauria; order Squamata; family Scincidae; genus Tiliqua; species Tiliqua scincoides. Next base: position 16,429,606 of record NC_089830.1, on the reverse strand, counting down.
CAGCAGAAAGCTTAGCAGGATTCTCAGGGCTGGAATGCATGCCTAGTTAGAAAGGAGGGAAGCTGAGAAGAGCAGGCAGGTGTTGATCTATTACAATTGCACAGAGCCTTGTATCAGCCAGTTCAAGCCTGATTGACTCCCTAGCACAGCCTGGACAAAAGGGTGCCGCTCTTTGCATTTGTAATACTTTCAATCAAGGGAATGCCAAGTGAAGCAATCTGGCAACTGAAAGGCAAGCCTGTTTCGTAGCTCTCTGCTATCACGGGCTGACTTTGCGAGACAGGTGCCCTTCATCGAGCCTGTGTTTTTAAACTTGGTAACTTGGTACCACAGAATATATTACAAAGGCAGGATAGTAAGGCTGTGCTGTGATCTGTTGCTTTGGCTCTCCACTCAACTAAGATTCCTGGAGTATCACTGGGCAAAGCTGCCACCTTCCACTCTTAGCAGGAACAGCACACACAAAGCTCCTCTATACTAACTCAGACCATTGGACAGTGCAGGCCAATATTGTTTACTCTGACTGTCCTGGTTTTGCCTAACCTGGCATGGCCAGAATCCTGTCCTCCACAGTCCACCGAGACCTGGCCCCATGGTGGCTGCTGAGGGCATGCCAGAGGCCATCACCATTCACTCCACCACCTGGGAGGAGATAGTGGCAGCATTCAGGTTGCAGGGCATTTTGGGGTGAGTGCAGGCCCTGGAAGCCAGAGGTCCTGACCCAGTACATGGTGTTCCCAGCCACAGACTGAGCAGGATGGCCATGGAGTCAGGAATCTTTCTTTGCCCTATGACCTGAAATAACTGGAGGTGCCAGTGATTGACTTTGGGATGTTGTATATGCAAAGTATGTGTCCTGCCACAAAGCTAGGGACCCACCCAGTCCAGTAGGGATGCAGAGGAAACAGTGTAACTAAGACCATGTCCCAAAGGAGTCTTGATCTGCATTATTTTGGGGGCATAATGAAGGTCAATATTTGCATACAAGAGACCTTCTGCTACATACAACCCTGTGCTGATGAGGGTTGCCACCTTTTCTTTAGGCAGAGCTCCTGTGCCTTTAATTGTGCTATGTGTAACATTGTGAAAATGTGCAAAATTCAGCTGGTAAAGTTTTCCCACTGAATTCCTTCCAAGGCCAGGAAAATATTATTGTGTGTTTCAAGAATCCTCAATTTCCCTCTATGCTTTGCCTATTCTTTCACCTATTTTTGAACCTTTCCCTTCATCAGCTGCTGTGATGTCTCATCAGACTCTTGGATATTGAGTCACCCAGGTGAGTGGCGTCACTTGACAGGTACGGGGTGTGGACCACACTGAGTGACCACTCCGGAGAGGGTGACACCGGAGATGCTGCAGCGGGTGGTTCCCATTCTTGCAAGAGGATAGGGCTGGAGCGAGACTGGAAGGGGTGGGGGGTCATAGCGGTTACACCACTGGTGCACTGGGTGTCACCATGTCTAGTGATGCCACGGACCCAGATGCAGTAGCCATTGTTCCTTTGTTGTTATTTACTTTTTCTTCCCCAACTGGCTACTAAACAGAGAATTTAGCTTTGAGCCAGCTCATTTCGACCTTGAGGTTCATCTGATGTCCAGAAGTGGGAATGTAGGGGCTCAGATGACCCTTTTACCAATCCCCCCCCCCCAAAAAAAAACTAGATATTGTCCATGGGTTATAAGAAGTGGGATCACGCACCCCTCTTTGAGCATTTTCCCAGGTCCAACATTGGTCACATCTGATGCTATACGGGGGCTTGTAAACAGGACCATCTTGCTAAGAGTGGGTAAAAAGGCCAACAACACAGAACAGGATGAGTAAATAAGGTAGGGGAAAATACCCAGAGAAGCTGCAGAATTACTTGCATTTCAAGCCACAGCAAAAAGTTGCAGTTTTATTTGCTGCTTGCCTGTGAACATGCTTGCCAACCTCTGCTCCCCCCTCACATTTTCTTCTCCTTTCTGTGGGGTGGCAGCACTGTTTTAACCTTCCTGGTTTCAGTTCTCTCAGTAGAGAGCAAATTCTCATGTCTCCCAGATGAACTATGCTCTGTTCCTGCCTGGTTTTAAGGGATCCTGCCTTTTGAGGCTCTCTGTCTTATTGGGAGAGAGGTTCCCCCAAGCAGCTTTCCTCTGACTGAAGCCTCATCTTTGGGTGCTGGCAACAAGCTACCTCTTCCCAGTTCATCCAGTTAAAAGGATAATGCAGGCAGGTAGGTGCCAGATGCTAACTGCTGAGCACTACACCTGTCCTGCCCTCTTCCTGTCATGAAAAGGGGAGAGTCCAGTACAAAGATGGCTTGCCCATGTCTGGATTAAAGCAAAAGCACTGGGCCACAGACATAAGATCTTTAACTCCATGGCATGTGATGGGCTCTCGGTTTCGAGCAGAGTGCCCCAGCCTTTTCAAAGCCAAGGTTAATGATGTGTTCACATTCCATTGCTCTATGAGCTTGCCAGTCTTTTCTCTCTTGAAAAGCTTGCCAGGCCTCCATAGAGCTTTCTGACAACAGGTTAGGCCCCTTTGCACAATATAAAGTACGTATTCACTCTCGCTCGGTCTCTTTCCCACCATTCAGAGAGATCTGAAATCCGTCACGTGCTCACGGGGATGTCGTTGAAGCATCTCAAAGCACTTTACAAAAATAAATACATTCAATATTGGCCAGCGAGACAAAAGAAAACGCCTGAGCTACAGGACACAAGACAGATTTATGGAATTTGCGGGCGCAAGAGGTGGTAACAGGTGCTGGCTTGAAGGGGGGGGGGGTTCAACAACCTAATACAGACAGACAACCAGAGCTGGTCCAAGACCTCTGGTTGCCTGAGGATGCATATTGATCACTGTAGGAAATAGGGTCTTGGATTCCATGACCCCAATCCAGCTTGTCTCAAGTTCAGATGTGTTATGGACTCACATGGCAACAAGATCCTAAAGAATTCAGGTCAACACAAGCCAAAGTAACTGTGGCTCACTTGGTAGTACAGACAGTCTGTTCTGCCCACACTCCCCCCTCCCCATCTGTGCACGAAAACTGTCACCTGTCTCCCAGGTACAGATGTTTGTAACTTTGAACTCTGCCTTCCTTCCTGCCATCAGTCAGGTGCCTGCCAGAGGTGGAAAGGGAACACCAGCCCTAAAACTCTTCTCAAACTGGTGAAGAAAACCTCTCTCTACACTTCTCCAAAGCAAGGGCCTTGAACAAATAGATGGCCATGGTCCTCTTCCCTGTCCGACTGGAAGAGGGTGAACCCTCCTTCAAATGTTTAGATCTCACACTTGCCATCAGCAGATCGAAAGGGGTCTAATGTCTGGAAGAGCAGAGGAACCAGAAAATGTAGCATTTAGCTACTACTTCACCATGAAATAATCTGGTCTATACATGCAGCAGAATTGAGTCACAGAATTAGGACCTGCTAATCCAGTCATCTCAGGACTGTTGGGGGGGCACCCACAGCCTGCCTCCTTCACCCAGCTTCCAGTGCCTACCTGCACCACTGCTCCTCCTCCTGGCTCCTTAGATATGAAAAGAAATAGGGGAATGGAGAAGAAGAGGGAAAGAAGAATGGTGGTCTAGCTGCTCCTAGACATGTTCTTATACAGGTTGTCCCTCATTATCCACTAGGTTGTATCCTCATTATCCACCAGAACTAGGGGTTCTGTTCCAAAACCCTAGTGCACGGGTGCTCACACTTTTTTGGCTCGAGAGCTACTTTGAAACCAGCAAGGCCCGGAGATCTACCAGAGTTTTTTTTACAATGTTCGCGCCATCATAACATATAACATTTATGTGTACAATGTATGTTGGTGTACCTTGAGCCCCACTGAGTATAACAGGACTTACTCCTGAGTAGACATGCCTAGGATTAGGCTGTGAGGCTGCAATCCTAGCCACACTTACCTGGGAGAAAGCCCCATTGAGTACAATGGGCCTTACTCCCGGCGTTTCCTCCCAGAGGCACCAGAAGGGGGGCGGTCAGCACTCCGCAATCTACTCATTTTGCCTCGCGATCTACCGGTAGATCGCGATCCACCTATTGAGCACCCCTGCCTAGTGGATAAAAAAAAAATCCATGGATAAAAAAACAGTGGAAATATATACCCATTTCCAGGTTTCTTGCCCCTCTGTTGCTTCTAATGGAATAAGGTCGTGCCTCAACATCCTCAGGGGTTTGATTCTGGGACTCCCTGCTGATACCATAAAATGTGTTAAATAAAAGCAGTTTAAAAAAATTAAAAAGTGCATCACTTTACAGTTGTGATTTTAAAACAGTTTTTTTTTCCTACTGTTGTAGAGAGGCAGACAGCAATTAGAAACGCAAAGAAACACAAACGCCCTGCCTTTGCCTGGCTCAGCTGAAGAATGGAACGATCGATTGCATGACGGTCTCTCTTCAGCAGTAAGAAAAGCAGTTTTTAAACTGTGATTTTAAAGGGACGGATTTTTCCCCCCTTCTCCATGAATCAGCACATTCCTTCTCATTTTCAGTGTTGAGTAAAATCCATATATAAAAAATCCGTGTATAACAAGGTTGGACCTGTACTTTTTTGTTCTCCCACCACAGATTACGTGGTTCCCAGCTCTCCACTATTATAAACGAAATTATGAACCACAGTTCATGCGGTTGCCGACTTTTGAAACAGACCTTGCTGTTGTGCTTTTTCACTGGTATTTTATCACAACATGGAGATCAGTGTTATACCAACTGCAGATCACATACATTACTGCTCAAGGTCCAGCTGCAAGGTCCAGTTGAAACATTGGTGACCTGAGCTGTAAATGTTCAGTCGTTTCCTCTGAAAAAAGGACTGTCCTTCACTGGGCTGTTCTGAAGGAGGGTGTCTTAGTAAACCGAGTTCCCCTTTTAAGGTTGATTTATTAGCATGGTCGAAGGAAAACTTGTGCATCCAAAACTGAGGCGCCCCTCAAAGGCAAAATAGGGACAGTGATCTCTCAGGGACTGGGACTGTCCCTGAACATAGGGACAGCTGGAAGGTATGCAGATGACCCTTGTGGGAAATCAAAATTTGCACTTCACAGGAGAAACATGAGTCACTTGTGCTTCTGCATCAAAGAAACCAGTTCCCAAAAATGCAGGTAATAATAATGATAATAAGTGTTGGCAACCTTCAGTCTCGAAAGACTATGGTATCACGCTCTGAATGGTGGTTCTGGAACAGCGTCTAGTGTGGCTGAAAAGGCCAATTTGGGAGTGACAATCCTTCCACACTGGAGCAAGTGCAGTCTGTCCCTGGCCTGTCTCCCTGGCTATGGGCCTTCCTTCTTTGCCTCTTAGCCTCAGACTGTTGGCCAAGTGTCTCTTCAAACTGGGAAAGGCCATGCTGCACAGCCTGCCTCCAAGCGGGCTGCTCAGAGGCCACGGTTTCCCACCTGTTGAGGTCCACTCCTAAGGCCTTCAGATCCCTCTTGCAGATGTCCTTGTATCGCAGCTGTGGTCTACCTGTAGGGCGCTTTCCCTGCATGAGTTCTCCATAGAGGAGATCCTTTGGGATCCGACCATCATCCATTCTCACGACAAGACCGAGCCAACGCAGGCATCTCTGTTTCAGCAGTGCATACATGCTAGGGATTCCAGCTCGTTCCAGGACTGTGTTGTTTGGAACTTTATGCTTGGACTTTATGTTTGGAACTTTATGTTTGGAAGTTGTTTGGAACTTAATGATGATAATAATGCAGGTATTTCTATACCGCCTTTCTTGGTCCTCAGATTTCTCCTCGGACTTTATTCAAGTCCTTAATTAAATCCCCGTAGGGATTTTTACAATTTGAAAGAAGGTTCTATCTTTCAAGAAACCACAACATTCAGATGTTTCTTTCTTGATCTGGTCGCACATTCTGGCCTCCATCCTCCCCCGCTCAGAGCAGATGGAATAGCTCGGCTCAGCTTGTCAGCTGCTTCAAGGTCGCACGGTGCCGGTGGCCTCGAACTGGTGACCTGCGGATGTTATCTTCAGGTAAATGGAGGCTCTACCCTCTAGACCAGACCTCCTGCCCAGAGGTACAGAGATAAGCAGCTATATAGCTATTTTGAATACCAAAAGGCAGAGCCAACCCATCCACGAGGCTGAAGGGAGGCATCCACCTCTGTCCACACACGCACCACCTCTGCCCCTTCTCTTCCCACTTCCTGGATTGGAAAAAGAAGAGAGGGACAGAGCAGATGATGAAGCATGGAGGAGAGAAGAGTGGTGGGCTAGCTCGCCACTCTTCTCTCCTCCACACAGTGGTGTCATTAGGGGGTTTGCGTCACCTGGTGCGGGAGGCCAGCGTGTCACTCCCATAATGGACCTCCTCCCAGGTAGTGGGTGTGGCAACACTCCAGGTGGTGGGTGTGGTGATGCACCATTGCCCCGCCTCCACTGGTTTTTTGGCTATAATTTCTGATCGAAAAGAGATATTTCAGCGCGGTTTGTTTCATTACATTCTGCATGAAATTGCACCGGGTAAGGGGGAACAGCATTTGGCACTCTGCCTCAGGCACCAGGGCATCTTGGGTGGCCCTTTCAACAGCAGCGAACTCCCATCAATCCTATGGGCAGATGGGGGGGGTTTCAAATGGCAGCTATTGGGATTTGTCTCTAATGCCATTAGGAGCACACAAGTCCCTTGTAAAGCAGAGCACAGAAGCAAAGAGAAACAGAGTGGTTTTAATACTGGCAAAACTGGAGATTAATTTTAGATGGCATGCTGGGTACAGAGTCAACAGAAACCAAATGGGTAGATCTTCCCTAGTGACTAGTGGGCATTTAGCATGCAAAAAGCACCAATTTCAGGTGATAGAAGATCATTGTCCTCTCCCAGATGGCTAAATGCAGTATTCTCCAAAACACTCATTGGGGTCCTGCTGTGGTCTTCATGCCTGGAGGTGTCTATGGCAGTGTTTCTCAAACTGTGGGTCGGGACCCACTAGGTGGGTTGTGAGCCAATTTCAGGTGGGTCCCCATTCATTTCAATATTTTATTTTTAATATATTAGACTTGATGCTGCCATGCTATGTGACTGTTACACACCTGTACTTTTAACAGGCTACGATGTATATGCTTTTAACAGTGACTGTAAATGGAACTTATTCCTGGGTAAGTGTGGGAAGGATTGCAACCTAGGATTGTTAAAAAATTTTCCTGCTTCATCACTTTTGGTGGGTCCTGACAGATTCTCATTCTAAAAAGTGGATCCTGGTGCTAAAGTTTGAGAACAATTGGTTTGTGGAAACCAGAGTGCTGGGCTAGAACCAGAGTGCTGGGCTAGATAGACCTGTGATCTATTCAGCAAGAGTTAAAATGGCTAGATTTTATATTTTCTAACATTCAAGGAACAACCAATGTTTTTCCTTTGCTCAGTGTTTGGCGCCTAATGAAGCTCATCAACTAAAGTCTGGATAACATCTCCTCTCTCTCCTTTCTCAGCACCTTCTTCATCAGGCCATCAGGCCATCCAGCCTGACAAAGAGATCTGCAGACCTCAGAAAGAGCTTGTGGCTCACAATTTTGTGCCATTTTGGTTGGTCCTAACAAAGGTATTTTTGGATCTCACACTACAGCTCTTGGGAGTTGAAGGGAGTTGAAGTTGAAGGGAGGCTCGTGCCTCATTAGGGACTCTGGTCCTTGGCTTGTGTGGATCTTGACTGGGCCAAGAGACAAAGTCCATCTGTCTTTCTGCTTGTTCTCTGGCTTATTGACAGGACTTTGAAAAATTAATGAGGGAGAGAGGGACAGCCTGAGAAACCTAGCAACTCTTGAAAATCATGGATGAAGTTAATAGTTTTTAGGAGGGGACTGATGCTCATCAATGTGTTTTGCATTTAAATTAAGATTGGCGTTGCAGATGGGCCATACTTACACAGCTATCCAGTGTTATCTGAACGTCACTGAACTGGAGAATTGATTCAAAAAGCTTGTGCAGTGCAGTCCACCAGTACCACATCAGCAATGTACATGAATCCTGGAGATCAAACAGTAATTTCCAACCTTGCAATAGGCTGGGGGGAAAAATCTCCAGGAATGGCTTCCACCAGAGTTGGTTGCAAAGACGATCTGACATCAGTTGATCACTGATGGGCCATTTTCAACCACTGTGCCGTGGCACAATGGTCTGTTGTGGGAATTTGGGGGAGGTCATATATTAGTAGGGTCATTGGAGGATGTGAACCCCTGGCCAGCAGTGCGGTGTGCTTTGTCAATTGTCAGAAAAGTGATGGTGTTTCTTGACAATTTTAGCACCTTCTCAGGGTGCCATGAAATGAAAAAGGTTGAAAGTCGCTGCCTTAAGCCAACACACAGTTAGAACCAAGGGGCAGCTGATTCTGATTCAGGCTGGAATGATGGGACAAGTCAGAGAGAAGTCACTCCCAAAATTCCCACCCCACCCACAAATAAATCCAATGTCAATTCTTGAGAATCCTCTGCCAGAGGGTAGTTAACCTGCCCATGCCTTAGCTGAAGAGAGGTTAGAAGGATCCTCCCATGGGATCCTATCCCTTCCTTGGAACGTGCACTCTCCTTTCAGGTTCTCCAAATCTTCCAAGGTTGCAGGGTCTACCCCACAAATTGAGATCTGCTGGTGTGACTCAGAAGCTGGTTTCTATGCTCGAAGCATGCTTTTCAGTTAATGACGTCACCCATGGCTCTTCTGCATAACTTCAGCTTCCAAATTAACATGACTCAATCAAGGTGAGTCAGTGATTTGGGTGCCCAGATGGAACTAGAACCTTGAATTCTTCTGGCTTCTCTGTGCTGGAACCAGAAGGGCCGGGACCAGAATGTCCCCTCCGCCCACATAATGACTTGCCCTTAGCTAAGAAGCTGAATCCACCACCCACTGCGATTCTTAAATCATCTTCACCTCTCTATGGAGGTGGGGGTGCTAGGTGTATGCAATGATAGCTCGCCCCATCGCATGTCTTTGCAAAGGACAGCCACTCAAAGTGTGGGAGAGGAAAGAGGCAAAGCTGAAGCGAGGAGACGGGGCTGCGTGGGATGGCATGTGCGTGCATGTGTCAGACAACGGGAGTGACGCAAAAAACAATGCACATCCTCTCTTTGCAGTTGTGGCAACGAAAGTGGGATGGTACAGGAACTGTGGTTACCTTGATCTTGCTGCTCTGAGGCAGCCGGGAACCCAGAACAACAGTAAATCATTTGTACAGAGAAAGGAACTGAGGCAGGCTGGGAGGGTGAGGAGAGGTCCATGACAATAGGACTCATGACATATTTACTCCCCACGTTTCGTCCAAGGGAGTGTACAATGTCCATCCCTTCTTCCTACAACAACCTTGAGATGTAGACCGAGCTGAAAGAGAATGACTGAGTGTAGATCAACCCAGTAAACCAGGATTGGAACCCTTGTTTTCCACTCTAAGCCCATATGAACCTGCGTACAGATTTAAGTTTCAGAGAAAGCCTGGTCTCCGTGCTTTGTGGGGAAAGGTAGGGGGGATTTAATGAAATCAGGGCCAGCCCATCTGGGTGGTTGATGTGGGTGGCGTGTGTATGGATTGCCTTTGTCTGCCATCTTTCATTGTTCCTTCTCCCAGGCCCTGGAGTGGAAAGGAAGAGGAGAATAGAGTAGAAAAGGAAGTCTGGAGGATTGTGGATGAGAGCATTAGGCATGTAAAGGGGGGGGGAGTCTTCTTCTTCTTCTTCCCTCTGCCCCACCACTTCCACCAAATCTCCAGGAAGAACACATATTCAAGTTTAGTTTCAGTCAAAGTTGGCTTCCCCAATTTTTCAAAGGTTGGGAGTCTGTATCACCAGGCTATGCCTTGTGACATAACTAGGTAAATACTATAGTTATGCATTTGGCCTGGCAACCAGTCAGGTTTTGGGATGAATTTGGCCTGGCAATCAGTCAGGTGCCATCTAAAGGGCACCAGTTCCCTCTAAGGCAGGGGTGCTCAATAGGTGGATCGTGATCTACCGGTAGATCGCGAGGCAAAATGAGTAGATCGCGGAGTGCTGACCCCCCCTTCAGGTGCCTCTGGGAGGAAACGCCGGGAGTAAGGCCCATTGTACTCAATGGGGCTTACTCCCAGGTAAGTGTGGCTAGGATTGCAGCCTCACAGCCTAATCCTAGGCATGTCTACTCAGGAGTAAGTCCTGTTATACTCAGTGGGGCTCAAAGTACACCAACATACATTGTACACATAAATGTTATATGTTATGATGGCGCGAACATTGTAAAAAAAACTCTGGTAGATCTCCGGGCCTTGCTGGGTTTCAAAGTAGCTCTCGAGCCAAAAAAGTGTGAGCACCCCTGCTCTAAGGGGTCTGCGTTGCTGCACGGACCCCTTTCATGGGCTGCACAGCAGTGTGGTGGCACCTCCGAACACTCCACAGTGAGGTCATATGTCATCAGTGGACTTCCCTGAGAGCTAAGCTCCGCTGTGCAGCTTAGAGGGAACATTGCTAGAGCTTAAGCATTCTTTTCAGCCAGAAAGTGCCACCAAGCCAGAATCCAAGCCAAAAACCATACCGTCCCGATGGGGAAAAAAATTTTCAGGACTAGCTTCAGTCCAGATTTGCAGCCTTAGGTGTAGGGGTTTGGCTTGTTAAACCTTCCTCCTTCCCCCGAATCTTTAAAAAGAGTTTCTAAGCAGGCTCAGTATTTTTTCTCACCTTAAATTGCTATTGCTGCACTCATTTTAAGGAGAAAAGGGTTGCAAGGGAAAGGGTTTGATGTTACTTTGAATGAAATGCATCTATGCTGGTTCAAAGTATCTGAACCGGTTGTCAAAGTTATAGTGCAATCCTAAGGTTGACTTAGTCCCTTGCGCCAGCCTAGGAGGCTCACGAACATGCTGTAAAGCACGTTTGCGCCTCCTCGGGAGCAAGCCGCGCCAGCACACAGAGATACGCTAGCACATAGAGACCATCCAGCTTCCGTGGCGGCTTGCAGGGCAACACTTGGCCAATGCAAGGTTCTGGGGTGGGCGGGGAAGTGGTTGGGGAGCAGGAGACAGGGCTTCAAGCCGCTCCACTTTCCTCTGACTTCAGGAGGTGGTGCAAGTCCGAGGAGACTCATAGGGGCTGCTGTGACTTACCTTACCTTCCCCTAGAGTTTTCCCTTACCTTCAGCTAAGCCACTGTGGAACCCGATCTTGCACTGGAAACAGCGCAAGATACAGTTGTACCCTTAGTGTTTGAACCAAAAAGTTAAAAGAAAAAAAATGGTGAACCAGGATTGGAGCAGAACCCAAACTTTCATGGTTTGACCCCCTGATTTCAGCACTGCATATAAGGGATGGATAAAAGTCAGAAAACTGGCCATGCCATTTGCCATCATGTGACAAGGGGTAACAGTTCCAAGCCAATGGAGATGCAAGTTTGTTGAGGATCAAGCATTCCAATGGTATTTTCCTTCTTTCGAGACGTGTGGGGCTTTCAGGAAACCTTTCCCAGCATGTTGAAAACAGCATTAAATCCTCTCTCAGGATTTGAGCTGGCATGACTGAGGGCCCAGGTCTTGCTAAGCCTCAACACCAACCCCTTGCAAATTAAGAGATTTGAAAATGCATTTGAGAAAGCGTTGGCTGGGGGAGGGGTGTGTCCTTTGATTTGCTTTCCTGTTTGGAGGCCTTTGGAATACCTTGTGACATTTCGAATAACACCGCTGACAATGGGGGAACGGTTGCAGTTCAGAGGTAGTGCGCCTGTGAGTGCAAAGGTCGTAAATTCTAATCCTGGCAACTCCAGGTAGGGCTGGGGAAGTCTCCTGTCTGAAACCCTGGAGAACTGCTGCAGGTGGGGGTCAACAATGCGGAACTAGAAGGGCCAATGGTCTGATGGACCAATGGTCTAAGGCAGCTTCATAGATTCATACTGGCTTTTTCTCTTGTTTGGCATCCTTGCCATTAGCCAGCCCCTGAGTCTATCTGCAGTTCCTCCTGCAGATCTATTTCAGATCTACTGGAAGGAAGGTGTTTGAACCTTGACTGTATTCAAGACTGGCCCATCCATGAGGCCAGCTGGGGCAATCGCCTCAGGCAGCAGGTTGGCAGGGGACACCCAGCTCTGAATGCCCTACTATGTTGGCAACCTTCAGTCTCGAAAGACTATGGTATCGCACTCTGAAAGGTGGTTCTGGAACAGCGTCTAGTGTGGCTGAAAAGGCCGATTCGGGAGTGACAATCCCTTCCACACTGGGAGCAAGTGCAGTCTGTCCCTGGCCTGTCTCCCTGGCTATGGGCCTTCCTTCCTTGCCTCTTTGCCTCAGACTGTTGGCAAAGTGTCTCTTCAAACTGGGAAAGGCCATGCTGCACAGCCTGCCTCCAAGCGGGCCGCTTGGAGGCCAGGGTTTCCCACCTGTTGAGGTCCACTCCTAAGGCCTTCAGATCCCTCTTGCAGATGTCCTTGTATCGCAGCTGTGGTCTACCTGTAGGGCGCTTTCCTTGCATGAGTTCTCCATAGAGGAGATCCTTTGGGATCTGGCCATCCTCCAATTGCCTCAATTCCTCCCCCTCCTCCCACTCCTGAATTGGAAAAGGAAGAGGGAGAATGAGCTGAAGACAAAGTGCGTAGGAGAGTGGTGGGCTACAGTGTCAAAGCTCTGTCCCCCCTCTTCTTTTTCCAATCCATGGAGCAGGAGGGTCAGAGGCTGGCACATCACCAAGAAAGGGAGGCAGCATTTGGCATGCAACCTCAAGTATTCTGAAGTCTTGGGCCAGCCCTGACAAAAATACTGACCAACGGGAGCCAGATGAGAGTGGCCCCAAATACTCCAGCTTGATCCAGGTCACAATCCTGACCCAAGCTCCCTTGCTGACTGAGGTTCCATAGGCGCGCATTGAAAACCTTTTCTGTGCTGTGGCACCAGCACTCTCAAATGCCCTCACTATCAAGATCTAGATGGCTTCATTATTATATGCCTTCTAGTATTTGAGGAAGACCTGGCTCTTCAGATGGGTCTTTGGGAGTACTTGAACCGAGAATCTCTCCCGACTGCTCATTGTGAGCCCAAGCCTATGCTTGTCTACTCAGAAGTAAGTGCCATTATAGTTAATGGGGCTTACTTCCAGATAAGTGTGGATAGGATTGTAGCCTCTGTCAGTGTTTTTGATATGAGAAAGAAAGAAAGAAAGAAAGAAAGAAAGAAAGAAGAAAGAAAGAAAGAAAGAAAGAAAGAAAGAAAGAAAGAAAGAAAGAAAGAAAGAAAAGGTGTATTGTACCCCTGTACAATTTAACTGTACACTGCTTGGGAGACTATGTTGTCCAAAAACGATGACAGTGATAATCATGATTGTGATTCGAATGTGGGAAACCCTGGCCTCTGAGCGGCCCGCTTGGAGGCAGGCTGTGCAGCATGGCCTTTCCCAGTTTGAAGAGACACTTGTCCCACAGTCTGAGGCAAAGAGGCAAGGAAGGAAGGCCCATAGCCAGGGAGACAGACCAGGGACAGACTGCACTTGCTCCCGGTGTGGAAGGGATTGTCACTCCCGGATTGGCCTTTTCAGCCACACTAGACGCTGTGCCAGAACCACCTTTCAGAGCGCGATACCATAGTCTTTCGAGACTGAAGGTTGCCAATACAATACAATACGATTCGAATAGCATACATTTTATGACAATATCTGTGAATATCCCAGGGAAGGACCCAATATTCAACAGGTCAAGTCCAGCCATCAACTTCTGGTGGGCTGTGCATATTTTTCTATTTTTCTATTTTTATAATTTGATGCCACTGCATGGTAGCTTGTGAGCTGCTTAAGTACCCACCCTGTTGCTGCATCAGTTCATTCTGCTCTTGCCTTCACCCTTCCCCAGCATTCCAGGAGCCAAATGCCCTCAAGGGCAGTGTGGAGTAAGAGCTGACAGTCAATTTCACCACCCGCAGCTGCAGCTCCAGGTGGCACCTCCCATTCCCATGTCCATTCGAAGGACTGGTTTGCTCGACAGGATCCTATTGATGAAGCTTGGCAAAAGGTACTGGTTTTTTGGAGGTTGAGTTTAGGACTCCTTCCTTATCTTTCCCTTCTGATCTGGGTCCCTTGGCTTGACTGGATTCTTTTGTGGGCAGACTCAGACTTTCCACCAGACTTCAAATCAGACTTAACCCTAGTGTGGATAATAGGCCTGGTATACATAGAACTCAAGGGTGGCATTTGGAGTCCACCAGGCTGGTCAATGACTAAGAAGGACCCACAGCCGTCAAAGGGCCCACCCACCTAATTTGGCCCCCTGAATCCCCAAGGTGCAAGCTGGTCGAAAGACTGTGCTGCCCCGCTGCCCAGCACCCTTATCAACAGCTAGGAGCGTTGACGAGCGTCCCTTTCTTAATTGTGTAGCCTCTAGCACAGCGTTTCTCAAACTGTGGGACTGGACCCACAAGCTGAATCATGAGCCAATTTCACGTGGGTCGTGTAACACCTAGTTCAGCCACCATTGAAAAGATAGAGCTGAAAAGACAGGGTCCAGAGCTCCTGGGCACGGCGGGCTCTCCCTGGTGGGGGAGAGGCATGGTTCTTTGCCCTGAATAGGTGGGGAGGTGGGACACTGGAAAGGGGGGAGGGCTGTGTGGTTAGAGAAGGACCCAAATCTGTGTTCTTCTTTAACTCCCAAGCAGGAATGTTTGAATGCCAAACTATGCAAAATAACAGCACAAGCGCACTGTGTAACGAGACCTTTGGCTGATCGTGGCTCAGGTTTGGAGCCTCAATGGATGATGATGTCACTTCCTGTCATGACATCACTTCCAGGTTAATGACATTGCTTCTGGTGGATCTTGACAGATTGTCATTCCAAAAAGTAGCTAACAAGCATGAGGACCACTTGCTCTTGCAGATGTTCCCCTGAGCCAGCGAGCTTCTCCTTCTCCCACCCTTTCCACTGACCAGTCAGTTTTCTTGCCAGAGCCTCTGCAAGAACATAGGCTATCAATTGGCTACCAAGGAGAGCAGGAGAAGGAACAGCTACCCCCTCTAAAGGTTTCAGCAACAGGAGGCGCCAATAGGAGTGAGATGTGGCAGTGGCTTCTCTTCTTCTTGCCCTCGGGAGAGAAAACAGCTACTGTCACAGATTCCCCCCCCCCCCCATTCACCAATAGGGGGGATCCACTCCAGGTGGGCCAGGTGAGGGCTCTGCCTCCAGCGACCACCACAGTTGAGAGATGCAGTTGAGAGAACATTGAAATGGTGTCCTTCAATCCAAAGGAAATCAGTGTGATTAATGCACTTAACCACATGCAGGTCCCATTGATTTGCAAGTGGAGATGTGCTTTGTTTGTGCTGGATGACAAGACACTGATGTTTTACTTTGCTTTGTTTGGAGGTTGGTGCTTTGTTTTTGCTTTTGTCTTTTTTCTTTTTTTTTTTTCTTTCCTGAGTAGCAGTTTCCTTTCAGGCACATTTTCTCTGTGTCTGTGCAAGTGTTTGTTGTATAGCAGGCAGCTGGGGTGGCCCAGAGCCTTCAGACGCTGTGGTTTTTATCACTGAAACACTTTTGGACACCCACTGCACTTGGCACCCTGGTTTGACCCTTGGGAGGCCTGAGTTCAAGTTGCCGCTTGATTGCAAAGGGGAGAGTCTGTAGCTCAGTGGGGCAGCTCCTGCTTTGCATGTAAAGGGTCCCAAGTTTGATCCCTGGTATTCTCAGGTAGGGCTGGGAGAGACCTCTCTCTGAAACCCTAGAGCAGGGCCAACTCCACTGTGCAAGAGAGTAGAGCAAGCTGTCTGAGGGGCTGACTGTGATCCAGCTCTCAAAGGGCTGAACAGCATAGGAAGGGCCCAATTCTGTCCAACTTTTTAGCACTGATGCTTCCACAATGCAGCCCCGAGAAAATGGAACAAAACATTCCCTTACTTTGGGGAGGCCTCCATGACTGCCCCACCACCACCGCAGGATGCAGCACACACCCCGTTGGTACAGCTCCAAAGAGATGTACAATGGCATCAGGCAGCTTTTGCGCATTCCCTGCCTTCCTTTTCTGTAAGGAAAAGGGGCAGGTGTTTTTAAAGAACGACAGACTGGGGGGGGGAAGGTGTCACTTTAATTTTAAAAAAGGGGGGTGTCATTTGGTGCTGTGCAGAAAAAAATATCTTGGGCTATCACTGCTGCCAGTTATTGTAGACCAGAGAAGTCAAACTTGTTTCACACTTGTTAGCATTCATGGTGCCCTACTGAGGGCCAGAAGTGACATCATTAAGCAGATGATGAAACCAGAAATCAGCACTTTGTTCTTGCATAGAAACTCATAGCTGCAAATGACAGAAGAGAAAAAGGTGCAAATCTTGTTCATATTTTCAAGATATGAGAGAGCCCAATTATCATGCTGGGAGAGCCCAGTTATATTGGGGGCTGGATAAATGGTTTCCGGGGGCCACATTCAGCCCACGGGCCTTATGCTTAATACCTCTGTTATAGGCAGCGCTTTCCACATGCGCTGCCTCCGACGCATCCTCGGCATCACCTGGCAGGACAAAGTTCCAAACAACACAGTCCTGGAACGTGCTGGAATCCCTAGCATGTATTCACTGCTGAAACAGAGACGCCTGCGTTGGCTCAGTCATGTCGTGAGAATGGATGATGGCCGGATCCCAAAGGATCTCCTCTATGGAGAACTCGTGCAAGGAAAGCGCCCTACAGGTAGACCACAGCTGCGATACAAGGACGTCTGCAAGAGGGATCTGAAGGCCTTAGGGATGGACCTCAACAAGTGGGAAACCCTGGCCTCTGAGCGGCCCGCTTGGAGGCAGGCTGTGCAGCATGACCTTTCCCAGTTTGAAGAGACACTTGGCCAACAGTCTGAGGCTAAGAGGCAAAGGAAGGCCCACAGCCAGGGAGACAGACCAGGGACAGACTGCACTTGCTCCCGGTGTGGAAGGGATTGTCACTCCCGAATCGGCCTTTTCAGCCACACTAGACGCTGTGCCAGAACCACCTTTCAGAGCGCGATACCAGAGTCTTTCGAGACTGAAGGTTGCCAATACAAAGACAGGACAGGTCTAGATGGATCAATAGTCTGACTCAGCTTAAAACAGCTTCGACTGTGAACTCTCCAGGTCGCCTTGTGCAAACCGCTGCCTCTCAGGCTCACGCTGTCACATGGGCAAATTGACCTACCTTTGAGGGGAGAAGCAGAGATAAGGATCGTAAAAGAACCCTGCGTGATTAATAAGACATATTCCCAGAAGTTCACAGAGACAAGCAGGAGTGTGCACTCAGCCACCTACACACACCCAGCTGTACAGCTGCCTTGTGCTGGTTGTGAAACAACTCTTTAGAGATGTCACAAGTCAGCCTGGAGCGTCCCAAGACCAGGCAGTGATATGTCATGGTGCAAAGAAAAAAAAAGAAAATGAAAAACAGACCAAGAGGGAAAAGAACATCAAAGCAATTTCACAGTGGGAAAGACTACCGGTCCAATTAATTGAAATCGAATTCTTATTAGCTGAGACATACACCCGGAGAGGTAAGCCCCAAGACCTCTCAATGTCTGCAGCAGGATGCCAAATGCCGCTCCCTTGCCCTGCGGCACATTAGCCATTGGCTGTTTTCCCTTCTCCCTATTCCCAGAATTCAAAAAAGGAGAGATGGCGCGGAACAGGAAGTGTGGATAAGAAGAGAGTGGTGGGCTAGAGCGTCTCCCATTCTTTCTCCTGCACCTTGAATTCAAAAAGGAGAAGCTCTAGCCCACCACTTTCCTTTCTGCCACACTTCTGCTTTCACTCCATTCCCCCTTCTCTTTTTTGAATCCAGGGACAACTCAATGTGCTTTATAGTGCTTACTGCATGTGTGCCAGCTTATCCAGGGAAGTCCCTGTTTTCTGGAACCTGTCCCTACAAAAATAATGCCTTCTCCTTGTTAAACCGTTGGCGCGAACGGTTATAGTTGTCATTCCAGTGTGTTTCGTTTCCTCCTCCAGCAGTTTCTAGTGTGAGATATCAGAAGGAGTTCAGGTAGGTGAGATGGCTGTAGGCATCTTATCTCAAATACTCATGCCCGAATATGGTTGGATGATTATTCCCCAGTGAGAGCAAGTAGGAGGTAAAATCT
The DNA here is from genome assembly GCF_035046505.1 of Tiliqua scincoides. Classification (NCBI taxonomy): domain Eukaryota; kingdom Metazoa; phylum Chordata; class Lepidosauria; order Squamata; family Scincidae; genus Tiliqua; species Tiliqua scincoides. The sequence goes on along the minus strand of NC_089830.1, from coordinate 16,411,599 downwards.
ATGTGAATGAAATATTCATCAGTAATTGGGAAAGGTGAACCCCCAACAAGGGGACAGGGCAGAAGCCTGCCTGCCTGTCCATGCACACTTATGCCCATACATTACTGGCACCAGGCTTCAGAAGCCTTTGAACAAAGTCCTGCACTGAGCCCACCCTCAGGTTCAAATGACATTGGGTGCAACTATTGCCACCAGGACTAGAGATTCAGTGATTGACCTGGCCGGGTAGGCCAGCTGACAGGTGCAGAGCCTTGGCCAAGTGCCCAACCTGGCCAACTCTTAATCCCATCCATGTGCGCGTGCGTGCATAGAACAGCAGTTTTGCATGCAACAGAGTTAGAGGCACAGAGAGAGAAAGAGAGAACTGCGTGCTGACTGAAGGCACCATAGACATTCAGGGACTCTGTCTGGAAACCTGATGCAGGCTAGCAGGTCTGCTACCTGCCATCACTGATGCTTACTTGGGGGTGCAGCATTGGCCCCAGAAGGGTTCAGTCTTTGGCTGCAATTCTAACCTCACTTTCCTGGGAGTTTTTGGTTGGCAACCTTCAGTCTCGAAAGACTATGGTAGAAGCCTACAGCACCGGGTATTCCCAAGCGATCTCCCATCCAAGTACTAACCAGGCCTGACCCTGCTTAGCTTCCAAGATCATGGTAGAAGCCTACAGCACCTGGTATTCCCAGGCGGTCTCCCATCCAAGTACTAACCAGGCCTGACCCTGCTAAGCTTCCGAGATCATGGTAGAAGCCTACAGCACCGGGTATTCCCAAGCGATCTCCCATCCAAGTACTAACCAGGCCTGACCCTGCTTAGCTTCCGAGATCATGGTAGAAGCCTCCAGCACCGGGTATTCCCAGGCGGTCTCCCATCCAAGTACTAACCAGGCCTGACCCTGCTTAGCTTCCGAGATCAGATGAGATTGGGCATGTGCAGGGTAACAGAGTAAGTTCCACTGAACACAACAGGACTTACTTCTGAGTAGACCTGCTTAGGATTGTGCCCTTTGCCTTATCCAGGTAGGGCTAGGAAGGACCCTTGGCTGAAACTTGGGAGAGCCAGTCAGTGTAGGCAATGCTGAGCAAGGTAGCTCAATGGTCTGGCTCAGAAAAGAACTTCCTTTGTTTTTTCTTCTTCTTGCATATTTGAAAATAAAGCAAATGATGGGTCGGGGAATGCTATGTCTCCAGTGCTGTCTTTTCCAAAAGAAACCTGGATAATACTTCCCCTGGAACTTTTTTCTACATGGGGACCATGCAAGGGTTGACACTATGGCTTTGATGGCCTAAATGCCGGGGTTCCAAAGCAGTGCAACAGCAGACACCCCCCCCTTTCTTTCTCATTACCCCTTCCATGGTCCTTCTCCAACTTCAAAGCAGCTTCCACTTTAAATATAACAGGAAGCACCCCTGGGGATTCTCACAGATCATCACAACCTTTTTGCTCCTGGCAGTGATGCATCTATACAGGTGTCTGCTTCGAAGCCCCTCTACCCAACTGAAAAGCAGTCTGGTTTAGTGTAACATGTGGGAGATATTAAGTGGGGCTGGCAGGGGAGAGAGAGTCCTACAGGGGTGCATGTCATACTGGCTGGGAAACTGAAGCAAAACACCAGCAAAAGCCCCCTTCCCCCCCCCCGGGCAGGAGCTGATCCTGCTCCTATGTACATAATTGCGGAATATGAGGATCATGATTGATGGCAAACAGCGGAAACGCTCCCCTGAAAGCACCTGGCTCAAACACAGAACTTTCAAGAGAAATCCGTGAATGCCCCAGGACTGATTTCATACACAACAGTGTGACTTTAAAGACAGGCGTGGGTACAAGTGGCCGTGGCCAGCCCAAGACCTCCTGGCATCTGAGGCCCTGTGCAAAATGCTGCCCCCTTTTAGCCAGTCATGCACCAGTCACCAGTTCCACTTCCACCACTGCTTGTCCTCCTGCCCCCGGGATTCCAAGAGAAACAAGGGAGCAGAACAGCCCATGGGGCAGGAGAGCGGAGGCGAGAGTGACTCTGATTTATGAGGTTCTGTGGGAGTCCCCATAAGCTAAGCATTGGATGAAAGATTTGGGTTTAAGGTGTTGGGCGGTTGAAGGGGGAGGACCTGCTGCCCAGTGCCGCAGTTCGAGGTTCTTCTCCGCTTCACGCAACACCGGATTCATTTGTCTGTATAGTTCAGTGCCCAACTGCAGGGGCAGGAGGGGATATCCTGATCTCTTGGCGGCTGAGGTGGCATGCCAAACACTGCCCCCTTACCCAACAATGTGCCAGCCTCTGCTCCTCCCACTCTCCAATGCTCTAGCTCCAACAATCTCCCCCACATTTCCTTTTCTTCCTTGCTCCTCCTCTCCCTTTTCCATTTTAGGGAGTGGAAGGAGAAGGCAGAGCAAAGTGGGCAGACAGAGACTGGCACACACACACACCCGCCACCAATCTGCTGCCCGAAGCAATTGTTTCAGTTGGCCTCATGGATTGACCAGCCCTGCCCTACTGTCTCCTGCCCCCTTCCCCAGAGTACCTAGCATGTTGCTATAACTACCATCTTCATCAGTTGCAGCCACTGAAAAGTCACCATGCTTGCCACACACAGAGTGCTTTAGAGAACAGAACCCATGACATTCCCTTGCCCCTGTTATCTCTCCTGCCTGCGATCTTTCCTGTGCCCCTTTGGTCACTGGTCATCTTCCTAGAACGGGGTCACGTACAGCACACTGTGTCATTTCAAAGATATTTGGAGTGGCAGAGAACTGTGGGTTCTTTTGTTTTTGTTTTACTCTGTCCCTCAGGATGGTGTGAAGCAGTTGGGTTTGTGTGCATGGATGACTCATGTTTTGTGGCTAGCATTTCCTGCCAGTTGGCTGGAAGGAGACTCCACTGACACAAAGACACACACACAGCCACAGTGGGGAGAGAATGGTTGTGATCCCATATAACTCTTCTCGAATGCACTTGTATCCTGGAGCTGGGTTCTAAATGATCACACCGTTTGGCATGTATCCTGGCACCATTTCAAGACTTCCAGCTCACAAACCTCTGAATGCAGATTATGTCCTACATTAGTGAGCTGGGAAACTGGATCCCTGGGAGCAGAGAATGGTTCACTAGCGCATAACCCTGTATGGAATAAAGAGATGCTTGCTTGCTTGCTCACTCTGTCCCTAAGTATGATACACATGGAGCTTTTTGGCTGCCTCTCCTCTACGGTTAGTGTGGGCTACATTCACAAGGGCACTGATTTGCTAGAGACATGGTACAGCCACACATTTCAGGGCCAGGCCAGAGAAGTAGACACATGGTCAAAGAAATGGCTACGATTCATCCATTTCACATGATATTTGAAACCAGGACCCAATTTTTGGTGGGCCATGAAATTGACAAGGCAGATTCGGCTGTGTGCATCAAGGGTTAAACAAACTGCTACTGGTGGGGGGAGCTCTGCTGCCCAATCACCACTATAGCCACAAAGGCTTGAGTGGCTGGTAAAGTGAAAATTCTTTTTTAGGTGAGTCTGGATGCTAAAAACAGAAGAGAGACAACAGAGGGAGGGAAAGGGGATGGAGCCCAGGACAAGGGAATGGTGACTATTCAGAATGTCTCACTGATGGGTGGTGCAACAGTCAGAGCGTTGGACTTGTGGTTGGGGAGTTGGATTCAACACCCTGCTCAGTCACAACCTTCACTGGGTGATCCTGGGCCAATCTGTGCCAGCTTACCTCAGAGGGTTGTTGTGAACGTGTCCAACGCACTCCTGCATGTCTGAATTTTAGGGGAAGACCACCTGAAGTGGATCACATTCCCCTGCAATTCCAAATTGTAAGGAAAACCTGTAGCAACAGACAGACCAACACACCCCAGCAACTGCAGGTTGTAGGGAAGGTCACATAACGGTGAGCCGGTGACCTGAGGTGGTGGGCAAGGCTGTAAGAACGTAAGAAGTGCCCTGCTGGATCAGGTCAAAGACCCACGTAGTCCAGCTACCTGTATCTCACAGTGGCCCACCAGAAGCCTCTGGGAGCACACAAGACAACAAGAGACCTGGGCCCTTGTGCCACTTGCTGGCATTGGCATTCTGAGGTAGCCTACTTCTCAAGCCAGAAGGTTGTGTGTATCCTGGCTTGTAACATGCGGTGATGAACTTTTCCTCCAGAAATCTGTCCAATCCCTCTTTTAAGGCGTCTAGGGCAGACTCCCGATTGCAGGGAAAGGTGGCCAGAAGTGGTGGGCACTGGGCCTTCAGGAAAAGCACCATGCCCAGCACTGATCACAAGAAACTTTGAGGCGCCCCGACAAACTTCCAAAGCACCCCAGGGTGGGGGGGGCACCCTGAAACACCAGCTCATCTCAGAAAAGGTTTTGCTTTTGAGTGACGGGCCTCGATCCGAAGAAACATGGCCAAAAGGCTTCTTCATTTCCTGCCACGCCGATGATTTCCCCCTCAAATCCACTGCGCTGGAAAAACAGGGGTGGGAGCAAAGGGTTGGGGGGGGGAACCGTGCAAGGCTGGAGGGTGCGAGGCTGTGGGGTGGGGGGTGTTTGTGCAACGCTCCAGCAGCCTGGCTTGGCTTTTATTCTCCCAGATCAGGCCTGAAGACTCTTACGCTGAAGCCTCCCCCCACCTGTTTCCCCCCACCCTTTTGTGCTGAAAGGGGGGGAGAGAGAAATTAATGCAAACTTGCTTTAAATGAGCAAAAACCCTGACACAGAACAACTCTGGCCGGCTGCTGCTGCCGCTGCCGCTGGTGGGTCTTGGCAGCCTCTGGAAACTGATGCAATCAGCCGTGATTAACAGTGGGGAGAGGCCTGGCTTGACAGCACTCCCCCACCTGTGTTTGCCATTGTGTTCCTGTGAGCTGCTTGCAGGTGTCTGCTGGCGCCAGGCTGTCTGAGCTCCAGTCCCGGCTCCTTCCCCCGCCCCTCCCTGCCGGCTGGATCTCTGCCTCTCCGCTTCCACGTCCATTCAGCTCTCCCTCTCTCTCTCCCTCGCACGCCGCGAGCAAGCCCCAAGCAGCCAAGAGAGAGAGAGAGAGAGAGTGGCAGCCTCTCCAGCACTGCAGAGCCTCCTTCCAAAGGCCATCCAGGACTCCTGGAATGTGAAATGCAGAAAGAGAGAGAGAGAGAGAGAGAGAAAGAAAGAAAGAGTGAAAGAAAGAAAGAGAGAGAGAGAGAAGAGAAAGGAAGAGAGAAAGAGAGAGAGAGAGAGAGAGAGAGAGAGAGAGAAAGAGCGAGAGAGAAAGAGTGAAAGAAAGAGAGAGAGAGAAAGAGTGAAAGAAAGAAAAAGAGAAAGAAAGAGAGAAAGAGTGAAAGAAAGAGAGAGCGAGAGAGGAAGGAAGAGAGAAAGAGAGAGAGAAAGAGTGAAAGAAAGTGAAAGAAAGAAAGAGAGTGAAAGAGAGAAAGAGAGAGAGAGAAAGGAAAAGAGAGAGAGAAAGGAAGAGAGAAAGAGAGAGAGAGAAAGAGTGAAAGAAAGAGAGAGAAAGGAAAAGAGAGAGAGAAAGAAAGAGTGAGAGAAAGAGAGAGAAAGGAAGAGAGAAAGAGAGAGAGAAAGAAAGAGAGGGAGAGAGAGAAAGAAAGAAAGGAAAAGAGAGAGAGAGAAAGAAAGAGAGAAAAAGAAAGAGAGAGAGAGAGAAAGAAAATGCCTGATTTTTTTCACTTTGCAATGGGGGGGGGGATGAATGCAGGGCCATCTTCCCTTTGGTCCTCTTCCCCCCCCCATTTTTATTATTTTTTTCCTCTTGATCAGGCCAAGGGAATTGTGTGAGTGTGAAATAAGTGAACAGATTGAAGTGTCTCTCTTCCCCCCCTTCCCTTTCCCTTCCCATCAGATCTTTTTAGAGAGGAAGGAAAAACTTCAGGGTGCATCCATTTTCCACGTGCATCAGGATCTGTTTAATCGCTTTGAGGAAAGGGGGGGGATGTGACTGAGCCCTGCCCTTAAGTGATTTTTTAAAATCATTTCCAAGAAAATCAAAAAGGGGGGTTAAGTAAAAAGAAGGTTGCCAACACTTTTTTTTTTCTTGGCAGCGCTCCTGTGCCTTTAGCACAGCTGCATAAGCAGAACTCTCAACCTGGGGCATTCTCCCCACTGTTGCACCTCTCCCTGTGTACAGCACAGAGGCCATCACTTGAGGAACTGGAGACCAGACAGGGCAACCTGAGTGAAACAGAACTGAATCACTGTTATTAAAAAGGAAAAAATAGCTGTCCATCTGTAACGAAAAATAGTATTGTACACAGTATGTTCATATTTTTTTTTAAAGTTTTCTGTCAACTCCAGAAGATGCTCAGACTGCATTAGAAGTTGGAGATGTTGGCATGCCCTGCCCGGAACTCTTATCTCTCTGAATGCCGTTGCTGTTGACACACAGAGGACACTCTCAAGGCCTCTGAAGCTCATAGAACACAGAAAAGACACCCTCTCTCAGATGGAACTATTCTTTATCATGTATACAGCACTTTCACTTAGCAAAGCAGGCTTGCATTCCACAACAACCTTGTTAAGTAGGCCTGCATGACTCCCAGTTCACAGATGGAGGACTGAAGGAGGCTCCTCAGATCCACAAATTGTGTGTTTGAAGTTTAGGGCTAAATGAGTTGTGGATGAGAATAAACCTGGTGGTTTAAATCCCAGCCTTCAAGAATTATGTCTATTGTGGGTGGATGGGGGTGTGTGTGTCTAACTGATACAGCAAGAGTCAGGGCAGTAGGGGGTCCTAAACTGTCCCCCATTCATAGCATTCAGCCCCATAGTCTTCTCAACTCCTCCCCCTAGGAGCTTTTCTCTCTAACCAAGCTCTAAGATTGGAAGCTCAGTCTGGGGTGGCGGGGGGAGAGGCTGTGGGAAGGTAAGCAGTCAGTGCAGGGAGAGTTCAGCACATGCATGAACCACACAGGCACATACACACTTCCTCTGTGTGTCCTTTTTGCTTTAAAAATCAGACCCCACTTTACTGGGACAGCCTTGGATTTAAACAAGTGGATTCACCACCATCACAACTAACTTGCCCCATCTATTGGGAGTTTTTCCTCCATGCCACCCCAAGTCCTACTCTGTAGTAGTCCAGTAGGAGGGACAGTAGTCCAGTAGGAGAGCTCAGTTGCTGCCTACAGAAGGTTACAGGAATTCCTGAAATCACCTAGTAGGGGTGGGAATATCCATCTGATATCCTGAAGAGCTACTGCCCGTCCGTGCTGGCTATACTGAATGGACTGGCTCAGTTCGGCAGCTTCATATGTTTCTAGTTCTAAGGTTTGGGGTGTGGGAAAATACATCTGAGCAGCAGAGTAACAAGGGTGGAGCCTGAGGGGCATCTGCCACAGGTGCTACACTAAAGAGGGGGTGCAATTTTTTTTAGAAAGGAAAGAAAAAGTCAGATGCTTTTGTGTCCCAGCTGCGCAGTGGAGACTCCTAGGTGGGTGGCCGACAAGCTGGAGATCCACGAGAGGTTGTTTTTCCGACACACCACAGCCTCTGACAGTATTCCGACACCTGCAGCACAGCAGACTTACCGGAGCCGGGCGAGGCGGCTGCTTTCACGGGCCAGGTGGTGGTGCAAGATGGAAGTGGGTTACAGCATCAAGTGACATCATGACATCACCACGCTTTGGGTATGCTTCTGCACACAAGACATGACCTTTTCAGTAGTGGCAGCCAGATTGTAAAGACTTGGCTGATGTCCCTTTCTGCTGGTAGGCAATAGGTCAAAGCTTGACTGTTCAGCATGTGTTGGACCTGGGCATCCCTTGAGCTCTGTATTCTATCTGTCTATTCCTGCTCTTTCTTCTGGCTTTCCTCACATAGTGCGTTCAGACATTTTATTGCCTTTTGTTTTAATGGATTTTCTTATTTGTGTTGGAACATGTTCCTTACCTGGAAAGTCAAAAGTGTCTGGGGTTGTTTGGCTTTTAGGGGGAAAGGCAGTCGAGGCGAGATACGATCAGTGTTTCTAAACTCATGGATGTTCTGGAGAGTGTGGAGGAAAAGAAGTGTTTATTTGTCCCTATCTCATCAACTTGGGGCCACCCAATGAAACCGTTTGGCAGTGAAGTCGGGACACGAAAAAGAGAGTACTTTGCACAATGCAAAATTAATTAATGAGATGTGCTGCCACAAGATGGGGTGATGACAACAGGCTGCAGGCCAAATGACACATTAATGAAGATCGCACAAGTATAGCCTGTTTTTATTTTCTTTTAAGTAAATTGCATGTAAAATGCTGCAAAACTGTGAAGGGCGTATGTTGGAGGGGTTTAGTGTATAGACCCAGCTGTGGTTCCTATCCAGATCTCACGCACAAAGCCCCCCCATCCCTGTATGCTATTTACAGTTTTTAAAAAGACTCATTTTTAGTCTAAGCTCATTTACTATAAATGGCATGTTGCAGGAGCGGGGAGGGATGACCTGCCATCAAGATACTAACTGTGGTAGGTTCAAGTCCATTTAACCCCCATCATCGTTTTGCAGTGTTTTACATAATTTCCCCCCCCCCAATGCTACTAAAACAGTGGTTCCTGAATTTCTTAGCACTGAGACCCACTTTTAAAACAACACTCTGTTGGGACCCACATAGCTTGGACAGACTTTTAAAAAGGAGATCTAGAAAGGAATAGTATTTATTTATCTGTAAAAATAACCTGAAAAAGACCCTAAAACAGGGGTGCTCACACTTTTTTGGCTCGAGAGCTACTTTGAAACCCAGCAAGGCCCGGAGATCTACCAGAGTTTTTTTTACAATGTTCGCGCCATCATAACATATAACATTTATGTGTACAATGTATGTTGGTGTACCTTGAGCCCCACTGAGTATAACAGGACTTACTCCTGAGTAGACATGCCTAGGATTAGGCTGTGAGGCTGCAATCCTAGCCACACTTACCTGGGAGTAAGCCCCATTGAGTACAATGGGCCTTACTCCCAGCGTTTCCTCCCAGAGGCACCTGAAGGGGGGGGGGTCGGCACTCCGCGATCTACTCATTTTGCCTCGCGATCTACCGGTAGATCGCGATCCACCTATTGAGCACCCCTGCCCTAAAACATTTATTTCCCTATATTTGCACATGCTTGCAAACTGCAGGAGCTGAGCTCTTTGCAGGGTAATTAGCAGCTAAGTATTTAATTTTTGAACAGCCTCAGGGCTTGAGGCAATTAGTTACCTGATCTTTCCAATACTGTCTGGCAGCCCACCAAAAATCTGGTCAGGACCCACCAGTGGGTCCTGACCCACAGTTTGGGAACCACTGTACAAAAAAGAAAAAAAGAAAAACGGGCCAAAGTTCTGCTGCCTTGTGATGTGTAGTTTGCCCCTTAGGTGGCATGAAAAGGGGGTGACTTGCAGCACTTCTGAAAACATCTTCTGGCCAACAGTGCTCCACCGTGCTGCAGAGGCAGTGCACAGCTCCCAGAAGTGACTGGCAATGTCATCTTTGCCAGTTACTTCCGAGTTTGGAGGCATGTGGAGGCCTACAGATGTAGGTAAGAAGCTTAGGGCAGGTGGGAGAGCCCTTCAGAGCGCACAGAACCTCTGGCCTGTGTGCCACTCCTCCTACCGTCATTTGCAAGTGTCCTGTGCGGTCTTGCTGCCGGTAAGTGGGTGGCCTGCTTTGCCGCAGAGAGTGCCTTGTGAAGCTTCATGATGCCCAGTTTGGGAACCTCTGGGGGGTGAGGAACATCAGTGGAGGAGAGTTTGTCACTTCCTGTTGACAACGAGGATGAAATGGAACTTCCATGTTCAGGCACATGCTGTGGCGTCCCAGTTTGGCATGGCAGGTGAGGAAAACAACAGAGGAGGACTATCATCTTCACCTCCTGCTCCAGCTTCCTGGAGGCATCTGGTGGGCCGCTGCAGGAACTTGGATGCTCAGCTACATGGGTCTTTGACCTGCTTCAATCAGGCTCTTATGTTTGTTATGATTGCTGGCTTCCATGTCACTTCTGTAAAGGCTAGAAAGGAAGGATACAAGTCTTACTTGATAACATATAGGCTTGTTATACAAATAAACACATCTTCATCTTGAGGCCTGGAGCAGCGTGCAGACAAATCTCCCCCCACCACCACATGTGGGGCACTGCAGTGTGCAGAGACGGCACTCAGGCCCCTACCCCTGAGGCCAGTTTAAAAGCTGCTTCTCCAGAGTCAACTCATGTGGTATGCACCACATCTCAGCCTTCAGATGCCCAGTGTGGAGGTTCCCGCATAAGCTAGCTGTCATTGGTTAGGGAGCAGAGCCTGGGACTTCCCTGTGGTGGCCCCAAAGATCTGGTGCTGCCTTGAGAAATCCTGTTTGGCTGTCTCCCCACCTTCAGTGCTTATCTGGCTATATAGCTTCTGCCTTTGATTATTACTGGACCTTGTTTCTCACTACTGCAGGGTCTGCCATTTTATTTTTATAAATTTGATTTACTGAGTTTGTTTTAAAATCTGGACGTGCGTCTGAACCGCCTTGATCTGCCTTATGACCAGAAGGACATGGGATAGAAATGGTCTGAAATAAACAAGGATACTGCGCATGTAAAGGGCGGAGCCAGAGAATTGCCAGTGGTGTTGTGTTCGCCGAATGAGGCCTTCCTACACCTTTCTCTGTGTCGCATTCCCCACTGAAGAAGCTGATCTGAGAGTTGTGGGATCTTTAGGAATAGTGTGTGATATGACACAGTGAGTTGGGGAGAGATGCTGCTGATGAAGGGGGATTCAGCAGAGATCTTATACTCCCTTGTGCAAACAGACATGCCTTTTTTTCATGCAACCGACTCTAGATCCAGCCCATAGTAGAAAGATGCTTAGCACAGTGTCCAACACAGTTTGCCCGCTGCTGTTCCTCCGTCTGCTTGAAAGGGAAGAGAGGAAGAGGAAGTATGGAAGAATGGAAGAGAAGAAAGTGGTGGGCTAGAATGTCTAGAATGTCTTATCTATCTCAACATTCCCCTCCACATTTGCTCTTCCACTCTGTTCTCATCTCCCTTTTCAAATCCTGGAGCAGGCTGTGCCAGAACCACCTTTCAGAGCGCGATACCATAGTCTTTCGAGACTGAAGGTTGCCAATACAAAAAAAAAATAGCAGAAGTGGGCAGGCAGGTGTTCTCTGCCAATCCACTCCCTGAATCAATCACCTGATGGTCATGGCAGCGGTTGGGGAAACTTGGACAGGTACTTATGTGTTTTCTCCAACAAGGTAAATAGCAGTTTGAGGGCAGTGTTGAAGATACAAAATAATAGGAAGAGGGTTGCCCAAAATCGAATCCACAAGCCACACACCCTGACTCTCCCCAATTTAACTGTATCATGGTCCCCATAACCTTCTCAGAAGACTTGTTAAGGGGACCAGAAGAAAAGAGGGGAGGGCCCTCTGTAATTCAAGCACTATTCTGTGCCGTGTGAGAGGGGTGAGGCCCCCAAACTATCCAATTTTCCAGTGCCTGTGCAGTCATGCCAATGGGGCATGCACTGCTTCCTGTGGTTGGGAGGCAGTCACAGAGGCCTCCTCGAGGTATGAGAACATTTGTTCCCTTACTTTGGGGTTGCGTTGCGGCTGCACCGGTGCTGGAAAGTTGGATCGAATTGGCCCTTAAGAGAGGCTAACATGGTGAGAGAGGTTATGGTTAAAAGTGGGAGAAAATTGTATTTTTTTTTTTTTTTACAGATTTCGGTGTTTCCCAAGAATTAGGAGTGCAGAAAGCAGTGTTATGTTGTTGTTGTTGTTGTTTCAAAATTTGCATTATAATCACTTAAAAAGTGTATTAGGTAAGTGATATTGGTGGTGCAGTGTTATAGCAGATGCAATCCTGAGCTGCCTGTTGCGCTGGGACTGCCACGGCACTGAAACGGCTGCTAAAGCATCCTGCACACAACAGGGCAGCTGCCAGCAGCTCCTCCGGGAAGGGGACTTTTGTCACCTTCCCCCAGGTAAGGCAAGTAGCCCCGCAATGGGGCTACTCGATTCTGTAGCAACCCTTAGAATCAAGAGCTACTCAGAGGATCTGGATGCAGAGGGGCAGAGCTCCTCCGGTCCCTCCTCCCTCCCGCCCTGCTCCCTCCCCCAGCATGCCTCCTTCCAGGCCACTTCCTGCCACAGAATGCCTCCTCCCCACCTCTCCCCACGCTCACACCTACCACTCCATCGCCCAGCGGTTCAGAGTGGCGGAGCAGCAGTGGTCCACCAGCACAAGCCCATCGGTGCTGGATCGGCACTAAGAGCTCAGGATCACAGTCAACCCAGGCATCCCCACATTAAATCATAAAAACCCAATCAAACATTTTTGGGGGGTAGATTTCAGGTTTTTTTTTTTTATTTTACAAAAATGAGAAGTGTAGAAGACGGTGTTCCATGTTTTTATTTCGTTATCACCATTGTCCCTCATCTCTAGTTAATGACTTACAATCCTATGCATACTTTCTTGAGAGTAAGCCCCATTGACGCAATGGGATCTACTCCTGGGACATAAAAATCTCTCTCCTCTTATTTGGCTTTCAGTCTTACAAGAATAGCGATGGGGAGAGCAACCATTTCAACGATGTTTGAGAGCCATATGAATCTTTACAAGCTCTCCCTTCCTTGAACTTTGAGGATAGGCTGTCATGTTTTCGAGTCTGCAAGAATGAGGAATAGGGAGGGAGTAAGGAGTAATATCGCTGCTCCTGCTGTAGGCTAAGTCTGGGATCTCCACTTTCCCTCAACTACACTCTAGGAAAAGACCCCTGTCTGAAGCTCAAGTCCCAATGCCCGTCAAATGCAGACCTTGATGGTCCGTTTTACCCCGTAGAAGGTTGCTTCAGATATTCATAGAACATAGACTGAGCTCCCAAAGGTACAGGCAAGCCACAGTTTAGAGCTGCTTTCATTGTTCATTTATTTGGTAAACGAACTGATCAGATCAATGCTGGGCATCATGGCTGTGGGGGCGGAGATGTCACAAGTATTTAGAATAGCTCTTCCTTGAACCTGCTCATTGATGGGCACGTGTGATGGTTCCAAGAAGTCAAAACTGGAATCACACCCACTTGCCAGGTTGGGACTGAGCTGAGCATTCCCACGCAAGAGTTCAATAACCTCAACTTCAAGCAAAACTTGGGCAAAATTTGGTGGGGCCAAAAGTGAGAGTGATTTTTTTTTGGGGGGGGGGTGTCCTAGAGCACCCAGTATCAGATGTTGCAAAATGCTGCCCTGGCAGGATTTCCTTGTTGTTCTCTGGTCGATGCCTAATGATATCTTAGTGGCTCTCCAGATCAATCTCTTGCAGCCAGTCATCAGTCCTGGGAGCTGGCACGTTGGCTGGGGTTTGAATACTGTTTCACAAGACATGTTATTGACTTGAAGGGCCAAATTGGCATAGGAGGATGGGATGGGCATCGAGCTCTTAAATATTGCCTTGATTTGCAGGTATCTGCATGCCACACCCAGATCCATTCTGGAAGTCTCATCATCACACGTGCAGGACAGACTCTCTGGCTCACACAGAAAGCTCTCCCGAGCTTGTTAGGAGTTGGCTACAGCATCTGACCACACTCCTTTTCTCTACATGTCCTCTTCTACTGTACTGCCCTCTTTTTTTTCCCCAATTCCAGAATGCAGGAGCAGCAATGGAGGTAGCAACTGGCAGGGCCATCTCAGGGAGTCTTGAGCCGGGCATTGGCTGAAATACCACATGATTCTGGAGTTGGATTAGGCCCGGAAGATCCCGGTTCAAATCTCCACTCAGCCACGAAGATTCCTGGGTGACCTTGGGCCAGTCACTATCTCTCAGCCTCACCTACCTCACAGGGCTGTTGTGAGGACAAAAGGAGGGGAGCAACTATGTACAAAAGGAGGGGAGCAACTATGTACTATGTGAGGACAAAAGGAGGGGAGCAACTATGTACAACTATGTGAGCTCCTTGGAGGAAAAGTGATATAAACATGGGAAAAATAAATATGAAATTAGCACACTCAAATTCAGCATTGAGGGCGGAGGGGATTCTAAAAGGTGCCTCCTGCAGCCAGGCTCTCCACCTGTGAAATGTCACTTTCATTTCAAGCTCATGCTTGAATCTCGTCACGGAGATTTAAGGCCACGATCCACATTCGGTGAACAAGTCCAGATTTCATGCTGGATTTTCATCCCAATGAATGAATGAATGAATCCCATGAATTCCAAACCTGATGTATGACTACCAGACCTGTTGAGGCTCTACACATAGGGGTTTGAAAATGATTGGGGAGGAGGGGGGTGTTTTGAGCTAGGGTCCAAAATTAGCATGTTGAAATCTGAACTCAGTCATTTGATTTTCAGGTCGACACCTACGTTTTCCCCTTGGCAGCGGCTGCCTGCTAGCCTCTGAGACAGAGATTCATTATGTTCGTCTGTGCTCAGATCCGCTGACCACCCTGAGCAGCCCTGCAAGCTCTTTCCCCCCTGGGGGATTCCCTTAGCCATGATGCAGATGCATTTCCAAGCCTGTTGCTGGCTCTTTTTTTTATTTCTCGCCCCTCCTCCCCCAGAATCTGGAATCTCTTTCTTTGGTAGCATCTCTCCCTCACCTGCAGACACCCGCTCAGTTGCCTGTCCCAGGGAGGGCTGGTTTCATCTGAGAGGAATATTTTTTGGCTGAGTATGGAAGGGTCATAAATTGCAGGGATAAGTAGTTAAACTTAAACAAACAAAAAAACTGCATTCACTCTCATCAGAAAGAGATGGACCTGTTCAGAGCAACCCAAGATAATCCACTGCCCAAAATGTCACCACATTCTGTCGCCCACTCCCACCACCACCCCAGTCTACCACCCACCCCAGATCCTGCTACCAGCATGATAATGCTTGCACAACCTCTCCACTCCCAGAATCCTCCCCACCCAGCTACTTTACAAAACAGCAGAGGAGGGATAGGAGAGGAGGAAGTAAGCCCCCCCCCCATTCTCTTCTCACACACTATCCAAGGAGAGTGTATGAGAAGAGGTTGGGGCAGTGGCTGGGTAGAGAAACTGGGCACATGGCAGGAGGTGGGTGGGTGAGAGGCAGCCCCCATTTGTTTTCCTACTCCTCCAGTCCACCACTCAAAGCGGGTGTTTCAGTGAGCCTCATGGCTGGGCCACTCCTGGACCAAGAATCATATTGGAAGGGACCTACAAGGTCATCTAGTCCAGCCCCCAAATCCTCATAGAGTATCTCCAACAGGTGCTTGTCAAGCCTCAGCTTGAAGACCTCCAGTGAGGGAGAATCCACTACCTCCCTTGGCAATCTGTTTCACTGTCAAACTACCCTGACCATCAAGAATATCTTCCTGATGTCCAACCGGAATCTCTTCCTTGCAGTTTGTACCCACTGGATCTATTCTACTCTCAGAGGCAGCTGAGAACAAATTTGCCCCTCCTTCCATATGAGAGCCCTTCAGGTCTTTGAAGAGTGCTGTCATATCCCCTCTCAGCCTTCCCCAGGCTGAACATACCAAGTTTCCTCAACCTTTCCTGGTAGGACTTGTTCTCTAGCCCTCTTCTCCTGCTTAACCGTCCATCCATACCTAGTTAGCAGAGACTCATTTGATTTTGTAGCTCATTTAGCCAAGCAGGCAGGGCTGGCCACCTGTGAGGGCAACTGAGGTGGTCACCTCTCTGGTGTATTGGCAGAGGGCACCCACTTACTTCTGCCTTCTTAGCTCTTCCTCCTCCCTGGATTTGAAAAGGAAGCAGGGGCCAGAGTGGAAGAGGAAGTGTAGAAGAAAAGAGGTGAGAGTCTCTTCTCCTCCACACTTCCTCTTCTGCGCCATTCTCCCTTGCCGAATCTAGGGAGTGGAAGGGAACAGGAGGAGTGATTGGCATGTCACCAGGTAATGGGGGCAGAATGGGGGTTTGTCACCTCAAGTGCTGGGAGGTCTTGGCTAAGACCTGAGTAGTAGCATTGCACCCAGATGCTTATTTAGAATGGGAACATTCACAAATGCAAACAGTTGTTCCCAATTCCTTTGATAGTCTTTTCAAACCCACTATTTTCAACCCACTATTCTGGGGCCACCTTGCAGCATCTGTCACCCTGGAATTCCCACCCCAGCCGCTCCTCACTCCCAACCTTACCACTGGAGTAAACAAAGGACACCTTAACTGTTGGGAGTGCAAGTAATGCCTCTGTCTCTTTTCACTGAGAGAGGTGTGTGTGTGGGTTGACCCTTGGAAGGTTCTGTACCTCCCCTTCTCACAGGCTTTGCCAACTGTCCCAGCCATCCTCTTGGGTGCTGGTCCTGGTTGCACCCTCCTGCATGTGCCAGTAGCAAGGCTTGGATGTGCTGTAGAGCAGGGTCCAGTCTCCCAAATAAGCATTCAGACATGCTCTTGACACCATTAGCAGTGAAGGAATCTCATGTGGTACCAATGCCCTGTCTCCTTGGAAGGGTTTTCAACATTATCCAGACCTGGAGGGCATCATGTCCATTGACAGGGCTGACATCCAGTACTCTGTGATCCCACTCATTTGTCCCTCTGGGAAGGTCCTCTGCTTTGATTAACCAGTTGGCCAACTTTCTCGAGGCCCATTGACTACAAGGGTTAGTTTGGGGCCCCTTGGATTGGTACCTACCAGCATGTAACTCTTTGCTGCCATCTAGTGGATGAACTAAGTAGTTGTCTCTAGGTCATATTTCAGCATGGCCGGGTTTATTATTAGTAATCTGTGGGGAGGGGGGTGTTTCCAAGCCAGATGCCAACTTTTATCAAGGCTCTAATACTCACTGACATTTTGTCACCTAGTTGACGAGAGTGACAAACAGCCCAGTAGCCTCCATGGATTGACTATGGCAGAACTTGCTCTTTCTCAACCTCCAGGAAAAGACCCTTCTCTGCTTGAAACCCTAGAGCACCATAACCAGTCAGCATAGACAATGCTAAATCTGTCTTAGTCATTCAGCTTCCTGTGTTCCTACAAGTTGCCACTGTAAACTTATATATAATAATAACTGGTAACAATAAGTATTAGTTGTACCCATAAAGTATGGTTCACTAAACTATGCCCATGAAAAGATGGTTGGTCTAGTAACCAGTGCATAGATCTGGTCAAGGCTGATTTTAAAGGGATTTTAAAGCCAGTGCAGGCTTCTCTGGCCTCTTCCTTTCCATTCCAACAAGACTGGAATGGAGGCCTATGGAGAAAATTTTCTCAGCTGAGAAAGAATAAGAGAGTGGATGAGGATCAGGTGATGTGGCACCTCAAAACGGTGGATTATGCAGGAAGTATGTGGTTCTATAGATGCAAAAGTAAGCAAGTGTGTAAAAGGGCAATGCACATAGGAGCACAATTTGGGCACCCACTTTAGGTGGGTGGAGCCACTGTGCAGAATCAGATTGGCCCTTATTTGTATCATCCAGCCCCTTTGTGATGGGCACGTTGGCTCCCCCTCACCTATAATATGGTAAGCAGACTCAGCACCTTGTTGTGCTACCATATCAGCCAACCAGATGGTGGTGCTGGTACTGCAGTTGTCATAGGGGACCTGTAGGATTTCAGCTGACCCTATAGAGCAGGGGTGCCCAAACCCTGGCCCTGGGGCCACTTGCGGCCCTCAAAGACTCCCAATCCGGCTCACGGGGAGCTCCCAGTCTCCAACGAGCCTCCTTTTTCCCCCAGCCCCCAACTTCGTGTCAGAGAGATGATGTGGCCCTCCTGCCAAAAAGTTTGGATACCCCTGCTATAGAGTATGGGTCTCCAAACCCTGTCCTCTATCCAGCCTGCGGCCAGCCTCTTGTCCCCTGAAAGCCTCTGGCCACTTGGCCAAACATGACTGGAACTGTGCTCTGATTGCGTCTGGAGGGTGTTCTAAGGGCCAGAGATTTTGAAGGAATGAGCCCATTCATTCATTTATTCACTCATCTAAGTTCCATCACTAATTTATTTATAGAAATTTTATAATTAAATTTTTTTTCCGGCCCTCAACACCATGCCAGATATTTGATGTTTGGCCCTCTGGCCAAAATGTTTGGAGACCCTTGCTATATAGAGCCTTCAACTTGGCCGTGCCTCTTGAACCTGGGCAACACATTGGTGCAGTCAAAACTGAGTTGCATTTGGCCTGTCAAGCTGTTGTATGGGGCTGGCCTAAAACCTTCCACCACTGGTGATGTGCCCCAAGAAGCCCCCCTTGCCTGGTGGTGATGGGCCAGCCTCTGATCCTCTCACTCCTTGCACTGGAAGAAGATGGAGAGGTGAGGAAGTGCGGAAGAGAAGCGAGTGATGGATTCTCTTTTCCTCCACACTTTCTCCTCTGCTCCATCCAAGGAGTGGGTGGATGGAGTCTGCGACCACTGCCGCTGGCCTCATGGATGAGCTGATCCAGGCCAGTCCCGTCCATGTATGTCAGTCTGCTCTGAGCTTGCTTGGTCTCAAGATCACCCACCCTATTCTTGAATATGCTGCCGCCTTAGGAAAAGGGAGCCAGGCGGTGCTCTAGAATTGCCTTACTGCATGAGAAATTACTGTGGGCCCAGGACTGCTCGTGACTGTAGATCCTCTCCCTGGGGTAATGTTAAAACTCCACTGTTGGACCTTTCTGTGCCTGCTTTCAAATCAACCAGCGTCCATCTTTACCCACCGGCTGCATTGCGCCCGTAACCACGGTGACGCGGGCCAGGCAATTAATTGCCCCTTCAGCGTGCAGCTGCGGGCATCGTTAACACAGTGGCAGCAGCAGGGGAGGAATTAGAGATAATTATAAGCCTGGGTGGCGTCCCAGCTGCAGAGAGCGACTGCACCACCCAAGTTAACAGGCTGACTGCATCTTCCAGCAGGCTTTCCAAAGTTCCTTTGCAAACAGTTTTTTAAATATATATATATATATATTTTCCACTGAGCAGCAAAAAACTCCACCCAACTGGCAAGACAGTTCCGTTCTCCCACAGGAGGCTTCTCGACTCCGAATGCAGCGGAGGGCCTTTGGTCAGTTGGACGTGCAAATTGGAGCATCCGTGAGCCCAATCCACCAGGACATTGGTTAAATCTTCCTTCTCCGTTATTTGGGAGGCAGACGTAGTTTGGAGGTAACTGGTTCTCAAACTTTTTAGTGCCGGGACCCACTTTTTAGAACGATGCTGCATTGGGACCCACCTGGCTTTAGGAGACTTAAAAAAAAGTGATCTAGAAAGAAATCATTCATTCATTCATTCATTTGCAAAAAAAGACTTGATCCATTTCTCATAATGAGGCAGCCCTAATGAATAGCCCCAAGGCTTGAGGGGCTTAGTCATGTGACTCAGCTTTCACCTGCCTCCCACTACCTGTCATTGATGACTTGGGGGGAAAAAGACACCAGAAAAAAAAGATGCTCCAACATTTATCTCCCAATATTTACACAAGCTTGCAAACTGCAGCAGCTCAGCTCCTTGCGGGGCAATTAACAGCTATCTTGCAAACTGCAGGAACTCAGCTCTTTACAGGACAGTTAGCAGCTCTCTGATTTTGGAATGGCCTCAGGGCTTGAAGCAATTAGTTATCTGATCTTTCCATCACCTGTGTTTTCATTGGGACCTCTGTGGGAGCCACCAGAAATTGGGTCATGGTGGGTCCCAACCCACAGTTTGAGAAACACTGGTATAATATATGAGGCAAAAGAGTGTCCCTTGCTTGATCTCAGCTGGCTTATGGAAAAGCGCAGGAGCACTTGAGAGGCTTATTGATTTATAACTGGCTTTGTCCCACACTTTCTTGGAGAAGTTAGGATGGTGTGCATCTTTATCCTCATAACCACTGTGCGCAGTTGGCTAAACTGAGAGGAGGGCCACTCGCAAGTTCTGTTGTTCTTGCAAGTGTCTGTACATGTGGACATGTTTGCCGGTGAATGACTATACCTACATTCCAGTAAACCTGGGGACTGGTCCCTTCAAAAATGCAGAGTATATAGACAGTTCATGCATCCTGCTGTATGTGCACTGAATGTAATATGTGAATGACTGTGCAACCAATTGGTAATTTATGCACATGTATACCATGATATGAATGAATAACCCTATTGTCCCAAAGCACCTGGTGAGCTTTGTGTCTGAGCAGAGATATGAACAGTGTCAATCTCCTGATAATCAGGCCATAAAGTGGTTGGTACAGGTGATGGATTAATGGGTGGTGGTGATGCTTGGTGCTCACTCTACACTTGCTTATTGCCTCTGCTGCCCACCCATTCCTGCTGGCCAGCGGGTCTCATCTGGTAGATGTCCCTGCCATTCATCTTGTCCGTCTATCAGCCTGGCCTGGCCTGGCCAGCCTGCCACCAGCCACCACTGGGCCTCGCATCTTCCCACTCTCTGTGGTCAAAAGGGAGAAAGAGAGTGGCTACTCCTCTCCTTCACACACTTTTAAAATGGGGAGTGGAAGAGGAGAAGCAGGGAAGCAGGGGGGTGGGGTGGGTGTGAAAGAGACCAGGATGAGACCGGGAAGAGACCAGGATGAGGTCTCTTGTTATCTGGAGTGCTCCCTGGGGCATTTGGTGGGCCGCTGTGAGATACAGGAAGCAGGACTAGATGGGCCTATGGCCTGATCCAGTGGGGCTGCTCTTATGTTCTTAACTACAATTCCCAGGAGGCCTTGCAGGTCTTCTTGTTATCTGGTGTGCTCCCTGGGGCATTTGGTGGGCCACTGTGAGATACAGGAAGCAGGACTAGATGGGCCTATGGCCTGAGCCAGTGGGGCTGTTCTTATGTTATGTAAAGAAAAAAAGGGAGGGGATTGTACACATGTCCAGGGCTAACAACACATGTCCAGTGGGAGGACAGCAACTCTGCCTCAGGCACAGGAAGGGGGTCTTGGGTCCACTCTGGATTATGCAACCAGATCTCCTTGGTCTGACCAGCACTTGAGCCACACTGCACTATACTGGCTTAGCATGGCCTGGATAAAATAGTTCTTCTTCCCAATAGCTCCCCATTTCCTTGGATGATGTACTGGTGTTACCACAGCTTCATAAGACTATGGTCCCCTCATTGCACTGCACCTGAAACCCCCCCCCCATCTTTGATTTCCTCTGTATGCCTTGTTGGCATTCTTCAGTCTCGGAAAACTATGGTACTATGTATGCACAAACAAGGATAAGATGCATGACTAAGATGATTACGGGGCTGGGGCACCTTCCTTATGAGGAAAGGCTACGGCGTTTGGGCCTCTTCAGCCTAGAAAAGAGACGCTTGAGGGGGGACATGATTGAGACATACAAAATTATGCAGGGAATGGACAGAGTGGATAGGGAGATGCTCTTTACACTCTCACATAATACCAGAACCAGGGGACATCCACTAAAATTGAGTGTTGGGCGGGTTAGGACAGACAAAAGAAAATATTTCTTTACTCAGTGTGTGGTCGGTCTGTGGAACTCCTTGCCACAGGATGTGGTGCTGGCGTCTAGCCTAGACGCCTTTAAAAGGGGATTGGACAAGTTTCTGGAGGAAAAATCCATTATGGGGTACAAGCCATGATGTGTATGCGCAACCTGATTTTAGGAATGGGTTAAGTCAGAATGCCAGATGTAGGGGAGGGCACCAGGATGAGGTCTCTTGTATCTGGTGTGCTCCCTGGGGCATTTGGTGGGCCGCTGTGAGATACAGGAAGCTGGACTAGATGGGCCTATGCCTGATCCAGTGGGGCTGTTCTTATGTTCTTAACTACAATTCCCAGAAAGCCTTGCAGGTGTCTTGTTATCTGGTGTGCTCCCTGGGGCATTTGGTGGGCCGCTGTGAGATACAGGAAGCTGGACTAGATGGGCCTATGGCCTGATCCAGTGGGGCTGTTCTTATGTTCTTAAGGATAAAAGTGTTGGCTCAAGGCCTCCTGACGCCTGAGGCGGTACACCAAATGTGGTCACTGCCCACCCTATGTACAACTTGCTGGGTCCAATGCCACCCTCCTTTCCCCAGTAGTGCACCAGCCACCACCTGCATATTTTCTTCTCTTCCCGTTTGCTGGACATGAAAAAAGAAGAACAGCATGGAAGAGGAAGAGTACAGAAGAAGAGAACGGGGGCTAGAGTGTCTCCACCAGTCTCTTCTGCTCCACCTTTCTCTTCCTTTTGATTCTAGGGGATGAGACGAAAAAGAAGCCTGGAGGTAAACAGAGTTAGGTGGCAGATACCCCTCACCAATCAGGTGGATGAAACCACCTGATCAGTCTTGTGGACAGGCCGGTCCACCTGGAGCTCTTCGCGTACATAGCCTTCATTGTTCTTTACTTGATCAGCCTGTTTGTTCGATACATCTCTAAGCAGATCAGGTTTTGGCAGATCCAGTCGAGCTCTGAGATTTCACAAGAGGAACAAACAGTCAGGTGTTGAGTTGGTTGACACAAACATGACATTCCTACACAGGCCAAGAGGAAGTTTGTGGGTTTAATTGATAAGGAACTCGGCTGCTCTCTTGCAGCTCTGAGGACTGCATGGTTTCAATATAGACTTCTTCTGCCCAACCGCTTGTGGCTGGATGATATAGTGTGGATGTCACGTGCTCGATACCTTTTGTCTTTCCCAAAAGTGTGGCATTTGTTTGGAAGAAAATGGAGGAACACTTGCATGACAGCTTGGGCAAACCAGTTACAGTTGACCCTCCTGTGAGGCATAGTGAAGTGGAACACCTAGGGTGGTCAATAGTGCAGCAAAATCCACCACCACAGTACTACCACGTCAAGCCCACCCCTGTGATCTTACTCTGCCTGGCTCACCAAGGGCTGGGGCATTCTGAAAATTCCCACTCCAGCATCCATCCTCCGGCAGCTCCCTCGGTTTCTCTCTTCTCCTGCATTAGACCACTCAGCCCCCACCATATCCTCATCTCTCTCTCCCTCCTGGTCAGCCCAATCCTAACCTGAGCCGGCAGGTTGCAGTGGTCTGCACTGTATCCAGCACTGGTTAGGAGGTGGCTGGAAGTCACCTTGGGTAAAGGGAATATTTTCCCCCTTACCTTGTGTGACGCCCCAGTAACCCCTATGGGGTTACTTGAATCGGCGCCAGCTAAGCAGGTAACTCAAACCTGAGCAGCTGTGTAAGGTTGCAAGTCTCAGGAGTGGGGATTAGGATCCTTTGTGTATTGCTGCCGCTGATCCAACTCCCATTCCATCCTCCCCATCCAAAAATGTCCCCTCCCCACCCCCTGGAATGCCCTCCCACCTCCTGCACCAAATGCAGTGAAATGCATTTATCACAACCATCGCCTTTGAATTTTGGATTGAAAAGTTTTGCCTGAGAGTAGACTAATTGGCTATGAGAATTTTGTTCTAAAACATTTCTCTAAAAAGTGTTTCATTTGAAGGAAGGGGCTCAGAGTGCCACAGGGGACACAGTACCGTAGGGATCCTCCAGAGCCTTCAGTTACCTGACACAGGATGTGTAGGAGCTCCATCTTGTCTTCCCATCAGGCCACAAAATGACTTGGGATGGCCCTGTCATTTGTGTAGTTCTCCCCAAAAGCTGTTGGTGGCCCCTTTCAGGGCCAGCCAAAGATCTCCTGTTGTCTCTTACACAGTGGAACACCAGCCACTGCTGTTACTCTATTGAAAAGAAAAGGGGGAACGGCGGAAGAGGAAGTGGAGGAGAGGGAATCTCCTGTCCTCCACACTTCCTTTTCCACTCCATTCCCCTCTTCCTTTCCAAATAAAGTGAGGCTGGGAGGCGGATTGGGAGCCGAGAAGATTGAGGTGGACATGGCAATAGAATCTGTCCCCGCTCCACACACCCATTGACTAAGGCGACTCAGGGATAGGCCAACCCGGCTTCCAGGCTGAGTCCATGCCATCTTAGGGTGTTCTCTATTGAACCAAAAGTGTTTTCTCTCTCCAGGATGAGGTCTCTTGTTATCTGGTGTGCTCCCTGGGGCATTTGGTGGGCCACTGTGAGATACAGGAAGCTGGACTAGATGGGCCTATGGCCTGATCCAGTGGGGCTGTTCTTATGTTCTTATGCTTCTCCTAAATGAAATCTGTACAAGATGGAAAGAGCACTGAGATAGGAATTGAAATGTTTTGCAACAGCCGTGCTGTTGGTTTGTGTGCCTGTTTGCACAATCAACAACAAAAGGCTGAGCAAACAGGCGCACAAGCAAAGAATACAAGCTGCTGTAGGCTGAATAGACTATATGGAAGAGGCTCCGAAAATTACTCATTTGCAAGCTTCTGGTTTACTGTTGATTGATTTTTTTAAAAAATTTCACCGACATCCTTTTTTTTTCATATGATGATCAGGATGATGTAGGAAGGTTGGACCAAACTTAGCTCTGTGTAGCTTCTTTGTGGTAGGGGTGTCACCTTCAACCATGGGGCCATGTTTGAAGGAGCTATATGGATACACCCTGGAAGTATGGTTGCAAAATTGAGGTATAGATAGATATTATGGTGAGCCCATTGCACAACCTGTAGTGATCCTGTGGCAGACCTAGCCTGGAGTGTCAATGAGGGAGGAATCCCAGGCCAGTGAAAACAGCACTGATCACATGGACTTGTCTAGGGGGCCAAGGGATGTTGGAAAATAAGATACAGTACTTCTGTATTATTTCTTGGTCTCTTACTGCCCCTTTGTGGTGGAAAGGTTGAAGTGCGGCTCCAGCAAAACAGGAAAAAGGCAGGCATGGAAAAAAGATGTTCAGTGATGTCAGTGAGGTGGGATGAAATCAAGTGGCAATCCCGGGGCAGGCCAGTGGGAGGACCAGGCCTGGGAAGGGAGAAGAGCCAGGTCCCAGCACTTATGCCAGACTCTAACTCTCTCCCAGGCTGTCTGGCCTGACACTGGACCACTCAGATCTGCACCACCTCTTTAGGTGATGCAGATCTGAATAGCCCCATAGGGGCAAGTGCCGCGTAGCACGGGGTAAGGGGAATGAATTCCCCTTGCTCCTAGTTGCGCTGCAACCTGGCACACCCCTGCTCTGGATGCAGGGCAGGCCAGCCGGCCTGCCTACTCCAGGGCAGGTTCAGATTCGGCTGTAAATCTTAAACATGGGTGGATGGGGGAGGTGTAAAATCTGTGTATGACTGAATTTGGTTTTCAGGACCTTATCAGTGATTTCTTTGAAAATGGGTTTCTAGTCCTCTTGCATACAGATCAGGACCACAAAAAGGGAGGGGAGCCCTGGTGAGACTCCTAAACAAAAGGTTTCTATTCTCACCTTCTGGCAGGGCTGGCCCATCCATCAAGCCAACTGGAGCAGTCATCTCAGACAGCAGGTTTGGGGGTGGGGGCCTCCCATCTCTGTCCACCTACTTGCCTCCACTGCTGCTCCTCTTCTTTCCACTCTCTGGATTGGAAGAGGAAGAGGGGGCAGAGGAAGAGGAAATGTGGAGAGGCAGGTGGGCTAACAGTGGAGAGTGGAAGAAACCGAGGCTTACTGTCTCTGGTGCCTGGAGATCTTGGCTGGCCCTAAGTAGAGCTAACCCATCCATAGCCCACCTTCTGGGAACAGACCGATGCACTTCTGTCGCTGCCCCCCCACCTGCCAGATTTGAAAAGGAAGAGCAGAAGAGGAAGTGTGGAACCTTTTCCTTTTTGAATCCAGGGAGCAGTAAGGAAGCTTCTAGGCCCGGGGAATGAAGCGAGGCTTGGAAGTGTGCAATCAACGTGTTGTGAAAGAGGGAGGATTAGATACCCAGTGGGCAGGGGCTGGGGCTAGAGCACGTTGCATCGCTCTGAATCTCCCAGTGATTAGTAAAGGCAGCATTTTGCAAATAAGAAATACAGGCAGCAGATTAGTGGGGGGTGTCCACCTCTGCCTGTTCACTTGCCTTCATTCATTGCGCCTCCTCCTCCCGCTCCCTGGTTTGGAAAAGAAGGGAAGAGAGCAGGGGTGTCAAACTCATTTCATATAGAGGGCCAAATAGCATTGATGGTGCCAGCAGAGGGCCAGAAGTGACATCATTAAGCAGGAAGTGACCTCATTAAGCAGACAATGGCCAGGAATAAGCACTTTGTTTGCACGTGCCTGATCTTGTCTGATCTTGGAAGCTAAGCAGGGTCAGGCCTGGTTAGTATTTGGATGGGAGACCGCTTGGGAATACCGGGTGCTGTAGGCTTATACCATGATCTCGGAAGCTAAGCAGGGTCAGGCCTGGTTAGTACTTGGATGAGAGACCGCCTGGGAATACCGGGTGTGCTGTAGGCTTATACCATAGTCTTTCGAGGCTGAAGGTTGCCAACCAGGAACTCATCAGCTGCAAATGATAGAAGGAAATTATAACCGGAGGGGTCATAGAGAAAGAGCTTCCGGGAGCGGTGTGTGTGTGCATGTGGCCTGCGGACCTTATGTTTGACACCCGGGGCTAGAGGGTCAGGGATACTCTAGCCCATTGTTTCTCAAACTGTGGGTCGGGACCCACTAGGTGGATCGCAAACTGATTTCAGATGGGTCCCCATTCATTTCAATATTTCATTTTTAATATATATTAGGCTTGATGCTACCATGGCATGTGACTGCATTGGGGAAACGTTGCAAATCTGTACTTTTAACCAGGCTACTATGCATATGCTATTAATAATTACTAAATGGGACTTACTCCTGAGTAAGTGTGGGTAGGATTGCAGCCCAGGATTGTTAAAAATTTTCCTGCTCGTTGATGTCACTTCCGATCATGACATCACTTCTGGTGGGTTCTGACAGATTCTCATTCTAAGAAGTGGGTCGCGGTGTTGAGAGTTTGAGAACCGCTGCTCTAGCCCGCTACACCTTTCCTCCATACCTCCTCTTCCATGTCATCCTCCTTTTCCAATTCAGAGAGTAGGAGGAGCAGAGGTTGGCCCATCTCCAGATAAGAGGAAGTGGCATTTGGCCCACTGTCTCAGGTGTTGGGAGGTCTTAGGCCAGCCATGCAAATCGGAGTAATGTACATAATACATACATAATGCATACACATTTTTCCAGAAAATGTGTCTAGTGCTGAGTAAACAGAGCCTTGCGTCATAAAGAATTAGTCTGCCAGTGTAATAGATAAATATTAAGGGGATTACTGTGATCTCCCCCCCACCCCCCCCATCCCCACTCTCCATTTTCTTTTGTTACCCAAGCCCTTCTCAGCCATGTACCATAGAATCATACATTGCCTGTTTACTATCACCTCCGGAACTACTCGGAGAGAGCCATGACCTCTGTGATGTCATGTTCCAAGAAGGTTCCATGAGTTAAGAATGGCAAATGTCATAATGCGGGAAGGAGCTCCAGCTTTGTAGATGGTAGACTCCGCACTGTAGCCGTAATGGACATACGTCGTAGGAGCACTCTGGTGAGAGCGTAGGCTTTGGTTTCTCACAACACAGAACATAAGAAGAGCTTGTCTGGATCAGGCCAAAGGCCTGTCTAGTCCAGCTTCCTGTATCTCAAGGGGGGCCCACCAGAGGCCTCAGGGGGCCCATAAGAAAGCAAGACACCTGCATCCTGTTGCCAGTCCCTTGCATCTGACATTCAGAATTGTGGGAAGTTGGCAGGGTTTGCCCCCCTTCTCCTCAGGGAGAAGCAGGCAACTTGCTGCAGCAGGGAAGTTTGCCCTTCCTTTCTCCCAGCACACTGCAGATGTGCCACAGCTGGAATCTTTATACTGCATCCCGCCTCCATGACTTACCTTTCCTTCTTTTCAATGCTCTGCTGGTACCTGCTAAATTTGGGGGCTGGAGCAAAGTAGCATGGGGATTGGATGTGATGGACAACCACGCTCTCCACCATTTCACAGGTGAAAATAGAAACGTGCCGATAACACTCCCCTTATTGGTGTTCACTTGACAAGCCTCCCCCCCACACCAGTAAACATTGCTGCAGGCTCTGTTCTGTCTGCTGTATGCCCCACTTTGCCACAGACTGTCCCACACTGGTATAAAAGTCAAGACAGTGTTTATTGATTAAAAATAGACACAAAAAAGAAACATAACATCTGCTCACCTCGTAATGATATGTTATCAGCAGTTCAAAATATACCCCAGCAGCTGCAGCGTGTGCATGAAATGGCAGGCTGTGCCACGTCATGCTTTAGTGTTCATGTATGCACACTGACAAGCATGTGCACTGAAGACATGGTGCACCCACCCATGCAGAGATTAAGGTTTTAGAGACCCCCCCAAAGGAGTGGGGCAGAGCCTGGAAGAATTACTCTTTCCAGCAATTCACACCAACAGCACTTAAGCAAGGGGGAAAAAACAAACAAACACAGACAGTGATCTTTATCAGGGGCTGCTAACAAAAACCCAGAGAGTCCCTAGTAAATAGGGAAAGTTGGAGAATGCATATTAAGGTTAGATGAGAGGATAAGGGTCAAACAAATGTGACATTAGTTATCATCTCTTCTTACAGGATCCCACATTAGTGACTGGTTCTCTTGTTACATGTTACTCTCCTGTATTCTTATGTGTGATCTCTCTCTTCTTCGGTGCCTTTGGGTGCAATCCTAACCCCTTATGTCAGCGCTTTCCAGCACTGGCATAGCAGTGCCAATGGGACATGCGCTTCATCCTGTAGTTGGGTGTCACTCACGGAGGCCTCCTCAAAGTAAGGGAATGTTTGTTCCCTTACCTCAGAGCTGCATTGCCCTTATGTCAGTGCTGGAAAGCACTGACAAAAGGGGTTAGGATTGCCCCCTTAATTACACATGGACAATCATGCGTTGTTGCATTCTGATTATTGATTGTTTTATTGGTTACTATCAATATTGACATATTGATTGTTACTTTCTTCATCCGCTCTATATGTATGTCAATAATTTCTGTGACTTAGGGCCCAGATCTATCCAACTTTCCAGCCACAATGCAGCCCCAGGATAAGGGGATAATATAATGTTCTGTTGCTTTGAGACCTCCGTGACTGCCCACAAGTGCATGTTGCAATGCATGCCCCATTAGCGCGGCTGCATCAGTGCTAGAAAGTTGGATAAGGTGGGGCCCTAAATTTAACCTATTCTGATTGGAAAGTCTTCAGGGAACCCAATACTCAATGCAGTGTGACCAAAAACACTGTGCATCTGATGACAGAACAAAAGGGCTTATGGAATTAAAAAAAAAAAAAAAAAAAGGAACGTGACAAAGATGCAGACATGCATTTAACGTCATATTTGGTTGCACTGTGGGATGGAATAAGGAGGTGACAGTTAGGGTAAGGTTGTCACCTTTGTTACCAGAAAGGCCCTTAAGCCATTTCTGCCCAACCTTGCATATATGCAACAGGGACAAAGGTGTACACCTCTGGACTGGGCAAGAATGGGATTTTAATCTGTGGTTCTCAGGAAAAGTGAGATGGGCCTAGCTTGCCCCCTCCCCTCCTCCCAGGACCATCTTTAGTGTCCTAACCACCACCCATAGTGGAAGGAACTCTAGCTCAGTGGTAAAAAAAAAAACATGCTTTACTTGTGCTAAGTCCCAAGTTCCACCATTAACAGAAAGAGGGACATAAATGGGACACATAAATACAGTTTAATGCTTGCAGCAATGAGCACATGATAATCTCCATGCTGAACTCAAGCTGCTTTTCAGTACAGGAGTGTCGTACACTTGGGTCTCACTCCCAGGGTTTTGGGTGCTCAGAGTTGTTGGTTCTGAACCCTAGAGCCCTCAAAGATCCCTGTTCGGTAGTACTGCCACCACCCTGCAAGAGCCAGTGCCTCAGTCCAGGGAAACCGAGACCCTCTAGGCTTAACTGTATCCCTTGTAGGCACTGAGCACTTTCTTTACTTAAAGTCTCAGTCCTCAAGTTGCTAGTCCACAATGAGGATTTTTGGTAGCTTGCTGAACGTCTAGGCAGGATTCTGAACCTTTGTCCCCAACAGACAATGAACCAACATGGTAAAAAGATTTTTACTTTATTAAGTACATAGGGTTACAAAAAGTTACAAAAGGCAGCAAATGCTAGAGGCATAAAAACTTCTAGGAAACATATCAGCATAAAACAACAAAGCTAGCTGGCTAACTCTATTATTCTCTGTCTCTCACCTGGGTCAGCTTCTTTTGTAGATCCTCAGGCCAGTTACCTATGGCCACATGGTCCTGGCGGGGCAGGATGTGCACCCACCACCTCTCTCACCCAGAGACAAAGACCAAAGACCCTGTCCTCTGGAAGTGGGGCTGGAAGCTCGCCCTCTCAGCTCTTCCCTCCCCCCTGGAGATCTGCAGCTGCATTCTGTCCTTGATGGGTGTCTTTCTGGCTGCCTAGGTGCTACATAATCACCTTCCATTGAGTTGTAAATTCCTAGCAGCTAGGAAATGCAAGCCACTTCTGTGTTACTGTTTTAGCTTGGTTCAGGCCTTGCAATGCTACTAGGCCTAAACTGTACATATTCATGACAAGGAGGAAGGCAGCAAGTTTCAGCAGTCTGTAAGAGTGGCAGATAGGTCAACCAGCATGGGAAAAATGGTCTGGTTCCAGAGCAGGCAGACAGTGTTTCAAGGGTCAGAGGGAGATGGCACTGTCAAGCACAGACATGTAACATGATGTGGCTAGCAGCCTAGACCAGGGAGACAAGCTCATGTAGACAAGCTCAAGGGAAGTTCTCATGTAGAGCAAACATGCCGGACTCGAGTGCATACAAGTTAGCAAAAAACATGGGTTTTTGTGATTTGGTTTCGAGTCAGCTGACTCGAGTTTCCATCTATGGTTTCCCATATGTTTATCCTGCTGCCCTTTAATGTGCATCTTCTTGTTTCCCAGATAGGAGAGCCAGAACTGCCTCTGATCAACTGCAAAGACATCACTTGCATTCAGGTATGCTCTTCCTTTCAGGATTCAACCTCCTGTTACTGTTTTGCTGTGGCTTAATTCACAGCCCTGAACTTCCCCTGGTATGGGTGGAGCCCAAATTGGTTCAGGTAAGCTCTTTTCTTTTCCTTGCTCCAACCTGTAGAGCAGAAATTAAGCTCAGAAGCATTTGTAGCTAGAGTTCTCAAATCTGGAAATAGTAATTTAAAAAATCAATAAATCTAATCAATAAATCTGGTACCTGTCCAGAATTGGCAAGTGAAACTTGATGAATCAGCTCTCTGAAAAGACTATTCCCCCCAAAGCGTACAGCTTTTGCATGTGCTTATAAGTCCCTGACACCAAGCAATGCCATCCCCACATCATCAGGCTGCCATAGGTCAGGCAAACACAATCCAGACTACAATTCCATATCCTACAGAAGAATGAAATGTGCATAACTCAGGCAAGTGAGCCCAGAAGCATCCCACCCATATACCTACCACCACATCTCTGCATCCTATTCTCATAGCCCAATCTTATCTCCCACTGTTTTCCACCACGCAGTTGCACTGATGGAGTGCTTGAATGCTATGGTGGGGGTGGTAATCACATGGCCGGAGAGAGGTAAGTAGAAATCTTTTTTTTAAGCGTCTGAGAATACTTGGCCTTAGCAAGGGAACACTTATACACTTGGCCAGGCTGTCTGGCCACCAAGGGGTGCCTTCTCCTGGCCTGCAGCTTTCCCCTGACAACACACCTGCCACCTGGACCTTGCTGCAACTCGGTCTGGGGGAGACAAGCTGCTGGCGCAAACCCTGCTGGGGTATGACATTGTGGGTGGCTACAGCAGTGCCTATATCATCCGCAATATCCAGCCTTGGGCAACCCTGGACAGCCAGAGACGAGCCTAACCCCTGCCGTTGCCACACCCAAAAGCCAGCTGAGGCTGTGAAGCACCAGGGACCTCCCTTTGCTGCTGGCCAGGATAGTAACCATTTCTGAAGACAAAGACAAGGGAGTTGCTTCAGGGAGCGGGGGGGGGGGTAGGGTGTGTGTTTGGGATGGGGAGGAGGGAGAAAGAGGCAGGGTCTAAGGGAAAGCCCCCTGTATTTAAACTTGGCCGATGAGAAAGCTCAGCAATGGGTAGGCACCTGTCCAGGCTGGGCACTGCCAGTGACCCCATAAAAGAGTCATGCCCTGGGAGAAGGATGAAGGATGTACTAACCCCTCCCCTGGCCATACCTGAAGCCCTTACAATACCCTCCTTGGAGCCTGAAGGGAACCTCAGACCCCAATCTGGTCTTTGCACCCATAACCATGCCTTTGCAAGTAGGCTTTAACTCAGATGTTTGGGGCGTCCCTAGACACCTCTAGCAGCTTACCTTGGCTGGTGGAGTATCTGGATAAATATGACACGTGCACAGCCTGTTGCCGTTCCTGCCGGCAGGTCTGGTGCAAGCAACAGCAGTGAAGATTTGCACAAATGCAGGCCCATTTATAATAGCAGATCAATAGATTACAGTAGCAGATCACAATAGATTACAATAGATCAATAGCAGATCAATGGGTCATAAATTACCCATCGTTATTGGGCGATCAAGGAACGAAGCAGTTAGAAGACATTCTAGAAAGACTTGCCTTTTTATAAGAGGGAGACACTAAAGCTTAATCTTGAGGACAATGTGATATCATGGCAGAGAACTCAAATGCATGTACAATGGGTAACTTGGGAAAGTGAGTCAAGCCTCGGATTACAAGCCCAGACACATATCTGCATTATATGAGTGAAATAGACATCTTTACAAACAAAGATGTACCCATTTTACAGATGGGGAATAGAAAGGCTCCCTTAGCAAGCCTGTGAATCCATAGCAATGTACTCAAGAGCAAGCAACCCACAAAGCTTGACCCAAGGCAGACACGCAGAGACAGTTAGAGGGGCAGGAGGGCACAGATGGGGTGGTTGAGTTGACCCTGATAGCTCCACAGTTCTGCATTCTCTCTCCCAACAGGATGACTGGGATGTGGAAGAGTTTGTCTCAAAGAGGTGCATGGGCGCATTCCTCCATCACCCAGCCTTCAGGTTGCTGGTGGCCAGTTTCATCGTTGTCAATGCAATCACCATTGCTCTGCAGACAAATCAAAAGCTAGAAGAGGTTGGTTTGCGATGCCTATCAGGGGCCACCCTGAGGGACCATTCACAGCATTACCTTGACTCAACATTTAGTCTACCATTTCACCCTTTTCTCTGCATCGCAGGGTTTTGTTTGGGACACAGTGGCAGACCTCCACCCCTCTTTCAAGTGTCATGATGTTCATCACATATAGTGGATGTGGTATTTACATGGCAAACATGTGATGGATACATGGCAAACCTCACTTTTTCATTGTGCATGAAGTTCCCCTTAGGGCAGGGGTGCCCAAACCCTGGCCCTGGGGCCACTTGCGACTCTCGAGGCCTCTCAGTGTGGCCCTCAGGGTGCCCTGAGTCTCCAATGAGCCTCTGGCCCTCCAGAGATTTGTTGGAGCCCACACTGGCCCGGCGCAACTGCTCTCAGCGTGAGGGCGACTGTTTGACCTCTCGTGTGAGCTATGGGTTGAGGGCTCCCTCCATTGCTTGTTGTTTCATGCCTGTGATGCAGTAGCAGCAGCAAAGGAAAGGCCAGCCTTGCTTTGTGCAAGGCCTTTTATAGGCCTTGAGCTATTGCAAGACCTTCATTCAATCATATAAGTTCATCTTTAATATATTCATTTATTTAAATCTATGTAAATTTATTCAAATTTTAAATGTAAATTAATTCTTTTTTTCCCCGGACCCCGACACAGCGTCAGAGAGAGGATGTGGCCCTCCTGCCAAAAACTTTGGACACCCCTGCCTTAGGGGACTAACAGGGATCAAGAATTGGCCTAAACGATTAATTAATTAACACTGTAGAGCAGCAGTTCTCAACTGGCTGTATGCGTACTATGCCAGGCAGTGTTGGGTGGTACGCGCAGCACCCACCACCTGGCAGTGAGACAGCAACAGGAGTTTCCAACGGCAATAGGAAGCTCGAGCCGACGGGCAGAGCTCTAGTGCATGATTTTCAAGTACAAGAAAAAGGTTGCCTGCCCACCCTGAGCCTCTAACTGACCTTGGAAGCTCCTGTCGTGGTCTCCAAATCCAGAAGTAACTGGCAATGTTGTAATCGCCATTACTTCTGGTGGTACCTCCGAGGACAGCACAGCAGCAAGTGGTACGTTCATCCGATCTCAGAAGCTAAGCAGGGTCAGGCCTGGTTAATACTTGGATGGGAGACCGCCAGGGAATACCAGGTGCTGTAGGCTTATACCGTAGTCTTTCGAGACTGAAGGTTGCCAACCATACCATATACGTCAGAAGAGCAGCATTGAGAAACGCTGCTGTAGAGTAGATCAATCGCACTCCTTGACCTGCCATCCCAAGCAAGGGCCACATGTGTCCCCTGTACATTTTTCCCACCAGGGTCATTGTGACGTGCCATCGTGTGATGGGCACATGAACAGCAGATAATCATTTGGTGCAGGGGAGGCTCAACCGTGCTTGCCACCCAAAGTTGCCTTGGGTTTGCTGCTGCCACCCCCTCTGTGGCGCACTCAGGGAATTAAAAAAATTCCCCTATCATGCGCCACTGTGTTCTCAAACTGGGCAGTGCAGGACTTCTGGTTTTACTTAAAAGAACCACATGAATGAAGGAGCTTGTTCATTTGCACTTCCCTTTTTAACAAAACCATAAGTCCCACACCATCTTGCTTGGGAACAGGAGGGAACATACTAAAGGCTCCCCCCCCCCACTTTTAGAGAGAGGGAAAAATCAAGGCAGGCTGGAGGGAGGGAGGCAGCTTTGGCAGTATGAAGGGCGCACCAAATCTACTGCTCCTCCATCATTCATGGCTTGGCCAGCCCTGATTTGGAGGCGAAGGTAATAGGAAGGGAAAGACAGATATTCAGTGGCTTAATGAAGCTATAGACCATTTCTTGAAGAAGGGACACATAGATAATAGAAGAATGGGGAGGGGCCATAGCTCAGGGGAAAAGACCTTGCTTTGGATGCAGGAGATGTCATAGAAACATAGCATACTGGTGTTGAGAGGAAGGCATGTGTGGGTTACACCCTCCCTTCCTGCATGACATCTGGGGGTTAGGTGCTGGCAGCAAGCTAAATTCTCACAGTACAATCCAATGCATGTTGACTCAGAAATAAGTCCAATTAAATTCCGTTGGGACTCAGGGCCCAATCCTATCCAACTTTCCAGTGCTTATACGGCTGCAGTGCAGCCCCAAGGTAAGGGAACAAATGTTCCCTAGCCTTGAGAAGGCCTCCATGACTGCACTGCAGGATGCTGCATCCGCCCCTTTGGTAAGCTGCATCAGCACTGGAAAGTTGGATCGGATTGGACCCTTGGTCTGCAATCCTAGACACACTTTCCTGGGAGTAATCCCTATTGCACTCAATGGGACGCACTACTGAGTAGGCATGCCTAGGCTTCTGCTGTTGCTTTCAGATACAGATGTAGTATTGTGGGATCTGATGAGGAATCTGTGACAAAGAGGGTATGTGCAACTTCCATTGGGGAGATTGCCTAGTTTGGTCTTTTCTTCTATTCTCTATTGTAGAAATACTTTGGGTTGTTCTCTGCCATAGATACTATTGTCCTGGCTATCCTTGTCTGTGAGCTCCTTCTCAACTGGTACTATGGATTCGCATTGTACTGGAAGGTGAGAAATGGGCACTGTCCCAATGCGTAGATAAATATTACTGGTGCTTGAAGTGACACACCAAATGCCGCTCTCCCTTGCTCAGGAGTGCGCCAGCTGCTCAGTGCTGGGGGGAGGGGATAGATCAACAGTTACAAGGGACAGATGTGGGAGGATTAAGTTCTGTAGGGCAATCCTTGATGCAGAGTTCAAGCTTACCTCTTAGACTCATCCAGCATTATCTCTCTGAATTTATGCAAACTAGATTTATAACAGATTTGGCAGTGGAACTGGGACTGAACTGCCAGGTATTTTTCCCCAACTCAAATGTGCTTACCAAAGTTTTGTTTTTAATTTTTTCCCCCCAGCATAGTGAGTGATGGATGTCCTTAGATTCAGGGTTTTCAAGTGGGAGGGAAGTCTAACAGTAATGAATATGAATATTTGTGTGATTGCCTTGAGATTCAACAGGACTTTTTACATTTTTAAAAGTATCCATGAAACTTAGGCTTCAGAAGCAAACTCTAAAAATATTTGAATTTCAAAGAAGTTAGATCTCAATTCTAAAGTGTGACCAAATTTCAGTTTCAGTGTTTGCATTCAAAATACCCATCCCATGCAGAAAAAACTCACCCAACTGCCCAAAACACAGGCAGCCCAATCCTATCCTGCACTGGCATGGGGAGGTTGGCTGGCCTGCCCCATATCCAGAGCAGAATTGGGGCTAGTTGTGGCTCAGCCAGGGGCAAGGAGAATTGATTCCCCTCATCCTGGGTAAAGCTGCAGCAGCCCCAATAGGGCTACTTGGATCTGCACCACCTCAAGAGGTGGTGCAAATTAGAGCAGCCCAGAGCTTCTCTGGGCCACCTGGGATTGCCACCCACTCACCT
The DNA here is from genome assembly GCF_035046505.1 of Tiliqua scincoides. NCBI lineage: Eukaryota > Metazoa > Chordata > Lepidosauria > Squamata > Scincidae > Tiliqua > Tiliqua scincoides. Next base: position 16,375,387 of record NC_089830.1, on the reverse strand, counting down.
GCTACCTGCCCACAGGCCTGCCCAACGCCTGCCCTCCCCTCATCCTGAAATGCCTACCTCCCACCCACCCCAACTTCCTTGCCAGTCTGACTCAGCCAGCGCAGGCTTACCTTTTCACAGGCTGGCAGGGCTTGGGTCAGCCTCCCTGCTCAATCGGTGGCACGAAAGTGCTTTACAGCATTATCGTGACCCCATGGGCCGGCGCAAGGGACTTTCACCCTTAGAATGCAATCTTACTGCAATCACAGTAGTTCAGTGTCGGAGCACATGTTGCAGTTTCAGATGCACATTCCGGGTCCAATCCAGGTTCAGCAAGAGCAGAGAAAAATTCCTGTCTGAAACCAGAGTTGCTGCCAAGCAGTGTCCTGAGCTGACTCATTAAGGAAACTTCCTGTGTTCCAATAGCTCCGTGTTTTGTGCTTCTAGGAGCCCAGGGACTCCCCAAGACCCCTTCAGAGTTTCCATGAGCACACCATATATGGCCACCATCTACCCCCTGCTCAGTTTGTTTGTCCATAGCTCCTGACTCCCCTGTTCATGGCTCTGTGGCTTTATTCCCCCTTCAGTATTCACCTGTACATTAGCTGGCACTTGGCGCATGCACTGGCAGGGCTCAATGAGACTCCTTTTAGGAAAGTAAAGACCTCTAGAGACTTTTATGACTTTAGCAGAAAACCACACCTCTAGTTCATAAAATACTCAGTGACCAGCCCTGGCTCCAGATTTCTGACAATATTTCCTTCCATGCAGGACGGCTGGAACATTATTAATTTTTTAATTGTGGTGTTCCTGTTCATGGCTTTGTTCATTCCTGCCCTGAATCAGAAGACGTTTGTCCAAGTACTCAGGTAGGAATAGGAGGCTAGCATCCCATATGGAGGGTGCCTTGTCTAGGCTGCTATCCTGAACAGACTAACCTGGGAGTAAGCCCCATTGAACTCAGTAGAATTTGCTTCACAGTAGACACTTTGTCAGGAGGTCTGGTCTAGAGGGTAGAGCCTCCATTTGCCTGAAGATAACATCCGCAGTTTGCCAGTTCGAGGCCACCGGCACTGTGTAACCTTGAAGCAGCTGACAAGCTGAGCCGAGCGATTCCATCTGCTCTGAGCGTGGGAGGATGGAGGCCAGAATGTGAAGCCAGATCAGAGTGAAACATCTGGACTGTTGTGGTTCTTGAAAGATAGAACCTTCTTTCAATTGTAAAAATCCCTACGGGGATTTAATCAGCCTGCCTATGTAAACCGCCTTGAATAAAGTCTGAGGAGAAATCTGACAACCAAGAAAGGCGGTATATAAATACCTGTATTATTATTATTATTATTATTATTATTATTATTATTATTATTATTATTATTATTATTATTATTATTATTGGATGATTGTGCTGCCAGTTGGGTGCTTTGCTTTTACATTTTGAGGAAGTGGATTGTTCTCGAAAAGGAGGAGCTGTGTGAGGCCCTGATCCAAATTAGGAAGATGGCTTGGAAGCAGGAGAAGTTTAACCCATTAACTCCATGCCATTTCCCTTGGAAAATTGTCTTCTAGGAGCAGCTACTTAGCCCTGAAAGTATCATTGTAGTAAATGGAACCGTTGGGTTTCAGTCGTTGCTACAGGGCAGGGGTGCCCAACCCCAGCCCTGGGGCCACTTGCAGCCCTCGAAGACTCCCAATGCGGCCCTCAGGGAGACCCCAACCTCCAATGAGCCTGTGGCCCTCCAGAAACTTGCTGGAGCCCGCACAGGCCCAACACAACTGCTCTCAGCATGAGGGCAACTGTTTGACCTCTCACTTTAACTGTGGGATGAGGGCTCCCTCCACTGCTTGCTGTTTCACTTTTATGATGCAGCAGCGGCAGCAAAGAAAAGGCCAGCCTTGCTTTGTGCAAGGCCTTTTATAGGCCTTGACCTATTGCAAAACCTTCATTCATTCATATAAGTTCCACCTCTAGTATATCAATTTATGTAAACTTATGTAAATTTATTCAAATTTTAAATGTAAATTAATTCTTTTTTTCCCCGGCCCCCGATACAGTGTCAGAGAGATGATGTGGCCCACCTGCCAAAAACTTTGGACACCCCTGCTACAGGGGAACAATTATTGGCCCAAAAACAGCAGGCAAGCAAAGGGTTAAACACCCCCCCCCCCCACACACACACACACACCATGCTGCAGTCCTAAGCAAGATCAGAGCCTCACATGGCTGTTGCAGTGCATCAGATATCACTAGTTTGCTCTGAATTGCTCTGAATGATTTTGCGACTTGCCTTCCCCGTTTGGAGTTAAAACAGAGAGCTAAACTCCTGGCAGTGCTTGGTGCACTGTGCCAAGTGCCCAAAGGTCTTGGACTGGCCCCAGATTCTCCCTGTGGAACATGGCAGATCTTCTGTAGCAGGTTAGGAGATTTGCTGCCATGTACACTGAAGCATATAGACATGTGCATCAAACTTTCTGTTCGTTCCAGGGTGCTGAGGCTGTTTCAAGTTTGTACCATGGTGAACGGTCTGGCTAGGATGATCCAGGTGATCCTGCAGTCCATTCCTGACATGGCTACCATCATGACCCTGCTTTTTTCCATCATGCTGGTGAGATGCCCACATCCAGCCCCTTTGCTAAGTCAGAACGTTGTGCTTCCACGTTGTGCTTCCACTACCACGTTCCCTTCTGCATTTCCACCTCTTACCTGCAGGGGCAGCCCATGTGTGAGGCCAACTGTGATAGTTGTTTCAGCTGGTGGGAAAGGAGGGGTGCAGGGCATCTCTTCCTTCCAGCATCCTCCGCCTGCCCCATCATTTCTCTTCCTCCTCCTGCCAGGGGTGTAACTGAGGAGGGGCAGTGGAGAGCAGAGCTCTGGGACTTCTAGCACGGGGCAGTAACATCATCAGCAGGAGTGTTCGGGTGCTGCCTTTGAAATGTCTTTCAAAGGACCTTAGCTGAGAAGAAACATCACGCTCAGCAAAGGACAACAATGGGATAACAATTTAAAAAGATGTTATTTTAATGCAGAAATCTGCATTATCTTAGAAATCTGCGGGAGGGTTCGTCCAGCTAAGAAGAGGCATTCCTCTTTCCATCACATGCAGGAAGGAATGCCTCTTCCCAGCCAGTGCAAACAATAAATAATTACCAAACTCTGCAGTTCAGGGGCAGGAGGGAGAGTAGCACACACCGAGATCATATCCGCCTTTCCTTGCCCTAACAACCCCCCCCCCACCCTAGCCTTGAACTTACAGTAGCAAAGTAGCTGGCTTAGATCCAAGGAGAATCAGTGAGCATACCTGGGGGGGCAAGAGGTGCAAATGCCCCAGGTGCCAGGCTTGGGGGTTGATGTTGCAGTGCCATCCACTCCTCCCAGCAGCCCACCCTCAGTATTCAGTACGCCAATATCAGTGTGCCGATCTGAGGGCCGCCACATGAAGGCCAACTCCCAGAGGGAGTTCTGAGACCCAGGGAAGTTGCACATGGCCTCCCCAGTCCTCCAAAGGCCTTGTAAGGGGGCCATCTGGTTATGCCCCCCCATAGCATGCAGTGCATACACCTACAGTGAACCTGCAGGCTATGGGTTGCCAGAGGGTAGGAATTGCTCACATCCTATGCATGTTTACTCAGAAGGAAGTCCCACTGTGGTCATTGGGGCTTACTATTTGATTAGTGTGTATAGGATTGCTGTTTCAGTGACTTTTTGTGGGCTCTGATGAGCTCCCCTGCCCTGTCCTAAAGCCTTAGCAAGGCTCTGTTATCACTGCTCTCATCTCAGCAGGGCTGATGAACCGAGCTTCAGGCTGCCAAAGGAGACCTGTGCCTTTTGGCTCTGCAAAACATGCCCATGTTCCCCTCTGTTCCCAAGGCCCTGAGTCTGACAGTGGAGGATCATAGCTGGGGTAGGGGTTCGATCGTGATAAGCGGGGTCCCCCCCATGCCACGGCCTCTCCCCTATAGTGGTCTCAGGCTGCCCCTGAGAAGTGACTGGTTCCTCTAGGTTCCCATGGCCTCTTGCCCGCCCATCCTACTCCTCTTCCTCTGAAGAAGTCTCCTGCGTTTTGGGTTCTGGGCACAGGTGGGTCTTTATGGAGTCTGGGGGTTCTCCCAAACTTATATACTCCTTGTTTTGTATGTTGGCAGGTCTTCTCTGTGTTTGGTGTCACACTTTTTGGAAGTTTTATCCCAGAAAATTTCGGGAATCTGGGGACTGCGCTGTACTCTCTTTTCATTTGCATAACCCAGGATGGGTGGCTCAATATATATGACGACTTTGAGTGAGTAAAGCTATTTCCAAGTCTAGCCAACTTAAATGAAAGACATTAGTGCTCCATTCCAGACAGGAGTGTTTTATTTTTCCCTTTCTGTCATTCTTAGAAAATAGAGTAACCCTATCTCTATGTCAAACCTTCATAAAGTTCACATATCTCTGGGAAAAGCTACCTAGGGATGTTGCACCCCTTCGCTTCTAATCCCCCAGAAGCTTCTGTGCTGTTTCAGCAGCCTAAAACAGGGGTGCCTAAACCCCGGCCCTGGGGCCACTTGCGGCCCTCGAGGCCTCTCAATGTGGCCCTCAGGGAACCCCCAGTCTCCAATGAGCCTCTGGCCCTCCAGAGATTTATTGGAGCCCGCACTGGCCCGACGCAAATGCTCTCAGCATGAGGGCGACTATTTGACCTCTCGCATGAGCTGTGGGATGAGAGCTCCCTCCACTGCTTGCTGTTTCACATCTGTGATGCAGCAGCGGCAGCAAAGGAAAGGCCAGCCTTGCTTTGTGCAAAGCCTTTTATAGGCCTTGAGCTATTGCAAGACCTTCATTCATTTATATAAGTTCATATTTAATATATTCATTTATGTAAATTTATGTAAATTTATTCAAATTTTAAATGTAAATTCATTCTTTTTTCCCCCCGGCCCCCGACACAGTGTCAGGGAGATGATGTGGCCCTCCTGCCAAAAACTTTGGACACCCCTGGCCTAAAAGCTGCTGGGACATCCTCTTGCCTTTGTCCTTTAGACTTTGTTTGAAAAACCCATTCCCAATCAGCCATGTGTTTGTATGTGCATTGATCCTTGGACATGTCTGGACATCCCGGCTCTTAACCAAGCTTCCTACTGGGTTTGGCATGTGCTTGCCAATTGGGCAGCCACAACTGCCTATCTGGATAAAGTGGTGGGGTGAAGTAATAGCCAGGTGGTTTCCACTCAACCATTCCGGTAGCAGTAAGCTGATGACATCATTAAGGGCGCAATCTTAACCAACTTTCCAGCACCTGCATAACTGTGCCAAGAGGGGCATATGCTGCATCCTGCAGTTGAGTGGCAGTCATGGAGGCCTCCTCAAGGTAATGTAATGTTTGTTCCCTTACCTCGGAGTTGCATTGGCCTTACCTTGGTGATGGAAAGTTGGTTAGGATTGTGCCCTAAGTAACCTGAGGTTTCTTAAGACCAGGCATAAGGATGCTTGATTATTGTAATGCCTGTAGCATTTGGGGTGCATTGCCACAGCTCTGGCACAAGACTCATTGGTTCTGGGGGGAGGGCGGAGTGCAAACAGAAGAGAGCAAGAGAAAGTTGGAGGAGGGCCTGTAATTGCCCACCTGTATGGCCTCAGAACTCTGGAGGGGAGGGGGTTACAAAGTCACCCACATCCTTCTCCTCCAGGCTGGTTTGGGCAGCTTCCCAAGGCTACGCTGCTGTTGTCCTTCCCAGGGGCAGCCAGCAAATTAACCCCCTCCACCCAAAGACTGGCCATCTGTGTCATTGTCTGCTGGCAGCAAGGCTTTTAAACCCTGCTAGCTCATGTGCATGACTTTCCAGCTTTTCTCTGCCCTGCCCACTCCCAAGATACTTAAACTCAGCAGCCCTGGCATCATGGGGGACACTGCCCAGGGCTGTTGGCAAGTTGCACTGCTCCAGTTGCCTAGCATGGTTGCAATACTGGGCAGAGCATCAAGTTCAGCCCAGAACTGGGTCAGAAGAAGTTGACTTTTGGCTCTTCTCTGCCAAGTCCATCGCCAGGCAAGTGCATTTTGCCAGGTCTGCCATTGAAATCTAATTTGGTTCCCAGGAAGCACACCCACTTACTCTCCAGTAAATGCAGGAACCCAGATTCCTGGGACAACAGAAAAATAGGGCTTGTATTTCTAGCTAGACATGTTTAAGGAATTAATATTGTTTTGTTTGTTCCTTTCACTCCAAGCAGTCTGTGAACTTCTTTGGTTTAGCAACACATTCTGGATTGCTTGTGCTTTGCTCTTAAGTAACTTCCTAGCTCTCTCTGCTGAGCATTACTAATTATTGTATCCAATTAGATCAAACTATTTCTTTGTGTCCACCCAGCTGAGCTCAGACATTTTCCATTAGCCTGCTTGTTGGTCTTTTCTCTATCCCTTTTCCTCTTTCTGATTAATTCCTTTTTCTCTGGGATTCTCTGCTCTCCTGGGAGAGGTGGTTTTGTTTTTTTTCCCAGGTGGCCCCCTCACCTTATATCCTTACTTTGGGATGTTGGCAATAGGTAGATTTACCAGTCTCCCCCATTCAGTTGCTAATTCTGTAAACCCAGGAAGTGGAGAACAGGAAGGGGTGCATGAGTACAGGGGGATCTCGTTATCCACTGATTTGGTATCCACTGATTTGACTTATCACTGATACTGAGGTCCACATTTAAATGCCCTGTAACAAGGGAAAAAAAGCACCCAAATCTAATTTCCTGCCTTCATGCTTTTAAATAATTATAATATTCCATTAGATTCCATTATTCACTCCATCCAATGGCTGAATGCAGTATAGTGCTTATACCAATGTATTTTGGGGCAATAAGAGAGGAGCAAGAAACCTGGAAGTGGGTCTTTAACACTATTTTTCCACTAATTTGGTATCCACTGATTTTTTTATCCACTGGGGGTTCCAGTATGGAACCCCCAGTGGATAAAGAGGCATGACCTGTACTAACCACTAAGGCTTAGTCCCCTTGGTCAACCTGCAGCCTCGCTCTTTTCCTGCTAGGGCTGTTTCTGCTTTCTGGTCCTGATGCCATTTTAATTTTTGATGACGTGATGGTTGACTATGTTCTGCTGTTCTCAACTGTGTCTTCTTTGCAGCTATTATGTTGAAATTACATCCCTGCTAACTGAGCAAAGAGGTACCTTTTAAACTGGTGGCTCTCTTACGTTTAGCAGGGGGAGTAACTATCCCTACTCTGATGAGTGCAGCATCTCTTCAAGTGTCAGTTTGCTGGTGTTTCTCTTGCTTCTTTATACAGTGAATCCTTTCAGGACAGGGAGCCATTTATTTATGCATTTGTGCTCTGTAAACTACTGGATGAGCTTTCTTTTTTTGTCCAAAAGCAGTGCATAAATATTTGCTGTCGTGATTGTGATATGATTTTGGGTTGTAAATATCATCATCATCATCATCATCATCATCATCATCATCTGTTCTGGTTTCTTCTGAAGAAGAGTGGGGTCTGCATTTCTCATAAGAAGCCATCACTATGAATGGTGGAACCCAGGTCTTTGATGAGTTTACCTGTGATAGCTGAGGCTGTGCTCACCTCTCGATGTTCATTCAACCACAGGCAGGCAGAGAGTTAAAGTGTACAAAGAGTTGACTAAAAAAATGCAAGGAGGTGTGGTTGGATAGTACAAGGAAGAAAGAATAAACCAAGCAGGCTTGGGAAATGGTTGGGGCGTTGGCAGTGCCCAGGTGCAAATCTTGGCAAAAATACAAGACGGTGATTACAGGCAAACTTAAAAGCAAAGTAATCCCTTAGCACATTTAACATGGTTCCCTGCACATGCCCGATCTTGTCTGATCTCGGAAGCTAAGCAGGGTCAGGCCTGGTTAGTACTTGGATGGGAGACCGCCTGGGAATACCGGGTGCTGTAGTTCTTATACCATAGTCTTTCAAGACTGAAGGTTGCCAACCATTTAACATGGTTCCCTAACTGTATTTGCTCCTGTATCAGCCGTTCTACCTCTTTGATCCCCAAAGAGGAGGCGGATGAGAATTTGACCTCATAGAGTGGTGTTCTCTGAGGGAGCCCAGCTGGAATACACACCAGCATCTTTGAGCTTGACCCTAAGAAACCTGAAGTTCAATGGTGTCATTGTCCCATTCTATTGGGTGCTTTATGACCACATGGGCATCCCTACCTGCCCTCTGACTAGTCAGGTGGGCAATTGGATACCAAACCAGCTGGCACATGCCAGTTCAGCAGGTGGATTGGCTAGGATCCATGGTGTTGGGGAAAAACAAATGAAGAAGACAGGCAATGCACAAAACAACAGGTGTGTGTTTGTCAACACATGCCATCTTTCTTGCAATGAAGCTGATGTCAGAGTCTCTCAGGGAAGCTTCTTTCCTGTGGAAACTAATGCTAAAGGCATTCTTAAGGCAATGGATCTCACACCTTTTGGTCTCTGGGGCCTAAAAAGAGTCTCAGGGAGTCCCAGAGTACTGGTGCATGTGCAGAGTTGTGCCACATCAAGCCAAATGCTAAATACCAGCAAAGAGCCAGAGCTGGGGCTGAAGAGGGATGAGGAAGGAGAGCCATAAACAGGGGAATGGGAGGAATGGACAAGCAAACCAGGCAGGGGGCAGATGGCAGCCACTGATAACGTGCTTGTGGAGCCCCCCAAGGGGTGGAACTAATGGAGCCCCATGGCTCCTAGGAGTACACTTTGAGAAATGCTGCCTTAAGGGAAACATATGGGGGGAAGGAGGGGAGCTCAATCATCACATATGCCTTGAACAGAGTGTTGCTGTTCAGAAACCAGCAGGTAGAGCTTTTAGAGGAGGCAATGGAGCTAATTTTACAGACTGAAAAATCTTGCTTGCTAGTTTTACAATGTCAAAAGTACAGCTGTGAGGGGCCAATTCAAAACTCTATCAATTTGGGTTTGGGGCCAAAAGGCTGAGAAAAGAGTAAGTGAACCATGGCTCAGAACCCCCTGGGGGTGGTTGATTTGATGGCCGAGTTCCTTCTTTCCCCTGCAGGGATGAAGGTATGACCCTGCAGATTGGTGGAGCCCTCTACTTCTTCATCTTCATCATGTGTGGGGCCTTCATCTGTGCAAATCTGCTTGTGGCGGTGGTGACGACCAACCTGGAGCAGTGCATTACTAAAGTCAACGAGGAGAGGGACTTGCAGTCTCAGGACTCTACACAGAAGGCCTACGCTGGAATGGATGTGAGTTTGAATGAAAGAGTTGGAAGGGATGCCAGATTGGGAGAGGGTGGGCAGAGCAGTCAGCCAGTGAATGGTCCAGGAGCTTCTGATGGCTCTGCAAAGGCTCTTGGGTGGGTTGGGTGGGAGACCAGTCTGGGGAGTTCCACACGAGACTAGGTTATAATCATGTTCGATACATAGATAAGTAAAGTCATGGTGTCTCTTGCGTAAAGCAAGATTTTCTCTAAACTCTGGCCAAAAGCCAATGTGGTGTCCTAGAGTCATATGTTTGGCACCTTATGACTCAGTGGAGTACGAAAGAATCCCAGAGTATTGAGATGCTTAGAAGTGTGCGCTGGGCTGCCCAATCCTAACCCACGCTGGAACAGGGCGGCCGGCTGGTTTGCACCTCAAGAGGTGGCACAGATCCGAGCAGCCCGGAGCTGCTCCAAGCTGCCCAGGACTGGGGTTAGTATCTGGCACAAGTGCAAAAACATACAGACTTCTGCCAATATTGATGTGTTCAGGAGGCCTGTGCAATATCTTCTAAAATTTTATCATGGGTACTGTGGAATTTCAATGGTTTACGTACATCCGAGCGTCAGAGTCTGGATTGCAGTAATGGGCACTGTTGTTCTGTGGCATTGGGACTGACACAGGGCACTTCCTAACTGAATTCCCCCTTGAGCAGGATGGCATGGATGATGACTACCCCATACCTCAGCAGCCACCGGTGCATGTCAAAGAGGTCATGCATGAAACGCCCATGGTCCACCGTCAAAAATTGCTTAGCTTTGGCAATCTGGGCAACCTGAATCCTTCCACCTGTGAAGACTTCTCTGTCGTCCTGGACGCTATCAACGAGAACCTAAAGGAATACCGGGTGATCCGGGATGAGCTTAACAAGTAAGTCAAATGAGCCTCCATCCTTGTTCTCCTTCATGCAAGAATGTACATAGCTTCCAAATAGGACATCTCTCCTGGCGCGACCAATCAAGCTCTAAAGATGGGGAGAGGTTTCTTTGGGGTTTCGTTGGTGATGCGCTGGAACGGAGTACTTGGTTCTCAAAGCATAAAGTTCTTGAGGCATGAAGGTTTGATGATACCTTATTTGTCTGAAGATTTTGAGCCTGTGTGTTTTTTTTACCTTGTCCTCCAAAGCCACTTATAATTTCCAAAAAAAAAAAAATTGAAATAAACATTAACTTCCCAATTTAACAAAAACTAAACAGTTTTGTCGACAGGGCAGTTGATGCTAAATGACCTTATGAGGGCAGGGGGAGGATGGTCCAGCTGGACCAAGCATCTGATTCCCTTGCCTGCCTTCCAGAGCTGGTCCATAAGAACATAAGAACAGTCCCACTGGATCAGGCCATAGGCCCATCTAGTCCAGCTTCCTGTATCTCACAGCAGCCCACCAAATGCCCCAGGGAGCACACCAGATAACAAGAAGACCTGCAAGGCTTCCTGGGAATTGTAGTTAAGAACATAAGAACAGCCCCACTGGATTAGGCCATAGGCCCATCTAGTCCAGCTTCCTGTATCTCACAGCAGCCCACCAAATGCCCCAGGGAGCACACCAGGTAACAAGAAACCTCATTCTGGTGCCCTCCCTTGCATCTGACATAGCCCATTTCTAAAATCAGGAGGTTGCACATACACATCATGGCTTGTAACCCGTAATGGATTTTTCCTCCAGAAACTTGTCCAATCCCCTTTTAAAGGCGTCCAGGCCAGATGCCGTCATCACATCCTGTGGCAAGGAGTTCCACAGACCAACCACACGCTGAGTAAAGAAATATTTTCTTTTGTCTGTTCTAGCTCTCCCAACACTCAATTTTAGCGGATGTCCTCTTGCCTGACAACACTCCTTACTCACCTTTGCTGGGGAGGGTGCACATGCACCCCACCAAAAAAAGCAAGCTCCTTACCTCCTCACCATCCTCCAACCACACACAGGGTTTAACGTTTAAAGGAATATGTCTCTTTAAATATTAAACACTGTGTGAGTAGTGTTTGTGTGTCCAGGCCTACAAATATCATGAAGAAAACTTGTATTTATTTATTTAAAATGAAATATTTAAAATCTGCCCTCTCAGTTGACTCAAGGTAACTAAGGCCCAGATCCTAACCAACTTTCCAGCACTGGCATAGCTGTGCCAATGGGGTATGTACTGCATTCTGCAGTTGGGTGGCACTCACGGAGGCCTCCTCAAAGTAAAGGAATGTTTGTTCTCTTACCTCGGAGCTGCATTGCCCTTAAGTCAGTGCTGGAAAATGGGTTAGGATTGTGTCCTAACAATCACAGGCTGCAATCCTAACTACACTTTCCTGAGAGTAAGCCTCATTGAACAAAATAGGACTTACTTCTGAGTAGTCCAGGTTAGGATTGTGCCCACAATAATCTAAAACAGTTAAAATACAACGAGAGAGTATCTGTCAAATATTGGGGGAAATATTATAACAAGACTGGGAAAGGCCTGCTAAAAAAAACCCTGGCAAAGAAAGTGACAACCACCGTACATGGGAGGGAGTTCCACATATAGCAGAAGCCACCACCAAGTAGTGGTCTCTTGCAAGACACCACCAAATGAGCTTCATAAGACAGTGGGATCTGCAAGAGGACCTCTCTGAAATGTCTTCTTATGAGACATGCATTTAAGGTTTTATCAAAGAGAGTTGGTTAGGGGTCTCTTAAATGGCCATGGATTTCGTTTAAATATATCCATTTAGTCCCATTCCACAAATGGGAAATGTTGAAGCATTACCTGCTGGGGTGAGATGTTAGCGATGCGATGGAGGAAGTACTCTATAGAGCAAATCTCCAGCATTACTCCTTCTGCATTTGCTGTCCTCAGAATAGTCGAGGAGGTGAGGTCCATCCGATTCAATGTAGAGCAAGAACAGGAGATGGTCCTGCGAAACATCCGCGGGGTCGACACGTCCGACACCATGATGGCCGCCGACGTCCTTCAAGGGAAGCCTACAGATGTCATCAACGCAATGACGAACCTGGAAAAGGTACAGTTGCTCACTCTTCCTTGGAAGGTAATACAGGGAGGATACCGTCCAGCCGCTGGCCTGAATCCCCATTACCCCTTCACGCATTTCTCACCCTGATGCCATCCATACACGCTCCCTGTTGGACCAGATTCACAACTGGTGATCAACAGCTTCAGTTGAGTCAAGAGGGGAAGATCACCAGCGGATGCAGGCTTGATGTGGCTTTGCTGGTGTCAGAGTGAAGGCCACAGAAAGCTCCTTTATACTGCACTAAGGAAAACCATTGGTCTACCTGGCAGAGGCATCTTTATGTTTGCATCACCCAGTGCAAGGCTTGTTGCACCACCTCCATGATGGACCTCCTCCCATACCAGACCGTACAGAATGAATTACAATATTATACACACAGCTTAAATGCAGTGGCATCAGTAGGGTTGTTGTCACACCATTAACTTTCTTTCTTTCTTTTAATATATATAATCGTACAGGCCACCCAACCAATCTGTAACCGTCAGAAAAACCAGTGGCCAACTTGATGACATACAACTGAATAACAGCCCAATCCTGAGCTGCCCAGCGCCCAGAGAAGCAGCGGTGCCAAAATGGCGACCACTGCATCCTGAGCACACTGGGCAGCTGGTAGCAGCCCCTTGGATGAAGGGAACATTCATCCCCTTCCCCTGGGTAAGGGAGCAGGCCCTATAATGGGGTTACTCAAGCCTGGACCAGCTATTTAGCTGGCGTAGAGTTGAAAGGCCCTGTGTCCTGCCCCGCTTCCTTCCCCACCCCGCCTTCTCTTGCCCTCATCCCGCCCCGGAATGCCTCCTCCCGACCCTGACGCACTTCACCACCACCAGGAGCTTATCCCTTGCCCTGGCTGGAATGCAGAAGGCCTCCACTTGTGCCAGCACTGAGGTGTGCCTTGCAGCACATAACTTATTGGTTCCCTGATGTGCCATAATAACACCTCATTGGTGCTCAGAACAGTTTAAGTTAAAGATATTCACTTTTTGTTACATTAGGCAGCTGTGATTTCCTTCTCTGGCTTTTTATTTTTTGCTATAACTTTTGAAAGAATACAGATATTTCAATGTGGTTTGTTTCATTGAATTCTGCATTAAATTACACATTGAATTATATAACATAATAGCATTATTCAAATATACCAAGATTTTACAATTTGGCAAGTAGCTGTGCCACCCACCCACCATCACCACCAAGCGCGTCACCTGGTGAGGTCCGCACCCTCTAGTAACACCACTGCCAGCTGGTCCACCTGGCTCAATAATGTCTACACCAAGTGGCAGTGGCTCTCTAGGGTCTCAGCCAGGCTTCCCAGCCCTGCCAGGAGATCTTCTGCTCTACTTCTGAATGGTAGTCCTTTCCCATACAACTTGACTTCCATGTTCAGAAGCAGTAAGGCGGTCCAAGCCTACCTCTCTCCTCTCTAAGAACATAAGAACATAAGAACAGCCCCACTGGATCAGGCCATAGGCCCATCTAGTCCAGCTTCCTGTATCTCACAGCGGCCCACCAAATGCCCCAGGAAGCACACCAGATAACAAGAGACCTCATCCTGGTGCTCTCCCCTACATCTGGCATTCTGACTTAACCCATTCCTAAAATCAGGAGGTTGCGCATACACATCATGGCTTGTACCCCATAATGGATTTTTCCTCCAGAAACTCGTCCAATCCCCTTTTAAAGGCGTCTAGGCTAGACGCCAGCACCACATCCTGTGGCAAGGAGTTCCACAGACCGACCACGCGCTGAGTAAAGAAATATTTTCTTTTGTCTGTCCTAACCCGCCCAACACTCAATTTGAGTGGATGTCCCCTGGTTCTGGTATTATGTGAGAGTGTAAAGAGCATCTCCCTATCCACTCTGTCCATCCCCTGCATAATTTTGTATGTCTCAATCATGTCCCCCCTCAAGCGTCTCTTTTCTAGGCTGAAGAGGCCCAAACGCCGTAGCCTTTCCTCATAAGGAAGGTGCCCCAGCCCCATAATCATCTTAGTCGCTCTCTTTTGCACCTTTTCCATTTCCACTATGTCTTTTTTGAGATGCGGCGACCAGAACTGGACACAATACTCCAGGTGTGGCCTTACCATAGATTTGTACAACGGCATTATAATACTAACCGTTTTGTTCTCAATACTTTTCCTAATGATCCCAAGCATAGAATTGGCCTTCTTCACTGCCACCGCACATTGGGTCGACACTTTCATCGACCTGTCCACCACCACCCCAAGATCTCTCTCCTGATCTGTCACAGACAGCTCAGAACCCATCAGCCTATATCTAAAGTTTTGATTTTTTGCCCCAATGTGCATGACTTTACACTTACTGACATTGAAGCGCATCTGCCATTTTGCTGCCCATTCTGCCAGTCTGGAGAGATCCTTCTGGAGCTCCTCACAATCACTTCTGGTCTTTACCACTCGGAAAAGTTTGGTGTCGTCTGCAAACTTAGCCACTTCACTGCTCAACCCTGTCTCCAGGTCATTTATGAAGAGGTTGAAAAGCACCGGTCCCAGGACAGATCCTTGGGGCACACCGCTTTTCACCTCTCTCCATTGTGAAAATTGCCCATTGACACCCACTCTCTGCTTCCTGGCCTCCAACCAGTTCTCAATCCACGAGAGGACCTGTCCTCTAATTCCCTGACTGTGGAGTTTTTTCAGTAGCCTTTGGTGAGGGACCGTGTCAAACGCCTTCTGAAAGTCCAGATATATAATGTCCACGGGTTCTCCCGCATCCACATGCCTGTTGACCTTTTCAAAGAATTCTATAAGGTTTGTGAGGCAAGACTTACCCTTACAGAAGCCATGCTGACTCTCCCTCAGCAAGGCCTGTTCGTCTATGTGTTTTGAGATCCTATCTTTGATGAGGCATTCCACCATCTTACCCGGTATGGATGTTAGGCTGACCGGCCTATAGTTTCCCGGGTCCCCCTCTTTCCCTTTTTAAAAATAGGCGTGACATTTGCTATCCTCCAATCTTCTGGTACCGTGGCTGTTTTGAGGGACAAGTTGCATACCTTAGTCAAGAGATCTGCAACTTCATTCTTCAATTCCTTAATAACCCTTGGGTGGATGCCATCAGGGCCCGGTGACTTATTGATCTTTAATTTATCAATGAGGTCTGAAACATCTTCTCTTTTAACCTCTATCTGACTTAACTCCTCGGTCAGGAGGGGCCGTTCGGGCAGCGGTATCTGCCCGAGGTCTTCTGCCGTGAAGACAGATGCAAAGAACTCATTTAATTTCTCTGCCATCTCTAAGTCTCCTTTTATCTCCCCTTTCCCTCCCTCACCATCCAGAGGGCCAACCGCTTCTCTGGCGGGTTTCCTGCTTCTAACATATTTGAAGAAGCTTTTATTATTCCCCTTAATGTTGCTGGCCATGCGTTCCTCATAGTCTCGCTTGGCCTCCCCTATCACCTTCTTACATTTCTTTTGCCACAGTTTATGTTCCTTTTTATTCTCTTCATTAGGGCAAGACTTCCATTTACGGAAGGAAGCTTCCTTGCCCTTCACAGCCTCTCTAACTTGGCTGGTTAGCCATGCGGGCACTCTCCTGGATTTAGTGGAACCCTTCTTTCTTTGCGGTATACACCTCTGCTGGGCCTCTATTACTGTTGTTTTAAGCAGCCTCCATGCACTCTGGAGAGACTGGACTCTTTTTACCCTCCCTTTCAACCTCCTTCTAACCAGCCTCCTCATTTGAGGGAAGTCCGCCCGTCGGAAGTCAAGGGTTTTTGTTAGAGATTTGCCTGGTATTCTTCCCCCAACGTGCACGTCAAAACGGATCGCAGCATGATCACTGTTCCCCAATGGCTCAGTAACGTTTACATCTCTAACCAGGTCCTGCGTACCGCACAAAATTAAATCCAGAGTCACCTGTCCTCTGGTGGGCTCCATGACTAGCTGATCTAAGCCACAGTCATTTAGCACGTCAAGAAATCCGGTTTCCTTATCGTGACCAGAACACAAATTGACCCAGTCAATATGAGGATAATTGAAGTCCCCCATGATTACAACCCTGTCCTTCCTTGTCACCTCCCTGATCTGTTTCCTCATTTCAAGGTCCCCATCAGATTTCTGGTCTGGAGGACGATAGCACGCCCCCAGTATTACATTGCTGCACAAGCCTGGTAATTTAACCCACAGAGATTCTACTGTGGGTAGATTCTCTCTGTGGTTCTCCCCTTCCTCACACCTCCACACAGCCATCACCCACAGATATATTTTTCTTGGGCTCCCCATTGACTGTTTTCTTTTTCCATCTTCCATGGGCAGTCTAATATGATTGATTCAGAATACCAAAAAGGAGGAATAAAAACGGCAGCCATGAGAGCACGGCGACAGTCGTTGGTACGTACGAGAATGGTGAATTGTACAGCATGAGCCTTTTTCATGGGGCCCTTGGTCAGAGCCAGCCTGCCAATGAGGCTAACTGAGGCAGTCAGCTCAGGTAGTATGGTAGGTGGAGCGGGGCATCCACTTCTGTCTCTGCTGCTCCTCCTCTCACTCCCAGATTGGAAAAGGAGGAGGGGAGTGTGACAGCAACTGTTACCCTGCACATGCCCGATCTCGTCTGATCTTGGAAGCTAAGCAGGGTCAGGCCTGGTTAGTACTTGGATGGGAGACTGCCTGGGAATACCCGGTGCTGTAGGCTTATACCATAGTCTTTCGAGACTGAAGGTTGCCAACCAATGGGGCGGAAAGGAAGTGTGGAGGAGAAGAGAGTGATGGGCTTGAGCATCTCTGATGTGACCTCTCACTCCCCTCTCCTCTACACTTCCTCCTCTGCTTCATTTCCCTCTTTTCAAACTCAGGAAGCTGGACAAGGAGGTGGAGGAGTGGAGACAGACAGCTGGCACATTGCAGGGTAGGGGGGCTTTGGTGCACCACTTCAGGCCTCTGGAGGTCTTGAACTGATCCCATCCTCTGCGCACACCAGCATGAACACAGAATACAGAACACATGCGCAGAGCAGCATGCACATCAGCACGAACACTGCCACTTGCAGAAGGTGACCGCAGGATTAGCTTGCCATTGATGCAGCTTGACGTTCACACCTAGACTTGGAAACTGGTTGGAACTTGGAATCTAGCCGTGTAGACTGGATTCAACCACAAAACACCTAATGTCACAGCTGTCAAGGCTGGTTTCTCCTTCTTCCCGTCAGGAGCACCTACAGAAAAGTGTCACCAGGGCAGCTTGGTGAGAACCCAGCAGGGTTTTGTCAATGTTTTCCCCTGCTTTGGCCCACCACAAAAACCCAATGCAATACATTGCTTTGACAACCTAGGTAGACCATGAGTCATCTGCCCCATATGAGGAAGGGGAGGGGGAACTCATGAAGCAGAGACTTGAACATGCAGTGTCTTATATGGGAAATAACAATCACATCTGAACCGCCATCACAATTTGCATTTTCCCCCTTTATTTCCACCCCAGCCACCAGCAGATAAGAGCCATAGGCGAAAGGACAGCTTGGAACTGAAGCTCACATCACATTTATTAGTTGTCCTTTGGCTATGGGTGATAAACTGCTATTTATATACCGCTTTTCAACTAAAAGCTCACAAAGCGGTTTAGAGAGATGTGACATTAGTTACTTATGGGGTCCTGCTTGAGTGAATCTGTTACGGTGCGGGTATAGTTTCCGCAGCAAACAGCTGTCCGGCTGCACTCTCCACCTGTCTCTCAAGGCCAGAGCGTTGGCACTTGAGGGAACAAAGATGACACACGGCAGAAGTCCTCCACCAAACGTCTCCTTACTATGTACAATATATACAGCAACAGTCCAGATAGCACACAATTCACGGATCACACTGACGTAGCCTTCGGCACAAACTCCACTCTGCATCTCCCACAACCCAGCTTGCCCTGGCTGGAGTATATACTTGCCACGGCCAATCAGAGTGAACTAGAAAGTGCTTAGTCACTCTGATGGCACATGGGGTGACATACCTGGTGACAGTCACCTGGTATGCATCACCAGATGTTGCATCATCTCTTCCCATGATGCTGTGCGCAGTCAGGCCAAGGCTTCAGGGCCTGATACTATCCAGCCTGCAAATTACCTGCAGGTCCGGGGATGATCCCTTAACAGAATCACAGCCCTGTCCTAACCTGCACTGGAACAGGCAGGCTGGCTGGTCTGCGCTGTATCCAGTGCAAGGTTGGGGCTGGCTATGGTGCAACCTGGGGCAAGGGGAATCATCTCCCCTTACCCCAGGTAACGTGGTAAGGGCCCAAATGGGGCTGCTCAGATCTGTGCCTCCTAAAGAGGTGGCACAGATCTGAGCAGCCTGGCGCTAGGCTAGGCTGCCCAGGAGGGGAGGTAGGATCTGACCTAAGTGCTGGATCCTAGCCCCACCCCTCTCCTGAGCCTGGCCTGTCGAACACCTGCCCTCCCCTGGAACACCCCAGTTCCGCCCTCCCCATGAGGGCATGGGGGCTCTCCGGTCTTGGGGCTTGCTCCAGCGTGGGGAGGCTGACACACATCCTTGAGCCAGCCTCCCCAACTCTGAAGTCATCGCAGACATTTGTGACACTCCCTGGCCCAGCATAATCTCAGGATTGTGTTCTAGGTCTTATATTCTTTTGTTATGTGTTGCAAAGGGTGTAATGGGGGAGGGGTGCAAAGGAGCAGAGGTGTCATCAGCAGGAACACCCAGGTGCTGCCTTTGAAACTTTTTCTCTAGAAGACTTCAGGCAAGAAAAAGCATCAGGCTCCGCAGAAAGCAGACTGAGAAATTTGCCTAGGGGCATATATTAATGACTGGGCCAAGGCTCTCCAGATCCTGTCCCACAGGCTGGATCCAGAGCCCTGCCTTTTCCCTCCCCCGTGTGAACAGCTCTTCCTGTTCCATGGGGGAGCTGTCCTTCCCTGCCAACGATCTCCCCCAAACTGAGCTTCGCCCCCCCCAAGTACAGCAGATTGGACTGTTCGAGGTAGATCGGTGGCAGGGAAGGATGGCTCCCCAGCGGAAGAGTAAGCACCGTTTGCACTGGGACGCTTTTCCCATTGTGCAGTGGTCTCCAGTTTGGAGACTGGTGGTCTAGGCCATCTCTTTTCCCAAGTGTTCAGAGACAGAGAATAAGGGCGCAATCCTAACCAACTTTCCAGCACTGGCATAGCTGTGCTAGTGGGGCATGTGCTGCATCCCACAGTTGGGGGGCAGTCACATGGTGTGCTGCGTGTTGGCCACCCCTGGTTTAGACAGGGGGGGGAGGCCATACTCAACCTGTGAGAGGAAAAGACATAGCGAATCTGCAGCAAATATGAACACGAAGAGCAAGTAAAGGGCTTACTTTGTCATGACAACTTCTCCAAGTCACATTTTGTATTTTCTTCTTTCCTTTTCTGCCCCCAGCCAAAAAAAACCTCACATGAGTCCCAGGAGTCAGAGGTAAGACTTCTGGAGCATATACTGAGAATCGCATCATGTTGATGAGTTGCCTCCTAATACCATATCAGTACATTCTTATGCATGACATGAAAAGTTCTAAACTCCTTATATGCCCACATAGGTATGCACTTAGAGTGCATTAAAGCATATATAATTTGAAAGGTGGGACCTCTGCACAAGCCCACTAGCTGAAGTTTATGCAAACGTCGAAATTTCTCCATGGGATTGTGCACATGAAAATTTTGGTTTTGCATATTTGGAGCAGGTGGTCAACCACCAAAGCTGGCTGTGCATAGTGCCAATTGGCTAGAACTGGTTCCATCACCAACTTGCCTCCCAGCAGCAGTTACTCCACTACTTTAAAACCGATTCTATGAACATGTTACCCTGCACATGCCTGATCTCAGAAGCTAAGCAGGGTCAGGCCTGGTTAGTACTTGGGTGGGAGACCGCCTGGGAATACCGGGTGCTGTAGGCTTCTACCATAGTCTTTCGAGACTGAAGGTTGCCAACCACCTATGTTTTGAAAAAGATAATGCAAGGAATGGATATTTAATTGAATAAATGGTTTTAGATGGTATTAGTTGGGGGGAGAGAGTGGGGTGTCACCCCATGGCACATTCTGGAGTACCAATAAGAGGTTTGCTTTGTTATGAACTAGGAACTGAAAGTCATAGCACATTGATAAGTTGCCCCGATTCAGAGCCATCAGTAGAATTTGCATCACCTGTTGTGGGAGGCCAGCACCGCATCTCTGTGATGGAACTCCCCCCATGCAGTTGGGGGGGCCAATGCCCCAGGTGGTGTGCGTGGTGATGCGCCATTGCCCTGCCCCCACTGGTTTCTTGGGCTATAACTTTTGATAGGAGAGAGATATTTCAGTGTGGTTTGTTTCATTGCATTCTGCATGAAGGTACGCATCAAATAATATGTAACATGAAGGTATTTGAAAATACAAAGTTTTTAATAATTTTTGGCCAGTAGTGGGTGTCACTCCCCTGTGCGTGTCATCCAGTGCAGCTTGCGCCCTTCTAGCGATGCCGCTGGTGCCTTGCCAATCTATCCGGGCATGCTTATGAGTGACATGAAAGCTATAAACGCTTTGTATGCACTCATGTACCCAGACAGATATGCACACGTATTGCATTAAAAATGCATGTAATTTAATGGTGGGACCTCTGTAGAAGGCCACTAACTGCATTTATTACAAATGACCAAAGTTCTCTAAAGTACTGAACACAGGGGAAATTGAAGCTGAGTGTTTGCAGCAGGGTGTCTGTAGCTGATGCTGTTTGCGCACAGTGCCGAATGGCTAGTAGTGGTTCCATCACCAATTCACCTCCCAAAAGCAATTATTCAACTACTTTAAAACTGATTCCGCTTTTTGAAAAAGATAACATGAGGAATGTTTCTAGATGGTATGGGGGGGGGGAGCAAGTCTAACCCCAAGGCATGTCGTGGAGACCCAGTAAAGCAGAGATAATCAAACCTTTCAGCACCGGAATCCACTTTTTAGAATGACAATCTGTTGGGACCCACCAGAAGTGATACTATTAACCTGGAAGTGATGTCATGGCTGGAAGTGGCATCATAGAACAAGGAAATTTTAACACACACACACACACACACACACACACACCGTACGACAAATTAAATCTGATTAAGGGCCCAATCCTATCCAACTTTCCAGCACCAGTTCAGCCTCAATGCAGTCCCAAGGTAAGGGATCAAATGCTCCCATACCTTGAGGAGGTCTCTGTGAGTACCTCCTCACCATAAGATACAGTGCACACCCCATTGGCACAGTAGCACCAACACTGAAAAGCTGGATAGGATTGGGCCCTTAGTTAGTAAATTAAACTTAAGTGATTCTCACACATTTAGCACTGGGACCCACTTTTTAGAATGAGAATCTGTCAGGGCCCACTGGAAGTGATGTCATAATTGGAAGTGACATCATCAGGTAGGAAAATTTTTTAACGATCCTGGGCTGCAATCCTACCCACACATACTGAGGAGTAAGTCCCATTTACTATTGTTGTTAAAAGAATATACACAGTAACTTGTTAAAAGTACTGGTCTGTAACATTTCCCCAAATGCAGTCACATACCATAGTAGCATCAAGTCTAATATATTACAAATAAAATATTGAAGTGAATGGGCACCCACCTGAAACTGACTCACGACCTACCTAGTGGGTCCCAACCCACAGTTTGAGAAACACTGAAAAGGTTCACAATAAGTTTAAAAATGTATTTAAAATAAAGAAAAACCCTAACCCTCCCAAGCACTTGCTGATCTTTTTAAAAGAATTTCCCAAACATCCCAAGGGCTGCAGTCCCACCCACACTTACCCAGGAGTAAGCCTCATTGACTATCATTGTTAAAAAGATATACAAAGTAGCCTGTTCCGATCTGGAGCATTTTCCCAAGTGCAGGGCACAATCGTAACCCCTTATGTCAGTACTTTCCAGCACTGGCCTAGCGGTGCCAATGGGACATGTGCTGCATCCTGCAGTTGGATGTCACTCACTGAGGCCTCCTCAAAGTAAGGGAATGTTTGCTCCCTTACCTCAGAGCTGCATTGCCCTGATGTCATAAGAACATAAGAAGAGCCCCACTGGATCAGGCCATAGGCCCATCTAGTCCAGCTTCCTGTATCTCACTGCGGCCCACCAAATGCCCCAGGGAGCACACCAGATAACAAGAGACCTGCAAGGCTTCCTGGGAATTGTAGTTAAGAACATAAGAACAGCCCCACTGGATCAGGCCATAGGCCCATCTAGTCCAGCTTCCTGCATTTCACAGCGGTCCAGCAAATGCCCCAGGGAGCACACCAGATAACAAGAGACCTGCATCCTGGTGCTCTCCCTTGCATTGGCATTCTGACGTAGCCCATTTCTGAAATCAGGAGGTTGCACATACACATTGTGGCTTTTAACCCATAATGGATTTTTCCTCCAGAAACTTGTCCAATCCCCTTTTAAAGGCATCCAGGCCAGATGCCGTCACCACATCCTGCGGCAAGGAGTTCCACAGACCGATCACATGCTGAGTGACCACACGCTGGAAAGCACTGATATAAGAGGTTAGGATTGCACCCGCAGTCTCTTATCATGGTAGCATCACATCTAATATATTAAACATAAAATACACATTGAAATGAATGGGGTCCCACCTGAAATTGGCTCGCGTTCCACCTGGTAGGTCTCGACCCACAGTTTGAGAACTGCTGCAGTAAAGGGTTTGCTTTGTTACAGCACTACTTTATCTGAGTCATGTTTCAAATTTTCTTCTTTATTTCTCTACCCTCTAGTCGGAAGGCACATCAGATCATGAACAGAAGTCCAAGTCAGTCAGATCCAGCAAGTCGAGCTTGGTAAGACTCTGGGGGCACATGCTGTATTTGGCATCACATTGACTAGTTAACCATTGGCAGGGGCACCAAATCAAAGCATGCTTTTGGATGGGGTCTGTGAATTCTTGCACACCTACACTCATTTATGCTTGCCTTGTGAATGCACCATTTTTTCTTATGGCCCAATTCTATCTGATAGGCACACTGGTGGAACGCGCATTCCATCAGTAGAATTGCCTGGCTCCTGCACGCATTGTGTGACGAAGGGTGCAATCCTAAGGCGCCTTGGGCAAGTCCCTTGCACCGGCCCAGGAGTGTTGCAAACGTCCTCGAGTGTCAGCTGGCCCAGCGCAGGCTGAATCCAGTCTCCACGCCGGCCTCGAAGGGGAGGCTTGCATCAGCAGGAGTCTTTGGAGGGCAGGGAACAGGCGGGAGGGAGGCGTTCCAGGGTAGGGGGAGGGTGGGTGGGGGGCAGTTCTGGGGTGGGCGGGCAGGTAGCGGGAGGCAGGGCTGGGACCTAGCAGATATGCCGGATCCTAGCCCCTGTTCCCAAGCAGCGCAGAGTGGTTGCAGGCCGCTCCACTCTCCTCAGACTTATGCCACCTCTGGAGGTGTCGCCAGTCCGAGGAGACCCACTGGGGCTATGGTGGCTTACCCAGGGGTAAGGGGAAGAGTTTCTCCTTACCTCCAACTATCTTGCACTGGTTACTCCTGGGCTGCCTGTTCCAGCACAAGATAGGATTGTGCTGCACCAAATGTTTGGAAGGAAAATTCCCTTACCCTGTGGAATTCTCTGCAACCGCCCTCCCACCATAGGATGCAGTGTGCTCCTCCTTGGCTCACATACATCAGCGGGGGGGGGGGGGGTTGATAAAGATTGGGTTGTTATCTTCTTCTTTCTCTGCCCCCTAGCCAGAACATCTTTCATCCCTGCTGCAGAGGCGTCGGATGAATTTGGTAAGGTTCCAAAGGCACATGTATATACGGCTGGGCCCTTTTTATCTGTAAGTTGGGAACCTGTGGATATGACTCGGTGGGGGTTCCAAACCTGTGCTGGAGGGCCCCACATGACCTCCTGGACGCGACTGGAAGTGTCTCCGGTCATGTCTGGGAGACTTTCTGAAGCCCAGGGAGGCTGTGCAAGGCCTCTCCAGGTCTCAGAACACCTCTGGACGTGACCAGAAGGTGCAGCCAGTTCCATCCGGAGGTCCTTTAAGAACATAAGAACAGCCCCACTGGATCAGGCCATAGGCCCATCTAGTCCAGCTTCCTGTATCTCACAGTGGCCCACCAAATGCCCCAGGAAGCACACCAGATAACAAGAGACCTCATCCTGGTGCCCTCCCCTACATCTGGCATTCTGACTTAACCCATTTCTAAAATCAGGAGGTTGCGCATACACATCATGGCTTGTACCCCATAATGGATTTTTCCTCCAGAAACTCGTCCAATCCCCTTTTAAAGGCGTCTAGGCTAGACGCCAGCACCACATCCTGTGGCAAGGAGTTCCACAGACCGACCACACGCTGAGTAAAGAAATATTTTCTTTTGTCTGTCCTAACGCGCCCAACACTCAATTTGAGTGGATGTCCCCTGGTTCTGGTATTATGTGAGAGTGTAAAGAGCATCTCCCTATCCACTCTGTCCATTCCCTGCATAATTTTGTATGTCTCAATCATGTCCCCCCTCAAACGTCTCTTTTCTAGGCTGAAGAGGCCCAAACGCCGTAGCCTTTCCTCATAAGGAAGGTGCCCCAGCCCCGTAATCATCTTAGTTGCTCTCTTTAGCACCTTTTCCATTTCCACTATGTCTTTTTTGAGATGCGGCGACCAGAACTGGACACAATACTCCAGGTGTGGCCTTACCATCGATTTGTACAACGGCATTATAATACTAGCCGTTTTGTTCTCAATACCCTTCCTAATGATCCCAAGCATAGAATTGGCCTTCTTCACTGCCGCCGCACATTGGGTCGACAC
This sequence comes from Tiliqua scincoides, assembly GCF_035046505.1. NCBI lineage: Eukaryota > Metazoa > Chordata > Lepidosauria > Squamata > Scincidae > Tiliqua > Tiliqua scincoides. The sequence continues at coordinate 16,350,472 of NC_089830.1, read as the reverse complement.
TTTCATCGACCTGTCCACCACCACCCCAAGATCTCTCTCCTGATCTGTCACAGACAGCTCAGAACCCATCAGCCTATATCTAAAGTTTTGATTTTTTGCCCCAATGTGCATGACTTTACACTTACTGACATTGAAGCGCATCTGCCATTTTGCTGCCCATTCTGCCAGTCTGGAGAGATCCTTCTGGAGCTCCTCACAATCACTTCCGGTCTTCACCACTCGGAAAAGTTTGGTGTCGTCTGCAAACTTAGCCACTTCACTGCTCAACCCTGTCTCCAGGTCATTTATGAAGAGGTTGAAAAGCACCGGTCCCAGGACAGATCCTTGGGGCACACCGCTTTTCACCTCTCTCCATTGTGAAAATTGCCCATTGACACCCACTCTCTGCTTCCTGGCCTCCAACCAGTTCTCAATCCACAAGAGGACCTGTCCTCTAATTCCCTGATTGTGGAGTTTTTTCAGTAGCCTTTGGTGAGGGACTGTGTCAAACGCCTTCTGAAAGTCCAGATATATAATGTCCACTGGTTCTCCCGCATCCACATGCCTGTTGACCTTTTCAAAGAATTCTATAAGGTTCGTGAGGCAAGACTTACCCTTACAGAAGCCATGCTGACTCTCCCTCAGCAAGGCCTGTTCATCTATGTGTTTTGAGATCCTATCTTTGATGAGGCATTCCACCATCTTACCCGGTATGGATGTTAGGCTGACCGGCCTATAGTTTCCCGGGTCCCCCCTCTTTCCCTTTTTAAAAATAGGCGTGACATTTGCTATCCTCCAATCTTCTGGCACCGTAGCCGTTTTGAGGGACAAGTTGCATACCTTAGTCAAGAGATCTGCAACTTCATTCTTCAATTCCTTAATAACCCTTGGGTGGATGCCATCAGGGCCCGGTGACTTATTGATCTTTAATTTATCAATGAGGTCTGAAACATCTTCTCTTTTAACCTCTATCTGACTTAACTCCTCGGTCAGGAGGGGCCGTTCGGGCAGCGGTATCTGCCCGAGGTCTTCTGCTGTGAAGACAGATGCAAAGAACTCATTTAATTTCTCTGCCATCTCTAAGTCTCCTTTTATCTCCCCTTTTCCTCCCTCACCATCCAGAGGGCCAACCGCTTCTCTGGCGGGTTTCCTGCTTCTAACATATTTGAAGAAGCTTTTATTATTCCCCTTAATGTTGCTGGCCATGCGTTCCTCATAGTCTCTCTTGGCCTCCCATATCACCTTCTTACATTTCTTTTGCCACAGTTTATGTTCCTTTTTATTCTCTTCATTAGGGCAAGACTTCCATTTACGGAAGGAAGCTTCCTTGCCCTTCACAGCCTCTCTAACTTGGCTGGTTAGCCATGCGGGCACCCTCCTGGATTTAGTGGAACCCTTCTTTCTTTGCGGTATACACCTCTGCTGGGCCTCTATTACTGTTGTTTTAAGCAGCCTCCATGCACTCTGGAGAGATTGGACTCTTTTTACCCTCCCTTTCAACCTCCTTCTAACCAGTCTCCTCATTTGAGGGAAGTCCGCCCGTCGGAAGTCAAGGATTTTTGTTAGAGATTTGCCTGGTATTCTTCCCCCAACGTGCACGTCAAAACGGATCGCAGCATGATCACTGTTCCCCAATGGCTCAGTAACGTTTACATCTCTAACCAGGTCCTGCGTACCGCACAATATTAAATCCAGAGTCACCTGTCCTCTGGTGGGCTCCGTGACTAGCTGATCTAAGCCACAGTCATTTAGCACGTCAAGAAATCCGGTTTCCTTATCGTGACCAGAACACAAATTGACCCAGTCAATATGAGGATAATTGAAGACCCCCATGATTACAACCCTGTCCCTCCTTGTCACCTCCCTGATCTGTTTCCTCATTTCAAGGTCCCCATCCGATTTCTGGTCTGGAGGACGATAGCACGCCCCCAGTATTACATCGCTGCACAAGCCTGGTAATTTAACCCACAGAGATTCTACGGTGGAGTCGAACCCACATTCAATCTCTACTTTGCTGGATTCTATTCCTTCCTTAACATAAAGGGCCACCCCACCTCCAACACGCCCCTGCCTGTCCCTCCTGTAGAGTTTATAGCCCGGGATTGCGGTATCCCACTGATTCTCCGCATTTCACCAGGTTTCCGTTATGCCCACTATGTCAATATTTTCCCTTGTCACCAGACATTCCAGTTTTCCCACCTTTGCTCGTAGACTTCGGGCATTCGCATAAAAGCATTTATACATGGAATGCCCCAGGATGGGCTGCTTATTCGCTCCTTTGTCCCCGCATCCTCTCATTGTGCCAAACCGTCTATCACATCCCATCACGCTACCTTTCCCAATTTCTTCTCCTACCCTGCCTTTGTCTTGTTGTTCTCTAACCTCCCCATCCTCATCCCATAGGGATGAGGAGTCCCGAACCGGATGCCCCTCGGCTCCTGTCAGCCTTCCCCCAGGGATCAGTTTAAAAGCTGCTCTGCCACCTTTTTAATATGTGCCAGCAGTCTGGTTCCATTCTGGTTCAAATGGAGCCCGTCCCTCTTGTACAGGCCCCGCTTGTCCCAAAACGTTCCCCAGTGCCTAACGAATCTAAACCCCTCCTCCCTACACCACCGTCTCATCCACGCATTGAGACCCCTGATCTCCGCCTGCCTAGCTGGCCCTGCGCGTGGAACAGGTAGCACTTCAGAGAACGCTACCTTTGAGGTCCTGGCTTTCAGCTTCCTGCCTAAAAGCCTAAATTTGGCCTCCAGGACCTCCCAGCTACACTTGCCCACGTCGTTGGTGCCGACATGCACCTTTGATGGCCTACCCATAGATTTCATTATCCATGGGTTTCTGTATCTGTGGAGGGTCTGGGAACGGAACCCTTGTGGACACCAAGGGCATCTGTACTATAATTTCGGTAGCATGTGATGGGTTGGTCCAGTTGAAACTGGGAGGGGAATTGGCATGTTCCTGACTTTGCTCTGAGGAACTGGCGCCGACAGTATCATTCAACATAGCCCATTCATTCTTAAACCATTGGGAGGGGCCCTTTTCAACACTTGCTGGGCAATTCTGAACTCTTTACAAATACACCTTTGCAGACAACTCAAGAACGTGCATAAAAAAGAGTACACAAAAAGGTAGCAATGGATCTGCTATGGGTGCACGCCAGCTGTATTTTGATCAAAAGTACAAGCTAATTGTACAATGGGGGGGCTCTGGAAGACACCTGGATTGTATGCTTGTGGTTATGTGACAGTTGGCAGTGGAACAATCTCAGCGCATGCTAATGAGTGGCAGATCCCAAGACCAAGAGTGGAGGTTGCAAATACCAACCAATATGTAAGGGGGGCCCAATCTTTCCAGCAACAATGCAGCCCCAAGGTAATAGAACAAATATTCCTTTACCTTGAGGAGGTCTCCGTGACTGCTCCCCCATTCTACCACAGTGCTGGAAAGTTGGATAGGATTGGGCCCTGAACCAGAAGGCAGAGCACATCAGTAGCTTCAACCCCATCTTGGACCAGGATCTCCTTCCCTTGCAAATTGAATGCATGAGGAGCTAGAAAGGGTGCACTTTCATGCTTCACACTACTTAAGTTGTACGTCTGCTTCTTTCTTGGTCCTCCCAGCTGAAAAAGTCTTCAGTCCAGAGCCAGAGGCATCGATTGAGCTCGGTAAGATTCCAAGGGCACATGATTAAACTAGTATTTAGGCATGCATGCTGGAAGGGTGGCCAGAATGTGCTCGTGCACATACCCAATTGTGTGGCAGTGGGCTTGCTGTTTAGCAAACCATGGGCAATTGCACGGTTTGGGCACAGGCTGATGGTGGACACAAAGGGATTGCAGGCTGTGAAGCAGTAGAATGAAGTGGTAGCGTGGCCCATCCTGCTTCAGACTTTGAATCGTGAGGGTCATGATTTTGAATTCTCCCCGAAGTGAAAATCAAACAAGAAAGGATTCTCCCTCCAAGTCTTAAAGTAGCATAGCAGGGAGCAGGCTGGCATAGAACCTTTCTCCTTGCTATGCTAGAGGATTTTTTTTTTCTTTCCCGGGAGCTGTATTTTGTTTTTCTAATACAGGAGGGTATTAAAAACTGAGGGCACAAGCCTAACCAGGTCTACTCAGAAGTAAGTTCTATTTTGTTCAATGGGTCTTACTCTCAGGAAATTGTGGTTAGGATTGCAGCCTGACTCACACACCGGAAAAAACGGTGGAATTGCCAACAAAAGCAAAAGTGACAAGCAGGGCCAGCCCATACATGAGGCCGTTGGAAGCAGTCACGTCAGGCAGAGGAAGGGTGAGGGCCACCCATTCCTGTCTCTCTACTTGCCTCCACAGCTACCACTCCTCCTTCAACTCCCTGGACTGGAAAAAGAAGAGGGGGTCAATGAGGAAGAGAAAATGTTGGAGGGAAGGAGAGGGCTGAGCTAGAACATTAGAGATTGAGAGGAGGAGGGCCTGGCGCAAGCTGGAAAGGGCTTGGTTTGTGACTTCAGACTTTTCTCAGTCCTCTTATGTATTCTTTCTTTCTCTATCCCTCTAGCAAAAAGGATCAGAGAGGAGCCGAAGTCGTCGCAGTTCTGTAAGACTCCAGGAGCTTATATGGTTTTATATTCTGGCTTGTTCATAAACCTTGGTCAGAACGGGCTGGATCTATGCCAACTTCAGATGCAACAACAAATTCCAGTTTTTTAAAACCAAAATGGAACTTCATACATGAAGTTTGGTAACTCTGGTTACCAAACCAGAGTTTGGAATCTCCAAACCATGGTTTAGCAGGGTATCAGAATCTGGCCTAAGCGTGAAGCTTAGTGCACATGCAGGAGAATGTGGCAGGGTTGGGATGGTACAGTGGATCTCTTCAGACTGCAGTATTCAGTGCCCCTCTATGTTTATTTAAAACAATTTCCCTGCATGTAGAAAACTAGCAGTGCAAGCCCAGGCAAGTCTACCAAACTGTTCAATGGGGCTTACTTCCAGAAAAGTAAGAATAGGATTGCAGCTTAGGTCTTTAGAAAAGTTTGCATATTTTTCTCCATTTTGGTTTCTTTTTTTTCTTATTATATTCAGAGATAATAATGCCTCTGAACACTAGGTGGTGAACAATGGCAAGAGGCGTGGGGGCTTTTGTCTTCATGGCTTGTGGGCTTCCTGGAGGCATCTGATTGGCCTCTATTGGAAGGCAGATGCTAAGACAGATGGACCTTAGCCTTGCTATCCAGAGCTCTGCTTTATGTTCCCACTTAACATAGGGTGCAATCCTAACCTTCAAAGCACTGGCATAGCGGTGCCAATGGGACATGTGCTGCATCCTGCAGTTGGGTGGCACTCACGGAGGCCTCTTCAAAGTAAGGGAATGTTTGTTCCCTTACCTCAGAGCTGCATTTCCCTTATGTCAGTGCTGGAAAGCGCTGGCGTAAGGGGTTAGGATTGTGCCCCTAATCCCCTTTGGCCTTCTGCTAGAGCAGCAATTTTCAGCCGCCATGCTGTGGCACCCTGTATGCTGTGGGTGGACATTTATTTGGGGAGGGTCATTTATTAGGAGGGCAATTGGGGAATTTGAGCCCCCTACCAGCAGCATGGTGTGCTTTGTCAGTGGTCAAAAGCTGATGGTATACCTTGACAATTTTAGTACCTTGTCAGGGTGCCATGAGATGAAAAAAAAAGTTGAAAATCACTGAGCTAGAGGACCTCACACTTCTCTAACCAGGGAATGGAAATATAGATCTACTTGCCTGTTAATCCACTCAAGATCCCGCACTGCAAATAATAGATCTGAAATAATAGATTCTTTGTTTCTTCCAACCCAAAGCCCTCTAAAAAATCAGTAGATCAAGAAGCCAAAAACCCCTGATCAGGACTTCAGAGATGACGTATCATGAGAAAGTAGCATCCTTGCAGAGGAATGCCAGAAGCTGGAGGCAGTCAGCAAGTGGCAGGAGCGGAATCACAGGAAGGACGGCCGTGGGGCCAGGATAGCCTCCAGCATGGAGGTCTTGTCCAAGAAGTCGCATTTTGGCATTTCAGAAATTCTTGACTGTAAAACCTCATTAGCTAAGGAAAGAGATTTCACCATACACACGGGACTCAAGGAACATTTCTCGAATTGAAGCATCATTCCGGAGAAGCAAGCCAGGAATAAATGACAGGAACAGAGCTGTCCCAGAGTTCCCAAGAAGAGTCCGTGCTTTGGCTCAGAGTACTGACTCTTTCCACGCTGGCAGAAGTAGGTGCCACGTCAGAGGACGTGTCAGAGGACATGCACATTATGGTGTTCTTGTACGCGGCATTGAGCTCAAGTCCAGGAAAAAGCATTTTTGGCTTGGCTTTCGCCCAACAAAACAGAACTTTGATAAGTACCTTTGCCTTTATCAGTGGTAATTGCTGGGTTTTGAATCTCATTTTTACCATGTTATAGTGTTTTGAATGGAGAGATGCTAAGAGGTCTTCTGAAGGGGGGAGACTATGAGCTTCTCTTCTAAGGCGACAAGATGCTACAACCCTGGGTCCAGCAATTCCCATCCCGCCTGGGATTGGTGTGCATGCAGAGGAAGATCTCTTTGCTTGACATTCTCCCAGTTTGGGCATCACTGAGTCAACTGCACTTTGAAAGAAACTGCTTGCAGAACCACATGGATACTGGACAAAGGAACACAATGTTCATAGGGAAATGGATGCAGTTGATCAGCTTTCAGAATTGTGCTGGCATCAGATTCATAAATAGAATAATAAAGTGTTGAATTGTGTGGTTTTTGTGTATGAAAGGTCATTATCACTCTTGGGGCACAGTCCTAACTTACCCCAAAGGCAGTGGCCTAGGTGTGCTGGCATAGTGTAGGCCATACCCAGAGGCTACAGTTGCGCTACATCCAAAGGTGCTGGGCGACTGTTACCCTGCACATGCCTGATCTTGTCTGATCTCGGAAGCTAAGCAGGGTCAGGCCTGGTTAGTACTTGGATGGGAGACCGCTTGGGAATACCTGGTGCTGTAGGCTTATACCATAGTCTTTCGAGACTGAAGGTTGCCAGCCATCTCCCTATACTGAACACTATCTCCCGATCTCGTCTGATCTTGGAAGCTAAGCAGGGTCAGGCCTGGTTAGTACTTGGATGGGAGACTGCCTGGGAATACCGGGTGCTGTAGGCTTCTACCATAGTCTTTCGAGACTGAAGGTTGCCAGCCAAAGGTGCTGGGGCAGTTGACTGGCGTAAACACCAAAGGAGATGGAGGGAAAAGGCACACAGGGAATGGGGCGGTGCCAGCACAGTGTCTGGGGCTCACCTGCGCAGCACCTGCCAGGCGACCGAGCCTGAGCATCCCTCGCAACCAGTCATGTCATGGCCAGGAGGGGGGCAGGAGTGTGGCATGGACAGTCAGCAGGCCCACCTCCCGCTCCCACCACACACCCCAGCAGGGCACCCTGGGCCTCTGGGCATCTGAAGGAGATGGTGATGGCATTAGCTCCCAGGGCTGCTGCCACTGCTGTCTCCATGTCGGAACCTGTGTTGGGGCAGGCTGCTGACAGGGCACCTCACCCACTCGCATCACAGGGCTCACGGCGGCGCAGCACTAGGGTGCTGGTGTGGGCATGTGCAGGCTGCTGCCCAGGGGGACGGTGTGGTGGGGCAGCAGCTGCCTCAGCAGCTCATGTGGCCATCCCCTCGTGGATCATGAGGAGGAGGCGATTGTTCTCCCGCACAGCTCCCAGCAGGTCCACCATGTGCCCGGACATGGTGTTCACCCCCTGGACTGGCACCTCATTGGTCCGCCCCAGCCTCTCCAGGGAACCAAGCAGGGTGATGTGCCCTTCACGGCTGGCATCCATGGTTGACTGCCACGTGTCCGGTCTCCAGGCATGCCTGCTCCACCTGGTCCCACATGCCCATCACTGTCCTGGGCACAGGCTGGGCTGGCCCGGGGCCAGGGACGGATGTCACGCTCCCTAGGGGGGAGGGCAGGATCTGCAGCTGTGCCCTCCGCTGCCCTGTCAGCAGGATCTAGGGCAACAATGCCCTCCTCTGCCTGGGAAATGCTGCTCTCTGCTGCCTGGGCGACAGCGCCTGCTTCAGCTGTGATGATGGGGATGTCCAGCAGCCATGGCCAGTCCACCTGCATGAGGGCAGGGTTCTCCACATGCCCCTGGGGGGAGGAGGCATCTGCCGTTCAGGAATGGAGGAGTCAGAGGGCATGCCAGCATACCCTGGCACCACCCTCCGCACCCATGCAGTGCAGCCCAGAGCCCGTGGTGATACCTGATGATGGGGACGAAGGGGTGCGTGGCAGCTCAGTGGCAGCTGTGCCCATTCCACTGGTGCCCAGCTGGGGGGAGGCTGCATGGCCCGATGGCCCTGATGCTGAGGTGGGCTGGACCAGCCATGTTGGGCCCGGTAGGCCAGCTCTGAGTAAAACTCGGACTTCAGGGCCTTCCACTTGCCCCGAAACTGGCCTACTGTGCAATTGGCACCATACAGGCCCATGGCATGCCAACTCTCCTGCCACGCTGCCCTGTTGGGGACCATGGTGCTGACCATCAGGGTAGGGAGATGGGGGCTCCTGGAGACAGTACGGATAAGCGCTCCAGCAGCCTCCAGGGACCAGGCCCTGTGGTGTGTCAGGCCAGCCCAGCCATTTTCCACCAGAGTATCCCTTTGGCACGCAATGATGATGTCATCGCGTGCCAAGGGGCGAAGGGCGTGCCACGGTCGCTCCATGGTCGCCTGTCGTTGCCGGCACGCGAGTGGAGTGTTGCAACCCAGCATGACGGGGCGGCACGACAGCCCTTGCCCGGGCATGTGACCAGCCTTCCCCCGCCACAAAGGCAGCCCCAGCCCCCCTAACCAGGGCACTTGATTGGTGGGTGGAGCTAGCCTCCCTTGGGCTAAACGGGCCCATGTATGGCCAGGCCTTGCAGCTCCCATCCATGGCACCCCCTTGGGATCGGTGTTGGGGTGCGCAGACATGGGGCTGGGCTTGTGGAGCTGTGTTAATCACTTTATTTCAAGTAGGACTGTGTGCTTGTGGCAGTGGTGTCGCTAGGGGGGTGCGGACCGCACGGGGTGACATGCACAGAGGGTGTTGCGCACTGGGGGGGTGACATACTAAAATTGCGGTGGTTAGGAGTAACCGCATCATATTATAGACCGTTGGATGTGAAATGTCAAGCGGAATGCAATGCAAAAAACCAGAGTGAAATATCTCATTTCTGTCAAAAGTTAGGGCCAAAAAACTGGAGAACAAAAAATGCATGGATCGCTATGGAAAGTGAAACCGAGCTGTATCGCATGTTTACTCATGAGTAGGCAGACGTGCTTTAGTCCTTCGGAAAGTGCAGGCTGAGAGGAATCCAACAACACCAGAATGGTCCTGATCCAGTGAATGCAGCCCCCAAAAACACCTGAGAAGGAAGTCCCTCCCTCCAAGCAGATGAATGTACTGAACCCTATGGAAAGCAGAACTAAGCCTTCATGGTCGCGTCTACTCGCGAGTAAGCAAACATGCCTTGGTTGGTGTGAAAGATCAGGTGAAGGAGAGTGCAAGGCTACCAGAATGGTCCTGATCCTATGTACCTGCAGCTCAACAAATGCTCCAGAAGGCAGCCTCCCCTCCCCATCAAAACAGAGGCTTCAGCTGATAAGGTGAACTTCTTTGAGACTTGCAAAGCCAGGTGGATCCTGACAGTGTTCTGGTTTAAACAGAAGTTCTTCAATTGAACTGGGCACTGGGTAGGGCTGAAAACCTTACTGGTTTTGGAGAGGGGGGGGGTGTTATTGCAGGCAGGCTACAGAGGAGATTCACTTGGTGGATCAGGGCTGGCTTCTGCTTATTTAATTATTTGTTTCACTTTAATTATTTATACTTATTTATTTTAATTTGCCTGATGATGTCACTTCCACCATGACATCACTTCTGGTGGGTCTTGGACAGATTGTCATTCTAAAAAGTGGGTCCCAGTGCTAAAAGTTTGAGAACTGCTGCAATAAGATATTAGTAAGTTGACACCTGGGGGCGTGTGTGACACCAGTAGTGACCAAAATCACTAAAATCCTAATTTGGAAGAATAATACCATCATGTTACATCTCAATCAATGTGTAATTTCAGGCAGAATGTGTTCTATCTTTGTTCTGTCAAAAGGTACAGACAAAACAACAGTGGGGGTGGAGTGATGGCACATCACCACGCCCACCATTTGGGGTGTTGCCCCGCCCACTGCATGGCAGGTGATGCACTGGCATCCCGCACTGGGTGACGCGAACCCTAGTGACGCCACTGCCTCGTGGAGACTGTGTGTGGTGTGCTTGTCCAAACTAGATTGGACCTGTGGCCACAGGGTTCAATGGAAACTTGCACCTGGAGGTCTCTGGCAGCCTGGCAGGATCCTTCCCGGTGGGACAGCAGCCTGCAGGGAGAATGAGACAGCAGGCAGCAGCAACAGAGGAGCCTGCAGTCAGGGCAGCCACACTATACTCACCTGTCAGCCCTTGTAGACTGTCCTCCAGGGCAGGTCCCATCTTACTCTGGGGTTGGTGTGCCGCATCAGGCTCCCTTGGTTAGCCCTGATGGGGAATAGGAGGCACCTGCTCACAGCCAGCAGTTGCTGGGCTGGGTTTGGGACACTGTGGAGGTGGGGGATTGGGAACAGGGCCAGCTGCAACCCCACCTGCCTGCTGTCCATGGGGGGCAGCAGCAGCCAGGCCTGGATGCACCCCCCCCTCCCAGATTGCTGCTGTGTGGCACAGGATTGCAGTACCCCCTGCCCACCCCTCCGCTTACCTGGCTGGAGGGTCTGTTGGAGCAAACCTGCAAAGAGAGAAGAACTGAACAGACAGACAGACATGGTGAGTAGCCTGGTCAGTCAGCATCTGATCTGTTTGCAAGCCCACTCCCAGTGCCTTGCTGGGAGGGATTTGTGTGCAAGGAGTGCTCCCCACCACCTAAGTCCCATCTCCCCCCCCCCCTTACCTGGCTGGAGGATCTGTTGGAGCAAACCTGCAAAGACAGAAGGACTGAACAGACAGACAAACATGGTGTGGTTAGCACCTAGTTCCTGGGTGGGGTGTTTGTGTTTGTGTGTGCAAGGAGTGCACCCCACCACTTAAGCCCCCCCCATAGCCCCAGGCAACACACCCTGTTCTCTGAGGGAGTGTAGGCCCTAGGGTGGGGCTTTTATGGGGAGGCAGGTGCATTGGGATGGGTTGCCAGAGTTGGGCCATATCCTAACCTTGTCTGGCCAGGGCAGTGGCTGAGCCAGTCTGTGGCAGCTGAGTGTTTTCCCCGCTGTAGGCCCTTGCATGGACCCCTATGGGTCTCCTCGAATCTGTGCCACCTCCGTCGTTGGCGCAGCGACCGTCGGCATCTGGGGGATGTGTCTGACTGGGGAACAGGGGTTTGGATACGGCTCTGCTGCTCTGCTCTGCGGCACACCCTTGGCACACCCCCAGCATGCCTCCAGCCCCCAGCATGCCCCCAGCATGCCTCTTGGAACGGTCCTTGCGCCGGGCTTCCTGCGTCGGCGCAGCGCTTCTCCCGAGTTGCGTTGGCCCATCGCCCGGGAGAGTGTTTGTGCTGGCACCTGTGGTGTGCCGGATGGTTATGCTGCCGCTCCGCCGGCATACCTACAGTTGCGCCAGCACTTCTGTCGTTCTACCAGCGCAACTGCAGGTTAGGATTGCACCCAGAGAATGGGTATAAATGGGCAATGTTCACAACAGAGAAGTGAAAAGCAGCATGCTCCAAGGATCAGTCTTGGAACTGGTGTTTTTCAATTTGTTCATAAATGATGTGGAATAAGGGATAAGCAGTGAGGTGGCCAAGTCTGAGGACGACACTAAAGTTTTCTGGATAGTCAAATCTTGAATGCATTGCAAGGAACTCCAGAAGGATCTCTCTAAATTGGGGAATGGGCTGCAAATTGGCAGGTGTGCTTCAAAGGGCACAATCCAAACGGAACCTTGGGCCGACGCAAGTCCCTTGCGCTGGCCCAGGAGGGTCGTAAACGTGCCATAAGGCACATTTGCACCTCCTTATGAGGAAGCTGTGTCAACGCATCCAGATGTGCTGACACACGGAAGCTGAATGCAGCCTCCGTGGTGCTTCCTCGCTGAGTCTTGTGTCGGCCCGGCTGGACCAAAGCAAGAGGAAAAGTTAGGTGTGGGGGAAGTGGGAGGGAGGCAGGAGGGGGGCGTTCCTGGGTGGGGTAGGGCAGGCGGTGGGCGGCCCCCGGGGGCAGGCAGGCAGGCGGGCAGCAGGTGGCAGGGTTGGGATCTGGCAGTTATCCCGTTCTCCCTGTTCCTGGGGAGAATGGAGCGGCTTCAAGTCGCTGCATTCTCCTCGGAATTGTGCCACCTCCAGAGGTGGCGTAAATCTGAGGAGACCCATAGGGACCAGCAGCCCTTACACGGAGGTAAGGGGAGATGTTTCCCCTTACCTCTGACGGAGCTGCTTCTGGCCACTGTCCTGTGCTGGATACAGCACAAGCCTCCTGGCTTGCCTGTTCCAGCGCAGGATAGGATTGTGCCCAAAGTTAAGTAAGTGTAAAGAGATGCAATTGGGGCAAGAAATTAAAATTTCTCATATACACTGATGGATTCTGAGCTATCTGTGGTAGATCAGGAGCAATGGTTGTGGTTGGTAGCTTGGGGTGATGTTGGACAACTCAATGAAAGTGTCAACCCAGCAAACAGCAGCTGTGAAGAAGGCCAATTCCATGCTTGGGATCATTATAAAGGAATGAGAATAAGACAGTCAATATTAAACCATTAAACAAATAGGTGGTAAGGCCACATTGTATCCCTTACCTGAGAGGGGCAGAATTGTCACCTATCTCTCGTTATCTGCGACTCTGTTCTCGTTATCTGCTGGTGCTGGTGTCACATCAAATGGCATTGGTATTGGTATGATGAAGAGGGTCCCCTGAAACCTAACCCCATTTTCCCCATAGGCTCAATGATTCAGTATCTGCTAATTTGGTATCCACTTGGTTGGCAACCTTCAGTCTTGAAAGACTATTGTATAAGCCTACAGCACTCGGTATTCCCAGGCGGTCTCCCATCCAAGTACTAACCAGGTCTGACCCTGCTTAGCTTCTGAGATCAGACGAGATTGGGCATGTGCAATTAGTTTTCCAGGAACCTAACACTAGCAGATAATGACTGTATGCTTGTATTCAGCATAATTAATCTGTGGAACTCCTTGACTCAGGATGTTGTGATGGCACTAGACCAAATGCCTTTAAAAGAGGATTGAACAGATTTATGGAAAAATAGTCTATCACTGTTTACATGATGGCAATGTCATTTAGGAAGCTGGACTAGGAAGGTCTTTGGCTTGATCCAACAGGGCTCTTATTTGCACTGCTGTGTACAGAATCTATTCAGATCAGGAAAACATGTAAAACAGTGTTCTTCAACCTTGGAGTCATTACTCCAATGGGGTTGCGAAGCCTCCATTGAAGGGTTGCGGCAACTTATGGGAATGAAAAAGGTTGAAAAACACTGGGCTTGAGCACCACGAGGTAAAGGGGGAGGCATCTGGTGTACCCCTTCAGGTACTAGGAAACGGTGTCCCGGTCCTACTCAGGTTCTTAGCACTAAATAGCTTTTGCTAGTGCCAGGTGACTTCATGGTAATTTTTTCTGTTCTCTCTCTAATAAGAATATTTTGTGAACAGTGCTGGGCAGGCATAACAAGGGTGGGAAGTGGGTGGATAGGGTCCTGCGAAGGGGGCAGGATCAATAGTGGGTCCCCAGTCTCATACGTTATTTATTTACTTATTTATTGGGGTTGTGGCACATAAAAATGTTGAAGACCCCTGATGTAAAAGACCTCAAAACTTTAGCCCTCGAAGAAGTAAGCCTTCCCTCTGAACTCTCCAAATTGAGGCTAGTTATGAATTAATGGTAAGCACCTACAACAGCCAAACACACACACACACACACACACACACATATCCAAGCAACAAGTGGAATCACTCGCAGGTAATTACCCCTTATCCAAAATCCAGACACTTTTGCCCTTTTTTAAAAAAAAAAATCTTTCTGTAGGGTAAACACTAGAAGGTCTTGTGCTCATTCCCACCTACAGGGCAGGTACAGGCTGTGAGTTCTATTGTGGTGTGTATACCTGTACAGACATTGTTGAAAAATGTCCAAGAAGCCAGAAGACAAACACCTGTATGGGTAACAGTGAAAAGAGCGAGAGGAAGCAGTTCTCATTAGATTTATGCAATGATTCTGAAATCCAGACAAATCCAAAATCCAGACACCTTCCCATCCTAAGTAGTCTGGATCAGGGATGCTCAGTCTTGTATTGGGTTCCAAGGTGTTTCTTATGGGTGGGGGGACAACTCTGGGGTCATCAGGGAAAGAAGGAACAATGAGCTCCCCCCACCTCCATTTCCAGGGGGGACTTTTCTAAACCTCCCCCACCCCCCATACAACTCCTGGTGAGCATTGCCTATACCCCCAGCCTTTGTTTGCCATCTACTAAGTTGCTCACTTCCGAGTTCCTGCTTTAATGGGTTTGTGCTTTCAGGCAAAGCAGGACTGTCCCCCCTCCTCCAAAAAAACCCCAGCACATTATGTGTAGAGCATCTCAGTTCATCCCTGCTTGTGGGTTACCTTACCCCTAAGTGGGGCAGATCCAGTGTTTGTGTTGGGGGGGGCATGCGCACTACCTTAATTCCAAAGCCCTGGTCAACCAGGTTGAACTTTTTGCCTCTGTGGCTGAGGTTTGCAGGGCGGATAGACACAGGCTCCCACCTGGACTTGGAGCCCAGATCTACCTGCTGGGTAAACCTGGGCTCCCATTCCAACTCAACACTCTGGAGCCGCCTCTTCCAAGCAGGTAGACCTGGGCTCCTGCCTGTGTTTAGGCTGCTTGGCATCCGGTGGGTGCCTTTCCATGCTGGTGTGACAGTTGGGGGGGCACGCACCCATGGATCCCCCCCTGAATACACCCCTGGCTTCCGTGGTTAAGGTTTGCTGGGTGGGTAGACATGGGCTCCCACCTGGACTTGGAGCGCAGATACTCTACTGGGTACACCTGGGCTCCCATTCCAACTCAACCCTTTGGAATTGCTTCTTTCAAGCGGGTAGATTTGCATAGCCACGCCCGCTCACCCTGGGCAGGGAGGGGGCGGCGGGAGAAGGCTGGACAGCCCATTGCAGCCGCAGGGCAATCGGGCGCCTGCCAGTGCTTCCCCTTTAAGAGCAGAACCTCCGGTCTCGCTTGCTAAAATGTATCAAATCCGGTAGGCGGGGCAGGGCTTGGTGTTGCGCCAGCCAATCAGAGCGCGGGGTTTTCCGCGGGAGATCCGAATTTCGCGGCACGTAGTTTGGCGCTTAAAAAAAAAAAAAAGAGGCAGCGCAGAGGAGGAACGGAAAGAGAAAGGGCCGGGCAGCCATTGCCCGCAATCCGGATCCATCCTTGCTCTGGTCGCCTCTGGCAGCGCCCTGGATCCTTGCAGCAGCCTAGCCGGGAGACCCAAGGAGACGAGGGGGCCTATATTGCCGGCTGAAGACCCCCAGGAGAGGCGCCTGGGCGCGGAGAAGATGTAGGGCCCGGGCCGGGTGCGCAAGCCCTCCCCGGGTGGCTCTTCGAACCCTTCCAGCCCTGGGATCTCGAGACAAGGAGTCAGAGCGAGGGGCCCCCCAGCCAGGCTTTTTTTCCTGCAAAGATCCGTTTTGCAAAACGCACCCGGGCTTTTGTCTTGCAGCTCCCCCCCCCCCGCCACAAAAGCTGGGCTGCCTTTGCTTGGGGGGAGGAGAGGAAGGGACGTGCCAAGCCTTTGGAGCCGAACTCTCCCCTCCTTGTGCCCCCCCAACAGCAGCTTGCAAAGAGGGTGTGGGCTTCTTGTAAGTCTTCTTCTGCAAGCCTGTTTTGCAATTTATATATATAATTTTGCCCTTGGTGCCCCCCCCCAATAGCAACTTACAAAGAGAAGGGTGCCTGTTTTGCTATATATATGTATATATATATGCATTTTTTATATATACATTTTTTCCTTGGTGCCCCCTCCCAAAAGCAACTTGGCTGTTTATAAGGTTTCTTCTGTGAGTCTGGTTTGCAATTGATATATATATATATATATACATTTTTCCCTTGGTGCCCCCCCCAAGAGCAACTTGCAAAGGGGGGGTACTTCTTTTAAGGCTTCTTCTGCAAGCCAGTTTTGCAATATATGTTTATGTATCTTTTCCCTTTGAAAGGCAATTGTTCCCCAGCTTGAGGGGTGAGGTTAGGGGGAGTTGCTTGGCCATCCTATGGCTCCCCTTTCCAGAAAAAAGACTGTGAGAACTTGCTTAGCTGGAAGGGGCTGTTTGAGCCAGGCCCAAACTGAAGTGTAAAACAAAAAAGGAAAGTTGGATCATTTTGTTTTTTTGGAGTTGCATTGGGGGCCAATGGCTGTTTTCAATGGCTAAGAGCAGTCCTATTCCACCACCTCTCCAAGGCCTTGCAAAGAATTCTCCTTTGACTTTCAGGCTCTTCTCTGCCTCCTTCCTGACTCTTCCTTTTAAGATTGGGGCAGCTTTGGGGCTACTGAAGAGGAGAGCTTGGCCATGCTGAGAATCCCCAAGGTTGGGCCTTCGGGTCCTGGAAGAGCACCCCCACTTCCTTTGGCTCCTCCGCAGCAGCAGCAAAAGAAAATCATGCCTGTGATGAGTTCTGCAGACCTTGTGACCTCCAACCTTGGCAGCCCTCCCATGCGGGTGCTCCCAACTACCTATTTCGCTCAGGTGTATCCCCAGACAGCTGTGGTCGCCCCATTGCCTAGGGGCAGCTGCCTCTACGCCACTCCCCATGGACCTGAAGTCAAAACAATGCGTTCTGCTTCCACAGGAAGACTACCGGTAAAAAAACAAATCTTTCCCTTCCCATTTTTCTTCCCCTTGCTCTTCCTCCCACCAGCCCTGACACCTGTCTTGGTCCTGTATGTGTTTCTTGGTGGGTAGGCTTTGCTTGTGATACTTGCTTACGCCTAGCTCAAAGCCTTGGCTACCTGATGAAGATCTGGTTGGATGGGGTGGGTTAAGCAGGTACTGCATTTAGGATGTGCGCAGCAAGGACAGGTATGTGTCCTAGCATACCCAGGCAAAGGTGAATCTCAATAGAGTGACTTTCTCATTTCTCAACTTCCCTGTACTTTACCCCACAACAAAGTTGGTATCTACTTCTCCTTTTTGTTGTTGTTGCAGAAATCATTGCCGGACATCATAAGATCCTTTCCAGGCCTTTTAATTTTCTAAGATGAAGCTTTTAATTCTAGAGACAAAGGGGGAAAAATAAGGCATGTTGCAAAGCTCCTCTCTTGTGTTGCGTTGTCATTTTGTTGCTTTTCCCCAGTATTTCACCCAAATTGAGCCCTGGACTCAAGAGGAGTCTGTCTCAATAGGTCTTATTTTGAGTCAAATTCCAACCCGCAGAGTTCTAACTCAGGTTGGTGAAGCCTCAGGGCCCAAGCCTAAGCATGTCTACTCAGAAGTAAGTTGCATTATAATCAGTGGAGCTTGCTCCCAGGTAAGTGGCTAGAATTGCAGCCTTACCATCCAAAGAGCCATGCCTGTGTCAAGAACCATGCCGAAGCCTGATGTCTCTGCTGGGGCAGGAAGACGGTATTTATTTAAACATACAGTAATTACCTGAGTACTTGAAAATGCAGAAATTCTCTACTAGTGTGGCTAAGGAGATGTTCTATAAGAAAAGAAGTAGGGGTTTCAGTGCACTTTTTTAAACCAAGTTTAAGACACTTCCAAACTGTACTGCTTTTTCTCAGTTGAAAGGAACCATGAAAAAGGCTGACTTTGTACAACAGTCTTGTGGCAGCTCACTCAAAAGTGAGTTTCTGTGAGGCTCAATCTCAGGTAAGTGTTTGTAGGACCGCAGTCTCAGAGAACTTGACCCATAAGAATGGTCTATCTTCAAAGGCAGTGGTTCTCAAACTCCATGGGAGTTTGAGCCCCGTAGTAAGTCCTGGCGGGGGTGGGGGGAGGCAGTGTGCAACCCCCAGGATCATGTCACTAAGGGGGCTGCAGGGTCTGTCATTTACCTGCGAGTGTCTGAGGGCTCCCCGTCTTCAAAAGTGAAAGCACAGCAATCGCATTCCACGGCTCCCCAGGAGGCTGCAGGAAGCTCTGGTAAGTCCAGCCAAGCCCCTGCAGCCCCCTTAGTGAGGTGATCCTGGGGATCCCATCACTGCCTCCCCCCTGCCTTCTCACTGCCCCCACCCCTTAAGGGGACAGAGGCCAGGGCCTTCAGGCTGGGGCGTCATGACGCCCCAGTTTGAAAAACCTTGTTCAAAGGATCTCAGTCTGGGTTTCTCCCTAAATCCTGGATGTGGTGCCTGCTGTTTGGAAGAAGGCACTCTTATAGCTGTGGCTCATGCAGAGATCAACAAAGATAGCCTCCTCTGAGGACAGGCCATTCTGATATCTGTTAGAAGGGCGCTGATGGTAGGTTGATTGGAAGAGGGAAGGCTAAAACTGGATCATCCAGTCTTGGTAGCAGCCATTCCTGTCTGTCTCTGTCTAGAAACCGTTTCTGCTACTGACTTTGTGCAGGATTTAGTGCCAGAAGAGTAGCTGCAAATGTGGAGCCCTTCCTAGGAAAAGCTCTTCTGGATTGGATTATAGGTCCATCATCTCATAGCCAACTGGATGCCTCTGGGAAGCCTATAGATGGGACATGCAAGCAAATTTTCTTCTGCTGTTGTGTCTCAGCATTGCTGTTCAGATGTGTACCTGCCTCTCAACGTGATCACAGCATACTGTCATTGTGACTGGTGGCAGTTGATAGATTTATGGAGAAAAATCTGTGTGATTTTTTCCCCCTTTTCAAGTCATCAAGGCCAGTAGCCATTCTCACCTCTTGCAGCAGTGAATGTATTTATGCTTATATTTTGTCCATCTGTTCTTTTTGAAACTCAAGGATGTGTACGTGGGGTCCCTTTGTGGCCATCCCTCTAGGTACTGACCAGTTCCAAAACCTGCTTAGCTTTATCACCACAGCTCCATCATGTGTTCCAAGACTATATCTTTGCACCATACCCGGCTCCATGTTCCACTAGTTCTGATGCAATGGTTTGACTGTTGGCGCTGTCCTTCAGGTTCGCGTACACCTGTTCTCTCCCTCGTTTCCCAGTTTGTGGCAATTGCAAATAATAGTTGCAGCTGAATCCATCAGTGATGGTTAGATTGGACAGTCTTTCTCCAACCATTCGTGCGAACTTAAAAAGTCATGCTCTTGAGGCCTGCATGTCCTAGATGCCCCACCCCTCTGTTTCCTGATTCATTTGTTTCATTCATTTTGTAGGGGGGCTCATCTGAACTACCCCACCACATTCATTGCTAAATCTTAAAAGAAATTAAGAAAAATAACCAAAAAGTAAGAGGAGAGGCCAGGATGTGTGTCATCAAAAGCACACATAGCATTTATTATTTTGCTTTCAGCCCAATATGCAATTCTAGCTATTGCGTTTTAAGGGCTATGCTGAATATAACTGTTGTAATTTACAGCTGCCCTGGAAGGAAGGCATAAAGTCTGCCCAAGTTCAGTAGGGCTGAGTTCCAAACCTGTTATTTCTCTCTCTCTCTCTCTCTCCCTCTCTCTCCCACTCCCTCCCTCCAATTTCAGGGCTTGGTAAAGAAACGTGCTGTGACAGTATCTTGTAAGCATGTGCAGAGTACTTTCCCCACATAACTGCTGCTGTTCTCCTTGTGCATAATTGAATGTGAAGGCTGTTTGGAGAACCTCAAGTAGGCTTCAGCTCTAGAATCTAATTTGGGGAGGGGGAAATGAGAGGATAGACTTGGAGCATATATTGCACGCAAACAACTTTGTGTATGCCGGAACTTAACAAGGAGCCTTTTCTAGATTATGAGTGTTAAGCCCCACAAAATGTGCAGCTGACTTGGTGGTTGTAGCCTGTCTAAACATCTGTGGTTGTAGAAGCCAGTTCAGAGTTATTCCACATGCGATTGCAGAATAAGATAGAGCAGTGGTTCCCAAACTGTGGCTCCAAAACCACTGATTGGTCATGTAGTGATCTGATTTTTGGTGGCAGAGGTGATGGAAGGATCAGATAACTAATTACCTAGGGGCGAAGGCTTTTCAAAAATCAGATAGCTACTCACTGCCCTGTAAAAAACTGAGCTCCTTCAGTTTGCAAGACAGCTGCTTTTTGCCCTGCAAAGAGCTGAGCTGAAGTTTGCAAGTAGCTGCGGTTTGCAAATATGTATAAGTATAGGGAGAAAAATGTTGGAGCATCTTTTCTCAGGGTATTATGTGTAAATAAGTAAAAATATTACTACTTTCTAGATGTTTTTAAAGTCTTGTAAAACTAGGTGGGTCCTAGAGTGTCATTTTGAAAAGTGGGTCCTAGCGCTGAAAAGTTTGGAGACCACTGAGATAGAGGAATTGTGAGCAGCACCACAAAACACTGCAGGTGGGAAGGTCACATTTTTGAATGCTCCATCATGCGTGCATTGAAAGAACTGTTCCATGTAATAAACAAGTACCTCTGGGAGATAGTTACTGTAAAACTTGTGTATTGGTTTCTAATGTGCAGCGTGCCTATTAAGTAAGGGAGCATTGGAGAATGACTGCACTCTCCCTGCAGTTTGAAGTGGTAAAATCTAGAATTCTTTATTTTGCAGCTTCCAGTCGCGATACATCTTTTGAGCCCTCAAGACAGTAGTATCACTAACTGGGAAATGCAGTTCCTTCCCTCCTCCAGTCCTGCCAACACTTTTGGTGTGATGGAGAGTGCTGGATAAACTGTGGTTTTGGAAATGTTGCCGTCCCCATTGGACAGTTCTTGTGATGTCAGTGGTAAAACACCTCTGCTTCCACAAACTCTTTGGAGATGGGTAGCTACTTTCCTGTGCCAACCAAATGTGGGGGTGTTTAGATTTTTTTTCCTCAACAAAAGAAAGTGATGAACATACTTTCCCCCTATAGCACTTTCACTAGATTTTTCATTTTTCTTTAAGAGGCTAGATTTCCACCACTCCCCCCCCCCCAAGTTGTGCATTACAGGATCCTGTGGCTATGGCCCAATGGGAGGTAGTATGGCAAAGACAGCATGTTGCATATCTTAAGAAAAGACCCATACAATCCAGACATCTATTGTTGGCAGGGAGGTTTGACACTGAGAATCCTGAATTGTGAGCCCTGATCTGTGGGGCTGCGCTATCCCTGCTCATTGTTCAAGATGCATGAATCACAGGGTGTGGTGTGGCATAAAGCTTGGATGCCCTGTGTGATGGGGGAGAGGCAGCAGTTTAGAAACTTGCATGGTTCTGGTTGTGTTGGCACAGTTATCGGTAATTGCATTGCTGTGGTGTTAGGCAGGCAGACCCCCCCCCCCCCCAAATCTGCTCTTTGGGCTGTGACCAATGGTGGGGAAAAATGCAAAAGCACCAGTAGTGGGTTGCAAACCACCATCCAGCAGGTGCAAAGAGTGCCTTATCATTCTACACCTCCCGCACTGGAGTTGAAAAGGAGAGGAAGTGGAGAAGAGAGTGATGGGCTAGAGCAGGGGTGTCAAACTCACTTCATCCCAAGGGCCACATCGGATTCATGGCACCTGCTTAGGGCTGATGGTGCAAGGTCTGGAGTTCCAGGACTGGCCCCTCCAAATGCAGCCGGAGTTGTGCTCCAGCCATGTCCATAGGGTGACCTGAGGGCCAAGGAGGCGATGCACCACCTCTCTGGCCCTTAGAATGATGCTCTGAGGCCTCGGAAGGCCTTAAAACGTCACTTCTGGTTTTCGGGAAAGTGGCAGCTTCTGGACCTTGTCTGCTGCTAACTCTTCCTCTGCTCCTCCCTGCTCTGCAGCTATAGGCCCTGCTCCTTTCTAGGTGAACAGGCCAATACACCGCTGATCAGTAGCACTTTCTCTAACTGCCCTTCTCAGCATGGTCATGCTTTGCCTTTTTTAATAACGGTGGCTTTTAAGAACATAAGAACAGCCCCACTGGATCAGGCCATAGGCCCATCTAGTCCAGCTTCCTGTATCTCACAGCGGCCCACCAAATGCCCCAAGGAGCACACCAGATAACAAGAGACCTGCATCCTGGTGCCCTCCCTTCCATCTGACATAGCCCATTTCTAAAATCAGGAGGTTGCGCATACACATCATGGCTTAACCAGTAATGGATTTTTCCTTTTCTGGGTAGGCCCTTGAGGAGTGTCTCCTGAAGACTTTGACCAGTGATCCTAATTGGCAGGGAAACCTGGACTTGCTCCCCCGCCCACCTCCTCTTGAGTCCTGGGAACTGTTTCAGCTTCTTCCGTAACCCTCTGTCCTCCCAAGGGCTGAATCAAGTCTCCGGTTTCTGTGTCTTCCTTGACAAGTGTTGATGCCTCCTGGCAGGTGTGGACTTGGCTGTGAGCACCCCTCCCTATGTCTGTGGGTGTGTGGCCCTTGCTACTTTTTCTTTCGGTTCCTGGAATTCTTGCTCTGACTGTTGGACTCTGCATGGGCCTAATACAAGTTATGTGTCAGTTTCTCTGGGCAGTTCAGCGCCATGTTCATAAGAACGTAAGAACAGCCCCACTGGATCAGGCCATAGGCCCATCTAGTCCAGCTTCCTGTATCTCACAGTGGCCCACCAAAAGCCTCAGGGAGCACACAAGACAACAAGAGACCTGCATCCTGGTGCCCTCCCTTGCATCTGGCATTCTTACGTAGCCCGTTTCTAAAATCAGGAGGTTGCGCATACACATCATGGCTTGTAACCTGTAATGGATTTTTCCTCCAGAAACTTGTCCAATCCCCTTTTAAAGGCATCTAGGCCAGATGCCATCACTACATCCTGTGGCAGGGTGTTCCACAGACCAACCAACTCCAATCCTCTGGCACCGTGTCCTTTTGAGGGACAAGTTGCATATTTTAGTCAAGAGGGTAAGAGGCACTTTTTCAAGTGGGTGCTCCCTTTTTAGCAGCGGGAGAGTAACTGGCCCATCTCACCCCAGCAATGTCTGTTCTAGTGGCTGTCCGCTGGTATTCTTTTGCATTTTTTTAGATTGTGAGCCCTTTTGGGACAGGGAGCCATTTAGTTATTTAATTTTTCTCTGTAAACCGCTTTTTGAACTTTTAGTTGAAAAGCGGTGTATAAATACTGTTAATAATAATAATAATAACTTAATTCAATTCCTTAATAACTCTTGGGTGGATGCCATCAGGGCCTGGTGACTTATTGATCTTTAATTTGTCAATTAGGTCTGAAACATCTTCCCTTTTAACCTCTAGCTGACTTAATTCCTTGGTCAAGAGGGGCCGTTCAGGCAGCGGTATCTGCCCGAGGTTTTCTGCCGTGAAGACAGATGCCAAGAACTCATTTAATTTCTCTGCCATCTTCTTTTATCTCCCCTTTCCCTCCCTCACCATCCAGAGGGCCAACCACTTCTCTGGCGGGTTTCCTGCTTCTAACATATTTGAAGAAGCTTTTATTATTCCCCTTAATGTTGCTGGCTATGCGTTCCTCATAGTCTCTCTTGGCCTCCTGTATCACCTTCTTATATTTCTTTTGCCACAGTTTATGTTCCTTTTTATTCTCCTCATTAGGGCAAGACTTCATTTACGGAAGGAAGCTTCCTTGCCCTTTACGGCCTATCTAACTTGGCTCATTAACCATGCGGGTGCCTCCTGGGCTTAATTGAGCTCTTCTTCCTTTGTGGTATACACTTCTGCAAGAGAAGGTTCCATCACCTTCTCTTGTCTTGCTGTACATCTCTGCCCCCAATGGTTCTTGGAGGCCCACTCCTCAGCAGGACTCACCCATCTAACCCACTTCCTGCTTCCGACTCTCACTTGCCTCTGTGAGCAAATATTTTATCATGGAAGTGCTGCTCGTGTATCCCGCGACCACTCTGGTTTATCTGTCCAGAACAGCAGTGCTGCCTAAATTGACCCTGAAACTCCTTGTGCTCTTCAGGAACTTTTCTGCATACTCGCAGATAGGAGTGATTCTGTGGGTACTTTGAGCTGCTAAGCCTTGTACTTCTAGCTAGCTTTCTTTGGGCTACGCACCTGTACAGAGACATTTGGTATTCTTGATCTGGGTTGCAATATTGCACTGATGGTGTGTCTGCCTGCCTGCCTTCCTTGGCCTTGCAGATGTGTCTACAGTTGGCCTTGCCTTTAAAAGGGGTCTAGACAATTTTGTGGAAGAGGAGAGGTCTAGCAGTGCCTGTTTGTCCAGATGGTTTAATGAAACCTGCATGTTCAGGGGCAGTATACCACTGATTGCCAGTCGCTACAGCTGTTGCTTTTGTCCTTTGTTTATGGACTTCCTGGTAACATCTGGTTGGCCACTGTGCAAAACAGAATTGTACAATGGACTGTGTGCCCTGTCCCTGTGTTGCTTACTCTGTCTACATCTGATTTGGCTAAACTGCTTTAGCCTGGTAGCACCATCCAGAGGTTGGTGCTACTAGTATAACAACTCTGGGTGTGTTGGTGGTCATGGCTGAGTGCCTACAAATGTCTTCGCATTCCTATCTGTTGATTGAGGAGCTGAAGAACCAGATTGTGAGCGCCACTCTGCATTCCATTGCTTTCCATCCATGCATCTTGGGTGCCACTCTGTAGACCCACTATCTTGATGTATTGACCAGTGCTGTATGAAGGACTGTGCACTTTCAGTCTTGGCATCGGAGGCCCTGAAGACCACAGTTTGTCAATATGCACATGAGAAATGCTGAAACTTGGGCTTGCTGCTCCCTCTTCCTCCTCCAGGGATTTCTAAACCTGGTTTGTCTGTAAACCACATTTTTGCTGTTGCATCTGAGCAGGGCATACCAGGGTTTGCCAAAACTCTCATTTCTCTTGCATTAGGATCCCAGACCCCATTTTGATCATGGCAAGCAAACTGTAGCTGCTCTGCTAAGATGTGAGAGCAAACTGAGCTTTGCCCTGGTGTCCAAGGGGAGAAGGGGCTGCATGAGTTGGAACTGCAAATTGATGTTGCGTGTTAATACAATTATGCTGGACATTTTGGGCACCCACACAGAATCGGAGCACGCACTGACCTTGTGGCATTGTGTAATCTGGACCTTCTGAGGCGACATAGTGTGAGTTGTCAGTTTCCCTCTTGAGTAGTTTATTAGCAATTTCCCCATTTACTCTCTGTGTGGATGTGCTGGAGAAACTGCATGGAAGGAAACAAGTCGTGTTTCTGAGAGAAAATTGATTAAAAAAAACAAAGCTTCTTTAAGAGAGTTTTAGGGAGGAGAAAGTGGAAGACCTTCCATGTATGAGGTGGGCCGTCATGAAAGTTATCTGCCAGCCAAACAGAATTGGGTAGACCTGCTTGAAAGAGCTTCCTTGTTGCCTGCCAACTTCTGTATTCAGTACTTGGAAGCTTGAAGGTCTTGTGCAAGTGAAACCAGTTGGATTAAGACCTTCCTGTGTTGAAACCAGAAGGTGGTGGTGTGTGTAGCAGGGTGTAGAACTAAGGTGACCTTGCAAGGTGAAGTTTTTGGGGTGGTTTGTGTGGGTTTTTTTTCTTTGTCACTTATAAACGCTGGATGATTCTGGAAAGGAAAAGACAGCACAAAATGGAAATCTTCTCCGATTCCTAATACGCGTTGCCTTCTAGCCTTGAACTTTGAAGACAGCTCCAATAAGGAAGAAGTCCATTGGGTAGATTAGCTGCAGCTCTGCTAATGCCCACAGTTTGATACATGAAATGCTTTAGTGGTAATGTCTGCTGTGGCTCAAGGCAAAGGTTTGAGGTGCACCAAAGCATGTTGTCAGTGATGGTGGTCTCTTTGAAGTTGTCTCTTTGAAGTTGTTGTGGTCCTTCGAACAATCTAGCCCAGTGATTTTCAACCTCTGTGCCACGGCATGTTGGTATACCACGAATGGCCTGCAGCTGTGTTTGGGAATTTGGGGGAGGGTCATATATTAGTAGGGCCATTGGGGAATGTGAGCCCCTTACCAGCAGTGCTGTGTGCCTTGATGGCTTTAGCCTTGAGTATGCCTTGAGATGAAAAAGATTGAAAATCACTGGTTTAGCCCCAGGAAGAAGGATATAGGGAGCACATCACCCAAGCTATGGCCATGTCATACTAGCCAATGAAAGGCACCCCATGTAGAAGAGCATCCAACTCCTTCCTACTTTATGTCACATTTTAGAAGAGGTGTCAAACATAAAGACCCATGGGTTGAATATGGTTCCCAGAAGCAATTTATCTGGTCCCTGATATGATTGGGTTTTCCCAGCCTGATAATTGGACTCTCATATCTTGAAAATATGATCAAGATTTGCACACTTTCTCTTCTGACATTTGCTTACTAGTGTTCTGTGCTGGAACAAAAGTGCTTATTTCAGGCCATCATCTGCTTCATGATGTCACTTTCTGCTTCATGATGTCACTTCCAGCCCTCAGCAGGCACCATGAATTCTATTTGACCCCCTGCCTGAAACAAGTTCGACATCCCTGTTTTAGAATGTTGAGTACCTGAGGATTGACAAATGGGGTCTAAACCTAATGCAAATTGCCCCTGCCACCTGGGCAAAGAGCCACCTTTTAAAGTGGTGCACCTCTTATATTTAGCAGGGGGAGAGTAACTGGCCCACCTCACCCCAGCAGTGTCTGTTCTAGTGGCTGTCTGCTGGTATTCATTTGCATCTTTTTAGATTGTGAGCCCTCTTGGGACAGGGAGCCGTTTAGTTATTTGATTTTTCTCTGTAAACTGCTTTGTGAACTTCTAGTTGAAAAGCGGTATATAAATACTGTTAATAATAATAATAATATATTTAGCAGAGGGAGAGCAACTGCCCTTTACCCCAGCATGGTGCCTTATCTTGTGGCTGGTGTCTCTTCTGCATCTTTTCATACTGTGAGCTCTTCAGGGACAGGGAACCATTTTTTGATTTTTATTTTGCTGTTTCAAAACCGCATTGTGAACTACCAGGGCTTCACATGCTTGTCCTTTGGGCAACTTGAAGCCCAGTCCTATCCAACTTTCCAGCAGTGATGCAGCCCTGAAGTAAGAGAACAAATGGTCCCTTGGAGAAGCTTCTGTGTGAGTCCTCCCACCACAGGTTGAAGCACATGTCCCATTGGCTTGGCTGCATCAGCACTGGCGGTTGGATAGGGTTGGGCCCTTAAATAGATTAGAGGCAGGCATCTGTGTCTCTCTTAATTTGGCAGCATTGGTTGGTTAGTCTCTTGATCTCTGTACTTTGGAACTCTCTGCTCTCTCTAGACTGCCCTTGAAGGCGATGATTCAGAGGCCTGACACTGCAGAGTTTGTACAGGAAAATGTTGGGTCAGCACTTGAAGTGCAAATCACTTAACTCAGAATTGCACAAAGAGTGTGCTGGGGACAGGATGGGTGTGGTCTGGAGGGTGAGAAGTCAGCTTTGATGGTCTTTCTGTTTGGGATTGCTGCTCTCTCTCTCTCACTCGGGTCATGTATTCTGCCTCTCTGTGGGATGGTTGTGCACACACAGGGCTGGTACATGACACAGAACATCTTTAGTCCTTAGCTAGCAGTTGGGGAGCAGGTCATCCCCTCAACCAGTGTGTTGCTGGGATCCTTGGGTCACTCATGACACAAATCGCAGAATCATAGAGTTGGAAGGGGCCTTAATAGGTCATCTAGTCCATGGGTCTCCATACCCCGGCCTGGGGGCCAGTTGCGTCCCGCAGCCAGCCTCTTGTCCCCTGAAAGTCTCTGGCCCACTTGGCCAAACATGACTGGAATTGTGCTTTGGTTGCGTCTGGAGGGTGTTCTAAGGGCCAGAGAGTTTGAAGGAATGAGCCCATTCATTCATTTATTCACTCATCTAAGTTCCATCTCTTATTTATATAAATTTTGTATTTAAATTTTTTCCCGACCCTCAACATCATGCCAGATACTTGATGCAGCCCTCTGGCCAAAATATTTGGAGACCCCTGATCTAGTCCAACCCCCTGCTTTGGGCAAGGAACCCCAGGCAGGGAAGCCGTGGCCTAGGCTTCCCCATGAGGAAGCTACTTGAACCATTCACTAATGAGCCTGTGCTGTTACCTCTGAAACTAGATGTGATGGGGCAAAGCTGAGGCCATTTTTGGAATTGGCACCCCAAATTCATAAAAAAACCACCATAAATTTTGATGAAAATTCTGTCTGACCCTCAGTTTGGCAGACCTGTATTATTCCTGCTGAGCAAACAAATGCATGTCCATTTTAATTTGGTTTAGCTTCTGGATTTGTCCTACGCCTGAATTAAAACTTCTTGTCTCTGGAAATCTTTTAAATGTCGAGGCTGTCAACTTTTCCCATGAAGAGCCTCTGAGTCCCTCTGGTCTAAGCATTTGGTTCCCTTTTTTAAATTGTAGTACTCCCTCCTTTGACCTATTAAGGGGCCTCTGCGTTCCCACAGGATAACCCTGATAATCTGTGTTGCAGCCAAAACCTGCAACAAAAAATCTGTGTTGCAGCAGAGACCTGTGGCATCGTAAAAGGTAGCACGTTTATTGTGACAGTCTGCCATGGGCCTGAACTCGCTTTTATCATATGGATGGGGAGCAAGTGTGTGGATAGAAAAGAGATGGGTGTCTATGCAAAATGAGACTAGAAGGTTATGCAGTCTACAAAATCTATCTTCAAAATACAAATAAATCACAACTGAGTTCAAGATCCAGCCAGAATCTAATGTGGTCAACTTTCTGTTGGTGATGAATTGGCAAAGCAAGGTGAATCGCGCATAAAACCACCAAAAGATGTTGTGAGCTAACCACACCCAGTCCCTCTTTAGTTTTTTACCAGCAGTCTCCAAACTGCAAGACCACTGCGTTTCGAAAATGCCTTTATAATGCTTACTGTTCTGCGCTACAACCACTTATCTTTCTAGCTCAGGGGTCTCTAAACTTTTCAGCCAAAGGGCTGCATCAAATATCTAGTACAGTGTCGAGGGCCGGAAAAAAAAATTAAATATAAAATTTAAATAACACATTAGAGATGGAACTTAGATGAATGAATAATGAATAGGCTCAAATGGCCAGGTCTTCTCCAAGCACAAACACAGCTCAAGAAATAAAGCACACATTTAAATGGACCCCCATTCCCCCACCCCACAAGCACAGCTCTGGTTGTGTTTGGTCAACTGGGCCAGAGGCTCTCAGAGTTTGATCAGAGGCTGGCCGCAGGCCGGATAGAGGCACTCCGTGGGCTGCATCTGACCCCCAGGCCGGGGTTTGGAGACCCCTGTTCTAGCTGATCACCCCAGAAACTCGTGCCAGGCAGCTACTTCCACTGCCCTTTGCTCCAGCAGGCTGTGTGCCTGGATTTTCGGGCAAAAGCATCTACCTGGCACAAGTTTCTGGGGTGATCGGCTGGAAAGATAAGCGGTGGTGGCACAGAACAGTAAGCACGCACTGCTTGAGAGAGGCATTTTTCAAACGCTGAATCCAGCTCATGGGTCAGGTTTTGGCTCCTGCTGCTTTATATTAATGGTTCACATGGAACAGCAAGCCATGGTTTGGTGACACATGAATGAGGCTCAGCCTTTCACACGGCTTCAGTGAGTTGCTATATGCACAAAAGCCACTCATTCTTGACCTTGGCTCCCCAGCTGTAGTATGGGGATAATACTGAACTTTGCAAGGTTGTAAGGAGACAGCACATGGGAAGCCCCTTGAAATACTTGTCAGTGCCATACAAATGCTAAATGTTATGCATCACTTGCAAACCACAATCTGATCCTGGTTTCAAGAAGAAGCACAAACTGGAAGTTGCAGTTGCATCCAAACCAGGAAACTGTAGGTTGCGCTTAATGAGGAAGTAACTAACTGAACATGAGTATGCATGGAGCACAAGAACCTATGGCTTGTTCCCAATCCTCCATGCAGAGATTTGGAGGAGTGGGAATCTCTAGTCTGGTGGGTTACAGTGCTGCTTAACTAATGTGGTAATAAGACTTATTGAATTCCTAGCAGTAAGAAATGTGATTTTGTTAAAGTTAAGGAAGAGAACAGGAGGAGAGGCTGTTATGGTTTGCTTGCATGGCCCTCTGCTGGGCTGGCATTCAGGTGCTGAGCATATTTTGTCCAAACTGGTCTTGCTGCTCCCTGTGAGCTGCTGCCTTCACAACCTGTGTGGTGATGTTCATTTCTGCTCTGAAGGACATTTACAATAGATGCATGGAATGATGCTCCTGCTAGTCTGTTTAGGGATACAGGAGCCGGATGTGATTGATGACATCAGAACCCTAACTATAAGAAATTATTTCAGTGCTATGAGAATAGCAGTTCTCATGTTCAGTTGGTGGAGGGGATTCAGAAGATGGCCACCTGTTTCTGTCTGTCTTTAGGTTGCACTGTGTGGATTGCATTGTGGGGTCTTTCATCATGATGCTTTATCTGACTCTGCAAATTGTGTTTCTTCAGGAGCACTTTGGAGAGGAAGTTGTGGGTTTAGGCAGGCGAATGGTGTTACATAAGGGGTTGCGCGTGGGGGAGTGAAAGGAGAAAGTCATTTGAGGACTATGGGAAGCTTTTTGCCTTTGATTGCAGCTTCTTCTTTTGCAAGGTGCCTGCACCGTGACCGGTCCCTGACTTTGGTGTCCGTGTGGTCAGGACTGGGGCAAGCCTGGGATGTGGGTTTTCTGGTGGTTTTCATCTGAATCGCATTGCTGAGATGTTTCCCGAGCAAAGGTGGGAAACGAGCCTCTCTTATCTTTCCCTGGATATTTAACCGTGGAGATGTTCCTTTCTTCAGAACCATGTCACACACGAAAGGAAACCAAGATTGCTCAAATACCTGAAGTGCCGTCACATGGAAGAGGGAAGTATCTTGTTCTCCCCTGCCTCAAAGAGTAGGACTAGATCTAATGGACTTAAGCTGCAACAGGGGAGATTTTGCTTGGATATCAGGAAACATTTAACGGTAAGAGCAGTTCAGCAGTGGAACAGATGACTGAGGGACGTGGTGGGTTCTCCCTTACATGGAGGTCTTCAAGAAGATGCCTGACAGCTTTTGGAGATGATTTTCCTGCTTCAGGCAGGGGCTTGAACTAGATGGCCTCCCTTCCAGCTCTACAATTCTTTTATTTACTTGGGCCTCGATTCTTCAAAAGTGCCCAGAAGCAGAGGCTGGCAGTTATATAGCAGAACAGTGTTTGTCCATGAGATGCAAAATTGGGGCAAAGTATAGCTAGTGTCTCTGAAACAGATGCCTGCGTTGGCTCAGTCATGTCATGAGAATGGGTGATGGCCAGATCCCAAAGGATCTCCTCTATGGAGAACTCGTGCAAGGAAAGCGCCCTACAGGTAGACCACAGCTGCGATACAAGGACATCTGCAAGAAGGATCTGAAGGCCTTGGGAGTGGACCTCAACAGGTGGGAAACCCTGGCCTCTGAGCGGCCCGCTTGGAGGCAGGCTGTGCAGCATGGCCTTTCCCAGTTTGAAGAGACACTTGGCCAACGGTCTGACGCAAAGAGGCAAAGAAGGAAGGCCCATAGCCAGGGAGACAGACCAGGGACAGACTGCACTTGCCCCCAGTGTGGAAGGGATTGTCACTCCCGAATCGGCCTTTTCAGCCACACTAGACGCTGTTCCAGAACCACCTTTCAGAGCGCGATACCATAGTCTTTCGAGACTGAAGGTTGCCAACACCATCATAGCTAGTGTTATGGCACAATCCTGTGCATGTCTGTTCAGTGCATCTCCATCTTCGTTCATTTGTTAAAATGGGAATAATCTACTTCACTGGGAAACTAAACTTGTCAGGATGCATCATCAGTTGACAAGGCGCACTGTACTGCCGGTGGGCAGCTCACATCCCCCAATGGCCCTATTAGTAAATGACCCTTCATCAAACTCTTTGTGGCACACCTGCAGACCACTTGTGGTGCACCAATGTGCTGTAGCATCAGGGTTGAAAGTCACTGATTTAGAGCATATTGCAGCCAAAAGAAAGATAAGCAACATTAAGTGCCATGGACTTCCTAGGCTCATTCTTTCTTTTCCTGTAGGAATCGTTGAGAGTTAACTCTAGAGCAGGAATGTCAAACTCGTTTTATACAGAGGGCCAAAGTTAGCATTCACTGTGTCCACGGAGGGCCGGAAGTGACGTCATTAAGCAGACAATGGTCAGAAATAAGCACTTTGTACATGCATAGAAACTCATGAGCTGCAAATGACAGGAGAGAGAGAGAGTGCAAATCTGGTTCATATTTTCAAGATATGAGAGAGGCCAATTATCAAGCTGGGAGAGCCCACTGGTAATGGGGGCCGGATAAATTACTTCTTGGGCTGCATTCAACCTGTGGGCTTTATGTTTGACACCCCTGTTCTAGAATTGTGTAGTGCAAAAGGTGTATGTTGACTATATGTCCAAAAGTTTGTGAATCTGTTCCTAGACTGCAGAAAGCCTCTGCTCAGTTACAACTTTGATTTTAATTGTTCTTGCAGCTCACTAACTTGTCGGAATCTTGTAGGAAATGTACAAAAACGCAACAGCAAAACCTGATTTTCCCAGGGTAATACGCACATTGACTCGGAAACGAGCCTCGTTGTGTCCTGTGCATATATAGGATTGCGAGCTTAATGTATTTTAAGATTTTTTTTTTGTCTTGCCTCGTTGGTGGTTTTAAAATTTATTATTTAATGAGCGGACTTTAGCTGATGAAATTGTCTTTGACTGCAGGCAGTGGGAACGAGTTCAAATGAACTTTCTCCTGAGCGCAGAAGGAAGATAGAGGGGTATAAAATGTTCTGCGAGGCAAGGATAAAGAGTGTTTTCCACTCCTTTTCTCATAACGCAATGCAAACTCCTTGGCTATCTCTTCGGAACGGGCCAAAGGAAGTGTTTCGTCACACAAAGCGTCATTGAGTTTATGGAAAGTGGCAATGGCTGCCAGCCTTTTTAAAAGAGGGTTAGAGCAACCATTGAAGAGGTCTGTCGATGGCTGTGGTGACTGAATGGAATCTCCATTTGGAGAGAGATTGAGCCACTGGGTATCAATTGCTGGGAAGCAAATAGGAAGGAAAGGATACTGAAGGCTTCTTGCCGGCATCTGAAAGGACACTGTGGGATACAAGATGTGGGAGCAGAATGAACCATTGGTTCTGCAGACTGTTCTGTTCTGCATTGGTCTGTTCTGCAGAATGAACCATTGGTCTTTCTTTATCTGCAGCTCAAAATGGCAAAGGGTGTGTTTGTTTCTCAGACTGCTTCACACCTTTAGTGTGTCCTTGTTTTTCTTATGTTTTATATCCTTCCCATCTTCGATCTTGAGTGGCATATAATGGGGGACTCCTGGATGGTCTCATCCAGACCTAGGCCAGTGAGCTTCTGCAATGAGTGGCTTGCCTTTGGCCCATGCCCTCAAATTAGACTTCCTGGCTTCATATGTGAATGGGGGGAGCACATAAAAAGCACGTTATCTGTCTGGACCCTTGCACACTTCTGTCTGCTTAAAGCTGTAGACCGCCTGGAGCTATTCGTTGGCTTTCTCAGGCGGCATGTGGGACTAAATGTTCTTTGAAGTTGTTGGGAGAAGATATTCTTGCTTCTTTCCTGCGGAGCTCCTGTTTTCCCTTCCTTCTGTCTGTGTGCAAGAACAAGAGAGAGGGTGTGCCAAGCATAAGCTATGGTATTCTGTGATAACCTAGCTGAAGGGTTCCCACGCCCTTCAGGGTGTGTGTGTGTGTGTGTGTGTGTGTGTGTGTTGGGGGGAGGAAAGGGCGTCAGAACTTGTCTGCCTGGGCAAGGGTGGAGCATCACATGTCCCTGTTGTACTCCTGACTCTGGAATCCTTTTTTAATCTATGTTACCTCAGGGCTGGAGTTGGCCTTCATTTTGGTTATGAATTGAGGGAAGGCAGGCACGAGTCTCTTGGCCTGGGTACAGTTCTGCTCCTTTCTCATCACCTGCCCTGCAGGATTATGGGAGAGCTGCCAAGGAGCACCTTATAAATGTTTGAAGGAATGCTTCTGTTGAAAGTATACCTGGTTTTGGGGGGGGGGGTCATAGGAGCCAAGGATATTCCCACTCCTCTCCTCCCCCCCAACAGTTTCCATAAAACATTTTCTTGGGACCAACTTGCTGTCCAGTCTCCGCTCTTGCCACCGCGGACCAAAGGAGCTGCTGCGTGGCTGGCTTCTTCCCTTCCCCGCTTTTCATCGCCATTCCTTTTGGCTCTGGGCCTGTCAGGCCGTCTTCTGTTCCATTATCAACGCAGCAGCTTAGCTGGCCAGCTGTCGAGCGGCTAATCCTGCTGGCGGTGGGGGAATGACGGGATCGTGCTGCATTGGGCCAAGCAAAACAGCTGCTCTGGGACTTCCTTTGTCCTTTTCCCACCATCAAGGCACCCCTGGGGATTCGAATGCCTCGTTCTCCCTGTTTGGAGGCGATGGCGGGTGTGTGCTGGCGACCCTGGCCTTGCGCGCATGGTGTGTCGCACCCCCTCTTGCAGAGTTGGGGGGAATGGTACCTACTCCCCCCCACCCCGTTCTTTTTTTATTTTCCAGAAGCTGATCAAGAGGGGTCTGAGCCCACTCCCTGGAATGCCTGTGCTCTTAAGAGCTTAACCCACCCTGGGCCTCCTGCGGTGCATGCCTTAAAAGTAGGTCAGTCAGTCTGCAGGAGTTTGCTGTCTATGGGTACATGTTTTGAGACCGGAAGTCCAGCCCCAGGCGCCCATAGATCCACTGGCAAGCAGGCAGCTGGCATTACACCGATTTCTCTCCCCCCCCAGCTCTCATTCGCACTGCATTTTAGAGGGCACAGAGGAGAGTCTTTTTCCAAGCAGCTGGAGAGACTCCTGTTATGTCTTGTCATCTTCAAGCATCCCTGCAAATAAGGCCTTGTCTCTTCTTTCCTACCCCCCCTCAACCTCTGCACATGCCAGAGAGCTTGGGGAGAGGTGGGGCCTTGTCTCTGTAACTTCTAAGTCAATGGCTAACAAATGGCTAACTTCTAAGTCAAGCTAACAATTGTGGTACCCTCTTCTCTGGTGTGCAGATGATTTGGTAGTGATTTTACCTATAGACCTTGGCACCAGGTTGTGCTGGGACAGTGGGGGGATTCGAGTTCTAATCTCCTATCTAATTTCTGATGAGGGGGGGACCACAGAGCTCAATGGTGGCTCCAGAGCACTCAATGACATCGGCACCATCATGCCGAGATGGAAGCTGCGCAGGGCTTTGATTCCAGCTGTGCAGTTTATAGGGGAGGCTGGATGTGGGCCCCTGGTTATACATACTCCTCAGTGTAGCCTCCCCCAGATTGCCAGTTTGGTGTCAGCAGCAGCTTCTACCCCTCCCTAACAGGCCTATTCTGGCCCTTGGGTTGGTCAGTGGCATGATCAAAGGTTATTGCCACCATGCTTTCTTAGTGGGCTTGCTTGGTGGCATCTGATTGGCCAGTCTGAGATTCAGGATACAGGACAAGATGGACCTGATCCAGGAGGGATTAGACTGCTCTGCTCTTCTTAGGACCATTGCCACATTACCAGTTACCTGGTGCAGATCTTGCAACTGGGTGTGCTGGTCATCTGCTTCGTCCTGCGGGGGGGGGGGGGAACCTTCCCCTGCTCTTTTACCGAATCAAAAATCAAGGCAAACAGAAGGTGTAGAATTCTCCTTGCTGTTTAGCAGAGGTGGTGGGCAAGTGGTTTATCTCGCAACGTGTATCCTGATAAGTAGACATGTTTGAAAACAGTGTTACAATTGGTTCTCGTTATCCAGTAGGGTTAGATTCTTGGAAACCCTAATGCAATGGTTCTCAAACTTTTAGCGCCGGGACCCACTTCTTCAAATGAGAATCTGTCAGGACGCACCGGAAGTGATGTCATGACCGGAAGAGACATTAAGCAGGAAAAATTTTTAACAATCCTAGGCTGCAATCCGCCCCACACTTCCCCAGAAGTAAGTCCCATTGACTGCCAATGTTAAAAGAATATACATAGTAGCCTGTAAAAAGTACAAATGTGTAACATTTCCCCAAATGCAGTCACGTACCACAGTAGCATCAAGTCTAATATATTACAAATAAAATATTGGAATGAATGGGGACTCACCTGAAATTGGCTCACGGCGCACCTAATGGTTCCCGACTCACAGTTTGAGAACCACTGCCCTTCGTTGGCATCCTTTAGTCTCGGAAGACTATGGTGTCACGCTCTGCATGGTGGTTCTGGAACAGAGTGTCCTCTCCAGTGCATGAAGCCTGGGTAAAGTAGATATGGAGGATAGACTGTTTCCCATGCAGCAAATTCCCCCTCTCCACGTTGCTGAAATGGTCCAATGGAAAGGCAGAGGCCAATACGGTTGGTTCCAGCGGCGTCGCAGGAGTTGCCAGAACGTGACTGTGTTCAGCCATGAACTGCCTCAGGGACTCCGGCTCCGGATTTTGCCTCGAGGTTGACTCCTGAAGCCTTTTCCATAACTGGATGTAGCCACAAGGCAGTGGAGGTTTGGGATCAGAGCTTTCCTTCTCTCAGATGAGCTGCCTTCCCAGGCTGAGGAGTCCCATCTACCCGGTGGCTGTTTAGTCACCTCTTACGACAAGTACAGCCAAATGGAGGGCCTATTCTTATCCCCAGTCCCCACTGCCCTAATGGATAGCAAATTCACAGATAATGAACCATTGATCCTATGAGATCAATGGGATTAGGTGCAAGGGGGGGGGAGGAGTACCTTACCTGCCAACAGAAGAATCCAGCAGAGACCCTCTGGAAGCCAGCAGAGTCCAGCAGGAAGTGCCACAAGATCTGAGTGCTGCAGGGACCTTCAGAATGGCACCTACAACCAGCACCGACCCCTTTAAAATGCTGAGCCTCCTTTTTAAAGGGGTTGGCACTGGTCGCAGGTGGCATTCTGAAGGTCCCTGCATAGCAGGTAATGAGAACAGAGACACGGAGAACAAGAGGTAGGTAGCCATTCTACCCCTTTCCGATTCATAAATTCTCATGTAAAGAGTATTGACCGTATTTATTTTGTTTAGAAGTCCATTGTGTTCAGTAAGACTTACGGTGCAATCCTGCCCTTCACTTGCCGTAAGGCACGTTTGCGCCTCCTCAGGAGGAAGCCAGGCCGGCACTTGCAGAAGTGCCGGCCCACAGAGGCCAATGCAAGCCTCCGCGCCGGCTTCCTCTGCTTGGCTTGCGTCGACCCAGCTGGGCCAACAGAAGGAGGAAAGGTAGGTGGGAGGGAGGTGTTCCTGGGCAGGGAGAGGGCGGGCAGTGGGCGGCCCCGGGGGTGGGTGGGCCTTGCTGGAGGTGGGGCTGGGATTTGGCGGTTATGCTGGATCCCAATGCCAGTTCCCAGGGTGAATGGAGAGGCTTCATGCTCCACTCCCCTTGAACTTGCGCCACCTCAAGAGGTGGCACAAGTCTGAGGAGGCCCATAGGGGCCAGCGGCCCTTACCTGGAGGTAAGGAAAAATGTTTTCCCTTGCCTCTGGCTGAGCCACTTATGTCCCCTATCCTGTGCTGGATATTTTATTTATTTATACAGGTATTTATATACCGCATTTCTTTGGTTGTCAGATTTCTCCTCAGACTTTAATCCAAGGCGGTTTACGTAGGCAGTCTGTTCTAAACCTCCGTAGGGATTTTTACAATTGACTAGTTCTAGTCTTTCATAGAACTCCTCGTTCCAGCTGAATTCCTTCCCGGTCTGGCCTCTCTCTGGCCCTTCACCTCCCACGCTCTACTTGGCGCTCCTCTTGGCTTGCCTGTTCCAGCGCCAGATAGGATTACAGCCCAAGGGCACAATCCTGTCTTACCAGCAACCAGACACCTCTATTGATAAGTGGAGACTGATCACCCATGTTCTCTCCCAATCAGGGTCAAATCCAGGGTTGGGGAGGGGCGTGAGCACTACCTTAACTGAAACTGAGAAAGGGCAGTGGGCAGGCCTCTCCAGGTCGCCTCCATGGAGCTCCCAAAAAAGCAATCTCTCGCCTTGGTGGTCTGGCTTCTTATGAACCCAGCCACTGGGTCGAGGAGCTCCCCTTCTGGCCACATGACCTTTCTGAGGTCTCACGAGACCTCGGGCCAGCCAGTGCTTGGCCAGGTGCAATCTTGCCGCCAACGCCCTGTCCAGTGGGCATTTCCCTGGCACCTGACTTCGCTCCCCAACCTGGTGGGCAGCATTCCTTGGATCCACTCCTGCTCCCGGTTGGGATCCCTGCAGCAGCTCCCTTAGAAATATCACTGTGGGCAGGTAGTCACTGTGTTGCCTTCAACCACATGGAAGCATTTGTCTGCTGCCCCAGATTACAGAGTGGCTGTGGTTTGGTGGGTTGCACTGGGCTTCCCTATATGATGAGAGGCTACAGATGATGGTCTTTCCCCCAGTGGTGCCATGGAAGTGATCACTGGAAAGCTCTTGACTGTTCTGTGTTTGAATGTTGTGCTTTGGGACAGGATGAGCAAGTGTCCTCTACTCAACCTATCCCGAGGCAGTCTTGAAGACACATGAGGTGACAGCCTTCCTGAAGCTAAGC
This sequence comes from Tiliqua scincoides, assembly GCF_035046505.1. Taxonomy (NCBI): domain Eukaryota; kingdom Metazoa; phylum Chordata; class Lepidosauria; order Squamata; family Scincidae; genus Tiliqua; species Tiliqua scincoides. The sequence continues at coordinate 16,312,049 of NC_089830.1, read as the reverse complement.
AGGCTGGGTTTGGCCAGTGCTTTAATAGGAGACGATCTGGGAACCTGGCATGGGCTGCCTTAATTTGGCAGCCCTTAAAATTAAAATTTGGGCATATACATAAAATGGCCATACTGAGTCAAGTCATTTACCCACCTAGACATATGCCCTGGGCACAGACTAGCAGCAGCACTCGACCTTGGACAGGCTCTTCTTTCCTATCACCTGACATCCTTTTAAATAAGTGGTTCCCAAACTTTAGCACCAGGACCCACTTTTTAAAACAACGTTCTATCAGGACCCACCTAGCTTAACAAGACATTAAAAACTGATCTAGAAAGAAATACTTTATTTGTTAAAGATCCTCACACTTTCTCTCTATATTTACACATGTAAATATACATGCAAACTGCAGGAACTTGGCTCCTTGCAAGGCAGGTAGCAACTATCTTTCGAAACGAAGCTCTTTGCAGGGTAATCAGCAGCTACAGTATTTGATTTTTTGAATAACCTCGGGATTTGAGGCAGTTACTTATCTAATCTTTCCCTCACCTTTTGGGGACCCACCCAAAATCAGGTCACAACCCACCAGTGGGTCCAGATCCACAGTTTGGGAACCCCTGTTTTAAATAGCTGGAAACTGGGACTTTGGCAATGCACCACATATGCTTTAGCCCTGAGCCATGACCTCTTCCCGTATGTCATGGGCAAAAGGGCCATACTTCAATGGTAAGACATTTGCATGCAGAAGGTTTGCATGTAGAGGGTTAAGTTCCTGGTAGCCTCTCTAGGGAGGACTGGGGAAGAAAGACCCCCCCCCCCCAAAAAAAAACCTTAGGGAGTTGCCGCTTGTCTGTGCAGAAAGCAGTGACATCGATGGACCAAAGGTTGGACTTTGCAAAAGGCAGCTGTACATAATATCAAAAGAGGAAATTTGTGGCATTCATGAATTTTCCTTTCACCCGTTTAATACTGAATGGAGGTGGCAGGGAGAGAATAGCTTTGTAACAACCTCTTTCTGTCTTCTGGGAGTGTGCAAGAGACTGAAAAAAAATGTAGACACCCAGCCAATTGTCTTGCTGTGCATTGTGGGAGGAAGGTTGTCATCTTTGGCTTGGTGGGCTTACTGGGTTCCTCCCTCAATTGACTGCCCTGTCAAAGCCACCTGTTCTGGCTGCCTCTGAGTTTGTGGCTGACAGATGCACAGTTTGTTGATGGGAGGGGCCCAAAGCATTCATGTTCAGGGACCTTTCCTCGTTTGTGATCTGTGAGCTTGGCAAAGGCAGGCGGGAGAGGAGGTGTAGCAGGACAACCCCCCTCCCTGCGGTGCGGGGTGTCTTGGGTTAGCAGGTGCTTCCCTTGTGTCTGGATTGAACATACGGGTGTCAGGAGACAGCACCGAGTAAAAAAGAAACTCCTGTTGCCCAGTGCGAGACAATTCTCCACCGTGAATCTCAACGACTCTTAATTCTGTTCAGGGCAAATAAATTTCCACCACTACAAACGGAATGGAGCTCTGCAAAATGTATTTTGATGGTGGATTTTATTCTACCTTTCTCCAAATGATGTCCAAGGCAGGCAGTCAGCCATTAGATGGAAATGTGCACCACTCTTATCAAAAGTGAAAAACTAGAATATCACCTGGAACTGCCTGCTGGAGGAAAGATCAAAACTGAACTGCTTTACTCAAATTAAAAAAAACAACACACCAAATAGGGGGTCAGGATTAGGAAGTCACCATACAGAACACACAAGTGCTTTTTGGGTGTGGACAGCTTCCAGTGTATCTTGGCTAACATGATAACATCCAAGGGTAGCTGTGTTGGTTTATTGCAGTAGTCTCTCAACTGTGGCCCAGGGGCCCTATCTGACCTGCCACAAGATTTTATCCAGCCATCAGCACCTTGTCTTTTTTGTCAGAGTGTTTGCTAATATGTGACATTTTTACTCATTTATATATCGTTTCTCAGTTTAAGCATGGCATTATTTCTCTGTAATTGTCACATTTCTCTTTTGTTACAAATCGTCTTACGCTGATTGCAAAAAAGGTTCCAAATAAAACCATTCATTTAAATTTCATCCATTCATTTATCAAATGGATTCTTTTTGCCCTGCAAAAATGTACAGAATTTACAATGTGGCTATGATGTGGCCCTCCTATTGAAAAGTTAGGAGACCCCAGGTTTCCTGCAACAAAACCAACAGAGTCATGGAGACAGACCAGTTAATTTCAGCACATGCTTCCTTGGCCTGATGTGGACAGCGGTCTATGAAAGCTGACTATGAAAGCTGATGTGAGGTGGTCTAAAAGTGTGTGTGTGTGTGTGTGTGTGTGTTAGGTGGGGAGTGAAATCTAAGTTTGTCAGGGTATCCAGCTCTAGGAACTGGAAGGCAAAACAGGGCTAGATATACCCCCCTAATTGAGGATAATCTGCAGGTGGATAGGGAAGCAGTAGCTGTTTAAAAAACAAAACAGTAATTCTAGAGAAAAGAGCACTTCAGCAGGTGCAGCGTCATACAGGGCTGAAGCTGTGTTTGGAGCAATTCCGTCTTCACAAGCTTTAAACGGTTATGCACAGTCGTGCCCCCTTACTTTGCATCTGGTCCTATTAGCAGACAACTTCTTGTTTGTGCCAGACAGAATGTTTCAGTTGATCGGCTCTCTTAACTGCCAGAGCAAAGGGGGTTGGGGGATCTCTTGCGCTTGACTTTCAGATGCACCGTTATTGCAATTCTCTTGTTTTGCAGTGCACCTGCCTCCTTTAATCCCTGAGGCATGATCCTACAGTAAATATATACATACCATATACAGTTGGCCTGCCTCTTACACATGATTGACTTGCACCAATCCAAGTGTATGTGCTTGCCCCCCCCCCCAGAAGACAGAGAACAACAGCAGTTTAAAGAGTGATTCCACCCACCATTCAACTTGCTCCGGAGCAAGATTGAAATGGGAGAATGGAGCTGCTGTTCCCTCAGTTGTCTCAGTTCCTACGTGTCTTTCTTATTGTGGCTTTAGGATTTAAGGGAGTTTCAGCTACAGTCAGTTCTCTTTATCTATAAATTCACTTATCTGTGAGGGGCGGAATTGCCACCTGTCTCTCATTATCTGTGACTCTGTTCTTGCTATTTGCAAATACTGTGTCAGTGCAACTGGGGCAGGAGGGGTTGGTGCAGCTACAACCAGGCAGGTGGGGTGAAAGAGGTTGTGAGAGGAAAAGAGAGAGTGGCCTCACCAAGAGAAGGCAGTGCCTCCCATGCAGAGGGGAGATGAAGAGATGCCTATACCAGTGCTTCCCAAACTGTGGGTTGAAACCTGGTTTTGGGTGGGTTGCCAAAGGGCAATGGAAAGATGAGATAACTAATTGCCTCAAACCCTTAGTCTATTCAAAAATCAGATACTGTAGCTAATGACCCTGCAAAGATCACAGCTCCTGCAGTTTGCAAGCATGTGTAAATATAGAGAGATAAGTGTTTGAGGGTCTTTTTTCTGGTTAGTATTATAAGTAAGGATACATAATTAAAAATATTATTTCTTTCTAGATCTCCTTTTTTAAAAGTCTGGTAAACCTAAGTGGGTTCCAAAAGAGTCTTATTTTAAAAAGTGGGTCCTGGTGCTAAAAGGCTATACACTGGCCTATACAGTATATGGCCAATGGGGAGGGGGTTGCAGTAATCAAGTCCAACCAATTCTCATTTTTAAAGAAAATTTTCTGAATCGGGTCAATTTTCTGCATCAAACAGGCATTGCTATTGGCCCACGGACAATTGTCAGACACATTTGTGTCCACTTCCAGGCTTGCCTTTGGCACGATCTTGGGCACGATCTTGAGGACACCAGCTAAAACTTCACAACCCCTGAGGTAGGGAAGGGGTAGGGTAGAGATGGCAGAGGCAGAGATAAGAGGTCTCTGGAAAGCTACCTGAGGGCTTCTCTGGGACTGGAGCAACCCAGAGAAGGAGCCAAGAGACAGATGGAGGACGGGTGAAGCCTTGTTGTTGGGCCAGCAACCTTCACCAAGTCGAGGGATAGCCAGCATGGAGAAATTGCCACCACCCACAACCTTCAATGCATTGGATATTCAGCACAGAGGAGGAAACATCAGATGTTGGGAGAGGTTGATGAGCCCTCGCTGTCACCCAGCCCCATAAACTTCAAGTTTTGATTCAGGTTCATAGAGTGTAAGGTGGAGGGTCCCCCTGGAACATAACCCCATTTCTCCCATAGGCTCACTGATTCAGCTTCTGCTAATTTGGTATACACAAGGTTTTCTGGAACTTGACCCTAGTGCAGGGGTGCCCAAACTCCGGCCCTGGGGCCACTTGCGGCCCTCGAGGCCTCTCAATGCGGCCCTCAGGGAGCCCCCAGTCTCCAATTAGCCTCTGGCCCTCTGGAGATTTGTTGGAGCCCACACTGGCCCAACGCAACTGATCTCAGCATGAGGGTGACTGTTTGACCTGTCACGTGAGCTGTGGGATGAGGGCTCCCTCCATTGCTTGTTTTTTCACATCTGTGATGCAGTAGCGGCAGCAAAGGAAAGGCCAGCCTTGCTTTGTACAAGGCCTTTTATAGGCCTTGAGCTATTGCAAGACCGTCATTCATTCATATAAGTTCATCTTTAATATATTCATTTATGTAAACTTATGTAAATTTATTCAAATTTGAAATGTAAATTCTTTTTTTCCCTGGCCCCTGACACAGTGTCAGAGAGATGTGGCCCTCCTGCCAAAAACTTTGGACACCCCTGCCCTAGTAGATAATGAGAACTGATTGTATGTGCAATTTTGGCTTTATACCCCAACCTCACATAAGATGCATCCAACTATATTGCTGTCCTCCCTTTCCACTTCTGTCCTGGTTCTCTGCTATTTGTATATGTATAGCTTATGTATTTCTTATGTATAGCTGAAATACATTCTTTACTTGCCTAAATTTCTCTTACCTTTGTCAGTTGTCTCCCTTGTGTGAGTATCTAGACTGTAAGCTCCTTGGGGCAGGGGCCTTTCCTAGAATTCCATGTAGGGCACCATTTATATGGATGATGCTGTATAAATGATTTTATACCATGTTTAAGTCCCTGGTATTCCCACTGTTGTTGGTGTCATCGCCCGACTTCTGTAATCATTCCTTTAGACTACAGTAACAGGACTGCTTCTGTCTATTGTACACTTCAGTTTTGTGGCAAGTGCTTTAGAAACAATACTGGATGCTTGTTGGCCAACAAAAACAAATGTTTCATTCAGAACTACCCCAAATACTAAGAGTATTTCAAAAAAACAAACTCCGTCATGGATATGAACAAATACATTGCCATTCTTTTTTTGTCTATGAGTCGATTTATCCATTCCTATTACATCGATCATTTTTGACAGTCGTTAAGAGTTGGAAGGGATAGTCGCTACTTTGTGGCCGCCCTGCAGGAATATTTCTGATGGCAAAAATCACAATCTTAAAGTAAACCTGAATTCAAAGCTTCTTGGTAGGCAAATGGGCTGTTCTTTCCCAGCTCTGCCTGTGGGTGGAAGGATTTGAACCTGGGGCCTTCTGCATGCAAGATACGGGCCCTCCCTCTGTCCTCCAGCCCCAGCCCCATCATTTTGGTGTCTTTAATTAATATGCTGCCTTGAGTAGCAATAACATCAAGCCAAAAAGGCAATACCTGATGTTATTCTCCCCTCTCCAGCATGCAAAGGAATAGAACACATCTTGCTGCTTCTTTTGTGCAATGACTTTCCTTCCAGCGAAGACTTGCAGATCAGACTCCAAAATATCCCTGGAATCTCATTTTCACGTAATGTGGCTTTTTTTTTTTTTGTCTCAGACCAATTTGCCTCTGTGCTTTATGCTAGCTGGAGGACACAATTATTTTGAGCATGTTCAGGACCTCTTGCTGTTACAACTGTGCATGCGGATACACGCGGGTGTTGGTGGGGCAGGTGCTTTTCTTCACCAAAAGAAGTTGTCCCAATTCTGCAAATCAAAAATCTAATTGACTTGGGAGTGAAATGCCTGCACAGGAATCGGCTCTCTGCGAAAGTGGCCCTGCGACTGTCTATTTATATAGACATTTGACAAAGAGAGAATGTGAGTTTGTTTTGTACAGAGATTGCAAATAGGCGTTGGCTTCCAAGATGGAAGCGCTAGGAGACTGCCCCCTTCCCTTCCAAGTGTCTCTCTGGATCCTGGCCATTAAACCTCTTGCCAGGGGAGGGGGGTCTTGTAATTGTGGAGACCGGCTACCTGTCTGTCTATACTCTGAAGGAGAGCTTCTAAGTTGCAGAGCACAGTGCTCTTGACTCAGTGAGCTCTAACCTCTTGTCATTTGGTAAATCAAATATTGTAAATTCAGTAGCAGGGATCCAGGCCCTAAGATCATGCTGCGTTGAGGATCTGAACCAGATACTCTAGATCAGGGGTGCTCACACTTTTTTGGCTCGAGAGCTACTTTGAAACCCAGCAAGGCCCGGAGATCTACCAGGGAGGAAGGAAGTGTCTGACAGACACCCCCTTTAATGTATGGAGCCCCTGCTGGAGTCTAGTCAGTTTCGTCAGTTTTGTTGCTGCATGCCTGAAGAACAGCTAAAGTGTCAGTTTCAGTTTAGTGTCAGCTAAATATGTCAGTTTCGTCTAGTCACTAGACGAAACTGACATATTAACAGTTTGGAGAGACAGGGCTCCGCGATCTACTCATTTTGCCTTGCGATCTACCGGTAGATCGCAATCCACCTATTGAGCACCCCTGCTCTAGATCATAACCTCCTTTGGTGCACTGCTCATCACAACTTCAGGTCCCACTTACTTGATTCTTTTCTTTCTTCTCTTCCTGTTTCCCTTGTTGATCCTTTTCCAATTCTTCTCAGTGATTATTCCCCTCCTATTACCAACCTGGTGGCGGGATTTTTAGCGGTAGTCTCTAAGGCCAAAGTTTGAAGTTAACATTACCAAAGCTGTTCTATTTTACTATGCTATTTGTTCTCTGTAAACTTTTAATATGCCAATAAAGGTACTGAAGTGTGCGTTGAGGATCAGTGGGAGGAAAGCTGCATGTAAACAGGAAAAGCATATACATATATTTTTTCCAAGCTGTACATGAGCAAGTGTTTATCCTTCTTCCTTATGCAGGTTTCAGATCTATTGCAGGGAGGCTCGCTGATTGATGACCGCAGCGTTCTCTTTTCCTTATTTGGCCTATTTCCCTTGGATATTTGGTTTCCCAGTTCCCAGCCACCGCTGCAGTGTGCCGAAGCACGCCGGAGGCAGAGAGGAAGCACTTGAGGAGAATGGCAGGCAGCATGGGAGCTGCCTCGCCACCAGGCAGGAAATGGCCAGGAAGCAATAGGAGATCTGGCTGCTTTGTGCCTCACTCCTTTTTCCTGTTGGCCTTTCTTGTAAATTGCTTTGACTTTCTGCGCAAGTGGAAAGGGGTTATGACAGATGCCCTTCCAGAGTCTGACACACATGGCAGTGGACCCCATTCTCCCCTCCCCTGCCCTTCTGCTGCTGACAGCTGCAAGCTCTCGGAAGCAGTTGTTACAACAGGACGTGACTTGTGTAAGCCTCTTCTTGGGCTTTGTGGCATTGGCGCCGGACATCACACTTTGTTGGCAGATGGGCAAGTTTTGTGCTGAAGTTCAGTAAGAGAAGATCCTTTCCGTTTTCTCCAGACCCTCTGCTGCCTTGGAAAGGTGTTGAGATTCAGCAATTGATTATGGAAGGGGAAGGTCTCAGTCAAGGCTGTGTCTACTCTGCATCTTAAAAACATGCACACTCTCAGCTATGACTTCCCTGGAATTCTACAGAATAGAAGTTGAGAACGTTGTGATCTGAATAAAATAGGCATATTTTGCATATTATCCCCTGGGGCTGGAGATAAGAATAGGCCCTCAGTTTGGCTGTACTTGGCGTACAAGAGGCAACTAAACAGCCACCGGGTAGATGGAACTCCTTAGCCTGGGAAGGCAGCTCATCGGAGAGAAGGAAAACTCGGATCCCAAACCTCCACTGCCTTGTGGCTACATCCAGTTAAGGAAAAGGCTTCAGGAGTCAACCTCGAGGCAAAATCCGGAGCCGGAGTCCCTGAGGCAGTTCATGGCTGAACACAGTCACGTTCTGGCAACTCCTGCGACGCCGCTGGAACCAACCATATTGGCTTCTGTCTTTCCATTGGACCATTTCAGCAACGTGGAGAGGGGGGATTTGCTGCATGGGAAACAGTCTATCCTCCATATCTACTTTACCCAAACTTCACGCACTGGAGAGGTTACACTCTGTTCCAGAACCACCATTCAGAGCGTGATACCATAGTCTTCCGAGACTGAAGGATGCCAGCAAATTTTGCCACATCTTAAATTGTGTAAATTGTTCTGTGCGTTTGCCAGAGCTGTGCAGGACATGGGTATCCTAGTGCCTGATGAGTTAAAATCCCATGTACACTCATAGTGAGATGTTTATCCATATGTTTTTACCGTCTTAGGGGCTAGAAACTTGTGTTTTAAAAATGTCAGCTATCAGGAGGTTCAGTTGTGTGCTTAGACACCAAATGCTTGCCCGTATTGCTCAGCACCACTGCAAAAGACACTATTTGTTGGATGCCCCGTCTATCTGTGGTGACTTCCTTTCCCAGTATAGTAAAATGGTAGTTTTCTCTCTCCATTCTCTACACCAGGGGTGTCCAAACATTTTGGCAGGAGGGCCACATCACCTCTCTGATACTGTGTTGGGGCTGGGGAAAAAGAATGTACAATTTGAAATTTGAATAAATTTACTTAAATGAATATATTAGAGATGGAACTTATATGAATGAATGAAGGTCTTGCAGTAGCTCAAGGCCTATAAAAGGCTTTGCACAAAGCAAGGCCAGCATTTCCTTCACTGTCACTGCTGCATCACAGACGTGAAACAGCAAGTAGTGAGGGGAACCCTTGTCCCACAGCTCAGGTGAGAAGTTCAACAGTCGTCCTCTTGCTGATAGCAGTTGCATTGGGCCAGCACGGGCTCCAAAAAGTCATAGGAGATTGGGGGCTCACCAGAGGGCCGCAAGTGGCCCCTGGGCAGGGGTTTGGGCACCCCTGCTCTATACCTATAAGTGTGTAGCACCTGAGCCTTGTAGCCTCACTGAGCACACGCTGATCCCTCTGTTTCTGAAACTTATTGAGGTGAGGCCCGTAAAATAATTACTAGCAGGGGTATACTTTAATTATTGAAAGCTTCTTTATCTTACCCAAAGGTTTGATGTATTTTACCTCCCCCCCCCCCCAAGGCTTTTGAATTCTGTTCTCTAGGTCTGTTCTTCTCTTTTGTTTCTGTTCGTTGTTATATAGATTAACGGAAGATTTTAATCAGGTACCGATATAAGACATGGAAGACTGTCGGTATGAATGTGACAAGCAAATCCATTTTGTGCCCTGTTCTTTTTTTTCTGTGAGTGTAATGTCTGTAACTTAATCATGATAGAGTCTCTCTCTCCCTCTCTCCTTTCTAGGCTAAAAGGAAGCTAGATCTTGAAGGGACCGGCCAGCAGTGCACCCCAGAGTTCCGGACACCAAAGGGCAAGGGTAGGACACTTCCTCACATCCCTAGTCCGAAAAGTAAGTTGAACCAGAAAGATTCTGAATCGGGGCAAGTGGGGGAGCATTTTTTTAAAAAAATTAACAACTGAGTTGTGTTTTGTTTTCAAGTTTCCAGCCCTCATAGAGGCAGAGATGAGCATTGAGAGAGTTCAAAGAGCATGCATAAGCACACGAGCAGTGAGAGTTCAAAGTGCATGCATGACACTGTGAGCCTCTTTCTTTTTTTAATGTACACGTGACTGTCATAGATCAGCAAGTCCAGTACCGATATATGCTACAGCCACCATCTGGCTGTTCCATCTCTGTCCTTTCTTTCTCTTTCCACCTTTTCTTGTGGGTCAACAAAGCACTCCATCCCAGTTCACAAGTTGTTGGTCCTTAGTAACCCAAGCAAGTAACGTCCTGAACGTGGCAGGAGTATCCAGACCTGTACACAGTGCCAGCCCATCCATGAAGCCACTCAAAACGGGTTGCTTTAGCTGCAGTTTGCAAGGGGTTGCCACCACCTCCCTTCAACCTGCTGCCAGTGCGAGCCGCAATGACATGCTTCCTGCTCAGTTGAGCAACAAGCAGAGCATTCCCCTCCTTAGTGTGCTCTTCATGCACTGCTGTGAACCTGGAAGCCTGGAACTTCCAGTGTCATTTAAAGCGACAGCACGAGATTAAATGAAACCAGAAGTCCCCCGCTGCACAGAGCACGGCAAAGGTTTTGGATTTATATCTAACACAGAGGCAATGGACCAGAGTGGGCATTGGGCAGCATTCCTCCCTTTCTTTAATGCTTTGCTTTATACAAAAGGGGAAAAGGTATATACAGATGTGATCATCCTTCACTTGCCAGTTGCCAAAAAAAAAAAGTATATCAGCTGTCGTAAAAAGTGCTTCTCAAACTTTTTCGCAGCAGGACGCATTCTATTAGAACCCATCTGTGTTGACGAGACTTAAAAAAAGATAACTGCTGTAGAAAGAAATAGTATATTTATTTATTTATTTATTTATAAGTAATAATAACCAGGAAAAAAGATGCTCAAACATTTATCTCTTTCTTTTTTTACACATGCTGCAGGGGCTCAGCTCCTTGCAAACCGAAGGAGTTCAGCTCTTTACAGGTCAATTAGCAGCTCTCTGATTTTTGAATAGCCTCAGGACTTGAGGCAAATAGTTATCTGATCTTTACAGTGGAAACTCTGCTTCATGACCCATCAAAAAACAGATTGTGAACCACCAGTGGGTCCCAACCCACAGGCTGGGAATCACTGGTCTCAAATATTGAGTCTGTTTACAGTCTGTTTTCATTATCTGCTAGGGTTCAGATCCTAGAGTAGTGGATATTGAATTTGCAGATAATGAACAATTGTTCCTATGGGATCAGTGAGGTTAGGTACAAGGAATACCCTAGGAAGGGAAGGGGTACCATCAGAATAATCCAGCAGAGACCTTCGGGAAGCCAGCAGAGTACAGCAGGAAGTGCCAGAATATCTCTGAATGCTGCAGGGATCTTCAGAATGTCTCCCAACAACCAGTGAAAACCCCTTTAAAATAATCAGCAGAAGCATGTTAAAAAGGTCTGAGCTGGTCACAGACACCATTCTGAAGGTCTCTGCATAGCAGGTAATGAGAACAGAGGTGCAGGTAACAAGAGATGGTAGCAATTCTGCCCAGCAGTTTTCAAACTCTCAGGGAGAGTTTGAGCTGTTCTACGTTCTTGCGGGGGGGGGGGGGTTTAAAGGTAAAGCAGCCTCCCGGAGGTGTGGGGAGCCCTGCACAACCTTCTGCAGGGCTCCCAGCAGCTTCAGAAGTGATAGTGGAGCAATCACCGCTGCCTCCTCCCTGCCTCCAGGCTGCCCCGCCCCTTAAGGGGGAACAGGCCAGGGCCCACAGGCTGGGGCGTCAGGATGCCCCAGTTTGAAAAGGCCTGAATTCTGCCCCTTGCAGATAAGCGGATTCACAGATAGCAAATTTGCATATAAAGAGAACTGACTGTATCTACGTGCTTCAAGAAGCTTAAACTGTTTTGTTGAGGAATTGCCTCCAGATAATCTCAAATACAGGTAGGTTACCTCTTATCCGGGCATCTGAAATCCAGACTATTCTGGAATCCTGACATTTTTGTGTAAGACTTGTTTTCTGTGGTGTGAGCACTAGAAGGTCTTGTGCTAATTCCCATGTACAGTGCAGGTACAGGTTGTAAGGTCTATTGTCTGCTCTGTGAGGTGTACCTGTACAGACATGGTTGAAAAATGACCAAGAGGCTAGCGAACAGACACCCATATGGGTCACAATGAAAAGAGCAAGAAGTGGCAGTTCTCATCATATTTATGCAATGATTCTGGAATCATTTATGCAATGATTCCTTCCAATGAAGTCCTATGAGTCTTTGCCATCACGAGGGTACAGAGGGTCCATTTTCATTGACCCAATGTTAATTTCCAGGTTATCTGTACCAGGCAGCATTCCCGCCTACTGTACCTGTTCTGTTACAATACTTCCCTGCAGCTTTGTGAGTGTCAACAGGGCAAATAACCTATCCAGAAGTCCAGGCGAACATCAGTCCTGGCTGGATCAGACCAAAAGCCCAACTATCTTCCTGTATCTCACAATGGCCCACCACTAAGATGGTTTCTTAGTTCATCCGTAGTCCACCCTAAAGGGCCAAGAAGCAGTACTATCTGACAACCATTAGCAGAGAATCTTCAACTGAGTTTGCATCTCTTTTCTTGCTCATCTTTTCCATATTCTGGTTTCTGGTGGGAGGATAACTGGGAGAGGAAAGCTGATAGGGGGCAAAAATGGGAGAAGGGAGTTTGGCCACTGCAGTTCATTGTGTTTAGGGGAACTGCTACTGACATGCTGGTTTATGGTACAGGTGCAACCTATTTATCCACGGATTTATTCATCACAAATGGGGTGAGGGAAAACTGAAAGTCACACACACCTTTGCCTCCTTTGCCCTGCACTGTCCTCTCGATCCATTTCCAGGCAGCCCAAAACACTGCAAAAAGGCTCCACTGTGCCCAGGCAGGGAATAGCCCTGGAGCCCTGGAAGAGGTTCCCCTTGCGAAGGAACAGTAACACTCTTGGAGCCCCTGAGTCGGGGAAGGGGGGGTGGAAAACCTCTGTAGCCAGAGCACATGCTGCAAAGTGGAGTGTGCGCACTCTCTCTCTCACACTCTCTCTCTCTCACACACACGCACACACACACACTCTCTCTCTCTCTCTCTCTCTCTCTCTCTCACACACACACACACACACACACACACACACACACGGGCAGGTGCGGTAGCAACAGAGGGGACTGCCGAATTCCCCCCCCCCCCCGCTGAGCTGGTGCAGGCTCTCCATGCTCCAGCCTACGGAAACAAGTCTTCCCAGCAAGCGAAGCATGAGATTTAGGCTACAATCCTCTCCACACTTTCCTGGGAGTAAGTCCAATGACTACAATGGGGCTTACTTCTGAGTCAAAACACATAGGACTGGACTCTTAAAAGCTCAGCATCCCACCTGTGAAAGAAGCGGAAAGTGGGGGAGGCGAAGGAGTGGAGTGGAGGGGAGGGGAGGGGATTGATAACAGCTGCCTTAGTTTCCTTCCAGCCCCAAGTGTCAGGCTGCAGCGTATTTGCGTAACTCTATGGAATTTAGCACAACGTGTTTTTTGTTAATCGTGCGGAGTCACAGAACGGAAGTAACGTGGATAAACGGGCTCTACCTGTACCTGCTTAAAGTTGTTGTGCAAACATGACCTCCTATTTACTGCTTCCTACAGTTTTTAGTGGCTGAATGTGCTCTGCTAGATCAGGCTGCAGGCCACAAGACCAGTGAGAGCATCTTCGAACACATGTTTAATTATCTCATAGTAAAAAGTAAATGTTTTAATTTGCCCCTTCTCTGGGGGTCATTGAGCGATGTGTAATGACCACACACCCTGTGGTCATTTTGTGGCCCTGCGGACCACAAAATCAGTCTGTGGAACTCCGTGCCACATGATGTGGTGGTGGCATTGGCCTGGATGCCTTGAAAAGGGGATTGGACAGATTGATGGAGGAAAGGTTCATCACAGGTGACAAGTCATGGTGCGTATATGCCATCTCATGGTTTTAGAAGTAGACGACTTCAGAATGCCAGGTGCAAGGGAGTGGCACCAGGATGTAGGCCTCTTGTTGCCTACTGTGTGCTCTCTGAGGCATCTGGTGGACCACTGGGAGATGCAGGAAGCTGCACTAGATGGGCTTTTGGCCTGATCCAGGTTCTCGTGTCCTGTGTCATTGTAAGGAGAGATGTGTTGACAAAAGTAGGAATTGCAGGAAAACTATCGGCCACTAGAAGGCGGTGCACATCACAATTTGCAACTGCCACAGGGCTTAATGGTTTAGGAGAGAAGAATTTTGGACTGGATGGATTTGATTGTACAGACATGAAAATGGGGCACTGCCACATGGAGTCACACCATGGCTGATCTAGATCAGTTGCCTGTACTGATTGGCAGGAGCTCTCCGGGGTTTCCGATATTGGTGTTTCCCAGCCTCAACTGGACATGCCAGTGATTTGAACCTGAGACCTTCTGCTTGCAACTCATGTGGTCTGCCACTCTACGGATTGGCAAAGGGTGATCCTTGGGCCATGCTTGGCCTCCTGAGGAGCACTGTTTCTGCCCCCCAGTCCAGTTGTCAATCTAGATGAAGTTGTGGAGAGAAAGAGAGAGCATTGATCGTATTTGCAAGCTATTGGAGCTTATCTCTCACAACCCTCTTCCTCCTTCTCAAAGTTGGCCCTTCAGTAAGCCTAGTTACGGATGAGGTCTTTGCAGCATTTGAGAGCTAGTAACTATAGACGCCAACTGAGCGTAACTTTTGCTCTGCTGAATCGCAGAAGAGGAAGACCCTAGTTCAGCGTTTCTCAAACTGTGGGTCAGTACCCACTAGGTGGGTCACGAGCCAATTTCAGGTGGGTCCCCATTCATTTCAAAGTGTATTTTTTAATACATTAGACTTGGTATTAGACTCGCATACCATGGTATTTGACTGCATTTGGGGAAATGTTACAGATCACCCCCTTTAACAGGCAACTTTGTATATGCTTTTAACAATGACAGTCAATGGGGTTTACTCCCAGGTAAGTGTGGATAGGACTGCAACCTTTGCGATGTTTGGGGAATTTTTAAAAAACAGATCAGCAACTGCTTGGGAGGGTTCTTCTTTATTTTAAATAAATTTTTAAACTTATTTAAAAATAATTGATTTTGTCGTAAGGGGGCGTGTTAAAAATGTTCCTGTTTCATTATGTCACTTCCAGCCATGAAATCCCTTCTAGTGGGTATCTTGTGTGTGCTCCCTGGGGCATCTGTTTGGCCACTGTGAGATAAGGGAGGCTGGACGGGATGGGCCCTGGGCCTGTCCGGCTGGACTCTTCTTATGTGGGTCCTGACATTCTAAAAAGTGGGTCCTAGTGCTAAAATGTTTGAGAAACACTGCTCTACCTCCTTCTCAAAGTGGCCCTTCGGCAAACCTAGTTGCTGATGAGGGGTTTGCTGCAATTGAGGGCTAGAAACTCTGAACTCCAACTGAACCTAATTTCTCTGCTGCTGAATTGCAGAATAGGATCACCCTAGGTATATGAGAGAGGTGTGGTGGCTGAGTGGTTAAAGACACTGGACTGTCAGCTGGAAGGTTGGCAGCCCAGGAGTTTGAGACCCCGGTGCTGCCTCAGAGCTGTTACTTGCCTCAGCTCCTGCCAACTTAGCAGTTCAAAAGCACGTAAATGCAAGCAGATAAATAGGTACCACTTTGGTGGGAAGGTAACAGTGTTCCATGCACTTTGGTGTTCAGTCATGCTGGCCACATGACCTCGGAAGATGTCTTCAGACAACACTGGCTCGCTCGGCTCTGAGATAGAGATGAGCACTGCCCTCTAGAGGCGAACGCAACTGTGCAGGGGAAACCTTGACCTTTTTTTAAAATTTACCTTTAGTTCTACGAGAGGCCTGCTCTCCTTTTGCTCTCAGGCACTTTTACTAATTTCCTTCTCTTCATCCTAGCTCCCAAATCGCCTGGAGAGAAGACCCGCTATGATACATCTCTTGGCCTGCTCACCAAGAAGTTTATTCACCTCCTCAGCGAGTCGGAAGATGGGGTGCTGGACCTGAACCGGGCTGCCGAAGTGCTTGACGTCCAGAAGAGGCGCATCTATGACATTACCAATGTCCTGGAGGGGATTCAGCTCATTCGCAAGAAGTCAAAAAACAACATCCAGTGGTTGTAAGTGATGGATGTTTTAATGCACAGGGCCAGAGCGGTTTATCCAAAGGGTGTCCGTAGATAGTGAATGGGAATCTGTGTGCGTCTGGTAACGCCACTGATCTCCCGCGCTTGCCTCCCAGGGGGACCGGGATTTTTGAGGACTCCTCAGTGACGGCAAAGCAGCAGTCGTTGCGGCAAGAACTGACGGAGCTCTCCAAGACCGAGAGGGTGCTGGACAAGTTCATCCAGGAGTGTACGCTGCAGTTAAAGCACCTGACAGATGATGAAACAAACCAGCTATATCCTTTTGAGACCTGGGACGTTGAGGCTTAGGTTGGGTGGGAGACCTGAAAGCTGGCTGATGTGCCCAGGTGTACCCCTTGTGGTACAGCCTCGACTGGACTGCACCACTTCATACTGCGGAGGGGAGGGAAATTGCTCATGTGAAGGATCTCCAACAAAAATAATTCGTTGTGGGGCAGATAAGAGATCAGAAACTGGGCAGCTAGATGCTATTAACGCCCTTCTTTTGGGATAAAGTACTGGGGAAGTAGTGGGAGGGCGGTTAGTCCTGTTTCCAGTTCCTTGGAAGTGAATCTCATCAGACTCTGGCATTTCCTTTAACTTCCACCCATCTACGCTAGCTTATGTCACGTATCAGGATATTCGTGCCATCAGCAACTTCAACGAACAGACTGTGATTGTGGTCCGAGCCCCACCGGAAACCCGATTGGAAGTGCCAGACATTTGTGAGGTGAGCAACGCTGCCCAGTGGTTAGATAGGATTTTGCTGCCTCCATCTCTTCTCTCTCTCTCCTCCCCCCCCCCCCCACATTTGGTTGGCAACCTTCAGTCTCGAAAGACTATGGTATAAGCCTACAGCACCTGGTATTCCCAGGCGGTCTCCCATCCAAGTACTAACCAGGCCTGACCCTGCTTAGCTTCCGAGATCAGACAAGATCAGGCATGTGCAGGGTAACAGCATTTATGTTCTGCTTTTTGCCAGTTCTGATTTTCGCCAGCCATTCCCATAGTGATGTGGATGCAGCGGTCGACCGAACAACTAAGGCCGTTGAACGAACACATATGACCAGTCTAAGTTGTGTGGCCTGCTACTGCTCAGTAGCTTTCTGTACATGCCTCTGGTGCTGACCCCTCATTTGTAGTCCAAAGAAGTCAGTAAAAACAAGAACTGAGCCCTTGTTGGGGTGCAATAGGCTTTGAAGGGTGTGGACAGGCTGTGCTGCAGCCTTATGATTATATTTTAAAGATTTGTCCCACGTTTTTTTCAAAGTGGCTTACAACCTGAGCTCCCTGACGCGATTGGAAATGTTCCGAGGCTCACTGAGGCCTCTGTGGGCCTCGGAAAGGCACTTGAAGGTGCTAGAAGCACTGCTTGTTTTTACGAAAACCAGAAGTGCCCTTTGAGCACCTCTGGAGACCTTTCCGAGGCACATCGAGGCCTCTGTGGGCCTCAAAACACCTCCGGACAACGACCAGAGAACATTTTTGGATGCATCCAGAGGTCCAATGGATTAGACCAGGGGTGCCCAAACCCTGGCCCTGGGGCCACTTGCAGCCCTCGAGGCCTCTCAATGCGGCCCTTAAGGAGTCCCCAGTCTCCAATGAGTCTCTGACCCTCCAGAGATTTGCCGGAGCCCGAACTGGCCCAATGCAACTGCTTTCAGCGTGAGAGTGACTGTTTGACCTCTTGTGTGAGCTGTGGGATCCCTCCACTGCTTGTTGTTTCACGTCTGTGATGCAGTAGCAGCAGCAAAGGAAAGGCCAGCCTTGCTTTGTGCAAGGCCTTTTATAGGCCTTGAACTATTACAAGACCTTCATTCGTTCATATAAGTTCATCTTTAATATATTCATTTATGTAAACGTATGTAAACTTATTCAAATTTTAAATGTAAATTAATTCTTTTTTCCCCCCGGCCCCCGACACAATGTCGGAGAGATGATGTGGCCCTCCAGCCAAAAACTTTGGATGCCCCTGGACTAGACTGATTTGTTTTCCCGCAGATTTCAGTATCTCTAAAGGTTGGGAGGGGCAGGAACACATCCCCTGCAGATAACTGAGGTCCAGCTGTATGTAGATCTGGATGCAAAAGGGAGAGAGGGAGGCCAACCCTCTTGTACATCCTCTTGCCAAACCCAACAGTGTGCATCCTCTTGCACTCTGTTTTCCTCCTCCTTTTCAAATCCAGGGAACAGGAAGAAGAGGAGGATCAGTGGAAGCAGGGAAGACAAAGAGGAAGGTGCTGTCCGTCCACTCACCACCTGAGGTAACAGCCTCAGCTGGCCACGTGGATGGGCCAACAATGTCTTATACCTTCTCTTTTTTTGGCCAGGAGAATGTTCAGCTCCACCTGAAAAGCAGTAATGGCCCCATTGAGGTGTACCTGTGCCCAGAGGAAATCCTGGAAGAGAGCCCTGCAAAGGACAGCAGCATCCCAGCCTTGACACACCAGGAGAGTAGGCACAGCTCCAACCCCCCAATGGTTAAAGGTAAAGCACTGGATCTGTTTTGGCTAAATACTCTAGCACAGTGGATCCCAAACTTCTCAGCATCTAGACAAACCTCTTCTAGCTTAATGGTGTTTGGGCAGCAGTGTCCCCCCCCCCAGTAGCAGGTTGTTTAACCCTTGATGCACATAGTCTAATCTACCTTGTTGTTTTCACGACTCACCCAAAATTGGGTTGTGGGCCACAGACCCACAAGTTGGGAACTGCTGTTCTAGCACCTTTTTAGGGTAGGGGTGGTAGTGTTGGGCTGACTGCCTTCTGGTGAACACACCAAGCCCCAGCCTTCCCCCTCCCCCAAATTTTAGAGAGGTTTGGAGAGCAGGAAACATCTCTGTAGCGGGTCTCTCCTCCTGAGAGGCTCCAAGTGGCTTGGGTTACCTGTGCAACAGTGGGGATTGTCTTTGTCTGCTCCCCAGCTCCAGAGTTAAGAGAGAAACTGATGCTCATTTTTCACACTACATATCTAGTCACTGCCAGGCCCCTTGAAAGCAGAGAGTGATGGGGGAGGGGGAACAGCCTCCTCTCCCACTCTCCTCTCTACCTTTGAGATTCCAGGGGTTGACTGCATGAGCCTTGAGTTGTGATGAGGCAGGGCCATAACCAATGGCTTGGCTCACTTGGGCAGTGCCATGAAGCTCTTCGTTGTGGTCATCTTTGAGCTTCCATCCATAAACCTTTATTGGCATTAAAAACAGTTAATAACAGTAATAACAAGAGGCAACACAGTGGCTTTGTTACCAAAGAAAAAATCACAGCAAGGAACTAATGAGGGAAGAAAGGAGAGAAACAAGGAAAAAATATAATGTCAGGAGGGAATTTTATCTTGGAAACAGCTGAAAGAATCTGCTACAGCATTAGCGATAGCTACAGAGCTGTCACTTAAAAGGACAAGTAAAGGTTCAGTGGAGAAACCAGAGAAAGAAGACAGGAAAGGGTTCAGATATGTGTCTCGGAGGGCTTGTTGGGCTGGACAACGAAGTAGTATGTGAGCCACTGTGTCCGGTTCTAGAGAACAGAAAGGGCATAATCTGCAATCATGTGGGATCTTGGAGAATCTGCCAGAGTGAACAGCTGATGGGAAGATGTTAAATCTCGCGAGCATAAACGCTCTCCTTTTAAAAGGGTTAATTAACTTACTAAAATAGTTAAAAGGGTGGCCGAGTGAGGGGAGAAGGCCAAAAAACTGAGGGGAATAGATAGGATTAAGATTGGAAAAGAATTGATTGGATTCAGATTTCCAAAGTTTGGATTTAATGATTGAATGGGCCCTATGGAGATTCCCCTGAGATTCCCCTCAGGGAGATTCCCCTCAGGGCTGGGGATAAGAATAGGCCCTCAGTTTGGCTGTACTTGTCGTAAGAGGCGACTGAACAGCCACCGGGTAGATGGGACTCCTCAGCCTGGGAAGGCAGCTCATCTGAGAGAAGGAAAGCTCTGATCCCAAACCTCCACTGCCTTGTGGCTACATCCAGTTGTGGAAAAGGCTTCAGGAGTCAACCTCGAGGCAAAATCCGGAGCCGGAGTCCCTGAGGCAGTTCATGGCTGAACACAGTCACGTTCTGGCAACTCCTGTGACGCCGCTGGAACCAACCGTATTGGCCTCTGCCTTTCCATTGGACCATTTCAGCGACGTGGAAAGGGGGGATTTGCTGCATGGGAAACAGTCTATCCTCCATATCTACTTTACCCAGGCTTCGCGCACTGGAGAGGACACTCTGTTCCAGAACACTATTCAGAGCGCGATACCATAGTCTTCCGAGACTGAAGGATGCCAACAAGAATGGAGAAATTCGGGGGACAAATCCAAAGATAAAAGCTTGAGATCAAAAAGTTGGAACCACTTGGAGAGAAATTAGTCCTTTAATAGGTCTTTTAAAAGGGACTCAGAGTGAGTGTTTAAATGTAAGCGAAGCCAAAATTTGAAAGTAAGGGACCACGCGATGGTGGAAGGAAGGTGGATCCCTAATTCAAGCATGAGGGTGGATAATCTAATTGAATTGGGGAGCCCCAGAATTCGTCTAAGGAAAGAGGCTGCAACTTTATCCAAATCATGATTCGCGGCCTCTATCCAAATAGGGACACCAGACAACAATTGGGAAAGGATTTTAGTTTTAAATATATGGAGAGTAGCAAGGACATACTGGTTGCTGCTAGAGTAGTGACAGCGGGCAATCGCATTTAAGTGTAGTGATGATAAAGAGATAACAGATCTCCTGTGAGGGAGCCAGCTGTGCTGGTAATCCCAGTTAATTAATTAATTAACAGTATTTATATACCGCTTTTCAACTGAACGTTCACAAAGCGGTTTACAGAGAAAAATCAAATAACTAAATGGTTCCCTGTGGTAATCCCAGTGAAAGGTAATCCCCAGATATTTAAAAGTTTGAACTTGCTGAAAAGAAAGATTACCTATCTTCCAGGGAGACGGGGCATCTTTAAGCTTGGAAGTGGGGAGGGGAGCCACAGAACTGTAGTACAAAGTCAGAGGTCAAACACAATCGCCTTCTCAGGGGAAGGACAGGGATTGCAGAGTCCTGGCAACCACAACTCATTTGCAGGCCGCTGAGGCTAACCCTAATGTGTGGACCCCCTGATTTTGGCCACTGGACAGGCTTGTACAGGGTCAAGTGGCCCTACAGGTGCCCTGTTTCCAAGGTTTCTCTCTAGGTGGAAAAGGGAGCCTTATTCTATGACAGTGTTTCTCAGACAGTGGGTTGGGAACCCCCTAGTGGGTCATGAACCAATTTCAGGTGGGTCCCCATTCATTTCAATGTCTTTTTTAAAAATATATTAGACTTGATGCTAACATGGTATGTGCATTTGGGGAAACGTTACAGCTATGTTCTTTGAAAAGGCTACTATGTATATGCTTTTAACAATGGTCAGTTGGGCTTACTCCTGGGTAAGTATGGCTAGGATTGCAGCCTTTGGGATGTTTGGGAATTATTTTTCAAACAGATCAGCAACTGCTTGAGATGGTTCGGAGGGTTCTTTATTTTAAATTTTGAAAATTAAAACTTAATTCACTTAAATGATTTGATTAGATTTTGTCGTAAAGGAGTGTTAATTTTCCTGCTTGATTATGTCACTTCTGGGATGACATCACATCCAGGTTAATGACGTCACTTCCCAACAGATTGTCATTCTAAAAAGTGCGTCCTGGTGCTAAAAAGTTTGAGAACCACTGTGCTAGGAGATGCCAATCCAGACTCATGCTGAGCAAATTTCCCTGTTCTGCTCACCCGTAGCTTTTCTCTTGGTTTTTCCCCAGCTGAATCTGTGAAGACAGAGCCGCCGAGCTGCTTAATGGAGGGAGAGGATGGGTTCTTGGAACTGCCTCAGCACCTCTTGCAGCAGACCGAAGACCAGCTCCCTTCTGTATCCTACGGTGATGAAGGTCCCTTTGTCAGCTTCTCCCCTCCCCTCGACCAAGAGGACTATCTCTGGGGCCTGGAGGAAGGCGAAGGTGTCAGTGACTTATTTGAAGACTATGACCTGGGCGACCTCTTGAAGAACTGAATCAAGATCCAGTTATGGTGCCAATACGCCCCTCCGCCCCACCTTCCAAGACACTAGTTTTTAAGTGTCTGTTTGCATGTTGCCTGGCAGAATGTGATCAAGGAGGCCTCCTGAGCAGTTGTCCTTAAAAGGGCTTCTTAAAGGACAACTTAAAAGGGCTTCTTATCCATTCCAGCCATTCCCAAAACTCTCAAGGACTTTGCCTGCCCCTGGGTACAATGAGGAAAACAAAGAACGTCAAACCTTCATCCCCCCTTTCCTCTTTAGACTCCTTCGAGCAACACTCAACTGACAGATCTGAGCTGGGTGATTATTCTTCCATCCCATTTCCTGTGCATGTGGCAGGCTAAGAGTAGCCTGAGGTGGCTGGGACTTTTCTAGGGATCCATGGCATGCGCTGCTCACATGCTTCTTTTCTTTGATTTCCCCCTAGGGCAGAAAGGGTTGATCTAGGGCACTTGCCACCATTCCTTTTGCACCCAAAATCAGTGCGCTGTCTCGCAACAGAAGATGGCCGGGGGGGGGAAGGCAGTTGGTGCATTCTGCTTCTTGCCCCCTCCACAAAGTATGTGTCCATCTGCCGGAGGACTTGTGCCTAGTGGGAGACACACTCCTCCCATGGCATTGTGAGGCCTCGCATATCTGAGCTGGAAGTACATCTTAGTGATGCTTGATGCAGAGCCAGCTCACACCTCACAAGCTACTGAGACTGGATCCACATCAAGAATCTCCCTGGCTTTGCTTGGATCCCCTGGTGGAAGGCACAACTCCCAGCCCTGGGGTGAAATTGCAGTGTCTTGATGTGAACCCACCAAGTGACTCTTTGCTTTTCTTCAGTGAAACAAAATGAGGTAGAACTATTTTGTGTAGGGGTAAAGGTTTACGGTCTTGAATGGGCAGTCTGCATCCCTTGCTAAGATCCGTATGAAGGTGCTCAACTGCACTTTTGGGGTTGCAATAACACAGCTGAATCTCTGCAGATAAACCAATTTGCATCACCACCCTGGTTTATTTTGTCTCATTGTTGGCACTGCTTGTTTGACCAACCAACCCCATTCCTTATTGAGCAAAGTGGGAATCCTTGCCATCAGCCTGCATTCTAAGTTTAGCTGCACCAGATGATGATCTCCTATAGGTTCCTTCTCCATGGCGTTAGATGAGCCTTGTCCACACTTGGAAAGCTTGGAGCTCCTAAAAGATGGCATTTCAGTCCCTCACTTCCCTGTTGCATCCAGATGTTTTCAAGCGTCTCTTATTCATGTTGCCCTCAAATAATGTAGCCTTGATTATCAGACAGGAGCTCATTTTATCTCTGGCGGTCAAACAGGATTGGCTACTCCGCTCTGCATTACTGAGCCAGAGTGATTCATCCCCACTTTCCCTCCATGATCCATGAAACAGGGTGTGATCCATGAAACAGGGTGAGGTGTTTGGCATTTGGACCAAAATCTCCTCCTGTAGGTGCATATGCAGCTTTTGCTGTTGATCAGAAGTTTTCCTGATGAGTCCTGTGCAATTTGGAAAGCTCTCCTGGAAAGCAGAATTAGGTTTGCCATGTTGCATGACATCTTTGACTTCCTTGCTCCACATCCTAAGTCAGAAACTTGCAGCATGACAATGTTTAACCAAAAGCAGCAACTTTCACTGGACGTTCCCAAGGAGAGAAATGGGGAAACCCTAGACCTGGGGATATGGCTTTCAGCAAGGGTGCATGCCTTCTGCAACGTACAGGTCCATCTTGTGTAGACCTGGACAAAGGTCCACCTTGTTGTGGTGCCAGCCCTCTCTGATCAAGTGCACATAATCTCAGGGGGGGGGGGGATTGTTGCATCAATTTTTTTCTAAGCTGTTTGAGACCCAATATCACGTCCAGTTTGCAAGAAGCAACAGTACCCAGCTATCCACCCCACCCATCCCCAAGGTCTGGATTCAGCACTGTGGTCTGGGACGTCCAGGTTTGCTCACATTTTATTTTAAAGGACGATGCCTGACGCTGGAGCTTCTGACTACCTTTCTCGCAACCTTGTTTATTTCAAAGCAAGCAGGCACAAGGAGGAGTATTTTTAATTAGAGGTCTGCCATTGCAAGTGCCATCTTGTGCTAGGTAGCTCTTTTTAGGAAACTGAGATATTAGCTATGCAGCCTACCCAATCCATCAACTTGCCACGCAGATGATCTTTCCTTCTCCTTGAGTTGGTGCTTATCTTTTTTTTCCCCCATGTGACACTGAACATGAGTAATTTGGGCATCTATCTGTTCAGCTCTTTACAGGGTTTGAGCCTGTATCTCTACACCAGATTAGAGTTCCTCCCGTGGTTGATTTTTTTAAATCTAGCTGTCCAGAGACAATAAACCTGCAACTGGGCTGTATCATTTTTGGCTGCAGGTAGTTCTTTGTATGTTGGCCATTCAAACAAAAAATCCCTTTACTTTGAAAACCAGCAGTTCAAGGTGATGGGTTCTAGCCTGGCTTCTCCCCTGACATGCTGGCTTTCTATGTCAAGGGATTTTTGTCTAAACACCCAACAGAAAGAGAACAATCATGGCACATGAGCCCTCATCTGCAGTCTAGAATAGACCCGTGCCTCAGCTGTGCTATTGCTTTAGTGTACTATCACAATCATCGGTGACAGCCAGACCTCTGTGTGATAGCACTAAACCAAAGTGGAACAGGGGAGTGGAACAGGCAGGACTGACATAAAGAGAGACCAAATATTAAACAGGCATTGTGGTCACAATGACATCACCCCATCCTGGCAATAAGAGCGTGAATTTGTCTGCTTGTGTAATGCGCTACTTTTTGTGTCCTCCTCAATATGGCCTGAAATCTATAAAAAGTTATGTTCTTTTTTTTTTAAAGAACTGTATTCCATAGGAATGCATTTTCACTTGATGCCCAAGAACATCCTACCTACCAGTTGCCCCTCAGGAGTGGTGAGGGGAAGGCTTTGCCAGCTGGGAAGGGTAACAGCAACAGCTGCTAACTATGTAACTGGAGGGTATGACTCATGACCTCCACTTTTTCATCATCATTGCATGTATCTGATGGCTCCAATTCTGAAAGCACTCTGGTGTCCAACTTGTGCCACTTGCAATGCAGGATTCAGAGAACACCTTTTGAGTTAGAAGTACATGATTTGCCTGGCAGTATCTCAAATTATTGGCAAATGTCCTATCCCCCTCTGGGAAACACAATTAAACCCCCATTTTTCTCCCAACCTTGAGAGTTGAGGAAGAGATGACAGATTCTCCCCAGTGTTGCACAGGCTCCAGCCCTCGTAATTCAAGCTTGGAGCTATGGAGGGCATGGAACACCAGCCTCACCACTGCGCTTTGCTTTAGAGGAATTTTGGAGTGCCCTGGAACTGCCAAGGTGATCCACCTGTCTAGATTAAAGTTCTAGAGGGATGTTGGGCATCCCTAGCCCTTCAAAAGCGCAGCATGACTGGGAGAAAATCCCCTGCAAAGTGGCAAGCAAGGGAATGGCCCTGATCCTGAACTGAGTTTTGGCAGAGCACCTGATCAAGGATGAACCTTCCCATCCCTTGGGGAAGGTTCTGGCTACCTCAGTGTTTGGGCTGGCTGCCAAGACCCATCCCCAAAATTATGAACTGCCCTTTTGAGAGTTGAGTAATAGGCAGCAGTTCCAGCCAGGCCCCAAGCAGCATGTATAGGTTGATTGTGGTGTAGCCAATGCCTCATGCATGTCAAGCGCACCACAGTGCCTTCTGCAGTAGCTCATCCTAGTGTTGCATTTAAGTGTTGCTTTCCCCTACCTCCCCTGGTTCCCACCACTGCTCAAAGAGACAGTGAACAATGGCAGGCACTGTGGCTAGCTAAAAGGGTCAGATGGCTGACCTAAGCCAGGCTGGATTCAGCTCTTGGGCTACTGGTTGCGAACCCTGCTACAGAAATTCATAACTCCTGTTTTGGTGCATGCACCTTGATGGAGGATTGGAAAGGGGTCCAGAGCTGAATACACCACAGTGTGGCTTTCGTCCATTCCTTTTGCAAGATTTCAGACACTTAAGGGCTACGTGTTTGTACTAGTTTCAAGAATAAGCTTTTTCTCAGCAGATCTGTCTTAGTTTTTGTGTCGGTGAACTTCTTTCCTTTTGTGCGTAGAAAACCGAGTTGTGACTTCAGGGTGCCACCGTTCGTTCAGTCGTATCAAAGTTTGGCTGTGTGTGGTTTACGAAAACTGCTTGGAAGTCAGTTTGTTGTAGAATGATGACTTCTCTGTGTTCCTCTTTTGTAGTTTGTTTTTGAACTCGCTTCCCAGGTTAGATTTTTTTATTGCGGGTTGAGTGTGCTACAATGAACTGCCCCTCAACTTTTGAGTCTTAATTCAATGGCCTTGCAGAAGGTTAGGGGAAGCCAGCTTGATTTTTTTTTCAGTACTTTTTCTCATACAAACTGTCTTTAAAAACAAAAATCCTTCCAAACTGTTTGTTGGGCCCAGCCATGCAGCTGGTCTTGTCTTAATGTTGTAAAAGTTGTACATAATGATTGCACTGTATTTATAACAGAAACCCTCTTTAACGCTGTTCTGCTGTGTGGGTTGGTTTGTTTGGAATCAAATATTTAAAGGTAGTTGGTGGGACTTCAGTGACGTTTGACTTGGCCCAGGTGGGTGGGTGTATGTGTGTGTGTGTGTGGTGGGAAGGGGGGGGTCCGGGTTTTGTTTTTAAACTTGAGGCACTTGATGATGTTTTTTTTTTTTTTGTGATCAAGGAACGAAACACAAAAAGGAAATAAAATGTTTTTGAACCAAGCGGATCAATGATTCTTTTTGTCTGTTTGCATGGGTTTTGGTTGCTGTGTATAATCAAGGCCAATCCCAAAATTCCATTCAGAGATTTTCTGGCTAGATGTGGGAGGGGGGGTTAGGAGATGAGTGTGGGTTGAAACTGCCTCCTGTTCCCGGCTTTGCAGTGGCATCAGTGCGCCTTCCAGCAGCTACCCAAGGAGCACTGACCCGGCCATGGAGACCACTGAGAAGGGGGATTCACAGTAAGTACAAATCTCCCCGTTTTTGTTGAAGCCATGGAACCATAATTAAGATGTCAAGACCCAATTTCTGGTGGGTCCCTCAGAACCTCCAGTGAAAACATGGATGATGGAAAGATCAGATAACTAGCTGCCCCAACCCCTAAAGCTTTTCAAAAATCTGAGAGCTGCTAACTGCCCTGCAGAGCTTCTGCAGTTTGCAAGGAGCTGAGCTGAAGTTTGCAAGCTGCTGTAAATATAGGGAGATATATGTTTGAGCATTTTTTCTGGTGTGTTTTTTTTTTTTTCAAAGTTCATCAATGACAATAATGGGGCAGGTGAAGGCTGGGTTATATAACAAAGCCCCTCAAGCCTTGAGGCTCTTCATTAGACTGCCTCATTGAGTTTTTTTTGCAAAAAAAAAAAAAGTTACTTGTAAATAAGAATATTTCTTTCTAGATCACCCTTTTTAAAAGTCTCATAAAGCTAAGTGGGTCCCAGTGCTGAAAACTTTGAGAACCACTGCATTAACTGATCCCTCAATTTCACCACCAGTGAATGGGGTGACCAAGCCCTGGGGGGGGGAGTGTTGTGACCATACCATAAACGGAGGCCCACAAAGGCAAGACTGGACAAGTGCAGATGGGCAAGACCAGGGCACAATCTCAGTACCATGGATAGATCTACTGGAGCAAGTTGTTCTGGATTAGAGATGAACAGAGGCCTTGAATACTTCTGCACAGACCCTACTCTTGCATTCTGCCTCTCCTCCAGCTGTGGCATGACCTGGATCGCCACATGATGCCACCTACACACAATTACCCCTCCCCCCAAAAGCAGTTTTTTACTATGCTCCTTGCACAGTTTGGCTGTGGAACTAGCACACCTCTTCTCCCCCCCCCTTAGGGTTGAAGCCCCCCATACATGCTTGAAGGATTGACCACTTTCTCATTCAGTAATAATCTTTATGATGGGACAGCATCATGGAGAACTTCACAGGGATTTAGAACTTGGTTTCCATTCTATCTGCTGAACCAGTGGTCTTCAAACCTTTTCATGCCACAGCCCCCCAAAAATATGAGACTGGAGACCCACCACCAGCCCTGCTCTCAAGACCCATTATGCCCAACCCATTTCCCCCTATCTCTTATGTCTTCACCAGAACCCCCCTGTGAGGTAGCAGATTTAGCAGAGCTATCCTTAGGAGCTGCTGGGCAAAACTGAGAAGTGGCTGTGTGGGATTATATCAAGTGTTCAGTTTTGAGCAGGCAGTACCATAAGAACAGCCCCACTGGATCAGGCCATAGGCCCATCTAGTCCAGCTTCCTGTATCTCACAGCGGCTCACCAAATGCCCCAGGGAGCACACCAGGTAACAAGAGACCTCATCCTGGTGCCCTCCCTTGCATCTGGCATTCTGACATAGCCCATTTCTAAAATCTAAAATTGCGCATACACATCATGGCTTGTAACCCGTAAT
Organism: Tiliqua scincoides; assembly: GCF_035046505.1. NCBI lineage: Eukaryota > Metazoa > Chordata > Lepidosauria > Squamata > Scincidae > Tiliqua > Tiliqua scincoides. The sequence goes on along the minus strand of NC_089830.1, from coordinate 16,283,751 downwards.
GGATTTTTCCTCCAGAAACTTTTCCAATCCCCTTTTAAAGGTGTCCAGGCCAGACGCCATCACCACATCCTGTGGCAAGGAGTTCCACAGACCAACGACACGCAGAGTAAAGAAATATTTTCTTTTGTCTGTTCTAACTCTCCCAACACTCAATTTTAGCGGATGTCCCCTGGTTCTGGTGTTATATGAGAGTGTAAAGAGCATCTCTCTATCCACTCTGTCCATAATCCACTCTATCCCCTGCATAATTTTGTATGTCTCAATCCTCAGGCGCCTCTTTTCTAAGTTGAAGAGGCCCAAACGCTGTGGCCTTTCCTCATAAGGAAGGTGCACCAGCCCCGTAATCATCTTAGTCGCTCTCTAGTCACTTACCATGATTGGATTGATCCAAGCCTTCTCTTGCATAGGCTTTGAAAGGTTACCGCAACCCCCCAAATGAGGCTTCACAATCCCTTTGTGGCCATGACCCCACCAGTTGAGGAACATGGTGCTAAACAAAGGGGTTTCCCCCCCCCGTGTGTGTGTGTGTGTGTGTGTGTGTGTGTGTGTGTGTGTGTGTGTGTGTGTGTGTGAGAGAGAGAGAGAGAGAGAGACTAATTTTCCTATTCCATGACTCAAGCCCCAAGGGAGTGTGCCACAGGTTGCCTCTGAAAAGTGCTGTGACTGCAGGGGGAAAGTCCACCAATGTCCAACAGACATGAACTTTGCCTTCTTTCCCTGGCCAAAGATCATGGCATGAACCGTTGCCCTCGCCAGCAGAAATTCACCCAGCAGGCCCAAGGAAATCATTAAACTTGCTCATGCTTTATTGTAGGTGTAAACCCTGATGGTGACTTTTGCAGCCGAATCTTCAGCAAGGCCTCAGTTGGGGTAAAGACTGACTTCAGTGCCGTTGGTATCTGCCATCTGCAATACCCACTTTAGTGCCTGGTAAGTCTTCTGGAAGCTCCAATATGGCTACCCAATCAGCCTAATAAGTTGGCTTCTAAATGGCTCAGGGACAATGACAAGTACAAGGAATCCTGCCTGCAGTTGCCCTATTTTCAGCTCCACTCATCAGGATTTCAAACATTCCATGCCCATATAGGCCACAATCCTAACCACACTTACCTGAGAGTAAGTCCCATTGACTATAATGGGACTTAGTAGACATGCATAGGATTGAGCTCTTAGCTCCTTGCTTTACAGGTATGGATCTATTCATGTGGGCTGCAACTGGAAATTGTTGGTTCTGCCTAAGTACACTGCAGTATAACCTTGTAGTAAACCCTACTGTATTCAATGGGATACATGCTGGTAGTAAACCCTACTGTATTCAATGGGATTTACTCCCAAGTTAAATGGGCCTAAAGTTGCAGCCTTAATTCACACAAGCCAGCGAGACTCGTCTCTGGACTTTACTTGATCATGGTCACTGACCATTCCAGACCCCTGTGACCTCACAGTTGACAACTGAAGATATGCCATGCATCTGATGAAGTGGGCTCTAGTCTGCAAAAGTTTATGAAGGAATATCAGTGGGATAGATCCTTAATAAATCTCAGCGTGGAAGATTCTTTAAGTATTCTTGCCCCCCACACCCCAGATTCCACTGGTGCCAAATTGCAGCAGTTGGACAGATCCTCCTCTGCAAGGCCAGTTGTATAGTTGGGTGTTCAGGATATGACCCAGCCAAAATTAGCCTCTTTACATTCCACTAATGTCAATGATAGAGAGAGCAAGTACTTAATTGCTTCCCAGTTGCAATCAATGTTTTATTTGTGAAAATGTATATCCATCCTTTTTCCACTCACAGGAAAATTCAGCGCAGTTTACAAGCTGACGTCAACACAATCCAAAATAACAGATTTAAAGCAAACTATAATATTTTGGGTTAAATTGTACCTTGGATTTGCTGACATGTTTTCCATCTGCATAATTCCATTCTGGAATCCCCAGTGGATTTAAAAAAAAAAAAAATCAGTGGATATCAAATCAGTGGAAAAATAGGTATAAAGACCCACTTCCTGGTTTCTTACTCCTCTGTTGTCATCCCAGAATGCATTGGTATAGACACTATACTGCATTCAGCCACTAGTTGGGGTGAATCTAATGGAATGAAATAATTATTATTATTTAACAGCGTGAAGGTAGGAAATTGGATTTTGGTGTTTTTTCCCTTGTTTCAAGGCATTTAAAGGTGGACTTCAGTATCAATAAGTCAAATCAGTAGATACCAAGGTTCTACCTGCATATCCTACTTTCTTTCCAAATTCCAAGAGTGTCTTACTAGGGATTCCCATCTGGGTATTACCCAACACAAGATCTTCTTAATATCAGCAAGGCATCATGGGCCTATTTGAATTGGAGAAAAAAAGTTCACCTGGAAAAGTTGTTGTTGTTGTTGTCGTCAACAGTATTTATATACCGCTTTTCAACAAAAAGTTCACAAAGCAGTTTACAGAAAAAAATCAAATAACTAATGGCTCCCTGTCCCAAAAGGACTCACAATCTAAAAACATGCAACACCAGCAGAGAACCACTAGAAAAGGCACTGCTGGGGTGAGGTGGGCCAGTTTGTTGAGGGTCTTCTGGAACTGTGCATTTTGTGGAAATGTGATCAAAACAATAACTTTCTCCTACCTAGAATGACCACAACAGAGAATTACTTGATCACTTTTGGAAAAAGCCTTGTATGGAATCAAGCTGCTACTCTGGGCAAAACTCAGGACAGCAGAACTCTTGAGAGCCCCTCTACGTGATTCCACCAACCTTGCAGGTAAGTGGGTTAATGGCTTGTACATTCACACAATACTTGTGAAAAGAACATCTAAGTCTCAATAGCTATCACATATGAGTGGAGTTCTAGGTCAGACACAGCACCAAGGGTGTCTGTTGTCTCCAAGGGCGTCTGTTCTGGAGTGGAGGTCAATTGATCTGAGAGATCCAAGGAAAAAGTGTGGGGAATCTTGGCATAGACTGCCACCATGTGGCTCCTTATTTAAAAGAGCAGGAGGGAAAAATAGTGGAGATCATTTTATGAACTTTTCTATACTATGCTTCAGCAATATTTTTGGAATGATTTATAAAAGAGCATCAACAGAGTACATGAACTGCTTCTCCTTTCACCCCCTAGATTCAAAAAAGGAATAGAAAGTGTTGAGGAAGAGGAGGTGTGAAGGAGAGAAGAGTGATAGGCTCTAAACTACTGAAGCAAAGGCTTGAACCACAACCTGGAATTTGGGCAGAGTTCCCAACTCTGACTCAAGTTATTGTTGGAGAGATTCCCTCCCCCCCCCCCCCCATCATGAAATGCTGGAAATTCTTGGAAGCCCTGCTAAAATCCCCAGGCTTGCTCCAGTAGTCCCCAGTCCAGATGCTGATTCCCAGGGCCAGCTTTAGGGTAATTTGGCTGATTGAATGAGGCCCATGGCTGGAGATGGGGTGCACCGGGCAATGAGCAGAATGCCCACAGCCACCACCTCACTCTGTGGCTGACACTCCGGTGTGTAGTTTTCCATGTCAAGGCATCGTGAACAGAATGTTGCAAACAGAGCTTTGGGCAGCTTTCCCACCCACCCATGGGTCCAATTGGCACAAAAACAGGCATCCAGAAGCTGTTGGTGGTGATATCACTGCCACCTACTTCCAGGTGCCATTCTTTGCACGGGGTGTGATTGGCCCCAGGCTCACTGTTGCTGCCAGTCAGGGAGGCCATCTAGTCCTGGGGGATTATTCTAGTCCTGAACCCCAAATTATTCTAGTTCTGAACCCTAAATTCAGGGCAGTAAGTACAGTAGTCATAAGAACATAAGAACAGCCCCACTGGATCAGGCCATAGGCCCATCTAGTCCAGCTTCCTGTATCTTACAGCAGCCCACCAAATGCCCCAGGGAGCACACCGGATAACAAGAGACCTCATCCTGGTGCCCTCCCTTGCATCTGGCATTCTAACATAGCCCATTTCTAAAATCAGGAGGTTGTGCATACACATCATGGCTTGTAACCCGTAATGGATTTTTCCTCCAGAAACTTGTCCAATCCCCTTTTAAAGGCATCCAGGCCAGATGCCGTCACCACATCCTGTGGCAAGGAGTTCCACAGACCAACCACACGCTGAGTAAAGAAATATTTTCTCTTGTCTGTTCTAACTCTCCTAACACTCAATTTTAGTGGATGTCCCCTGGTTCTGGTGTTATGTGAGAGTGTAAAGAGCATCTCCCTATCCACTCAGTCCATCCCCTGCATAATTTTGTATGTCTCAGTCAAAAGCATCAAAGGTTCAGACCAGTGCAGGTTACTTCCGATGACTGTCTTTTTCTAAGAGCTGTGGAAAGTGAGGGCCACTTTAATCAGGGCTGCAGGGTCAGGACAGGTGCAAATATTTGACCCCTATAGAGATTCCCAAATTTAAACTGCACTTCCCGCTCCCACTCAAAGCAGCCATGAAGGAAAAGGTTACAAGTTCTTGCAAGGTTTCCCCTTCATGGCTAATAGCAATTTTGGGAGGGACAATTTGAATTGAAGCCATGGGGTGGGAGAAAGAGTTAGACACGCACATGAATGCCACAGGTCCACTACTCTAGTGGCACACCTGGCTCTTGTTGCGCTCAAGGCCGTCTCTTCCAATGCCGCCCCGGTCTCAAGAAGTAATTGCAGTGACATGATGACATCACCATAATGACTTCTTCTAGTTGTGCACTACTCTGAGTGGTCAACCTCTTTTTTTCCTTTAAAAAAATATGGGTGGCCGATCAGAGTGATGCACAACTGCTGGAAGGGAGGGCATGACAACCATGCCACACAACCTGCGTGTCAGGAGAACCTATCCCACTTGGAACCACTCAGAGAGGTTGTGCGCCACTCTGAACAGCGGTGCTCCCAGTGGCAGACAACGGCTCCAATCCATAACTGATTGCTGCCGCCCCCCCCCAGAGTGCTGCTCAGGATCCCAGTACCCCCTGCCCCCTCCTCAGCTATACCACCACTCCAACCTCCCCAGGTCCATTAGGCAAAAAATGTCATCAGGGTTTACAGTCTAAGGGCTCCCATGCCACATTTCATCTAGTCCCAAGGACCATATTTATGAAGTCTATGTTAGAGACTTCAGTTTCCAACCCTCAGCTTGCTGGAAAATGCATCATCCTTCCTATCTGTGTGCTGTCCTTTTGGGGAACAGAAGGATTGACAACTGCAGTTCTTGGCCATTGCAGCCCCCTGGGCAATAAACAGATTAAAACTCTATTATATCCCCAGAGAAGGGTTTACACCCATCTCTCAGGAATGAGAAAAATGAAATGGAGATGAAAATTCCTGGCAGCCTGTTCCTCTTCCTGTGAATATGCTTATGGCTCCCATATTCTTTGAATTCCAAACCTCCTTCCCCAGCCTGCAACAAAAGTGCTGGAATACAGTGGCGTAGCTGCAGGAAATGGCTCCAAAGGGAGGGGCTGCTTGCCCGCCTCACTGCCAGCCTGAGTGATCCGCCCCCCCTCCAGCTATACCACCGCTGGAATAACAATTCTTCAGTTCACCTTAAATATGTTTATTTAGAAATAGGACTGTAATCGTTCCTGTAAATTGATCCCTGCATCCTTAGGCCACAGAGGGTTTCACCAAACAAAACCAAAAGCCCCACATTCCCTTTTCAATACTAATACTTCCTCCTTGAACTCTCCTAGCATCCCAGTGGCCCAACCCAGAGGCTGTTAAAAGCCTCTCTGGCAGGGATGTGCATCCGAGAAACAAGCTGGGATATTTTTCCCCTCCTCCTCTTTTTTCATTTGGAGGTTTTAAACCCCCTCCCCTTTTTTAAAATTTGCTGCTACCAGAAAAATGTGATGAATCCAGGGTTTTGCACTGAAATTACTGTCAATTAATGGAATCCAGATTAGCTATTCTGGCATCTTCCCATAACTTGGGTTTTCCCTCCCAACAGGAATTTCCATCTGTGATACATTAGTAGTGGTGAATTTTCAGCTAAAACCTCTGGCTAGAAAGCAGCAGTGGTGACCAGGGAGAGAATCATGAACATTTTATTAACTGTTTAATAAACTTGGATAAAGTTCCATAACCTGTGTGTTTGCTAACCACACGGACAACACAAAGCCCCTCTACTACTTGAGTGACAAAAAAAGCTCTTGCCATCTTTTTCTTTCCCGGATGGCTTCTCTCTTGGACTGAAGAAAGGCAGGTTGGGACTGCAAAAAAGGTTCTGTTCACATGGTATACGCGCAGGCTGACATGCGGAGATGGTTTTCTTTATGAAGGAGAGCCTATATATGGGTAGGATGACTGAACAGTTATGCATCTGTTCCAGCAAAGATGTTTGCAAAATTCAACCTTCCAAGAATAATTTTTTTGTTTAAAAAGCCCCAAGATTCTAACCTTCTTGCTCTTTTTTCCTTCTCCTTCCTTAGTAAATAAATGCACCAAAACAAAATCCAGAATATAAAATTCACAAAAAAAAAAAAAAAGAACGGGGGGGAACCAAAGGGGAAAAATACATCCTAGAAATGGAATACATAAGCAGTCTATACATAACATCTCTATCCAGCACAGGAAGGGCGCCTCCAAATGGCTACCATTGGATCCTGTGCTGGATCTAAGCAGGCAGGAGGTCTCCTTGGGGGAAAGGGACATTTGTCACCTTACCCCAAGTAAAGCCCCAGACTGCTTAATGGGCCTTCTCCAGTCTGTGCCAGCTATTGGATAAGCCCAGTGTCAGGCTTCCATGGATTTGGTAGAGATTTAAGATTTGGTAGAGCAGTGTTTCTCAGACTGTGGATCAGGACCCACTAGGTCAATTTCAGGTGGGTCCCCATTCATTTCAATATTTTATTTTTAATATATTAGACTTGATGCTGCCATAGTACATGACTGCATTTGGGGAAATGTTACAGACCTGCATTTTTAACAAGCTGTTATGTATATTTTAACAATGATAGTCAATGGGACTTACTCTTGGGTAAGCGTGGGCAGGATTGCGGTTTACAATTGTGAAACATTTTCCTGCTTGAAGATATCACTTCCGGTGGGTCCTGACAGATTCTCATTCTAAAAAGTGGGTCCCGGTGTTAAATGTGTGAGAACCACTGTGGTAGAGGATGCCACCACTGGTCTCATCCCCTTTCTGGGCCAGTCCCACCCCCATTCTGCCCTCTTCTACCCACTGCCAAATTCCCAAATCCAAGCTGTGCCTGGAGAATTATGCCCATTTAGCTAATTAGCACCCCTTTTTGTTTACCCAAGAATGACCCTGGTTCTGCCCTGCAGTACTGCTGGACCCCACCACCAGGGTAGCTCACCTGTTTAACCTGCAGAGGTTCTCCTTCCTGCCAGCAGTCTCCCACCACTACAGCAGCCCCTTGGTCCTCAGCAGGTCTTGGGCAAAGCAGCCGAACACCAGTCTTTGTGTCTCCAGTAGTTTCTGCTCCAGCAGCTTCCAAAGTCCATTCACACATCATTAGCCATCAATTCAGTCTGGCTTTCCTCAAGCTTTTCTCCTTCTGCTGCCCACACCGAACCCTCCCTTCATCAGGTGCTTTTATGTCTGAGGGCCCTATTGCCTTCAAGTGGCTGCAGCTGTGCAGCACACCCTCTGCTGAAAGCCCAGGCCTTACCCTTAGAGGGGCCACTGCTGACACCGCACCCTACCTCCTTGCCAGATCTTCCATGATTCCAATACAACCCCTTGCCCTGAAACACCTGCCCTCTCCTCCCACCACCTTCCCCATGCTCTGGCACCACTCAGAGCTTAACTCCTCTCTGCCAGCAGCCAGGGGTTCCTCTGAGTCATTGACAGGGCAGCACAGGTCTCCCTGCTGGTGCTGTTTACTCATGGGGTGGTGCAAATATGCCTTAGGACGTGTTTGCAACACCTAGCATTGGCACCAACGCCCAATTTATTGAAATCTATAATAGTACAGGTCACCAAACAAATCAATTACCAACAAAAAAATCACTGCGTTCTGCATTAAATTATGCATCAAATGATGTATAACATGATGGTATTATCTGAAAATACCAAGATTTTCACAATTTTGGCCAATAGTTGTGTCACCTCCCCCCCCCCCCCAAGTGCAGGGTCTGCACACACCCCATACCCCACTAGTAACACCACTGCTTGGGGTGACTGCTTCGGTTGGTCTTGTGGCAGGCTGGCCGTGAATACCCCCTGTGGCCTCCATTTAGCATTGGCTATGTTTCAAGTGGGCTTGCAAAATTGTTGCCAGTAAGGAAAAAATGGTTTCTGTTAAGTTTCAGTTCAGCTCTAGACGGATAGGTTTCAAGTTGGCCCAGGCAACTGTAAACAACAGCAATTTTTTAAAAAATTGATACAAGATCTATGGAAAATAAACTGAGAAACTGACTGAAGAGGGCAGAGGCACCTAGAGTAAGCTTTGAATTGGTGGTCAGGTTCCAACAGAATGACTGAAGGGGAAAAAAAATGGATATTTAATGCAGGAAATCAGAGCTTCTTTCATCTGTCCGTAAGAACATAAGAACAGCCCCACTGGATCAGGCCATAGGCCCACCTAGTCCAGCTTCCTGTATCTCACAGCGGCCCACCAAATGCCCCAGGGAGCGCTCAAGACAACAAGAGGCCTGCATCCTGGTGCCCTCCCTTGCATCTGGCATTCTGATATAGCCCATTTCTAAAATCAGGAGGTTGCACATACACATCATGGCTTGTAACCCGTAATGGATTTTTCCTCCAGAAACTTGTCCAATCCCCTTTTAAAGGCATCCAGGCTAGACGCCATCACCACATCCTGTGGCAAGGAGTTCCACAGACCAACCACACGCTGAGTAAAGAAATATTTTCTTTTGTCTGTCCTAACCCTCCCAACACTCAATTTTAGTGGATGTCCCCTGGTTCTGGTGTTATGTGAGAGTGTAAAGAGCATCTCCCTACCCACTCTGTCCATCCCCTGCATAATTTTGTATGTCTCAATCATGTCCCCCCTCCAGAAACAGGAAGGAAAAAAGTAAGTTTTAACCATAGCAGCTTGGCAGGATGGTGGGATGTCTGGCTTGCTGGGTTGCATCAATGTGCAGAGCGCCTGGGTACATGAATAATCAGGATTACAGGGAGAAGAAAGAGAGAGAAAGAAATGAAGGCTGTGGCAATCAAAAATCTGGTGGTACAAATCAAAAATGAAGAATGAACTGGTTGAGCACCACTGAAGGAGGCAAGCCCCTGTCCAACCAACAAATGGTGCCTGGACGTTCACGACAGTTTAAAAAAGAAGCAGACAGAAATGTCCACCTGCTTCCCTTTGGCATTTTTCTGGTAGCTGGGCACTGCCATGGGGGAAGCAGGGAGGCCATGGCTTTGCTCAGGCTTCTGGGAATAACCCTGCAAGGGTCAACATTGCTATTTCAGTTGTAGTTGGGGGTCAGTGGCATTGCAGGGGGTACAGGGGTGCAGGTCACACTGACTGACTGCACAGGGTGGGTCAGGGTGACACCACTAATAGCCAAAAAAAATTTTAAATCCTGGTATTTTCAAATAATACCATCATGTTATATATCATTCAATGCAAAATTTCCTGCAGCATGCAAGGAAACAAACTGTATTGAAATATCTCTATTCTATCAAAGGTTATAGGCAACAAACCAATGGGGCAGGGCACCACACCCACTGCCTAGGGCATTGCCCTGCCCACTGCATGGGAGGTGATTCATCACGGGGGTGATGCGCTGGCCTCCCTCACTGGGAGATGCAAACCCTAGTGACGCCACTGTCTGGAGTACTAGAGTCATGTTTGTAGGTCATGATTTGGCATAACCTCCCCTCTCCCCATATTACTAATTCAGGAAGTCTATGGTCAAAAGCACACAATTGCATGCACAGCTTGTTTGGCCCAAAGAAGGAGTGGGGACAGAGAGAGAAAGAGAAGCAAAGGGGGTATGTTCACTAAAAACCTGCTGCAAGTTGGGGTAAAACCAGAGATCCCAGTTCTGGCAAGCTGAATTTAGAGAGGGATTTGGGAAGGATTAGTGCAATAATGCACAGAATGGCTTTAGCTTTTGTTTCTCTAGGATTATGAGGCCTCCTGATGACATTTGGCTTGAGCAGAGCATGCCAGGATTCCTGGCCAGCAGGTCAGGAAAGTCTGAAACCCCACTGGGGAGGCTTGGACGCTTCAAGGTCAGGAAGTAAAAGGGGGAAGCAGACACTCCTGGCCAGGCAAGTTGTATACCCTAAGGCAGGGGTGCTCACACTTTTTTGGCTCGAGAGCTACTTTGAAACCCAGCAAGGCTCGGAGATCTACCAGGGGGGAAAGAAGCGTCTGACAGACACCCCCTTTAATGTATGGAGCCCCTGCTGGAGTCTAGTCAGTTTCGTCAGTTTTGTTGCTGCATGCCTGAAGAGCAGCTAAAGTGTCAGTTTCAGTTTAGTGTCAGCTAAATATGTCAGTTTCGTCTAGTCACTAGATGAAACTGACATATTAACAGTTTGGAGAGACAGCGCTCAGCGATCTACTCATTTTGCCTCGTGATCTACCAGTAGATTGCGATCCACCTATTGAGCACCCCTGCTCTAAGGAATAAGCCACAGAGGTCAAGCTGAGCATTAAAAACCAATCTGATCACTACTGCAAATACTGTACAGAACAAGCTGAGTCATCTTAAGTCAGAGCTGGTGAAATAAAGCAAAGTGTGGTGGGAGGCGGAGGGCTATTATTAACCCTGAAGAGCAGGATTGTCCTTAGGAACTGTGGGGTCCAACTGGAAACATTTTTTCAGGCTCCAGATTCACAGCCAATCAGTGGGGTCGCTAAGTGGGTGTAGATGGGGTGCAGACCACACTGGGTGACACATTTAAGGGTGGGTAACACCACTACTAGCAAAAATGGTAGAATCTTGGTATTTTTTAATAATATTATCATGTTACATAATATCATTTGATGCAGAATTTTATGCAGAATGCAATGAAACAAACCATGTTGAAATATCTATAGTCTATCAAAAGGTGTAGCCAAATAACTAGAAAACGCAATTGCCTTATGTAACAAAAAGTAGATTTTCCTTAACTTAAAACTGACCAATGAGACTGATTGCTCCAAGAGCCAATGAGGTGTTATTTTGACAAAGCAGAACGCCAATAAGGTGCTAGTGTGACTCACTCTCATTTCCATGTATTAGAGCTAATACTAGAACTCTTACTCAGTTGTGTGAGTGTCATCCAGCTGGGCACTAGTTTGATTTGCTGGTTACTGTTGTTAGTTTGTTGGTTACTGATATGCTGGGCGACCTGTACTGTGATATATTAAGAAAAAAAAGTTAATGAGGGTGATACAACCCTTAACAATGCTACTGCATTTAGGTTGTGTGTATGTTATTGTAATTTATTCTGTATGGTCTGGTACGGGAGGAAGACTATCATGGGGGTGACACAATATGCTCTCGCAAACGCTAGTGATGCCTCTGCAGTCAATCCTAAAAAAAAATGTTACACACATAATTACATATTTGTCTTTTTAACACTTTCAGAGAAATAAATTTTTACACTGTCCTATAATTAACATATTATGCCATTCAAATACAATAAAAAATTTCAAAATATAAAACAGGCACTACTGACTGCAGAAGACCATTAAAATTGTTGTGTTGTCTATAAAACCTCCAATGTGATGGTAGGTGTTGGTGGCAATGTGTTGTCATCGTCCGTCTATCCCCCCTCCCCCATTTTTATATCACCCTTCCTCCGAGGAGCTCAAGATGGATATACATAGCTCCTCCTCTCCTTTTGTCCTCGCAACAACCCTGTGAGGTAGGCAAGTTTGAGAGATAGTGACTGGCCCAAGGTCACCCAGCAAGCTTCATGACTGAGCAAGGATTTGAACCTGGATCTTCCAGGTTTAAGTCCAGTTCCCAAACCACTACACCATCCTGACTCTTATTTGTGCTGTGTGTACTTGACAAGACGAAAATTACACCATGGGGCCTCCTCAGCCATGGGACCCAATTAGGAGCAATTGGTGTGTGCAGTGGACATTTAAAGAGAAATGATTGAAGGCAGTGTGTTTCTCTGTACAAACGTTTCCCATGTAAGTGTTCTTGGCAGTCAACATCAAATTTACCTGTTTGTTAAAAGGGCAGGCACATAGGGAGATCTTACCTGACACCTAAAACAGGGAGGAAAGCACACAGTGGGCCTTTCTGGGGGAGGCACTCCATTACCCTGCACATGCCCAATCTTGGAAGCTAAGCAGGGTCAGGCCTGGTTAGTATTTGGATGGGAGACTGCCTCGGAATACCGGGTGCTGTAGGCTTATACCATAGTCTTTCGAGACTGAAGGTTGCCAACCAACCACTCCATAATCAGGGTGCCACCACTAAGGAGGGTGACAGAGCTGTATCCCACCATGCTCTTCTGGATACCTCTCTTTCTGTTCAAATCCAGGGAGGAGGAAGAGGAGTGGAAGAGGAGTTAGCAGTTAACCCCTGCTAACTGGTTAAGAGGCACTTTTTCAAGTGGGTGCTCCTCTTTTATTTAGCAGGGGGAGAGTAACTGGCCCACCTCACCCCAGCAGTGTCTTTTCTAGTGGCTGTCTGCTGGTGTTGCATCTTTTTAGATTGTGAGCCCTTTTTGGGGCAGGGAGCCATTAGATATTTGATTTTCTCTGTAAACCGCTTTGTGAACTTTTTGTTGAAAAGCGGTATATAAATACTGTTGTTGGTGGTGGTGGTGGGCCGAGGGAGGCAGGCATCTCCCATGAGCCAAGCCTACATTGGCATTCTATGGAAAAAATATATATGCCATTTGGATTTTCTTCCCATTGGGAAGAAAGCATTGGGCTTCCTGGTGCTCCTGCAATAGTATCCTGCCATTGCAGGGTTGCCACACAAGGAAAGGGAATGAGGTTAGACAGGAAATCTCAGTTGTAGGGGGAGGGAGGAAGGGAGAGAAAGTACGGAAGAAGAAATAAATCTTTCAAAAGACACTTACTGGTGCTGTTGGAAGCAATGAAACCACAAGCAATGGGGGTTCAGCAGATCGGTTTCCTTCTGTGTAAACAGTTCTTCCATCGCTCATGCCAGCCTCGGTCTGCAGAGCGATTGCGTCACAAGAGTGGTGGCCAGCCCTGGAGGTTCCTTTCTTCATGGTGCTTCGCCAATCATGCCCTTGCAACATCTTCCTGATTGCTGTGGAAAGCCTCGGCTCTTGCATGCACAACTGTCCATCCCACAGTCACCTCCTAGATTAGAAGATGGGGTGAGGACAGATGCAGGCGGTTTGCTTCATTACATTCTGCATGAAATTACGCATCGATTGATATATAAGATGATGGTATTATTCAAAAACACCAAGATTTAAAAAATTTTAAAATCTCAGTAGTGTCACCCCCATGCATGTCACCCGGTGCAGCCACACCCCTTTAGTGATGCCACTGCCCCTGACAAGGTGCATGTGTACATTAAACCTTGGCAGACCCAAATATATGACTCATATGTGACTGTGTCTGCTGTACTTCTTCCAGGAGCCGTAATGCACTTCCCTGGTGCCCTGAGGCATTGACGTCACAACTAATGAGGTCTCTTGTTATCTGGTGTGCTCCCTGGGGCATTTGGTGGGCCGCTGTGAGATACAGGAAGCTGGACTAGATGGGCCTATGGCCTGAGCCAGCGGGGCTGTTCTTATGTTCTTAACTACAATTCCCAGAAAGCCTTGCAGGTCTCTTGTTATCTGGTGTGCTCCCTGGGGCATTTGGTGGGCCGCTGTGAGATACAGGAAGCTGGACTAGATGGGCCTATGGCTTGATCCAGTGGGGCTGTTCTTATCTTCTTATGTTCATGTGACACAATGTCACATGATGTCACTTCTGGGTTCTCCCTGAAGAAGTGCACTGGCTGCAGCAACTTCTCTACAGGAGAAAGAACTGGGGGTGCAAACTACTGAGGATACCTCCTCCGTAACTAGGATGGAAGCTGAGCAGCAGTAATGCATCCCATCTTGTCATAGTGCCTGGGGCAGGTGCTCCTCAGGCTCCATCCTAGTTATGGTTCTGCTTCTCCCGAAAATATGCATATGATTGGGTCATCCATATGATTGCATATGATTCTAGAACATAGAGTATGTTCTATATTAGGGCATACCTAATATCTTCATGTTTCCATTTTCTTGTTTTATTTCTTCTTTTACTGCTGGTGCATATTTTTAAATTAGTTTTTTTATGTGAAATTGTTGGCTCTCTCTCTCTCTCTCTCTCTCTCTCTCTCTCTCTCTCTCTCTCTCACACACACACACACACACACACACACACACACACACACACACACACACACAGAGTTTGGTTGAATTGCTCTGTTAATTGTCTTGGATGTTTCAGGTGTGAAAGGCCTGAAAATATTTTTAGACAAATTGTTCCGTAATTAAAATAAAGCCATTCTAAATCTTGCTGATGCCAACACGATTCTTAAGCACATGCCCTGAATCTTTCAACATGATTTCAGAACTGCAATCTTAGGCACATTGACTCCCACATTGTGGGACTGACTGACGAGTAAATATTACCATTGTGGGGTGTGGGTTTTTTTTTTGGGGGGGGGGGTGGTATTCAACAGGGCAGGCCCAAAATCTCCTGATGCCCAAGACAGCATGCCAACTGCTCCTGCTTTTACATGGCGATGCACCACCTTCTGCTCCTCCAGCTCCCTGGCTTGGTAAAGGAAGAGGAAGAAGGAGCAGAAGAAGAAAAGTGGTGGACTAGAGTGTCAGGAGATGCTCTTGCTCAACACTCTTCTTTCTCTGATATTTCCTCTTTTTCTCTCCATCCATTTCTTCCTTTTCCAGTCATGGTAGGAGGAGGAAAAGTAGTGGAGGTGAATGGGTGGGTGTTCCCTTACCCTGATCTGCTACCTGATGCGATCATCAGCCTGTACAGGAAGATGCAGGTACATCAGATCACCCTTGGTGGTATAGAAATTTTCAGGTGAAGCTTTTCACCTTGGATGGACTTTTACAGTAGTTGGTGACAGTGTCTATGAATTAAAATGCCATTAGAGGTATTGGTAACCTGAGACCGTAAACTTGCTGTTTAACAGTAGGAGACACAGGGAGAGAGTTATTGCAAAGGAATATCATTTGCACCTCTTGAACAATTTTCCTTTAAGCCATCCAAAGAGAACCAAGGGGCTTGAGTATTGTGGCATAAGTAGCCAATCTCAGTTCTGTGCACAAACTCCTCTTTCCTCAACTTGACAGGAAATGGGAGATTTCCGTACCAGTGGGGACTTCCCTGGAATGTAAAGGTCAGCGGGACAGGCAATTTGAGACTCCGGAGGAGAAACAGTCCTCTGCTTAACTGCTCCATGACGTGTGCCGATTCCTGCCTTGCTGCCAACCTTGGCTCTTGGCCATTGCTCCAGTTCCTTGTCCTCTTTTTGTTGACCTTCATTCTGCCAGTTCCATAGCCCAGAGCAGGGCTTGCCCAAAACCTTCAGGTGCCAGTAGCAGGATGCCAGAAGCCACCACCCTCCCCCTTCTTCTTCCACTCCCTCTGGTCAATGGAGAACTGAGCAAAGCAGAGGTGTGGAGGGGAGGAGAGTGGCAGACTAGAGCAGGGATGTCAAACCTGTTTCATACAGAGGGCCGAAGTTTGCATTTGTGGTGCCTGCTGAGGGCTGGAAGTGACACCATTAAGCAGAAAGTGACATTAAGCAAATAATGGTCTGCAATATGGTTCTATGGAGAACTCGTGCAAGGAAAGTGCCCTACAGGTAGACCACAGCTGCGATACAAGGACTTCTGCAAGAGGGATCTGAAGGCCTTAGGAGTGGACCTCAACAGGTGGGAAACCCTGGCCTCTGAGCGGCCCGCTTGGAGGCAGGCTGTGCAGCATGGCCTTTCCCAGTTTGAAGAGACACTTGGCCAACAGTCTGAGGTTAAGAGGCAAAGAAGGAAGGCCCATAGCCAGGGAGTCAGACCAGGGATAGACTGCACTTGCTCCCAGTGTGGAAGGGATTGTTACTCCCGAATCGGCCTTTTCAGCCACACTAGATGCTGTTCCAGAACCACCATTCAGAGCATGATACCATAGTCTTTCGAGACTGAAGGTTGCCAACAAAAGGTCTGCAATAAGCACGTTGTTCTCACATAGAAACGCATAGCTGGAAATGACAGAAAAGAAAATGTGCAAATCTTGCTAATATTTTCAAGATATGAGAGAACCCAATTTTCAAGCTGGGCCAGCCCAATCGTAATAAAGTCCAGATAAATTGCTTCCAGGGGCTACATTTGGCCTGCAGGCCTTCTGTTTGACACCCCTGGACGAGAGCATCTCACTACAGCCCAGCAATTTTCAATTTTTTTCATCTCATGGCACACCGACAAGGCACTAAAATTGTTATGCATTGACCATGCTGCTGGTAGGGGCCTCAAATCCCTCAACTGCCCTACTAATAAATGACCCTACTCAAAGTCTCTTGGCACACCAGTGGCCATGGCACAGTGGTTGAAAATTGCTGCTCTGGCCCATCACATGCCTCTCCTCCACACTTCCTCTCCTGCACCAGGCCCCTCTTCATCCTCGCATACACAGAGTAAGGGTTATCAACTAACGTGCTGCTGGGTGGGTGAGGGAGGCAATGCCAACTTGGGCACTGGCAAGTCTGGAGCCAGTCTATGAGTGGTCCCTTCCAAAACACGCCCCCCCCTCCAAAACGCACTGTTCCACAAATGCTTTTAGATAAGCATCAAGGAAATAAAGTCACTCTCTGAGAGTGAGCTGGCTTTTTCTCTAGCAACGCGTCCTGTCTCAGCATGTTTTCCCTGATGAAATTCTGAAAAAAAAAACAGAACGAAACAGACTTTTTAAACAATATGGATGCTAATTCTTTGACACAACCGTGGTCTTCTAACCTGAATAAATATATGTTAAATTGTTGGATTATTGCTGGCCATGAAAACCTATGAATAAATATAAAGTCACTCTCGGTTAAGATAGCCATACTTAAAAGGAGACCTGTGGTGCCTTTGCAGCATGGGCTTGTGAGCTATGAAATGCATGAAATGTTATCTTTAAATGGCAGATAACACACAACACACACTGGTGTGTTTAAAAAAAATGCAAACAGTGGGGCCAGTCCATGAAACGAAAGCAATACAACCTGTGACATTTCTATGTCAACCTCAAATGTACACAAAAGATAAGCAGGTTCCAAGGGACGGGGTGGTTAAAATGTTCACAGTCTCTCTCTCTCTCTCTCTCTCTCTCTCTCTCTTCTGGGGGTGTATGTTTATATATACACAAGGTCCCTGTACCTTTAAAAATATCTGAAGCTGCCTTATACAGGTAGTTTGACCACTGATCTATCCAGCTCTATATAGAGTCACAGACTATTAGAGTTGAAAGATTCCTTGGAGGTCATCTAGTTCACCTCCTGGTGTGCTCCAACCAGCGGTGGTCCTCCAGGGTTTTAGGCAAGAATCTTTCTCAGCCTGATCTGGAGATGCTGTTACAAACTGAATTTGGGAATTCAGTTCACCTGCAGAAGTATGTACCTTTTCCTGATGCCAGCTTCAAATCCCCGATCAGCCAAGGAGCTTGCTGGGCGACCTTGGTCCAGTCACTATCTCTCAGCCTCACCTACCTTACAGGATTGTTGTGAGGACAAAAGGGGGGAAGGAACTATACACACTGCCCTGAACGAAAGAAAGAACTTTTGCATTCTGCCTTAAAGGTGGGAGAACACAGAGTGGCACCACTTATATAGCTAGTCTTTGACCATCTGTGTTTGTGTGTATACCTGCTCAAGCTGACACTGGGGGGGACGACGACTTGGGAGTGCTCTCCATTACCATGTACTATTTGGCCAAGATATGACAGATTCAGGGTAAACCCCAGAGAGAAAGAATATTGTTGCAGGACAGAGATTGTTTACATGCAAATTCCAGTGGGAAGGGTTTGCTGCAGGACATGAGGAAATAGGAGAAAGGAATGATCCACAGTCTCTTGACATTTAGTTCGCACAACCCTGGTAGCTAAAGAGGGGAGACTGGTTTTTGCAATGTAGAACACACATCCAGGGCTTGGAAATTATGCAGGGAAGGGGGGGGGTGGAAGGTACGGGAGGGAAATGCACACAGAACAGCCAGAATATAACTCTTGTAGCTTTGATAGTCTGGGCAGTTAAGTCAGGGAGTTGCAATGACCCCCACACTCTACTTTGGAGAGTTATTCCAGTAAACTAGAACTGCATCTGAAATCTCTTGGATTCCTTGAATCTGAGTCACAGTTCAAGAAGCTGCTTCATACTGAGTCAGGCTTATGGTCCATCTAGCTCAGTATTCTGGACAATGCGCTGTTTTGGATAGGAACCCCTCTCTGTCCTATCTAGAAACTGTACTTGGGACTATATGCATGCAAACCATGTGATCTACCACTGGCCAAAATCCCTTCCCTGGGGCAGGAGTGGTAGTGATTGGTGAATGCTTGTTGAGGGATCTTAGGCCAGTTAGATCCCAAACTCTGATCCCAAACCTCCACTGCCAGTTAGATCCCAAACTCTGATCCCAAACCTCCACTGCCTTGTGGCTACATCCAGTTATGGAAAAGGCTTCAGGAGTCAACCTCGAGGCAAAATCCGGAGCTGGAGTCCCTGAGGCAGTTCATGGCTGAACACAGTCACGTTCTGGCAACTCCTGCGACGTCGCTGGAACCAACCATATTGGCCTCTGCCTTTCCATTGGACCATTTCAGCGACGTGGAGAGGGGGGATTTGCTGCATGGGTAACAGCCTATCCTCCATACCTACTTTACCCAGGCTTTGCGCACTGGAGAGGACACTCTGTTCCAGAACCTCCATTCAGAGCGTGACACCATAGTCTTCCGAGACTGAAGGATGCCAACTCAGGCCAGTTACCATGTCTCAGGCTAGCCTACCTCAGAAGGTTGTTGTGAGGTGCCAAGTACACCATCCAGAGTTAATTAAATTTGATTTTGTTGTATGAAGAAAAAAAATTTTCCTGCTTGATTATGTCAGCTCTGGCCATGACATCACTTCCAGGTTAATGACATCACTTCCAGTGGGTCCCAACAGATCTTCATTCTAAAAAGTGGGTCACTGTGCTAAAAAGTCTGAGAATCACTGTGATACACACTTACCTGGAAGTAAGTCCCATTGACTTCCATTAATTCTGAGCAGACATGGCTAGGATTGTGCCATGAGGCTACACTCCTATACACTCTTTCCTGGGAGTAAGCCCCACTGGACAGAATGGGCCTTACTTCTTGAGTAGACATCCCTAGGCTGGAGCTGTGACTGCCCAGTCATCGTGCACACTGGATCGGGCCACACAAGTTTCTTCAGGAGTAAGTGCCTCTGAGCACTGGGGTGTGGTCAGAATAAGCATTCATGGGGGTCTGGCCACAGCAGGGCCCATGAGAGATCGGTAAAGGGGGTAATTTGTATCCAGGTCCAGGGTCATGAGGAGCCAAAGAAGGGGACCCAGAAATTTCCTGGGATCTCATATTTTCCTATCTCACCTGGACTCACTGCCCATGAAGAGTGCTGGGTGTGCGGCTTCTGCTGCTACCGAAAGCCATATGTGCTGGGCCAAAGAATACATACATGACACTCTTTAACACAGTGTCACATCTGGGAGGAAACTGGCTTGCACAGTGTCACATCTGGGAGGAAACTGGAAAGTGTCATGTAGCTCTTTGGCATGTAGATCCGCTTGCCATGAAGGGGTGTATGGGAGCCCAGGGAAACAGCTGCAGGGCTACAGTAACTGCAGAAGTACATCTTGATTAAGAACATAAGAACAGCCCCACTGGTTCAGGCCATAGGCCCATCTAGTCCAGCTTCCTGTATCTCACAGCAGCCCACCAAATGCCCCAGGGAGCACACCAGATAACAAGAAGACCTGCAAGGCTTCCTGGGAATTGTAGTTAAGAACATAAGAACAGCCCCACTGGCTCAGGCCATAAGCCCATCTAGTCCAGCTTCCTGTATCTCACAGTGGCCCACCCAATGCCCCAGGGAGCACACCAGACAACAAGAAGACCTGCAAGGCCTCCTGGGAATTGTAGTTAAGAACATAAGAACAGCCCCACTGGCTCTGGCCATAGGCCCATCTAGTCCAGCTTCCTGTATCTCACAGCGGCCCACCAAATGCCCCAGGGAGCACACCAGACAACAAGAGACCTGCATCCTGGTGTCCTCCTCTGCATCTGACATAGCCCATTTCTAAAATCAGGAGGTTGCACATACACATCATGGCTTGTAACCCGTAATGGATTTTTCCTCCAGACACTTGTCCAATCCCCTTTTAAAGGCGTCCAGGCCAGTCGCCATCACCACATCCTGTGGCAAGGAGTTCCACAGCCCGACCACACACTGAGTCAAGAAATATTTTCTTTTGTCTGTTCTAACTCTCCCAACACACAATTTTAGTGGATGTCCCCTGGTTCTGGTGTTACGTGAGAGTGTAAAGAGCATCTCCCTATCCACTCTGTCCATCCCCTGCATAATTTTCGTGGTACACAACGGACACGTTCTAGTGTGAGCCAAAATACAGCGAAGCTAATTTTCTGCGATGATTTTTATATTTAAAAGATTTTAAGAGTGTGTTTGGTTTTCCATATTACTGTATCTAGCTGCCAAAGCTGCGCGGGCAGGTACACCTGGGCTTGCCATTGGGAAGCCCAGGAGACCTGGGGGGGCTGTTGCCCCCATTCTACCCATCCTCATCACCACCCTTCCCTCCCCCCCTTTGAGAAAAGGCCCCCCAAAGAGACTTTGTCTGTGTGTCCCGCCCCGCTGTTAAAATTCATATCTGGGATGCCCCGCTGGGGGAAGAACGGAGGGAAAGAGGAACAGCGAAAAGGGCTCGCTGTGTCTTTAACTGGCTAGGCTCCGGGCCAAGACGCGTAACAATATATCCCCACGTGACTCTGCCGTGCAAGCCTCTTCCAGGCAGCTGGGCTGGGAGGAAAAGGAGCTTGCGAGGGAGAGCGGCGGAGAGGCTCTTGCAGAGCGTAACAGGGATGTGATCTGCGAGCCACCAGGCGGGGGGAACCGGTGGAAGGGGCTTGCAAGAGGGGATCCCTTCCTGGCTCCCATGCCCCCTGCCGCTCCTCGCCTTCTGCCCACTGGGGGGTGACTCCCGCCCTCCCCCGGCAGCTCCCTCGACGGCTCCCCCCCCCATCGCCCGATCTGCCTTCCAACATGCCCGAGCAGCTCAGCGTCTCGGAGTTCGTGGCTGTCACGTCGGAGGATCTGCACTGCCCGGCCGCCTCCAGCTTTGCCCCAAAGATGCACAAGTGCCGGGGGGCCGTGCAGGTGCTCGAAGAGGTGAGTGGCCGGAGGGAGGTCCGACGGAGTTGCCCCCCCCCCGGGGGAGATGGCGCCTTGACGGGGCTGGGCTCACCTTTGTCTGTCGTGGGGTGTGCGCACCTTCTTAGTTCCGCGTTCCGAGAGCTTGGCCATCATCATCCTCAGCCGCGTCGGGGCTCGACCCTCCCTCTGGCGCCCACCTGTGGCCTGCTTCCTCGCAACGGGCGGGCTTCAGCCGGGCTTACTCCCGAGTAAAGAGTGCCAGAGCCCACTCCTAGGCAGGTCTGCTCGGAAGTAAGTCCGATTCTAGCCAATGGGACTTACTCCCAGGAAAGTGCGGAGAGGATCTCAGCTAAGGCTGCGATACGACCCGTACTTTCCTGGGAGTAAGTCCCACTGACTAGAATGGGGCTTACTTCTGAGTAGGCAGGCAGAGGATTGGGCGAGGAAGGCTTCGATTTTAGAGCCTAATCCGAGGCGTGCCTACTCGGAAGTAAGTCCCATTATAGTCAATGGAACTCACTCCCAGGAAAGTGTGGATAGGATCGCAGCCTAAGGCTGCATTGACTATAATGGGACTCTAGGATAGGCACGCATAGGATGGGCTCTAAGATAGCGGCCTTCCTAGCCTGTTTGGAAGCATTTCTGTTCTCCCCCACCCCTCCCCTCCTTCCCCTCCCCACAACACCTTTCCATCTGCACTTTGGCCTGGTAAACCTGCACAACTCCACTGGTGGTTCCCAAACTTTTAAGCACTGGGACCCACTTTTATAAATGACGCTTTATCGGAACCCACCTAGCTTTATGGAACCAAAAAAAAGTTTCACCTAGCCATGCACTCTGAGCTGGTGAACCTGCACAACTCAACCAGGGGATTCCCAAACTTTTTAGCACCAGGACCCACTCTGTCAGGACCCACCCAGCTTTACAAGACTAAAAACAAGGTTTACCAGGTAGTCAGGCCTCTGCTTTCATCCTGGGGGGGGGGGGGCGCCTTCTGGAACATTTAAGCTCCATGTTCATCAGATCAGGACCATGCTGGTGGCCTTTCATCGCCCTTTGCTTGACTGAGACACGCTTACCTACTCATGAGTAAACATGAATGTGTGGCTCAGTTTTGCTTTCCATAGGGCTCACTACTTTTTCCTTATCAGCTGGGGGGGGGGGGAACTTGATTCTTGAGTTTGTTTAGGACTACGTTCATTGGACTGCGGCCATTTTGGGGATGTTGCATTCCCTTCAGCCTTCAAAGTGGATTGAGGCACCTACTCATGAGTAAATGCACACATGCAGTCCTGTTTCAGTTTCTGTTTGGCTCATCATCTTTTTCTTGTCAGTTGTATCAGCTTGTCAGTTTCATGACCCATCAAAAATTGGGTCATGACCCATTGGCGGGGGTCCCGACCCACAGTTTGGGAACCTCAGGCCAGCAGAAAGACACCTTTTGATTATCTTTCTAACCCCTCTCCCATTGTGTGTACAATTTGTCTAGCTATAGATAGAGATATGCAGGTAAGTCTTTAGAATATATAACTAGCAGATCATATTCTAAGATAAGGAAAATACATAAAGACTTTTAAACAGGCAATACTCACTTCTAGTAAATAAAAAGCCTTTGTATAGAAACACAAAAGTAAAATGCTATACCTGTATTAGTACAGAAGAATTTTCAAGATCCCTTCCCTCTCACCTCGGAGGGGGAGCTAGCTAACTTTCTGCAAGAATTAGTTCTTTATTCCACTCTAAAATAATGCCTCTCTATAAAGAAGAAGGAAAAATGCAACAGAAATATAGCCAATCAGGTAGTCAAAATGTTGCATCCATTATGAGTAAGAAACAAATTCTTCTCTCTGAGTCCACAACACTCCATGGTCACTAGCCACAAGACCACCACATATGACTAATGTTATTTGGGCACTGTGGTTGGGGTCAATTAAAGACTGTAGAGCAAAATCCTCATTTAATCTGTGGGTTGCTCGTCTGCCCCAGAATCCACAAGATTTCTTTTAGTCAAGATAATTCTCCCTTGTTGGAGATCTTCAAGCAGAGGCTCAACAGATACCTGCTGGAGATGCTCAAGGAGAATTTCCTGCAACAGATGGACTACTAGATTGACCTTCTGGATCTCTTCCAACTCTATGATGATCTTGTCACTCCAGGGATCTTGAACAAAGCCATGCCACAAGGACATTCCTTTGAATGGTTATATTCTATCTACCTGGGTGACTTCAGTCATTTGCATTGATGACCACAGGATGATGTGGACCAGATAACAAGGATTTGTTTTTATTCAGGACTGATGTATTATTTTTTACTACCCAATTGGTTGTATTTCTGTGTCAACTATCCTGAACCAAGACCAATATTTAGAAATAGATCTACCCAGACAGATACTGTATACTGTCTGTCTACCCAGACAGATACCCAGACAGATACTGTACAATGAGATACCTCGCATTGATACCAGCAAGACCCGGGATCAGAGAAAAGTGGAGGAATTTGCACAAGCGCTTGAGGAATCTCTTCCAGGCCCGGCCGACGCAAACGCATCCAACAGATGGGAACATTTCAAGAATACCGTTTACAACACCGCCTTGTCCATATTCGGCAAGAAGACCAACAAGGCGGCAGACTGGTTTGAAGCCCACTCTGAGGAGTTGACACCAGTCATTGAGGAAAAGAGGAGAGCTCAAGCAGCATACAAGGCCTGTCCCAGTGAGCGCAACCTGCAGGTCCTCCGAACTGCTCGCAGCAAAGTCCAACAGACTGCCAGGAGATGTGCTAACGACTACTGGCTCCAGCTCTGTTCCGAGATACAGATAGCAGCTGACACGGGCAACATCAAGGGGATGTATGATGGTATCAAGCAGGCCCTAGGTCCAACACAGAAGAAAATTGCCCCTCTGAAGTCTGCCACAGGCGAGGTCATCCAGGATCGGGCGCAGCAGATGGAACGCTGGGTGCAGCACTACTCTGAGCTATATTCCAGAGAAAATGTAGTCACTGAAGAAGCACTGAAAAACATTGAGTGCCTGCCTGTGCTGGAAGAGCTTGACAGTGAACCAACCCTAGAAGAACTTCACGTGGCCCTGGACTCCCTTGCCTTTGGCAAGGCACCTGGAAAAGACAGCATCCCTGCTGAAGTCCTAAAATGCTGCAAAGAGATCATCGTCACTGAGCTGCATGAAATCCTCTGTCTCTGCTGGAGAGAAGGTGGAGTACCTCAAGACATGAGGGATGCAAACATCATCACGCTGTACAAGAACAAAGGTGACAGGGGTGACTGCAACAACTACCGTGGCATCTCTCTCCTTAGCGTTGTAGGAAAGCTGTTTGCCCGAGTTGTACTAAAGAGGCTCCAGGTACTTGCAGAGAGCGTCTATCCAGAATCGCAGTGTGGATTCCGAGCCAACAGGTCCACCACTGATATGGTATTCTCCCTTAGACAACTGCAGGAGAAATGCAGGGAACAACGACAGCCACTCTTTATAGCCTTCATAGATCTCACAAAGGCTTTCGACCTGGTCAGCAGAGACGGCCTCTTCAAGATTCTCCCCAAGATTGGATGTCCACCCAGGCTCCTCAGCATCATCAGATCTTTCCACAAGGACATGAAGGGCACTGTTGTCTTCGATGGCTCCACATCAGACCCTTTTGACATCCGAAGCGGAGTGAAGCAGGGCTGTGTTCTTGCACCAACCTTGTTTGGGATTTTCTTCGCTGTCCTGCTGAAGCAGGCCTTTGGAACTGCAACAGAAGGCATCTATCTCCGGACCAGATCAGACGGAAAGCTCTTCAACCTCTCCAGACTGAGAGCAAAATCCAAAGTCCAGCTGAAATGTCTGCGTGACTTCCTCTTTGCTGACGATGCAGCTGTCACTACCCACTCTGCCAAAGATCTCCAGCAGCTCATGGATCATTTTAGCAAGGCCTGCCGAGATTTTGGACTGACAATCAGCCTGAAGAAAACACAGGTCATGGTTCAGGATGTGGACTCACCTCCCTGCATTACAATCTCTGAGCATGAACTGGAGGTTGTCCATGACTTTGTGTACCTTGGCTCAACGATCTCCGACACTCTTTCTCTCGATACCGAGCTAAACAAGCGCATCGGTAAAGCAGCTACCACGTTTTCCAAACTCACAAAGAGAGTCTGGTCCAACAAGAAGCTGACGGAACATACCAAGATCCAGGTCTACAGAGCTTGCGTCCTGAGTACACTTCTGTACTGCAGCGAGTCATGGACTCTTCGCTCACAACAGGAGAGGAAACTGAGCGCTTTCCACATGCGCTGCCTCCGACGCATCCTCGGCATCACCTGGCAGGACAAAGTTCCAAACAACACAGTCCTGGAACGTGCTGGAATCCCTAGCATGTATTCACTGCTGAAACAGAGACGCCTGCGTTGGCTCGGTCATGTCGTGAGAATGGATGATGGCCGGATCCCAAAGGATCTCCTCTGTGGAGAACTCGTGCAAGGAAAGCGCCCTACAGGTAGACCACAGCTGCGATACAAGGACATCTGCAAGAGGGATCTGAAGGCCTTAGGGATGGACCTCAACAAGTGGGAAACCCTGGCCTCTGAGCGGTCCGCTTGGAGGCAGGCTGTGCAGCATGGCCTTTCCCAGTTTGAAGAGACACTTTGCCAACAGTCTGAGGCTAAGAGGCAAAGAAGGAAGGCCCCTAGCCAGGGAGACAGACCAGGGACAGACTGCACTTGCTCCCGGTGTGGAAGGGATTGTCACTCCCGGATTGGCCTTTTCAGCCACACTAGACGCTGTGCCAGAACCACCTTTCAGAGCGCGATACCATAGTCTTTCGAGACTGAAGGTTGCCAATACTAATACTAATTTAGAAATAGATCTACCCAGACAGATACTGTACTTATGGAATTTAAATGGGAGATGGCAAACCATTCTCTCTGGTGTAAGGTTAGGCCTGTTGGACAGCAATCCCATACACATTCTCATAGGGGTAAGCTTCATTGCACAGAATACAACTGACTTCTGAGTAATGGGATGTATGGGATCATGCTAGAAGAGCAAACTTTCTCCATGTTGACATGCTCCATGTTGACATTTCTGTGTCAACTATCCTGAACCAAGACCAATATTTAGAAATAGATCTACCCAGACAGATACTGTACTTATGGAATTATATGGGAGATGGCAAACCATTCTCTCTGGTGTAAGGTTAGGCCTGTTGGACAGCAATCCCATACACATTCTCATAGGGGTAAGCTTCATTGCACAGAATACAACTGACTTCTGAGTAATGGGATGTATGGGATCATGCTAGAAGAGCAAACTTTCTCCATGTTGACATGCTGCTTTTTTTCTGGCATTGTGCAATATGTGTTGGGGGGAGGAATAAAAGCTCTGTCATAGATCATGCTGTCATCTATCTGATTCTCTAAAGCAGCAGTTCTTCAATTGTGGGTTTGGGACCCACCATTGGGTTGTGACCCAATTTTTGTTGGGTCTTGAAAGTGCAGGGCAGATTAGGCTATGTGCACTTAGGTCTTGAAAGTACAGGGTCTTGGAAGTACAGGGCAGATTAGGCTATGTGTAGGGTTACAAGATACACTGGAGGACAGAATGCCTATACCTTTAAGCACCATTTAGAAGAGGGCATTTTGGCAGGTGCAGCTCAACATAGAAGGGTTTAAAAAGCTACCCCTGCCAAAAATCTCCTATACACTGGTTAAAGGTATAAGTACTTTCTCCTTCTTTGTATCTGGTCACCCTGATAGGCTATGTACATCAAGGGTTAAACAAGCTGCTGGGGGGGAGCAGTGTTGCCCAATCGCTGTTATAGCCATATGCCTCAGCATTTATAAATCCAGCAGCAGCCTCTAGGGCCTCTAAAAAGTTTGGGAACCACTGCTCTAAAGAGATCTGCATCAGTGGAATGATTGCATCTAATTCTTGCAAGTTGGCTAGGAGGCAAAAGATGTCTAATATAGCGTGGGTGGGAGCTGTCAATCAGGGGTTACTACAGTCTGGCACAGAGCGTGTTTGTAAAGACACCAGTGGTTTTAGGAAGGCATTGCAACACACAGCCCTTAGTATGCTATGTACTGATGCTGTTGGAGTTTGCAGTGTGGACTTGCCCAGACGATGGAAGTTTTTTTGCTATGATGCAAGTTGAGCATCCTTCTCCCCCCACCCCCATGTTCAGAAAGTGAAAAGAAAATTCTCCACGTGCACAATGGGTGTTTAGCAGAACCAGCTGTTATTTTTTGGGGGGGGGGCAGCCTGATGATAGCCCCACGTCAGATGGCCTTGCTTGAAGCTAATCAGTGCAGCCTACTCACCCCAGGGAAGTGCCAACAGAGTGAATCAAGCAGAGGGTGGCAAGAGATGCAGGTTCCATAAGGCACTCCCGTACTCTGTGGCCCCTAGGAATGAGTAACAGGGTACCTGCCAGGGGTGGGCACTTGACTCAGGTTGATTCGACTTGTGCTAAGTGACAGTTTTTGACAACTCGAGTCATGAACATCACTGACCCCGATTCGACTCACAACTGGTCCAGACTCTTGCAAAAAGAGTCTGACATGAATTGTCCCTATCTCTTTAGTGTGTGTGTTGCTTATTTACACACCCCGCCGCAAACTTTCCTTTTTTATGTGCACTTTTGCTCAAGGATTCATGACTCATCTTGACTCAAAAGGACAGGAAATTTTTTCAAGTCAAGTCGTGATGGGTACACACTATGACTTGCAACTTGACCCCTGAGCTTAGTGACTTGGGCGATCTACCGGTAGATCGCGAGGCAAAATGAGTAGATCGCGGAGTGCCCACCCCCCCTTCAGGTGCCTCTGGGAGGAAAGTGGGGCTTACTCAATGGGGCTTACTCCCAGGTAAGTGTGGCTAGGATTGCAGCCTCACAGCCTAATCCTAGGCATATCTACTCAGGAGTAAGTCCTGTTATACTCAGTGGGGCTCAAGGTACACCAACATACATTGTACACATAAATGTTATATGTTATGATGGCACGAACATTGTAAAAAAACCTCTGGTAGATCTCCGGGCCTTGCTGGGTTTCAAAGTAGCTCTTGAGCCAAAAAAGTGAGCACCCCTGCTCTAGGAATATCGGTACCCAGAGTTCAAGTTCCCTTATGACACTTGTGCAAATGCACAGTTCTAAGAAACTCCCTTTTGATTGTGGTATATCAAAGGAAGGAAGGCTGTTCTTTTGGGAGAGGGGAGGCGTGCAGAATAAACGCACAAGGCTCTCCAGGGCAGAGTTTGAGCCCCTGTCAGGGAGTTCACCAGCTGGAAAGAAGGAAGGTTCTTGCCAAGGGAGGGACTGGGGTGAGCTACAAGGGGCGCCTCAAGCAGTTGGGTAAATTCGAGTCCTGGTAGCCTACTTTTTTCCTTCCTATTGGTGTATGTGTGTTTTGCTTCCAACACCAGCCACTGTGCCCATGGTAGACTGTGCCAACATTTGGGGTGTAATTCATCATCTGGACAGAGTTTGAGATATGATGTAAGCCAACTCCTCCTCATCCCCTGCGTGCCCTACCCAGGTCTCCACCCTCTTTTGGGAGCTCAAGCACAAGTGTTGAAAATACATTGGAGTTGTCCTGTGTTGGCATCTGTTTATCTGTCAGTGAAATGTGGGCTGTGACAGTGGGGCTTTGTCACCATCATCACAGCTGCGTTCCAGGGAGTACACCATACCCCTTCTGTTCAGAATGGCTTTTCCTGAGGCATAGGATTGAACTGCCTGTATTAACCCCTAACCCTTGATGAGACTCTTATTCATTTACTCTTATTCATTTATGTTCTTATGTACTTACTTGTTCATTCAATTTAGACTCTGTTTTTCTCCCAAATTGATACCCCAAGTGACTGTTTTTTTTTATTGCTATGAACTTTGACTGCAGTCCTGCACATGTTAACTCAGAAGCAACACCCGTAGAGTTCAGGGGGTCTTACTCCCAGGTAATCGGGTATAGAATTACAGCCATTTGTTTAGTGCTCATCTTCTTATTGACGTCTACGTGGGTTGGTTAGGGTACCTTACAGTAGTCATTGTAGGACTGCCCCTGGAAACTTTCATGGGTGCAGAAAGCTACTGCCAACATGCGTTCATTGGAGCCAGTTTTCTTTGAGCCTGTTGCTCTGTTGTGTTACCTGCAGTGGCGTACCTGAGGGGGGCAAGGGGGAGTGCCAGGCTTGGGGGTGTGGTGCCACTCCCTTTGTGGCATCCCCCCAAGGCACTCAGTTAGCTGCCAATTGTATTGGTATGCCAATCTGAGGGCCGCCCCAAGGGCCTCCCCCCCCCAAGGCATATTGAAGGCTGAGGAAGCTATATGCTTCCTCCCTGGCCCTAAGAAGGCCTTTTAAGGCCTTCTGGAGGCTTAAAGTCATCACTTTCAATTTTACAGCCAAAATCTGAAAGTGACTATTTTTGGCCCTCAGAATGCCTGGGGAGGGAGAATGTGAGGGAGACACCGCTGAAGGTTTGCCCCCAGGTGGCACAGTTGCAAAGAATGCTAGTGGATACCGACTCTGTGTGTCATTCAGAGTGGTGGCAGTGGTCTTTTTAAAGCCTGAAATGATCTGGAAGGAACCAGCATGGCAAAGAATTGCTTCTTCCTGAATCTCCGCCGTCCGGTCAGGCCCACAGAGAGTTGGAGGAATTACCAGGGCCCAACAGTCTGATATAAATTCCCAGGGTCCAGAAGGGTGGCTGAAAAAATTGCTCCCACCAAGACTCTGTCCTGCTGTTGGTGGTCAGTTGGAGGACCTCTTGTGCTTGACATCCAGAGGTGTGACTTGTGAGACTGCTCATGAGATGCTCTTCTCCTTGGTGGCTCCGGAATGTGGGAACAACCTGCCTCGGGGGGCTTTGTTTTGCCTGCAATCTGTCCTGCTTTGAAGATGCGGTTGTTTAAGTTGGGCCTTCAGTTGAAGTAGTCTTTAATCTTTCTCACTGGCTTTCTGTTAGCAGATCTTGTTCTAACCCGTTTTGTGGAATAGTTCCCCCCTCTGCCTGTTTATGCAAGGTGCCTTGAGAATATTTGTATGGAAAGGTGGGGTACAAAAAAAATCCTTAAAATAAAAACATTTTCCCCTCTTGTTTCCTGTAAATAGCTTGATGCGATTGTTGCCCCATCTAGAATTGTGCTTTGTTCCCAGGTGTGTATGTGTGTTCCCAGGGGAGGAGGCAGGACAACTGAATTTCTCAGCAGCTCTCTACTGTTACTGGTGATGGAACCGACAGTTCCCAGAAGGCACATGTAAGAGCCATTATCAGAACACACGTGCTGGGAGACAACTCTTGCGAGCACTATTGTTGTTGTTTTTTTTCCAAACACTCCCCAAGAAAGTTTATAATTACTGAGCTGACTCAGAACTGAACTGAGGCAGGTCCGCACAGCGCTGCACAAATAAATTCTGTGTTGTTTTTTCCCCAGCATCACACGAATGCATTTACAATGACAGCTGAAGTTAGGTGCACATCTCAAAACGTGGGACATTTTCACACTTGATAGTAAAACTTCCCATGAGCCCCTCTTGCCCTCACAGTGTGCATTCAGGACAGAATGCACAAGACAATTCATTTTAAAACCAATTGTATATTCTAGCCAACACGCATTTCAGGTCACAGTGCAAATGTAGGCCTTGCAGAACTAGGACTGATCTATCCATTAAGCTGACAGAAGCAACTACCTTGATTAGTGGAGGCATCTGCTCGGCTTCTACTAGTCTGCTCCTACCTGTGTTTTTTTTGTAAAGAAAGAGCAGAATGGAGCGAGAGAAGAAGGTGGTGGGCTAGAGTATCTCATGCTCTCGCCCAGTGTTTCTCAACCAGTGGTACTTGAGTGGTGTCTGAACCCCTGGACTCCAGCAGCGAGACCAGGAATGTGATGCAACAAACAGTGGTAGGAGACTCGATGGGCAGAGCTCCAAAGCATGCTTTTCAGTACTCGAAAAAGCCCTCTTATCCACCACCTCTTACTAGTGGTTGTCATGTTACATCTGGTCTCCCAACCCAGAAGTAACTGATGATGATGTCATTGTCATGTGAGGTGGTACAGCGGAGGGCAAACCTTGAGAAACACTGTTCTAGCCCACCACATTTTTCTGCTCTACACTTTCGCTTCGGATTAAGGCTGCATTTGTTTTTCAGCTTCCAGTGCTAGAAACCTTTTCCCCTCCTCCTTCTAGCACACTAGGGTCATGTTAATTTTTCACCTTCTAGGATGCTCACCATGCTAGCAATTGCAGTACATTGGTAGGATGAGGCATGGTAACCCGGTGGCCTAACAGAGAAGACATCAGCCTTCAGAACTGGGAGATGACCACAGAGCCAATCGCTCAGTCAAACTTGTCAGTTTGGTTCCCATCTCTGGAAATGGGTGGGTGCTTTCATTCTCCAGGGCCATTGAGGGAACAGAGATCCATCTTCCCTTTTACCTGAGAGTCTGGAAAGCGTGAAGGGAGCATTTCCATCTGGCCCCCTTTTTTTATATTTCCTGGCTGCAAGGGCTGTAGTATGTGTGTACACATTTGTTTGTGCACCATAGAGGTGCTAGTGGATCATAGCGCACCATATGCGCAGGTAAACATTCAGCGCAGGACTCTGCCCTCCCCCCAAGTACCTGGAACTGACCCTGTGCAAAAGGATAAACAGCTCCCCCCCCCCACAATGTCCCTGTCTTTCCCTGTAGAGAGAGTCTTTCTAGCTGAGAGCAACTCTGTGATTGAAAACAGGGAACTGGTATGGAGCCGAAGGGTTAATCCCCTCTCCGACCGTGCTCTGGTCCCTATCCAAATTGCTCCCAATTGCTTCTTGAGAAAGAAAAAACTTGGGAATTCCAACCCAGAGCTCCCATGTCACATCCAGTTTGTCTCCCAACTGGCTTTCTTGTGTGCCAGACAGCCTATGCTAGTTTGCTGTCTATTTTTTTCTTGAGTGGGAGGTGATGGGGTGTGTGTGGTTTTTTTTCTTTTCTTGCTAATGTTATGTAGGCAATATTCGGAGAGGAAACAAAGCATTCAGGCTGTCCAGAGCAGGCAAATTGTAGAGTGTTAGTAACTTAATTGCCCACAGTGGAAACTTTAGCCTGCGATCTTTACTTCTGTAAACATTCTGAAATCTGACCACACAAGGAGACTCTGTGTGATGTTAAAGCAGTGTGCTAACAGGCCAGTTTTGTCACACAATAGGGACAAAAGCCAGCACAATTCTAATGCACCCTGCGCTCTGTTGTTGCTGTAAGCTTGGCAACAGCGCAGTGGAAGAGATCGCAGTGGTGAAAAGCTAACAACTTGGCCAAGGTCATCCCATGAGTTTGCACCCAAAGAGGGATTTGATCTTCAGACCCAAGAGACCCATTCTTCCTAGAAGCTGACCAGCTTTTAGATTATCAGTGGAATTCCATTTTGGTTTAGATCCCTGTGTTAGTCTCCAGGTCAGGAACCAGGGTTCATACTCCAACTCTTATTGGCTCCCTGAACTCTATTTAAGGGCCAAACTGTGTCATCAGAGCGAAAGCACTTGTTTTTTTTTATACACAAACTAGCTCATGGAGGGACCATCCTTTAGTGGTTCAGAGCCCTTTATTTCCATATAGTAGATTTAGAGTTCTATTTCTGTTGATTTCAGGTAAAGAGAGCTCTGCCTAAAGCCATGAAGAGCTACCACTCGGTGTTAAAAACACTCGCAGCCCAATCCCGTTTGCAGGGCTCCGCTGCTGGAACATGCATTTCACTGGTGGTAGCACCAGCGTCCCAGTGGAAGTGCCTAGATCCTGGTGTGTGTTGCAAGATGTTGCACTCACCAATGTCAAGCACACTGAGGGCAGCAGCTGGTGGCTGCATGTGCTTGCCACTGGTGGAGACGCCGTCCATCGGTGCCTAGTAAGGCGGAGATGGGAGAGACAGGCCTTTCTGGTTGGGGAGGGCCTGGGGGGTGAGGAAGAGATGGGGCAGGTGGATCCAGTGGTAGCAGCGCATGTGGGATCTTATCCCCCTCTTTTGAAAATTTCTCTGCCCAATAGCATAGCCAGAGGGGGGGCATGGTTAATACTGCAAGAGCCACAACGTGCCATGTAAGTGGCCCATCCAACTCGCTGTCAGAGCCATTCTGGACAGCAATGTGTTCACTTGCGTGGTGGTGTCACTGCCCAGAATGGCTCTGATGGTGAGTGGGCCACTTACATGGCAGGTTGCAATGTCTGCAGTACTTACCATTCTAAACCCCCCCCGGCTACACTACTGTCCCCACCCCTTTTCCCTCCTCAGATGTATGCCACTGAAGTAGGTGGCATATGAGGGGACCCACAGGCAACCCCAGGGCTTACACGGAAGTAAATAAAAAAATCTTTTTACTTGCCTTCATGTCACCCTCTTCTCCCCCCCTCCCCCGCCATGAGATACAGTGTGTGCCATTTTAGTGCGGCTGCATCAGTGCTGATGGTTGGGGACAAGTTTTTGGGCGCAGTTACTTGGACTTGTCAATATAAGGCACACAGCATTTTGTATTCTTATGGTTCCAGTGAGAATGTTCAAGGAAAATAGTTGAAAAACCTTCCCCCCCCCCCCATTCTGCTATCTAATCCAGATTCTTCTGCCCCTTCTGGGACTACTATTTAGTAAAGGAAGGACGGCCTGACTTCTTGGTGATGCACTTCCTGCAAACGTGTAGCTTTGCCCTCATTTAAGTGATGCTGCTGGGAGTCCAAGGTACCATTCCTGCACCCCATCAGGGAGATCCACTTGAGGAAACAGTCCATTAAAGTCTTGCTCCTGGAATCGTATACTGAATCTCTGCTGCCTTGCCTTGTGGCTTTCTCTTCTCTTCTGGGTATATTTGCCTTTGTCCCTAATTAGGCAGATAAGCTCAGCTTTATGAAGAGTTGTCATGATGGGAAAGGAGATTGCTGGAGTTTGCCCAAATGTGATTCTGATAACTGACTGCAGAAGAAACCAGGAAGCAATAATTGCATTGCACGTTGGGATACTGTATGTTGCACTCTCAATATAATGGGCTAATGGGGGTGGCAGAGAAAATAGCTTTTAACACAGAGTTCTTCTTCTGTTCTAATCATGCTACTCTGTCTCTAGGGCAGGACTGTATGTTCCTGAGCATGTGCAGGAAAGCCTCTACAACAGGGGTGCCCAAACCCTGGCTCTGGGGCCACTTGCGGCCCTTGAGGCCTCTCAATGCATCCCTCAGGGAGCCCCCAGTCTCCAGTGAGCCTCTGGCCCTCCGGAGATTTGTTGGAGCCCACACTGGCCCGATGCAACTGCTCTTAGCATGAGGGCAGCGTGTGTGACTTCTTGTGTGAGCTGTGGAATGAGGTCTTCCTCCACCACTTGCTGTTTCACATCTCCGATGCAGTAGCAGCAGCAAAGGAAAGGCCGGCCTTGCTTTGTGCAATGCCTTTTATAGGCCTTGAGCTATTTCAAGACCATTCATTCATATAAGTTCACCTTTAATATATTCATTTATGCAAACTTATGTAAATTTATTCAAATTTTGAATGTAAATTAATTCTTTTTTTTCCCCTGGCCCCCGACACAGTGTCAGAGAGACGATGTGGCCCTCCTGCCAAAAACTTTGGACACCCCTGCTCTACAACACAGAAACTCGGCTGTTGTTTAAAAAGAAAAAAGGTTTCTAGTCCTTAGGAGTCTAAGCTTTGAAGCGTGTTTCTGTAAAGGGCTGCACTAGCTCATATAATACTCTTCATCGCCCCCATTTTGCGGATGGGGGTGGCTGAGAAATGAGGCACAGTGATCAGCTCAAAGTTGCACTTTAGTTGTTGGAAGCAAGCCAGGCCCTGAGTCAACTGTTTTCTGGTAAGCTGCTGTCCTGAATCTTGTTATTCACAGTGCTTGAGGGTCCTGTCCCTGATGGGTTCGCTGAAATTCCAAAAGCAAAATGTTTATAAAACTTCAGTTGTTGCACCTTCCCCTCCCCGGTTCCAGCTGCTCTATTCCATGACTTCCTGGGGCAGTCAGTCATACTTCAGTTTTGCTATCTTTCCTCCAAATCCACCCTGGAATTCCTCCTTTTTTTTTTTTTTTGGTCTGCCCTGTTGCTCTGTGGTAGGTTGTTCATTAGATGAACATTAGTTATTCTTATATTCTGTCTGTCTGTAGGTTGTAGATCCTGTAGGAACTCCCCTTCCCCGCTTCTTGGGCCTTCCGCAACAAAGAGATCATTGGAAACCAAAGCACTCAGCTCTTTGTCAGATCCTTCTGCAGTTTTGTTGCTTTCTAAATCATGGGATGCTTGTCTGCACATAGTGCCTTTTCCCATTTACGGTGCCAATTTATGTTAGGGACTACCTGCAAGGGGTGCTGTGAGGCAGGTTTTTACAGTTGAGCCATTTTCATTTGATACATATGCAAATATGTATGGGGTGGATAAAAAGGCACTTCTCCCTCTTGCAGAGCACCAGAACCAAGGGACGTCCACTAAAACTCACAAGAAAGTCAGAACAGAAAGGAAATACAGCCCCCCGTATCTGCGGATCCTGTATCCATAGATTCACTTATCAATGGACTGAGTCTGTGCCCCCCCAGTGCATGCCCCGTCTGGAGGCAAGGGGTGTTCTGCTCCCTTCACCTCCAGAGGGTCCTCTGAGCCCAGCAGAGGCTGTGCATGTCCATCCGTGGCCTGTGCTGGGCTCAAACTGAACCTTAGAACAAAAAGGTCACTTCCGTTTTTTTTTTTGGGGGGGGGGGGAAGACCTTAGAAATGCATCTCCATTTTTTTTAAAAAAAGAAAACAGGAAGTTCATTTCTAAGGCCTACCACGAGCCTTCAGAAGCCTTCTGAGGCCCAAGGAGGTGGTATGCAGCCTCCCCAGGCTTCTGACCACCTCCCAGGAGCAGATTCCAGCCCTACCTGCAGATTTCAGTTATCCATGCTTTTCCTAATCCACAGGGGTTTAAGTAATGGAACCCCTGCGGATGCTGAGTTCAGACCATATTCTACTGCTTTCTGTCTCTGGAGGTTTCTTTAAGATGGTGAGTTTCAAAAATTGACACTGAAATTGATAAGGTACACTGCACTGCCCGTGGGGGACCCTGCTAATAAATGTCTCTCCCCCAAACTCCTGCAGACAGTGATTGAAAATTGCTGCTGTAGTAGTAGTAGTAACTTTATTGTCATTGTACTACAGCACAATGAAATTTATGCACCTTTTAGATACAAGCATAAATATATACTACAATTCCAACAATCACACACTCACCCACACATTCTATACAACATGCATCATAATATAAAAACAGTCATGTCGTGAGAATGGATGATGGCTGGATCCCAAAGGATCTCCTCTATGGAGAACTCGTGCAGGGAAAGTGCCCTATGGGTAGACCACAGCTGCAATACAAGGACATCTGCAAGAGGGATCTGAGGGCCTTAGGAGTGAACTTCAACAGGTGGGAAACCCTGGCCTCTGAGCGGCCCGCTTGGAGGCAGGCTGTGCAGCATGGCCTTTCCCAGTTTGAAGAGACACTTGGCCAACAGACTGAGGCAAAGAGGCAAAGAAGGAAGGCCCATAGCCAGGGAGTCAGACCAGGGACAGACTGCACTTGCTCCCAGTGTGGAAGGGATTGTCACTCCCGAATCGGCCTTTTCAGCCACACTAGATGCTGTTCCAGAACCACCATTCAGAGCGCGATACCATAGAATTTCGAGACTGAAGGTTGCCTACACTACATTATAACAGATCATAATGCCCAGGAGCATAGGAACAACTGTATCGCATTATTCAACGTAATTATGGCTGTGGGATAGAAACTGTTCAGGAGTCGTGTGGTGCTGCTCTGATATTTCTGTGTCATCTACCTGAAGGCAACAGTTCAAAGAACTTATGAGCCGGATGGAAGGGGTCTCTCAGAATACTATGTGACTTCTGCAGACAGCGAGATGTATAGATGTCCTCCAAAGCTGGTAGATGAAGGTTGATGATGTGCTGCGCGATCTTAATAGTTCTCTGCAGAGCTTTTTTGTCCCCTGCAGAGCATTTTCCTTACCACAGCAAGATATAGGTTAGGACACTCTCAATGGTGCAACGACAGTAAGACACAAGCAGCTGTTTACAATCAGCAGCTATTAGTCACAATTGCCTGAATTGGTCTAATCCCTCTTTAAAGCCAGCTCAGCAAATAAGAACTCTGAAAACCTGGACTGGTGTGTAGCAGCTCCTGGCATTTTGTGATGCCAGTAGCATGAGACGGAGCTGGCGCAGGGCATCCCCATAGTCCGTCCTCCTTATAGACTTTTGACCTCTTTGCTGTGCCAGCTGCTTAGGCCTTCCTCATGCCAAGATGCCAAGATGCCTCATGCCAGCCCCTTGAACCTGGAGGTTTCTCTGTGACTATGCTGCTATAATTCTAACTTTCATCGCCTCCTTCTTGGGCCAGCCATGCCAGTTGGCTCCGTTCAAGCCGTACCAGCCAGTTCCCACTTCATTGAGCCGTGCAAGTTGGAGAATGGGTGCCATTGATGACTAAGGGCCAGTGCACATAAAGAGGAGATTTCCAAAGAGGCTCCTTTCTGATAGCCGGTGGAGATTCTCTCCGACTCTGTGGGTGTACTTGGAAGGGTTTCAGGGCTGTCTCTGGAGTGCCGAGTGTAAATGAGATCCTTGCATGGAGCGGCTCTGCGGGAGCAAAGACGGATCAAATGTCTTCACAGATGGGGACTTGGTGAGGTCACCCCAGCTGCAGGTGCAGAGCTATCTTCTCTGAGCCCTTCTTTCTGGAGAAAAGCTAATTTCCTCCTTTACCTTTCATCATTGCATTGGTGTCTGAGCTGATCATCCTGGAGGAGGTGGTGGGTTGTGTATTTGAGGGAGGCTGAACTGTAGCTGGGTATATCACATGAGGCTTGCACAGCAGCCTGGTTCGGTTTGTGCTGGTGCAAGCTTGGTACTGAGGATGAGGCGGTTCTAGGGGGAACCCCAAACTGGGTCTGGAATACTGCAGAATATGATCTCCAAACCTCAGTCTGGAACTTCCATGAAATTCTAGCACTGGGATGTTTCAATGCAAATTATAAGTTCTTAGATGGTAACTAGCTTTGCCAAGGTAGGGCTGACATCGGAGGTTGGCATGGTCCCAAGAGATTCTAACCCACCATTCTCAAATTGTGCTCCTAGGAGCGCAACCATAAGTGGTTGCCATCTGCTTGGCCTACTCCAACGTGGGGCTCCCCAACAGCGGTGTAACTGGAAGATATTCTACCCCTGGGCAAAATGTCCAGGGCTGCCCTCTGACTTGGGTTACCCCCTCAGAATGCAATCAGACTCAAGCTTCCTAGGGCCTCAGAAGATCTTGTAATGCCTTCGAACGTCACTTCGTTCCGTCCATGTCTCCCCGAACCAGAAGTGACTTTCTTAAGGCCTTCCAAAGGCCTTAGAACACCCTCTGGATGTGACGGAATGCAAACACTGCTCTGGTCGCATTCGGAGGGGAAGTGGAGGCAAGTGAGGGGGCAGGATAAAAAAGTTTCAGTTTTAAAAAATTATTTAAAATAAAGAAGAATCCTCCTAAGCATCCCAAACACAGAATAGTCCCAGCTGTGTAGAAGAAGGTATGGGTGAAAATGTAGTCTTTTAACTGCAAAAGCTGAAATGATGGCACCACAGTGAGCAGACACCCCACCCATGGCTTACCTTCCTGCAGCCTCTGTTTCTCCCCTCCCCAAATAATGTTTCTCCAGTCACTTGTTGCCCTCCAAACTTCTCTTGCTTCATCCCATGATGACACACATTATCCCTTGTTTGACCCTAAACAATTGCTGTCCCTATTTTGGTGATTACACCCTTCAAGTATTTTCCAGTGCTGTGATCATACTTGCTCTTAGCTGATCCTTAGCCAAGCTATGGTTAACTCTTTGCTGAGCCTTTGGTTTCTGCTGCCTTTCCAGCCATTTCTTGCACAGTAATGCCCTCTTTGATGGTGCTTTTCTGGTGGTGGAATGCAGAAGACAGACGGACGCTTGCACCACCAGCAACTGGGGCCTGCAATTTATTTTTCTGGCTTAAGTGAGTGGGGAAATTAAAGCAGTGGGGCTTAGCATTCAAAATGAATGTGCATGCTAACTTTATGGACCACCCAGTTTCTATGGGCCAGAGCAAGTCCTACAATGGAGTTCTCGCCCCAGAGCTCCCAGCCACTGACTCATGCTCGAAGTGAAATGAGGCCATGAATTCTAATACTTGGATTCATTTAGACAGCCTGTTCGCTTTCCATTCTGTGCCAAAGGCTCAGGGTGGGTGACAGCTGAAGGCGACTGGGTGCTCCAGCACCAGCCTTCTGCCAACCTCCATTCTAGCAGCTCTGTTGTGAAAAGCAAACGTGTTAGAATTTGGATCAATAGCTAGTTGAGGTCCTGGGTATTCATTTAGTAAATGGCGGTAAAATTGGCCATTTGGTTCTGTGAACTCATTGAACTAGAACTCATTGGTGCAACAGAATTCATTGGTGCTGTGAACTCAGCTAGTCTCTTGCTGCCCTAGGCAGTGGGTGAGCCCTAAATAGCAATGTCTGCAGTGATCAGACTGGGAGATCATGTCTCTTTTTCTGCCCCCGCTCACCTTCTTGCACCAGTGTAAATTAAGATCTTTAGAATCCTGTTCCAATTTGTAATTTTAGGTTTCAGTTCCTCCTGGTTAGTGTTGGCAGAGATCTGGGTCCTGAGAGGGAGTGTGTATTTTTTGTGTGTGTGTGTGGATTGCTGCTGTACCTTGCTCTTCTTAATAACAGTACTAAACATTTGAATAGCCCCTCTTCTGAATGGGCGAAGTGTTTCTGATATATGATGTCAAGGCAACCTATGTGAGTTTCCCAGGTTGTTGCTCATCCAAGCCCTGATCTTTGGATCAAGCTCTGTGTCTATGGCAAAAAGGAAGGGCTTTTTCAATAGACCTGTTTCCCCCATTCATGGAGGCAGAGTCAGTTAAGCTGAAGAGGCTAGCCAACTCCTGTTGTCCAAATACAGGGCTCAGTCCTTTGTCCATTGCATTTTGCTGCTCAAGTCCCGGCTGCTGTGTTGTCTTTCCTGGTTTCTTTCTGAACACCTGGTGTTCTTAGCATTCATGCCAAATCCTGCCCCCCCTGGCTTTCCTCCTTTCTGGTTGGAGAAGAACAGGGTGGGGCTAAATTTGCACAAATTGAAACCTCTTCACCTCTTATGAGTGGTGTCCCTTTCTGGCTGTTGCTCTGTTCAGCGGAATACAGCTATACTGTATTCCAGTGGTTCTCAAACTTTTGGCACCGGGACCCACTTTTTAGAATAGCAGTCGGTCAGGACCCCCTGGAAGTGATGTCATTAAACCATTTCTGCCCAACATGTGCAACAGGGATCAAATGTGTACTGGGCAGAAATGAGTTAACCTGGAAGTGATGTCATGGCTGGAAGTGACATCATCAATTTAGGCTTCAAACCTACCTGTGATAAGCCAAAGGTCCCACTACACAGTGCACTCGTGCTGTTGTTTTGCATAGCTCAGAATTAAAATATTCCAGCTTGGAAGTCAAAGCAGAAGGCAGACTTGGATCCTTCTCCAACCACACAGCCCTCTCCCTTTCCAGCATCCCATCTTCCCACCTATTCAGGACAAAGCACCAGGCCTCTCTCAAACTGTGCCCAGCAGCTTTGTAGTCTGTATTTTCAGCTCTGTATTGTCACTGGCGACTGAGCTAGGTGCTATGTGACCCACCTGAAATTGGCTCGCAACCCACCTAGTGGGTCCCAACACATAGTTTCAGAAGCACTACTGTATTCATTTCAGGATTTAGTCCAAGGATGTGAAGTGCAGCAACTACAGTGCTTGAAGCTAAGTTTCCCTGATTCTTATGACGCTTGTCCCACTCTGCGGCTGTCAACTTCCCTCTGGTTCCTCCTGCCTGCGCACAGGAAGTTCTATCACAAACACTTGGACATTTATTTCTTGCAATAGGAGGCACATTTCTTTTTGTCTCTGACTACAAGTCCTAAGCAGGGACGGCTCATCCATAAGGCCAACTGAGGCAGTTGCCTAAGGTGAAAGATTGTCAAGGGGTGCCTGACTCTGCCAACACACTCACCTCCACTTCCACTGCTCCTCCTTGCACTCATTGGTTTGGAAAAAAAGAATGGGGGGATGGAACACAAAAGGAAGTGCAGAGGAGAAGGGAATTGTAGGCTGGAGCATTTCCTGTACGCTTGCCCTCTTTCTCACTAGCCCCAGTTTCCCCTATTTTGGCTGGAGCACATCTTAAAGGCACAGGGGAAAGAAGTCTGCATAAACATCTTCAAGCGTGATCTGCAACATAGCCTTATATTTGTATTTGTGACAATGGGCTTGCAGCCTAGGCTTCCCTGGGCCTGGGTATAGTTTCCCCTTTCTAGCCACATCCCTCTGTCTGAGCCAAGTGGTCCATCTCACCCAGATTTGTCTTCTGTGACTGGCAGTGGTGCTCTCTCCGGCAGGGGGTTTTCCAAGTGCTTGTTTTTAATGCCAGCGATTGAACTTTGAGGGCCTTTGCGCAGAAAAGCACATGCTCTCCCACTAAGACATGGCCTCTCTGCCTAAAGTGTGGATGTGGCCTGAGGCTACGCCTTGTTTTCTGCCCTTTGCCTTCAAAGCACTTTCTCTCCCAAGGCTCTCTAGACTTGGGTAGTCCGCAGCTGCCTTGCTCCTCTGCCAAGGGCGGGGAACTTCAAAAGGACTTCGTGTGGCCTGGCAGGCAGGCACTCTTCTCTCCCCCCCCCCCGCTTGGCACTACCCAGAGACTCTGACAATCCTTTTGTCTGTTTGCCTTGCAGAGCCTGGATGGAGACCAAGCCATTCTCCAGCGGATCAGAAAATATGTGAAAGCCATTCATGCCTCTGGCCTCAGTAAGTCAATGCTCCATGCATGCTGGCACAGGGCAGGAGAGAGCAGG
Organism: Tiliqua scincoides; assembly: GCF_035046505.1. Lineage (NCBI taxonomy): Eukaryota > Metazoa > Chordata > Lepidosauria > Squamata > Scincidae > Tiliqua > Tiliqua scincoides. The sequence goes on along the minus strand of NC_089830.1, from coordinate 16,241,568 downwards.
GAGATCTGTGGGGTATGGACAGGTGGCTGGCAGGTGTCTGGATAAGCAAAGTGTAAACTGACCCACTACGCAAGGCTTTGAAGAATTTCTCCACCTCCCCACCCTGTCCTTTACAATGTGCGGGCTCAGGCTGGATATGAGACCTCTGGCCCAGGTGTACTACCTGTTTTTTTCAATTACATATTAACTTCTAGCAATCTGCATCTTGAGGAACAGATATTGCCCTTGGCCACTGGTGGTCCTGGCTGTCCTGCTGCCCCGGGTCTGTAGGATAAAGTGCTCCCCCGGACCAGAAGTAATTGCGGCGACATCATCATGTTACCGTAATTACGTCCGATATTATTGTGCTGATCTGAGGACTGCCCACTTCTCACGAAGTGGATGACCCTCAAATCAGTGTGGTCCAGAAGCACACCATAGTAGCTGTGAGATCTCATCCTCTATCAGCGCAATTCTGCACTGATCTGAGGACCACCCCATTTCCCCGACCATGCTGCCAAATTGCTTATGCTTTGAAAAAATTGGGCAGCGGTGGGGGCAATGGATAGTGCCGTCACCTCCACAGGTGTGCCACCCAGGGGCACTTGTCTCTCTTGACTCCCCCTAGGTACACCATTGCCCTTGGCTGTCCATCGTGCAGTCTCTCAACTAATAATAATAATACAGGTATTTCTATACCGCCTTTCTTGGTCCTCAGATTTCTCCTTAGACTTTATTCAAGGCGGTTTACATAGGCAGGCAAATTTAAATCCCCGTAGGGAACTTTATGCTTGGACTTTATGTTTGGAACTTTATGTTTGGAAGTTGTTTGGAACTTAATGATAATAATAATAGTGCAGGTATTTCTATACCGCCTTTCTTGGTCCTCAGATTTCTCCTCGGACTTTATTCAAGTCCTTAATTAAATCCCTGTAGGGATTTTTACAATTTGAAAGAAGGTTCTATCTTTCAAGAAACCACAACATTCAGATGTTTCTTTCTTGATCTGGTCGCACATTCTGGCCTCCATCCTCCCACGCTCAGAGCAGATGGAATAGCTCGGCTCAGCTTGTCAGCTGCTTCAAGGTCGCACGGTGCCGGTGGCCTCGAACTGGCGACCTTCGGATGTTATCTTCAGGCAAATGGAGGCTCAGCCCTCTAGACCAGACCTCCTGCCCTGTTATCCATCTGCCCTCTATTCTATTCTGCCCTCTTATCCATCTACAGCGCTCACACCCTTGTTCTCTCTTGACCTCAGTTTAAGCCTTTGCTTTCTGTTGTGAGCATTCTACGACCAGTCCTTCCTTCTCAACAGCTAAAAATGGTTGTGGCTATTTCATGATGTTGCACTGGCCAGCAGGGTAATGCCCTTTGGCACAGTCCTATGCATGTCTGTAAGTAAGCGCCGTCATACTCCGAGGAAAGTGTGTACAGTATAGGAGTGCAGCCCTAAATAAAGTTGTTGGCTGACTTCATTTTTGCATGATCTGTTTAAAAGAAAATGACAACACCAAAAGTGCACACTCGGGATCTCACAAGTTAAGACAGAACTAATCTGTATTTGATAATCCTGAACATGAGCTCAGAATCAGGGCACATCCGTGGTACTTGTGGATGCAGTGGCATCATTCAGGGGATGCAGGCCACACCAGGTAAGGCACACGGGGGAGGGGGTGACAGAACTACTGGCCAAAATTTTTTTTAAATCTTGGTATTTTTGAATAATACCATCATGTTATATATCAATTGATGGGTAATTTCATGTGGGATGCAGTGAAACAAACCACATTGAAATATCTCTGTTCTGTCAAAAATTCTAGCCAAAAATACAGCAGGGGTGGAGCAACGGTGCATAACCACACCCACTTCCCAGGGCATTACCCCACCCACTGACTACTGGAGGATGCCCGTCATGGGTGTCATGTTGGCCTCCTTTACTGTGTGATGCAAACCCTAGTGATGCCACTGTGTGGATGTCTGTGAAGGAAACCTACTGGGAAGGCGCACCTCCCCACCTTGACAGTGGGCTCACCAGTATCCAGGGTCAGGTTTGTTCCCAGTTATAGCCCCTTAACCTAGCTAGAGATGCCACAAATTGGCACCTTTTGCATGCTGAACAGTCTGAGCTTGTCCTTACCCCTCTAAAAGTTTCTCATGGAAGCCACTGCTATTATGGAAGACGGCAAACCCAGGCCAGCTTACCAAGGCACCGTCAAGTGAGTCCATAACTATGATGAACTTTGAACTTGGGTCCAAATTCAGCATGCTTTCTCATGGATCAGAGTTATGGCATTTCCGTGCTTCCTTTTAGAGTAATCTAAACTGGAAGAAGGTTCTTCCTTACCGGGATTGCTTCTGGTGGCCTTTTCATACCGATGTCTCCTTCCTTAGCACATGTGGAGAATGAGGAGCAATACAGTGAAACTCTGGAGAACTTCGGCAACAATCACTTGTCCCAGAACAATCATGAGCTTTCCACAGGCTTCCTGAACCTCGCCGTCTTCACCCGGGAAGTGACGGCACTCTTCAAGAACTTGGTAAGAGGCGTGGTGGGGCTGGAAGTGAAGGTTGTCATGGGCTTCGACTCCATTGCTCTAGTGCTTTTCGAAAGGAATCCAGGAATCAGGAAGAGGGTGATGGGGCGAAAGAGGAAATGTGGAGGAGTGTGATGGGCCACAGCAGTGGTTCTCAAAAGTTTTGTTCCCTAGAGCCCTTTATGCTCCAAAACAGAGTCCTTGGGAGCTCTGCTGGCACAGGGTCAGAGTCTCAGGGAAGCCCCAGAGCACCAGTGTGTGTGCAGAGTGGTCCAGTGCCAAGCAGATGGTGTGCATGGAGCCTTGAAGAGCATCAAGAAACTCTAGAACACCAGTCTTCTTTCCTCTCCTCCCTTCTGTGCTTCTCCTCTTGCTTCATTCCCTTCTTCTTTCCAAATCGAAGGAGCAGGAATCGTGGAGGCACTGAACAGTGTGCCATTGGGTAAGAGGAGGGTGGCATTGGCATGATGCCTCTGGTACCAGGAGGTCTTGGGCCAGCTCTGACACACTAAAGGGCCTCCTGTCCACATTAATGATTGCACAAGTGGAGAATGCACACACTTTGAGAATGATCTCCTTTTCCCTCCAGGTATCAAATATTGTGCTTGGCAAATGCGAAGCCCTTGCAGTAAAAGCACCACCATGTGCAAAAGTGCAAGGATTCAACCTAACAAATGTGCATTTATTTCATAAAAATAGAGAGAATGTGGATTGGGGGCAAACTGTCCCCCTGCCCTTGAGGAGGTCTGGCTTTCTTTCTCCGTGGGGTGCAAAAGACTGTATCCTACCAAGGCGGTGTGTGGTTAGCAATGCCCAAGTGGTGGAGAATATGCCAGCCTTATCTGGGACAACAGCTTCCTATTTCACCCACTGCTTGTCCGGAAAGCAAGTTTCCTTTCTGGCACACATCCAGTTCAGTGCTGTGAGTCAATGCAAAAGCCCACTTACTGTGCAGGCTGTTTCAAGGCGCTTTGCTTGGTGAAGGGGAAGGATGTTGGGTAAGAGAGCAGGAGTGTACAGTTAATATTGACCTTGCCCTATTTGGCAAAGATCCCCAGTTTGAAGGGGGAAAGCCATGGGCTGCATCTCTGCCCCCCACTGCCGTTAATGATTGTCAGTTACTGTTCCGGTCCTCTCCCACTCCCGTCCAGTCTACCCTTGTTGATCTAAAGTGGATTAGAAGCCTCCAGACACGAACTGTGTGTCTCATGGATAGAATTTGAGAGGACCAGGCAACAAGTTGTGTGTTGTCAAACAGCAGTCTGTGTGGAAACCCACTCACAAATCTGCAGGATTTTCAAAAACTAGTGATTTGATGGGGGGAGGGGCAGATCTGACTTTTAAAGTTTGGAGGGGGAGCAAAGTCAAAAGAGTCTGAGGCAACCAATTAACTGTCATCTTTTCCACTGTAGTGGAGAGAGGAAAGATTGGCACAAGGCCCATCCTTTTATTTAACTCTATTTTATTTTTATGTACAGTTTTTTTTTTTCAGGAACAGCCAGTTGTGTCTGAGCTCTTAAGTGCAAAGTCCCGTTTTCCATCTCCGAAACACTCTGAAACACACTCCAAAACTCAGAATTGGCCCATGGATCAGGCAAATAAGGCTGGCAAATAGAACCAGGGCCAGCTCAAGATCAGCATGCCAAATACTGTCCCCTTACCTGGTGATATGCCAGCCTTTGCTCCTCTTACATTCAAGCCCACTGTTCTCCTCTATTTCACGCTTCTGCTTTGTCTCCCTGCTTTGTTCTTCTTTTCCAAACTGGAGTATGGGAGGAGGAAGATCAGTGGGAGGCAAGGAAGTGGATCGAAGGGGTGCCAGTCTGCTGCCTGAGGGCCAAATCCTGCCAAACTTTCCAAAGTACCAAAGGGGCATGTGCTGCATCCTGAGGTAGGGAGACTGTCACAGAGGCCTTCTCCAGGAAGGAAATATTTGTTCCCTTTCCTCAGGGCTGCACTGCCGCTGCACCAGCACTGGAGAGTTGGATAGGATTGGGCCTGGCGCCAGTTCAGTTGGCCACATGGGTGAGCCAGCCCTGCATATAGAAGTCTTTAAACTGTTATTACTGTTAAGCGGTTGGGTCAGAAACCACAGCTATTCTACGGCAAAAAGATTAGACCGTTCGTTCTGAATGTACAGTGCTGTTTGCCTGCCTCTCCACCCCTGAATTTGATTGCTGCTAAAACCCTTCATCTGTTTGATGGAGAACCTTGGGAGCCCTGTTAATGGAGACGTTGATCTTGGGTTTAGGCAAACCACACGCCCTGTGTTTGCTTCACTTGCCCCAGCTGTGGCTAAGGTACATCTGTGCTTGATCAGAATACAGAGCTTTGGCTCTGCTTTTAGTTCCCCAGTCAGCATGTCGGTGGGTGGTATGGGTTTATTTATTTTGGTTCTTGAGAGAGACCTCCAGCTCTGGTGGTGGGTTTCTTAATTTTTCTCTTTGTACAGCTCCTCTCCCCATGGAGGTTTCCCTGAGATGGTGTCTGATGCTGAGATGGTGCTGCAGGCTTCCAGGTTGCCATTGGAGCAAAATGTGGTCCTTGCTTTTCTTGACATGTTGCAGTTTTGGCTGTATGATCTTCTAGCTCTCCCTTCCCCCGTCCAGCTTTGGATTGTGGCTTTTGGGTAGTGGGAAGAGAATGCCAATGGCCTGCATTTGTGGTCCTGAAGGAGCAGCCCTCACACAGCTCTGGCTTGTGGCAAGTTCCACACTCAACATCTTACGCTGTCCAGGAGACATCTATTGCAGGGAAAAGGTCTGGCTGGTCATGCAAGAAATGGAAGGTTTAGTTTTCAAGCCTTTCACCCCGTTCCCATTTTTGTTTTGCTCTGAAATCTCTCTGAAATTGGTTGGAGAATGATTGAAGAGTCTTATTTGTAGTTGAAATAAAGCATTTGTAGTTGGGACAAACAGGAAGAAAGCTTAAGGACTTGTAGGGTTTGTGAGGAGTGCAGGCCTACCCTCATATCCTTGGATCCAGAATCCCTGGATTCACTTATCTATGGTTCTCTTGTCTGTCCTACCATACCCTTAACTTTAGTTGTTTTTTTAATTAGCAGTGGAAAAACACATTTTCTTAACACAAGGAGAATTTCTCGCTTAACTTAGGAACGCAACATACATGCCGGCAGCCTGCATGCTGGAAGAAGGAAATTAACCAAACTAACCAGGAAGCTTCCTGCTTCCTGTTAACACTCTGGCTGTGTTCCTTTAGCATGCAGGCTGCCTCGGTTAAGTGAGAAACTGTTCCTCTATTAAGCAAGAAAATGTGTGCTTCCTTTGCTAATAAAGAAAAATGAAGGTAATGGGTATGGGGGCCACTGGGGGGCACGGAATATTGTATACAGGGTTCCCCCCATATCCGTGGTTTCTGTACTGTATACCAGGGCTTTTCAAACTGGGGCATTGCGACACCCCAGCCTGTTTCCCCTTAAGGGGCAGGGGCAGCCTGGAGGCAGGGAGGAGGCAGCAATGCTATCCCCAGGATCGCGCCGCTCAGGGGGGCTGCAGGGGTTTGGGTCCACTTACCCAAGCCTCCTGCAGCCTCCCGGGGATGCGGGGAGCCCTGCGCGACCTTCTGCAGGGCTCCCCGCAGCTTTGAAAGCGAAAGCGGAGCGATCACGCCCCGCCTCCGCTAAAGCAAAAGTAGAGTGCGATCACTCCACTTTTCACTTCTGAAGCTGCGGGGAGCCCTGCAGAAGGTTGCGCAGGGCTCCCCGCACCCCCGGGAGGCTGCAGGAGGCTCAGGTAAGTGGACTCAAGCTCCTGCAGCCCCTCTGAGCGGCACGATCCTGGGGATTGCGCCGCTGCCTTCCCCCTGCCCCCGCAAGAACTTGGAGCAGCTCAAGCTCTCCCTGAGAGTTTGAAAACTGCTGCTATATACCTATACTTCCTTAGCAGCAGCCCTCACAAAAACTACAAGTTCCATGAACACCTTCACCTTCCTTATTGTTTAGAGAATAGCTCCACTTCTGAGCTGCTTCAGAACAAGGTAAAATAGCTCTTTTTTTTTTTCCTTTCCCCCTTGCACATCCGACTTCTCAGCCTGGTCTCCCCCCTCCTCCCCAGCTCACAAGCAGCTGTTCTTAGGAGCCGAGGAGGGTGTACTGCATTGACCCATGTATAAGCTGACCCAGGTTTTCGGGGTCAATTTCAAGGCATATTTTTTGACTTGCACAAGTATATATGGTAAATTTTTCTCAGCACTACCTGGCACTACCAGGGTTTGAACTTGGTACTTTCTTCATTCAGATCAGATGAGCTAAACCCTTTTACGTCGTTAAAGGTTTTACATAGTTAACATCCAGCAGGGGATGGAAAAAAGTTTGGTAGTTGCCTGTTTATCAGTATTTTTTGGTACATTGTTGATTAATGTGTGCTTAGTTTTTGTAATCATGCATATTACATACGTATAATTCTCCTTTTGTTTTGTCTTTGGTTTGGTTCTGTTTTTCGATTCATGAATAAAGATGGAAAATAAAAACAACTCTGTTCAACTGGCTTCTTCCAGGTGCAGAATCTGAACAATATTGTCTCCTTTCCTCTGGACAGTCTGCTGAAAGGGCAGCTTAAAGACAGCCGGCTGGTGAGTGTCCTCCAAACACTTGGGTGTCCTTCTTTAAGTTGCAGGGAGAGAAGAAACCAGCTTAGATGGCTTAATGTGCCACTTGGATGCTGTTTGGTCTTCAGCCACACGTGTTTCTGAGCTTGGGGTGAGGCTCTTTGGAGAAGAGGTAGAATGGCTCTCTGGGATTTTGGATGGGATCCTGCTTTGGAGATCAGAAATTGAATCTGGGAACTTCCTGCATGCAAAATGGATGTTCTGTCCTTGACAGAAAGGGCAAAGACAGGGTATGAGTTTCTTGCATAAAATTCTGTGCCTGCTGGCAAATCATTCTTGGCTCTGCCTGTCTCCTCCTTGCTTCTGAGATTTCACCTGCTGTAGGGATTGGAAATGTAAACATTTTTTTAAATCCCACTTCCCAGTAAACTGCATATTGTACCCAATGCTTATTTATAGCCTTACAGGTGGCCAGTATAGACCCAGTTGCCAAATCCACTGAACTGAGGGTTCTGTTGAGCTTGGAATGCACAAACTATAGGAAATGGAGAATTGTTGCACTCCCATCTCCTCCTGTTTCCCTGTGGTTTTTCTTCTCCTAGGCCTGCCTCAGAGGCAACTGACTGAACTGGGAAGTCTGCTTTATACTGTTTAACAGGATCGGTCAGTTTCCTCTTCTCTTGGGGGACTTGGACAGCATCCACTTTTGGACAGGAAAAAGTTTTCCCACTACCATCAATGCCGTTTAATCAATCACTGTTTGTGTTTACGCTATACATTGTTGACAAATATGTGGTGATTGTGCTCTTTCTTCTGTGTCCCTCCCCTTCTAGAAATTGGTAACTTTGCAGCAGTGGCATTCCTGGGGGTCCCTGCGCCCGGGGCAACCCCCAGTTTTCTGCCCCCCACCCCGTTTCGCCCCCCCTTCTCTGCCCCCCCACACCTGACCCAGAAGTAATTGCGGTGATGTCATTGTCACCGCAATTACTTCCGCGCAGCTCCCCCTTTGAAAACAAGGGGGAACAGAGGAGGCAGCCGAGGCCCCCACGGAGCCTTCCACGCCACTTGCAAGCAGTGTGGAAGGCTCTGTGGGCACCTGGGAAGCGGCACACGTCTCCTCCGAATGGAGGAGGCGCTTGCAGCTTCCCCTCTGCCTCTGAGGGATGCCCTCAGAGGCGGAGCAGGAGTGCCCAGGAGCGCTCCCGGCAGGCAGCGGGAAGCTGCCTCTCAGGCAGCGTCTTAGCACCGACTGGGCCGCCCCCCTCCTTTATAGGAGGTAACGAGATGGGTGCCCTAGAGCGTCAGTGCCTCTCTAGGGCACCTGTCTCCTATCCTCCTATAAAGGAGGAGGGGAGGGGGGCAGCTCAGTCGACACCGAGGTGCTGACGGAGAGGCAGCAAGCTGCCTCTCCGCAGTGCTCCTGGGTGCTTCTCGGGGGCAGGGGTGGGGGTCCGAGAGGTGCCCCTGGAGGGTCGGCGCTCGGGGCATTTGCCCTGTTTACCCCCCCCAGGACCGCCAGTGCTTTGCAGAAAGGCTGCATGGTCAGACGGATGGGTCGTTTTGTAGATTTGCCATTTTCTTCTGGGTGCAATGGAACAATAGCTAACCTGCCTGCCTGGAGTGGCATGCACCAGCTGAGCTAGTCTAGTCTTATCTGTTGAGCTTGGATATTCAGGTGATCATAAACTATCCAATCAGATGGAGGAGTGACATCACTTCTTAGGTTACTTAAGGTGAAGCCCGAGGATGCTCTTGTGTGTTCCAGCTTGGCTCCCACAAAGATCACATCTGTGTGTAGACAAGCTTTCCCCTCCTGGGGATCAGAAGCATGTAATGGACTTTTCAGGCTGAACTTGGAGTAAGTACAATGTAGTGAAGCAGTGAAATGTAAGGTTAGGAGACTATCAGCAAAATCTTATCGTGTGTTGGAACAGGCAGGCCAGGAGGCCTGCGCTGTATCCAGCGCAAGATAGGGGCTCAAAGTGGCTTAGCTGGAGGTAAGGGGAAACTCTTCCCCTTACCCCAGGTAAGCCACTACAGCCCCAATGGGTCTTCTCAGACTTGCACCACCTCCGGTGGTGACATAAGTCCAAGGAGAGTGGAGTGGCTTGCGGCCGCTCTGCGCTGCTCAGGAACAGGGGCTAGGATCTGGCACATCTGCTGGGTCCCATCCCTGCCTGTCATCCCCCAGGACTGCCCTCCCCCAGCTCTCCCCCCCCTTGGAACACCTCTGTCCAGCTTCCTCCATCCCCCCCCCCCCAGACCCCTGCATCAATTGAGCTGGACAAATGCAACCTACCTGGGGCAAGCTGCCATGGAGGCTGGATGCAGTCTCCGTGCTCCAGCGCATCTCCATGCGCTGTCATGGCTTGCTCCTGAGGAGCCACAAACATGCTTTATGGCATGTTTGTGACCCTCCTGGGCCAGCGCAAGGGACTTGCGTCAGCCCAAGGGCACTTTAGGATTGAGCCTTATTTTGCTTTTAAGTTTGCCTTTAACTGCCTGCTTATATTTCTGCTCCACATGTGTGCGCTGCCAACGCCTAGTTATTTTCCAAGTCTCTTATATTCTTGTTGCATTATCCATCCACCCATTTTAAATAAACCTCCTTTTTACTTTCTTAACTCTGTACCTGCTTGTTCTTGGTTGAACTGGAAACCTTACCTAATCTGCTTGAGCCCCTGGACTCCATGCTACAGCATAGATCTGTGAGGAATTAGCCCCCATAAGGGAGACTTTCAAGGCAAGTCTGTTTGTTCTTGTCACATCAGCAGCATACAGCAGCATGACTTTGGCATAGATCAGGAAGAAGAGGCTTCCCTTTTCAATCCCCACATGTGCCCTGGAGGTGTTGCGCTCTCTGCGCGTGACGAGGTTGGAAAGCTGTTCAGACAGAAAGATTGCATGTTTATCTCCTCACTGCAGAGCACGCCAGCATGATTTTGTACTGTCTAAGCATTTTCTCAGTATGTTGAACATTGGCAACTGTGCCTTGCAAAAGGTAAAAATCAGGATAAGATGCAAACTCTTAGAACTATATATGAAGTTTGAGATTCTGGAAAACCCCCTTGAAGTCAAGAGATGGGATTATATGTAAATTTTGCTTTTGTTTTGCATAACTCCTTCTGCTTCTAATGGAAAGAGTGAGAGTCATTATATTTTATTACAGTATATTTTGATCCTGCTTTTTAACCTGGCCAGGCTTCAAAAGCAAGTTAGGGAGCGATGCTAACTAACTTTCCTGCACCAAGGTAAGGGCAATGCAGCTTCGAGGTATGGGAACAAACAATTCCTTTACCTTGAAGAGGCCTCCGTGAGATGAAAAGAGGATGCAGCGCACGTCCCATTGGAACCGCTATGCCAGTGCTGGAAAGTTAGTTAGGATTTGCGCCTTAGTCTGGAATCTTATGCAGACTTACCTGGGAGCAAGCCTCACTGGATTGCTCCACAGGCTTGTTCCATGAACCATGGCATTTCCTTCTGCTTAGACATGCCTAGGATTGTGTTGTCGCAATTTTAAAATAGTAATTAAAAGGGGCGCTGTATTGGGTGGAAGCATTTACAGGAGCCTGGCTACTGGTGGATTCATGGGGTGGAGTAGGGGGCTGGTTGATTGCCAAAATGCTAACCCAGAGCCTACAAAAGCAGCCGCTCCATCATTCTGCAGGGACTTCTCTGATCCCTGGTGTTGATGATGCAGTTCAGGGTTCCAAGGTCTTCATTCCACAAGGGGGGGGGGGAATAATGTGGGGAAAAAGAGCAGCTTATGGATTCAAGGGAGTATGGGAAGTAATGGAACTCATCCTTGATGCCCTGTTGTCCCACCGACAGTCAGGTGTCTGTGACTTTTGCCAGTCATCGCTCTGCAAAGTTTCATGCCTCCCGGATGTTGAACCAGGGGACACCCACTAAAATTGAGTGTTGGGAGAGTTAGAACAGACAAGAGAAAATATTTCTTTACACAGCATGTGGTTGGTCCATGGAACTCCTTGCCACAGGATGTGGTGACGGCATCTGGCCTGGACACCTTTAAAAAGGGATTGGACAAGTTTCTGGAGGAAAAATCCATTACGGGGTACAAGCCATGATGTGTATGCGCAACCTCCTGATTTTAGAAATGGGCTATGTCAGAATGCCAGATGCAAGGGAGGGCACCAGGATGAGGTCTCTTGTTATCTGGAGTGCTCCCTGGGGCATTTGGTGGGCCGCTGTGAGATACAGGAAGCTGGGCTAGATGGGCCTATGGCCTGATCCAGTGGGGCTGTTCTTATGTTCTTAACTACAATTCCCAGGAAGCCTTGCAGGTCTCTTGTTATCTGGTGCGCTCCCTGGGGCATTTGGTGGGCCGCTGTGAGATACAGGAAGCTGGACTAGATGGGCCTATGGCCTGATCCAGTGGGGCTGTTCTTATGTTCTTATGTTTTAAACACCCAAAAAAGTGATAATCCTCAGGTTGCTGAATGCTGTACCTAATGCCAAATTCCTTGCAGAAGAGGCATTGCAAAATACCCACCCCTACTTTCTTCTTTCTCCCTGCCTTGCTAATTACTTTACTTTGTTCTAAAGCTCAGTGAGGGGGTGGAACCTGCAAATGGGTGGCAGCCTGGTTAAAGTTGGCTCGCACCAGAGGTGCCACATCATTTGCTTAAAACATTTTTAAAAAAATACAATTCAAAAGAGAGAGGAAGAAGAGAGAGTGAAGGGCGCATCTGTGTGCTTCATATTTTCTACTAGTGCTGTTTGAATTGAACCAGAATGGCTTCTTTTCCTCTCTTCAACCATAAAAAGAAATCTTGGTAATGTATAATTTGACCACCCTCTATTGGACACACGTACAGGACATCCTGGTGCCAGACTTGGAATAACCCTCTGCTTACCTGTCAGTAGCAACTTTTGTCCCTCCACGCTTCATTTCCTAGATGCAGTGAGGAATTGGGGAATAGGATAGAAGAAGCCTTGTCTTTTTTTTCTTCCATTTCATTCTCCAATTCCATCTCTGATGCTCTAGCCCAGGGGTGTCCAAAGTTTTTGGCAGGAGGGCCACATCATCTCTCTGACACTGTGTTGGGGGCCAGGGAAAAAAAAGAATTAATTTACATTTAAAATTTGAATAAATTTACATAAATGAATATATTAAAGATGAACTTATATGAATGAATGAAGGTCTTGCAATAGATCAAGGCCCATAAAAGGCCTTGTAGAAAGCAAAGCTGGCCTTTCCTTCTCTGCCACTGCTGCATCACAGATGTGAAACAGCAAGCAGTGGAGGGAGCCCTCATCCTACAGCTAATGCAAGACGTCAAACAGTTGCTCTCACGCTGAGAGCAGTTGCGTCCGGCCAGTGTGGGCTCCAACAAATCTGCGGAGGGCCAGAGGCTCGTTGGAGACTGGGGGCTCCCTGAGGGCCGCATTGAGAGGCCTCAAGGGCCGCAAGTGGCCCCAGGGCCGGGGTTTGGGCACCCCTGCTCTAGCCCAACAATTTTCAACCACTATGCCACGGCACACTGGTGTGTCGCAGATGGTGCGCAGGTGTGCCATGGGAGTTCAGAGGGGTCATTTATTAGTAGGGCAATTGGGGAATTTGAGCCCCCTACCAACAGCATGGTGCGCCTTGTTAATGGCCAAAAAACTGATGGTGTGCCTTGGCAATGTTAGTACTTTGTCAGTGTGCCGTGAGATGAAAAAGATTGAAAATCGCTGCTCTAGCCCATGAGTCTCCAAAGTATGGTCTGCGGGCTACATCTGGCCTGTGAAGACCGTCCAGCAGGCCCACAGAGACTCATCAGCTTGAGGGGATCCTCCAGCCCGCAAAGTCCAACCTTGCAGAGCTCTTGCAGGAGCTTCAGAGTGGTTACACAACCTGTGGGGCTCTTCAGCGTTCTCACGCGACCACAAGAATTTAAACGCAACGTGTGGGTTCCACTTGGAGAGGCTGCAGGAATGGGTTTTTGGACTGCTTTGTAAGGAAATTCCCCCTCCTTTGCTCTGAAAGTGTTTAGGACTGGTTTGCGAGGAGATCTTTCCTCCCCCCTCTTCCTTTTGTTGCTTTCAGTGTGCTTTGAACTGGTTGAACTGGAGATCTTTTCCTCCCCCTCTTTCCCTCTCTAAGATATTTATTATTTATTTAAATTTTAAATATAAATGTATTTTTTCTGGCCGTCAACACCTTGTCAGGTTTATGATGTGGCCTTCCTGCTGAAATGTTTGGAGACCCCTACTCTGGCCAGCCCGCCTCTCTGCTCCCCCCATTCTTCCTCTTTTTGCTTTGTTCCCCTCAACTTCAAGAAGGGGCAGGTGGACTTAAAACAGGTGGTGGCCACCCCCCACCAATCCCTTCACCTGAGGCAACTATCTCCGTTGGCCCCATGGAAGGAACCAACCCTGTTTAGAAATCTTCCCACTACAGGACTGAGATTCCCAGGGTTACCTAAGAAGGAGAAATGACGGTTAAGTCAGTATGTCTGCCACATGGATATACTCTGGGGAAGAGAGACAAATGTTTTAAAAAACAATTGGGATTGGGACAATAGGTTTGGATTAAGGTGGGGCTGAAATGGTTGGTGGCTATGCTGCTAATTCTGTACCGTACTAGTGGAACAAATCCTGTTGTTGCTTAAATGGAGAATGGACTAGTGCCTACATTGATGACTTCTTGATACAGAGAGTCTTCTTCATTTTTTGCAAGGTGAAACATGCAGCATTTAGTCTGTACAGTTTTCCACTGTAGATGGAAAATAAGCCCCATCTGCCCTCTGTCCTGCATGCCACTTGAAGAGCTCTCTGAGGAGGAATAAGAAGGCATCTAAACCAGTCGTAGGAAAGCTGAATGACGGGATCTTAGGAAATCCTCGCACTGTAGGAGTGTCCCTCCTTGCAGACTTCTGTCTGAAACCTGTCTGGATTGTGTTGGCGACACTCTCTCTCCTCTTCGTGCCTCGCCCTGGGATCCAGTTGAACGGCTTTTACTTGAGACACTTGGGCCCAGTGACATCACTGCTCCTCCCAGGCAGTCCTGAGGGAGAGGTGCCCGCAAGTCTGTTTGAACCAAATACAAACACAGAGACTTTAGAAATGGTACCATTTCCTGGACACTGGTCTTCTCCCACGCTCCCTTGCGTTTTCCCTTTTTGGGTGGGGGTCATCCCCTATCTGTGGCAACTGCCTCTCAGTGATGGTCTGCAGTGCTTGACAAACCCCATTCTGTGTGTTCTGCTTTGGTACCCGGGAGGATGACCCTCCAGCATGTTTGTGCAAATGCAGAATTTGGGCTATTGGGCATTCTGGGATCCCTCTGCAAAACCCAGAGGGGTAACCATATTGATCTTTTGTGTGACAGATGGACACGAAAGTGTGGGTGTTGGGACTGAGGTGGTGATGGCTTTGTAAAGTGCCTGAAATTGCTAGGTGCTACACACAGAACACACACACGTGGCCTACCCTGGGACTTACCATCTAAAGATCTGGCACACTAGGGAGGAAGGGAAGAGCAGTAAAGGAAAGGAGAATCAGTCAAGGAAAGACAGGACAAATTGCTGTCACATCAGGACAATGGGAAGGGTCTTTTGCTCTCTGCCCCATGCAAAGAGGCTGGCTACTGATGGCGCCCAAGAGAGTGAGGGGCTTAGATGGCATTTGGGTCTGGCAGGCCAATGGAAAGGCTGTCAGACCCAGATGGATAAATACTCGAGACATTTGGCACTGACGAAAATTGAAATTTTATTTTATGGTTCTGTTTGTGGCTGCCCCTCCAACGCTGCCCATGACATGCCACATCTGGCAGTTGGCCAGCCAAACAGATGTCCTTGTCTGTCACATGGTCTTACGGTCTGGAAACGGTTAAGGTTTGTGAAGCTAAGCAGAGTCAGGCCTGGTTAGTACTTGGATGGGAAACCGCTTGGGAATACCGGGTGCTGTAGGCTTGTACCATAGTCTTTCGAGACTGAAGGTTGCCAACCATCCAGAAAACCTGATCCAAATTTCTGACCTCCTGGCATCCCAGCAGGGCCACTGAGAGCAATTTATCAGGGGGGTGAAAAAGCTTCTTTTGGGCCCCTTCCCAAAGGGGGAGGAGCCAATGGGGGAAGGCAGGATGGGGAGCAAAATAGGGCAGGGGGAGGGTGCTGACAGCCAGAATAGTCTTCAAAGCCCAGGTCTACCAGGCTTCTGGATGTGGAACCCGGGTCTTCCCAACTATGCAGCATTGGCAGCTGGATAAAGTAATATGTAAAACCAAACACACTCCTAAGTCTCTTTAAAATCTTTGAAATTTAGAAAATCATTGCTGAAAATTAGCATCAATGTATTTGGGCTCACTCTGTAGCCTTGCAGCTGTGCCCCTGTACACTCCTTCACGGTGATCGGATTCACAAGCCAAAGAGCTACTGTAGCAGGCCAGCGTACTCCCTGATTTGACACTGTGTTCAGGAGGGTCGTGGACGCATTTCTGGGCCCAGTGTGTATGGCTTGCAGCAGCAGTTGCCACTGTATGCCCCTGGTTGTGCTCCCAGCATCGTGCATAGGCAGTGAGCTTGGGTAGCAGTAGGCAACCTTCAGTCTCCAAAGACTCTGGTATCGCGCTCTGAAAGGTGGTTCTGGAACAGCGTCTAGTGTGGCTGAAAAGGCCAATTCGGGAGTGACAATCCCTTCCACACCGGGAGCAAGTGCAGTCTGTCCCTGGTCTGTCTCCCTGGCTGTGGGCCTTCCTTCTTTGCCTCTTAGCCTCAGACTGTTGGCCAAGTGGAAAATGTCACATCCCAGGAACTTTCTGGCCCCCCTCCTGTGACTCCTGGGCTTCCTTTCTGACCCTGGGCCCGGGTACAAATTACCCCCTTTACCCCCCTCTCCTAGGCCCTGCATCCCAGGACAGGGAATGCTCCGGCAGAGGCTGTTTTAACAGTTGTGACTTCTCCTCCTTGATGCAACTGATACACTCTGTGTATGTGTCTGGTGTTGGCAAGAGGTAGGGTTCTGGTGGCTTGGTAGGGCATTCCCTGCCCACCAGTACAGGCTTCTTGTTTTTCCTTCAGTGACCCCGCTGCTAACTATCCTCTTTCTCTTTTCCCCTTTCACTTGGCAGGACTCCAAGAAGCAGATTGAAAAGGCCTGGAAGGATTATGAGACCAAAGTGTAAGTAACCCCTGCTGCCTCTGGCAGGAATAAGACTAATTCTTTCCCCTCTTCTCCAAACAAAAGTGTCTTGTTGTGGGCCTCCTGTTGTGCGCAGGAGGTGGCGGAGCCCAGGTCAGCCAATGGGACTGGCCTTTTGAAATGTGCCACTCTGCCATCCAGGGACCACAATCGCCATTTGTGGCTGTGCTTTAAACAGAAGAATGCAAGGAAGATTTTGATTATTGCTGCATTGATCCCAGGAAACAAGACTTGGTCCCGGACAGTGACAGTGCTTTTATTTAGTCAATGTCTATTGAGGTGGAAGTTCTAGACTGAAAATTTCTCATTGCCTAGAGCAGGGTGGTGGTAGGAGTGGCATTGGACAGGCAATAGGGGCAAATGGATGGGAAGGGAAGAAGTTGGCTAAAGGCCCCCATGGAGGGATCTGAAGTCATGCAAAAATGCACAAAAGCTCCAGAACTTTTGGAAGACTCGCCCTTGCATGTTTCTGAAGTTTTGCGTTCGAGAGAGACTCTTTAAAACTGACATTAGCAAAGAAACCAAATTCAACTCTCCAAGTTTCCAGCAAAAATCACTTTTCATAGGAGAACTCCTATCTCAAGGCAGGCAGGCCCAAGACTTCCTGGTGCCTGAGGCAGAGGGCCAAATGCTGCCCCCCCCTTCCTCAGTGATCCACCATCCTCTCTTCGTCGCACTCCCTGGATTGGAAAAGGGACAGAGCAGTGTGGAGGAGAAGAGAGTGGTGGTTTCATCTCTTCCACACTTCCTCTTTCTTTTCTGTTTTCCGCTTCCTTTTTCAAACTAGGGAGTGGGAGGAGGGGGAACAGTGGACGTGAATGGGCAGATAGAGGTGGGTGACTTTAAGAGATGTACTGCCTAAGGCAGGGGTGCTCAATAGGTGGATCGCGATCTACCGGTAGATCGCGAGGCAAAATGAGTAGATCGCGGAGTGCCGACCCCCCCCCTTCAGGTGCCTCTGGGAGGAAACGCCGGGAGTAAGGCCCATTGTACTCAATGGGGCTTACTCCCAGGTAAGTGTGGCTAGGATTGCAGCCTCACAGCCGAATCCTAGGCATGTCTACTCAGGAGTAAGTCCTGTTATACTCAGTGGGGCTCAAGGGCTCATTCAATGTATGAATGTACACCAACATACATTGTACACATAAATGTTATATGTTATGATGGCGCGAACATTGTAAAAAAACTCTGGTAGATCTCCGGGCCTTGCTGGTTTTCAAAGTAGCTCTCGAGCCAAAAAAGTGTGAGCACCCCTGGCCTAAGGCAACCACCTCAGTAGGCTTCATGAATGGGCCAGCCCTGGCTGATCTTGTACTGCGGTTTTTGTGACTGCCTTGTTGCAATGGTAATTGTTGGCCATCTTGAGCATGCCAGTGGAAAGGTAGGATTACAAACCTCTGACAAAAAGAACGGCAAACTACTAGGGCTCAACACTATCAAAAATAAAAATGGAACACTTTGATCTCAAGGTCTGTTTTGTGGTCACCCTGTCTTTGGTTCCCCTTCTGTCCTCAGCACAAAGTTGGAGAAGGAGAAGGAGCGGACCAAGTTATCTGGAGTCATCCAGGCTGAACCGATGGCAACGGAAATGGCTGAGGACCTACAAAAAGAGCGCCGGGCCTTTCAGCTTCAGATGTGTGAGGTGGGGGCTTGTGACAACAACTCAGTTGTGGGTACTGGCAGTTTGACTGCACACAGTTGTCCCTGACAATAAGCTTTCTATTGGGCAAACAATGTTGGTGTCCTTTGAGTCAATGGATTCTCATTGGAACCTGATGCTCATTTGGCTATGCCCATGCCGACTTAACCATGGTCGGACTAAGAACCTGGTGGGACTTGCACCTAGTTCTCACTTACTTTCAGGCTGCATACCTGCAAGGTAAGGGTTCTTAGCCTTGCCTTCTCCCAAAATGCATTTTTTCTATGTACAGGCACTTAAGCTGCAGTCCTGTACGCACTGTCTTGAGAGTAAGCTGCATTGATCACATTGAGATTTACTCCTGAGTAAACACATAAGATTGCACTGTTGGAACCATTATCCCTCACATGCTATTTTTCTATGTGCAACGTTATTGTGTTTTTTCCAATGTGAACGTACATTCAGTTGCATGAACCTCAAGTGCAATAGCTCAGGTTCAGGACTTGGATATATCCTGAATTCACCTTAAGTTGATACAGACAGACCCTGGTAGCTGTGGGGGATGTGTTCCTGGGCCTCCGCAGATACAAGAAACTGTGGATATGGGGGGAACACTATAGAAATTGTGCCCACCCCCCCACGCCCCTTACAAGTACCTTTTATTTTTGTAGTCGTGGTTGCAACCCCACTGTTTCTTCCTTTATGTTCTTGCTTAACTAAAGAACTGAATGTGCAGGCAACTAGCCTGCATGCTACAGAGTGGACCCTAACTGAACTTTCACAGAAGCAGGAGTTCCTGCTTGAATGGCCACCAAGGGGAGGATCAGGGTTGGAACTGTAGGGAAGGGAGGATTGAATCCTTTCAACATATGCTACAGTCCTCATAGAGTGCATCCTCCCATACCATGGGACCTGCTAAAAGGCCCGAGAGAGACTGTTCCATTTGAACCAATGGAAGTTTGCTTTCCAGGACTAATGGCACGTTTGGCAAGGGATGGTGTGGACTTCCCAAGACCTTCTTTCTTGCACGCTGCGCTCCGATTATGATTGCATACCCCCTATTCTAGTGGATCAAATCAAATTGTTATATTAAATGAGTAATGTGATCATGTGGTTTTTTTTTGTCCCAGAAAACTGGTCTTTTTTTGTCAGGGCATTGGAAAGATTGCCCAGGATAGACCCGGAATGTTACCTGATTCCATCTCAGATCTGCCTCTTCTGCGCTACCCCTCCCCCCAAAGCCCTTACTGAGCTTCTCATGCAGTGCCATGAAACCCAGACATGCAGGGCTTTCTCTGCAAATGAAATCCGAAGTCCCACACTTCTGGGTTTCACGGCTTTGTATGTGTGAGAGTGTGTGTGTGTGAGAGAGAAAGGCATCCTGAACTTCACCCCTCCTCTTGATCCCTTGCGATCTGCTGCTGCTACAGCCCTCTTCAGGTGGCTGCATAGATGGGCCATCACTGTTCTTCCCTATCTGCCTTTTCCTGGCAGCTTAATCTCTCTAGCCCAAAACGTCCCCTTGGTGCATTTCTCATTTCCATCTGGAAAGGATGTATGGAAGAGGCCTTGCTTCAGGAAAGGCTAGGGTGGGATTGGAAGAGAGAAGCAAGGCTCATGTTATTGTGGCCTCCTCTGTAGAAAGGAATCCAGGCTGCCTTGATTCTCCCCAGCAGCTGGAAGTGTTTTTTGGTTCGCCATGCATTGCCTCCCTCCTGGTGTTCTTGCAACCAGTCATAAGAAACGGGATGGTCCCAAAGGTGTATTAACACCTTCGGATTGGCCAGTAGAATCCACATACTGGAGGAAGTCGTGTTTCTCCCTCCTCCCAATTCTGGCAGCCACTCAGCAAACACTGATTGCCTTTCTTTCAGTTTTTCCATTGCATTCTGAGAGATTCCTCTGGTTTGATGTAACACAGTTTGTGGCAGGCTTAAAGCAGACCACCTCGACCCGGACACTGCCAAAGAATGACTTGATTTGGCTGAAAGAACCTGTCTTTGTCTTTTTTGCAATGCACAGAGGTCCTCTGCAAAGCAGTACGGTGGCTGTGTGCTACCCAGTTGTTTGAAAAGCCCGAGTCCTCATATGTGTCGAGACTTGTTCCTGTCTCTTGTAGGCAGCTGACATGTGGGACTTGTGTTAGGAAAATATGTACCGATGCAGTGAAGTCCTGCTCTTTTTCTTTCTTTTTTTGCACTTCCACTTGACGTTATCTGTCTCTTTCTGTTTGAACTGGAATGCTGTGGAAAAGTGGAATATGGCTGTACCTCCACTGCTACATGGGAGCAGCACCAATAGGAAAAACAGCTCAGACTGAGTAGGGAGTGCTGAAGCTGGCAGTTGAAAGGGCTGGTAGAATGGGACTCACGGGGGGGGGGGTCAACTGACAGAATGCTCAGTGAGAGAGCAGGTCTGGTGCTGCAGCCCAAGTGGTGCCCTTGAAGAACAGAAATTGGGGCACAACTAGACATGCATCTGGACGGCTGTGGGCAAAGACTGTTTTCAAGAATGGATGGACTTGGGTGTGTGGCTGAGTAGGTGTAATCGGGCATTGATGTGCTTGAGTCCCTAACCCTAAGTCCCAAGTCGAGTCTCAACTCCTTGCTCAAATTTTTGAGTTGAGTCTCGAATCCAAGTCTCTTGAGTCTTTTAACCAAATCCTTTCATTGCCACCAAGCAGCTAGGTGGCAGGAGCAGGCACTTCTGGGTGCTGCCTCCTCACCACCCAACTGATTGGCAGCGACTAATAAACACCCACGAACACACCCATGCTATACAGATAGGGACTTGGTGCCAAAAATAGCTATGAGTCGTGAGTCCCAGGCTCTCAGTCCCAAATCAAGTCTGAGTTTTTGATGGATGAGCACGACATAGTATCAAGTCGTGGGTCTCGAATCTACATCCCTACAATCAGGATCATAGTGATGACCGGGGGCGGCGGGGGGGGGGGGACATGCTAGGAAATTTAACCCCTCCCCATTCTCTGTCATTTTTTTTCCTTCAAATTAAAACTATCTCTCCCATCCCTTTGCCCCATGGCATAACATTTACAGGAACCTATACTTGTATCTTTATATCCCCCTTGGGGAAAATAGCAGCTGAGAAGAGGATGGAAGCAATGTTAACCCAGCCCACAGGTGTACACATTTGATCCCTGTTGCTTATATGCAACGTTGGGCAGAAATGGCTTAATTGAGAAGAAACTACATGGGTGGAAAGTTAACCACTCCCTTTCTTGCCACCATTATCCACATTGGATTTTCCCTCCCTCCTCTATTAATTGCTGCCCCCCCCCCAAAAGCAGGAGATCTGATCCTAGATCTCTTAACATCACGTCTGGTTATGTAGTCAGTCTGCAAGACACATGTTTGAAACTAGTGCTATTTAGGCAAGAGGTAAGGCCCTGAAGTGTTGCCTCTGGCCTCTTGCCCTCTCTTCCTGGCACATCATGCTCTCAGCATGGGAGCAAGGGCTCGGTTGGACGTGTGCTCTGCAGCTGTTTTCATCCCAGAGGCAGCCTGCATCTGTTTTTTTCACTGCGTATTGGAATGTGTGAAAGAGCTGTGACAGCTGGCTGGGAGGGAAGGGAGTTGGCACCCGATGGCTGCCTGAACTTCACCCCAGGAGTAGGTTAGCCAGTTGACTGGAATCTTATGCACACTTTCCTGGGAGAAAGCCCCACTGAACAGAATGGGACTTGCTTCTAAGTAGACATGCAGAGGAGTGTCAGTGTCTCTGACCTACCCCCCAGGGTTGTTGTGAAGATAAAACAAGGAAGAATTGTGTATAGTGCCATGAGCTCCTTGGGGGAAAGGAGATATTCATAATGATTACATACCATGCAGCTCCCCTGGCATGTAAACAGGATTTCCAGACCATGAGATGCTGATTTCACCAGGGACAGCTTGCAAGCATTTAGTGGGGGGAGCCTTAAAAATGCGGACCCCCTAGCATATGCTACTTTTGCTACTACGTTAATCCAGCACTGTCTAGAAGCAGAACTATTATGTTCCTTTAGCATTTATTATCTTGAGGGCGCAATCCTAACCCCTGATGTCAGTGCTTTCCAGCCAATGTGGTGCCAATGGGGCGTGTGCTGCATCCTGCAGTTGGGTGTCACTCATGGAGGCCTCCTCAAAGTCAGGGAATGTTTGTTCCCTTACCTCGGAGCTGGAAAGCACTGACATAAGGGGTTAGGATTGTGCCCTGATTTATATTGTGCCACAAGTGGACAAGGCACTTGGAGGTTAAATGAATCCTTGACTTTTAAGGAGATGGTATAAGATAGGAATGGTTGACCCATTGTTCATGAGCCACATTCAGCTCTTTGATGTATAAGGTTTGGCTCTGGGAGATATGTTGGTTGAGCTCCTTTTGCATCACAATTACTATAAAAGGCAAATAATTTTTCAAGCTTTATAATTTGCCGGATATAAACTGAGAGTTCACTGGACTAAAACATAAGTTTAATGTTCATGGGGTGAGTAAATATATTTAAGAATTTAAATGCTTCTTAAATATTGTAACTTTCAAGCAGCTAAAGTTTCTCATATGCGGTTTGTAACGTTAAGCACGTTTGGCCATTCCCAGTGTAGGAGATACTGCTGAAGAGTAAGCAAAATACAATATAGCAAAAGAATATTTAGCAATATGTAATTTAGGCATGGGGTGCTTGACCAGTAATGCTTCACGTTTGGGGTGGGGCAGTGGCATCCTAGCTGCTGTGGCACCTGGGGCCACACCTCCAGGGGTGCCACCCCCCCCACCTGAAGGTGCTGCCCCCATGCTCACTCTCCCCCCCCTCCAAGGCATTCTGAAGGCCAGAGAGGCCACCCACAGCTTCCCTGGCCCTTAGAATGCCTTCAATGCCCTTAGAATGCATATCAG
Organism: Tiliqua scincoides; assembly: GCF_035046505.1. Taxonomy (NCBI): domain Eukaryota; kingdom Metazoa; phylum Chordata; class Lepidosauria; order Squamata; family Scincidae; genus Tiliqua; species Tiliqua scincoides. Next base: position 16,218,813 of record NC_089830.1, on the reverse strand, counting down.
TTGAAAACTGGAAGTGACAATTTTTGGCCCCTAGAAGGCATTCTGAGGACTGGGGAAGTTGCACATGGCTTCCTTGGCCCTCAAAGCCTTAAGGGGGAGGCCCGTAGGGAGCAACCCTCAGATCAATGCATTGATACTATCGGTGGCCGACTGAGCGCTAAGGGGGAGTGGATGGTGGCATGGTGCCGTGCCCCAAAGGCTGGCACCTAGGGCATGTGACCCCCTTGCCCCCTCTTAGGTATGCCACTGGAGTGGGGTATTGCAAGCATGATTCCATGTTCATCTCTGACATGTTGAAGAGTTTGTGGAAGTTCTAAGATCCTGGATGCTGTTTGTGTTGCAGCTTTCTCAGAAGCAAGGGAGAGAGGGGAGCAAATAGAAAAAAATCCACCCAGCTCCCCAGGCAATCATCCTTGCATGTCACTGAAGCAGGTTACTGGTTTGACTCCCTTGGAGCTTTTTTTGCTTGTGCTTTTGTGATCTTCAGCTGTGTGGTTATGGCAAGAAATTTGACTGTTGGCTTCTTATAAATGGGGCAGGGTTTTGCAGAAGGGTAAAAGACTTCTGTGGCACTGGGAGGGCGACAGCTTTCCGTCCTTGTTGTGGTTTTTGCCTGGTTCTGTGGAATAATTGGGGCCCAGCCAGAGAGTGAGTCATCCCTTTGAATTGCTTCACTGTTAAATAAATAACAGCTTATGGACCTACTAGCTCCCAGAGGAGCAATAATGGAAACAGACATGAGGCATGTGTCATAGATCCAATGATTGTGGCGATTGTGTCCAATCCTGTAAAGTTCAAGGTGTTTGAAGGCAATGGGAGGAGCATCTTGAGCTCCTTGAAGGAAGGAGAGGGGAACAAATGCCAAAAAAAAAATTGAAGCTAAAACTTGGTAAGCTTGGTGTAATAAATCAACTTCAGCTTTAAAAAGTAGATTGCAATGTGAGACTCCACCCCACACAGAAACACAATGGGAACTGATGGCAAGTATGGGCTTGTGTGTGAGGCTAGAGAGGATGGACAGAGATGTCGATTTTCTTATGGGAAGGGGACTGTAGCTCAATGGGAGAGCACCAGCTTTTCATGGAAATGTGTGTAGCTCAGTCCCCAGCGTCTCCTCAGTCAGGACTTGGAAATATACCCACCCAGCCTGACACCCTGGGATGCCTATCAAAGGAGATGATACCAAACTGGATGAGCCTATGGTCTAACTCTGTGGTTCCCAAACTGTGGGTCGGGACCCCCTGGTGGGTCACGACCTGATTTTTTTTATGGACCTCCAAAGGGGGATGGAAAGATCAGATAGCCTCAGGCCCTAAGACAATTCAGAAATCAGAAACTATAACTGCTAATAACCTTGTGAAGAGTTTTTAAAAGTCTGGTAAACCTAGGTGGGTCCCGAAAGAGTGTCATTTTAAAAAATGGGTCCTGGAGCTAAAACGTTTGGGATCCACTGGTCTAACTTGTGATAAAGCCCTTTCCTTTGTTCTTCCTGAATAGTATTTGGATAATATGTGGGATTTAAAAAGGCATCAGCTGAAGTTTTGAAGTATGTAATTACAGTAGTTTTAAGAATTAGTAGTTTGGCCAACCCTTTAAACACCAGACAGATAATGTTGATGCTACATTTGAACTGGCAAATGGTTAGGAATCTTTCTGACACCTGTCTATTTCGCTGCAGGCATCACTCTACTCACTCTTAAAATGTACTGTTGGAAAGTGAGCAGGGACTGAATTCGTACAAGTATTGGGCCATTAAAAAGGTATATTTATTAGATTTGTGTTCTCCTCTTCCTCCAAAGTACACATGATTCCCTCCCCTTCTGCCTCCTCTTGTCTTCACAACAAACTGGACAATCGGGCTTCAATTCTGTATCTGGTTCAGAGTCGCCAAGTGTGGTTTATGAGTGAGTGGAGATTTGAATCTAGGGTCTGTCTGATCCAAGGACATCCTAAGACCCCCAGTGCCTGAGACAGTGCACCCAAGGCTCTCTCTCCTCCCTGACCAGTAGTGTACCAACCACCACATTTCTGTTCTTTTCCTTTTTTTCTCCTGTTCCTTGGCACTGTAAAGGAAGAAGTGTGGAGAAGAGCAGAGATGCTCTAGCCTACCACTCCACTGCTCTATTCCCTTCTTACTTTTCAAGTTCTGGGAGCAAGAGGAGAAGGAGTGAGGGCAGGCAGATGAAAGTTGGTACCCCTTGCCAATCGTTCTCTCCAGAGTGGGCAAATGAGCATTTATCTTTATACCACCCTTCCTTAAAGGACCTCAGGGTAGTGTGCAGGGTACCTTTCCTCCTTTTGTCCTAACAACAACCCTGCAAGGTAGGTTAGGCTGAAAGATAGTGACTGGTCCATGATCACCCAGGAATCTTTGTGGCTGAGTGGGAATTTGAACCTGCATCTTCCAGATCAAAGTGCAACATTCCACCTGAGCTGCCCTCATGGATGGGCTGGCCCTCCCCTAGCCTAAGTTTAGTGCATTATTTTTCTAGCTTTCGCCATCAGCACAACAAGCATTTTTTGCCACATTTTGCAGAATTTGGGTCTATTGGATCTCAAGGTTGCATCACAACTGGGGGCAAAAATTGGGGCCCCGGGCTATTTTAGATCTGTTCTTAGCATCTACCAAAGGAAACATTTTATAGATGTAGGAATGGGCTTTCACATGTTTTCCTTGAGGTCTGTGCTGTCGGCCCCTGGTTCACCAACTCTTGCTAGTAACCGCTGAACCACTTGGCTCTTGCTCTTTAACAGTTTATTGGAGTAGTGTCAGATAACAGAGAGGAAGGGGCCTCTTCCTGTGAGTCGGGGCAGTGGAGGGGGAGTCGGCTTGTGATTTGATTTGTGTTAGCTGTTTCATAGTAACCTATGCTCTTCATTTCATTTATTTGATAGCACAGCTTGAACATGTTTCAAATTACTAGCATTGGCTGGGATGGGATTTGATCAAGACTTTCTCCTCTGTTGATACAGTTTAAACCCCCTGGTCCAGTGGTTCTCACACATTTAGCACTGGGATCCACTTTTTAGAATGAGAATCTGTCAGGACCCACTGGAAGTGATGTCGTGACTGGAAGTAACATCACCAAGCAGGAAAATTTTTAACAATACTAGGCTGCAATCCTACCCACACTTACCAAGGAATAAGTCCCATTTACTATCATTGTTAAAAAAAATAAATATATAGTAGCTTGTTAAAAGTACAGGTCTGTAACATTTTCCCAAATGCAGTCACATACCATGGTAGCATCAAGTCTAATCTATTAAAAATAAAATATTGAAATGAATGGGGACCTACCTGCTATTGGCTCTCAACCCACCTAGTGGGTCCCAACCCACAGTTTGAGAAACACTGCCCTGGTCTAAAATAACATAGCTTCATTGTTTTAACATTGATAAAACAATGAAGATATTTTTTTCTGTTCTGCTAACCTGCCTTCCAAGGTGTGCACTGGGGATGCTTGTTCATAATAATAATAGTAATAATAATAACAATAATAATAATACAGGTACCGTATTTTTCGCTCCATAAGACGCACCTGACCATAAGACGCACCTAGTTTTTAGAGGAGGAAAACAAGGAAAAAAATATTCTGAACCAAATAGTGTAAAAATATTTAATAAACTATAACAGAATAACATTTGAACCATGTAAAGTGAACAGCAGTCAACAGTGGCATTAAGAACCATTATCACTGTCATTAACAAATGGAGAGACTTAAAGGTTTGAGTACTCTAGTTTTCTGGAAACCCCAAGAACTCATCATCGCTAGAGTCAGAATTTATGAAGCTCACAAAAGCAGGTGCACACAAATAGGGGATCACATTATCTTTCTGCTACAATGATGTTCTGCCAAATTCCAATCCACTGGGCCTCGTGCCTGCTTAAGGCTGATCAGTCCCCCTTGTGCAACTCACCAGTGCAGCAAGCAAAAGTGAGTCCAGTTCCAGTCCACAGATGCTAAGTATATCAGTCCCATCAATCAGAGTTACCAAATCAGAGTCCAGAGCCAATAAGCCAAATTACAGTCCAAGGTCAGGTTCCAGGTAGGTCAGTCAAATCCATCAAGATATCCAAGTCCAGTCACAATCCACAGTCAGATTCCAAATTCAATAAACCCAGTCAGTCTCCTCTCCTACCTCCAACCTGCACTCCTTCAAAACCCACAAACCCTTTCTGCCTCTGGTACTCCTTATATCCCTGAGGGCCTTATTGCCTTCCAGTGGCTGCAGCTGTGCAGCACACTCTGCTGGATGCCCAGGCCTTACCCTTAAAGGGGCCACTGCTGACACCACATCTACCTCCTCACCAGATCTTCCTGGATTCCAATACAAGGGGGGGGAAGCAGATCTCCATACATACCAGTGCAAAAGCAGGGGAAAGGTGTGGGGGAGGGAAGATCTCTGTATAGACATCACAGCAAGACCAGTGCAAAACCCCTTGCACACAGAACCAACAGATGGAAGTGGGGGGGGGGGCAGATCTCCATACATACCAGTGCAAAAGCAGGGGAAAGGTTTGGGGGAGGGAAGATCTCTGTATAGACATCACAGCAAGACCAGTGCAAAACAGAACCACACAGACCCTTGCACACAGAACCACACAGAACCGTCAGGTGCTCACTCCCTGGGCTCCCTCCCTGGGCTCACAAGCCTGCCAGGGGCTCACTCCTAGGGATGCTTGGACGGGAGAGAAGCCTGTGATTGACTCATTTCGCCTGGAGATCGACTGGTAGCTCTCAATCGACATAACGAGCACCCCTGCTCTAGGGGCTTGCTCAGCAAGACTTCCACCCCACCCACGCTTTCCTGGGTGTGAGCCCCAGTGACTCTGAGACTTACTTCTGAGTAGACAGGAGGGCTTGCTCAGCAAGACTGCCATCCCACCCACACTTTCCTGGGAAGGCGAGCAGAGCAGAGCGGGCAGGGGCCGGGGGCGGAGTTTTTTTTTTTGTTTTTTTTTTTGCAGTATTCGCTCCATAAGACGCACACACTTTCCCCCCACTTTTTTGGGGGGGAAAAGTGCATCTTATGGAGCGAAAAATACGGTATTTCTATACCGCCTTTCTTGGTCCTCAGATTTCTCCTTAGACTTTATTCAAGGCAGTTTACATAGGCAGGCAATTTTTAAATCCCTGTAGGGATTTTTACAATTTGAAAGAAGGTTTCTATCTTTCAAGAAACCACAATATTCAGGTGTTTCTTTCTTGATTTGGCCGCACATTCTGGCCTCCATCCTCCCACGCTCAGAGCAGATGGAATAATTCATCTTGGATCCTGTGTTCATCCAACAAAAAGTCACTAGGACTTGGGCAGAGAGTCTGGTATGCAGTTTGCTGTCTTGAAGGCTCATGCTGCCCCAGTCCAGAAGTCCTTCGGGGCACATGAGAGAGTGTAGGTAGAGCCTCTTGTCACACCCACAGGAAATGTGCATGTTACTCTTTGGCAATGGGGCTTTATAGGGTTGGCCCATCCATGAGGCCAACTGAAACAGTTGTCTCAGGCAAAGGGCTGCTGGAGAATTGAAACTGGAGTTGAGACTTGCTGAGTCGCTTCATAGGCAGTTTTGCTGTATACACCATCTGTAGATTAAAGGACTCCCCCCCCCCCACCTCCAAGAGCAGTTGCATTTCAACCATGGAGTTCCAACCTAATGCACAATTTGGTCCCCACCATCTTGAGAGAAGAGAGTATTTTGGTGGAAGCAAAAGGTGGCATGCTGTTTTTGTGGTGCACATATCCTGCTTTTGATGAAATGGTCTTGCCTGGCTGAAGGCAAATGATTTCCCTGTGGGTGGAAGGAACTGGCTTCTGCAGTGTGAAGCCAGGTGGCTACTGGCCTCAAGGCCACAGTGTTGACCCTTGCCCTGTAATGCCTGATGCATTTGACAGAGAATAGGTGCAATTCATCTCTCGTGTCTCGGCTTGCATTCTGGTCATAAGCAACAACCCACCGTCACTCCTGCTCATGTGATAACACACTTGTGGAGCGCACAGATCCGACTGTGGACAAGGGCCTTTTGCAAGTGAACTGCACACCTTGTCCACAGTTTGATCTGTGAACGCCTCAGGTGAAATGGGTGTGTTATCACAGGAGCAGGAGTGTCGGTGGGTTCTTGCTTGTGGCCAGAATGCAAGCCGAGACATGAGAGATGAACTGTACCTTCCAGCTTCGTAAAGGTGGGTTCTTGCTTTCCTTTCCAGTCTTAACATAACATGCAATAAATATGTGAGATGCTTACATGGTAGCCAGGTTATGCTCGTGAGTGTGAATCTTCTTAATGTTAGCTTCCCTGAAGCAACTGCAAAACAGGGGGAATATAAACCCCAATATGAAATTAATCCATACACCAGCCATTTTCAACCACTGTGCCGTGGCACATTGGTGTGCCACGAGTGGTCCACAGGTGTGCCACAGGAATTTGGGGGAAAGTCATTTATTAGTAGGGCCAGTGGGGGTTGTAGGCTCCCACTGGCAGCACGGTGTGCCTTGTCAGTTGTCAAAAACCTGATGGTGTGCCTTGACAATTTTAGTGCTTTGTCAGTGTGCCATGAGATGAAAAAGGTTGAAAATCACTGCCATACACTCTGGGCCTTTCCCAGTTTGAAGAGACACTTGGCCAACAGTCTGAGGCAAAGAGGCAAAGAAGGAAGGCCCACAGCCAGGGAGACAGACCAGGGACAGACTGCACTTGCTCCCGGTGTGGAAGGGATTGTCACTCCCGAATTGGCCTTTTCAGCCACACTAGACGCTGTTCCAGAACCACCTTTCAGAGCGCGATACTATAGTCTTTCGAGACTGAAGGTTGACAACATGATGAACACTCTGGCACATTTTTAGCCATTTTAGAAGAGTTCGTATTTAGTAACACTTTTATCCTGCTTTTTCCTCTTTAAGGACCTCTGGGTGACATACGTGGTTCTCTCAAACCCCCACCCCCATTTTATCCTCGCAACGGCCCTGTAAAGTAGGTTAGAGGAGACCAACAGCCCAGTCCTGTCCATTAGGATTTATGACAACAGAAGAGTCTGTTGTAAAATGGCTGCTGACGGAGCAGACGGTGCCCCATTGGCGGCCATTGTGGAAAGCCACCACTATAGGTGGCACCTCTCCACCATTGTCTCCAGCCTTGCCTGCCAAACCAAATAAGGCAGCAGCAGGAAGGGGACGAAACTGGGGAGGAATAGAGCAGGAAGGTGGCAGGAGGGGGTGGATCCAGCAGCAATTGCATGCGCCAGATCCTAGCTCTTCTTTTTTGAACCTCCCCACCCCTTTTTTCTCCTCAGACCAGCTGTAGGGCCGGTGCAGGTCTGAGGTGGCCCATGCGCAGCAAGAAGCTTACAGAATGCGAAGAGGAAATTTTCCTTCAAAGCGTCCCAATCCACCCCCCACCCCCCGTTGGATACGTCATGCTCATTTGCGGCATGGCTGCATGGGCAGGGGGTGGGCCTCTGAGGGGAGTGGGTATCCCATTCCTATTCACCTAGTGAATCCCGTTCACCGAGAGAGCTTCTTGGTTATTTGGGGGTTTGAACTTATTATTATTAACTTTTATTTTTAAGAATATTTATATGCCACTTTTCAATGAAAAGTTCACAAAGCGGTTTACAGAGAAAATCCAATAACTGATGGGTCTCTGTCCCGAAAGGGCTTACAATATAAAAAGATGCAAAAGAACACCAACAGACAGCCACTAGAAAAGACGCTATTAGAACTTATTTATTTTACACATTTTTATACCGCCCTTCCTCCAAAGAGCTCAGGGCGGTGTACACAACTGCTCCCCTGCGTTTGTCCTCACAACAACCCTGTGAGGTAGGTGAGGCTGAGAGAAAGTGACTGGCCCAAGGTCACCCAGGAAGCTTTGTGGCTGAGGTGGGATTCAAACCTGGATCTTCCAGGTGTAAGACCACCTCCCAAACCACCACACCTAAGCTGGCCTTTGCTTCTTTTTTCTCCCATCTAGTATCTTCTCAAAGCCAATGAAAGCCAAACGAAGCAAGGTCCAGACTTTTTGCAGAGCTTGATCAAGTTCTATCATGCCCAATACAAGTAAGTGGTGCGCGAAGTCCAATTTACTATTCCTTATAAGCCACCTCTCTCTTCCTGTGATGGATTTCTAAAGGACTGCTGATGTTTGCTTTTGCTCCCAAGATGGTTTCAGCTAACTGCCAGTCCTTATGGTTTTTTGATGGCAAAAAACGCTCTATAGCAAATCAATTTAAAAAACAAAGTTTCTTCCTATTGAATATTTTTCCTGGAAGCTGTGATAATGACACCAGACATATTCTGTTGTATACAATTATTGCAGCAAGATTAATCTGTGCTCAGATGTGGAAGAGCTCAGTAATTCCTATTACAGATATGTGGATTAAGAAATTATATGAAATTATTGAAATGGATGTCTTAACTGAAAGATTGAAGAATGGCAAGATAGAAATAATACAGCAATTATGGAAGCCATTTTACAGATGGATAGACAAACGATTATGAGTCATTTAAGTAATGGGTTTTCTTTATGGTGATTTAAAATGGTAATAACTACAGTCCTGCGAATTCCCAATGTTTTTTCCCTTTGTACTACCTTCAACCCATGTATATTTAGTTCCTGTACCCATATCTTTATTCAATAAATTTTTTTTTTTAAACTAAACAAAGTTTGTTTGCTCCGGTGATTTAAAAACAGCCTTGCTGACCTTTGTGATGTAAGATAAGAATCATTAAGAAGACAATCCATCAATCAGTCCTCCTCCAAGTGCTTACAAAGGCGCTTCACTCAGTCTCTCCCTTCACCAATGTAAAGTGATCACCTTTCTTTCACATGCTCAGGGGGAAGGGAGGAGTTGCCTGGAGAGAGAAGGATTGATGGATTGTCAGCCAGCTGCCCCCCCTCTCATTAAGGAGGCTATTGTTAAAGGACTGTTCAGTTTTTTAAACTGATTTTAAAGGGATGCATTTTTCCCCTTTTCCAGGGATCAGCACATTCCTTCTCATTTGCAGGGGCCATTCCTGTTGAGTCAAATCCGTGTATAAAAAAATCTGTGTATAACAAGGCTGGACATGTAGTGTCACCCGGTGTGGCCTTTACCACCCTAGCAATGCCACCATGCCCTCTGCCTGTTCAAAAGGCAGGGTGGTAGGGGGACGTGTTGCAGTGGCAAGGGGAGGGGACAGGGGAGATTGCAGGGGGTAGAGAGTTGGTGTACACTTCAGAGCGCACCATCAGGGGAGGGGAAGAAGACTGAGGGTGAAATGAGGGTACAGGGGGCAGGAGAAGATGTGGGGGGACTTGCCATGGCATGCTTTATGCACTGCAAGAATGGTATGCTGCAATTCCGTACCCTGCCTCATGCACCACGTTGGGGGCCTTGCTAGGTGTACAACATGTAAATTGCTGTGAGCAGTCAAAGGCACTATAAAATTGTTTAAGTATTATTGCAAAGTAACTTCAGAATGTGCGCTCGTTCTCTCTCTCTCTCTCTCTCTCTCTCTCCCTGCTGATGAAAACCTATTTCAGTTTCTTCCAAGATGGCTGGAAGGCATCCCAGAACTTGTACCCATTCATTGAGAAACTGGCTGCATCTTTGCATGCGGTAAGGAGTTGTTAATCATTCCCCCCCCCCCCATGCTGAGCTTCCAAAGTGCCCTGACCCTAACTAGCACCCAAGAATGGCTTTGCTACATCATCGCCATCACTCTGGCGATGGGCTGGGCTGGCTTGTGAGCCACCCAGAGAGGCATTGCTTCCCTGCCTGCTGTTAAGCTTTTTCTTTCCTTTCCAGCTTCATCAGGCAAAGGAAGAGGAGGTGAAGCAGCTCACTCAGATCCGCGATTCCCTCCGAGGCATCCTGCAGCTGGAGAACAAAGGGGTGAGTTTTCTGCTTAGAGTTCCTGGGAGGAAAGTGAGAGCTTGAAGTGAGGCGTGACCCAGCTGGGGCCTTTAGGATCAGTGAGCTTCAAGGTCCCTAGCAGGGTAGGTTCTGTTTTATATTTGGGGCTCAGTTTACGTACCAGTTGCTGAACCATATGAATTTCTTAACAGTGTAATCCTATGCATGTCTACTCAAAAATAAGCCTCATTAAGCCCAATGGGACTTACTTTCAGATAAATATGTATCGCAGTGTTTCTCAAACTGTGGAACGGAGCCAATTTCAAGTGGGTCCCCATTCATTTCGATATTTTATTTTTAATATATTAGACTTGATGCTGCCGTTGTATGTGACTGCATTTGGGACATGTCACAGATCTGTACTTTTAACAGGATATATATATAGTCAATGGGGCTTAAACCTGGGTAAATGTGGATAGGATTGCAGCCTAGGATTGTTAACAATTTTCCCGCTTGATGATGTCACTTCTGGTCATGACGTCACTTCTGGTGGGTCCCAACAGATTCTCATTCTAAAAAGTGGGTCTCGGTGCTAAATGTGTGAGAACCACTGATGTATAGGATTACAGCCTTAATCCAGATAGTAAATAGAAAAAGAATAACTCTGTTGGTTGTGATCAAAGGATCATCTACTGAAAAGATTTTTATCCCACTTTATCCAAGGCTCAACATGGTCTACAAGCATAATACATAAATGCATCTAGTCCGGGATTTTGCTTTCCTCAGTGGCCAACCAAGGACCTTCAGGAAGCTCCTGAGTAGGGCAGGCTTGGGAGATCTATTCTGTTTCTCTTCTCCAAAACAGCTGGCATTCAGAAGTTTGCTGCCCCTAAAGCTTTGTGCTTCCATTTGCTCTGGTGGCTAACGCCCCTGAATCCTTGCAAAAATCCACCACCCTAAACAGTGTATAGCAGTGTTTCTCAAACTGTGAGTCTGGTCCCACTAGGTGGGTTGCAAGTCAGGTGGGTTCTCATTCATTTCAATATGTATTTTATTTTTATTAATAATTATTATTAACAGAATTTATGAACTGCTTTTCAACTAAAGTTCACAATGCAGAGAAAAAAATCAAATAACTAATGGCTCCTTATCCCAAAAGGGCTCACAATCTAAAAAGCTGCAGAAGATCAACAGCAGACAGCCGCTAGAAAAGACACTGCTGGGGTGTGGAGGTCCAGTTACGCTCCCCCTGCAAAAAAAGGGGAGCACCCACTAGAAAAAGTGCCTCTTACCCAGTTAGCAGGCTATTTTTAATACCTTAGACTTGATACTACCATGGTATGTGACTGCATCTGGGGAAATGTTATAGGATCTGTGCTTTAAACAGGCCACATATTTATAGTGGGTCCCGACCCACAGTTTGAGAAGCATTGCTATGCATTGTATAGGGCAGCGAGTTTTTCGCGAGGATTCTGCAGCTCCCCCGTTGGTTTTCTTGGCTCCTCAGGTAGTCACAGCTTGCAGTTTGGAAACAACTGCATTGGGACAATTTGTTTTAATGAATCAAAAGGTTTTTAGTTGATGAATTTAACAGCTACATCTATGACCCCGTTTGTGCTTCAGCTGTTGGTGCTCTGAAGGATTTTGAGCAGGGTCTTCTGTGGCATGGTAGGATATCCTGTGTTCAATAATAGCTAACAGTTGTGTGTGTGTGTGTGTGTGTGTGTGTGTGTGGCCATCTCAGGAAAACCTCAATAGGAAGAACTCTGGCAGTGGATACAGTATCCATCAGAACCAAGGCAACAAGCAGTATGGGACTGAGAAATCGGGTTTTCTGCACAAGAAAAGTGATGGGTAAGAACCATATGGTTTCACCACTGAAGCAAAGGGACTTTGTTTTTAAAATTTATTATTATTATTATTATTATTATTATTATTAACAGTATTTATATACCGCTTTTCAACTAAAAGTTCACAAAGCGGTTTACAGAGAAAAATCAAATAACTAAATGGCTCCCTGTCCCAAAAGGGCTCACAATCTAAAAAGATGCAAATGAATACCAGCAGACAGCCACTAGAACAGACAGTGCTGGGGTGAGGTGGGCCAGTTACTCTCCCCCTGCTAAAAAAAGGAGCACCCACTTGAAAAAAGTGCCTCTTAACCAATTAGCTTTTCCCATGTGAGTTCTGGGAAGGAACGGAACCCTCACGAATAATAAGACACAACCAGTATCTGAATGGTACTGATAGCCCTTGGTGTAGTGGTTCAGGAGTCAGACTTGGATCTGGAAGGTCAAGGTTCAAATCTCTGCTCAGCCATGAAGTTTCCCAGGTGACCTTGGGCCAGTCACTCTCTCTTAGCCTTGCCTACCTCTCAGGGTTGTTGTGAGGGCAAAAGGAGGAGAGAAACTACGAACTCCACCCTGAGCTCCTTGGAGGAAGGGCGGTTTAAAAATAAATAGTGGAAGTGCTTTCAGATCAAACACACCAAGTTTGTTTTTGCTGTAGGGCTTGCTCCTGCTATTTCATTGTTACAACACCACCACCACCACCACCCCCTGCTTTTAACAATTGCTGGCAGGTCATCTACAAACACCTGTGTTGCATTTGAGCACTCTCAAGGTTGATCCAAGGCATTTTTGCACCTGAGATGGAGTAACTATGCTCTGCTTGCCCGTAAGATACATACCTTAGGGCTCTTTATCTCCCTTTCAGTTCCCCTTAATGCAGAATCTTACTCTTATGAACAGATGACTTACAAAAGACATCTGCCCATGTCTTTTTGATGCCAGTACAAAAGACATCTGCTAAAGAGATGTTGACTGTCTTCTCCCCCCCTCCCCCGCTTCCTCAACGTGTGTGTTAAAGGCAGGGGGAGAGAAGTTCCTCTTATGATGAGTGACAGAAAGGGATGATTCAAAGTTTGGGAATGGTTGCTTATGATTTGTGTGAATCTCCAGGGTCTCATCTGATGCTTCTTTTAAACAGCTGTGTCACGAGGCCTGTTCCAGTGTGTTCCAAGGGTTCAGATGACTTCATAGCCACTCTCATTTTGGGTCAGTGGGAATAGGACATCGGGAAGTTTGGGGGCATCAGGAATAGGTTCTCACTGCAGTTGTCAAGGTTGCCTCTTGACTGCCTCCACCCTGGCCTTGCCTGGCTAGATGTTCACTGAAAGAGAGAGCAGGAACCATGATCACTCAACTGTCACACCTACTCCTCAACCTGAGGATATGAGGAAACTGTCCCTGCAGTGAGAATTTCTCTGCCTCGACTTCACAGTGGAGACTTCACAGGTGTTTTAGTCTGGATGTAGCAGAAGTGTGGAGCTTGGGTGTGCAAAGCAACTGTGCCGATTTATTCATCCCCTCATCTGTCTTGCATCCAAAGCTGCTCTGAGGGGTGATGGAGTCCTTTCCTTTTTGGAATGCTCCCCAGTCTTTTAAAAAAAATGTAATTGCCACAAAGAAAAAACAATCTGCACCTGTGTCAGAAATCTTTTTCTGATCTTGGCTTACCTTGATTAGGAAATGATTGGTGCAGGTGGAGAAGGCCACATATAGGCAGTCATGCTATTTTTCAGCTGTGTTTTAAAGTTCTACGGTTCAGGAAGAGCTGCACTTTCATGCTGTTTCTGCATGTTCACATGGGCTCAACTTTTAATTTTTTCCCTGTTTACCCTTGCGTGTGCAAGTGCGATTTCATAGGTAAGGTCACTGAAGTTATGGAAAGTCCCCATCACATTTTGTAGGTGTGCCACCACACCCTTGACAAATGTCCACATTTAGAGAGGGCCAGGATGGTGTTGTGGTTTGGGAGTTGAACTTGGACCTGGAAGATCCCCTGGACCTGGAAGTTCAAATTCCCGCTCAGCCATGCGGCTTCTTGGGTGAGCTTGGGCCAGTCACCATCTCTCAGCCTCACCTCCCCAACGGAGCTGTTGTAAGGACAAAAGGAGGAGAGGAACTAGTACACCATCCTGAGCTCCTTGGAGGAAGGGCAGTATAAAATGCTTGGGGCTCAACTAGAGGCAACGGGTGCAACTGCCTGTATATTATCCCTGGGTATGCTGTATTTACATATGGAGTAGAGATTCTGTGACATGGAAAGGACTGCACACCTTGCCTCTCAGTACTCCATTGTTTGAAGAAGGTTCACTTCTGTTATTGGGAGTACTGGGTTGAAGGGAAATTGTTTTAACAGCAGTAGACACAGCTTGGCAAGGTGGGGGAAGAGTTTTCACTTCCCTCTCCTGTATGCTCCTTTATGCATAAAAGAGAGACTGCTTTCACCACCTCCTTTCATGTGAATGGGGCGGACACATGGGCATTGGCCCCATCAGTTCTAGTCGGGTCCCAAGACCTGTGGTGTCAACTAGATGAGATGCTCCATCCCAATGTAACAGCTGTATAATGTGGGGAGGACGAGCAGCAATTGCAGTCTTTGGCCTTCAGTGGAGGGAGGCAGTCTGTGATACAATGAGCCTCCTTGCTATCCCTCTCTCTGTCTTAGGATTCGAAAAGTCTGGCAGAAGAGAAAATGTGGCGTGAAGTATGGCTACCTCACCATTTCGCACAGTACTGTAAGTGGGGCTGGAGGGTGGGGTGAAATGTGACGATCACAGGCCTCCTGAGGGTTTTTAAACCTTTTGCTCGAGGAGGACCTACTTGGACCTCAGTGCCCATGTCCTTGTCTTGGAGGGTTTTCATTTTCTCCTATGGTTGGCAGCCTTCAGTCTTGAAAGACTATGGTATAAGCCTACAGCACCCAGTATTCCCAGGCAGTCTCCCATCCAAGTACTAACCAGGCCTGATCCTGCTTAGCTTCTGAGATCAGAATAGATTGGGCATGTGCAGGGTAACCTTGAGAACCATGACAACATGTTAGCTGAAATAGTAACCACTACTTTCTTGATATTGCTTGAGGACCAGTCAGAGACTACCTGGAACCACAAAAACACACCTTGAATATCTTCCCCCCACAGGATAACATATTTTACCTCTTCCAACTTGTTCCTCTCATCTGTTGTGATTTTGTTAAAAGTGGCTCCTGCCTGGAGGTGTCCTAGACATGAAACTGGGACCAAACCCTTCACCCTTTTTATTCTACCTCTTTGAATCCTGTCTGTGTGTTTAGTGTGCTTCAATCTCCTCTCTTTTATTATTCTCCCGTTGTTCTCTCTCAACGGTGCTTGTTTGTTCAGCTTCCTCTGTCATACCCAACCCCACTGCTTTGTTGTGTGGTCCACAAATCTTCCCTGTTCCTAGCAGTCATTGTAACCACTTGCCCCTGGTTATTGTAGATTCCTGCTTCTGCCTTGTGTCAAACCTTATTTGTGAGCTGCATTTTGATGTGGTGGAAAAACATGATGCGACTCCTCCCCCCCATTCTGTGTGTTCAGTTATCTGATCATGCCCTCATGTGGTGAGTGCTGATATTAATGCCAGAATGAACCCTATCCTTCAAACACTTTCAAAAAGGAAAGAATGTTGTGGAATCTCAAAGGCTAATGGATGCATTGCAGTGTAGGTTTCTGTGTATTGGACCCCTATATCATCGGATGCAAGGAGTTTACCAAGGCTGTCTTCCAGTGGGTTCACTTGTGTTGTTCAGTATCTGCTCTATCAATATGAAGGTACATTTGATCATCTGTTTACCATCTAAGTCCAAATAACATACTACATTAAGCCTGTCCTTAGGTCAGGTTTAATGCAGGAAGTGAACCAGAAATGCTGTGCAGGAGAAAAAAGTGGCATCCATCAAGTCCACGGCAGGATTGGCTAAGCAACAGCAGCACTTGCCTTGCTAAAACAGTATCTCTGGAAGAAGGTCAGTATCTCCATCAAGACCAAAATTCACCTCTTCTGAGCACTGATCCTGCTAATTCCCCTAAATGGATCTGAAACATGGACTCTGCTCAGATCAGACATGAATAAGCTTGAGGTCTTCCAAATGCAATGCTTGAGTCAGATCCTGGGTGAATGTCTTTGTGATCACTGTTGTTAACAAGACAATTTGGATAAGGTGCAGTCGTCACCAATCAGTCAAAGAGCAAATACACAAAAACACAAACTGCCATGGTTTGGCCACGTCTGCAGAATTAACTCCAGCTGGCTGCTGCACCAGCTTCTCTGGCGAAAGGGACCTCCCTACTGGAGGGGTCAACGGGCAGCACCAAAGAAAGCATGGCTCAGACACATTGAGGAAGACCTAAGGAACCAACGTTGGACCATCAACGAGGCAAGAAATATTGCCAACAATCTCAAAGAGTGGAAGAGTGTCATGAATGACAGATGGATCCCAGCTGCACCTACAGCAGCATATTGGTTGAGAGGACAACCTGCTCCCCAAGCGCCAGCAGGAAGAGGAAGAACCACCACCACTAGCACCACCATGTTTCAGGTCCACCTCACAATGTGATTGACATAACGTTTATAAAAACAGTATGCAACAAGGAAAAACTGCAGACAAGCAGCAGGGGGAAAAACCAAGTCAGATCTTTTCATGCTGCATTTTAAAATTGGGTTCTTTCTCTCCCTCTCAGGACCAAATGGTTCCTCATTAGCCCTTTGGTGGCAGTTAGGGAAAGGGTCACCTCAGTCGGAACAGCAGGAGCCAGGGGGGCAGCTAATCAGGTAGCCCCCTTCTACTTTTCTTGGTAAAAACTAAATTGGGTGGGATAGGAGAGCGGGGAGCTGACTTGTGCTTGCAGGATGCTATTGTGTGTGTGTGGGGGGGGTGTGTGTGTTAAATGCTTCTCCATTGTTCCATCAAAAATCAGACCTTCCCTCAGGTATGCCCTTCCATGAGATATTTGCCCTCAGTGCTGTTGGCATCCTTCCGTCTCGGAAGACTATGGTGTCACGCTCTGAATGGTGGTTCTGGAATAGAGTGTCCTCTCCAGTGCGTGAAACCTGGGTAAAGTAGGTATGGAGGATAGGCTGTGACCCATGCAGCAAATCCCCCCTCTCCATGTCGCTGAAATGGTCCAATGGAAAGGCAGAGGCCAATACGGCTGGTTCCAGCGACGTCGCAGGAGTTGCCAGAACGTGACTGTGTTCAGCCATGAACTGCCTCAGGGACTCCGGCTCCGGATTTTGCCTCGAGGTTGACTCCTGAAGCCTTTTCCATAACTGGATGTAGCCACAAGGCAGTGGAGGTTTGGGATCAGAGTTTTCCTTCTCTCAGATGAGCTGCCTTCCCAGGCTGAGGAGTCCCATCTCCCAGGTGGCTGTTTAGTCACCTTTTACGACAAGTACAGCCAAACCGAGGGCCTATTCTTATCCCCAGCCCCCAGGGGATCCCTCAGTGCAGGAAATATTTAATTCAAGGGGGATTTTTGGAGAGAATATAACACTGGGAGAAAGTTTTCATTCCTTTCCTTATACACTGCAGTTCTAGGCTGGTTTAAGCCATTTCTGCCCAACGTTACACGTATGCAACAGGTATCAAACCTGTGGGCCAGGCAAAAATGGGTTAATGGAGAAAACGCACCTTCGTTCAGCTTCTCTATTCAACCTGCCGGTTAATGGTGGTGGAATGTCAGGTGTAGTTGGTCCTTAGATGGTAAATGGATGTTGTATGGAGACACATTTGGGCAAGAGCTGGTGATTACCACCTCAGAGTGAACCCTGGAGAATAAGCTGGATGCACACCATGCACCTGAGGAAGTCAAACTCCAGTCTGGTGAGACTCCATGCTGTGATGAATCTGTTCATCTTTAAGGGGCTACAAGATTCTGAGAGGCCCCGGGGATGGAGCTGACCCCGAAGAGAGACCAGACTAGCACCTTGCCTTAATTTGGACGTAGCAAGGTATCCTTGAAAAGTAAAATTAGGGATGGCAGTTTGCCAGGGACACAATGCAAAAAATTTGGACCATTCCCTGCTCAATGGCACAGAATCCAACATTTCGACCAGGGCTGGTCCAAGAAATCTTGAGGAGGCATTCCAAATGTTGCCTCCCTTTACCCAATGATGTGGCAGCCTTTGCTCCTTTTACTGTCCAGTGTTCTAGCACAGCATTCTCATAGAGTCATAGAGTTGGAATCTAGTCCAGCTCCCTGCCTGTAGCAGGAAATCCTCCTAAAGCAGTGGTTCCCAACCTGAGATATGTATACCCCCAGGGGTACTTGCCAGGACCTTTAGGGGTACTTGAAAAAGAATTGAATAATGGCAGAAAAAGGCAGGTCTGTATTGGAATGCCTTGCAAGGCCGGCATTAGAATGCCTTGTGGGGCTAATACGAGGGGCACAATTATGGAAATGTGTATTCCTTGGCAGCCCAAGAGAAAAAATATTGTGAACCACTGTTGTAGAGCAGTGCCTGTTGAGCCTCTGCTTGAAGACCTCCAGTGAAATCCCCTCCTCCACATTACTCCTTCCTCTTTGTCCTCCTCTTCCTTTCTAATCCAGGGAGTGGAAGGAGAAGGAGCAATGGAGGTAAGTAGAGACACAGAGATAGAGGCGCAACTAGAGTGGAGCCTGATAGACACGTGCCCCGGGCATTACACCGTGTGTGTGTGTGTACGTGACTACCCCATCAGACTCCACCCTAGTAACAGAGGAGGGTGGAGGGAGGTTGATGTCACTGCCCCAGGTGCTAGGGAAGTACGTTACAGCACTGCACAGAGATGAAAACCGTCACCACCAGTCTGCTGCCTGAGGCAACCATATCAGTTGGCCTCATGGATGGGCCAGCCCTGAGTCCGACTTCCCACTTCCTTATTTTCACAGATAAACCGACCTCCAGTGAAGCTCAGCCTGTTGACCTGCCAAGTGAGGCCTCATCCGGAGGATAAAAGGTCTTTTGACCTTGTGACACGTAAGTGAAGAGCTTACCATGATGCCAGGCACTTCCTGTCCTGCCATTGACAAAGAACTACGACAAAGTAACTCGTGATATAGTGTATTTTTTTTAATATCTGTTCCATGTAAAGTTTAGTTTTTGATTTGATCTTGTTAAGAAATTGAGGTTTACTTTAGGATTTATATATCATGCTTTTTACCCCTCAAATATAGGACATTCAAATATAATAAGAAAGTAATAAAACACAAAATAGTCGCAGCAATACAGGCAGTCCCCAACTTGCATTCTGGTTCTGTTCCAGATGTTTGTCTGGAAGTTGGAACCAACGTAAGTTGGGACAGAACTATCATGCAGGTGCAAAAGCGCAAAGCTGTGCCTGCACAAAACAGAGACACAGCTGCCTAGAAGTCAGGGCTACCTGTGATAGGAAAAATCTGTGAATTCACCAGGATTGTCATCCAGTGGGCCAGATTGGATAACTGTCCCCAGTCTGACTTACGCATATGTTAGCTAGGGAACAAAATGAGGGTGTGGGTGGTAAGAAGTTAATTTAGTTCCTTAAACATTGTAACCAGTTGTGATGGGAGCATCCCATCCATTTGGTTGACTGAGGTGGCTACCTTAGGAGACAGAGTGATGAGGGCCACCTGTTCCCCTCTGCCAAAGTGGAAGAGAATGGTTGGTTGAAGTGTCCTTCTTCACCTTCCTCCTTTCTTTTTGAGTCTAGGGAGAGAAAGGAGCAGCTGCAGAGGTAGTGGCTGGTATGCCATCAGGTGGGAGGGCAGATTTTGGTGAGTCAAGATACAGTGGAGGGGGGGCAGTGGCATTTGGCATGCTACCTCCATGCCAGGATTGCTCCTGTGCCAGGGTTACTTCAAGGATGTAATGGTTTTAAAAGTGGGTTACATAACTACTGCATATGTTTTACTAGGCATTCGCTGCACACAGTCCAGCTTGTTTCTGTAATCATGAGGGCTAGAAACTTTTTTTTTTTAAATGAAAGCTCAGAATAAGATAGGTTATCACTCAGTGGTCCCAGGTTCAATCCCTGGCATCTCCAGTTGAAATATCTCTGATAGCAGAACTGGGAAACATGCCTGGCCCTGGATCTCTGTTGTCACAGTAGGCAGTTGTGGACTGACAGTCCAGTATCTGGTTTTAAAAAAGAAAAAAAAATTTTCTTTCTCCTTTTCTCCTCCCTGCAGATAACAGAACCTATCACTTCCAAGCAGAGGATGAGC
The DNA here is from genome assembly GCF_035046505.1 of Tiliqua scincoides. Lineage (NCBI taxonomy): Eukaryota > Metazoa > Chordata > Lepidosauria > Squamata > Scincidae > Tiliqua > Tiliqua scincoides. The sequence continues at coordinate 16,198,934 of NC_089830.1, read as the reverse complement.
AGGAGTGCATCGTGTAAGTTTCTTGTGTCTGTCCTCCTGCTTTAGCTTTACTCCTTTGATTGGACAGCTGCTCATTTTTGCCGTGAATTGTAGCCTTAGTGAGAGGGTGCACAGTCACCTTCTTTGCAAAGGAAAGAAGGTGGGTGATGTATTTGTGCCTTCTGCCATGGCTTCCCCCAGCACAATTGTAGAATTCTTCGTACTGCAAAATGTACGGAGAGGATTGAAAATGTAGCAATAGAACTGAGAAAATTGAGAGGGAGAGAGAGAGAGAGAGATGCAAGATTGCTTGTCGCCCATTTCTCTTCTCTTGGGACCCAGAGTTTGCCAAAGATCTTTGAGAATGTTCTTTTTTGGGCAAATGGGGCATAAAAAGACAGTTTGCATTAAGGTGCGCTAAAGAAATGCCAAACCAATTGAATTCTGTTTGGTGCAGGATCAGTTGGGGGGGCGGGGTTTGGCTATCTGAAGAGTTTAATTTGAATGTCCTAACTTTACCATTATGCATTTTATTAGGACATTGGTATCAGGGCCCTGCCTGGGCACAATTACCGAATTATTATTCTTGGTAAATCTGGGGGTTGAAAACGGCTCTCTTCCTTCTCAAACACTCTCACCTGCTTTCCATATTTGGGGAATCCAGCATGTGCCAAGAATCGGAGAGAGGCTTCATCCACCACCACCACCACGCCAAATGATACCGCCGGCCTAAATTTGAGTCCAGGACTATAAGTGGTTGGAAAAAGTCCCAAATCTTGTCAGAGTAATTTGCAACTCACTTGTAGTTGCCAATATACCCTTTGAATATGCACGTGGGTCAGTGGCTAGTATGCCCGGGTAGCTAAGCGTGTGAACGTGCCCAAGCCACCCCCATTTTTATTTTGCAACTCCAGTCATGTAGGCACTGGTTCCGGCCTCCAGATCAAGCAGGTGTGACATTGGCACTCCCTCCCCTGTGCTGTGATGATTCCCCCCCATAACCACCACTTGGATCCCTGATTGGTGTTCTCTTCTGTGGGCCAGATGGGTGTCGGTACTGCAGAACAGCAAGGATGAAGCGCTAAGCAATGCTTTCAAGGTGGATCCAGGAGGCTGCGTGTCCTCGGCTGGGGGCATGGCAGAAAGTGGTCTGCAAGAACTCACTAAGCATGTCATTGGCGAGGTGAAGAATATGCCTGGCAACCGGCAGTGCTGTGATTGCGGAGCCCCAGGTAGGTTGGATGCCACCAGGCAGCGTTGGCTGCAGGGCCAAACTGCAGATGCAGCTCCCAATTCAAAAAGGATACTTCTCCGATGAGCTCTGTTGAACAGTGGCTGTGCAAGAGCATTTCCACTAGGCATTTTCAACAGGAGGTGTTTACAGTGGATTATTCCCACTGCTGTTACGGTATTTAGAATCTTTTACGGTATTTAGAATTACAACTAGTACAGAACGCGGCTGCTCGTGTGGTTGCTGGGGCACGTCGGTTTGACTCTGTCGAGCCGTTGCTCCAGCGGCTACACTGGCTGCCGGTTCTGTTCCGGGCCCAATTCAAGGTGCTAGTTTTGACTTTTAAAGCCCTTTACGGCTCGGGTCCGGGGTATTTGAGGGACCGCCTCCTTCCCTACAATCCTGCCCGTGCTCTTAGATCATCTGGGGGGGGGCCCTTTTGACTGTGCCGCCACTAAGTGATGTGAGAGGGGCGGCGGCCAGGAAGAGGGCCTTCTCGGTGGTGGCCCCCGAACTGTGGAATACCCTCCCCTTAGAACTGAGAACTGCTCCCTCATTGCTAACGTTTCGGCTGGACTGAAGACCTTTTTATTTCAAAAAGCTTTTAATTGTTGACAGGCTGGCTGGCGTTCTTGCTTCCTGCTTTTTATATGAAAATCCACGGGGTTTGTTTGTTGGTTTGTTTTTAGATTTTTTAATTATTGTAAATTGTTTTAAATTGTTTTTCATGTTGCACTTTTAAATTGTCAGCCGCCTTGTGTGCCCGTTGGGCAAAAAGGCGGGGTATAAATTAATAAAATAATAATAATAATAAATAATGATAGAATCGTGTCTTGGTATCCATTGTGGTTTGCCCTAAACAGATATTTTGTCAGGTTTTGGTTAATCAAAGAAGGCAGGACAGAATCTTAGGCAAGGAGTGGTAGTTCTGCCCAAGCATTCCAGTTCACAAGAAGACTACTTCCTTTAAAAAAAGATGCAACAGGCCATACCTCTACAATCTGAAGTTCAGGATTAATTCTGATGCACTATTTTTCTTTCCTGGATCTAAGCACTTGATGAATATGACTACAGGTCAACCCTCATGGATGCCAAAACCCATGGTAAAACAAATATACAGGTCAGGGCACCCAGCCCTCCCCACACTGTGCTCCAGTCTCATCTGCAAGGTCTTTAAGACGTTACTTGCGGTTTCCTCCCCGAAACCGGAAGCGATGTTTTAAGGTCCCCCAGAAGGCCTTAGCAGGCCTAGACAGGCCGCACGCAGCTTCCCTGGCCTTCAGAACACCCTCTGGATGTGACCAGAGCCCACCTCTGGTCGCATTCAGAGAGTACAGGTCGGTCTTCAACACAGGTCAGATAACCCATCTGCAGGATTTGAGTCAAATCTGTGGATGATGAGATCTGACCTATTCCTGGGATGGCCAGGTGGGTCTTGTGAGAGTAGCGCATGTTAGACACGGGACTTTGGAGGGAGGAGGTTTGCTTCTGTCTAAAGCAGGGGTGTCCAAACTTTTTGGCAGGAGGGCCACATCATCTCTCTGACACTTTATCGGGGGCCGGGCAAATAAAGAATTAATTTACATTTCAGATGTATTGGAGATGGAATTTATATGAATGAATGAAGGTCTTGCAATAGGTCAAGGCCTATAAAAGGCCTTGCACAAAACAAGGCTGGCCTTTCCTTCGCTACTGCTGCTGCATCACAGACGTGAAACAGCAAGCAGTGGAGGGAGCCCTCGTCCCACAGCTCATGCAAGAGGTTAAGCAGTCGCCCACACATTGCATTGGGTTAGCACAGGCTCTAGCGAGTCTCCGGAGGGCCAGAAGCTCATTGGAGATTGAGGGCTCCCCACAGGCTGGATTTGGAGTCCTCAAGGGCCGCAAGGCTGGGGTTTGGGCACCCCTGGTCTAAAGAATTGGAAGCAACAGGATTTATTTTCAGTAAAAACAAATGCCCTGATCCTATTTATTTTATTTTAATTTATTTATTTTATATTTTTATACCACCCTTCTTCCAAGGATATTTGCTCTCCTCCTTTTGTCCTCACAACAACCCTGTCAGAGAATGACTGGCCAGAGGTCACCCAGGAAGCTTCATGGCTGAGCGGGGATTTGAACCTGGATCTTCAGGTCTAAATCTAACTCTTAAACCATTGCACCATCCTGGTGCTTGTTGGATTGAGAACTGTGAGCATATATCCGAGGCACATCCAAACACATGTTGGAATGCTTGCCTTACTGTGCATAGCTTTGCTTTCAATGCAACTGAATGTATTTACACATTCTGGCACAAGTAAAGCCTTCAAGTGTGATTGGATTGGTGCAAAAATGTCTTGGGTAAAGCTAAGCCCCTACAACCAAACCATAATTTAGTTTATCTGTCCTGGCTTCCATCCTAAGGAATCCTGGCTCAGCAATGGTTCATGCAATGGCAAGGAACTTGCTCTAAATCAGTGGTTTCCAAATTGTGGGTCGGGACCTGATTTTTGGTGGGTTGCCAAAGGGTGATGGAAAGATCAAGATAACTAATTGTCTCAAGCCCTGAAGCTACTGAAAAATCAGATACTGTAGCTAATAATTACCCTGCAAAGAGCTCAGCTCCTGCAGTTTGCAAGATAACTGCCCTGCAAGGAGCTGAGCTCCTGCAGTTTGTAAGCATGTGTGAGTATAGAGTGATAAAGTTTGAGAGTCTTCCTGGTTATAATAATATTATTTCTTTCTAGATCTCCTTTTTTAAAGTCTGGTAAACCTAGGTGGGTCCCAACAGAGTGCTGTTTTAAAAAGAGGGTCCTGGTGCTAAAAAGTATTGAAACCGCTGGTCTAAATCAGGGGTGCCCAAACCCCGGCCCTGGGGCCACTTGCAGCCCTCAAGGCCTCTCAGTGCGGCCCTTAAGGAGTCCCCAGTCTCCAATGAGTCTCTGGCCCTCCAGAGATTTGCCAGAGCCCGGACTGGCCCGATGCAACTGCTTTCAGCGTGAGCATGACTGTTTGACCTCTTGTGTGAGCTGTGGGATGAGGGCTCCCTCCACTGCTTGTTGTTTCACATCTGTGATGCAGTAGAGCAGCAAAGGAAAGGCCAGCCTTGCTTTGTGCCAGGCCTTTTATGGGTCTTGAGCTATCACAAGACCTTCATTCATTCATACAAGTTCATCTTTAATATATTCATTTATGTAAACGTATGTAAATTTATTCAAATTTTAAATGTAAATTAATTTTTCCCTGGCCCCCAACACAATGTCAGAGAGATGATGTGGCCCTCCCCCTAAAAACTTTGGACACCCCTGGTCTAAATAATGGATTTGCAGCCTTTGCAAAATAGTGATTCCCAGAATTCTTTGAGGGAAGCTGCAACAGTTGGATTGCTACTCTCGCATGGGATTCCTTTTAAACTGGCCCTCAGCATGTTTATTCCCCCCCCCCCAACCAATGATTCCCATGTGCAGACCCTTCTTCATAAAGGGGAAAATGCATTGAAACAATCCCTTTGGTTTTAGGTAGATAAGGATTGCTCTTGCCTTAATGGGCTCTTGCATCAATTTCAAGGTGCCTTTGGCCCATCAAAACTTCCACCGGGAATGATTCCATCTGGGGGTGGGAGCGGTGACTGGATTATGCTTAAGGACTAGTCAAGATGGGAAGGCAGTACGATTTGTGTGACGTATCTCTTTGCCCACTGCTCTCTTACAGACCCCACATGGCTTTCCACCAACCTTGGCATTCTGACATGTATTGAGTGCTCAGGGATCCACCGCGAGTTGGGGGTGCACTACTCCCGCATCCAGTCGCTGACGCTAGATCTGCTCACCACTTCTGAACTGCTGGTAAGCCCTTTCCCTGTCTTTGAATTTCTGGGCTGTTGGTCTTGCCGGTGGCTTAGCTTTGATTTAAAACTGTAATGCTATGAAAGAAATCTTATAAGCTTAATCCTCTGCATATGAACCTTGTGAAATAAGGATCAGCAGGTTCATTGTGGCTTGCTTCCAAGGAAGTCGACATAGGATTGCAGCCATGGATGATCAATGCTGCAATCCTATACACACGTACCTGAGAGTAAGCCCTATTGAAACCAGTGGAACTTCCAAATAATCATGCATAGGATTGCGTTGGTCAGTTAAGTCCACATTAATTTGTATCTGACGAAGTACTATGAAAGGGGAAAAAAAAAACATACTCCTTTTTGGTTTTAGATGATGCACATGTGTTATGTTGTAGCAGGCAGTAACAGACCTGCTACCATGGTACTCTGGCGAGGGGTAGTGGCAGATCTGCATCACGACGTCTCCCTGGTGATACTTACCCAGGCATAATGAAGCCTCACATGATGCTCCAAAGCGCTTGGAAAGCCTTCTGGCATGATCTTAAGGAGCTCTTCCGGTTTCCTGGCTTCAGGGAGCCATACGGGGTTTCGCCTGTCTACTGAATGACTCCGATGGGCTGGCGGGTGGCATGGCGGGCAGAGGTGGCAGGGGCGTAGTGGGTGCAGCACCTGGGGCTTTTGCCCTGCTGCCAGGCCAGGCCCACTACTGGTTGCAGGTTCAACTCTACATTTGTTTCCTCTCCAATAGTCCTGCATGGAATTAAAAATGAAGAAGGGAAGTGAGGGTTTTTTTTTGTTTTGCTAAGAATATGCTAGAAAACCACAAAATATTCTACAGTCAATCAATACTTCAAGAGATTTCTCAGCAGCTTCAGTCTGTTGAAATGGCTGGATATGCATTTCATGAAGCCTTCCTATTCGTGCATGTATACATTTGTGCACTAGAGATGCCTCCAGGCTACCCCCTAACATGGTGGTTCCCAAACTGTTAGCCGTGGCTCCCTGGGGGCTCCCTGGGAAACCAGCCAGGGGAGCCATGGAATTCTAAAGAGAAACTCACTAACCCAGGGGTGCCCAAACCCCAGCACTGGGGCCACTTGCGGCCCTTGAGGCCTCTCAATGTGGCCCTCGGGGAGTTCCCAGTCTTCAATGAGCCTCTGGCCCTCTGGTGATTTGTTGGAGCCCACACTGGCCCGATGCAACTGCTCTCAGCGTGAGGGCTACTGTTTGACCTCTCACGTGAGCTGTGGGATGGGGGCTCCCTCCACTGGTTGCTGTTTCACATCTGTGATGCAGTAGTGGCAGAAAAGGAAAGGCCAGCCTTGCTTTGTGCCAGGCCTTTTATAGGCCTTGAGCTATTGCAAGACCTTCATTCAGTCATATAAGTTCATCTTTGATATATTCATTTATGTAGACGTATGTAAATTTATTCAAATTTGAAATGTAAATGACTTCCTTTTTTTTCCCTGGCCCCCGACCCAGTGTCAGAGAGACAATGTGGCCCTCCTGCCAAAAACTTTGGACACCGCTGCACTAACCTATGCAATGTATAGGATTTTAGCCCTAATGGGGAGCCGAAGCCAGTTGGCCCAGTATGCCAACGGAGCTTCCAGTTGAGAAAGTTTGGGAACCACTGCCTAGCAGTTTGCACTCATATTTTATGTTTCACATTTTTATACCACCCTTCCTTCAAGAAGCTCAGGATGGTATATATGGTTCTTTCCCTGCTTCTGTCCTCACAACAACATGGTGAGGCAGGGCGAGGCTGAGAAATAGTGATTGGTCCAAGGTCACCTAGGAAGTTTTATGGCTGAACGGGGATTTGAACCTGGATCTTCCAGGTCTAAGTCCAACTCCAGAACTACTACACCATCCTGACTTTCAACTAATACAAGTTGAACAAGGCATTCTTCCAAGGAAGTAATAACTCACGTATTTACCTAAGACAGGTATTGTAGGGAATGCCCCTGATGAATAGAGCCAGTTAGAGCTTATGGTCAACCACAGGCCATTAACTAACCTGGTTATTAGTTAGCAAAGGCAGATTCATATACTGTGACATTCTAACTGAATTTCAAGAGTTGGAAAAGACCCATGAGATCAACTAGTCTAACCCCCTGCCCATAGCAGGTAATCCTCCAAGAACTCCCTAGAGCATCAAAAATTTATTTGAGCATCTCTCCTTTGCCATTTGTAGCTATTCAAATAGTTAGCATCGCAATCAAACTCCTCTTTCCATTGAACGTCCTTCACCCTTTATGGGGCTTGGCTTCTTTTCCAGTGATGCGCATTCCTTTTCTTGCTCACAGCTGGCGGTCAGCATAGGCAATGCCAAGTTTAATGGAGTCATGGAGGCCACCTTGACGGCACAAGGCAGTCCCAAACCCTCCTCAAGCAGCGATATGTAAGTACAACCTGAAGAGCATTGAGGAGGGGTTTCATTATGGTGGGTATGGAGCTCCATCTCTTTGGGAGGTAAACATGGACCTCCATGTGCTGTCAGGGTAGGTATGAAGCTCCATCTGGTGGTGGTCTCTGTTGAAAGGGTGAACATGCTCAAATGGTTGGCAACCTTCAGTCTCGAAAGACTATGGTATAAGCCTACAGCACCTGATATTCCCAGGTGGTCTCCCATCCAAGTACTAACCAGGCCTGACCCTGCTTAGCTTCCAAGACCAGACAAGATCAGGCATGTGCAGGGTAACTGACGGACACAGCCTTGTGCCACAGAACACTTTGAAGCTGTCTGAGCTGGCTGGCACAGATATCCAAAGGAGCTTCATGTGCTCTTGTGTGCATGACCAGGGCTGTGTGTATTTGAAAAAGTAAAATAAAAATCTATGATGGGGGAAAAATGGCATCCTGTGACCTAAATGATACAGAATCCCAGTTTTGCTATGGAAAAGACTGAAGTTGTGCTTTCTGAAGACAAAATCTGAAGACAAAAAAGGGGTGGCCAAACCGCAGCTTGTGAGCCACGTGTACTCTTTGACATACAGTGTTCAGCTCTCGGAAATATAAATAAATAATGTGAGGCTGTCGGCTGAGCTCCTTTTTGCATCACAGTTACAATAAAAGAGAAAAGCTTTTCAAGCTTTAGAATTATTCACTGGGAATAAACTGGGAGTCCCCTGGATTCAAACGTACATTTAATGTTCGTGGTGGGGTAAATATATTTATGAATGTAAATGCTTCTTATAATATAAGCAAGCAGTTATTTTGCACCCAGTTATCAAATTCTGCATGTGCAAGCTTACTGCTATCGTACCCATTGTGTCATTAGCCACAGTGGGAAGTAGAACACGAACCCAATAGATTTCTGACCTGGGCTAGAACAGCTCTTCTGGTGACTACCTCTGAGGTCCACAAGCACAGTTCTGAAGAATCCTTCCTTTGCCTCCATGCAGGAATGCCCGGAAAGAATTCATCATGGCAAAATACATGGAGCGCAAGTACGTCCGGAAAGCTGAAAGGAATGAGCCTAGCTGCCTTTGGGAAGCAATCCGGAGCAGGGATCTTTTGGCGCTGCTCCAAGCCTTTGCCGAGGGCCATGATTTTTCCAAACCTCTAGCCAGCCCTGAAGGCCAAGTGAGTGGAATAAAACAATCTGAAGAACAAGGGGTTCTTGTTGGATCATAAATAGTGTTGCCTTTGAATTGGACTTGTGGAGCAAAGCCTCTTTCTCTTTTAGAGCAATATTCTTTCCAACCCCTGGGTTGGTCAACCAGTTTCAGAAGCTTGAAGGGCTTGGTTGGCCCTTTTAAGTGAGTTGTGTAGGCTTGTGCACTTACAATAGGGAAGCCTTCTGCGTTTTTGTTGGTTATTGTTTCCTTCTGCTACTTTGACTTGTATCTAGGAGCTCCAGTGTTTTTTTTAGCTGCCTCAAGAAACATAGTTTTTGAAAGATGGGTTATCAGTTTCTTCAGTAACTTCGGTTATTGAACCGAAATCCTGTCGGCTTGTGGCACCGATTGCAACAAAGCCCTGAAGGCTGACATACTTCCTTCCGCAAAAGATTTTTGCAGGCTATGTTTCTTAAGATTCAGATTTCATTAGATTTACAGTTGGATCTCAGTATCAGTGGGGGATCTGTTCCTGGACCCCCCCCCCAATGGCTATCAAAACCCACAGGTACTTAAATCTGCAGGTTGCAGTCCAGTAGGGAGTCTAGGCATGACCAGAAACTCACTCCGGTTGCAAGCTGAGCTGTTTTGAGGCCCGTGGAGGCCACACATGGCCTCCACAGGTCTCAAAAGGCCCCACCAAAGTGCTGTTCTGACTTTTCTGGGGGTCTTTCTGAGGTCCTCAGTGGCTGCATGCAGTCTCTGTGGGCCTCAGAGAGCTCCCCCCCCCAGGGGTGTAATGGGCATTTCCAGTTTTCCCAAAAACCAGAAGTGCCCACAAATACCTTGGGGCGGGGGACTTTCTGAGGCCCATAAAGGCCATGCACAGCCTCTGCAGGACTCAGAAAGGTTCCCAGATGTGACCAGAGAACACCTACTCTGGTCCAGCCTTCCACTGTGGGTTTGGAACCCAAGGTGAGTTAAATCCGCAGGTCCCAAATCTGTGGATTAGGAGGCCAGACTTGTACTTTAAATAAATAAAGGGAAAGCCGTTTTCAAAACCACAACTATGCAAGCTGCACACTCTTTTTTCCATTGGGTCATTTGCATTTGATTCTTTTTTTTTTTTTCTTCTTTCTTGATCTGGCTGAGCCCATCTGAATACAGTTTGTGGCACAGAAAGATCTGTAAGGTGTCACTTCTTGCTTTTCTTCTGCTTAGGAACAAGGGGAACTGGCTCTTCATCTGGCTGTGCGCTTCGCCAACAAATCCTCCCTTCCCCTGGTGGATTTCATTATTCAGAATGGGTAAGCCTCAAACTGAAGGGGGGAAACTAACCCAGGTAGGGCTAATGTGTATTTTATACTCTCACTGACACTCACGCCCACATCTTGTGCCCAAGAAGCCAAAATTCTTTGCAGAGAATTGTACACTCAGATGAAGGCTGCAATCCTATACACACTTCCCTGGGACTAAGTTCCACTGAATTCATGGTGGTTTGCACATTGGACTTAGCTTGGGAAGATCCAGGTTCAAATCCCTGCTTAGCCATGAAGCTTTCTGGGTGACTTCGGACCAGTTCCTCTTTCTCAGCCTTGCCTGCCACACAGGGTAATTTAAAGGACAACAGGAGGGTTGGGACCATGTACACCTTGGTGCACCTTGGAGGAAGGGCTGTATAAAAATGTGAAAAACATGGTAAATGGATTTCTGCAGGTGTTAATTTATGTACTCCATGATTTAGAAGTTTCTGCTAATTTGGCCTTGTTTAATAAAGAAAGGGGACACAGAGAAAGGAATGGAGGGAGTAGAAGAGTGTAGTAGGTGTTTTTTACAAACTTTCTCCCACACTCATGAGAGCTAGAAACTTGGCTTTTTATATTTATAATTTAAATCAAACTCCCTTTTTTAAGGGGAAACTGGAGCTTGTCCTTCATTGTCTGTCTCTGTACGCAGGGGGAATCTGGATCGACGGACTCTGGGTGGAAACACGGCTTTACACTATGGGGCCCAGTACAATCAACCCAATTGCCTCAAGCTGCTGCTGAAAGGGAAGGCATCTACAAATGCAGGTAGAGTGCCCAGCTAATTGCTGATGAGGGGAGGAAGGATTAGTAGTATTAACATGAGCCATTAGCAGAGATGGGCAAATCCAGCGCAGCTTGACTTGAGTGGAGTTTCTGCCCCCTTTAACTTGACTCAAAAACAAATCCTAAGGGACAGACTTTCTGAGTTGCCCAGAGCATTTTGGGGACTCTAGAAGACTCGAGTCCCATTTTTTAAAAAAGCCGTGGTCAGTCAGTGACCAAATGGACTGAAATTCTGCACTAGCTACTGTTCCTGAACCATACTCAAGGGTAGCCCCACACAGAGTGTGTTACAGTAGTCTAAATGACATGTCACTAGGACATAGACCAGGGGTGTCAAACTCATTTCATAGCAACGGCCAAATAGCATTCATGATGCCCGCTGAGGGCAGGAAGTGATGTCTTTAAACAGGTCATAACCAAAAATAAGTACATTTTCTAACTTAGGAACTCATTAGCTGCAAATGACAAAGAGAAAATATTCAAATCTTGATCAAATTTCAAGATATGGGAGAGCCCAATTTTCATGTGGACTGCCCTTTCAGCAGTAGCACTGTTCAGCAGTTGAGAGCCTGAGGGCCAGAGCTTCTGCAGGCTGCATCCGGCCCCCCGGGCCTTAGGTTTGACACCCCTGGCATAGACCATCATAACCAGATCTAGCAGCTGAGCAAGGCTGCAATGTGGATGGCTTATTGCTTCTGGGGGTTTCTGAACACACTTGGGGAGATCATGAGGACATGTTTGGGCCATCTGAGCACCGGTTCAACTGGTTTTTTTTTTTTCTGTCTCTGTTCAGTGAATGCCATAGGAGAGACACCCCTGGATTTGGCAAGGAAGTACAAGCATGCAGAGTGTGAAGACCTGGTAGGTGGTGTGGAGGGGAAGTGGTATAACATCACCTGCTTGTTCATAGAGAAAGGTGGTGTGGTGGCCTACACTGCAGGGAGAGTGGCGTGGGAGTTTGAAACCTTTGGCATAGGATAGGACGCAACCAAGTCTGAATGAGGACAGAATAAGAGTGAAGGATTCCACTGGGCTGACTTCCTTACCTCATGCAGAAGTTTCAAAATCCATGACCTGCGCTGCTAATAGCTAATTGTGTAGCTGAGTAGGGGCAGACTACTTATGTAGACTATATTCTACTACATAAAATATATATGTATTTTATGTCTGTGACTGTCAGCACATATAGCCACAGGCATAAAACACCCCCCTCCAAAGAGTACAACTACGTAGTCAGCTACTTGAATTAAACTTACAGGAGCCATTTAAGATTTGCTACTTGAATGATCAACTACAATGGACCTACTGTTGCCAAACACAAAGAAGAAACATTAAATATTGAGAAGGGATAGCAACTTAAACCGACAGAAATGAACATAGCATTGAATTGCTATGGGGGAAAAACCTCTTCTCCTCCACCCTTCCTCTTCTGCTGTGTCCTCTTCCTCTTCCTTCCTTCTGGGAGGAGCAGAGACTGGTACATCATCAAGTGAGGTGGGCAGCAATTGGCACACTACCTCGGGCATCTTCAGCCAGCCCTAGTGGGGAAACTGGGATTGTCTGACAGGAGCCGATCTGGATCTTCTTTATGTAAGGTCTGGGCGGTTCCAGAGTGTAAGGCAAGGTCTTCTATGGTCTTTGTGTAAGGTAAGGTCTTCTATGGTCAGGGCAGTTTGGCAGTGGAACAGATTGCCGAGAGAGGTGGTGGACTCTCTTTCACTAGAGATATTCAAGCAGAGGCTCGACAAGCACGTGTTGGAGATGCTCTAAGAGGATCTCCTGCTTAAGGCAGGGAGTTGACTAGATGACCTATTAGGCCCCTTCCAACTCCATGATTCTGTGGCCTATACTCTCTGAAGAAGCAGAGGTCCTCCTAGCTGGCAACAAATCTTTTCTGTCTTCTCCATTACAGCTTGAGCAGGCGCAAATGGGGAGGCTGCCTCCAGTGATGCACGTGGACTATGACTGGGAAGCCCCTCAGGAGTTCTCCTATGACAGTGAAGATGAGTTGGATGAGAAGGTGCTGTGCTAAAAAAAAAAAAAAGCTACATGTCTTTTTTTCTGTCTTCTGCCTCAAGGTGTACCAGTCCCATGTCCAGACAGAAGAACTGAGGTTCTAGAAAGGTTATGCTGTTGCCCTTGGTGGCTGTCCCAACCCCAACAATCAGGATCCAGAGGTTGGGAGTCCATCCATCTCCCAGAGTTTGCTCCTTGGGTTTGCATGATCAGCTTTGGGCTGTACAAAGGACTTGATGTAACCTTTGCTTCCCAAGGCACATTTTACTTGCTGTTACCAAATCCCCCTTGGTTCAGCTTTGCTCAGGTCTGTCTCTCTCTTCAGCCATGCTCCCAGCATTCCCTCTTTCTACAATAGTCCTGTTCATCTTAAGAACATAAGCAAAATTTATTAGGAGTCCAATCCTATGCATGTCTGCTCAGAAGTAAGTTCCAGTATGGTCATTGGGACATACTGGATAGGATTGCAGCTGAGATTGATCAGCACATAAGCCCTACACCTATTAAATTAAGAACAGAAGACCCACACTTGATCAGGCCAAAGGTCCATCTAGCCCAGTTTCCTGTATCTCACAGTGGCATACCAAATGCCTCCGGGAGCACGCAAGACAAGAGACCTGCATCCTGGTGCCACTCCCTTGTATTTGGCATTCTGAGACAACCTACTTCTAAAACCAGGAGGTTGTACATACTTATCACAGCTTATAACCTGTGTTGGTTTTTTCTTCTAGAAATCTGTCCAATCCCCTTTTTAAAGGCATCTAGGCCAGATGCCATCACCTCAATCCTATGGCGAGGGGCTCCATATTTTCCAGCCTGCATCCTTTTTTGCAAGTCATCTTTCCCTCCTCTCAAATGGGAGGGGTCTGTGGTGCGTTGAACAAGGAGAGGCTGTAAGAGACCTAGATCTGGCTCTTTGGAGATGGGTTGGAGGGAGCTGGAGTAGGAGCAATGGAATGAAATGAAAACAAAAAAGGCACAGGGCAGTCGCAGGTAGTGAGGAGGTCTTGGGGATCCTGAACGAGAGCTCTGTTTTCCTTGGATAGGTGAGCCTGCTGCAGCAGTCTTTTGGATCCTCGCCATCTCAGACCACAGGCCAGCCTGCTCTCTTGACTCAGAACCGGTGGAGCTGCACAGGCATGGACATCAGCAACAAGACTTATGAGACCGTTCAGGCCTCCTCACGGCCTGGCCTGCGAAGTTCGAGCAGCGAGGAGCTACCCCCACCTCTGCCAATCAAAAACCCCACCAGAGGGAGCGGCAAGATGAAGTTGGGGCAGTGCAGTGTTGGTAAGCTGCTAATGCTGCTTCTCTGCTCTCAATTGCCTCTTCTCCAGTCCTTGTCACCCATGCTTGAATGGCGTTCTCTTCCTTTCCAGATGGTTCCGAGCCCTTGCCTCCATCATTGGACGTCCCTGACGTTCGGCATTCGTCGACCTCCAGCATTCCGGGCAAGCTGGATAGCAGTACATCGTGGCAGCCACCAAGCCCCCACAGCTCTGTAGAAGTCAAAGGCACGGCCTACTGGGAAACCCGCTCAGAGGTAGAGAGCATGTCCCAGCGAAGAAGATCAGAGCCCAGCCAGGCCACACTGCCGCCTTCTCCTGGCACCTCCCCTGAGCAAGGCCACGCAACCCCAGTCAAATTCAGGTGGGATCCTCCAGCCTTCGATTACACAGGCCTACACAGGTTTTGTTGTTGTAAAATTTAGACCCTGTAGCAGGTGCTGTAGGCTTATACTATGATCTCGGAAGCTAAGCAGGGTCAGGCCTGGTTAGTACTTGGATGGGAGACCGCCTGGGAATACTGGGTGCTGTAGGCTTATACCATAGTCTTTTGAGAATGAAGGTTGCCAACCAACCATATTCTTGGGGTGCTGAATTCAAAAATAGCATTGGTTTTTCCCAGTTGACTCTAGTTTTAGGAGTATGCCATAGCCGATTCATATTTGCCAATTCAACTAGTCTCCTTGTGAAAAAGCCATGGTGTCGACTTCCTCACGAGGAAGCTGCTTGAATCGGCATATAAGGTGGCTATGCCATATCCCCAAAACTAGAACCAAATGGGCAAAACCAATATCATTTTTGGATTCGGCATCCCAAAAAACATCCTAAACTCAATCAAACATCCTTTTTTAAGGCCTGTGTTATAGCAGGGGCTGAAAATGGATTGCCTTTTGGGTTGGTAGTGGCTTCCTATTGTGGCAACTCATAGGGTGTGAAAGCAATGGTGTACCTAGGGTATGGGACACACAGGGGAGGCTACTTGAAATGAAGGGTAGACCTGGCCTCCACCTTGAGATCCTTGGTAGAGGCCAGGTCTACTCATGACCTCTAAGCAGCCCATAGATCTGACCGCTGCCAGGGGAACTCAAAGTGGAGGCCAGGAGTACCCTTTGCTTCAAGCAGCTGCTCAAAGCAGTTAGAGCTGGCCTCCACCTCGAGATCCCCAGGGGAAGCCAGTGTCAGTCTACCAGCTACTCAGTAGCGCACTTGACACCTGGGTTGGACTGCCTCCCCACCCTGCCCTTGGCACGCTAACAGTAGGCACAAAAAGAGGGGAAGATTTCAAGGACATGGTGGAGGAAAAAAACAGAATGACTTTGTTTATAAAAGTGCCCTATTAGGACATTAGGACACTTCAGAAATGAAACCAATCTGGTTGAAGAACTTAAGAATGCCCCTGTTGAATGGGGTCAAGAGTCTATCTATCTCAGGAGCCTCTTTCCCCCAGTGGCCTGCCAGTTTACCCTGGGAAACCTGCCAGTGGGAAAGGGAATCTCCCTCCCACCATTACTTCTCTAAACCTTTTTTCCTCCCTTATGAACTTTGCCCCTCTTTTGTGTGATGTGTATTTTTTAAACATGCAAAGCAATCTGTAGTGCAGGGTTTCTCAAATTGTGGGCCAGTTCTTGCTGTATTCTCAGGAAAGCACTTCCTGCTTGGTGATGTCTCTTATCGGTTAATGGCATCACTTCCAGTGGGTCTTGGACAGATTGTCATTTTAAAAAGTGGGTCTTTGTGCTAAAAAGTTTGAGAACCACTACTGTAGTGATTATTATTTGCACTACAACCCAATGAGATACATCAGAAACATTCCTATTTTTACAGAGGTTGGCAGTTCATGGCTACTGGTCTCCTTGTTCCCAGTTGATACATGCTTTACAGTAGGCTGTGCCAGCTTTTGCCATTAGGTAGGACTTTTCACTCCCTGGGATGCTTTCAGAAAGGTGTTACCTTTGCATGTGGCCATTAGATCTATTGCAGCTACCGCACAATAGATCTAATGGTCACATGCAACCAGTATGCCCAAGGACAGTTGAGATTAGACTCTAGGGGTAGATTCAAGGGGCATGAAGAAAATCAGAAAGTCCCTTTTTTATATAGTACCATCAATGTAAATGGCCCTTTAACAGCAAGAAGCCAGGTCCCTGCCCCAAGGAAAATATAGCTCTTGTGCAGAACAAGATTCCACTTTAGCAGCTTCAAGGGAAGGAATTTTCCTCCTCCACTGTTGTTTTCAAGCCATGTTTGTTTTCTCTTGCAGTTCTGAGAGTACTCGATCCTACCGACGGATCAGTAGTGGCTCGATGGGCAAATCTTCCAGCTCATCCCTTTCCCCGCAGAGCCCTGGTTGCCCCGAAGAATTGCCTTCCTGCAAAGCTCCAGTGCTGGCACAAAATCCTCCTCCTGTGCCCATGCCACGAAGGTTTGCTCCGGTGAGCTGCATACTACTATGGGGTGTGGTCTGTTCTTGCCACATTTTGAACAAGCTTCTGCACAGCGGTGGAACTTCCACGCCCACTTTAGCAAGCACGTCTCCTTTGGCAGAAAAAAAGTATCTGGGATCAACTGTACACGTGTGGTTTCCAGTCTCCTTTCAGTGCTGTAGTTATTAAGGCCATCAGTGTGCATGTCACTTTACAAACTGGGAGATAACAGATCCCTGCCCCAAAGAAATTACTATCTAACAATTGGCACAGCGAGTAGAGAAAAGTGGTGGAAATGTATTCTTGTCTTGTTTATCACTGCCTACAAGTTTTATTTCAGTAGTACGTACTTGGTCTTTGTATGTACTGCTTCAGTTGGTCCCACAGATGGGCCAGCCCTGCCTCCTCCTCTATTGAGGCAGGAATGGCCCATCCATGGGGCCAACTGAAGCAGTTGTCTGAGGCAGTATATTGGTGAGGGAATGCTCATCTCTCTTCACCAACTTGCCTTTGCTGTGCTTCCCCTTCCTCCTGCTACTTCCTAGATTGGAAAAGGAATAGGGAGCTGGAAGAGGAGGAAATGTGGAGGGGAGGAGAGTTCTGAGCATGTGCCCTTGAGCATGGTTTTGAACGCCATTGTGGGTACCAGCAATAGTTCGTTTTTGTGGAAAGTTGTCTCCAAAAAACAGTGTGAGGAACTTGTGCTGTCTGTCCTGAATCTTTCACTGTTGGTTCCTGATCAGCATTCTTGCTTCAGGAGTCAGCCCACCACCCTCTGCTACATGTGCTGATCTGACCACAGTCAGTTAATATATGACTTTTAATTGCAAGTGAATAAACAAGAGTTCTGAAGATGAAAACTGACTTTTCTTTGGCTGCAAACATGTACTGCAGCAGGGCCCACCTTTGAACAGGCCTTTCCTTCTATGTGGGAGACAAGGGTGACTCCACTGAAACTGAGTGTCCTGACAGAACAGACAAAAGGAAATATTTCTTTACTCATGTAAGTAGTCTGTGGAACTCCTTGCCACAGGACGTGGTGATGGTATCTGGCCTAGATGCCTTGAAAAGGGGATTGGACAGATTTCTAGAAGAAAAGTCCATCACAGGTTACAAGACCAGATGGATATGTGCAACCTCCTGGTTTTAGAAGTAAGTTGTTTCAGAGTGCCTGGTGCAAGGAAGTGGCACCAGTATGCAGGTCTCTTGTGTCTTTTGTGGTCCTCCAGGCACCTGGTGGGCCACTGTGAGATACAAGAAGCTGGGCTAGATGGGCCTTGGTACCTGATCCAGCAGGGCTGTTCTTATGCTTTATTTAATCTATGAAGGTTTTGGTCTATGTTAGTCACAACTACTAATAGGCCCCCACCAGGTGCAGTGCAACCTGGATCACCACCTCACAACAGTGCCTAGGAAGTGATGGTGACTTTTGCTTTGACTTCTGCAGGCCAAGGGGCGGCTAAAGAGAGCGATGGCTTTGGCAGACTGCAAGGGGGACAAGGCCCGGGAGCTGACTTTTTCAAAGGGCGAGGTGATTGTGGTCACGCGGGAAGAAGACGAACAGAGCTGGGTGAGTTCTGCTGCTTCCTCAGTGGGACAAGGGAGGGGGGGTAAGCACTTTTCCATCCAACTTCTAATATGAAATGAATGACATTCACAAATATTCTGATTCTTGTTTTTCTGACCCAAACCATCATCGCATCATCTGCATATATTGCAGATGTATATTGGAGCAAACTGACAAGAAGCAGAATGTGACATCCTGCTGGAGGGTTGTCTTTACATGATTTGGCTTCTCTGTTTTTCACATTTTATCCTGCCCTTCCTCTGAGAAGTTTGAGGTGGTATATGCGGTTCCTTCCCTCCTTTTGTCCTCACAACAACCCTGTGAGGTAGGTGAGGCTAAGAGAGAGTCTCTCTTCTCCTTGCTAAGGGAGAGTTGGAAAACCAAAAGCTCTGCCAAAAAAAAAAAAAATACACAGACTCACCTCTATACATGCACAAATTTTGTGCATCATGATTGGTGCATCATATTGGCGCATTCAAACCTTGTGCATCTTATCCTTGTTTACGGTATTTCTCTATTTTTGATCTTGTTACTCTGCTGGTCTGTCTTCCAGGTTGGCTTCATTGAAGGCGATGGCACCAGGACTGGGGTTTTCCCATCCAGCTTTGTCCACCCCTTACAAGACTGATGGGATTCTCACCCCTTCCTTGCTTTCACTGAACAGATGAACCAGCACAAGTTGCTTTGTGGATGTAACCTCCACAGAGCCTGCTGTAAACCATCAGATGTCATCCGCTCAGTTGATTCCATGATGATGTCCCTGGGAAGAAGCTACTGGCTCTGTGTGTTGCTCCTCTTTGAGCTGGACCAGAAAGATGGATACTGTGGTCCACGGGGCGCCCATTGTGAGAGGGCATTTCCATCAATTGCTTTCTTGGTTTGGTGTCTTACGTCTAAAGCTGAGGGACAGAATAGTGCAGTCTCTTGCTGGATGCAGAGGTTCCACTGAGATGTTCTACCTTTCTCCTTTGCTCTCTTAACTCTCCAGGAATGTGGCATTTGGACTGTGGAGCATGGCATCCAGTTCCCTCATGCGCAGTTTGACTTCCTAACAGTCTCCACTTCCACACAGCCATAAGGAATGGATCCTGGGTTGGCAGGAGTTTGAAAATGGGCAAGGAAGTTTTTTTATGCTGGAAGCATTCCATCCAAACTGAAAGCAGTTTTTATGCTGGAAGCATGAAAAGTCTGGCGGCTTTAGCAGGACTCCAAAATGGTTTGAGTTGCTGCACTTCCTGCCTCGGTCCGACAAGTCCCTGTTGTCCTGCCCCCAGTGGAGTTCACGCATCCATCCCTCAGGGAACCTTTCCATACCTGCTCTTCCAAGCACATCTGTGCAGCTGCTGGCACTCTGTCAGTTGGTGAAGTGGCGCTGGAATAGTCCATGGAGCTCAGCTCTCCTCTCAAGCCAATGGGAAGTGCCCACTAGCCATTCAACTGCAGCTATGTATCATAGGAAAAGTTTGGCAAGGGCAGTCAAGCTATTTTTCAGAAAGCCTGTCTCCTGTCAGCTGTTTCCTCATTATGGAAACTCTGGTGCCCTGAGAGATTCCTCAGACACTTATCAGAGTACTGTTCTACAACCATTGCTTCCCCTCTGCTATCCTAGCTTGGAATACAGTGTTTTAAAAGCACTTGCAATTTGAAAAGTACCCTCAGAGTTTGGCACAAGAGTACCTTTTTCCTCTATTGGAATAAGCTCTGCATGACTGTGACACAATTCGGGGAAAAAGACACTGGTGGAGAGATACCAATTGGCTCCATGACCATTGCATCTCTTCTCAGTCCCCTTCATTTCCAGTATAGTTTTGCAATAGTTTTTTAAAGTGTTAATGGGTTGTTGTTTTTTTTTAAAAAAGAAGGGTATATATACATACATACATATACAGGTGGGGCCTTGGTATCCATGGGGGATCTGTTCTCAGACCCCCACCCTGCAGATGCCAAAATTTGCAGACCACAGCTGCTTCAGTGGGCTTCAGAATGGCCTTTACAGCAGAAAAAGAACGCTACTTCTGGTTTCCTGAGGGCTCAGGTGGGCCAAGTCTGGCTTCTCATGGGTCCAGGGGAATTCTGACTTTACACGGATCCGAGGAGGTCCTCAGATTAATAATCCATGAGTACAGAGGCTCCATCTGTACAGCGCAAACTTTTTTTAAAATGTGGGCAAGAGGAGAGGGACAAGACTGCTGGCTCAGCCAACATCCTGCTAAGACTTTTGCTGCCGGGGGGGAGAGAACCTCCCCATGACTACAGTTAAAACTACTCAGTTTGTCTTCAGGTTTGCAAGTCTGGTTTTGTCCTTTTTAAAAAAATAAACCATTTCATTTATTCCCTTTCTCTAGTGCAGGGGTGTCCAAACATTTTGGCAGGAGGACCACATCATTTCTCTGATACTGGGGGGGGGAGGAAAAAAACAATTAATTTACATTTAAAATTTGAATAAATTTACATACAAGAATTTATTAGAAATGAAACTTATATGAATGAATGAAGGTCTTGCAGTAGCTCAAGGTCTATAAAAGGCTTTGCACAAAGCAAGGCCAGCCTTTCCTTTGCTGCCACTACTGCATCACAGACGTGAAACAGCAAGTAGTGGAGGGAGCCCTTGTCCCACAGCTCAGGTGAACAGTCGTCCTCATGCTGAGAGCAGTTGCATCGGGCCAGCATGGGCTCCATCAAGGCTCTGGAGGGCCAGAGGCTCATTGGAGACTGGGGGCTCCCCAAGGGCCTGATTGGGAGCCCCTGAGGGCCACAAGTGGCCTCTGGGCTGGGGTTTGGGCACCCCTGCTCTAGTGTGCCAAAAGTGTACCAAAAGGTAGTCTCACCTTTTGTTCAGGGCAGGCTCTTTCAGTCACCGGTTTCCTTTCAAAGTGAGCATACTGATTTTTTTTTTTTCCATTTTCAAAGTAAGAATGAATGGGGGGTGGGGGGTATAGCAGTCAGCCCAGGACTTCCCAATTTCAAAACAGAACCAAGCCAGACCTCAGCTCAAACAAAATTGACTATTTGGTTGCTTTTTCAGCAACTGAGGCTGAAAGCTTCCACACATGTTATCTGGAAATAAATCCCATTAAGCTCAGTGAGTCTTATTTCTGAGTAGACATGCATGGGATAGCACTGCAGTACAACCAGAATGGAATCCATTGTTCTTTGTTGCAGGTGCATGTTTCTTTTAGGGAAGGGTTGTTCATTAACTGGGCGATAAAACTAAATTGCAATGGCTCTGTAAAAAACCATCTGATTAGCCAGCCTAAGCAACTTCTCCAAAGAGAAGGTGTGTTTTTTTCCCCCCAGAAAGGTTATTCATCATTTCTCGCATCACAACTCATAATGACTGTAAAGCAGTGGTTCCCAAACTTTTTAAAAGTGGGTCCCAGTGCTACATGCCCGATCTCGTCTGATCTCGGAAGCTAAGCAGGGTCAGGCCTGGTTAGTACTTGGATGGGAGACCGCCTGGGAATATTGGGTGCTGTAGGCTTATACCATAGTCTTTCGAAACTGAAGGTTGCCAACCAACCAACCCAGTGCTAAAAACAACACTGTTGGGACCCACTTTCTGAGACTAAAAAAAGAAGTTTCACTTTAACACTCAAGTCTCTGTTTTTACTTCAGTGGGGGGATTGCCTGTTGGAGCATTTGTTAACCTCCACATTCATTTGATCCGGACCATTCTGGTGGCCTTGCGTTCCCCTTTGCCTGGCCTTTGATAAGAGCCAACGCACATTCACCTATTTCTAAGTAAACTGCACGTGCGACCCAGTTTCACTTTCCAAAGGGCTCAATACATTGTCCTTGTCAGTTATCAGCTTGTTAGTTTCACCAAAAATTGGTTTCAAAAATTAGTTTCACTAAAAATTGGGTCACACCCTACTGGTGGATCCCAACCCACAGTTTGGGAATCACTGCTGTAAAAAGACTTAGGAAGAACATGTGCAATGTTTGTATGGTATCTACATGCCTTTCTGTTTTATGTTTTGTACTGTATATATACAACATGCCTGTGGAACTTACTGTCACAGGCAATGGTAAAGACCAGCAGTTCAACTACCGTCCATTTGTTCATTAAAAAATACAGAAAAAAAGACCTGGCCAAAACATGAATAGTAAGAATGTTGGTGAGTGATCAGCTGCTATCATTAGGACATTTTGTTTTTATGATCAAAGTATGACTAAGGGCGCAATCCTAACCAGCTTTCCAGGACTGGCATAGCTGTGCCAAGGTGGTATGCACTGCATCCTGCAGTGGTTGAGGCAGTCAAGGAGGCCTCGTCGAGGTAAGGGTATGTTAATTACCTTACCTTGGGGTTGCATGGCAGCTACATCAATGCTGGAACGTTGGTTAGGATAAGAACAAGAACAGCCCCACTGGATCAGGCCATAGGCCCATCTAGTCCAGCTTCCTGTATCTCACAGTGGCCCCACCAAATGCCCCAGGAAGCACACCTGATAACAAGAGACCTGCATCCTGGTGCCCTCCCTTGCATCTGACATAGCCCATTTCTAAAATCAGGAGGTTGCACATACACATCATGGCTTGTAACCTGTAATCGATTTTTCCTCCAGAAACTTGTCCAATCCCCTTTTAAAGACATCTAGGCCAATTGTGCCCTAAATCTTAAAACCTGGCTGGGATGGGTGTGTGCTATCTGTGTATGACAGAATATGGTTTTCAGCACTTCCTAAGTATATTAGTGATTTATCTGAAAATTTGTTTCTAGTCTTCTTGCGTACAGAAGAACTGAACCACAAAAAGGGAAGGAAGCCATGGTGAGACTTCTAGACCAGTGGTTCTCAAACTTTTAGTACCAGGACTGACATTTTAGAATAATCTGTCAGGACCCACTGGAAGTGATGTCATGACTGGAAATGACCAGAAAATTTTTTAAACAATCCTAGGTTGCAATCCTACCCACACTTACCCAGGAGTAAGTCCCATTTACTATAACTGTGAAAAGCATATACATAGTAGCCTGTTAAAAGTACAGGTGAGTCACATTTCCCCAAATGCAGCCACATCCCATGGTAGCATCCAATATTAAAAATAAAATATTGAAATGAATGGGGACCCACCTGGACAAGGGGTTCCTATTCTCACCTTACAGCAGGGCTGGTCCAGCCGTCAGGCCAACTGGAACAGTCATCTCACGGCCCAATCCTATCCAATTTTCCAGTGCCGGTGCAGCAGTGCCAATGGGGCATACACTGCTTCCTGTGGTGGGGAGTCAGTCATGGGGGCCTCCTCAAGGTAAGGGAATGTTTGTTCCATTATCTCAGGGCTGCATTGAGGTTGCACCAGAGCTAAGATTGGGCCCTCAGGTGGCAGAATGATGGGAGGTGCAGAGCTCTGGCAGAGATGCTCTGATCACCTGCTTGCCTCCTCCTCCTCCCACTCCCTGCATTTGAAAGGGAAGAGGAAGGGGATATGTGGGGGGAGAAGGGGGCTGAGCTAAAACATTGATGAGTTCGCAGTGTTCATCATCGGATGGGGGCATCTGGCATGTTACCTCAGGTGCCAGCAGGTCTTGGAACAGTCCTGCCTTCCGTCATTCCACATTATTGGGGCACCAGGAATGAAGCGAACTCCACCAAGGAGGTCTGGAGAAGGACATTTGCACAAAGGTTCTATTCCAGGGCAAGCTCTGCACAGCTGCAGCTTCATAGCCAGTGAGGTTCATCCATTCATTGCTGATTGAAAACTTTTCCCAACACCCCTTTACTCGAAATACAGCCAGCAAATGCTATGACAGGTCAGGCCTCATTATCTGCAGGTAATGAAGCCCTCCAGTCAGGAATTAATTATTAATTTATTAATTATTAAAGGAATTGATTAAACTAATAATTATAATAATCAATTGATGGATTTAATTAACTGAATTTAATTAAGGGTTACACATTCAAGTGTGTGTAGCCACTGTCCTCAAGCATTAAGCAATTAATTAATAAATAATTGAGGATTAATTGAGGAGTTGCTTAATTAAACATTAATTAATAATAGTTAATAATTGAGGATTAATTAATTGAGGAATTGATTAATTAAACATTAATAATAATAGTTAATAATTGAGGATTAGTTCATTAAGGAATTGATTAATTAAGCATTAATTAATAATAATAATAATTGAGGATTAATTTATTGAGAAATTGATTAATTGAGAAATTGATTAATTAAACATATTAATAATTAATTGATTTTATTTAATTGCTGTGCATGCAGGTGTGTATAGCAGTGGCTCTCAAACATTAATGGATCCTCTCAAGTGACCCACTAATTAGTTGGTGGTTCTGCCCATTACACCTCACAGCCCTTCCCGCTTCCCCCGCATTCTGCAACCCAGAGCTAGCGGGTTGCCGCTCTGCCCTCACAGCCACCGAGAACGACTGCTCCGCGGGCCGTTCTGCCCTTCCCCATCTCTATGGGCAAAACTGGAGGAGGCCTCCTTGCCCACGTGACCCCGCCCACCCCGGACTGAGGCACTCCCTGTGACGTCATCGACTCCCTCCTCCCGCTCTTCTCCGGCTCTTCTTCCCACAACACACAACCCGCCCGCTCGCCCTCCCCACTTGAGTGACGTCTCTGGAGAACCAATGCGCCTTCAGGCACTGCTGGAGAGCCCGCCTCTGCCCGTTGAGCGGCGTCGCCCTGAGCCAATAGTGTCGTCGCGTGGCGGGCGGGCGGGCAGGTGGGGACAGGGGCGGGGCCGCTGCGGCGGGTTGGGCGAAGGCCGCGCCTGTCAGTAAGGGCTGCGGGGATGGCGGCGCTCTACGCCTGCACCAAGTGCCACCAGCGCTTTCCCTTCGAGGCGCTCAGCCAAGGCCAGCAGCTCTGCAAGGTCAGGGCCGCGGGGGAGGAGGCGCTGGGGGCGGGGCCACAGTGGAAAGGGGCGGGGCCGTGGCGGTTGAGACCGGGAGCTGTGAGCCAACCCTCCCTCCTCCTCCCACCTCTCCTCAGGTGACCTGAGTTCAGGCAAGCCTCTTCCCCCCTCCAGACAAGCAGGAGAATCATACTGGCCTACCTTGCAGGGCTGTTGTTGTTTAGCCTGCTTGGAGTCAGAACATTTCTTTACCCAGAATGTAATTAGCCTGTGGAACTCCTTGCCACAGGATGGTCTAGCCTGGGTGCCTTGAAAAGGGAACTGGAGGAAAAGTGCATCACAGGTTACAAGCTGTGATGGGCATGTGCATGTAATTA
The DNA here is from genome assembly GCF_035046505.1 of Tiliqua scincoides. Lineage (NCBI taxonomy): Eukaryota > Metazoa > Chordata > Lepidosauria > Squamata > Scincidae > Tiliqua > Tiliqua scincoides. The sequence continues at coordinate 16,173,767 of NC_089830.1, read as the reverse complement.
GCCTGTGGAACTCCTTGCCACAGGATTGAGTGATGGCATCTGGCCTGGGCGCCTTGAAAAGGGGATTGGACAGATTGAGAGAGGAAGTCTGTGGAACTCCTTGCCACAGGGTGTGGTGATGGTATCTGACCTGGCTGCCTTTAAAAAAAGATTGGACAGACTGATGGAGGAAAAGACCATCACAGGTTTACACTCCATGATGGGTACGTGCAACCTTGTTGTTGGCCTACTTGTAGTTACAACAGACAAAAGAAAACATTTCTTTACCCAGCGTGTCATTAATCTGTGGAACTCCTTGCCACAGGATGTGGTGATGGAGTTTGACTTAAATGCCTTTAAAAGGGAATGGGACAGATTTTTGGAGGAAAACTCCATCACGGGTTGCAGCCATGATGGGTATGTGCAGCCTGAGATTGCTTGGTTGCTCATCATGGGGGCCAGGTGGGAATTTTTTTCTCTCATCCGAATTGGCTGTGGATGGCGGTTTTTTCACCTACCCCAGATTGGCAAGGGAGGGACTGTGTGTTCAGTAGGTTTTGTGTCTTAAAAGTTGATCTTTTTTGTTTTATAAAGTGGCCCAAGTTAAGCCCAAGCTTCAGTCTGGTGTCTTCGTTGGGGGGTGCAAGTGTACATAGAATGCCAGATGCAGGGGAGTGGCAGCAAGACACATGTCTCTTGTTGTCTTGGATCCAGTAGGGCTCTTCTTATTTTTATGTTCTTATGTGCCAGCCTCTGCACCTCCCACTCCTCGGATAGGAGGAGGAAGTGTGGAGAGGAGAGCAGAGTGGGGGGATGGAGTGTCGGGGGCTCTAGCCCACCACTCTGTTCTCCTCTGCACTTCCCTTACTTTGCCAATCCAGGGTATGGGAGCAGCAGCAGCAGCAGTGGAGGTGAGTGGATGGATAGAGTTGAGTATCCCCTGCCAAACTGCAGGGGAGATGAAGAGATGACCGCCTCAGTTGGCCTCGTGAATGGACCGGTCTTGCTCAGAGAATGACACCAGCCCAAGATGAGTTTCTTGACCTAGTACGGGTTTAAATCCAGGCATCCTCCATCTGGGTCCATTTCTATCCTGTACCCCATACTGGATATCTGGACCTGGCTTCTTTTGCTCTCCTTCCCCCCCCCCCATATTAGGAGGGTAGGAGATGCTGCAAAGAGAAAGACAGAGGATGGAAGGAGATAGATAAATGGAAGAAATTTGGCTGTAAGTTTCCTGCCTGTGGTCCTGTGCAGGAGAAACTGAACTCAGTGGGGCTTACTTCTGAGTAAACATGGGTAGGATCAGGTTGTGGACTGTGGAAGAATGTAAGTGTGAGTTGCTGCATAGGAGGGTGATTGGAAATTAGGTAAGCAGATGTTTCTTGGCTTCCTCTGTGTGTTCTCAAGACAACTTAAAATGGGCCAGTGGTTTCCTTAGCACATTTTTTGTTTGTCCAGCTTGAGTGAATTCGGTTGCCCCTATAATTTGTCTGTGCACACATGTGTCAGACACAACACTTTCTAAGTGGGGGAGAAACGTGTGGTGATGAGCATGGATTGTGTGAATCAAGACGATCACCAGCTATGCATGGGGAATATAGGGGACCATGAGCTTGACTATGAATCCTTTTGAAAATATAGTTGTACACTAGAGAGAATCTGTGGTGTCTCCTTCTGGATATCTCATATCTGGATATCTCATATCCTTATGAGATATCCACAGCTATCCAGATATGAGATACGAAGTGTCCTGCTAGGTCAGGCCAGAGGCCCATCTAGTCCAGCTTCCTGTATCTCACAGCAGCCCACCAGATGCCTCCAGGAGCACGCAAGACACCAAGTTACCTGTATCCTATTGCTATTCCCTTGCTTCTTGCATTCAGAAATAGCCTAGTGTACTTCCAAAGCCAGGCTGGTAACCTGTGGTGCACTTTTCCTCCAATCTCTAACACCAGCACGATATATGGGTGAACCCTGAAGGATGCTTATTATGACTGAGGTGTGTAAGCCATGAGCTGCAGATGATTCCTTCTATAACTCTGTCTGTAGAATGCCAGAGCTAAACAGTCCAGTCTCTGCTCTATGAAACCAGAGTGAAATGCTGTATTCTTTGCTTTTGTGGCTTCCAGTTCAACTGGGATTCCACATTACATCTTCATCTTTATTAGGAAGTATCTCTCTCTCTCTCTCTCTCTCTCTCTCTCTCTTATCCTCCTTCTTAGTATCCCTTTCCTTGAGATTATGGGATATTAGTGATGACTAAATATTTTTTCCTTTTCATTGAAATCTAGACATACAAAAAAAATCTATTCTTTTTCAGGAATGTCGGATTGCACACCCCATTGTTAAATGCACTTACTGTCGAACTGAATTCCAGCAAGAGAGGTAAATGTTTGGGGCCGGATAAGCACTGGACTGTGTAAGCACTGGACTGTGGGGGGGGGGGCGGGGAGATTGAACAGCCTTCTTTAATATGAGCTAAGCAGCTGCCTTGAATTGTTCTTGTTTCCAAAACAAGGGCCTCTTGTTTAGCTCTTTGTATTTATTCTATGTGTGCCTTTGCTTGTCAGGACTCCAAAACACTTAAGAACTAGTTTTAGCTATAAGTGTGGTGTGCTACCTTGCCAGGGTGATTCACAGCCCAATCCTATCCACACTTTCCTGGGAGTAAGCCCCATTGACTTTAATGAGACTTACTTCTGAGTAGACATGCATAGGATTGGGCTGTCAGTCAGGACTTGGGAGTTATTGCGAAGTCAGTGACACATAAACTTAGTTGAGGTTAGTTTGTTAACTAGCTAGTATGTTAACTTGGCAGTCCTGCTGAAACTCATAGAGCCTGTGTCCAAGGAAGTGTCCTTAGTTTACAGTCCTTTATACACTTTCTTGGGAGTTCTACTTCTAGATATAACTCCATAGGATTATGGTCTTAGAATTGCAGCATTGGTCAGATTCATAAGCGGCATAAATGCTGTCAGTTCAGCTCCACCACACCACTCAGGACTCCTGCACAGCTGTAGGTAAATAAAAAAGCCCCCTCCCGTCCCCAACAGTGGAACGATCCTGAGGATTGCATTGCTGCCTTTCTCCACCGCTTAAGTGGCCAGAGGCAGGGTTTCTCAGGCTGGAGCATCATGACAGTTTGAGAACCTAGAGCGAATTTTCCTGCTTCAAGCAGGGAGTTGAGCTAGATGGCCTGGAAGGTCCTTTCCAACTATATGATTCTGTGCCTTTAAGTCCTGTGCTGTTTACTCAGAAGTGTGTCCCATTGTATTCAGTGGGACTTACTCCCCCGTAAGTGTGCATTGGATTGTACCATTAGTAATGTCAAAATGGTTGTGTCTTTGTTTTGTGATATTTTGTCTCAGTGAGAAGTGATCCACCAGATATCAGCCCTTTGTGAATGTTAGCACCGCCAGTGATGTCAGAGTACATAAAATTAATTTAAAAATAGATTTTAAAAGTACATAAAAATGAGCTGCAGAAACACATAAAATTAATCAAACTTGTAGCGATCACTAAACTTGTATCACCAAACTTATGGTGGTAATTGCTTAGGATGGGGACCTAATTCAGTGATAAAGCTCATGCATTGTAGGCAGAAGTTCCCAAGTTCTATCCTTAGCCGTCTCTTTGGGAGAGAGAGAATTCCTGCCTGCAACCTTGGAGGGCTGCCAGTCAGTGCTGGCAATACTGAACTAGGTCAACCAATGACCTGACTCAGCAGGATGCAGATCCCTGAGTTGCTCTGATGCAAATGCAGTGGAAATGTTTGCTCCTAAATTGTGATGAGTTGAACCAGTCCCTTTCATTTCAGCAGGGTTCTGTGGGAGGCATTTCAGTGCATTTCAGCCTGCAATAATTTTGGTGGAATTTAATTTCATTTTTTATTTATATCTTACACATTTTCTGTAACTTGTTCAATTAAAATATTCCAGAAATTGAGCCCAGATTACACAGCAATCATAACAGAGTCTGTACATCAGGGGTGTCAAATATAAGGCCCAGAGGCCGGATGTGACCTGCAGAAGCTTTTCATCTGGCCCTCGAGTTCTCAGCTGCTGAGCCATGCTGAGGTGTCACTGCTGAAAGGGTGGCCCACATGATAATTGGCCTCTCCCTTATCTTGAAATATGGTCAAGATTTGTGTATTTTTTCTTCTGTCATTTGCAGATAATGAGTTCCTATAGAGTGCTTATTTCTGGTTTTGACCTGTTTAATAACATTACTTCCTGCCTAATGACATCACTTCTGGCCCTCAGCAGGCATCTTGAATGCTGTCCGGCCCACTGTATGAAATGAATTTGACACCCCTGCTTTACATGGTATATAATTGGTATATAACTCATAAAAGCCACAGAGTTGTATCTCTTTTAACTCATGAAAGCCGTTCTGTCAATGCAAACTATTTCACATCTCATTTCCTTCCTTTTTGCACGTTTAATTATCTTTCTTGTTCTATTAGCAAAACCAACACGATATGCAAGAAGTGTGCTCAGAACGTGAAACTTTATGGGACGGTAGGTGCTGACATATTCTCCCTCTCTGATCTGAAAATGTATAATTTAATTCCTGTAGGGCAGGGCTTTTCAAACTGGGGCGTCACAATGCCCCAGCCTGAGGGCCCTGGCCTCTGCCCCCTTAAGGGGCATCAGCAGGGAGGAGGCAGCAACATGGTCCCAGGTTTATGCTGCTCAGGGAGCTGCAGGGGCTCGGCTGGACTTACCAGAGCCTCCTGCAGCCTCCCGTGGGTGCCGGGAGCCCTGCGTGAGTGTCTGCAGGGCTCCCCAAAGCTTAAGAAGTGAAAGTGGAGCGATTGCGCTCCACTTCCGGTTTTGTGGAGGAAGAGCACGATCACTCCACTTTCACTTCTTAAGCTTCGGGGAGCCCTGCAGATGCTCATGCAGGGCTCCCGGCACCCACGGGAGGCTGCAGGAGGCTCTGGTAAGTACAGCCAAGCCCCTGCAGCCCCCTGAGCAACTCAGTCCTGGGGATCGCATTGCTGCCTTCCCCCTGCAGGGACTTAGAGCAGCTCAAACTCTCCCAGAGAGTTTGAAATCTGCTGCTGTAGTGGCTTAACAAAGGGATGGGTAGAAGGTAGATTCTCAAAATCTCATTTCTGTTGGACAGTCTCGCTTGCTTCTTGCTAAAGTGTTGGATTAGGTGGGTGTTGATTGATCTAATCCAACAAGATTTGTTGTTCTTAGGCAAGATTGCCCTTTCATTAACACTTGTATGTACTTGTTTTGTCTGTTTAAAACGAGTGGTGGTGGACAGTCAGCATTTTAGATGTTGTGGGAGTTCTGTGTTCCTAGGTGACCACATAAGACTATAATCAGACTAGCGCTGATTAAACATTATTTTACATGAATAAGGGCGCAATCCTAACCCACTTTCCAGCACCGCCATAAGGGCAATGCAGCTCTGAGGTAAGAGAACAAACATTCCCTTACTTTGGCCTCCATGAGTGCCACCCAGCTGCAGGATGCAGCACATACCCCATTGGCACAGCTATACCAGTGCTGGAAAGTTGGTTAGAATTTGGGTTTAGGGGCCCAATCCCATCCAGCTTTTCAGCTCCGATGTAGCGCTGCCAACAGGGCATGCACTGAATCCTTCAGTGAGGAGGGGGGTAGTCATGGAGGCCTCCTTAAGCTAAGCAAACATTTGTTCCCTTGTCTCTGGGCTGCATTGATGTTGGAAAGATGGATCGGATTGGACCCTCAGTCAAGGAAAATGATGCCACTAGCTTGGACAGGAAATCCTCAGGCTGCAATCCTATCACACACTTACCTGGGAATAAGTTCCATTGAAGTAAGTGGAACTTATTTCTGAGCAGAAATGCCTAGGCTTGCACTATTACTTGGGTTGAATACATGCAACATTCCGAAATAACTCAGCCAGCTTACTTGAGAAAAGTCAGAGAAAACACCATTGGGAACATCTGAACAGATGAAGACAAATGCATATAGAATTAAAATTCACTCCCGATCTCTCCCTCTCTCCCTTTAAAGCCCAAACCATGCCAGTACTGCAACATAATTGCTGCATTTATTGGCAACAAGTGCCAGCGTTGTACAAACTCGGAGAAGAAATACGGGCCGCCACATTCGTGTGAGCAGTGCAAGCAGCAATGTGCCTTTGACAGGAAAGATGACAGGAAAAAAGTGAGTAGCTGTGTCCATTCAGCATGGCATGTGAAGAAGCCCAGACACTCTGAGCATCAAAAGATCATTGAACACATTGGATTTTTAAAAGATGCTGTACAGATGTACTCATCTGGGAGTATTGGCCAACCCTAGCTCTTTGTTAAATGGTGTCATGACAGCCACAAGAGGTGTGTGCCTTGAGGGATAAAACCCTAGTCTGGCTAGATAGGGAAGGACTTGGGTGCCCAGTTGCTTTCTCAGCAATAGGGACTGAGGGGTCTACCTCATTGTTCAGGCAGTATGTTTTGTTGCAAGTGGTCATTCCCACCACCTCCCTCTGGGAGTGTCTCAACCCCATCTGTGGCTCCCTCGAAGTGGACCACCTGCATCCCAACCTGTCTTGGAGCTTGGCCAAGGCCTGACACCACCTCTGGCTCAGGAGCTGCCTTTCTCTCTCCTTCCACCTTTGGAGGAAAGGCTTAAATCCCTTTCCTAGTGTGCATTGGGACATACCATGTCCAGAAGGTGCTGTTCCACTTCCAAGCCAGCTGGACTCTGAAGCTATAAAGGCACACCTAACTCCATCGGCTTCCTCCCCAATTCTGATTCCTACCTATGAACTGTTGCCTCCTGCATAGGTGAGAGTGGGAAAACTGTAGCATACTTTGCTTAAACTGAACGTTGTCTTGAGAAATTCGCTCTTTCAGAAGAGCCCTTTCTCGGTTCAAGCCGAGCTGATGGGCTTTGCTTTCATAGCACATTTTTGATCATATCTTTGTTGTTGTTGTTGTTGCTGCCTTTGCTTTCTGGTTTCTCAGGTGGATGGGAAACTGCTGTGTTGGCTTTGCACACTGTCCTATAAAAGAGTGTTGCAGAAGACCAAAGAACAGCGTAAGCACCTGAGCACCTCTTCCCGGACAAGCTTACAAGAGAAGGAACAGTATGGTCGGCTTAGCAGCAGCAGCAGCCACTACAACAGGTAGTTCGCTCATACTAGGCCTGTTCCAATGTTGTTCCCTAGCAGTTCACTCCTTTTATTCCCTGCTTGTCCCCATAAGATATGAAGACAGGATGATCCCGCCCATAGTGGTAATATGGGCTCAGCTTTTCTGGCCAAATTAATGTGGTAATCAATCCATTCCTCTTTCACTGGCCTGTCAAATTGTGTGTATAAGTATGTGCTACTTCTCCTCACTTTTGCTCCTAAAAGGCTATACCTACCTGACCCTAAATAGAATGCCATTCCAAACATCAAATCTACTGTCTGTTTTTGTTTTGCCTTTCAAATGGCTGCATTGTTCTTGGCTCAAATAGTGGTTTGGCACTTTCATGCAGCGATTTTCAACCACTGTGCCATGGCACACTGGTGTGCCGCGAGTGGTCCACAGGTGTGCCACAGGAATTTGAGGGAAGGTCATTTATTAATCGGGCCAATAGGGATGTGAGGCCCCCACTGGCAGCATGTTGTGCCTTGGCAATTATCAAAAACCTGATGGTGTGCCTTGACAATTTTAGTGCCTTGTCAGTGTGCCGTGAGATGAAAAAGGTTGAAAATTACTGCTTTAATGTCTCTTCAAATTGTCTGTGCTTAAAAAATCTGCTCTGTAAGGTGATGGTGAGTGACTTTGTAACTGACACAAGGATTGACAAATCAGAACTGTGCCGATCTGATGTTGCTGCAAACCAGAAAAACAGCTCCCTCCCCAGGAAGGGGAAGAGGGTTTGTGCCTCAAACATGGTGGGTGTGCTTTTGCAGTGGTCTATATGAACCCTCCAAGTTATTTTTTGACGGTGAGAGCTCTCTGTGTTGGAGTGTTTTAGTGTGGTATTGGTTCAATAAGATGTGTTAATCTTGCAGCTTGGTTGTTCTTTCAAGGGAGTGAACTGTAGGACAGCATATATAGGCTGTGTTCATTTTTTGGCTAGAAAATAGCCAGAAGTGACATCACTAGTATGCATGCATCTAGCGTGATTCATTAAAAAGCAGGAGTCAAAAAAAACCAGAACTTTTCCATGTTCAAAGCTGGAAAATATGTAAATGTATTATGCAAATATTATTTGAGTATCAGCCCAATCCTGACCTGCGCTGGTGTAGGCAGGCCAACTGTCCTGCCCCATATCCAGCACAGGTTAGGAGGTGGCTATAGTGCAACTCAGAGTAAGGGAACTTTGGAATATCCCAGCCACTTCAATGGGGCTACTTGGATCTACACCAGCTAAATCACTGGCACAGATCCCAGTGGCTTGCTGTAATGCCGGGCTGCTCTGGGGGAGGGGGATTAGGATCTGACCTAAATGCTAGAGGCTGGTCCCACCTCCCAGTCTGGCTCACCTTACCCATTTCTCATGCAGCTATCTTCTTGAGGAGAAGTGTCAGCATGGGCTGGGGAACTTCAGACTTCTTCCTTGAGACACGATGCTCTAACACTGTCGTAGATGCACCTTATGTTTGTAGGAGAGAGCTTTTCGGTAACCAAAGACCAGAGACAGAACTTCTAAGACAATTGCCAGTCTGTTACTGCCCTTCCCCCTGATATTTTTTCACCATTCCAGAATTCTGTTTGTCAGAATGTGCGCATACTGACATCGTGGCAGGCATAGCTCTTCTGTGTCTAAGGCCAGCTCCCAAACCTTGACACCATCCTGGCTCTCAATATGTATTGTCCTGTGCTTTTAAAGTGCTCACTGTTGTCTCTTCCATCCCAGTTAACAGAACCCAAAACTTTGGAATGTAATAAAGAGCCTGCACATCTATTTGTATTGATTAAGTGCTGGGTCCACTTCTGAGTTCTTTCTTGAGTTCGTCAGCTTTCTATACAGTGTGTAGCAATAGATCATTTGCAAGGCCTTTTAAAGTGGGGCTTCTAAAGGACATCTCACTTTTGCTTCTCTTTTAACCCCTGCTAACTGGTTAAGAGGCACTTGTTCAAGTGGGTGCTCCTCTTTTATTTAGCAGGGGGAGAGTAACTGGCCCACCTCACCCCAGCAGTGTCTTTTCTAGTGGCCGTCTGCTGGTGTTGCATCTTTTTAGATTGTGAGCCCTTTTGGGACAGGGAGCCATTAGATATTTGATTTTCTCTGTAAACCACTTTGTGAACTTTTTGTTGAAAAGCGGTATATAAATACTGTTGTTGTTGTTGTTTTAAGAAAGGCTTCCTAACCAGCAAAGAACCCTTGTCTCAAGGATTACGCAGCACTGATTGGGACAAGAGAGTAATCCAGAACGCTGGCCCGGAACTGCCGAGCATCCGCCATCTCACCTGTGCCTTTGTTTCTTCCTTTTGCAGCCAGAAAACACTGTCCACCTCTTCTATTCAGAATGAAATCCCAAAGAAGAAGCCCAAGTTTGATGCCATATCGGCTAACGGGGACAGGTGAGCCTGTTACATTTAGAAAGTGCAGGTGGGAGGCTTGATCTGTCTTCACTGAATTCAGTGCAAGTCACAGTGCTTAGCAGCTCAAAAGGAAATCTCCTCTTGCAGGCCCCAATTTGCCATTTCAGGGGAAACCTTTGACCATAGGTGTATTTATTTAGTTGTACAATGTGGTTTTTGATTCCAGGCTATAGTCTTAGATTAGTCAGTCCAGAATAGAAATGGATAAGGGGAGGGGGGGAAGTTATTGTTAAACAGCATACAAAAATCCCTTTTTATTTTTCCCTTGTTCAGAGAAAAGGAAAGAAGCAGCCATCTCTGAAGGCGGTAGCCTGTGTTCTACAACTGCTTTCAGCAGTTTTTCACCACCACCACCCCATTACTTTCAGAGGGCTGTAGCAAGTGACATAGCATAATAGCGTCTCCTGGCACTTATCAAGAAAGAGTGAGGGGGATGTAGTTAGGCTTGACACTCTTGATGTGCATATTTTCACTCCTCCCTTTCCTCTCTAATTCTCAGCGTTCCTTCCTCTCCCGAGATGCTTTGCCCCCCTATCCAGAGTGCCCCGTCCGTGTTGGTGCAGTGGGCTGCTTCCCAACAGAGTCTCGGTGCCCATGATTGTCCTGTTTCTCAAGGCACTGACATCCTGAAGTGAGATCACCTATCATTTTCTCCCCCTGTTTCCTTCCCAACCCTGGGATTTGTCTCATTTATGGAAACAAATCCATGCTGATGGATTTCCTCCAGAAGGTCATTGGGCCAGGTTGTAGGCCAGAACTTCAAAACTGTGTCTTAATTCATTGGTAACTGCTTGTTAGCCTTCACTTGACTCTGTTTTATTTTCATGTTACAACTTTTCTGTCGCTTTGTCATTGTCTGTGAGTGCTGAACTTCAGAAATGCCACAGCATGTCCATTTATGGAGGCCATGTACCTTGGATTGCCAGGTGCTGGGGAGTCCACCAAGAGGGAAGGTCATCACCTTCATGTTCAGTTTGTGGGTCACCAGTTTGTGGGTGCCCAAAGGCATCTGCCTGGCAGCTGCAAGAAGCGGAATATGGGACTTTATGAACCTTGGTCCAACCCAGTAAGGCAGTTCTTACAGTAGGCAGCTTTATGGAATTGTCAAGGGTTACATTGGGGCAAATACTGCAGAGTCTTTGAATTGACCTTTTCAAAAGTTGGACACTCTGTAAAAAGCAGCTAGAACACTGGTTCCCAACCTGTGGTCTGTGAACTACAGGTGGTCCGAGAGACCCTGAGAAGTGGTATGCAAGGTTCCAGGAAATTTAAAAAACATTAAAAGTTTTGGATGTAGTTCTGGCCAGTCTGTTCTCCACCCTCTCTGGTAGTCCATGGGGGAGTGCTCGCTTGGGAGGTGCTTTGTCACAGACCACCAGAGAGGGCAGAGAACGGACTGCCCACAGCCGTAGCCAGAACAAAAGCCCCAACCCACCAATCTTCTCTATAAATAATAAATCTAATAAGTCTTCTCAAATTGTTACAAATTTAATTGTATTTTTTGTGTGCAGGGGGATGCGGGTTGCATGTGGTCCTTGACGATTCCAGTTTTTGCCTCCCTGGTCAACGGGCTCCTAAAGGTTGGGAACCACTGAACTAGAGGATAAAATGTCCCTCTGTGCTATTGAGACATGCAGGATTCTCCCTGAAAACTTGAATGTATTCTCATCCCCTCTATTCTTCCCTTCCCCTTCCACCATCAAAGCTTCTGTCTTTCCTTGCCTGCACTGCTCCCAATGTGGTGCCCAGGCACTATGGACTGGGTTAAATCTTGGTTGTGACATTTCTCATTCACAGCATCTGAAGTAGCAGGGAGGGCATCAAGTCTAACATATTAAAAATAAAGCACACATTGAAATGAATGGGGACCCACCTGAAATTGGCTTGTGACGCACCTTGTGGGACATGACCCACAGTTTCAGAAACACTGTTGTAACTATTTGTGTCCTGCCTCCAAGGTAGTTGACTATAAATGATAAAACTAGCCTAGAAAATTCTATCCTGTTGTGACCGCCAGCCAGCCATGCTGCAAAATGTTACCAGAAGTTGCACTGGCTTCTTGTAAATGCTCAGCAGTTGCACTGAGTTGGCCGTGGCTCCCCATTAGGTCTACAATTCTATCCTTTGTGTAGGGTGGTGGGATTTTCGTGAGGATTTCATGGCTCCCCTGGCTGATTTCCACAGCTCCCTGGGGAGCCATGGCTCACAGTTTGGGAACCATTGCACTGAGAGCATTAGACAGAAGTTGGGTTTGGGGGGGAGGGAGAAGGGAGAATTGTTACAGATACATAGAAGTTGTATAATTCAAAGATGGCTATATAAGTTGTTCAGCATGTGAGCAGGACTGTGTTTTTGCCTGGCAGCAGAAGTATGCTGTGAAATTATGAAGGAATTGACAGGCCTCACTGATTTATTGTTTGCGCAGTTCTTTTTTCCCCCTCCTCCTCATACAATAAAACAAGGCGCCCAGAAAAACTGGAATAATGTTGCAAGTTCATTACTATTGACAGATTGTTCCATTCTAGTGGTGGAGGCAGAATCTAAAAATGTTGATGTCAATCTATATTAAACAGCAGGCACAGAAAAAGAAAAAATAAAACCTTGTCCAGCAGCATGAGTCCTGGCCTTCAGTTGCCTTTGATTCTCCCCTTAATCCAGTCCCTCTTACAAACACAACAGCTTAAAAATGAGTACTTGTGAAGGATTGCCAGTCAGTGCTTGGTCTGTCCAGTGCAGGAGGTTCAGATATCTCACCTCCTCGACTTCCCACTGCTATGACTTTCCAACGTTAAAATTCCTTGTGAAAAACAGACTCCTTGGCACTGATGTTCCATTTCTCAGTGACATCGCATTTTGTTTTAAAATATTTTTATCCTGCCTTTCTTAAAAATTTCAAGTCATTAAAAATGCCTTGAAAATTACAGTCTTAAAAGCACATTTTAACAATCAAATCTGTTCCAACAATTACAGCAACTGAAACAGACATACCAATACCAGCAAAGTTAAACATAAACTAGAAATGCATGCTTTAAAAAAATAACATTTAATTTTCCCCCAACACTCTTCCCCCCCAACACTCAACTGTCAGCAAGTTGCCCCCTTTCAGCCTTGCCACCCCCATCTGCAGTGTGGGGCGCTACTTTACAGGGCTTTTGTTAGAATTTCTGAGTATACGTGAGTTGCTCTGAGCACTTGAAATGCACCATATAGTGTTTAGTCAGAGCTCAGAGGTGACGAGGATGTAGTGCTGCAGATGGTTTTGGGTTCAGACTTCTGCCAAAATCCTGTCTGAGGCTGAAAGTACATACAGTGAGAGCATCCCAGCTTGCTTAAACCCAGGTAGTGCTATATGAAGAGTTTGAACCAGGCTATTATCAAGTTTGCCTGGAGGGATTGATCTTAAAGGGGGGGGAAGGGGAACTGAACCTTCTTTTGTAGTTTGTTGCCAGATCTTTCTCCCCCATGCCCCCGATCCAATACTGGAAATGAACCCAAATGAGTAAAAAGTGCCTAGGAAAAAAGGACTGTGAGAGGAGAACAATTAAGTTCTTTCACACACCCCTTTTACTGTGAAGATCTGCCTCATTCCTACTTGATAGGGGGTAGATCTGGGTCAGTGGCATAGCTAAGGAGGACAGGGGGTACATTGCTCCAGGTACCATGTCTTGAGGGGGTGCCAACCCACACCCCCAATGGTGAATCCCAAAGCAGGCAGGTCACTCATGGCCTCCTGGATACCTCTGAAAGGTATTTCCAGTTTTCAGAGGCCTTCTTAGACCTGGGGGATGTATGGGGATGCCAAAAATACATGTGCCCCTGGGTTCCAGAGGTCCTAGCTTTGCCATTGCTCTGGATTAGAGACAAAACTCGTCTGCCTCCCTTCCTTCTGTTTCCTTCCCTCCTGGGTTTAAGCAATCCTTCCCTCATAGGAAGCTACCTCTGGCTGAGTTAGGCCATTGGTCTACCTAGCTCAACACTGTAAACACTGACCGGCAGCAGCTCCCTTGAGTTCCAGGCTGGGGTCTTTCCTTCCCTAAGTGGAGATACTGCCACCAGGGATTAAACCCAAGACCTTATTTGTGCCAAGCAGCCGCTCTTCCCAGAGAGTTCTAGCCCCATTCTTTAAGGCAGTGGTGTAGCTAGAGGAGATGCAAAGCCCAGATATAAATTTATTTTTTGCCCACTTTCCTTGGAAATGAGTTCAAGTGACTGGATCAGTCTCTTGCAATTTTGGTTCACTGCCACTAGAGGGTAGGCAAATACCAGATGGAAACACACCAAGATAGTCATTTAATTAAAAGAGTTCTGATTGATGGAGAAGCTGGCTGGAATTAGAGTTCTGAGTTCTCCAGCCAGACCTGCAAGGCTCATGCCACAGCTGTAGCAAGCTTTATTTTAGCTGGTAGAGCAGGAAATGTCTCAAACTCTGCACAAAGGCAAGCTTAGGACTTGATTTAAAGAGAATAGTCAACAAAGAATGCTAGCTGTTGTCTAGCGTTGTATATTCTTGCAGAGTCCCACAGGTGCTTGTTTTTCAAAACTTGTTGGCCTTGTGTGGAGTAGTCAAACAGCATGTTATGTTTTCCTTTCCTTCCAGTGGTTCATAGGGTACTGAAGTCAGTTTTGTGATATTTTTTTTCTTTGTAATGCAGCACTGTTAATCATGCCTGCTTATTTCCAAATCAGCCACCTAAGAGCTAAGATGTATCCCTTAAATGTTCATTTAAACATTTGAATCCTGCATGCAACATGAAGAAACTCTGTGATCAGCACATAAATCCTAGGAACCTGAGGAAGAGAGCAAGGCTGCATGCTATAAAACTCTTGAGTCCCCGTCCCCCCCATCTTTTGAGGATATCCTGGTAGCTATAATTCTGTAAGGTGTTGGGATCCCTAATGAAGAATTATCAGTATGCTCACTGATAGCTGACCCAAGACCTCCTGAGGTGGTGTGCCAAATGCTGCCTTCCCTTACCTTAGACGTGACCTGTTTATATTCCCCTGGAAATATTTCCCTAGGAAGAGGGGGATTGAGCAGGAGAGGAGTGTGATGTGCTAGGGTGTTGGCATTCCTCAGCCCTCCACACTCCCTCTTCATTAGGACAATGGTTCCCAACCTGGAGTATGTGTAACCCCCAGGGATACACACCAGGACCTTTGGGGTACTCAAAAAAGTATTGAATTATGTCAAGAAAGGGCATAGTGCCCCAGAATGCCTTGCAGGACCATCAAGACAGGAAGGAAGACAGCTAGCTCACTGCAAAAGTCCCACCAACTACTAGTTTTTGGTTATCAATTAATGTATTATCAGATATGAATCGGTGGTTGAAAACCAGCACAGTAAAAAAGCTGAAACATAACGTGGAAAGTGATCAGTTACCAAGAATTTTTCAGGACACATCTTTGGTGTTTTGCACACTTTTGCACACTTTGGTGCAAAACAGTGAAAAGACACAGGGTCCGATCCTATTCAACTTTCCAACACCAGTGCAGCCACAATGCAGGCCTGAGATAAAGGAACAAACGTTCCCATACCTTAAGGAGACCTCTGTGACTGCCTTCCCACCACAGGATTCAGTGCACACCCCATAGGCACAGCAGCACTGGCACTGAAAAACTGGCCCATAGTGTTCAGTTTTTCAGACAGGTAAGAAGAGGCAGGCATGGGTTTTCATATATAGGAGGTGAGGGGTGTCATAAGTGCCAGTGCGTAGTGTGTGGGGAAGTATTATCCAGTGGCTGCATGAAACCTTTACTCTTGCAGCATTTGCAAATGAAACATGCCAGCTATACAAACCGGGATATGGAGGTAATGGAGAAATACAGGAGTAAGCTGAATGCAATTCCAGGTTTAAGACTGTATCTTACCTCAGTTGAACCTGATTTCCAAAAACTGTGTACCTCCAAACAAGCTTAAGGATCATACTGAGCATTTGCGGTGTATAAAAGATTTATTAAAAAAAAATATTCCATTGCTTTTTAATTCCATTATTGGCCCACTTATTTACCTTTACAACATATAAATGTGAAATAACAGTTTGCTAATAGGAGGGGTACAATTTATGGAAATGGGCTGCCCAGGGGTATGCAAGTGAAAAAAGATTGGGAACCGCTGCCTTAGGACACAACCCATAATGTTGCAGACACATTAGATATCAGGCTAAGCTTTCCATTGCACTGGCCAACAAAGGGGTGGAATCTTCCATGTTAAAGTTTTAAAAAGGAAGGAAAGGCTGAACAAAAAGGTGGTTGGAGTGAACTTCTTTTCAGTCCATATGTTGATTGCATCACATGGCCCATCTCAGTGAGTGGCCGCGGCTGGCCAATCCCTGAGTTGCTTGCCTGGCCTGTGGCTTTGAGGAACTGGGTTGTCTTCTCCGTGTCTTACCCTCCACATGTGACTTTCCTCCATAGGAACCAGGGGGAATAAGGGTGTATGATGAGCCGGCTCTTCTTGTCTCTCATAGTTTTTCTCCAGACCTTGCCTTGGACTCTCCGGGCACTGACCACTTTGTCATCATAGCCCAGCTGAAGGAGGAAGTGGCCACCCTCAAGAAAATGCTGCACCAGAAAGATCAGTTGATACTGGAGAAGGAGAAGAAGGTGATTGCATTTGATCTTGGATATGCATACCTCACCTTTTCTCACAAAGCAAACCCAGGGCATTGCATTGTTCGGGATTGAATGAGGTGCATGCAGTAAAATCGCAATAGTCGAAACAGAATGCAGTCTGAAAAAGTGATTTAGCTCTTGTTCGCTTGTTCTTTTTCATTTTATACATTTCTGTTTTGTGCCCTGAGAGGGAGGAGGGCTGGGAACCTTACTGTGACCCCTCCCAGGATAGACCCACCTGAGCCATGCTCCCCTTTTGCCCTGTGTTGCCTGCTCACCAGTGGAAGACAGTGTGTGGGGCCAGAGGTGACAGACACAGAGTTCAGCTTGGTCTTGAGGGCCATCCCTTGAGAGATCCTTGCTCTGCCTCAGTGGGGGTTGAACTTAAGAGGGCTAGTCCTTACCTTGAATAAAACAGAATGTAGTTGAAGCTGTGACTCTGCAAGGCTGAGTCTGAGCAGTGAGGCCTGTGTGATGCCTTCACTTCTTTAATCTTGGTCCTTTCTGCTGTTACTCCTTTATCATCTTTTGTCATGATCACACCTGAGCCTTTTCGTTCCCTCCAATGTTTCCTTTCTACCCTGTCTCATTTACCATGTGACCTTGATTCCAGTGTGCTGTGGAATCTCCCTGCTGCTCTTGCTTTGCTGCCTGGCTTATCCTGATTTTGCCTCTGGGACTGTACCATACACACCCAGTGCAACAGGCAAAGGGGAGGAGGGTGAACAGCAGGACTGGCTTGTGAGACTATGGATATGCGCCAGTTCAGTTGTTTTCCAAGCACTTAAGCAATTTATTTTAAATTTTAATTTAAATAAATAATTTTAATTTTAATTTAAATAAAGCACTTAAGCAATTTATTTTAAATTTTAGTTTAAAAAAGGGGATTGGACAAGTTTCTGGAGGAAAAATCCATTATGGGGTACAAGCCATGATGTGCATGCGCAACCTCCTGATTTTAGAAATGGGTTATGTCAGAATGCCAGATGCAAGGGAGGGCACCAGGATGAGGTCTCTTGTTATCTGGTGTGCTCCCTGGGGCATTTGGTGGGCCGCTGTGAGATATAGGAAGCTGGACTAGATGGGCCTATGGCCTGATCCAGTGGGGCTGTTCTTATGTTCTTAACTACAATTCCCAGGAAGCCTTGCAGGTCTCTTGTTATCTGGTGCGCTCCCTGGGGCATTTGGTGGGCAGCTGTTTGATACACGAAGCTGGACTAGATGGGCCTATGGCCTGAGCCAGTGGGGCTGTTCTTATGTTCTTAACTACAATTCCCAGGAGGCCTTGCAGGTCTCTTATTATCGGGTGTGCTCCCTGGGGCATTTGGTGGGCCGCTGTAAGATACAGGAAGCTGGACTAGATGGGCCTATGGCCTGATCCAGTGGGGCTGTTCTTATGTTCTTAACTACAATTCCCAGGAAGCCTTGCAAGCCTCTTGTTATCTGGTGTGCTCCCTGGGGCATTTGGTGGGCCGCTGTGAGATACAGGAAGCTGGACTAGATGGGCCTATGGCCTGATCCAGTGGGGCTGTTCTTATGTTCTTATGTTATTTATAAAGTCAGATTTTGCTTGCTCAGATATGTTTTAGCTGTAAGACTTCACTGGATGCTCCCTGCACTCCTATCAATTTTTACACGCAGTGCCTTTGGGAGTTGCTGTTGTAGAAAGATGGATGGAAGCAGACTGACCAGTCAAGCTACTTGGCCAGTTGGAGCTGGGCTCTTGCTTTAGTTTTGCAAGCTAGCCATCAATGGGTGACACACTTTGTCATGTGTATTCCCAGGGACGGGAGCTGTCCCTGGCTTAGCATGCCAGATTTCTGCAAGGATGCTTTGTATTGTGTGTGGCATTTATTCATAGCAAAAGAATTCAAACTGCATTGTTGTCTTCTGGGCCACAGCATGTTCGCTTGTTCCTTTGTTCTGCAGATTACGGAACTCAAGGCTGACCTGCAGTACCAGGAATCCCAGATGAGGGTTAAAATGAACCAAATGGAGAAGACTCACAAAGAAGTCACAGAACAATTACAGGTAACTGTACATCACTTGGTCCACAGATGAACATTCACAATTCACTGGACACTGTGGGACTGGCTTAATTATATATCTGGACTTTCAAAAGGCGTTTGACACGGTCCCTCACCAAAGGCTACTGAAAAAACTCCACAGTCAGGGAATTAGAGGACAGGTCCTCTCGTGGATTGAGAACTGGTTGGAGGCCAGGAAGCAGAGAGTGGGTGTCGATGGGCAATTTTCACAATGGAGAGAGGTGAAAAGCGGTGTGCCCCAAGGATCTGTCCTGGGACCAGTGCTTTTCAACCTCTTCATAAATGACCTGGAGACAGGGTTGAGCAGTGAAGTGGCTAAGTTTGCAGACGACACCAAACTTTTCCGAGTGGTAAAGACCAGAAGTGATTGTGAGGAGCTCCAGAAGGATCTCTCCAGACTGGCAGAATGGGCAGCAAAATGGCAGATGCGCTTCAATGTCAGTAAGTGTAAAGTCATGCACATTGGGGCAAAAAATCAAAACTTTAGATATAGGCTGATGGGTTCTGAGCTGTCTGTGACAGATCAGGAGAGAGATCTTGGGGTGGTGGTGGACAGGTCGATGAAAGTGTCGACCCAATGTGCGGCGGCAGTGAAGAAGGCCAATTCTATGCTTGGGATCATTAGGAAGGGTATGGAGAACAAAACGGTTAGTATTATAATGCCGTTGTACAAATCAATGGTAAGGCCACACCTGGAGTATTGTGTCCAGTTCTGGTCGCCGCATCTCAAAAAAGACATAGTGGAAATGGAAAAGGTGCAAAAGAGAGCGACTAAGATGATTACGGGGCTGGGGCACCTTCCTTATGAGGAAAGGCTACGGCGTTTGGGCCTCTTCAGCCTAGAAAAGAGACGCTTGAGGGGGGACATGATTGAGACATACAAAATTATGCAGGGGATGGACAGAGTGGATAGGGAGATGCTCTTTACACTCTCACATAATACCAGAACCAGGGGGCATCCACTAAAATTGAGTGTTGGGCGGGTTAGGACAGACAAAAGAAAATATTTCATTACTCAGCGCGTGGTCGGTCTGTGGAACTCCTTGCCACAGGATGTGGTGCTGGCGTCTAGCCTAGACGCCTTTAAAAGGGGATTGGACGAGTTTCTGGAGGAAAAATCCATTATGGGGTACAAGCCATGATGTGTATGCGCAACCTCCTGATTTTAGGAATGGGTTAAGTCAGAATGCCAGATGTAGGGGAGAGCACCAGGATGAGGTCTCTTGTTATCTGGTGTGCTCCCTGGGGCATTTGGTGGGCCGCTGTGAGATACAGGAAGCTGGACTAGATGGGCCTATGGCCTGATCCAGTGGGGCTGTTCTTATGTTCTTATGTAATGTTGCTTCTGCTAATGTTCTCCCCTGTTATATAGCCCCCTACATTGTCTCATTTGTATGTGCTGGTTCTGCATACATTTGGACTCCTCCCCTCCATCTTCATGATTTCTAATCTCCCATTTCTTATCCCCTGAACTGCAGCGTAGAATTCCTTTAATTCCAAATTTACTGATTTTTTTTATTTTTGGTGACAAATAGACATTAATAAAGAAATTCAAACTTATTGCCTGTCAATCCCAGCCTAGAAAAATATCATTGCAGCCCAGGGAGTGTGACTTGAATCTTATCTGATTCCTGTTTTTAATGTCTGTCTGTCCAGAGCCTTATGGTGTTCTTGTTAAATAGACAAAGAAATGTTTGCTGTAGTTCATTTCCGAAATGTATACTCTATAACGCAGTATGCTACCATACAGGCTCAGCACAGATCCTTGTAGCCCTTGTCATTTTGTGAGGTTCATGTGTCTGGTTCTGCAGTGGTACAAAGGCTGCAGAAAGTCAGGCCAGGAACCTGAGGTTAAAATGAATTTATCTTGCTTCCTTTCCCCTCAGTGAATAACTTCAGTGGATGCCCTTGAATATTCAAGTCAAGGGCCGACCATTTTCCAGAGAGCCCAGGGTTGTGTTTCACAGTCATACTTTGGTTAGTGATCCTCTTAACAGCCTTGCTACAACATTTGCACCACTGGTAGTTTCCACACACTTCACAGGCAGCCTCACACAGTAGATGTTGCAGCAGTCTGCTCTGAAAGTAAACAAGGTGTGTGAGATTGATCTCTGCCCCAGGTTCCAAAATTTGTTCCTGCTTCTTTCCATTCAGTTAGGACAGTCTACCTCTCATCATGTTTGCTTCCAAAATGCCCGTCTTCAGCACATCCAGTCTCTCCGATGTTTATTCCCCCCTCCCTTTTAGCCCATGTCGGAATCTCACCCAAGCACAAGGATCTGTGCAGGTGGGCTTTTAGATCACAAGGAATACTGGATCAAAGAGTGTGTACATTTCTCTGAAACATTCTGTATTGCTCCTTGATGGAGTTGGGATACCAGACTTGGTCCCAGTGGGGATGTGGTAGATCAAATTGCTTCCGATTCTGGCTGTATATTAGCCGCATTTCGGCGACCAGTGGGAGATAAAAACATTCAGAATGTAGGATTGAGCATAAGACTTGGCCTCCTGATAATATTCACTTTCATTGTGGTTATTTTTAAGCAAATTCTAGCCGTCATGGTTGTAAAAGATCCATTTGAAACGTGTGTGCAGTGTCTGCTGAGATCTCAAGAGGTAGAGGGAGGATTTCATGGCATTCCTCTAACCAGCAGCAAAATTGGAATAAATCATGCAAAGTAATAAAGATTTGCAAAACTAATGTAGATATAAATACATATATACAGATTGGAGAATTTTCTAGATGCAGAAATTTCTTTTGGTAATTTATTTAAGGCATCCAGCCTTGCTTGGATTCCTTCTTCTCCAGATCTAGAATTCTGCCTCACTTTCATCACTTCTTGAGTTGCAACAGTACAGTGCAGTGGCATAGCTAGAGGGGGTGCAAAGCACTGAGCTTTGCACGGAGCCTCACTGCAGCATGCAAGCGGCTTCTCCCCCTCCCCTTCATAGCCATTCTGGTGATGGGAGCAAAATGAATGCCTGGAATTGCTCTGAAGGGGAGGGCAGAGGCCACTCGCATGCTGCAGTGAGGCTCCCTGTAAAACGCACCAGTGCTTTGCACCATCTAGCTGCTCCACTGCTCCAGTGCATCAGAAAAGTGCATGTCTTTCTCTGTTTTTCAACAGGCTAAGAACAGAGAACTCCTGAAACAAGCTGCAGCTTTATCCAAGGGCAAAAAGCCAGAGAAGTCTGGAGCCATAACCTCCCCTTAAGCTCAACATGGGAACTCCTCCCACACTAAGGAGTATTTGTTTTGTTTTTGTTTTTGCTGGAAACCCACACTGGTTCTATCGGAATCTCCCAGAATCTCATTTTGATTTGTTAATGCTGTGGAAACAGTGAAACACCCTGTTTGTGGCCATTTGGTGGTATCCTTGAGATGTGGGTGTTTACCCAGGTCTCCTGTCCTATAACGATGAAGGTGATTGGGTGGCAGGCCTTGCAGCACCCACCTTGTTCCAGGCCCCTGAGCAAGCACTGTCAGCCCAGAGATTTCCTTATTGAGTTTTATCATTACTGCCATCCAGTTTGCAAAAGAGCAAGAGTGATGTTGGAATCGGTTCCCCCTCCCCAGCTTCTGTCACGTCCTCTTTTCCTAGACTTATACAGGCTGAAGCCTATTTTACTGTTCTCTTTGCGTTTTAAAAAAAAAGGAAATAATTAACTCTGCGGTTGGTATTTGGAGCCTGTTTCTCTTAGGTGTGCAGAGTTTGAGACAGTGGTAGTTCTTTGAAAAATATATATACGTACAGTATATATCTTAAAAAGTGAAAGATTCCTCTGTAGTTCTGGAAGATTAAGGGTTTTTTGTCAGAATAACTGGGAACACAAATATGGAGGGAAGGAGATGTACTAATTTAGGTTTTCCTTATTCTGCTTTTTATCATGTTAATGATATTGCTGCTTTTTGAGTTTTTACTTTTCCTTTTTTGGGCAACCATTGGGAGGCCTCAGGGTTCTATCTATTAATAAGATTTGGCTTCTTTTTCTCCTCCTCTCTATAGTGTGCGTGGGGGGGGAACCTTTCACTATATCAAATGTAAGGTGAGGCCACTCTCAACGAATGTGGTGATACCTCAGTAATTCAAAGGTACAGCTATGCAGAGTTTTTAGGGAGCAAACCAGAGGACAGCTGTCCTGTCTTCAGTTCACTTGTAGCAGTACAAAAGGACACTAGGGACACTTCTAGGAAAGGAGATGGACGTTCTCTGAAACGGCTGCAACTTTATTGGAGAAGGAGGCTTTCGAGAGTTCCAGTAAGGTCAACAGGGAAACTAAACTCCTGACCCTTATCCTAATGAGTGGAAAGATGAGATGAACCCTGTGGCTGTTTGAGGCCTGCCCTCAGGGTACCTCTTGCAGGACAGCTGAGAACTCGGCAAGTAGGTCTCCAGCACAGTTGCCCCTCTTTGTGAAGCTCCGTCTGAAGAGCGAGCTCAGGAGAAAGAGACCCTGCTGTGGACACAAGTGCTTAATAACACAGCAATCTAAGTTGAGAAGTTCAGTCTTTTTATAAGATAAGGGTCTTCTACGGCAGATGAGTTTTTATGTACGTACATATAAGGATGAGTTTCTTCAATAGCACTTTGAAGACCTACAAGCCTTGAACTTGAGAAAAAGACAATTGAAATGAGTATTTTGCCATGGGTTATTTATTTATTTTTGTTATTTTGCTCTGTTTTTAAATTTTTACTTTTTAAACACTAGGCATGTTAAGAAATTGTTGCACCAGAAGCAATGCGACAACAGAAAATTTTTTTTATACTTAAAATGTGTTTAGGAAAAACTGATCAAGGGAAACTTTGAAAAGAAGGTGGGATCAGCATCCTCTGACTACGAAAAAAATAAGAAAATTCTTTCTGTAAATATCTTTGTGAGAATTGGATCATGCATTTAAGTGGGAGATTTATGGTCACACTTTTTTTTCTTTCTATGTTTGTTACATTGGCAATCTTTAAGAGATGCCTCAATTTGTACAAAACAAACATTTTAAACAAAGTGTTTTTCGGGGAGGGACAGAATCTTTCAGTGGTTTTATGTTTTAATATTTTGTCTATGCCTTTCTTGGTTGTCAGCAAAGAGAATCCATTTCCCCCTCCCCCTTTGGCTTGGACTTGATCAGGTACAGGCCAGCGGTGTGAAGCACAAAGAGCTTTTGGTGCTACTGTGGAATTTGATGTACGTAGATGATTAAACAGTATTTTCTGTAATGAAGGTTTCTTGACTGATGCTGTTTCCTTTGCTCTCATCACAACACTTTAGCCATTTTAAAGAATTACATCTGCTTGCTTGGACGTTTGCCCCGTGGCTACCAAAGGGACTTGCCCCAATCATTTTGCCATGTGAGAATGTTTCATGAGAGAAACTGGCTGAGAGCATCACTTCTACAAAAAATGGGGCTGAATGGCTTGTTTTCACATAATTATTGAGTTGAAGGGGCCCTTGCAGACCACCTAGCCCAGGTCCCTGGCAGATGCAAGAAATCCAGAGCTCAAGCATCTCCAGCAGATGACTGACTGTTCAGCCCCTGCTAGAGGAGCTCCAGCAATGGAGAACCCACCACTATCCTCGGTCATTAATTCCTTTGCAAAACTGTTCTTACCATTACCTAACTGAAGCCCATTAAGGGCCCCATCCTATGCGCAGCACTGCGAACGCTCCTTGCCCCCACCGCCGGCTCTACGCATCATAAAAGTGCCAATAAAGCACTCTGGTTCATACGTTGAGAGCACTGAGGTTAGCGCTGGTTGGCGCTGGGAGGACCCATCACTGAAGTGTGGGGCAGTGAATACCCCACCAGGCAGCAGGGGGGCTTTTGGGGTGGGGGAGGGTGGGCTGGAGGAATGGGGGAGGGGAGGGGGTGGAGTTGGCAGTAGAGGCTACTGCTGAATCCTATGTTCGCTCCCGAGTTGCAGAGTCCTAAATGGATTTCCTCGGTTCTGCGCAGCTTCTAGGAGACCCACTGGGGCTGCTGCAGTTCTACACTGGTTAAGGGTTTCCATACCCCAAGGAGACTCCAGCAGCTGCGCTGCCCTCACAGGATATAGCAGTGGCCATTTTGGCACTGCCGTTCCTTGCAGCGGCCCCAGGGCATAGGATTGGGCTCTAAATGTAATCTTCCCCCCTGGGGAGTTGAGAACAAGTCTTTGCCCCTTTCTGAGTGATGGGCTTCCAGATATTGGGACAGCTCTATTTGAAGAGTGATGTCCTTCTTACAGCCCAATCCTAAGGAACTCTCCAAAGGTGATGCAGCTATGACAATGGGGCACACATTGCATTCTTGGGAGGGGACGACAATCATGGTGGCCTCCTCAAGGTAAGGGGCGTTTGTTCCATTACCTTGGGGCTGCATTGCAGCTGCATCACTGCTGGAAAGTTGGTTATGACTGGGCTTTGCTAAACATACCCAGTCCCTTCAACCCTTCCTCACTTGTTTTCCAGCCCCTTGGAATACCTCATTGTCCTCATCTGAACTTGAGCAGAATGACAAGTCCCATGTTGTCTCGAAACATCATCAGGGAGCCGTGGAAGGTGATATGGGTTGGCAGCAGGATATAACACATAGCTGAGGCTTCATTTGAAGGGCTGATTCAGCTGTATATGGCTTTTTAACTTGGTTCTTCCTCAAAATTCAAAGAATATCACCTAAAACATCACAACATCATGAGAAAGCTTTTGAGTTCTCCAGAATGCCTCTGGGTAGATGGGTAAGCAAAGTTGGGCATGATGGAAAAGCCCCCAAAGTCTGCAGCTTGTCACTGTCTTAAAATGGCACATAGGAGGATGATTTAGGCCACCCTCATTAGCCTAGTCTCTGCTAGGTGCAAATTAAATTGCACATTAAATGACATTAAATTGCAGGACAAAGGGTTATCAGTTCTATTTTCCTTTGATTGTGCAAAGTAAGATACAAGCCACCTTTCCTGAATTCTTGGTAGTATTTCTACAACAGGGAATCGTTACTGCAGTGGTTCTCAAACTTTTTAGCACTGGGACCCACTTTTTAGAATGACAACCTGTCAGGACCCATCAGAAGTGATGTTATTAACCTGGAATTGATGTCATGGCTGGAAGTGACTTCATCAAGCAGGAAAATTTGTACTACCCCCATATGACTAAAATCAAATAAGTAAATTGAAGTTTATAATAAGTGTAAAAAGTTATTTAAAATAAAGCAGAATCCTCTTAACTCTCCTAAGCAGTTGCTGATCGGTTTAAAGAAAAATTCCCCAGATGTCCCAAAGGCTGCAATCCTATCCATGCTTACCTGGAAGTAAGCCCCATTGACTGTCATTGTTAAAAGTGTATATACATAGCCTGTTCAAAGTACAGATCTGTAATATTTCCCCTAATGCAGTCACATATCATGGGAACATCAAATCTAATATATGTATTAAAAATAAAATACACATTGAAATGAATGGGGACCCACTAGAAATTAGTTCGCAACCCACCCACCTGATCCCTCAGTTTGAGAAACACTGTTATTGCTTTCTGACAATAATGGGGCAAGAGACAACAGAGAAACTTTTCTGTCTGGCCATTTGTTCCCCGATGAAGCTGAAATACAGACGTGCAGGTGCACGTGGCTTAACAACGGACCACATAACAATGAACCGAATATATGACAGAGGTAAAAGAACAACAAAGAGGTTCTTAATGAGGCAATCAAGTCTCCCATAGCCTGCAGCAGTGTGTCTATTACACAACAGAGAGGCTCTTAATGCAAAAAAAGAAGCAGTCTATCTCCAGTAGCCTGTGCAGACAGCAAGTGTCTGGAAGGAAGTGTCTGTTTACACATCAAAGGCACTAGATTGGATGGAATGTTTGCTTAACAACCTAATCGCATAACAACGGGGATAGTAGACCGTATCCCATTGTTAAGTGGCACACACCTATATAAACTTAGATCAGCGGTTCTTAAATTGTGGGCTAGGTGTTGCTCTTATGTAACAAAACAAAGTGCAGAGGACAACACAAGCTTCTTCAGTGGAGAGGCATCTGATCTGGAGAAGAGATTAAGGATGCACTCCTGTGCGCCCTTCTGAGAGTGAGCCCCATTGCAGGTAGCGGGACTGACGCTGAGGATTGCTCTGTACCAGATGTATTGTGGTGTACTATTTTGGCACACACAGGACACTTCCCATTCTAGTGTAAGCCTAAATACAATGGTGCTATTTTTTCTGCAATGAATTTCTATATCTAAAAGATTTTAGAGAGACTTAGGCCCAATCCTATCCAACTTCCCAGTGCCAATACAGCCATGCTAATGGGGCACATGTTGCATTTGGCAGGGCCAGGCAGGCACAGAGGCCTTCTCAAGATAAGGGAAAGTTTGTTCCCTTACCTCGGGGCTGCATCGTGGCTGCATCAGCGCTGGAAAGTTGGATGGAATTGGATAGAATTGGGTGCTTAGAAGTGTTTGGTTTTCTGTATTACTGTACCTAGCGGCCAATGCCAGGGGTGGGGAGAGGAGGTAGACCTGGGCTCTGCATCAGAAAGCCCAATAGACCCTGACTCCAAAGATTTTCCCAGTTGTTTTCACCCACTCCCTCCCTCTTTTGCTTCTTCCTTGCCCCATTCTGCCTGCCCTGTCACCTCCCTCCCCAAAAAGTAGGGTTTCCAGATACAAAGGGGGGACAGAGTGCCTGTGCCTTTAACCATTGTATAGAAGAGAGAATTTGGGCAGGTGCAGCTCAACATGGAAGGGTTTAAAAAGTTGAACCTGCCCAAATTCCCTCATATACTATGGTTAAGGTAGAGGCACTCTGTCCCTCTTTGAATCTGGTTTTCCTATGCCTGTGTGTGTTGGGGCCTCTGTACTGTTATAGGTATGTAAGGGGTGCTGTGGTTGGAGGCTCAGAACTTTAGCCTTCTCAATGTACTAGTCCTCAATGAGGAGCTAAGCCTCTTTGTGTGTCTGTGTAGTGTGACCAGACATAAAGGGGGACAAACAGCCTGGCTGTACCTTTAACCATTGTATAGAAGAGGGTATTTGGGCAGGTGTGACTTTTTAAACCCTTCCATGTTGAGCTGCACCTGTCCAAAACCCCTCTTCTATACAATGGTTAAAGGTACAGGTACTTTGTATCTGGTAACTGTAGCCAAAAGAAACCTTGCAACCCCATGAAGGCACTGCTTCTGTTTGCTCTGACAGAGGAGCACACCAGCCTTTTGAATATTTCAGCTTGCATCTGACCAAACAAAGTGTGATCAGTTTGGTTGGCCCATTCTCAAGGAAAACTACAACCCCCAGAATGCACCAGGGCTTGACTTCCCCCCCTCCACTCCACCAGCACCCCAGGCTCTCCCTTTACCTGTCTCAGCTTGTGGCTTTGCCTTGGCTTTCCTGCTGCATTAGTCGGATTGCATCAGCCAGAGGTGCTTTTTTGTTTTGCAGTTCTAGTCCCTGAAAAATCTGGTGGGCTGTGTTTGTCTTAAAGAGAATGGATCCACCGAGGGGGGACTGAATGCATGCCTGGTAATATCAGCCTGGGGGGAGTGTCACTGCTGGAACGGAATGTCAGTGAGTGGGTTTGCCCTGTTGTAAGGAACTGAGGCTAAAAAGTTTCTAGGAGATCCAAGCTTGGAGGGACAACAGCACTGCAGCAGAACACCCTGGCACTGGAAAATGACAAGCACACCCATCAGTGGGCTCTGTGCTGATGCCACGAGCCACACCGCAGGACCACAGCCCTCCAGAGATTCCCAGCCAAGGGTCACCCACCAGCTGGGAAGCCAGCAGCCAGCAGCAGTGATACGGACCAATTCAGACCCAGTGAAGTGGGTTGGCCTCCAGAGCCGAGGAGAAAAGACCAGAGGTGAAGCAATGGATGCTTTGGCCCAGGCTCTGCTAAGCTACATTCAGCCGCCTTGCAAGGCCTCGAAAAATGCACACCCCGAAGCATCGATGCTGGAGCTCCACCAGATGCTTGTGTTGCTGCTTAGACTCTCCAGAAGCTGCCCTTTTAGAGAGGTCAGAGAGCGCTGCTTGCAAATGCTGCACACTGCCCAGGTAAGGTCTCAGGTAGGCAAGCTGGAAAGGCAGCAAAATTGCTGACCTGTGTGCAAGGCCCCCCCCTCTAAATGACCCACCTGAAGCTTATTCCAGTCCTTTTTTTCACAGCACATGCTTATAAATCTTTCCAGGCTTATTGGTAAACCAGAGCACAATTGCTCCAAGGCTGAAAGCAATCTAGGAATCCTGCCTAGAAATCCAGGAGTTTTGCTTACTTTGATGAGTAAAGTAATTTGTTCCCCTTTATATCTGGTCATGCCACGCACACACACAGAGAGGCTTAGCTCCTCATTGAGGACTAGTACATTGAGAAGGTTAAAGTTCTGAGCCTCCAATCACAGCATCCCTTACATTCCTATAATGGAGGTGGGCTGTGGTTGCTCAGTGCTGAAGGGGTGCTCTGCACAGGCCCAGAGTTACTTTGCCTGGTTGATGGGACTTCTAACCTGGCATAGGTTATATAAATAAACTGCTCATCTCCTGGGATCTCGCAGACTTAAATTTATGAGTGGGATATTTTCTTCCAGTCAAAATGTATGTTTCATCTTTCTTGTGAAAACAGCTCACACACCGCATCAATAAAAAATATCCGACTGAAATAAAAACAGTAACCTGAAAGCCTATGCAGCTGATGAGAAGAACAACATTCATTGAAAACCCTGGCAGAATAAATGTTTTTACACAACTATTTAATACTAGGAAAGAAGGAACCTGTTGTGTTTCCCTGGGAGGAGAGGTTGTGGTGCCACTGTCAAGAAGGACCTGTCTCTGGTTCCTGCCCAATGAATGTAGATTAAAGGAGCAAGGCCTTCAGTGGTAATCTAAGGATCAGCACTGCAAAGTCTTCAATGCAGCAAAAATGGAGACCATTCGCCCACCAAGCAGCCGTAGAAAATATGCAGCCCTGTTTGTCTCCCCCAAAAGCTTCTAGGGACAACCACATGAGAAGACATGGTTGGCAATCTTCAGTCTCGAAAGACTATGATATAAGCCAATAGCACCCGGTGTTCCCAGGAGGTCTCCCATCCAAGTATTAACCAGGCCTGACCCTGCTTAGCTTCCAAGATCAGACAAAATCAGGCAGCAAAACAAATTTAAAGATGTAGCTAAAACAGCTTTTCTGGAAATAGCATTCTCAGGCCACCTCCATCAACTTGGAGAAGTGGGCTATAAATTTATACTTATTTAAATTGTAAGTTGCTTTAAGAGGCTGAAAAGTGGGTCAATGAACAAATGAGTGAACAAATGGGGTGGGGACCACAACTGAAAAGCTCCTGCCTCTAGTTCTTTTATACTTCAGTTGGTAGGGGAACTGGGAGCAGGATCTCATAAGAACATAAGAACAGCCCCACTGGATCAGGCCATAGGCCCATCTAGTCCAGCTTCCTGTATCTCACAGCGGCCCACCAAATGCCCCAGGGAGCACACCAGATAACAAGAGACCTCATCCTGGTGCTCTCCCCTACATCTGGCATTCTGACTTAACCCATTCCTAAAATCAGGAGGTTGCGCATACACATCATGGCTTGTACCCCATAATGGATTTTTCCTCCAGAAACTCGTCCAATCCCCTTTTAAAGGCGTCTAGGCTAGACGCCAGCACCACATCCTGTGGCAAGGAGTTCCACAGACCGACCACGCGCTGAGTAAAGAAATATTTTCTTTTGTCTGTCCTAACCCGCCCAACACTCAATTTTAGTGGATGTCCCCTGGTTCTGGTATTATGTGAGAGTGTAAAGAGCATCTCCCTATCCACTCTGTCCATCCCCTGCATAATTTTGTATGTCTCAATCATGTCCCCCCTCAAGCGTCTCTTTTCTAGGCTGAAGAGGCCCAAACGCCGTAGCCTTTCCTCATAAGGAAGGTGCCCCAGCCCTGTAATCATCTTAGTCGCTCTCTTTTGCACCTTTTCCATTTCCACTATGTCTTTTTTGAGATGCGGCGACCAGAACTGGACACAATACTCCAGGTGTGGCCTTACCATCGATTTGTACAACGGCATTATAATACTAACCGTTTTGTTCTCAATACCCTTCCTAATGATCCCAAGCATAGAATTGGCCTTCTTCACTGCCGCCGCACATTGGGTCGACACTTTCATTGACCTGTCCACCACCACCCCAAGATCTCTCTCCTGATCTGTCACAGACAGCTCAGAACCCATCAGCCTATATCTAAAGTTTTGATTTTTTGCCCCAATGTGCATGACTTTACACTTACTGACATTGAAGCGCATCTGCCATTTTGCTGCCCATTCTGCCAGTCTGGAGAGATCCTTCTGGAGCTCCTCACAATCACTTCTGGTCTTTACCACTCGGAAAAGTTTGGTGTCGTCTGCAAACTTAGCCACTTCACTGCTCAACCCTGTCTCCAGGTCATTTATGAAGAGGTTGAAAAGCACCGGTCCCAGGACAGATCCTTGGGGCACACCGCTTTTCACCTCTCTCCATTGTGAAAATTGCCCATTGACACCCACTCTCTGCTTCCTGGCCTCCAACCAGTTCTCAATCCACGAGAGGACCTGTCCTCTAATTCCCTGACTGTGGAGTTTTTTCAGTAGCCTTTGGTGAGGGACCGTGTCAAACGCCTTCTGAAAGTCCAGATATATAATGTCCACGGGTTCTCCCGCATCCACATGCCTGTTGACCTTTTCAAAGAATTCTATAAGGTTTGTGAGGCAAGACTTACCCTTACAGAAGCCATGCTGACTCTCCCTCAGCAAGGCCTGTTCGTCTATGTGTTTTGAGATCCTATCTTTGATGAGGCATTCCACCATCTTACCCGGTATGGATGTTAGGCTGACCGGCCTATAGTTTCCAGGGTCCCCCCTCTTTCCCTTTTTAAAAATAGGCGTGACATTTGCTATCCTCCAATCTTCTGGCACCGTGGCCACATCTCTGATGTGTAAGTGGAGAAACAGACAGAAGAATGTGATCCTTAAAGTATTTGATCTTAAAAGTTTAGAACTTTCAGGCTGAAAAAAAAAACAAACATCTTGACTTACACCTAAAGCTAACAGGCAGCCAGTGCAGATCAAACAGAACTGTAGAAATAGGCCGGGATGGAAATTTGGCACTGTGGCGAAATGCATATAATGTATAAATTTTAGGGATGCCCCAAAAGCAAAATAGGGAGAATAATTTACAAGGGACAGGTGGGAACTGGGACTATTCTTGGAAAATAAAGGACCACTGGAATACAAGGCCTGTTTTACTTGAATTCCCTCATGGCGAGATATTATCTTATAAGAACTTATTGGCTGCCTGAGGCAACGGCTGCAGCTAGCCTCACTAATGGGCCGGCCCTTTCAGAGCATATTCTTTCCTAGTGGCCCTTCTGGATCTCCCCTTTTCCTGGGAGGGCAGGCATATCGGGGAAAGATGACTCAAGACTTCTCATCCTTCAAGCAAGCATCTTATCTCTAAGCCCACAAATGTTGGCCTATATGAACATGGGTACTGAGAAATCCTGCTTTAGGTGGGATACTGACTCTCTTTTTGGAGCAGAGCCTGCTCTGATACAATACAGCATTCCACTCCTGGCCAAGTGTGAGATGCCTGGGTGGTCAGTGTTGCACAGTGGAGTTTGGATCAAAGTCTTTTTTGCTTCCTGAAGAGGTATGCTGAATTGCTGTTGTAAACAATGGTTAATTCCCCCAAATGTTTGATGAGCCACACCTTGCTTGCTTATTACAATTGGAAGCTCTTCCCATCCCAAAGAGGGGTCAAATGTTCCATAAAAGCAAAAAGATTAAAGGCTCATTAGCTGGCTCTAGGGAGTCACAAGGTGCCTTTCTGACCTTGTAGCCTATCCTAAAGAAAGCGGTGGAAATTGAAAAAAAAAAAAAACCACAACTTAACTATCACTGGAGAAACTTTGCAGAGAAACTTATTTTGCCTTCCTGTGAAGATTCACAAAAAGCAGCTACTCCAGGGTAGCCAAGCGTGAGGTCCGACTCCCTTTTCCACAGTAGTCTGCCCTATGAAATGTCCTTGCCACCAGGATATACAGGAGAGCCCCCATATCCATGGAGGTTCCGTTCTGGAACCCCCACATATACGTGAATCCACAGTGCGCCTCTGGACCAAAGGGAACCCTCCAGAACCAAGGGGAGTGGTTTTTTTGCCAGAACCAAGGCATTAAAAATGTCACTTCCAGTTTTGACAGAAAACCAGAAGTCACTTTTATTTTTTTGCTTTAAACTGTCATTCTGAGGCTCACAGAGACCGCAGGTGGATGCACGTGGCCTCTGCAGAGCTCAGAATACCCCCCGGAGGCGAGGAAAGCACAGCTCCCTTGCCCTTGGAAGGCGGGCTGGGGTGGGATGCAGGGCAGCGGATACGGGATCCGTAAATATGGGGCCCCCTGTATTTGAGGCTCTTTCCTATGCAATTCTTCTGTGAAATGACTAAGGGCCCAATCCTATCCAATTTTCCAGTGTTGGTGCTGCTGTGCCAATGGGATATGCATTGCTTCCTGTGTTGGGGGTGCAGTCACAGAGGCCTCCTCAAGGTACGGGAACATTTGTTACCTTACCCTGGGGCTGTATTGCGGCTGCATCAGTGCTGGAAAGTTGGATAGGATTGGGCCCTAAGGCTGCAATCCTATACACACTTTCCTGGCAGTATGTTCCATTGAACACAGTGGAATGTACTTCTGAGTAGACATGCATAGGGGTGTGCTGTTCGTATTCATGCAGAAGGAGGCAACCCTGTCGCACCAAACGCAGGTTGGCAACCTTCAGTCTGGAAAGACTATGGTATAAGCCTACAGCACCCGGTATTCCCAGCCAGTCTCCCATCCAAGTACTAACCAGGCCTGACCCTGCTTAGCTTCTGAGATCAGACGAGATCGGGCATGTGTAAGTTGGCCCTTGGAATCCAGAAAAGGACTTAGTTGAGGATTCCGAAACTCAGATGATGAAGCCACCCTCCATCACGGTTATGGTGTAATGCCAGTGCGCTGAGTCCCTGTAGACTTCACCCTTCAACATACTCTCCCTTCATGAATTCCTGATTGTCACTCCTCCCTCTGAGAGCTGTCTGGCACTGGAACAGTCTGCTTTGTGCATTGGACGTTTCCAAGCAGAGGCTAGATGGCCACCTGTTAGGGACGCTATAGCAGTTGCCTATCCTGAGCAGAGGGTTGAGCTAGATGACCTCCAAGCTCCTAGGATTCTGTCAAGTGTCATATTTATAGTATGCCTTGAGAGACAGTTCACTGTGGTTAAGAAAAGTACTTATGGGAGACTGCAGTTTTGAGCATAGAAATTGCAGCCAGGGTGGTGGTGCATAACTTTTTTTCCCCACCAGCTATTTTTTCCACTCCCTGCTCCAGTTACTTCTCCTCCTGCAGGGTTCCAGATGCACATTTTTTTTTAACGGCGCATGCATTGAGAACCCAGTGGTAGGTGGGAGAAAGAAGCAGCTGATGGGATGGGATGTTCAGTGCACACACAGACATATGCACAGTTGATTCTCTGTTTGGATGTACAGCTTCTTGAACCTGTTCTCAACAACAGAACGTCAGCTGGGCTGCACATTTTGGGTGTAAACTGGAGGGGTGGCAACCATAATTGTTGGCGATGCAGGATAGGGCCTTTTTGGTAGCAGCACCTACATTTAGGCCTGCTGGAGGGTCTTGCTCCAGATTTTCCATCAGGATAATAAGATTCCAAGTTTTCCAGGCCTTTTATTTTAGTTGGTGATTATCTCCTTTCCTTCCCTACCTATGGCCATTTTGTGCTGCTATTTATCTATGGCATTTTCACTGCTGCCTGCACTCTGTTCCTAGCTATGGTTGGTTTTCTTGCAACTTTAAATGTAAGCCTGCCTCTTTGAAGGCCCCACTGTAGAAGGAAAGTGGCCCAGAAACCTTAACAGAGAGAAAGAAATATACGCCTTTGCCACTAGAAATGTGTCCATCTTGAAGTCTTGACCATTGCAACAGTATCCTTAGGTTGCAATCCAGTGATTCTCAACCACCGTGCCATGGAACACTGTTGTGTCCCGACATTTGTGGGGAGGGTCATATATTAGGAGAACCTTGTCAACTGTCAAAAAACTGGTGATGTGCCTTGACAATTTTAGCGCCTTCTCATTGTGCCATGAGATGAAAAAGGTTGGAAATGGTTGTTGTAATCCTATGCACACTTACCTGGGAGTAAACACCATTCAACTCAGTGAGTCTTACTTTTAAATAAACATACATAGGATTGTGCTTTGAGGCTACCATCCTGTACATCAGGCATTCTTAACCAGGGGTATCTATACCCCTTGAGGGCACAAGAACCAAATAATGGGGGTACGGGACTTGATATCTGAATAGTTGTTAAAAAAAGTATTGATCAGGGGTGGCCAACCTTTCAAGGGCTCCTGGACCTTTAACAATTGTGTAGGGGGACATTTCAGCAGGTGCATCTTGTCATTGGTGAACTCTGTGACACGACAAGTGGCACCTGCTGAAATTCTCTCCTCTACATAATTGTTTAGGGTCCAGGAGCCCTAAAGTTGGAAGGTTGGCCACCCCTGGATTAGATTGTTAACAATCACCATTATGGATAATAATAATAATAATAATAATAATAATAATAATAATAATAATAATAATAATAATAATAATAATACAGTTATTTATATACTGTCTTTCTTGGTCTTTGCTGAAGACTTTATTCAAGGCGGTTTACATAGGCAGGCAATTTAAATCCCCACAGGGATTTTTACAATTGAAAGGAGGTTCTATCTTTCAAGAACCACAACATTCAAGATGTTTCTTTCTTGATCTGGTTTCATGTTCTGGCCTCCATCCTCCCACGCTCAGAGCAGATGGAATAACTCGGCTCAGCTTGTCAGCTGCTTCAAGGTCGCACGGTTCCGGTGGCCTTGAACTGGCGACCTTGTGGATATTATCTTCAGGCAAATGGAGGCTCTACCCTCTAGACCAGACCTCCTGCCCCAATCCTGATACAGATTGAGTCATTCTGTTCCTAGCTATCCATATGTAAAGTAAAACCAAGCTATTGACATCTTTTGAAGTCATACTTGTACTACTTAAGAGGGCTGGTGATGATGATTTCAACAATTTGGCAAAGGGAGTATGGGGACGTACTGGGCACTCTACTGGTGGTTGTAATCTATTGTAAATGCCTGCTATACACACTTTCCCGAGAGTAAGTCCCATTGAATTCAATGCTGCTTACTTCTGAGAGGTTATGCCTAGGCTTGTGCTGTCAGAGAGCTGCAAAAGATAAGCAGGGTCACCATTCATAACAGCAGGGAGAAGTGTTAACGGACCGCCTTCTTCCTTGCTTTGTAACCCTGGTTTCGCCAGAGTAATGTTATGATGAAACATGTTTCAGAATAGCCCCAAGGTGCCTGCACCC
Organism: Tiliqua scincoides; assembly: GCF_035046505.1. Taxonomy (NCBI): domain Eukaryota; kingdom Metazoa; phylum Chordata; class Lepidosauria; order Squamata; family Scincidae; genus Tiliqua; species Tiliqua scincoides. The sequence continues at coordinate 16,138,179 of NC_089830.1, read as the reverse complement.
TGCCTTTTTTCCCCTCCCCACCCATGCCTGCACTAGACTACAAAGCTTCCTGGTTTTTCTCTTTGGGTGCCTTTCACCCAGATTGGCTGAGATCAGACTTTTCTCCACCAACCACACACTACTGCCTGCCACTTCTCTCCCTGCAACTACTCATTCATTGGCTGCTGTGAGAAACTCTCCCAGGCAAGGTGCAAAAGACATGTTAATCTAATTGGCAGACTTCCTCCTGCAAGCAAGGGAGGCTGTTGCCAGGCGAGAGAGAAAGAGCGTGCTGGGGTGTTTGTGCAGCTGTTTCTGTTTTCTGGACTTTGCTGCATACACTCTCCAAATTGGGGCCAATTGCTACCCAGAGATCTTTTCCGGATTTTAAATCTTCCTTGTTCAAGCAGAGCTGAAGTCCCTGGGACCCCTGCCTTTTTAAACCCATTTTTGCCCAGCCCACAGGTGTACACATTTGATCCCTATTGCGCATATGCAACATTGGGCAGAAATGGTTTTAAAAAGTGATTTCTCCCACCTGCCTCAAGTGGTACGTGGCAGAGAATGTTACCACATCATGATGCTGCCAGCCTAGCTTAGGGGTATCAACTGGCCATCCTTGCCTTATACCAGGGGGTGGAATGAGTTTCAGCTTGTACTGTTAACTAGTACAGAGCCTGTAGCATATGTTGTAAAGGAGCCCTAAATTTCAAAAAGACACAGAAATATTAAAACATAATTTTAAATACATAATATTAAAACAAACTATTTACTTCCTGCTGGAGCCTCAAACTCTTCTGCTGTCATAATGTACTTTCCAGGACATTTGCGAAAGCTGGCGCTGAGGCACATGGGATTTACACAATTATGGATAAAATGGAGAGAGGGATGTTCTTTTCCTTCTCACACAATACCAGAACCAGGGAGCATCTACTAAAACTGAGTGTTGGGAGAGTTAGAGCAGACAAAAGAAAATATTTCTTTGTGTAATTAGTCTGTGGAACTCCTTGCCACATGATGTGGTGATGGCATCTGGCCTAGGTGCCTTTAAATGGGGGTTGGACAGATTTCTGGAGGGAAAGTCCATCACAGACTACAAGCCATGATGGGCATGTGCAACCTCCTGGTTTTAGAACTAGGCTAACTTAGAATTCCAGATGCAAGTGGGTGGCAACAGGATGCAGGGATCTTGTTTTCTTTTATGCTCCCAGAGGCATTTGGTGGGCCACTGTGAGAAACATGAAGCTAGACTAGAAGGGCCCTTGGCCTGATCCAGCGGGGCTCTATGTTCTCATTGTGCTGGCAGTAAAGTTAAATTGGAGCGAATTTTTTTTATCCACATCATTATTAACGACGTCCATGTCCATATAATGACGATTATGTACCATGCAGCATGTAGTCTCCAGACATGTAAACAACAGGCTTGCCAGATTGTGAAATGCCAATTTCACCAGAGACAGCTTGCAAGCATTTAGTTGTGGGGCCCTTGAAAAAGCAACTTTTGCAACTAGGCACAGCATACTCAACATCTCTTAATAGTTAATGTATAACTAATCTGTGTTTAGTGGTCCTGAGTTTGCACACTTGCAGTCTAAGAAACTTTGCTGGATCAGACCAAGGTCTATTTGATTGAATATGCTTTGTAAGAATTCTAGCAACCAGCAGTAATGGGAACTGGTCAGTGTTAAGTGGTGGGCCGTAGTCTAGTTCAGCGGTTCTCAACCGCTGGGACCCACTTTTTAGAACCTGTTGGGGACCCCCCCCCGGAAGTGATGTCATCATGGCTGGCAGTGACCTCATCAATTGAGACTCTGTGATTTTCAGCCTTTTTCGTCTCATGGCACACTGATAAGGCACTAAAATGCTCAAGGCACACCACCAGGTTTTTGACAACTGACAAGGCACACCATGCTGCCAGTGGGGGCTCACATCTCCCATTAGCCCTATTAATAAATGACCTTCCCCCAAATTCCTGTGGCACACCTGTGGACCACTTGTGGCACACCAGTGTGCCACGGCACAGTGGTTGAAAATGGCTGCAGTCGAAGGCGAGATCAGACAAAGGCCTGTGCTTGTGGGGTTATTTTGCATAGCTCGTAATTCAAACATTCCAGCTCCGAAGTCAAAGCAGACTTGGATCCTTCTCCTACCACACAGCCCCCTCTCCTTTCCAGCGTTCCATCTACCCACCTATTCAGGGCAAAGCACCATGCCTCTCTCACTGGGAACCCGTCCTGCCCAGCAGCTCTGTACCCTGTATTTTCAGTTCTGTATTTTCTATGGCAGCTGAGCTAGATGCTATGTGACTCACCTAAAATTGGCTCACGACCCATCTAGTGAGTCTCAACCCACAGTTTGAGAAACACTGATCTAGCTGTCTTACATGATGAAATCTTTGGGACTCACTCCTATATAATATCTTTTAGACTGGAGTGTAAAGTCCAATGCCCCACCCACAATGGTCTCTTTTCTAATGTTTTTAAATGCTTCTCATCGCTATTGAGTGCAACCAACACAGAGGTTAACAAACATTCTTAAGGAATATTTGGTTAACCCTGGGAAACCACATGACCCAAGGTCTGTTGAAGGTCTGTGAGAATGCCTTCATGAAATTCAATTGCTTAGTATCAGCTTCTGTTGATGGGCTCAGTTAGGCGCTCACTGATACTGATGTAAATTTCAGGTTATCTGACTTAAAGGAATGTAGGCTTCAATCCTCTATGTGCTTTCCTGGGGATAAGTGAGATGAATAGTGGCATGGCCCAAGAATCAGTTTTGGGACTGGTGCTTTTCAATTTATTGCCTGCGTTGGCTCGGTCATGTTGTGAGAATGGATGATGGCCGGATCCCAAAGGATCTCCTCTATGGAGAACTCGTGCAGGGAAAGTGCCCTACAGGTAGACCACAGCTGCGATACAAGGACATCTGCAAGAGGGATCTGAAGGCCTTAGGAGTGGACCTCAACAGGTGGGAAACCCTGGCCTCTGAGCGGCCCGCTTGGAGGCAGGCTGTGCAGCATGGCCTTTCCCAGTTTGAAGAGACACTTGGCCAACAGTCTGAGGCTAAGAGGCAAAGAAGGAAGGCCCATAGCCAGGGAGACAGACCAGGGACAGACTGCACTTGCTCCCAGTGTGGAAGGGATTGTCACTCCCAAATCGGCCTTTTCAGCCACACTAGACGCTGTTCCAGAACCACCATTCAGAGTCCATACCAGAGTCTTTCGAGACTGAAGGTTGCCAACAGTTCAGTTCATAACTGACCTGGAGTTGGGGAATAAGCAGTGTGGTGGCCAAGTTTGCAGATAACAGTACAGGTTGAGCCTCATTATTCAAGTGGGTTCCATTCCAAGCACTCAAGTGGATAGCAAAAAACACACTATAACAAATCAATTTAAAAAAACAAAGTTTATTTGTTCCAGTGATTTAAAAACAGCCTTGTTGACCTTTGTGATGTAAGATAAGAGTCATTAAGAAGACAATCCATCAATCAGTCCTCCTCAAAGGGCTTAGAAAGGCACTTCACTCAGCCCCTCCCTTCACCAATGCAACTGTGATCACCTTTCTTTCACCTGCTCAGGGGGAAGGGAGGGGTTGCCTGGAGAGAGAAGGTTTGATGGTCAGCCAGCTGCCCCCCCTCTCATTATCAAGGCTATTGTTAAAGGACTATTCCATTCTTTAAACTGATTTTAAAGGGATGCACTTTTCCCCTTCTCCAGGGATCAGCACATTCCTTCTCATTTGCAGGGGCCATTCCTGTTGAGTTAAATCCATGTATAAAAAAATCCATGTATAAAAAGGCTGGACGTGTAAACTTTTCCAAGTGGTGAAGTCTAGAGCTCCAGAAGGACCTCTCCAAACTGGGGCAATGGGCAACAAAATGGCAGGTGTGCTTCAATGTAAGTAAACATAAATGATGCACACTAGGGTGAGAAATCAAAATTTCAGATGTTTGCGGATGAGTTCAGAGCTGTCTGTGATTGATCAGGAGAGAGATCTCTGGGTGCTCTTGGACAGCTTGATGAAAGGAAAGATCTGGAGGAAAAATCCATTACGGGTTACAAGCCATGATGTGTATGCGCAACCTCCTGATTTAGAAATGGGCTATGTCAGAATGCCAGATGCAAGGGAGAGCACCAGGATGAGGTCTCTTGATATCTGGTGTGCTCCCTGGGGCATTTGGTGGGCTGCTGTGAGATACAGGAAGCTGGACTAGAAGGGCCTATGGCCTGATCCAGTGGGGCTGTTCTTATGTTCTTAACTACAATTCCCAGAAAGCCTTGCAGGCCTCTTGTTATCTAGTGCGCTCCCTGGGGCACTTGGTGGGCCGCTGTGAGATACAGGAAGCTGGACTAGATGGGCCTATGGCCTGAGCCAGTGGGGCTGTTCTTATGTTCTTAACTACAATTCCCAGGAGGCCTTGCAGGTCTCTTGTTATCTGGTGTGCTCCCTGGGGCATTTGGTGGACAGCTGTTTGATACAGGAAGCTGGACTAGATGGGCCTATGGCCTGAGCCAGTGGGGCTGTTCTTATGTTCTTAACTACAATTCCCAGGAGGCCTTGCAGGTCTCTTGTTATCTGGTGTGCTCCCTGGGGCATTTGGTGGGCCGCTGTGAGATACAGGAAGCTGGACTAGATGGGCCTATGGCCTGATCCAGTGGGGCTGTTCTTAAGTTCTTATGTAAAGTGTCAACCCAATGTTCGGTGGCAAAGACGGCCAATTCCATAATTGGGATAATTAAAAGCCTAGTCCTGAGTTCTTCAGCGCTGGTGGTATAAGTGTACCGCTGGCACTGGCTGTTGCAAACATTCTGTAAGGTGGCACCCATGATACCCTGCTCCGAGTCAGCGCCGGCCCAGCACCAGTCGGTGCTGAGCCCAGCGCCGGCTGGATGCCACCCAGAGGTAGGTAAGAGCTCTGGGTGGTGGGGGGGGGAAGGGGAAGCATTCCGGGGTGGGAGAGGGCAGGGTGGTGGGGGGAACCAGGGCAGGAAGGGGGTGGGACTGGCAGAGCTCTGCTTTGCAGGATCCTGAACTTTGTCTCAGGCTGGAAGGCCCAACATGGAGTCTCTCAAGTCTGCGCCAGCAAAATAGTCAGTGTGGACTTGAGAAGCCCCATTGCAAGGCTTGGGGTTTCCCCCAAGGAGACCTCTAGCGGCTGCTGCAAGACTACAGGATCTTTCGCTTCCTGGATTTGAAAAGGAAGAGAATGGAGCAGAAGAGGAAGAACAGAGGCACTCTATCCCGCTCCACACTTCCTCTTCCCCCAAGGTAAGGGGAGATTATTTTAGAGCAGGGGTGCCCAAACCCCAGCCCTGGGGCCACTTGTGGCCCTCAAGGACTCCCAATGCGGCCCTCAGGGTCACCCCAGTCCCCAATGAGCCTCTGGCCCTCTGGAAATTTGCTGGAGCCCGCACTGGCCTGATGCAACTGCTCTCAGAGTGAGGGCAACTGTTTGACCTCTTGTGTGAGCTGTGGGATGAGGTCTCCCTCCACAGCTTGCTGTTTCACGTCTGTGATGCAGTAGCGGCAGCAAAGAAAAGGCCAGCTTTGCTTTGTGCAAGGCCTTTTATAGGCCTTGAGTTATTGCAAGACCTTCATTCATTCCTGTAAGTTCCACCTCTAGTATATTAATTTATGTAAACTTATGTAAATTTATTCAAATTTTAAATGTAAATTAATTTTTTTCCCTCCGGCCCCCTACGATGATGTGGCCCTCCTGCTGAAAACTTTGGACACCCCTGTTTTAGAGTGTATTAGAAGGACCATAGCTCAATGGTAATACTTCCAATTAAAAAGATCTCAAGTAGCAAGGGTTGGAAAAGTCTTCCACTTGAGACTCTAGAGCAGGGGTGTCCAAAGTTTTTGGCTGGAGGGCCACATCATCTCTCTGACACTGTGTCAGGGGGAAAAAAAGAATTAATTTACATTTAAAATTTGAATAAATTTGCATAAGTTTACATAAATGAATATATTAAAGATGAACTTAAATGACTGAATGAAGGTCTTGCTCAAAGCAAGGCTGGCCTTTCCTTTGCTGCCTCTGCTGCATCACCAACATGAAACAGCAAGCAGTGGAGTGAGCCCTCATCCCACAGCTCACTGGAGAGGTCAAACAGTTGCCCTCATGCTAAGAGCAGTTGCATCGGGCCAGTGCGGGCTCCAGCAAATTTCCAGAGGGCCAGAGGCTCATTGGGGACTGGGGTGTCCCTGAGGGCCGCATTGGGAGTCCTTGAGGGGTTTAGGCTGGGGTTTGGGCTGGGGTTTGGGCACCCCTGCTCTAGAGGGATCAATTAGAATAGCTAATTCTGGACTTGATGGATCACAATCTTGCTCAGTTCAAGACTGCTTCATATACAAGGGTGTTAATGGACTGCCCAGGCACCAGGGGCAGCGATATCATGCTGTCACTTCTGGGTTCTGTCCGGAAAGCAGGGCACTCACTGCTGCAGCCTCTCATGCCCCCCTTTCCGTCCCTTTCCCTTTGGAGGCTCTCAACCTCCAGAAGTAAAGGGACTCGGTGCACTGCAACAGCACCCTACCTCTGGGGAGAACACAGCCAGAGTTGACTAAGCAGAGCCTGGGGGCAGTCATGACATTGTCCCTCAGGCTTTGCCCAAGTTATGCCTCTGTTCTTATAAGCTTCATATAGGCCAATTTGGACTAGGAGAGTGGGTGACCAGATGTCATAACCGCAAAAGAGGTCAAGGCACCCCAAAATGTAGGACATCCAAGAAAAATGTAGGGCATGGCAAAATAAAAGCTGAAAACATTCGTATATGGATTTCATGTGGTGAATTTAAACACTATATTCCTTATTTTTAAATTTAAAACTATATTACATAGAATTTATAATTAATTCCAAGAAGACTATGTGCTGCCTGCTCACAGGGAAAAGGAGACCATTTAAGTTATTTTCTAGACACAAGGCTCAAAAAGAGGACATGTCCTGGAAAAAGAGGATGCCTGGTCACCCCTGACTAGGTGTAAATTCTTGCTCACCACCGTACAGGGCAGTTGAAAACTTTGTCGATAAGGATACTCCTTCTTTACCTGTGGTTCTTCAACCCTGCTTACCTTGAGAGCAACTGTATAGTTCTGGAGCTATGCTCCATGTCTTCGCAAGGAACAAATGCTATTTAAATAGCACTCATCTTTGGCTCCTCCTACACTCTCTTTCTCCTTCTCCCATTTGTTTCCTGCAGTTGTTTTGCACATTCCAAGGGGAAGAAGTGTCAGCCCCCCCCCCCCCAAGTTTGATCTGGCTGTTTGTTTTTTTAACTCATCTCAGAAACTGAACAGAAGAATAGACACCTATCTTGTTTGTTACTCAGAGGAGGTTTCTGCTCTTGGCTGAGTCATAGCTGTGTAAATACAGTACAGGGAGATAATTAACCTCTTCGTGTTTAAAGCTGCAATAGCCTGGATTTTCAGCTGCCCTGGAATACTTTAACAGCCCACCCGTTTTCATGTTTACTCAGAAGTAAGCCTTGCTAGATTCAAGGTGGTGGCCTTGCTTCTTCTTAAGCGTTTGAAGAATTGCAACCCTTGGCTGAGGATGTCTTGTGCAACTCAATGAAATGCAATTCTGGATAAATATGCAGAGAATCATGGCTGTAAGACCAGTGGTATACCTGGCTGGGGGGGGGGGGGTCCAGGGGACCATGTGATCCTGGGTGGCAGATGGGTAGGGGTGACATTCCCCACCCCCCACCCAGAGGTCTTCTGGGCTCCGGAAATTGTCACTTCTGGTTTTCAGCAGAAAACCAGGAGGACAATTTTCAGGCCCCAGAAGGCCTTCTGAAGGTGGGAGAAGGTACACAGCCTTTCTGGCCCTCAGAATGCGGGGAGGCGACAGGCATGAATGGTGGCACCTCGAAGCAAGGGGGGTTGGCATCCCTGAAGGTGTGCCCTCCCAGAAGCCACAATGGCAAGTAACATCACGGTGAAAGACTTAAGGCTCAGAGACTTTGACTAATCCCGTTTATATATCCCAATTTAACTAGATTGTGGGTCGGGCTACTTATTACTTAGATCACTATCTTAAAACCACATCCTTTAGCTCCTATCACACGTGTCTGTGGAGCTTCTCTGGAGGAAATTATTACAAGCTTGCTCCTTTGGTATGGCTTGGTGGAATGTTTTGATCCCAGTTGTGTTATGGCTCAGGCAGTGTAAACGTTAACTTCAGCATAGGCAGGTGTAAAGCTGAACGCATTTATTCTTTATTGTGTCCTAAAAAATTACATTTCAAACATTGACAAGGCCACCTGAAGCCTTGTAAGTGAGAGATGTGCTTTCCCCAAAGTACCAAAGGTTTAACTTGGTGTTGCTTTGTTTGAAATGGGGTTTTGGATTCTGATGTGGAACAGTCCTATGGTGTATACTGGGAAATAAGTCAAGCTACGTTCAGTGGGGTTTATAGGGTAACCTGTTCATATTTACACAGAATGAAGTCCCACTATGTTTGATGGACAGCAGCAGCCAATGCATGTTTACTCATAAGTAAGTCTCAATGGCACTTACTCCTGAATAAGTGTGTAGGACTGGCGACTTGGTATACTTAGAAATTGCTGCAATCTCATACCAAAGATTACAATCATAGTTGCCAAAGAGTAAGTCCCATTCAACACAATTTCACATGACATGCATAGGATTGCAATTACACAAGCAAATCTACCATCCTAAATACACACTAGGGAGTGAATCCCTTTGAACAGGGCAGGGGGGGGTTACTTCTCCCCCCCATCTGGCATTTTGAAGTAGCCTACTTCTAAAAACCAGGAGGTTTTAAAAAGGTTTCAAAAATCCCCCTTTTTAAAGGCATACAGGCCAGATGCCACCACCACACCCTGTGGCAAGGAGTTCCACAGACTACTTCTGAAAAGAATCTTGAGGCTCTCTGCATCTTTACAGGGACCGGCTGCGTTCACATCAGGGGTCTGCAACCGTGGGAACGAATCGCCAAATTTTCCCACGATTTTTTTCGGGGGGGGGGGGCACACCCAAAAAAACACCCCACACCGAGGGGGGAAAAAAACTACTTTTCCTAGGATCCCCAAGCTGGCTGCTCTTATCTGATGGTTGCTGAAAGTCTGAGCTTCCAGCAGCTGGAAAGCTCCTCCTGCTGCAGAATGATTGGCTATGGGGCTACTCAGACTTTACCTCCCCCCCAGGTGACGTTATGCACTGTAGTCTCCGCCCCACGCTGTCCATATGTAGGGAGCCGCTCGTAGAAAAACAGAACTGCTTGCTCCTGGGCAGTGTATGTGCGCGCCCCTGCTGGAAGGGATGGAGCAGCTGTTGAGCGGTCTGGAACCCCGGGGCGCTTGGGCATTCTAGAACCCCGGCGCGCCTCTTGGAGGTTCTGTGTTCGAATCCTGCCTGCCCGCGCGCCCTCTCCGCCGCTACTCCTGCAGGCAACTTGCAGGTGACCCCCCAAGTCCCTTGTCACCCTTTCCCCACGTTCCAGAGGACACTCCAGCACCATGATCGTGGCGGAGACCGAGGGTTGCTGCGGCTCCTCCGCGGTGCAAGGCTACCTGAGCTGCGAGAGCTGTGCGCCTCTGAAGAGGAAAGAGGTGAGGTCCCTGGGGGCGGGTGGGTGGAGAGGATCGTGGCCCCATTTGGCTGCAGCCTGGGGCTGTGCTGTTTGGGCTCTTTCTGGCCTCGTGGGGAGGAGGGTGTGGGGCTGCCCAGTGGCTGCGTTGCGTAAAGGCGCCTGTTGTTGTGACCCTTCTGACAACGGGGATCTGGTTGCATCAGCCGGAGAGGTTTGGAGCGGGGCGGGCGGTGCAGGAGGGGGATCGAGGCTGTTGCGGTCCTTGGGTCAAGCAGGGGAGAGAGGCGTCTCTCCAAGCGCCGGGTGAACGGAGGTTTCCCGAGCTGTCCCAAGTGGCCGAGGCTGTCCAGGCGAGGACTCACTGAGGCTGTGGTCCAGCCCACTCCTGTGCCTCGGTCTACTCAGAAGTAAGCCCCATGATATTCAGTGGGGCTTACTCCCCAGGAAAGAGTCTTTAGGGTTGCAGCCTAGGAGCCCAATGCTATGCCTTTCTACTCAGAAGTAAGCCCTATTATAGTCAGTGGGGCTTACTCCTAGGAGAGTTCATTTAGGATTGCAGCCTTACAGCCCAATCCTATGCCCCTCTACTCAGAAGTAAGCCCTATTATAGTCAGTGGAACTTTCTCCCAGGAAAGTGTGTATAGGATTTCAGTTTAAGAGCCCAATCCTATGCCTTTCTAGTCAGAAGTAAGCCCTATTATAGTCAGTGGGGCTTACTCCTAGGAGAGTTCATTTAGGATTGCAGCCTTACAGCCCAATCCTATGCCTGTTTACTCAGAAGTAAGCCCTATTATAGTCTGTGGAGCTTTCTCCCAGGAAAGTGTGTATAGGATTGCAGCCTTGCAGCCCAATCCTATGCCCCTCTACTCAGAAGTAAGCCCTATTATAGTCAGTGGAACTTTCTCCCAGGAAAGTGTGTATAGGATTTCAGTTTAAGAGCCCAGTCCTATGCCTTTCTAGTCAGAAGTAAGCCCTATTATAGTCAGTGGAGCTTACTCCTAGGAGAGTTCATTTAGGATTGCAGCCTTACAGCCCAATCCTAAACCTACCTACTCAGAAGTAAGCCCTATTATAGTCTGTGGAGCTTTCTCCCAGGAAAGTGTGTATAGGATTGCAGCCCAATTCTATGCCTGTCTACTCAGAAGCAAGCCGTATTATACTGTGTGGAACTTTCTCCCAGGAAAGTGTGTATAGGATTTCAGTTTAAGAGCCCAATCCTATGCCTTTCTAGTCAGAAGTAAGCCCTATTATAGTCAGTGGGGCTTACTCCTAGGAGAGTTCATTTAGGATTGCAGCCTTACAGCCCAATCCTATGCCTGTTTACTCAGAAGTAAGCCCTATTATAGTCTGTGGAGCTTTCTCCCAGGAAAGTGTGTATAGGATTGCAGCCTTGCAGCCCAATTCTGTGCCTGTCTACTCAGAAGTAAGCCCTATTATAGTCAGTGGAACTTTCTCCCAGGAAAGTGTGTATAGGATTTCAGTTTAAGAGCCCAGTCCTATGCCTTTCTAGTCAGAAGTAAGCCCTATTATAGTCAGTGGGGCTTACTCCTAGGAGAGTTCATTTAGGATTGCAGCCTTACAGCCCAATCCTAAGCCTGCCTACTCAGAAGTAAGCCCTATTATAGTCTGTGGAGCTTTCTCCCTGGAAAGTGTGTATAGGATTGCAGCCCAATTCTATGCCTGTCTACTCAGAAGCAAGCCCTATTATACTGTGTGGAGCTTTCTCCCAGGAAAGTGTGTATAGGATTTCAGTTTAAGAGCCCAATCCTATGCCTGTCTACTCAGAAGTAAATCCCATTATAGTAAATGGAGCTTATTCCCAGGAAAGTGTGTTTAGGATTGCAGCCTCTAGTAATCCCAAGAGAGAATTTGGTGTGTTGCCCTTTAGAAAGGCTGCCAAACTGATTTGGTCTGTCTGGAGCTTGTGAGAGCCTGCCTGACTTGCTCTTTGTATGTACTGCGAAACTGTTTTCCCCCCCAATGTTCTAAGTGAAGCAGAATTTGGATTGCAGCCCCCTGAACTCAAGCATGGCGTTCAAGTGGACTCAATGGGAGTGGCTCCTCCCTCAAGACATTCATTGGGTGGAATTCCCCCTTGGCTGCTACACAAGTCCAGGCATGTCTCGCACTGCCCAGTGGAGACCCCAGCTTGGTGATAATGTTTATAGAGCAAAAAAACTTCTATCCCCAGGGCTTAAGTCTCCAGGCATGGACAACTGGACATTAAAAGTGGAGGGAGCAAGAAAAAGTGAGACAAGGGTGAAGAAATGAAGAAAGAGATTTCTTCACCTAGGGTGTAACTGGTCTCTGGAACTCCCTGCCACAGGATGTGGCGCTGGAAAAAATTGCTGATTTATTTCCATGTTGCAGGGGACCTCGCCCCCCAATCTGAACACAGCTGGTCCCTGTAGAGTTGCAGAGCCTCATCTAGCACACAGTTCTACAGATCTAGTCTGTGAAACGCCTTGCCACAAGATGTGGCAATGGCATCTGGCCTAGATACTTTTAAAAGGGCTTTGGACAGATTTCTGGAGGAAATGTCCGTCACAGTTTTCAAGCCATGATGGGTACGTGCAACCTCTTGGTTTTAGAAGTAGGCTGTCTCAGAATGCCAGGTACAAGGAAGTGGCTCCAGGATGCAGGTCTCTTGTTGTCTTGTGCGCTCCCTGAGGCATCTGGTGGGCCACTGTGAGACACAGGAAACTGGACCAGATGGGCCCTGGGCCTGATCCAGCGGGGCTCTTATATTTTTATTAGCCCATCCAGAGGAATTGGGGCAGGCCTGTGCATGTGGCCAACTGAGGCAGCTGCCTCAGGTCTTGAATGGATGGCAGGTGTCCTTCATGGTCCCTCCATGCTTTCTTGGATTGGAAGAGCGAGGAGGAGGAGAGTAGTGGCAGGAGTGCCTCTATTTCAAGCCAGCTACTCTGTGCTCCTCATTTCTTCTGCCTGCTCTTTGGTTTCCAATCCAGCAAGCAGGAGGAGCCCCTGCCACACCATCAGGTAAGGGGGACAGCGTTTGGGATGCCACATGGGGCACCGGGGTGTTGGCCCAAAGATTAGAGCGTTGGTCTAGGACAGGGGTGTCCAAACCCCGGCCCGGGGCCACTTGCAGCCCTCGGGAGCTCTCAATCCAGCCCACAGGGAGCCCCCAGTCCTTAATGAGCCTCTGGCCCACCAGAGACTTGCTGGAGCCCGTGCTGGCCCGATGCAGCTGCTCTCAGCATGAGGATGACTGTTCGACCTCCCACCTGAGCTGTGGGGCAAGGGCTCCCTCCACTACTTTCTGTTTCATATCTGTGATGCAGCAGTGGCAGCGAAGGAAAGGCCGGCCTTGCTTTGTGCAAGGCCTTTTATGGGCCTCGAGCTACTGCAAGACCTTCATTCATTCATATAAATTCCATCCCTAATAAATTCATTTATGTAAATTTATTGAAATTTAAAATGTAAATTAATTCTTTTTTTTTTTCCAGCCCCCAACACAGTGTCAGAGAGATGATGTAACCCTCCTGCCAAAAACTTTGGACACCCCTAGTCTAGGGCTAGAGGGATTCTGGTCACTGCTCAACCATGTAGCTCACTAAGCAAACTCAGACCATATCTCAGCGTAGTCTACCTCACAGGGTGGTTTAGTGTATAAAAAGGGGGGTACAGTGTATGCTGTGCTGAGCTCCTTGGACAAAGGTTGGGGCTATAATAATTAAATGATGGCTCTTCTGACTCCCCTGCCCGGTCCCCTTCTGTGCAATGGGCCAATGGACACAGAAGTTTTTGACTGGTATTGGTTTTTGACTGCATGTGAATCTGGCCTTTAATCCAGTGTCAAGGAAAAAGTAATAATCTGAAGCTTCTGCTGTCTGCTTCACTTCTGTGTCTCCCTCCATCACCCCACCCCCAGCCTGGACCGTGATCACACAGTACCTTTCTGCGCCATAAAAGCTTGTTTATCGGTATTCGTGTTTTGAATTGCACAAGTGTTGAGCAATGGCGCTGAGGACGGACGCATGGGCAAAGGGCTTTCAATCTCTTCCTCCTTCCTTCGGACAGCAACGGGCTGCTTGGACAGAGTTTCTAATGCTCCAGATGGCGGGCAAAGGGGCTCTGTTCGCCTTGCATGCACCCCTACTCCCGGTGACCAGCAATAGAAACTGTTTTTTCCTTATGCATCTCCTCAGTTTCAGCTTGCCTGAAGGGCAAGGGTGAACTGTAACACAGCTTCTGCAGCTTGGCAAATGGGTTGATGGTAAAAAGCCTTTTGCCTGTGGCTTGGACAGGGGTGAGGGCATGCAAGGTCACTGCCAACCTTTCTTGCATGTATTTGTCAGTGCGGCCATGGCCAGCCTACTACTGACCGTGTGGCAAAGGGGCAACCTTGGTTGGTATATCAGTGGGGGTTCCTCCTGTGGCTGCCTGAGCTCTGCCACCCTCTATTGTGTTCCTTCCCTTTTTCCCAGTCCCATGATTTAAAAAAAAAAAGGCAGAGGTGTAGAGAGAAAATGAGTGAACTACAGCATCTTCCTAGGGCATCGATTTCCAACCAATGTTCCATAGCACATTGGTCTGCTATGAATGGTGTGCAGGTGTGTCACTGGAGTTTGGGGAGACCATTTATTAGAAGGGCCACTGGAGATGTGAGCCCCTCCACCAGCAGCATGGTGTGCCTTATCAATGATCAAAAAACTGATGATGTGCCCCAAAAATTTTAGCATCTTGTCAGTGTGCCATGAGATGAAAAAGATTGAAAATTATTGACCTAGGGAAATAACTTAGGTTGGGCAAAGCAGTGCTGTAGGTGGGATGCTGTACCCACTGCCACACTCGGGGGGGGGGGGAGTAGAAGGTAGACTGATATATATTCATTTTTGTCTTGGCAACGTGGCTTTGTAGATCTTGGGAAGCCCCTGGAGGCTTCCATGTTTCAGGGTACACTGTGGACATGTGCTACTATTGTAATGTGCAAACAGTACTAAGGAAAGAATTTAGGCCGGGGTAGCCATGTGCGGCTCTCAGAGATATGTTGGCTGAGCTCCATTTTGCATCACAATTAATATAAAAGGTCTGTAAGAAATTTTTAAGCTTTATAATTTATAAACTGGGAGTCGGCTGGATTAAAACACAAGTAATGTTAATGGTGAATAAGTATATTTAAGAATTTAAATGCTTCTTAAATATTACGGCTCTCAAACATCTGAAGTTTATCGTTTGTGGCTCTTACGTTAAGCAAGCTAGGCCACCCCTGATCTAGACTAGACATACATAGTAACAGAAGACCCTCTTGTTGTTGTGTGTACAGGATCAAGTGGGTCTGAGGGGCAGGATGAGTTCTGCCACTGAAGTAGAAGGGGCCCTGTAGAAAACTGATTGGCTTGTACCCAGGGTATCATAAAGCACCGTGTCTCTGATTGTTTATGGGTGTGTGTGTGTGTGTGTGTGTGTGTGTGTGTGTGTGTGGTTTCAAACTGTATGATTTGTTTAATTGCGGTTTCTATGATCAAAGAGGGCAGATGGCCTAACAGAATTATGGGAAGAGACCACACTAGGAAATTTGTATTTATTGTAGAAGTAGGTAAGTGTATATTTGGAAGAAGGACAGAGAAGCCAGGCTTCTCACTGCAGCTGCTGTTTGTGTGTGCCTTGAGCAGCTTGAAGAGCCCAGTGTATGCATATTGAGCTGCAAGATTTGAAATGTGAAGGGCTTCAGAGAAGGGATTGTCGCCTGCTTCCTATAGGAGCATTATTGAAGTGTTGAGTTGTGATGTGCACCTAACACATTCCGGAGCTCATCAGTGTGGTGTGAGATGGTTTAAGGTTTGCACCCCACTTGTCCAGCTAATGTCTCCCAAAGTGGGTAGTTTGGCTTGGTGTAAGTCAATGGTCTCTCAGGCAGGGATGTAGGTGGGATCATATGTGTACAGGTGGAGCCTATTTATCCATGTTGGTTCCATTCCGTGACTTGGCGCGATTAACAAAAAATGCGCTGTGCTAAATTCAATAGAGTTACACAAATACACTGCAGCCTGACACTTCCGGATGGAAGGAAACTAAGGCAGCTGTTATCAATCCCCTCCGCTCTGTACTTGGCCCTCCCCATTGCCAGCTGTCCCGTTGAGCTTTTAAGAGTCCAGCCCTATGTGTTTCTACTCAGAAGTAAGCCCCATTGTAGTCAATGGGGCTTACTCCCAGGAAAGTGTGGGGAGGATTGTAGGCTAAATCTCATGCTTTGCTTAATGGGAAGGCTTGCTTGTGTCGGTGATAGCCTACACCATGGGGGGGGGTTGCTTGTGTTAGTGATTGCCTGCACCATCTCAAGGGAATTTGGCAAATACTCCCTGGGTTTTTTTAAGCAATCCCCTCTGTTGCTACCACACCTGTGAGAGTGAGAGTGCTTCACTTTGCTGCATGTGTTCTGGCTACAGAGATTTTTGGCCCCCCCTTCCCCTCTTCAGCTTCTTTGCTGGCTCAGGGGCTCCAGGAGTGTTACTGTTCCTTTGCAAGGGGAACCTCTTCCAGGGCTCCAGGGCTATTTCCCTGCCTGGGTGAGGCAGAGCCTTTTTGCAGTGTTTTGGGCTGCCTGGAAATGGATGGAGACACCAGTGCAGGGCAGAGGTGTGTGTGCTTTTGGTTCCCCCACCCCACTGAGTTGAGACAAATCTGAAGATAAAAAATCCGTGGATAAATCGGCTGCACCTGTAGTCACCTTGAATTCAATGCAGACCCTTCCTTGTAGTTGCAAAGCTTTTGCAGTTTCCAGACTGACTGTACAGGTAGCCCCTTGAAGTGTGCAGTGCAGGAGTCTTGTCTAGAGTTCATTGAGAGTGTGGAGGACAGACATCAGGGCTCTGTCTCAAGGCTGCTTTCTTGCTGAGGCATATGATAACAGCAAATTTTCTGAAGCTAAATACAAAAAGAGAGCCAAATAACAAAGATGATTTTTATGTTGAAATAAACTATTGGTTCATTTAACTTGGTGTTGTCTGTCACTCTCCAGGGTTTTCAGACAGATTCAACCCTACTTGGATTCACCCCTATCCCCATAGTGTCCTTGCCTTCTGAGACCTCCTTCCATCTGTCCCTCTCAGAGCCTCGACAGAAGCAGCACAGCTCTGGGAGAGCCCAGTTATAATGCAGTCCAGATCAAAAGTTTCCAGGGGCCGCGTCTGGCCCATGAGCCTTGTTTGACACCCCTGGTTTAAAAAGATGCAGGAGAACACCAGCAGACAGCTACGAGAAAAGACACTGTACTGAAATAAAAAGGGTCAGTTGCTCTCCCCCTGCTAAATATAAGAGGAATGCCACATGAAAAAGTGCCTCGTGCCCAGTTAGCAGGGGGTTCAAATTCCCTGCTCAGCCATGAAGTTTTTTGGGTGACCTTGGACCAGTCACTGTATCTCAGCTTTCCTTACCTGGCAGGGTTGTTGTGAGGTCAGAAGGAGGGAAGGAACCATGTACAACACCCTGAGCTCCTTGGAGGAAGAGCAATATAAAAGTTTGAAAAATAAATACAATAGGGATGGAGGGAGCAAACAGTTCTTCATATGGGAGGAAGTTTCAGAGAGGCCATTGCTGAGAAGTCCCTGTTGCACATGCTCATGAGCTGCATCTTAGACAGCAGTGGGACACACAAAGACCCACACATTCACCATGCCACCCTTGGGAGCCGCTCCTTGCAGACTGGGGACCTCAGGGTTTACTCGTATGGAAGAAAGGCAGATAGATGTGTAACATCCAGCAGAGGGTGCCACAGCATGGAGCTTTATGCCTGCAATCTTTCACATGCTCATTAGAGTAATTCCCACGTAAGCGTGCACTGGGACTAAGGTTGCAATCCAAAATATGCTTACTAGGGTGTAGGCCCCACTGAATACAAATGGGACTTGCTTCCTAGTAAATGTATATAGGATTGTGCTGCACCTTAAGTTTGTCAAACGTGCTCTCCTCTGGACCGCACCAGCTCTTGCACAGAACAGAGCTAGGGTCCTTTTGTGCATTCCGGTGGTGCATCTCATGCTTCACCTCTGAATGTCACAGAAGTGGTGCTGCACATTTCAGCACTTCTTGGCATGTGCAAAAGAGCTCTGGGTGTGGGGGAGAGAACTGGAGTGTCCTTGGCTTGGGCACGCTTGGTTTCCTCAGGGTCCCAATTTGAAATTTTGCATTGTGCTACGTGGAAAAGCGCTCAGCAACTTCTTTGGGTACAGAATGTGGCCAGCAGCAGATAGTTGACGGGAGGTGTCTGTTTAGATTCTTTTAATGCCAATTTTGCAACCACTGCCCTGGCTCCTGAGAAGCATCCAGACTTGATCCAGAGCACCAGTGCTGACTTTCCAAAATCCTGAACTACCTGTGCCCTGCATAATTTGAAGGTATGCCTTTCTTCCCCAGCTGCATGTTAAAATCTTTCTGCTCCGCATGGCACTTTCCAAAAGTTAATGTGTCGCCATGCAGAGTAGAGCGTCATGGATTCTGGCCAGTGGGCACCTCCCACTGTCTTTTAGGTGGCTGTGCTGCCCTGATACATGTTCGAGCTAGTATGGCATCTCTCATTTTTTAATTTAAAAGACCTGTCCCTCCTTTTAAGGGCAAGCCCCCTTGGGCTGACTAACCTTGAATTAAAACAAAAGCACAGGTATACAATGAGAAGAGGGCCTATTCTATTCAGTTTGGCTGTACTTGTCGTAAGAGGCGACTAAACAGCCACCGGGTAGATGGGACTCGTCAGCCTGGGAAGGCAGCTCATCTGAGAGAAGGAAAACTCTGATCCCAAACCTCCACTGCCTTGTGGCTACATCCAGTTATGGAAAAGGCTTCAGGAGTCAACCTCGAGGCAAAATCCGGAGCTGGAGTCCCTGAGGCAGTTCATGGCTGAACACAGTCACGTTCTGGCAACTCCTGCAACACCGCTGGAACCAACCGTATTGGCTTCTGCCTTTCCATTGGACCATTTCAGCGACGTGGAGAGGGGGGATTTGCTGCATGGGTAACAGCCTATCCTCCATACCTACTTTACCCAGGCTTCGCGCACTGGAGAGGGCACTCTGTTCCAGAACCACTATTCAGAGCGAGATACCATAGTCTTCCGAGACTGAAGGATGCCAACAATGAGAAGAACAAGTCGGTTTCAACACCAGTTAAAATGGCCATTTGATGCCTTTTGAAAGAGGAGGGTTTTCAGCACCCAGTCAGAAGCAGGAAAGGAAAGGGTAGACATTCCTCCAGGGAAGAGAACCGCAAAAACAAGATACCATCACCACATGGATTCTGTCTCTGGTGCCTGCCAACTGAATCTGTGTCAGAGGCAGGCCACAGATCAGGACTTGGGAGCTGGTTGCAGGATCATTGGGCAACAGTGGTCCTTCTTGTATAGCTGTACAGGTTGCTGTTTGATTGTCCTGTTGTGGCTTTTCTGTATCTTGCACCCCATACTAATGTTTTGAAGGATCACGGTAGCCCTTTTGAATTAGAAACTTCCCAGGTTCCTTTGGCTCAATTAGGGCTCCATTAGGCTCTGTGGCCTCTTGGCCTCCCCGTTTACAACGATGATAATCTTGTTTTTCAGCACCGCTGATAATTTGCTTAACCTTTCCTGACTTGCTTATCAAGTATGCTCTTGCCAATTCCTGACTAAGCGTGAATCGCCGGAGCGCAGCGTCACCCTCCCAACCTAGCACACCGGGGCTTGTTTGTTAACCTGAGTGTCGAATCTCATTTGGTGGAGCCGCTTCTCAGGTGAAAATACGCAAGCTTGGATTTCTTGTCGTCCCGTCCCCCCAGGGCACGCTACTATCAAGTGAGCTGAGAACCCAAAACAGTTCCCCCCCCCCACTTCTGCATAGGTATTACAGCCAGAGGAGGATGTGCTGCTGGTTCAGGGAGTTGTAATTATTTCTGAGGACATACCTTTCATAAACTTTACTACGATCCCAAGGCATTTTACCATGCAGTTTCTGTGTTCTGGGGTGTGGAGGGGGGGAGTAATCTCAGTTGGATTTTGATGTGTTAGGAGAAAAGTAACTGAGAAGCCGCTTTGTTTTCCAATAAATGCAGTAGGAGGGGAGGAGATGGAGGGCAGGGTGCAGATGGCTGGAGGCCTCAGTGGTACATTGACCAGTTCAAGCTTTAAAAGTTTTCAGCTGGGATCCTTTTTCTTTAAAAAAAATAAAAAAATAAAAATTAACAAGTTAATTTAAGTTAAAAATTAACAAAAGGAAAAATCCATGTTACTTACATGGTAAGTAAGCCCTACCAAGTTCCATTGAACTTGCATCTGGGTAAATGCAAGTCAGATTTTGACCTTAGTAACTAAACTTGCCAATAAGTTCTCAAACATCACCCAGCGACATCCTTTGTTTCTTTCGAGGAGCGTTTCCCAACCTGGGGGTTGCTACCCCCCCCCAGGGCAACCGGAAACACCTAATTCCCCATTAAGAGGAGTGGTCACTGGTAGTGACTGGTAGGACGGTGGCAGCAGCACATCTGAGTTTGCGGCGCTGCCAAAGTTTAAAAAGTGGGGGTTTCCGAATTGTCCAGAGGCACTGACTGGAAATGCCACAAAACCAGGGTTCTCGCCTTTGTTGCAGCTGGGTAAGTGTGAACCCCCCCTTTTTTTACTTGGGCAGCGGCACGAACGCAAAAGTGCTATCGTTGCCAAGTCTCCACCCCACCCTGTGCCAACCCTGTGCCAGCCCTGTAGGCAGTGGCGTAGCTAGGTCATTTGATACCGGGGCCCAGAAATTTTTGTCATCCTATACGATATAATTAATTAATTAATTCACATTTTTGTGCCACCCTTCCTCTAAGCCGCTCAGGGTGGTGTACGTGGTTCCTCCCCTTCTTTTGTCCTCACAACAACCCTGTGAGGTAGGTGAGACAGAGATAGCAATAGTCACGACATGAAGTGAATAATAATAATAATGGCCAGAAAATACATGCAGTGAATATTTCCCCACAAGCAATGGATGAAATTCTGCATCAGATAGTATATAACATGACATAAAGCCACGATTTCCAGAATTTTGGTCACTAGGGTGTCATCCCCCACTGAGGATGTCTCATTGGCCTGTTTTGAGTTAAGGCGGTAGTTCTCACTTTTTTAACACTGGGACCTACTTTTTAGAATGACAATCTGTCCAGGACCCTCTGGAAGTGACTTCATCAAGCAAAATAAAATAAATAACTATAAATAACCCCTGCTAATTGGGTAAGAAGCACTTTTTCAAGTGGGTGCTCCTTTTTTAGCAGGGGGAGAGTAACTGGCCCACCTCACCCCAGCAGTGTCTGTTCTAGTGGCTGTCTGCTGGGATTCCTTTGCATCTTTTAGATGGTGAGCCCTTTTGGGACAGGGAGCCATTTAGTTCTTTGATTTTTCTCTGTAAACCGCTTTGTGAACTTTTAGTTGAAAAGCGGTATATAAATACTGTTAATAATAATAATAAATAATTAAGTTAAAGAAAAATAAATAATTAAGGGGAAGTCAGCCCTGTTTCACCAAGTGAATTTTCTCTTCAGCCTGCCTGCAATAACACCCCCCACAAAAATATCAGTGAGATTTTCAGCCCTCCCCAGTGCCCTGTTCAGTGTAAATTCTTTTCTTTCATCATATTACTATCAGGAGCCACCTAACTTTACAAGTCTAAAAACAAATAAAAATTCACCTTACCAGCTGAAGCCTCTGTTTTGTTCTTTGGAGGGCTGTACTGCCTTCTGGAGCATTTATTGAGCTCCACTTTCATCAGATTGGGACCATTTAGCTAGCCTTGCATTCCCCTTTGCCTGACTTGACCAGCAGCCAAGGCACGTTTGCTTACTGATGAGTAAACGCAACCATGTGGCTTAGTTTTCCTTTCTGTAGTGCTGAATACATTCGTCTGCTTGGGGGGAGGGACCTCCTTGTTGGGTGTATTTGGGGGGCTGCTTTCATTGGATAGGAACCATTCTGGTGTCATTGGATTCCTCTCAGCCTGCCCTTTCCGAGGAACTAAGGCAAGTTTGCCTACTCACGAGTAAACATGCGATATGGCTCGGTTTCACTTTCCATAGGGCTGCATGCATTTTTTTGTTTCTGGTTTTTTGACGATAAAGTTTGATGGAAAGGAGATATTTCAGCCTGTTTTTTTCCATTACATTCTGCTGAAAATTCTGCATCCAATGGTATATAGCATGATGGGGTTTTTTGTAACCTTCGTGATGTTGGGTCATTTGTGGTGTCACACCCACCCCCCTGGCTGGTACCTGGGGCGGACCGCCCCTCCGTGGCTACACCACTGCCTGTAGGTAAGAAGTTATTCTGTTACCTTCGTATAAAGATTGGGAACCACTACTTTAGAGGGAGAAAATACACTGGATCGCAGTTTTTTTATGTACTTTCCTAATAGTAAGCCTCACTGAACGTAATAGGATGTGCTTCTGAGTAAGTATAAGATTGTGCTGATAATAAGGGAAAAGGAGCAAGGGCTCATTGGTTTGATTCAGACATAATGGGAAACGTTAGTTTCCCACTACTATATGATCAAGGCCAGGAGAGTCACAAGCTTCCCTTACCCTCTCTTTTCATGTGCAAGAAGAGAGTGAAAGCCTTTGTTTTCAGCATGTAGTGAAATAGTTAATTACTCAGTTCTGTGTTTTGTATTAATTGGAGCTTGGGAACAAACCAAGGTTTGAATAAACCACAGTTTTGCAGGTGCACAGGCAACACAGCCCTATGCTTGGCTTTAAATAAAAACAGTTGAGGCAGAGCTCTCAACTGTTGGCAATCTTGGTGTGTGATCTTCACAGCCACCCTGCCAGGTAGGCTGGCACTTGAACCAGTTTGCAAGTTGATCTTTCTGCTTCCACAGGATTTACAATTGAGGTTTCCTCAAGCCTGTGTTGGAAGAAAAGACAGAGTGTGGGGTTTGGGAGCAGGGTTTGTCTGTCGTGGAGAAGTCTTTGGTTCAGCTGCTGTGACAGCAGGACAGTGGGCTTGCATTAATCTGATGACAAAGAGGAGGAGAGTGGGGGAATGTCAGTGCCTCTGCTGTTCTCCTTTTTAGAGGACCATCTGGTTCCTCTGATTTACCTGCTTTCCAGAATGGTGCACTAAGTGAGTGCATTTCATCACTTGTCTCGATGACAACAGGTTGCATCATAGGAAACTGGTTTGTGACGTGAGACATCAGTGGGCAGATCCAGTACTATTGTTAGAATGTTAGAACAGGAAGCACAGAAGCCACGGAGGATGGTAAGCTATGAGGACAGAGCTGCTGTTGAGAGCATTGGAAGGAGCTTTTGAACAAGGTTTACAATCAAGGTATGTCTGCTTGGCTGTAAGGAGAATAACCTTGGCTGTTTTGTGACTGACTTGCAGGCAGTAACTGGTTGGGGCTGGCTATAGATTGTGTCTTCTTGAACCTGATCCACTGACTTCTATTGATCACCTTTTCTCTTCTGCCGTCCTTTGTTCTTGGGGACTCAAAAGGTGGTATAAAGTGTTCCCAGGCAGTCACTGTCCCAGGCTTAGACATGCTTAAGCTCCAGCAAAGTTGCTGCTGCATTTGGTGCCCTGAGACTATGCTGTGAATGTCATTTTAAAATGATCACGTTCTTAGGAATTGATAGAAGTTCTTGGGAATAAATGGATCGTGGTTTGTGAAGCTAACCAGAACTTTTCATTAGGCAAAAGGCAGGAGAGCTCTTTGGAGTGTTGTTGGAGTCAGGTGGTTTTTAATTCCTTGAACACTTGAGGCATCCTTTGACCGTATATATTTCTTTCTCTTCAGATTTTTCCTTGTTGGTCCTCTTTCTTTTCTTTCTTAAACACTTGTGATTTTTTTTTTTACATGACCCATCTCTTTTAAGTTGTGGTGTGACCCAGTTGTGGGGTCACGGAGCCCCAGTTTTGTGCCTTTTTTTGGTTTTGTTTTAAAGGCATTTAAACTTGGACCCTGATATCCACTGTCATCTGCTGCGAGTCAAACCCACGGATGCTGGATCCATGGATACCCTGGTCCCACTGTAACCAAATTCAAGTGGTTCTGGAATGTGTGCCTAGAATGTGTCCTCTAGTGTGAATGTCATCTGCCTTGTATGATGTTAGCGTAGGGCTAGGAAACCTCAGGACCTTCTTCTGATTCTGGTTCATCTTTCATTTGCTTTGGATTGCACTCCAGGCTTATCTGCATATCTTGTGCGAGTAAGATACAAGAACCAATTAGGACAGTTTGAATGAGTCATCTGAGGTTATTTATTATTAAGAATATTTATATGGGAGCCCTGTGGGTTCCCATTTATTTATCTGTGGGTTTGGCATCCATGGATTTCTTGATCCACAAATGCTGAACTGCCTCCCCCGCAACCTTTAGAGTCTGATAGGAGCACTGCTCTGGTCAGGTCCGGAGGGTTTTCTGAAGCCCGAAGAGGCTGTGCATATCCCACCTTGCAGCCACCCCGCAGCTTGCTCGGTCCTCATAATGCCTTACAACAATGTTTCTCAAACTGTGGGTTGGGACCGCCTAGGTGGGTCGTGAGCCAATTTCAGGTGGGTCCCCATTCATTTCAATATTTTATTTTTAATATATTAGACATGATGCTACCATGGTATGTGACTGCATTTGGGGAAATGCAGACCTGTACTTTTAACAAGCTGCTCTGTATATGCTTTTTAACAATGATAGTAAATGTGACTTACTCCTGAGTAAGTGTGGGTAGGATTGCAGCCTAGGATTGTGAAAAATTTTCCTAGTTGATGATGTCACTTCTAGTCATGACATCACTTCTGGTGGGTCCTGACAGATTCTCATTCTAAAAAGTGGGTCTCGGTGCTAAATGTATGAGAACCACTGCTTTATAAGGCAATAAAAATATCACTTTTGGTTTTACAATAAAAACTGGAAGTCACTTTTTTGGGCTATTTTGGGTATTAGGCCCGTAGCAGCTGCGGGTGGTTGTGTGAGCCCTCTGTGGGCTTCAGAAACCCTCTGGGCCTGAATGGAGCCCAGCTTCAGTTGGGTCGGGGTGGGGGCAAAAACCACAGGTTTCAATACCCACAGTTTTCTATATCTGCAGGAGTTCTGGGAACAGAACCTCCGTGGATAATTAGGGCCCACTGTATATTGTTTTACAATAAAAAAGTTCACAAAGCAGTTTACAGGCAAATTTGAATAATTGCCCCCTGTCCCAAAGGGGCTCACAAAGTTGTAGAAGAACCACCAGAAACAGCCATTAGCAAAGACACCGTGCTGGGGTGAAGAGGGGCAGTTACTCTCCCCCTGCTTAAATATACCAGGAGCGCCACTTGAAAAATTGCCTCTTTTCAGTTTTGATTGGTCTTCCAATATTAGTTGATATTGCAACAAATGGGTCTTGAATTGGGCAGTGAAAGGAAGGGATCCAGAAATGCCAACATGACTTTTTCTTACTGGCCATAACTTGTGGCTAGTGTCTTTTCCGCTCTTTCACGCAGTGAGTCGTTTTCTAGTCATGCTTTGGAGAGAGGCAGCATCTTCTGTCTCTGCACTGGGATGGAAAGATAAAAAATGATGGAAGCCATCTGCTGCTCAGAGGGAACTCCTGCAGTGTTTTTTACTTTCTCAAAGATGGCAGGAAAAATGAGGGAGGATGATCTGTGAGGTCCTGGGTGTCATCCTCGCCAAAGAGCTGAGGGTCTTCTCCCTTGGTGAGTGGATTTTTGGATGCCTGGAGAGCACATGTGGCTCTCCCCTTCAGATTAATACCACCTGGAGAGAAGGTAGGGAGAAACCACTATGGATAATGGTATTTTGTCCTTCAGGATATAGAAGATCTTATCTATTATGTATTGCACCATCAACCAAATGCTTTGCTTGGACAAATGTTTTCTGCTGAATTCATAGGGGAAATCGCTAATATAGGGGAAGCAGGGAAATTTGCTGTCTTGCAGCACAATCCTATGCATTTCTACTTGGAAGCAAGTCCCATTGTACTCAGTGGGGCTTACTCGGGTAAGTGTATATAGGATTTTGAAACCTTATTGAGGGGAAAGTGTGATTTGTAGGTTACTCCTTGCTTTGGTAGGCCAAGAAAAAAGCTTACTGTACCACTGTACTCGGATGTTAAGAGGACCATTGTATCGTACGGAATGCGGGCCTCCTGCCACATTGTAGCCCCCCCAATGTGCTGGTCATCCTTAAACATCATATTTACCCTCGTAGATTTTCTTTTTTTATTAATTTTTTAATTGTTTTTCCACAAACTGTCAGATTTTCTGATAGTTCTGGTTCTGGTGTAATGTGGTTAGAGGATGTTAAAGGATAAAGAATGGAGAAAGAGCTGGACTTGCTGCCCACGTTCATTGGCAAGGGTAGAAGTTCAATCCCTGATGGTGATTTGCAAATATGAAACTGGAAGGGGTTGGCAATGGCTGCAGCTTAAATGGTACAGAGCAGAACATCATGATATTGGGCATGATGGCATTTATGATTCTGAGGCCTCTGATAATAGTGCCCTATGTATTGTCCTGTTGGCTGCACCCAAATCACACCAGAAAGCATATTGCCCTTCACCAAAATGTCTTCAGCTTCAGCATACATCTGTACTCTTTTTCCTCCTTGGCCCCGAGAAGCACCCCTGCGTGAGAAAAGGTAGCATTGCTGTGAAGGCTGCTAATCCAGCATTTCTCAAACTGTGGGTCAGGACCCAATTTCTGATGGGTCCCCCAGAGCCTCCAATGAAAACATGAGTGATGGAAAGATCAGGTAACTAATTGCCTCAAGCCCTGAGACTGTTCAAAAATCAGATAGCTGCTAACTACCCTGCAAAGCTGAGCTCTTGCATTTTGCAGGCTTGTGTAAATTTAGGGAGATTAATGTTTGAGCATCTTTGGGGGGGGGGCTGTTTTTTTTTTTTCTCCAAGTCCATCAGTGACAGGTAGTGGGGGCAGGTGAAGGTTGGGTCACATAACTAAGCCTCTCAAGCCTTGATGCTATTCATTAAGGCCGCCTCATTATGAGAAATGGATCAAGTTTTGTTTTTGCAAATAAAAAATATTACTACATTCTAGATCACTTTTTTTAAAGTCTCATAAAGGTAGGTGGGCCCTGACAGAGTGTCTTTTTAAAAAGTGGGTCCCAGTACTGAATGTTTGAGAGCCGCTGTGCTAATCTGATGGGCCAAAATTGGATTTTCCTTCTTTCCTGAAATATATGCTTTCCATTTCCAGCAAAATACTCTCAGCGCAACTTGCATACAAGCACGTCTCTTAAGAATTGTGCAAATACAAAAATTGGCAGGGAATCAAAAGTGAGTTATCTAAAACCACGGTAATTAAAAGTAAGCCACAATTTGAGAAAAACCTCAGAAGGGCAGGACATAAATGTTAGAAAGAAATACAAATTAACCTTTTGGCCACCGGCATTGGTTTATACCACCTTTGGAAATGGTTCAAGCCATTTCAAAAGAGCATTGCTTTAAAACCTCCTTGCAGATCTTGTTGTGATTGGTTTACAGTGGAGTCTGGTGATTGAGCATACAGTATTGTTTAACCAGCTTGCCATGCACCCTCTGACCTCCCCATTTTTCCCCCTGCCTCCTTCCTTATAGCGGACCTTTCTATCACCCTTGCTTTATCAAAGCTCTGTGCGTCTCGCCTGGCCCAGCTGAGAAGAGGTCTGCTGAGTTTGCAGTTCTGGAGGGCTTTATTTTTCCAACTTAGTTAGGCTTGCTGATGTGTGTGGGGGGGGGAGTGGGAAGAGAGGAGATCAACAAAGGTTAGTCTGCCAGAGTCCTGCCTTGATTGTGCCTCTGGACCAGAGTTTGGCTTGTATCCATTTTTTTTTATCATGTCTTCCAAGAGTCAGCAGTTCTGAGGTTTTGCAGAATAAGGTAGTATTCCTTTACCCTTGCACGAACTTTCATTTGAGAGTAAATGAAACTGTTTTGCAACCCTCTGTGTCCCCGGTTTTTTTTTATAGAGTCTGTTATATAACCAGGGCTGTGTTCAGGGGTGTCCAGAGTAAGCCCCCCCCCCCATCCTGGCAACCCATGCTCGCTAGTTCTCACATTTGCAGTACACTGTTGCATGCTTGCTCTGAGCTGTGAAATGTTCTAGGAACTGCAACTCTTCTTTGGAGGAGAGATCTCTGGAAGCTTCTGGTTTCTTTACAGCATTGACTTTATTTGGCTCGGTCATGTTGTGAGAATGGATGATGGCCGGATCCCAAAGGATCTCCTCTATGGAGAACTCGTGCAAGGAAAGCGCCCTACAGGTAGACCACAGCTGCGATACAAGGACATCTGCAAGAGGGATCTGAAGGCCTTAGGAGTGGACCTCAACAAGTGGGAAACCCTGGCCTCTGAGCGGCCCGCTTGGAGGCAGGCTGTGCAGCATGGCCTTTCCCAGTTTGAAGAGACACTTGGCCAACAGTCTGAGGCTAAGAGGCAAAGAAGGAAGGCCCACAGCCAGGGAGACAGACCAGGGACAGACTGCACTTGCTCCCAGTGTGGAAGGGACTGTCACTCCCGTATTGGCCTTTTCAGCCACACTAGACGCTGTTCCAGAACCACCATTCAGAGCGCGATACCAGAGTCTTTCGAGACTGAAGGTTGCCTACTACTACTGACTTTATTTACAGATATCTCCGTTTGAGCATTTGGATAAAGCACACTCCTGAAAGCAGTGTCGGCTACCTGTTTCGAAGCACATCTGTGGCCGCAGCTGCCGAGTCTTCCTCTCCACCTCCATTGCAGTCTCTTCCCAGAAGGGACTGTATCAAATGCAAGCACAAAGGGGGAGGAGACCAGTGAATAAAGACCACAAGATCAGCAGAAACTTTTTTTAAAAATCCCAACATATGGGGGTGGTGTGTGGGGAGAGGGGAAACGCGAGCCAACTCAAATACCTGGCCAGAAAAAATGGCTTATTAACCAGGCACTGAAAGACCATTGGTGGAGCACCAAACAAACCTTGGAAGGTTCCAGTTTGGGGGCTGCATCCGAAAAGACTCTGTTGTCTGTTGCCACCGAATGGGGTTCTGATGATGGGGAACATGCAACTGAACCTCTGTTGACAAAGCAGTGAAGGGCAGCCAATGATTTTCTCTGCAACTTGGAACCTCATTCATTTTTTCCCCCCTCCTTGATTCTCCTTTTTCATTCAACCCAGTTCTGGTGAATGCATGATCCCTCAGTATCACAGACTTCAGAATCATTCTATAGGCGTGTTGTAAAATGCAAAATCATTACTTTGTGGATTTTTACCCTGCTTTTCTACCACCCAGTGTGGCATCCAAAGTGACATATAACATAAACTTAAAACAATTAAAACAGATCTGACACCAATGGATCACCAATTAAATTTAAAAAAGTGCCAGTCCAGGATGCCAGCAGTTAAAAGCTTCTTGGAATAAAAAAGTCTTAAGGCCCCGCCAATTTGGTTTCTGGAGAAGGAGCTGTTCTTAATTCCAGGGGAAGGGAAGAGAAGCCACCACCAAAAAGGCCCTAGTCTAGCTGCCATTCCCCTCGCCTCTGCTGGTGGTGGAATAGTCAGAAGGGCTCCCTCTGATGACCGGAGAGTGCAGGTAGTATATGGATAGCCTCTTGTTGGTTTCTCAGCCTTGGCTTGTATAAAACCTAGAAACACGCACCTCTGAAAATGCAGGAAACTGCATGGCCTGATAGGAAGGAATGAGAATCTCCTGACACATAGACGAACAGGCCTTGCTGAGGGAGAGTCAGCATGGCTTCTGTAAGGGTAAGTCTTGCCTCACAAACCTTATAGAATTCTTTGAAAAGGTCAACAGGCATGTGGATGCTGGAGAACCCGTGGACATTATATATCTGGACTTTCAGAAGGCGTTTGACACGGTCCCTCACCAAAGGCTACTGAAAAAACTCCACAGTCAGGGAATTAGAGGACAGGTCCTCTCGTGGATTGAGAACTGGTTGGAGGCCAGGAAGCAGAGAGTGGGTGTCAATGGGCAATTTTCACAATGGAGAGAGGTGAAAAGCGGTGTGCCCCAAGGATCTGTCCTGGGACCGGTGCTTTTCAACCTCTTCATAAATGACCTGGAGACAGGGTTGAGCAGTGAAGTGGCTAAGTTTGCAGACGACACCAAACTTTTCCGAGTGGTAAAGACCAGAAGTGATTGTGAGGAGCTCCAGAAGGATCTCTCCAGACTGGCAGAATGGGCAGCAAAATGGCAGATGCGCTTCAATGTCAGTAAGTGTAAAGTCATGCACATTGGGGCAAAAAATCAAAACTTTAGATATAGGCTGATGGGTTCTGAGCTGTCTGTGACAGATCAGGAGAGAGATCTTGGGGTGGTGGTGGACAGGTCGATGAAAGTGTCGACCCAATGTGCGGCAGCAGTGAAGAAGGCCAATTCTATACTTGGGATCATTAGGAAGGGTATTGAGAACAAAACGGTTAGTATTATAATGCCGTTGTACAAATCGATGGTAAGGCCACACCTGGAGTATTGTGTCCAGTTCTGGTCGCCGCATCTCAAAAAAGACATAGTGGAAATGGAAAAGGTGCAAAAGAGAGCGACTAAGATGATTACGGGGCTGGGGCACCTTCCTTATGAGGAAAGGCTACGGCGTTTGGGCCTCTTCAGCCTAGAAAAGAGACGCTTGAGGGGGGACATGATTGAGACATACAAAATTATGCAGGGGATGGACAGAGTGGATAGGGAGATGCTCTTTACACTCTCACATAATACCAGAACCAGGGGACATCCACTAAAATTGAGTGTTGGGCGGGTTAGGACAGACAAAAGAAAGTATTTCTTTACTCAGCACGTGGTCAGTCTGTGGAACTCCTTGCCACAGGATGTGGTGCTGGCGTCTAGCCTAGACGCCTTTAAAAGGGGATTGGACGAGTTTCTGGAGGAAAAATCCATTATGGGGTACAAGCCATGATGTGTATGCGCAACCTCCTGATTTTAGGAATGGGTTAAGTCAGAATGCCAGATGTAGGGGAGAGCACCAGAATGAGGTCTCTTGTTATCTGGTGTGCTCCCTGGGGCATTTGGTAGGCCGCTGTGAGATACAGGAAGCTGGACTAGATGGGCCTATGGCCTGATCCAGTGGGGCTGTTCTTATGTTCATATGTTCTTATGTTCCTGCAAAACTGGTCCATTCGCTAGCGTGACCCCAGTGACTGGGACATCTCTGAGGTTATGGCCATGGAGAATGCATAGTGAACCGTCATAGTTTCTCTCTCCCTGCCACCCTTTATTTGGTATCAACGGGTTTTTTGTGTGAGTTCTTCTAAAGTTTCTTCTACCTATAATTGCATCCCATAATTCTGCAGGGAACAGCAAAATGAGTGCTGACAGTCACATAAACATGCATTATAAGCCTCAAGGCTGTGCCGAACTTTTGCATATTACTGGATGCAATCAACTACTCTGAGCAGTTGGGTGCAGTGAAGAAATTGGGAAGCTGTGGTTGCCGCCTGCATGCGCCTGTCTTGGAATTGCTGTGCTTGTGCAGTTGTTCATTTCCTAGGAGAGAGCTCATTTAGCAGTGATTGAGAAGATCGCTACTGAGCCAAGGGGTCCCCCAGTTCAAAATGGCTCAGCCAGTAATTAACTGGGCAACCTATGGTTGGCCTGGGGGGGTGCTGATCTGTAACTGAGAGAGTAATTGGCCTACCTTACAGGGGTGTAAAGATTTTTACTGTGTAAGCCATCTTGTTAACTCTTTGTTTGGGGAAAAATGGCATATTTGCATAACAACATTGAGATTATCTTTTTGCGATAACTTGGGTAGGGAGGTTTCCACCTGTTGAGGAACAGGTGGGAAACCCTGGCCTCTGAGCGGCCCACTTGGAGGCAGGCTGTGCAGCATGGCCTTTCCCAGTTTGAAGAGACACTTGGCCAGCAGTCTGAGGCAAAGAGGCAAAGAAGGAAGGCTCATAGCCTGGGAGACAGACCAGGGACAGACTGCACTTGCTCTCGGTGTGGAAGGGATTGTCACTCCCGAATCGGCCTTTTCAGCCACACTAGACGCTGTTCCATAACCACCATTCAGAGCGCGATACCATAGTCTTTTGAGACTGAAGGTTGCCAACAACAACAACAGGGTAGGGAGAGCAAGTGCTATAAACATTCTTGGCTGAATGCTTTGCCCCCAGTTAAAAGTTAGACTATCCACTGTAACTAGAATTTCTGGTGGAATGCCTGTGACTCAAATCCCCCAGGTTTGTCCACTTTTGCATTGTACAAAGGCCTGCAGCTGATCCAGAGAGAAGTTTCAGCTTTTCCTAGCTGTAACTGAGTAACGTGATTCAACATCAGTGGCGTCGCTAGGGAGGTACAGGGTGTGTGGGCCTCACCTGGTGACATGCGTGGAGAGGGGGGGTGACACCACTACTGGCCAAAAAAATTTAAATCTTGGTATTTTCAAATAATCCTGTTATGTTGTATATCAGTCAATGCGTAATTTCATGCAGAGTTCAAGGAAACAAACATGTCAAAATATCTCCATTCTGTCAAAAGTTATAGCAAAAAAACCAGTGGCAGTGAGGGGCAATGGTATATCATCATGCCCACTGCCCAGGGCGTTGCCCTGCCCACTGCATGGTAGAAGATCCATCATAGGTATGATGTACTGGCCTCCCGAACTAGGTGATACAAACTTTAGTGACACCACTGCTCAGCATCAGAATGTCTGATGGAGGCTGGCAGGCTGGGTACCATAACTTAGGGCTGTTGATTGGATGTCTTCTAAAAAAAAATAAAATTATTTGATTGGCAACAGGCAAATCGGTCTGATTAATCACCCAATAAAGTTGTATTGGAATTCCTGCAAAAAAGGAACTAAACACCATTAAGCACTGTAGTTAGTAGACATTTTTGGCATCCATCTTCAGTCTCCAATCTGTTCCTCCTCCTTGCCCCAAATGCTTGTGTCATCGCAGAATTATTGTTCCCAAATGATTTTTTGCTCAGCAGATAATTCAGGGATGGGTACAAGAGGTAGGATCTTTTCTGTGGTGGCACCCAGACTCTCCATTTGGTTCCACAAGGTATTTAAGGCTTGCCTGTTCAGCAGTAAGGCTGCTGGGTTGGATGCATCCCTGAAATTGAGATACCTGAGGTGGGGGGCCAAGGGCGTTGCAGGACTGCCAACACTTAAATATATTGGGGGGGGGAATCTGGTACTGAGCAGTGATGGACAAGGACAGTGTAACAAAAGGGGATTGCTAAGGATTTGGGGGATGGTGTGGGGCTGGGCGGAAGGCAGGTCACAGCGAGGTTGCCACAAAATGTGACTTTTGCCGAGTTGCTTCTGTCAAACAACATAAGAACAGCCCCACTGGCTCAGGCCATAGGCCCTTCTAGTCCAGCTTCATGTATCTCACAGTGGCCCACCAAGTGCCCCAGGGAGCACACCAGATAACAAGAGACCTCATCCTGGTGCCCTCCCTTGCATCTGGCATTCTGACATAGCCCATTTCGAAAATCAGGAGGTTGCGCATACACATCATGGCTTGTACCCCGTAATGGATTTTTCCTCCAGAAACTTGTCCAATCCCCTTTTAAAGGCGCCCAGGCCAGACGCCATCACCACATCCTGTGGCAAGGAGTTCCACAGACCAACCACACGCTGAGTAAAGAAATATTTTCTCTTGTCTGTTCTAACTCTCCCAACACTCAATTTGAGTGGATGTCCCCTGGTTCATATTTTTGGAGGTAGCACCTCTCCAGGAAAGATTCCAGGGATTGAACCTGTGGCCTTTTGTGTGCCATGCAGGTTCTTGACCACTGAGCTACAACCCCTTTCCCAAGCTGCTGGCCTGTAGCGCAGCCTAGCACTGAGCTCCCTTCTCTGAATCGGCAATTTGTTCAGTCTATGATTTCGCAGAGTTCAGCAAGGTTGGCCCTGGTGATTCCTAGGCTCGGCCGTCTTGCTGCCAGAGGCTCTTTACTTTGGCACCATGGGTGCTTGGAATAAGAAAAAGGAATTGGGTCAAAGAGCCTTTCTTCCCTGGCAGCAGAGCATTGCAAGGTGATAGTCTGCTGAGGTCAGCATAGGCTCTGCTCATAGGAAGAGATCTCTCCCTGTAACAGGGCTTCGGTCTTTCATCAGCAGGTTGCTTGTGTCAAAAGATGGATCTGATATGGGCTAACCAGCTGCTCCTTTTGAATTGGATGCTCCTTTTGGAGTGAGGAGGGAATGGTGCCCTTTTCCTCCCCTTCATCTTCAAGGATCACAGAGGCAAGCAAGTGGGTGACAGATTTCAGTGCGCCTGCTGGGATAACCAGTTCTGGGGCAGGTGTGGCTGATGCAAGCCCTCTGGGGTTATTGCTGCAGGTAGCTCTGGAGGAGGCGGAGTTGAGGAAAAGACGTCTTATCAGCAGAGCCTCCCTGAAAATCTGGCAGCCTTGCTCCAGGCTCTCTTCCCTGCCTGCCTTGTCTGCCGCTTTGCCCTCTCCCAAGAGCCGTTTTTGTGTGTGTGTGATGTTCAGTCTCTGGCTGCTGTCCTCCCTCCGGCAGCAGGACGGCAGGGACGACTGATAGCAGAGGGTGTCTCCCAAATGGGCGTGCTTAACATCCGTTTCTTTCTGTTCCCAGGACAGAGGAATAAAAATCCCCCGGCAGTTGGGGAGAGGACCGAGCTCCTTCATCCCCGTAGAAGAGGTAAGATGCACTGCTTGTGTAACTTGGTTGTCTCCCTCCTCATCTCTCTCCTCCCCAGTCCCCACCCCAAAGCCTGAGTCCTAGTTTGCTAAAAAAGTCCAGCTTGCAATTGTTGTACTTGCCTAGTGACATACAGGCATGGGGGACCTGGGGTCGCTTTCAAATGTTGAATGACCTCGGGGCAAAAGGACTTGCTGCAGGGAGATTTGAGGAGACCTGGGGGAAGTATGTCTTGACTTGTCAGTTATCACCCCCCCCGGGGGGGGGAACCTGTGTGTGTATGAATACATTGAACCAGCGCGTGCATAATGAGGGAAAGTATCAAGAGACCTGGCTGGATTCTATAACAGGTACGAGTGAATGTGTAAATGTCAGTAACTCTTAACTGGGTAGCATCCAGTGCTGCGCTCAGACTTCCTTGCAAAAGCCTCCTTTCCCAGCTTCTTACTGAAATGGTGACTTATGATAGGGGGTGAGTGGGCTTCTGTAGGAAAGGAGGGCTTTCCCCTCCCCCCAAATAACTCAACTACATAGTCAACTATTTTCTCTGTAAACCGCTTTGTGAACTTTTAGTTGAAAAGCGGTATATAAATACTGTTACTAATAATAATTAAACTTATAGGAGATGTTGAAGATTTGTATGCTACTCGAGTGAACGACTACAATGAACTGAATGCTGCCAAACACAAAGAAACATTAAGATAGCAACTTAAACCTACAGAATTGAATTACTATGGGGAAAAAAACCCTGGTTTTAAACTGGGGAGAAGCACCAATAACTTTACCATGGTGAGGGGACCCACCTAGTGGGTCCTGACCCACAGTTTGAGAAACACTGAATTAATAATGTATTATAACAAAAGATTTGGTGGCCTGTAGCCTATGTCATTTGTTCATGTAGCGCCATCAATGTGCATAGTGGGAAGAGCGATAGCTGGAGGAGTTTACAAACTGTTTATTTTACTCCGAAGCAAGCCCATGGTGTTCAGCAAGACTTGTGCTGTATACTCACTGGAAACACCCTTAGCTACAGCTGTCCCATCACTTTCATAGACCACATGCTTTGTACACAGAAGAACAAGGGTCTGCTCCCTGGCGCCTCCAGGCAGGGAAGAGAAAGATCCCTGGGTTGTGAAACCCTGGGTAGCTGCTGCTGTTCAGTTTCACACAATGCTGAGCTCAATGGCAGCTTCCTGTGTTCCAAAGGTGCTTTACAAGAGATGTCAGGTCCCTGCCCTGAGGGGCTTGCAGTTGAGAAACAGAACAGACCTAAGCAAGACTGCAGAGGAAGCGGAGGGGCATGGTGTTGAGATAGACTGTGCAATTATACTGTGAGCATGTACTTTGGATTAGGTGAGGGAGTTGAGCCAAAATGTACGAGTGTAACCTTTAAGGCAGTGATGTCAAAGCTGTCTCACACAGAGAACCGAAGTTAACCTTCATGGTGCCTTCTGAGCGCCAGAAGTGACGTCATTAAGCAGAAAGTGACATCATGAAGCAGATGGTAGCCAGAAATAAGTGCTTTGTTCTCCCACAGAAACTCATTAGCTCAAGGGTGTCAGACGCGTTTCATGCAGAGGGCCAAAGTTGGCATTCATGGTGCCTGCTGAGGGCTGGAAGTGATGTCATGAAACAGAAAGTGACATCATTAAGCAGGAAGTGATGTCGTGAGGCAGAAATGGTTGGTTGGCAACCTTCAGTCTCGAAAGACTATGGTATAAGCCTACAGCACCCAGTATTCCCAAGCGGTCTCCCATCCAAGTACTAACCAGGCCTGACCCTGCTTAGTTTCCGAAGCAGAGGATGACGGGGAAAAAAGTACTTTGTTCTCGTATAGAAACTCATTAGCTGCAAATGACAGGAGGGAACATGTGCAAAACTTGTTCATATTTTCAGAATATGAGAGAGCCCAGTTATCAAGCTGGGAGAGCCCGATTACAATGGGGGTCAGATAAATTGCTTCTGGGGTCCGCATACGGCCCCTGGGCCTTCTGTATGACACCCCTGCTTTAAGGTGTCCCAAGGCTTTTTCTTGTATTTGTGTGGGGTTTTTTGGAAGACATAAGAACAGTGTTTCAGGGCAACATTTGAGGGAAGGACTCCACAATTTAATTGCTGAACAGACAGTAGGGCTTGTAAACTGAAATAATGTATTTCTGTACTCCTTTACACACACACACACACACACACATACACACACACACACACACACACACACAGCCTCTTGCACTGTGTGCCTGTTGATTGACCGAAGCAGCAGAGGTTATGCTTGTGTTTGTGCTTTCCCCTTGGCAAGTGTTGGGACAGACCCAGGTGCTGCAATTGATCAGGAAGTGTCAGTTCTTCGTTGCCACCCCACCCTCTGCAGGCAGCCCACTCAGTAAGGAGGCGTCTCTGACATTTGGAGCACGGGAGAGCTGATTGCAACAGAGAGAGAGCCCTTGAGTTCCTTTCCTGGCCGCTGTGGTGGGAGGGACCCACATGTAACATTGCCCTGTGGTGTCATCACCTCCTTGTTTATCAAGTGACCTTCCCTCCCTGTTTTTGTACACAAAATATGGAAGAGGGAACATCATGTGAACTATCTCTCCAGCTTCTATTCCACTCATCAAATTCCAACATTCGCCTTTCGGGGGGGGGCGGGAGAGAACGGGGGCAGGCAGCACCTTTTGGCTTTTGTCTGCTGGCAGCGAACCTAGTTTGGCAGTGACCTGCTTTCTCTCTGGCTGTCCTCATTTCCAGGGTCTCCCCCCCCCCCCCCCCGAGCCCTTGTCGGTCAGGCTGGAAAGTTGATAGCTGAGTTCCTGGACAGCAATGTGATGCTGGCTGCTGAGCTGGTTCCTGCTTCCAGAGACAACACCCTGGGGGATTTTGACTCTGGGAGCTGACAACCTGCAACTTCCCTGTTGGAGGGGAAAGGGACGGGAGGTGTGTGGTGAGCTGGTGGGAAGGACATTTTCTGAATTGAAAACACAGCTGGACTGTGTTGGAGAGATGAGCTGCCGTGGGACTAATAGGTTTGTCTACTGTTGCATGTTGACTGCACCCTAAGGGAGCTGAGAGGGTGACCCCCTTTCTACCACTGACGAAGAAGATGGGTGTGCAGCATTTGTCCTGTGCTCAAGTGACTGTAGCCTAGTTTTGGGGTTACTTAAAGCCTTTATTACAGTGGTTCTTCAACTTTTAGCACCAGGACCCACTTTTTAGAATGAGAATCCGTCAGGACCCACTGGAAGTGATGTCATGACCAGAAGTGACATCATCAAACAGGAAAATTTTTAACTATCCTAGGCTGCAATTCTACCCACACTTACCCAAGAGTAAGTCCCATTGACTATCATGGTTAAAAAGCATATACAGAGTAGCCCAGTGGTTCTCACACATTTAGCGCCAGGACCCACTTTTTTAGAATGAGAATCTGTCAGGACCCACTAGAAGTGATGTCATGACCGGAATTTTAACCATCTTAGGCTGCAGTCCTACCCACACTTACCCAGGAGTCAGTACCATTTATTATCGTTGTTAAAAGAATATACATAGTAGCTTGTTAAAAGTACAGTTCTGTAACATTTCCCCAGGTGCAGTCACATACCATGGTAGCATCAAGTCTAATATATGAAAAATAAAATATTGAAATGAATGGGGACCCACCTGAAATTGGCTCGCAACCCTCCCAGTGGGTCCCGACCCACGGTTTGAGAAACACTGGAGTAGCCTATTCAAAGTACAGATCTGTAGCATTTCCCCAGTGCAGTCACATGCTATGGTAACATCAAGTCTAATATATTTTAAAAAAAATATTGAAATGAATGGGGACCCACCTGAAAGTGGGTCCCAATCCACAGTTTGAGAAACACAGCTTTATTAGATTTTCTCCTCTCTCACCCCCACTGTCAGGTTACCACAGCCACCTCTATTGGCCTCATGGGTGGCCTGGCCCTCTAGGTGTGTAAGAGCAGAGCTAAGTAGTCTTCTCATTGCTCCCGCTTCCTATTTGTCTTTGACCCGTGGTAATAGCCTAGAACAGTGTTTCTCAAACTGTGGGTCAGGACCTACTAGGTGCGTCACAAGCCAGTTTCAGATGGGACCCATTCATTTCAATGTGTATTTTATTGGTATGTGACTGCATTTAGGGAAACGTTACAGAGTTGTACTTTGAACAGGCTGCTATAGATATGCGTTTAACTATGACAGTCAATGGGGCTTACTCCTGAGTAAGTGTGGCTAGGATTGCAGCCTTTGGGATGTTGGGGGAATTTTTTTTAACCAGAACAGCGACTGCTTGGGAGGGTTAGGGGGGTTCTTCTTTATTTTAAATAAAAGTTTAAACCTATTGTACACTTTTAATTTACTTACTTTTTAATTAATTAGCTTTGATTTTGTTGTATTGGGGGTGTTAAAAATTTTCCAGCTTGATGATGTCACTTCTGGCCATGGCATCTCTTCTGGTGGGTCCTGACAGATTGTCTCTCTAAAAAATGGGTCCCGGTGAGAAAAAGTTTGAGAACCACTGAAGATCTGT
The DNA here is from genome assembly GCF_035046505.1 of Tiliqua scincoides. Lineage (NCBI taxonomy): Eukaryota > Metazoa > Chordata > Lepidosauria > Squamata > Scincidae > Tiliqua > Tiliqua scincoides. The sequence continues at coordinate 16,099,523 of NC_089830.1, read as the reverse complement.
GGACTGCTAGAGTCACAAGTAGCAAATAGCTGCTTTTGCTTAGAGGCGCCTAAGGTGCTGTGTCCTCAGTTCATATCTCTCCAAAGTTATGAGCTCAGTCTCAGAAGCTAAGCAGGGTCAGGCCTGGTTAGTACTTGGATGGGAGACCACCTGCGATTACTGGGTGCTGTAGGCTTATACCATAGTCTTTCAAGACTGAAGGTTGCCATACAGTAATGCTAAGCAACTAGCTCTCAGCCCAGCTCCCTATCTTTCTGCAATATAGAGGATAATAGCAACATCCCTACCTGACAGGGATGTAAAAATATACTGCGATTGGACACAAAATGCTTTGAGTAACTTCAGAGCACTCTGTCAGTAGCAAGTGTCTTTCCCCTTTCCTCTACCTATCTTAGATCTTACAAGAAGGAGCAGAGAGTGCCCAGCGGCACCTCTTCATTGAGGCATTTGTTTCAACGGGAAGAGTGGATAATATAACCATGGTGATGGGGCTGCATCCAGAGTATCTGACAAGCTTCTGGAAGACACAGTATCTCCTGCTGCGGATGGATGGTCCTCTACCATATCACAAGCGCCACTACATTGCCATCATGGTGAGTGAGGAGGCCAGGGATTCGGGTGTCTGAATTTGATGGACAACCAGTGTTTGAGTCTCAAGTATGAGCCTCTTGTCCTGACTAGTTTCCCCCTTAAAGATGTCCTTCTGTGCAAGATGTCATTTCTTTAGTTCCATGCATCTCTAGAAAGGGATTTCAATAAATACCTTTTAAAACTTCTTTTACATTCTGCCTCTCTTTTATCAGGGAGTTTAAGGCAGCATCCATTACTTTCTCAGGCAGCCTCCCATTGGGTTAATGTTGACCTGCTTAGCTTCAACAAGGCGGCTGTGTCATGTGCCTCCAGACTATAGTCCTAAATTTGCTTTGATATCGCACCACCAGTTCTCTAAGGTTCCAAGCAGGGATTTTCTCTGCTGTATGCTAGGGGGTTGAATCTGGAACCTTCTGCATTAAAAGCAGGTTATTTTCCATTGACCTACACCCCCACCCTCCCAAAATCCCTAGCTTCTCCCTAATCACCACCTGTCTAATATCACAGTGGGAGGAGGACTTCCAATCTAGGTCTTATAGGTGACAATGGTTCTTTGTGTATGCACCTCCCAATCTGTTGATGGCTCACCAACTCACTTGAATCCTGCCAAAGTGCCCTTTGTTCCCCATCTTTGTTCTCCATCTTTGAACCACCAATTCTATTGTGAATTCCTGGGTGATCTTGTGTGTATGTGTTCCTCTTTATTCTCTCCCCCCCTCCCCTCAGGCTGCTGCTAGACACCAGTGCTCCTACCTTGTTGGCTTCCACATGGGGGAGTTCCTGCAGGTGGGTGGGGATCCAGAGTGGCTGCGAGGCTTGCAATATGCCCCACAGAAGCTGAGGAACCTCAATGAAATCAACAAGATTCTGGCCCATCGACCCTGGCTGATTACTAAGGACCATATCCAGGTGAGCGCAGTGGGCAGGTCAAGAAATGCCTGGAGCTGTGAGCCTCACAGCAAAACGCTCCCTTGGCTGTTTCTAATTCAGCTGAGCTAGAAGGTTGCTGTCTGAAACCACTCCTAGGAAAGGGACTTGGAGCTGCCAGCCCTGGCTTCACTCGCTAGTGGCTTGAGAGCTGGAGTGGCAAAGAGATGGAGCTGAAGATCAGGACAGTTGTAGTTAAAAACTTGCTTCTGCATTGAGCTCCTTATATAGTCTTAAGGCAAGCCAGTCCCCCTCATCCTCAGCTGCAATATGATAACATCCTTGTAGGGTAGCATCAGAGTTACATTAGGCTAATACACAGGAAGTGCTAAGCACTGTATTAGTATCACCACTGTACATTGAGGGATCTCAGGTAGCAGATCTGAGCTGCAGGATTCAGCTAGATGGGGGCTTCTGCCTCTCTCTAAGGGTGATTCTTTATCTTTGTGTCGGTGTAGGCTTTGCAATTCTTTGGCATCCGTTTTCCATTTAGAGGACGATTCCTCCCTGACGTCAACACAGGAGAGCGTTCTCTAGTCTCTTTTTTTTTTTTCCAACTCTAGGCCCTCCTGAAGACGGGTGACAACAGCTGGTCCCTTGCAGAACTTATCCAGGCCCTGGTGCTCCTCACTCACTACCACTCGCTTGCCTCCTTTGTGTTCGGTTGCGGCATCAATCTAGAGATTGACCAAGAAGGTGGCCACATCTTCCGACCCCCGTCACCACGCAGTTGCGATAGCAGCCCCGCCTCGGAGGATGGGATGAATAGTTCTAGTGTAAGTCAAGGAAGGCGGATTAGTTTCCTTAACACTTTTAGAATCCCTGGAAACAGTGGTGTAGCTGTGGAGGAGCTGGGGGGGCAATTACCCCAGGCACCACACCTGGGAAGCATAGGGGGATGCCTTTCTGAGACTCAGGAAGGCTGTACGTGGCCTCTCTGAGCCTCGGAAGGCCTGCTGGAAGAAATACATATCTGGTTTTTGGGGGGCATTAAAAATGGTTTGCTCTGGTTACCAAATGGCATAATTATGCCACTGCCTGGAAAAACCGATCTGAAACATGTGATGGAATGTAGAGCTGTGTGCTCCATGCAAAATATAGCCCAGTTCTTTTTTTAACAATGGACCTAGCACTGGCTTAAGGGCTGTATGAACTTGGTCCTTCTCCCCGTGGGAGCAGTTGGTGGTTGTTCTTTTTGCTTGTTGGACTTCATTTAAAAAAAAAAAAAATTGGGATGGTGCAAGAGGAGGAGAATGCAGCTTAATGCAGAATTCTCATCTGCTGCAGTGTTAATGCTGTTGTAAGTCCGAAGCAGGATCATTGGTAGACCATGGGTCTTACTTACAGGGCCTTACCAGTCCTCCACATCGAGGCCAGAGACATAGATAATTTGAATGTTGTCCTTTTCCTCTTTGGGTGCCGCTCACTCCAATCAGGAGATGGGGTTAAAGATAGAGGCGCCTATTTTGCAAGCAGGAAGTTATGGGTTCAACCCCTGGCATCTCCAGGTAAAGGAGGGGAAGACTCCTCTCTGAAACCCTGAGGAGCTACTTCCTTATGTTCCCATGTATGTATCCTTCACTGCCACTGCATTGTACAAGACTCTATGATATAATGCATTTGTACAATAGCCACATCAGATTCCAGGCAGCTCTAGAAAAGGACATGAAGCTTGGGCTTTGCCATGGCTGCCTTTGCCCCCATCATCCCCTTCCATCCTGCTTTCCTCCCCATTCTCAGGGCACAGATGCAATGGAGGAGGTGGAAGTGCTGATGGAGAGGATGAAGCTTCTGCAAGAGTGCCAGCTGGAGGAGGAGGGGGTCACGCAGGAAGAGATGGAGACCCGGTTTGAGATGGAAAAGACAGAGAGCTTGCTTGTTACTCCCTCAGGTAAGGCAGAGGTGACGCATCGGAACATAAGAACAGCTCCACTGGATCAGGCCATAGGTCCATCTAGTCCAGCTTCCTGTATCTCACAGCGGCCCACCAAATGCCCCAGGGAGCGCACCAGATAACAAGAGACCTGCAAGGCTTCTTGGGAATTGTAGTTAAGAACATAAGAACAGCCCCACTGGATCAGGCCATAGGCCCATCTAGTCCAGCTTCCTGTATCTCACAGCGGCCCACCAAATGCCCCAGGGAGCACACCAAATAACAAAAGACCTCATCCTGGTGCCCTCCCTTGCATCTGGTATTCTGACATTACCCATTTCTAAAATCAGGAGGTTGCGCATACACATCATGGCTTGTACCTCGTAATGGATTTTTCCTCCAGAAACTTGTCCAATCCCCTTTTAAAGGCGTCCAGGCTAGACGCCATCACCACATCCCGTGGCAAAGAGTTCCACAGACCAACCACACGCTGAGTAAATAAATATTTTCTTTTGTCTATTCTAACTCTCCCAACACTCAATTTTAGTGGATGTCCCCTGGTTCTGGTTTTATGTGAGAGTGTAAAGAGCATCTCCCTATCCACTCTGTCCATCCCCTGCATAATTTTGTATGTCTCAATCATGTCCCCCCTCAGGCGTCTCTTTTCTAGGCTGAAGAGGCAGGCCCAAACACCATAGCCTTTCCTCATAAGGAAGGTGCCGCAGCCCCGTAATCATCTTAGTCGCTCTCTTTTGCACCTTTTCCATTTCCACTATGTCTTATATCTGGTCCAGTGAGGGCATTGCTAACTGCTGGGAGAGGGGTCTTTGAATTGGCAGGTGGGTGGAAGGGTTTGGACAGATCTTCTAAACAGGGGTCAACTCTTAATTATGCAAGGATGTAGATAATCTTCCTTGGGAGCAAGATCTGCTGTAAATGAACGGAGAGGAGTGCTCTTTGCATGGATGCAGGCGACCAAACATAAAACAGTTACAGTCAGTTCTCTTTATATGCAAATTTTGATATCTGCAAATTTGCTTATCTTGTAGTGGCAGAATCGCCACCTCCCTCTCCTTATCCACAAATACTGTGCTGGAGCTGCATCGAGCAGGCACTGGTACTAGCCCATGGAGAATTCTCAGACACATTTGTGTCCATTTCCAGACTTGCCCCACCATCTTGGGGACTCCAGCGAACCTTCACAACCCTGGTGGTGATCAGGAGCTGATGATGAGAGATCTGTGGGAGGCTACCTAAGGGCTGCTTTGGGGCACGCCCAGGGAAGGAGCCAAAAGACAGGTGGAGCAGGAGGATAGGTGAAGCACCTCTCTCCCCACTATTGAATTCTGAGGCCTCATTCTTGGACCAGCAACCTTCAGCGAGTTGAGGGATAGCCAGCACAGAGAAATTGCCATTGCCACAACCTTAAGATTCAGGTTCATAAAGTTTTAATAATAATAATAACTAGGTATTTATATACTGCCTTCCTGGTCATCGGATTACTCCTCTGACTTTATTCAAGGCGGTTCACATAGGCAGGCTATCTCTAAACCCCCGAGGGGATTTTTACAATCATAGAAGGTTCTCTCTTTCAAGAACCAAACAACATTTCAGATGGATCTTTTCTGATCTGGTATCACATTATGGCCTCCAGTTGCCTCCCACGCAGGCTGACAAGCAGCTCCTTCATCTCTCACTTGAAGGGCGGCCAGGTGGAGTAACTCCGCTCGGCTTGTCAGCTGCTTCAAGGTCTCACCGTTCAGGGAACTGCCGGTGGCCTCGAACTGGCAACCTTCCGTTGTTATCTTCGGGCTAACAGAGGCTCTACCCTCTAGTTCAGGGGTGCCCAAACCCCGGCCCTGGGGCCACTTGCGGCCCTCGAGGCCTCTCAATGTGGCCCTCAGGGAGCTCCCAGTCTCCAATGAGCCTCTGGCCCTCCGATGTTTTGTTGGAGCCCACACTGGCCCAATGCAACTGCTCTCAGTGTGAGGGCAACTGTTTGACCTCTCAGTGAGCTGTGGGATGAGCGCTCCCTCCACTGCTTGCTGTTTCACATCTGTGATGCAAGTAGCAGCAGAAAAGGAAAGGCCAGTCTTGCTTTGTGTAAGGCCTTTTATAGGCCTTGAGCTATTGCAAGACCTTCATTCATTCATATAAGTTCATCTTTAATATATTCATTTATGTATAAACATATGTAAATTTATTCAAATTTGAAATGCAAATTAATTCTTCCCCCCCGGCCCCCGACACAGTGTCAGAGAGACAATGTGGCCCTCCTGCCAAAAACTTTGGACACCCCTGCTCTAGTTCATAGAGAGTATGTACGGTGAAGAGTGTCCCCTGGAACCGAACCCCATTTTCCCCATAGTCTCAATGATTCAGTACCGCTAATTCGGTATCCACTAGGTTTTCCTGGAACCGAACCCTAGTGGATAACGAAAACTGACTGTATTTTTCCGGCAGTCTAACTAGGCATTATGCATTTGTGTATGCAACACATCAATGCCTTGTTAAAAGAAAAACTGGGGGTGGGGAAGAAGTGAGAGCTTACTGTTCTGTTCTTACCTCTCATCTTTGCACCCGATCTCCCCCAAACCTTGCAGCAAACAGCCGCCTCTGGTCAGCCCAGCAGGATTTGTGCCCAGATTTCTGGGCAGATGTGGCTGGCCAGCGTGAAGTTCGTGGAGATCTTGAACAAAGAGGCTCCCCGGCAGAACAGTGAGCTCTGGTCACACTGGGGAAGTTGTCTTCAGCATGCAGCAGTCTCCAGTTTGGAGACCACTGATTAAGATGAATGTGGCTCAGGGGCTAATTTTAGAGAGGATGATGATAGGATGCTGGTTCTTAGTTAAAATACATGATGTCGCTTTCTTTGCTTCCCATCTCCAGTAGATATCGCCGAACACTCTCTGCCTCCCAACGTCCTGTGTTTTGTGGAGGATCCAGAGTTTGGATACAAGGATTTCACTCGGAGAGGTGAACAGACGCCCCCAACATTCCGAGCTCAGGTACCTGCTACCTGCATGTCTTTTAGGACCCTTGCTTTGCTTGCATGTATTGGGTCTTTTCCTAGCCTCCTTCCAAAAAAAAAAAAAAACCCCTTCCCTCCCCAGTAAAGTGTAAATTTTATCTTTAAGCCATTTCTGCCCAACGTCGTATATACGGAACAGGGACCAAATGTGTCCACCTGTGGGCTGGGCAGAAATGGGTTAAACTCTGCAATTTGGGCATGTGCAGCACTGAAATGGCAGGCTTGCATCCTGGAGTTAGCAAAACACGAGTGCCATGCCACTCATTGGAGCGGTCTCAATTTTCTTCTCCCTGCAGGACTATACCTGGGAAGACCATGGTTATTCACTCATCAACCGCCTGTATCCGGATGTGGGGCAGCTATTGGATGAGAAATTCCAGGTGGTCTACAACCTGACGTACAACACAATCGCCATGCACAGTGGGGTGGACACGTCCATGCTCCGGCGGGCCATCTGGAATTATGTTCACTGCGTTTTTGGCATTCGGTGAGACACCTGACATCCTCTCCTCCCCCGCCTGTTGCGCCCCACCAAAGCAAATGCTTTCTTAGGGGCCTACTCCACAGCAGACAGTAGCGTTACCTTCCTTGAAGCAAATAGCCTTCTCTTAAACACCAGGTTTTTTTCTGTGTATCCTGTTCCTTTTAGCTTTTCCTCTTGGCCTGAGTTGCGGTCCCTTTCTGGAGTTTTGCCTGGATGAATGGTTAACGCTTGGGATGGAGCGCATTAGATCGGTTTACATGCTGCTCCAGATGGTGGTTTGGTGCTGCTTATGAAAACAAGCCCTGGACTTGGCCTGTGTCATTTTGGCACCTGAAATGGCATGTCCAAAGCCACTAGCCCCCTTATTGCATGGCAGTAGTGGTACTACTAGTATCATATCACCCAGGTGTCACTACTGCCATCCCCAGGAAGGTAAAGGTCCAATCCACCTGCTCGATTTGAAAAAGAGGAGGGGGGGGGTGAAGCAGAGGAAGTCAAGAGTACTGACCTAGAATGTCTCCACCTTATTTACAGCAATGGAGCATGAGCACCAACAGTGACCTCCTGAGTTGGGGGGGCAGTCATCACCCCCCAAATATCTTCCACCTGTGCTTTAGATCAGGGGTGTCCAAAGTTTTTGGCTGGAAGGCCACATCATCTCTCTGACACTGTCGGGGGCCAGAGGAAAAAAAGATTTAATTTACATTTAAAATTTGAATAAATTTGCATAAGTTTACATAAATGAATATATTAAAGATGAACTTATATGAATGAATGAAGGTCTTGCAATAGCTCAAGGCCTATAAAAGGCCTTGTACAAAGCAAGGCTGGCCTTTCCTTTGCTGCCTCTGCTGCATCACAGACATGAAACAGCAAGCAGTGGAGGAAGCCCTCATCCCACAACTCTCGTGAGAGGTCAAACAGCTGCCCTCTCGTTGAGAGCAGTTGCGTCCGGCCAGTGCAGGCTCCAAAAAATCACCGGAGGGCCAGAGGCTCATTGGAGACTTGGAGCTCTCTGAGGGCCGCATTGAGAAGCCTTGAGGGCTGCATGTGGCCCCAGGGCTGGGGTTTGGGCACCCCTGCTTTAGATCATTTCCCCCAATGGGCCAGCCATGTCTATATGCTTTTGCTCCCTCCCTCTTCTGCCTCGCACTCTGCTTAATTCGCTCCAGCTTTGTGGTTTCATCTGAACTCTCAAACTGGGCTTTGCTGGCCACAAATCAGGAAATGACTAAGCAGAGCAGGCAAGTGGGAGGAAGCAGGTTGGCACTGCCTTCATTTGGCCACTGCATGTAAATTCACCCACAGAGACCCACAGGATGCCTTTCAAACTGGTAGCCTGGTTATTATTGTTATTATAATTATTTTTTAATATCCATCTGGAACTGAAGCTGCATTCTTTTGGCGGGATCCACTTGGGTGACTGACTCTGCTACATGGCTGGCCTCCCCTGGCTCTTGCCAAACTGGTGTGACTCCATCCCAGTTGATGGAGAAGTTGTGTGTTAGGCATGCTTGAAGGGCGTGGCAGTGCGTGCCCTCTTGCTACGTACCTTTGCTGGGTCTGCCATGGGAACAGGTGGGAAGGAAAAGCGCCATGGTTCTGTTTAGGAGGGACTGCAGTAGCTGGGCCCTTCCGTGGGGGAGGGGCCATGGCTCAGTAACAGCTTTACCTTTGGGAAGTCCCAGGTTCAGCTCCCCACATCTCTAGCAGGGCCAGCCGTGGGAGCTGCAGGGCCCAACTGCATTTTTTTTTTGCGAGGGGCCCACTACTCACCAGAATGAATGAAAGTGGCAAGCCCGGGGCTGATGACGCTCTGTGCAGAGTGCGGCACCTGGAAGTAGGTGGTAGTGACATCTTGGGGGGGGGGCTATTTTGAGCCAGGGGCAGGTGGGAGAGCCATCCAGCAGCGACGCTCTGGTTGCTGCCCTCTCCTTGTGATGACTTGGCACGGAAGATTCCATGCCAGAGTGTCTCCTGCAGAACAAGGTGCCAGCTGTCAGTTTGGGACCCCTCCAAGCAGGGGGTTCGATTTGGCCAAACTCATCAAATCATCCTAGGGCCGACCCTGACTCTGAGACTGGGCAGGACATGCGTGCTTTGCCAGCGCTCACTTGGTCCAGGCAGCATCTCTTCTGCCAGCTTGGCACTGTGCTGCCTAGAAATGATCTCTCCAACAATTTGCTGGCCTGGAGTGAGGTCCAATTTGGCCAAATTGATTTAAAGCCTGCCTTGATCACTAGTTAAAGGATCTTGAGTAGTAGAGCTAGGGCAGGGGTGCACAAACCCCGGCCCGGGGGCCACTTGCAGCCCTCGGGGGCTCCCAATCCGGCCCGCGGGGAGCACCCAGTCTCCAATGAACCTCTGGCCCTCCAGAGACTTGCTGGAGCCCTTGCTGGCCTGACGCAACTGCTCTCAATGTGAGGGCGACTGTTCGACCTCTCACCTGAGCTATGGGACGAGGGTTCCCTCCACTACTTGCTGTTTCATGTCTGTGATGCAGCAGTGGCAGTGAAGGAAAGGCTGGCCTTGCTTTGTGCAAGGCCTTTTATAGGCCTTAAGCTACTGCAATACCTTCATTCATTCATATGTTCAATCTCAAATATATTCACTTATGTAAATTTATTCAAATTTTAAATGTAAATTTATTCTTTTTTTTTTCCCCGGCCCCCGGCACAGTGTCACAGAGATGATGTGGCCCTGCTGCCAAAATGTTTGGACAACCCTGAGCTAGGGAAAACAACTGCCCACCTAGGGCCCGCCCAGCGATGGGTAAATAAATCCATATTGAGCAGTTTCTATATCTCTGCAACTTTCAGGTACGACGACTACGATTACAGGGAGGTGAACCAACTCCTGGAGCGCAGTTTGAAAATCTACATCAAAACTGTGGCTTGCTACCCCGAGAAAACTACCAAGAGAATGTACACGCACTTCTGGAGACATTTCAAACACTCGGAGAAGGTAAAGCAGACGTTTTTGTACTTGGGGGGGTGTGTGTGATTTTTTTTTTTTTTTGCCCACTTCCAGGGCTAAAAAGCTGGTATGGAATCCCCGCTGTCTGCACAGAAGCCAGTACAGGGAATGGTAGCTTCATGGGTGGTCCAAAACATATTAAAATAGATTGATCTTTTTCCCAAAGACCTTTTGAATCTACCCACGTGTGTTTGGGGTTTTCCATTCAGCATTAAACTTTGTTTTTCTCTGTTCTCACCCAAGAGTTCTGTATTTCAGTTCTGGCAAAGGTGGCATGTACAAGTTGACCTCGACCAATTCTGGACTCCTCAGTGCTAAAAATGCTTCAGAATCCCACCACCAGCATAAATTATGCTGCTTGGAGCCCATTTGCAGGATTTCTTTGTGTTGTTGTGTTTTTTTGTTGTTGCTATATTGTGGAATTCTGGATTTGCTAGTCTTGGGTCAGACAAGAAACTGCTCAGAACTGAATCCTTGCCTCCTTCCACTTAGAAATTCAGGCAGTCTTCTGAGGTTGCCCACAGACTTAGTTCGTGGGGTGTATTGAAATGCATTGCATCTTCAGATTTTTTTCTTTTAAAAATAGCCTTTTCCATTAAGACACAATGGCTTGGCTTGACCCGACCCATCACTATCACTCAACTTAAGTACCTGCAGTTGAAATAATTATATATTCTTCCCTTGTTTACCTGGCCTCCATTTCCCTTCCTCTGTTGTCTCCCTTGTGTTGTGATCTAGATCAGTGGTTCCCAAACTGGGTCAGGACCCACTGGTGGGTCACCAAAGGGTGATGGAAAAGTCAAATCACTCATTGCCTCCAACCCTGAGGCTATTCAAAAATCAGCTATTGTAGCTGCTACTTACCCCGCAAAGAGCTCAGCTCCTGCAGTTTGCAAGATAGCTGCTAACTGCCCCACAAGGAGCTGAGCTCCTAAAGTTTGCAAGCATATATAAATACAGTATAGGAAGATAAATGTGTGAGGGTCTTTTTTTCTGATTATTACTTATAAATAAATAAAATTGTTTCTTTCTAGATCTCCTTTTTTAAAGTCTAGTAAACCTAGGTGGGTCCCAATAGAGTGTAAAAAAGTGGGTCCCGGTGCTAAAAAGTTTGGGAACCACTGATTCAGATTGTAAGCTTATCAGGGCAGGGACCTGACCTTTTAAAGCGCTGTATACATGAATGATATTCAGATATGTGTCCAAACTCATTTGGGAAATAAAGAGTTTCTCTTGGTAGGGGAAAAGTTATTTGGGTCTCTGTGTTGGCTTTGGGTAGAGGTCAAAAGGAAAAGTCTCCCACTTCTGAATAGAATGAAACATTACCTTGTGGGATCTCCTGTTTCTCCAGTTGGGTTCTGACTGGCCCCTCTTTGTCTTGCAGGTCCACATCAATCTACTTCTTCTGGAGGCCCGTATGCAGGCTGCGTTGTTGTACGCACTGCGAGCCATCACCCGCTACATGACCTGACGGTGCTCTGTTCTCCCTCACCCTTCAAGGCACAGACCAGCTGTTGGACAGGGGAGCTTCTTCCAAGAGACCTGTTTCCGGAATGCGTTCTGAAAGCCTTTGTTTCCTCAGCCCTACCTCTGGCATTTGGAGTTGCACGTGTGTGTATTTGAACAGGGAGAGCACTGTGTGCGAAGAGATGAGCCAAGGGATGGGGGAGAGGCCAAGCTGTTTGGCCTCGTGTGTGATGAAAACCAAACTCTGGCCAAGCCCTCCCTTCTCTGTTGACTCTGGTGCTGCTGTCGTTGGCTTGCAATATGGTTTGACCCTGCCACTGAGCAAAGCAGTCAAGTTTCCCAGCTGGGACTGCCCAGCGACTGTCCGGATACCTGAAAGTTCTGTTTTGCTCAAATGGACATCCCTCAATTGGCCTGGCAAGTTTGGTGGTGGGTTTCTGCTCCTCCCAGCTGCCCCCCCCCCAAAAAAAACTGATGATCAGCGCAATGAATGCCTGCTCTTGTGGCTGCAGCCTTTGCAACGGAGGTGCTGTTGAAGCAGCCATCAAGTTACGATTAACCAAATAGTTATTTCGCTGAGCTGCTCTTTCTCTGGCCTGTGCCTACTGTAGGCTTTGAATGTTTCGAACCGGTGACCGATAACTCTTTTGAGGGTGTTGTTATGATGGATTGAAGACTTGGAAAGGTGCTGAGTGGGGAGGGTTTCAGACATGACTGGTTTCAGATTTGTGCCGCTGAAGTTGGTGGCTACACTACATCTCTTGTTTGCTAAGCTTCACATTTGAGGCCTTTGACCTCTCAAAACACTGTCCTGGTTTGTCAAATGCAGGTCTCCCAGCCCCTGAGTTGACTGGTGGCTGGCTTAAAGAGGTCAAACTAGGTCAACACTAGAGGGTTTTGGTTGCCCAGAGTTGTCTTTTGGCTACACGAAAAGTGGGGAGAAGCATCTCATAGCTGGAAAGGGATGGAAAGATCCCCCAGTTGAGGAAGCCAATTTGGAATATGTTTTTGGTTTGGAATGAGAGGATGCTTTCTGGTGAAGGTGGGGGAGGGCAAGGTGTGTTGCAATATATCTGGCGTTTTCCCCTCCCCTTTTTTAAAGGCTCCCTCCCCCAATGCGTGCATGTGTGCTCTTGGTTGGCTGTCTTCTCACAGAACAGACCCCAGGATCTGCTCTTGCTTCAGTCCTTTTGAAGCATTTAAATGGTCAAACTGTTATATTCTCTAGATTCCACCCCTACTTCTCAAAAACCACTTGAATTGTTTGCTTTAGACATGGGAATGTCTCCACTCTCGGGAGTTTATCTACTCTTCAGTTAGGCAATAATGCTGCCCCCCAGATAAACCAGAGTTGGGGACGAAATGGGACTCCTCAAAGTTTTAGGCCTGGACTGTGTGGGGCAGTGGAATGAAATAGAATGGTCCTGTATTCTTTTAGACTGCAAGTGAGAGATGTCATTTTGAAATGCCCTTCTGTACATAAAACTTAAATTCCCTGTAAGTAGAAAACTAGCATGGAAGGATGGGCTAGAACCTTCCTTCCTGAAGTGCTAGCTTTTTTTAACTTACAGGGAATTCTTGTGCAAGGAAGCATTCAAGGATATGACCCCATCCCAACTGCTGTCCAAAGTGGTGCTGACCATCTGAGGGTTCAATCACCTGATTCTCCATCTGTCACCCAGGCCAATAATCCAACCTGCTTAATGTGTGGACTGGTAGGATTCCTTCAGATCATTGGTGACCAAGGAATGAGGAGAACTTTGGCAATGGCCATCACGAATACTTTCTCTTACATTCCTATTCATGTCTCTTGCATTTCAGTGTTCAGTGCACAGGTGACGCTGAATTGCCCAGTTGAAATGGGGAGCCCTCAAGTGAAACAAAAGTGGAGATACCCTGGAATGGTGCTCTTGGTGGGCACGCACACTATTCTTGCCAGGCCACAATTCCTGCATCAGGGCTGGCTCGTGACCTCTGGCACCCGAGGTGGATCACCAAATGCCACCACTCCCCCACTTGGTGGTATGCCGATTCTCCTCCCTGTGCTCCCTGGATTCACGAAGGAAGGAATGGAATGGAAGTGTGGAGGAGCTCTAACCCATGACTCATCTCCTCCACACTTCCTTTGCCACTCCTTCCCCCTTTCCCTTCTTGAATCCAAGGAGTGGGAAGAAGAGAAACACTGCAGAGAAATGCACCTGTCAGCTTGTCACCGGAGGCGACCACCTCATTTGATCTTGTGGACGGGAGAGAGGCTGGAGCTGGTTTTCTTTGTTTCAAAGTGTCTAACATTTCAAAAAGTGGGGATCAGAGGTGATGCAGTGGTCTTGCCACTGTGATCTGCAGCCTTGTGATTTTTATCTCTTGGGTTGCTACCCCGTGACTGTTTACTTTTGTGAACCCCTGGAACATGCCTGCAATACTTCTGGGTGTGTTCTGTCTCTGCCCCTTTTTAAATCCTAGTGGTTAAAAAATTCCACTCCTTAATATCCAGAAAGAGGTTCATTGGATCTCCTGTCTCCCTTTTAACAGTTCTGCAAAATGCAGCCCCAGAGAGATTCAGATCATGGTGCAGTGTGTGGGCAGTGGGACGTGTCTGTCCTTCCTTGCCGTCTTCTCAATCATGATCACCCCAGCTGCAGTTAGCTCTGCTGGGGAAAACAGAAAAGGATGTGTGGGAGTCCCCCCCTTTTTTTTAAAGCAAACTGTAGAGAGATGGGTGAACTTTTTTAAAATCTTGGATGAGTAGCAAGTCCTGAACTCAAGAAAGCGAGCAGGAAATCTTCCCTCAGCTTGCAGTAGCTGTTGCACAATGGATACCAGCTTAAGACGGTATTTGAAGATAGGTCCCTAGCTCAAACAAAGAATTTAAAAATGGCTGAAAGGCATTGTATTAGTAGGAGAGGATATACGTTTCTCAAAATTGGTCTACTCAGAATGCTTCGGTTCTGATTACAAAAGCTAAATTAACTAGCCACAGCTGTGGCCAGTTTGGTACTGGCTCTTCCAAAGGACTGTCCTTCAGGCTTTCTCTTGGTGTCCAATCTGGTCGTGTTATTGGAATGATGGCACGGGTGGCCCTCGGAGTTATGTCCCCTGCTGTTCTTCTGAGAAGAGTTCCTCCTAGGCCAAGATTCCCAACTCTTCCATCTGTAGCCAGCCATAATGGCAAGGAAGAATTTTCCTCTTGGCCTTATGAAACTGGAAGAAAAAAGTGTGACATTTATAGGACTGTCCTATACCCTGGGCCAAGGGACCTCCCTTCCTCTCACCTCCTTTTCAGCCTTGCTGAGACTGGAGGCCTCTAGTCCAAGTGCCAGCAATATGTGATTGTCAGTACAATCCCTCGGAAGTGTTCATGCCACTGAAAGCTGGTAGAGGTAGGAGACCTGAAGGCCTTGTATGACCAAGAAGCATCCATGAATAACTCGCCCACAGAGCCAGTTTCATTCGGTACCCTGAGTCATCTATCAGATGCCACCCAAAAGGGGTGTGTGTTAATTGAAGTGAATTTGTGACAAAGCCACAGATTTCCATTTAGGAATCTAGTTTGGTGTCGAGTTAATTATTCTTGGGAGGTGTATTTTGCTTGGTGGATTTATTTCCCCTTGTAAAATTTTGAAGGTTCCTGGAAGCATGACTCTCTACAGGTGCCTTCAGAACGTTCTGTCTCACTGGAGTGATTTGAACCAGGGGAGAAGGCTGGGGTCTTAATGTGAGCTGCTTGGCTTCCTCTGCTTAAAGCTTCTGTACGGTAGCCATGTATGAATTTTGTATATACAGCCTGCATTTCAAAGTGAAACTGGAGTGTATGGGGTGGGGGGAGCAGGGAAGGAAGAGACGGGACATCACTCTGTGAGAATCTAAAAATTTGCTGGAGTGGCTTGCTCTGCAGAAGTCCCACAGAACATGAATGCTACTTTTCTATTGAACCCTTGAGTAATTGCACATTTCAGGTGGGAAAAGGGATTGCACTGTGAATTTCAATGGCTGGCTTATTCTGTGACTGGGAAAAGCTGAGCTGGCCTCAACTCTTCCTCCAAGCTGGTTTTCATCCCTCTTCCTTCCATTCGCCCCCCTCCCAAGTGAATATACCCTTCACCTTTAAACAGTGTAAAGCCTTGATTGTGTTGTCAATCTCAAATTTACTTTTTGGTTTGTTTGTTCTTTGTCATGTCCACTTCGGATCGGTCTCTTTGTGACACTTTCCCCCCCCCCCCTCTGCTGACCGTGAGAGGTGCAGGTTTTGTGCAGTATAATCAGGGATGGGGGGGGCAGGTAGAGACAGCAGAACGTCTGTAGCTTTTTCCTGGTGTGCCAATGCATTTTGCACTAGTGCCGGCTGCTGTGAAATGACTCTGGATTGCCACCCGGAAGCCGTCCCGCCCCACCCCTCCCCAGAGCTGAACAGCAATACAGACCTGGCAGGCCTCCCTCCACTGCCTTGGCTGAACCTTTGCTCCATATAAGTTATAATGTGTATTTTTTAAAAATGTGTTTACTCTTGACTGTACCAATGTTGTGACTTTGCTACCAATTCTGTTTTGTTTTGGAAAAAAAAATAAAGTTGCCTTCTTGTTTCCAAAGCTGTCTCCTCCATTCGATTCTGGGTTGACATCGACTGAATCGGGGGGGAGGGGGGTGCCGCCTTGCTTCTCGCTCAAAGCCGGCTTTTATGAATCCGAGGGCGCGATTGCTGGATGAGGCCAAAGTTCATCTGGTTGAAACGAGAGCCACGTTGCTCCTTCGTTGTATCCCAGTGGCGCAGAGTGGCCTACAATGCCTCCTTATCTGGCTAGGGTTGTTATGGGAATAGGACACGCTTAGGCTGGCAGCTGGAGTCCACGTGCTGCTGTTTGGCAAGGCTGCAGCTGCTCCCTTGCTGGCAAGCTGTCACTGGCACAAGCCAGTACATATTCTGTTCTTCCTTGCCATCCTTGTCCCTGTTTGGCCTGAGGACTTGGTCTCACCTTTTACTGGTGTGTTACATGTTATTTAAGCTAAAATAGTTTCCTTGCTCCCTATTTGATATGAAGAGAATTGCTCTCAGGGCTACGTGGCGTGTCAAATGCTGCCCTCCTTTGCTATTGTGCCAGCCTCTCTTCCTATCTCTTTCACTGGAGTGGAAAAGTCAGCGGGTGGATGGACTGAAAGAGGAAGTGTGGAGGAGGGGTGGGCTAGAGTGTCTGACACTCTAGTCCACCACATTTGCCACTGCCTCCACACTTCCTTTTCTGCTCTGTCCTCTCTTACTTCTCCTAATCCTTGGATTGGGAAAAGGAACAGAGGCGAGCGGACAGGCGGAGGTCTGCCAATCTGTTTCCTGAGGCAACAGTCTTAGTTGGCCTTGTGGAAGAGTCAGTCCTGATCGCACTTTCTGTCCTTGTCCCAATCCCACACTGTTCCCATGGGGAGAAGCTTTTGCTCAACAGTAAAAGCACCTGCGTTAGCATGTAGAAAGTCCCAGCTTCAGTCCCTGGCATCTCCAGATAAGCCTGGCAGGAGATCCCTGTCAGAACCCCGGAGATTCATGGGCTGCCAAAGAGTGCTAGGTTAGATGGATCAAATCATAAAGCATCTATGTATGTTCCCCACCATGCCCGTCAGTTACTCTGTTCCACTGGACCCCTTTGCACCATCCTAAGCTGAGTTAGAAGAGGCAGCAATTTGGATGGCTTGTGGAAAGTGTTCAGACCGACTCCGTTCTTGATCATTCCTGCACCAGTCTTGTAAGGCAGGCCAGCTGAATCCCGCTATTGCCAATCTGAGATGGAGAGTTGTTTTGCTGCCCATAACGATAACACACTCTTGACAAAGGTATCTTCAGTCTGCATCCATTTAGCTATCATGGCTGACAGGTCTGCGGCCTACTACTTCCTGAATTGGTCTGCTCTCCTTTTAAAGTCATTGATGGAGAACATAAAAGGAACATTATGAAGAACATAAAAGGAGCCCTGCTGGATCAGGCCAAGGGCCCATCTAGTCCAGCTTCCTGTATCTAATAGTGGCTTACCAGATATCTCAGGTAGCACACAAGACAGCAAGAGACCTGCATCCTGTTGCTACTCCCTTGCATCTGGCATTCAGAGATAGGCTACCTCTAAAACCCAGAGGTTGCACATAGTTATAACCTGTAACAGACTCTGTCATGACTCCGTCCAATTCCCTTTTTAAAGGTACCTGGGCCAGGTGCCATTGCCACATGCTGTGGCAAGAAGTTCCACAGTTTAATAACACTCTGGGAAAATCACAACACTGGCCATTGCTACATCCTATGGCAGATAATTCTTTACATGATTTTTGTGGTTGCCTGCAGTCATTTCAGTCCAGTCCCCTGCATTTAGAAGGTGAATGGGGCAGGGGAAGAGAAACTGGCCTTAGCTCCACTCTCATGTGCATCAGGTCCTATTCTGCCCCACTGTACTACATCCTCTTGACCGCTTGGTGAAATAAACATAACCAAAGGGACAGAGCCACATTTGGTGTACGTGAATCATGCAATTGAACAAAGGCCTTCTTCCTTTGTGGAAGAAAACTGATGACACTGAATGTCTCATTTGAGTGGGTGACAAATGGTTGGCAACCTTCAGTCTCGAAAGACTGGTACAAGCCCACAGCACCTGGTATTCCCAAGTGGTCTCCCATCCAAGTACTAACCAGGCCTGACCCTGCTTAGCTTCCCAAAAAATCAGGCATTCTCAGGGTAACCACAAAGCTTGTGGAGATGCCTCCAAATATCAGTAACTTAAAGATCCAATAAATCCAAAAAATAAAATAAAGGTGGAAGCTCTCAACTGAAGACAACCCATCATTTAGCTTTGGAGTTTCCCCATCCCATAACACTGGTCCAGGAAATGGATGTGCAGATCAAGTGGTATAACAGTTATAATGGAGTACCTTTGAGGACTTTGGATTCTGTGCTGAGTTCTCAGCCACAGGAGTCACTCCAGCCAGTTTTGTCACTAGGGTTTGCATCACCCTGTGCAAGAGGCCAGTACATCACCCCTATGATGGACCTCCTCCCATCAATGGGCAACGCTCCGGGCGATGGGCATGGTGTTATACCATTGTCTCATCCCCACTGGTTTTTTGACTGTAACTTTTGATAGGATAGAGATATTTCAACAAGGTTTGTTTCATTGCATTCTGCATTAAATTATGCATCGATTGATATATATCATGATGGTATTATTCAAAACTACCATGATTAAAAAAATTGTAGCCAGTAGCGGTGTCACACACCTCCTGCGTGCATCACCCAGTCCAGTAGCCCCTTGCGATGCCACTGACTCAAACCCTCCAATTTTGTAAGTGCACCTGGAATAAAAACTTTATCGGTACTGAGCAACCTAAATGATTGGCATAATATTAAGCAATGTGACATGATTGATCCAGAATGTTCAATGCTCTAAGCTGAAACTTTGGCTGTATAGTTGTAGATAAGAGCCAAATAATTTTTACAACGGCCGAGGTGACACTTAAAGGGCACACTAGCTCCTACCAACTTGTCCTCCCTGCAAACCACATTTTATTTATTTAAAGAATTTATACCCCGCCTTTCTACCGCATTCAAGACGGCTTGCAAAATAAAGCATCAACGCAATTGTAAATAAAGCAATACTAACAACATTAATATTAAAACAACAAAACACAACAAACACCAACAGATTGCAATTAAAATTACATTTCATACAAAGCACCCACCCTCCCAATATCAGCATTCAAAAGCTTTCCTAAATAAAAAAAGGTCTTAAGACCCTGCTGAAAGCACTCCAAAGAGGGAGCTCTTCTTAATTCCAGGGGGAGTGAATTCCACAAGCAGGGCACCACCACCAAGAAGGCCCTGGGGAACCTCACATCCTGCAACCTCTTTTATACGTAGTGTCAGAAGAGGACCTCAGAGTTAAGTGGCAGGGAACTGCACTCCAATAGTCCCAATGGTCTGATTTTTGTTCCAGATTACTTATTTTTTCCTGCTGAGATGGAGGAAGAGTGGGGCAGTAACTAAAAAAAAAATTGCATGAGGTGTTGGAGTTGGGTTTCCTTGGGTTTCAGTCCCATCACCTGCAGATTCCTAAGAGGAACGCACCTGTGCAAAAATAAAGGCTTCTGGCTTGTATGGCATTCTTTTCCAGCTTCAAACACCACCTTGAGATTATCTTAAAGGAGAACCGCCCAAGATTCTTCTAAACACGTAATGTGGCCCAGATGGTAGGTTTAAAAAAAAAATTGAAAAGCTGAAGAGCAGAGCCGTGGGGTGGAGTGGGGGGCTTTAGGTCTCACTGCAGCCGTGCTGAATGAAGCAGTAGAAGGGGGAGCATGGTAATAGCTGCATTTGAAAGATTACAAGCAATGAAGGACACAGACCTGGGGTGTGTGTGGCTAGAGTGGTAGGCTGCTGTGTTGCATGTAAAGCCAAATGATTGACCACCCCCCCCCCCCACGCAGTGCTCCTTGGGCTTGGCTCACACTCTTCCCCCCCCCCAGTTGTGCCTGTTGATGATCCTGATGGGAACGTACATCTCGGGTTTGAACCTGCATCCCCTCTGCATGGACCCATTAGTCTCTCACAGTAGCAGGTGTTCCATGTGCAGGTGCCGTGTCCTTGGTGCACATGGCTGGGTAAGTGTGCTGCAGGTGGTGCTCAATAAACCACGAGATCCTCATTTCCTGCTGCGACTCAATGTTTAAGGAGCTGTTTGGGGAGCGTAAGACCTACCTGCTCCCTCTTGACCTCTAGAGCCGTAAGTGTTTTCAGGCAAGCTGTGCAAAAGGTGGATTAGGTCTTACTCACCCACCAAAAAACTTTATTTGGTTCATAGGCAAGAGCTGCAATCCTAAACATGCTTCCCTGGGAGTAAGCTCCTTTGAATACAGTGGCACTTATGTCTGAGTAAACACACTGATGCTTCCGCTGCCTGCTTCTGCACAGTGTGCTATTTGTGTGCTTCTTGCTTACCTGAATGTGGTCAGAGTTCTCCTTGATGCTCACCCATGTTCCTTCCTTGGGAAAAGGTATTTTCCTATAGGTAGAATTACCTTGCCTTGCTACCCTGCACATGCCCGATCTTGTGTGATCTCAGAAGCTAAGCAGGGTCAGGCCTGGTTAATTCTTGGATGGGAGACCGCCTGAGAATACCGGGTGTTGTAATCTTATACCATAGTCTTTCAAGACTGAAGGTTGCCAACCAATGCTCTGGGCAGGGCTGTGTGTTTGCCACTCAAACTTCTTCCCAGAGGAGCTTTTTCCCTTCCCTCTGCCAAAATGATGCTTCTTAACAATAGTGTTGTGTGAGTGACACAAAAGACTTCAAGCCCTATGGGGCCTGAAGCTCTCCTTCACTCCTTCCCCTTTGTGCCGGACCACTATAGGTCTAGTCAGGATATGGACTGCAGTTAAGCTGGTGAAGCTGGGCTATTGCCTTCACTTGAATATAGGATTGTTCTAGGGCTGGCCCAAGACCTTCTGACACCTGAAGTGACATGCCAAACGCCGCCTCCCTTACCTGATGATGTGCCAACCTCTTCTCCCCCCACTCTCCAATGTTCTAGCTCAGCACTCTTCTCCCCTATACATTTCCTCTTCCACCACCACCCTCTTCCTTTTCCAGTCAAGGGAGGAGAAGGAGGAGGAGGAGCCATGGAGGCAAGTAGGTGGACAGAGATAGGTGCCCCCCCCCATCAATCTGTTGCCTTTGGCAATCACTTCAGTTGGTCTCATGGGTGGGCAGCAGTGTAGCTGGAAGGTGTGCTGCCCCAGGACACACCTTCCAGGGTCGTCCCCTGACCTGGGCTGCCCCTATACCTCCTCTGAACATTCTGGTCAGGTCTGGAGGGTGCTCTGAGGCTTCCAGAAGGTCAATTCCAGTTTTCCCTGAAAAGTGGAGGTGACGTACTAAGGCCTGAGAGCACCCTCCAGACACCACCAGAGCAGCGCTATGGTTGTGTTCAGAGGGGATGCCGGGGCAAGCGAGGGATGCAGGATCCCGACAGCTGCAGAGTTCTCCCTGGGGTCCTGTGACCCCCCCCCCAGCTATGCTAGTGTGGATGTGTCCACCCTGGATTGCTCAGCCCAGGTTATACCCTTAGGAAAGAAACACTAGGATACAATCCTCATCAAAGTGTTCTGAGCTTCCCTTGTATGCCATTTCTAATTTGGAAAAGTTTTATTTTTGTTTAAAGGGTGTCAGAGGTTGGCCGGGTAGGGCACAGACAGGAATTATCACAGCAGGTTAGTTTTTCTTTTCGTTGAACCCTAATCTGCAGCCGGGTCTAATTAAAAGCGCCATTAGCCATCCATTGATTCAGAACGCACATGCCTCTTGCGCCAGATGCATCGGAGCAGACTAATGGTTGGATCACGTGTCCATCAGAGTCATCATGCGGCCCACCTGGCCATCAGAGACTTCCAGCACGTATTGGCTCTGTCAGCAGGAACTTTTTTAATATGTGCAAACAGTAACTGTCAACAGGAGACAAGGCTGCCCTTGTTGAGCTAATCGCTGCAGAAGTGGAGTTTCACTAGGGTTATCTCATACCTGCAAAATGTAGAGCATGAATAACGTGCCCAAGACCACCCCAGAGGGTCACAAGACTTTGAAGAGAATCCCACTTCCCAGTGCACCATGCAATCCACTGAGGTTATCACTACATGCATGCGCCGTTTAACAACCATTCGCTTACTGACAAACCACATATATGACAATGGTCAAAGCACAATAAAGATGCTCCTAATGAGGCAATCAGGTCTTCCAAAGCCTGCAGCAGACTGTCAGTTTACACAACAGAGACGCTGTTAACGCAAAGCAGAGGCAATCTATCTCCAGTAGCCTGTGCAGTCAGCTAGTGTCTGGCAGGGAGTGTCTGTTTATACAACAAAGGCAATAGATTGGACTGAATGTTCACTTAATGACCTAATTGCACAACAACAGGGATAGGAGAACATATCCCCATCATTAAGTGGCGCACATCTGTATTGGGAAGTCACTGGAGTTTGTGGCCTACTTGCCTAGACCCACTCTTGCCATCATCAGTTTCACCTTGCACCATGATGACTGAATATGGGCTAATAAGTCTGTATAACTAGCTGGGGAATTACTAGAGAAGGACAATAGCCATGAGACACTCTCTCTTCCTCCCCAAAAATAAATTAAAACTCACCTTTTCTTTGCCCACTCAGAGCTAGAGATAGCTCAGCTACATTCCACCTTCAGACCTTCCTCCAAGCATTGTAGGAGATGTATTGCCCTCACTATCACCCAGCCCCATAGACTTCAAGTTAGGATTCAGGTTCATAGAGTGTATGGTGAAGAAGGTCCCCTGGAACCTAATCCCATTTCCCCCACAGGTTCAATTATTCAGTATCCACTAATTTAGTGCATTGTTGGCATCCTTCAGTCTCGGAAGACTATGGTGTCACGCTCTGAATGGTGGTTCTGGAACAGTGTCCTCTCCAGTGCGCGAAGCCTGGGTAAAGTAAGTATGGAGGATAGGCTGTTACCCATGCAGCAAATCCCCCCTCTCCACGTTGCTGAAATGGTCCAATGGAAAGGCAGAAGCAATACGGTTGGTTCCAGCGGCGTTGCAGGAGTTGCCAGAACGTGACTGTGTTCAGCCATGAACTGCCTCAGGGACTCTGGCTCCGGATTTTGCCTCGAGGTTGACTCCTGAAGCCTTTTCCATAACTGGATGTAGCCACAAGGCAGTGGAGGTTTGGGATCAGAGTTTTCCTTCTCTCAGATGAGCTGCCTTCCCAGGCTGACGAGTCCCATCTACCCGGTGGCTGTTTAGTCGCCTCTTACGACAAGTACAGCCAAACTGAGGGCCTATTCTTATCCCCAGCCCCCAGGGATAATTCAGTATCCACTAGGGGTAATACTAATTCAGTATCCACTAGGTTTTCCAGAAACCGGACCCTAGTGGGTAACCAGAACTGATTGTATTAGTGCAGGGGTGTCCAAAGTTTTTGGCAGGAGGGCCACATTGTCTCTCTCTGACACTGTGTCGGGGGCTGGGGAAAAAAAGAATTAATTTACATTTCAAATTTGAATAAATTTATGTACGTTTACATAAATGAATATATTAAAGATGAACTTATATGAATGAATGAAGGTCTTGCAATAGCTCAAGGCCTATAAAAGGCCTTGCACAAAGCAAGGCTGGCCTTTCCTTTGCTGCCGCTGCTGCATCACAGATGTGAAACAGCAAGCAGTGGAGGGAGCCCTCATCCCACAGCTCACCGAGAGGTCAAACACTTGCCCTCACACTGAGAGCAGTTGCGTCAGCCCAGTGAGGGCTCCAACAAATCACTGGAGGGCCAGAGGCTCATGGGAGACTGGCAGCTCCCTGAGGGCCGCATTGAGAGGCCTCGAGGGCCGCAAGTGGCCCCAGGGCCGGGGTTTGGACACCCCTGTATTAGCGCATTGCACTTAATGCTCCCATCCTGAATGTAAATGGGGCCGTGTGGTCTTTGTATACTGATGCTCGTTATATATTTTTTGATTGATAAGAAAGAAAAAATACTCTGAGTACGTGTAATGTGTCCACATATAACCAGGGGAGGGGCTCTAGCTCAATGAAGTGGCATCTTTTTTGCATGCTGAAGGTCCTCAGATTCAATCCTCAGCGTTCCCAGGTGAGGCAGAAAAAAAAATGCCTCTCTGAAACCCTGCTGTGCAAAACTGTGCTGGCGATACCCACGATCTGACTCAGTATGGCAGCTTCCTGGGGTTCAGCAATGAGGAGGTGCCAGCCGTCTGTTCCACCGAAGAAGCCTCCCTGGTACAATATGATTGGTTCCCTGTGTTGTGCAGCAGCCAGTAAAAGAAAAGCTGGTTCTGGAAATGTTCCTGGTTCTCAGCTGCCGTCACCCACAAAATTCCTTCACCCTTGCCACTTGTACCAGATAATGCTGCCCTCCTGCAGCAGGGAGGAAAGAGAGAGGAGATTGGCTGCCCCCCACTGCCAGCTGCAAGGAGGGAGGCTCTTGTTTGTTCGGCGCTCAAGGCCTCCTTAGCGGCTTGTTTTCCCAGCCTCCCCGTTGCCTGGGATGATAAAGAGCGCCAGTTGAAGGACTATTTGCCAAGACTTATCTCCAGTGGGTTACTCATCAATCTTTGGGGGAAGCCCCTAGCAGAGAATGGTGGAGGGGTGCATTGGGGGGGAGGGACTGGGAGATGAAACAAGCAGAGTTTTGCTAAACTGTTTGTTCGAGGGCGAGGGGAATGCTGTGCAGCTCAGGGGGTTGTGCCAGTGTTCCCCATCAAAAGTGGGTGAAGCAGCACCCAGACAAGGCTCCATGTTTCATGAGAGCTGGTGTAGCATACCAGTGGTGAGAATGAATTACTTGGGTTGTCATCTCAGCTGGAGGCTTTGGTTGCTACCATCATGTCAATACTGACGGTCCTGCTTAGAAATGTGCATTTCTTGACCACTCTGAGCTGCTTAAGCAACCAGTTATATTTTTATTATTTATTTATTTATTTTTCACATTTTTATACCGCCCTTCCTCCAAAGAGCTCAGGGCGGTGTATACAACTGCTCCCCTCCTTCTTGTCCTCACAACAACCCTGTGAGGTAGGTGAGGCTGAGAGAAAGTGACTGGCCCAAGGTCACCCAGGAAGCTTTATGGCTAAGGGGGGATTTGAACCTGGATCGTCCAGGTCTAAGTCCACCACCCAAACCACCCTGGCTCTCACCTTGGCTTCTACAACAGGCTTCACACCTAATCTGTCAAAGGGCTTCTGATGTACACAAGTTCCTTCCAAATGTTTCCGCTTCTAGAGATGGAGGGTGCCTGTGTCATACGCTTTTTACGGGCCCCGGGCTCTTCACCAGCACCTCTTAAACAAATTTAGCGTAACATTTGTTCCTTTTCTTGCAATCTCAACAAGTATTCTCAGCGGTCAGGGCTGACTGGCAGTGCTTCAGGTGCAACAGGAATGCCAGAGGTGCATCAAATTGACAAAGCACTTAGTTGAAAGGTCTGCAGGCTACCTGTTAAAACTCCCATGGCAGTATTTCTCAAACGGTGGGTCGGGACCCACTAGGTCAGTCGTGAGCCAAATTCAAGTGGGTCCCCATTCATTTCAATATTTTATTTTTAATATATGCTACCATGATGCTACCACGTACTTGATGCTACCATGGTATGTTACTACATCTGGGGAAATGTTACAGACCTGTACTTTTAACAAGCTACTATGCATATGCTTTTAACAATGATAGTAAATGGGACTTATTCCTGGGTAAGTGTGGGTAGGATTGCAGCCTAGGATTGTTAAAAATTTTCCTACTTCATGGTGTCATTTCCAGTCATGACATCACTTCCGGTGGGTCCTGACAGATTCTCATTCTAAAAAGTGGGTCTTCGTGCTAAAAGTTTGAGAACCACTGCCCCATGGAATTATACCCATTAGTGGAAATGGTCCTGATTCCTAAAGGCTCCCTCCAATCACACACTGATTCCTACCTGCCTGTAATATTTATTTTCATTTTGCAAGTTGTGGTAGATGTTGTAGACCAGCATTTCTCAAAGTGTGTTCCAAGGAGCGCTTGGGCACCCTGAGTCCCCTTCAGAGGCTCCATAGTGGCCAATGTCTGCACCCTGTCTGATTTGCTCAT
Organism: Tiliqua scincoides; assembly: GCF_035046505.1. NCBI lineage: Eukaryota > Metazoa > Chordata > Lepidosauria > Squamata > Scincidae > Tiliqua > Tiliqua scincoides. The sequence continues at coordinate 16,073,552 of NC_089830.1, read as the reverse complement.
CTATCCTTCCCACCTCTCCTGTTTGTGGATCTCCTTCCTCATTGCCCTCCTGTTCTGGCTCTTCACTGGTATGTGGTGTTGGGCTTGGTGGTGCTTCACTCCGCGCATGAGCTCTGGGGTTCCTTGACACACTGCGCATGTACCAGCAGGCCTCCTAGAAGAAGTCTTGAAGGAAACGTTCTAGGAGTTTACACTCCTAGAAGGAGTGTAAAGAGCTCCAGAGACCAAAAAGTTTGAGAACCGAGAAAAACAGTGTGATTTTTTAAAAAGAGATCTCCCCCCCCCCCCGCCCCTGGCAGTGCTCCACAAGTCATTGTAGCCTCAGGACCCAAAAGGTTTTGGGAATGGGGTTGAAAAGGAAATAATTCCAATTTTGAAAAAGTTATTTGTTAAAGGGCGCTTCACACAGATGGCCTCCGTCCAAGTCACCTCATTCACTGTTAATGCTGCTGCTGGAACCTTTGCAAATGGTTTCTGCCGACGTGAGGCATTTTGGAATCTGTGGAGCTGATAAGAAGGCCTGCTCCTCTGCTAATTGCAGGCTCCAAGGTGCTGCTGGAGATTAGCCTGCTTTCTGGGTCAGAGAGGAGCAGACAGCTCTCCCCAAGGACAAAGTCTGGAGCACAGCAGTTACAGCCTTTGCTGAATAAGGCAGTCCCTGGAGCTCATGTAGTTGTGCAACGAGGTGGGGAGTGGATCTCGGCCACACTGGTGTGTTTCTGGGTTGTGCTAATGTGTTGTGCTTTTTGAAGAAAGCAAAGAACATAAGAAGAGCCCAGCTGGATCAGGCCAAAAGCCTATGGAGTCCAGCTTCCTGTATCTCATGGTAGCCCACCAGATGCCTCAGGGAGCACACTACAAGAGACCTGCTTCCTGTTGCCAACCTGGCATTCAGAGACAGTCTACTTCTAAAATCAGGAGGTTGCACATACCTGTCATGGTTTGTAACCTGTGATGGACTTTTCATCTGTCCAATCTCTTTTTAAAGGCATCTAGGCCTTTAAGCTAGGCCATCTAAGCCAGATGCCATCACCACATCCTGTGGCAAGGAGTTCCACAAACTAATGGCAAGCTGGGTAAAGAAATATTTTCTTTTGACTGTTCTAACTCTCCCAACACTCAATTTTAGTGGATTGTGTTCCCGCTGTCCTAGGATTGCTAGGGAGCCATAATAATAAGGCAGTTGGTACGGTAGCGCACCCACTTTGCGATGGTCCCAGCTTGAAACCCTGGCATCCCCAGGTAGATGGACATATAGAGAGTCTAATGGCTGACTCAGCAGATGGCAGTGTCCTTTGTGTTGCAAGTTCCTAAATCAACAGAATTTGGTCCAGTGTTTTTCACTGGAACGAGCAGAGGAAAACGGTCTCAGCTAAGACGATGGGTCAGTTCACACACACACACACACACACACACACACAGCACCAGTGAAAATGTTCTCAGGTTTGTGCATGCATATGGTCACACTCAGAGCATAACAGCTGTGATCGCAAAGGTCTGTGTGGAGGGTTGGAGAGTGACTCTTGTGTTTTAGCCCTCCACACTTCCTCTTCCACTCTATTCCCCTCTTCCTTTTCCAGTTCAGGGAGTGGGAGGAAGATGAGGGGTGGAAGTGAGTGAGCAGATGGTGGTAGGTGCCCCCTGCCCATCTGATGCCCGAGGTAACTGTCTCATGAATGGGCCGGCTCTGTGGAATTACATGAATAGCACACAAGCGGTTTGGAAAACTAAGAATTTCTGGTGGGAGCTACCCTCTATTTCTGCAGGGATAATTATATTATTTTCATTGCCAGAGGAAGAAGAAGGAAAATCTATCTTTTGCACTGTCTATAAGAAAGAAATCCCTACATCTCTGTCCTGGAAAAGCTACCATTCTGATAGCAAGATCTCTTGATTCTTCAGCAAAAAAAAATTTCCTTCTAGGATCATGTTAAGCAACGAGGTGAGCTGTTCCAAAGTCTAGCCGTGTGAACAGCCCTTGTGACACACACATCTATGCATGGCATGTATTCTAAAATTTTATTTTTTCATGGACTATTTACATTATCTTCACATTGTGGAGGGCACAGGTGTAGCTGCAGGGAAGTGGCTCCCCAGCATTTCTCCAGTAGGAGCAGAGATGTCATCAGCAGGCACTCGGGTCAGAGGCGTAGCTAGGTCATTTGGCATCCGGGGCCCATAAATTTTTGTCACCCCATATGACTTAATTAATTAATGATTAATTATGTTGTTTAATTAATTAATTCTGGAATCCCTAGCATGTATTCACTGCTGAAACAGGGACGCCTGCGTTGGCTCAGTCATGTCGTGAGAATGGATGATGGCCGGATCCCAAAGGATCTCCTCTATGGTGAACTCGTGCAAGGAAAGCGCCCTACAGGTAGACCACAGCTGCGATACAAGGACATCTGCAAGAGGGATCTGAAGGCCTTAGGAGTGGACCTCAACAAGTGGGAAACCCTGGCCTCTGAGCGGCCCGCTTGGAGGCAGGCTGTGCAGCATGGCCTTTCCCAGTTTGATGAGACACTTGGCCAACAGACTGAGGCAAAGAGGCAAAGAAGGAAGGCCCATAGCCAGGGAGACAGACCAGGGACAGACTGCACTTGCTCCCGGTGTGGAAGGGATTGTCACTCCCGAATCGGTCTTTTCAGCCACACTAGACGCTGTTCCAGAACCACCATTCAGAGCGCGATACCATAGTCTTTCGAGACTGAAGGTTGCCAACAATTAATTAATTCACTTTTTATACCACCCTTCCTCTAAGCAGCTCGGGGTGGTGTACATGGTTCCTCCCCTTATTGTGTCCTCACAACAACCCTGTGAGGTAGGTGAGACAGAGATAGTAATAGTTATGACATGGAATGAATAATAATAATGGCCAGAAAAATAAATGTAGTGAATATTTCCCCACAAACAATGTATGAAATTCTGCATTAAATGGTATATAACATGATGGTATTATTCCTAAAAGCCACGATTTCCAGAATTTTGGTCACTAGGGTGTCACCCCCCCCCCAGATGTCTCACTGGTCTGTTTTGAGTTAAGGCAGTGGTTCCCAAACTTAACACTGGGACCCACTTTTTAGAATGTCAATCTGTCCAGGACCCACCAGAACTGATGTCATGGCTGGAAGTGACATCATCAAGCAAAATAAAATAATTATAAATAATTAAAGAAAAACAGAGAAATAAGGGGAAGCCAGCCCTGTTTCACCAAGTGAATTTCCTCTGTAGCCTGCCTGCAGTAACACCCCCCCCCCCACACACACACAGATAAAGTAGTGAGATTTTCAGCCCAGTGCCCACCTTACCAGCTCAAGCCTCTGGTTTATTCTTGGGGGGGAGGGCTGCCTTCTGGAGCATTTGTTGATCTCCACTTTCATTAGATGGGGACCATGCAGCTAGCCTTGCATTGCTCTCTGCCTGACTTGACCAGGAGCCAAGGCACATTTGCTTACTCACGAGTAAATGCAACCATGTTAAAAAAGCTTATTTTTGCTTTCCATTGGGCTCAATACATTCGTCTGCGTGGAGGGAGGGACTTCCTTCTTGGGTGTTTTTGGGGGGCTGCTTTCATTGGATACGAACCATTCTGGTGTCATTAGATTTCTCTCAGCCTGCCCTTTCCGACAAACTATGGCAAGTTCGCCTACTCGTGAGTAAACGCGCGTTATGGCTCAGTTTCATTTTCCGTAGCGTTCCATGCATTTTTTGGTTTCCTGTTTTTTGCCCATAACTTTTGATGGAAAGGAGGTATTTCAATCTGGTTTTCTGCATTGCATTCCGCTGGAAATTCCTCATCCTGCGGTATACGGCATGGTGGGGTTACTCCTAACCTTCACGATGTTAGCGATGTTGGGGCATTTGTGCCCCAAGGCACACTCCCCCAAGGGTGTTACCCGGGCCGGACTCCCCTGCCCCCCACTAGCTATGCCACTGACTCAGGTACTGCCTTTGAAACATTTTTCAAAGGACCCAAAGTTGCAAGCAGGCTTAGCTTGAAGGCAAACTGAGCAAGTTGACTAGGGGCATCTGGTCAGCCCCTTTTGGGCAGACCTATCAACTGTTACCCTGCACATGCCCAATCTCGTCTGATCTAGGAAGCTAAGCAGGGTCAAGCCTGGTTAGTACTTGGATGGGAGACCGCCTGGGAATACTGGGTGCTGTAGGCTTATACCATAGTCTTTCGAGACTGAAGGTTGCCAACCATTTGGTCTAGCCAGTTATTTTCAACCTTTTTCAACTCAACGCATACTAAGAAGCTGCTAATATTGTCAAGGCACACCATCGGTTTTTTTGACAATGACAGGGCACACCACCCTGCCAGCTGGGGGCTCAAATCACCCAATCACCCTTCGACTCTCACCCATATGACTCTCCCTCAAACTCCCGCAACACACCTGGAGACCATTTGTGGTACCACGGCACATTGGTTGTAAATAGCTTGTTTAGGCCAGGGGTGTCCAAACTTTTTGGTAGGAGGGTCACATTATCTCTCTGACACTGTGTCAGGGGTCAGGGGAAAAAAGAATTAATTTACATTTAAAATTTGAATAAATTTACATAAATGAATATATTAGAGATGGCACTGTATGAATGAATGAAGGTCTTGCAATAGCTCAAGGCCTATAAAAGGCCTTGCACAAAGCATGGTCTGCCTTTCCTTTGCTGCTGCATCACAGACATGAAACAGCAAGCAGTGGAGGGAGCCCTTGTCCCACAGCTCACGCAAGAGGTCTAACAGTCACCCTCACACTGAGAGCAGTTGCGTTGGGCCAGCATGGGCTCCAGCATGTCTCCAGAGGCTCACTGGAAACTGGGGGCTCCCCGTGGGCCAGTTTGGGAGTCCCCAAGGGCTGCAAGTGACCCCCGGGCCAGGGTTTGGGCACCCCTGGTCTAGGCCATCATCTTTCTTAAGGGCTATCTAAAAGATAGTTCATGGCTCTTGTTACATTAAAGATACACACTTGCTTGGGAGTAAGTCACATTGAACGTAGTGGGACTTGCTTCTGTGTAGACATGCCTAGGCTTGCTCTCTTCAGCTACAATCACATGCAAATTTACCTCTGAAGAAATCCTATTGAACACAGTGGGACTTACCTCTGAGTAAACATTTACTGATATATTTAGCTATGTATCTGGGATCATGTTTTCAATTGTTGTTCCTTTGTTTTAAAACTATCACAACCCACTGTGAGAGTATGGGATGAATTGAGCTAGCTCTTTTAATTGTTAATAAGTTACAAGATAGGTTAAGTGGCTGGAGGAGAAACACCTAAATGGAAAATTTTCACGTTGGCTTGGTTGTTATTTAGTGGGGCATAGCTATGGGGTATGTATGTCATGATGAGGTCTAGCACTTTACAACTGGGGAAGGGGTAGGGGTAGTGGTAGGTGTGTGTGTGTGTGTGTGTGTGTGTGTGTGTGTGTGAGAGAGAGAGAGAGAGAGAGAGAGATTTTATCACATTGTGTTCTTATAGCCGGCTTCAAATAGGGATTAGACATGTCCATGGAAGATCAGTCAACCAATGGCTAGGAGACAAGATGATTAAATGAAACCTCCAGTGTGAGAGGGAGTGTGCTGTTGATATCAGTTGTTAAGGTTGCAGCAGCTGGGGGTGGGTGGATGTATATTGTTTTCATGCCCTGCCTGTGAGGTTCCAGAAAACATCCAAAGAACCAGTATGGAGGAGGAAATTAATAGAAGGACCAAGGAGATGCAAGTTCAGCTCCCCAAATGGCCATGAAGACCACTAGATGACCTTGGGCCAGTCAACCTGTCCGCCTCCTCCATCTCACAAGGATAGTTTGTGAGTGTTCAGGAGCCCCATGTATGCTGCTCCAGAGCTCTTTAGGGGAAGGATGGGATAAATAAGCTCACACATTTGATCTGCCCCTACAAGAAGAAGATTGCTGGTTTGGATGAGTCCTTGGTCTGATTCACAGAGCCCTTTCAGTCTTACAAAGAAAATGCCGGTGGAGAGTGAAATAGACAAGAAGGTATCAAAAATAATCACAATAGCCCTGTGAGGTAGGTTAGGCCAGTGGTTCCCAAACTGTGAGTCGTGGCTCCCAGGGGAACCGGGGAAACCAGCCAGGGGAGCTGCAGAATTCTCATGAGAAACCCACCTACAATGTATAGGGCTGTAACCCTAATGGGGAGATGTGGCCAATGACCCAGTAGGTTAAGGGATCCACCAAAATAGTTTGGGAACCACTGGGTTAGGCCCAGAGAGAGAGTGGCTGGCCTAAGAGCACTCTGTGGGCTTCACAGTCAACTGGGGATTTGAATCTGGGTCTTCCTTCCCCACAATGACATTTGAGCCACACTGGGTCACATATGAGCCTTGGGAGTATATTAATGTACTAGTCTATTCATGTTTATGCAGAAGTAAGTCCCATTGTGTGTTCAGTAGAATTCAGGCATAGAAATGTCGCCTCACTGTAACATGAGCTATATATTGTCTCTCAGAGAAAGACCATAGCCTAAACACATGTCCTTAGGCACATTTCTCAGTTTGCCTCCTGTTGAACCTGATACTTCTTCTCAGCTCAGGTCCTTTAGAAAAAAGTTTCAAAGGCAGCATATGAATGCTCCTGCTGATGACATCACCATTTCTGTTGTAGGAGAGGTCCCGCAGCCAGTGGCATCACTAGGGATTGTGTCACCTGGTGTGGGAGGCCAGCACAACACCTCCCCCCCAAGCAGTGGGCGGGACAACACCCCAGGTGGTGGGCGTGGTGATGCACCATTGCCCTGCCCCTGCTGGGTTTTTGGCTATAATGTTTGATAGAACAGAGATATTTCAACGTGGTTTGTTTCACTGCATTCTGCATGAAATTATGTGTTGATTGATATGTAACATGATGGTATTATTCAAAAATAACAAGATGTAAAATATTTTGGCCAGTAGTGGCGTCACCCCCTGTGCGTGTCACCCAGTGTGGCCCGCACCACCCTAGTGACACCACTGCCCTCAACTTTGCTCCTCTTGCGCCTACTCATCTGGTTGTGCAATAGTATACAGAGTTCTATTCGTACCTATGAACACAGAGACAACTTAATTCTGGTGTTTATAATTCCTACCTAGTAACTCAGCAGGTGACACGAGAGCTTCTTGAGCAAAGTCACGGGCCAGGCCTGGGTGGTTAGGAAACAAAGTTAGCTTTGTCTGCCTGAGTCATCCCCTGTCAAGCATTTCCCAAGCATGTGTGCGACACCTGCACATCCGAGGGCAGCTTGGGTGGCTAGAAGATGCCGTGGTTTGTGCCCTAGAAAATGGCAGGTAACATTAAAGTAGCAATAAATCACTTCGTTTCTGTAACTGCACTTGATAGAAGTGAGAGCATACAAAGTGACCAGCATTGATTGCCCTTTGAGGCAGGTGCCAGCAGAGCAACTGCCTCAAAGGGCAATCAATGCTGGTCACTTTGTATGCTCAGAATTTTTACCCACTAGGCTGCAAAGTGGAATTCCATAGTAGCCAGGCTAATAAGGCATTGTAGGATTGTATATCAGTCATATAGGCATCCACATATGACTACAATCAGGATTCTAACATAATAATAATAATAATGGTTGTTGGCATCCTTCAGTCTCGGAAGACTATGGTGTCACGCTCTAAATGGTGGTTCTGGAAGAGAGTGTCCTCTCCAGTGTGTGAAGCCTGGGTAAAGTAGATATGGAGGATAGGCTGTTACCCGTGCAGCAAATCCCCCCTCTCCACGTCGCTGAAATGGTCCAATGGAAAGGCAGAAGCCAATACGGTTGGTTCCAGCGGCGTCGCAGGAGTTGCCAGAACGTGACTGTGTTCAGCCATGAACTGCCTCAGGGACTCCGGCTCCAGATTTTGCCTCGAGGTTGACTCCTGAAGCCTTTTCCATAACTGGATGTAGCCACAAGGCAGTGGAGGTTTGGGATGAGAGTTTTCCTTCTCTCAGATGAGCTGCCTTCCCAGGCTATCGAGTCCCATCTACCCGGTGGCTGTTTAGTCGCCTCTTACAACAAGTACAGCCAAACTGAGGGCCTATTCATATCCCCAGCCCCCAGGGGGAATTCCATAGTAGCCAGGCTAATAAGGCATTGTAGGATTGTATATCAGTCATATAGGCATCCACATATGACTACATTCAGGATTCTAACATTAGGCACCACGGTTGGAGGTCTCTGCCCCAATGAGCTTACACTTTCTAAAGTTCAGCTGGAGCTGGAGGGGTGACACTTATGGGCAGAAATGTATCTGGATATGGGAAGCTAAAGTGGGGATAATGTCATGGTGGGTCTTGAAACAAGGAATTGGCTTCTGCTGTTGATGGTCCATCCATGCAGTGGGTGGGCAGGTTCAAGAGTCCAGGTGACAACCCATGAAAGGCTTTAAAATCACTATTCTTTGTGCTATTAACAACGTTACAATAAGAGGTTAATAATTAACAAATTAGGGTGATAGGGGATATATCATTGACCATGCAACACTATTAGTGGCTTTTGGTCTATGATAGTTATCCCCACTGGGCAAGGATGGTGGGTTATTACCATTTGGCCAATAAAGGAATGGAGGCTGCAGTCCTATACACACTTGGGCCAGTCACCATCTCTCAGCCTGACCTACCTCACAGGGTTATTGTGAGGACAGAAGGAGGACAGAAGGAGGGGAGGAACCATGGGCACCCCCCTGAACTCCCAGAAGGATGGGTGGTATAAAAATGTGAAAAATACATACATAAAATTATTATATATTATTATAAGTTCTGGGCCAGTTTAAGACCTCTCAGTACCTTTGCACTGGATCTGGGGCCAGACAGGAAGCCAGTGTAGGCTTCTGAGGGGCGCCATGTGATCAAAGCAACACTGTTTTCTCAACACTGTTCTAGATTGAAAAAATGACGTTTCTAGGTCTCGGGGATGTAATGCAGAGATGAGTGTGACAATGTGGTGCTTACTATGATTATATAGTGGAACAGGAAAAGGTGAAGAAAAGAGTGATTGAAAAGATTCATGGGCTGTGCACCTCCGTTATGAGGGAAGTCTGCAGCATTCCGGGCTCTTTGGTCTGGAAAAAAAGGTGCCCCGAGAGAGGACATGATTGAGATGTATAAAATTATGTGTGGGATGGATAGAGTGGATAGAGGGAAGTTCTTTTCTCTCACACACAACACCAGAACCAGGAGATATTCACGCAAATTGACTGGCAAGAGACTTAGATCAGACAAAAGGAAATATTTATTTACCCAGCGAGTCATTAATATGTGGAACTCCTTGTCACAGGATGCGGTAATGGCATTTGGCCTAGATGCCTTTAAAAGGTGATTGGACAGATTGATGGAGGAGGAGTCCATTACAGCTTACAAGCCATGATAACGATATGCAGCCTCCAGGTTTTAGAGATAACCTATCTCTGAATGCCAGATGCAAAGGACTGGCAACAGGATACAGGTATCTAGTTTTCTTGATTGCTCCCTGTGGCCACTGTGAGATACAGGTAGCTGGGCTAGATGGGTCCATGGCCTGATCCAGCAAAGTTCTTTTTATGTTCTTATGCCTACCCCTTCCTCAAGAAGACCAGAAACCAGAAAGAAACTTGCCTTCACATAAGGAAACATCCAAAGTCTGTTTCAGTGTGCCTTAAATGGGTTGGGAAGAAGTAACCAATTTTCAGATTTCCACTGACATCAGAGAATCCTCATTCATGCATCAAACACTCCACTTTTAGCGGTGTTGAGAAAACACAGTGCATGCAGAAGAAGTTGCCACCCAGTGGACCACAGAAGCAAAACATCAGGTATAGTCCAACAGGGAAGCAAAGAAACCACAGCAAGTCACACTTACTAAGTGCATGTTCATACCAATTACATGCACACCAATGTATTATTTTGCCAGTTGTTTGGACCGAACTCTCATTCTTGAATAGCAGCGCTCAGTGATGAAACAGAGCAAGGCTGACCTTTTGGGAAAGCTGTATGTAAGCCACTCTGAGCTCATCTGAGAAAGGATGCAAATGATGTAACAAGAAAATGAACACCTGCTCTGAGTCAGATCCTTGTTTTCTCGACTGCTTTGCAACCTTTTGGAAACAGCATGATTTAATTGTCAGTGCACAATAAGTTCCATCAGTCAGCACAGAAACTGGGAGGGGACAGGATGTCTTGAAGCAAGACATAAGCCATCTTGGGACTTTGGCCAAGTGGAGCACTCTAGCCTACCACTCTTGTCTCCTCCTCCACACTTCCTCTTCCACTTCCCCTCTTCTTTTTCAAATCCAGGGAGCAGAAGGAGCAGGTGGAGGTGGGCATCTGGAGATACCCCTGCCAATCTATCTGTTGCTCCAGTCAGCCCAGGGGTGGTACAACCTGGATGTACCTTGGATCTGCCATCTCCATGCTACAAAAAACACTCTTACCATGCTCCTTGTGCACTGCCATGGAACCCAGAAGTGCAGGTTTTCCAGTTTCATTTACAGGGACGGCACATTTAGAGTGTTCCTGTAAATGAAACTGGATGTCCTGCCCTTCAGGCAGGGTGACCAGATGTTGTAATTGAAAAAAGAGGTACCCCAAAATGTAGGACATCCAAAAAATGTAGGACATTATAGTATAAAAGCTAAAACCACTGGTATATTGATTTCATGTGGTTAATTTAAACACTATATTATTTATTATTAAATTTAAAACTATATTATACTGTTATAATATAGTATACTATACTAAACTAAATGCTATACTATACTATACTATACTATACTATACTATACTATACTAAATGCTACCATTGCGTCTGCTGATAGCCGTCCGGCAGAGCTGTTCCGTGTGGTGCGGGGCCTCCTCCATCAGGCCCCGCCAGTGGACCAGGAGGAATACACGGTCAGCCGCTGTGACGTGTTTGCGCAACATTTTGCAGGTAAAATCGATCGCATTCGTTATGACTTGGATGCCACATTGACAATGTCTGATGATGTCCCCCTGGCAACTGCTTGTCCAGTGTTGTGGGATTCTTTTCAGCTTGTGCAGTCTGAGGATGTGGACAGACTCCTTTGGAGTGTGAGGCCGTCTGCCTGCCTGTTTGACCCTTGCCCAGCTTGGCTGATAAGAGCTGCCCGGGGGGGACTGGCTGAGTGGACGGGGAGGGTGGTCAACTCTTCTTTGGGGGAGGGGACACTGCCGCTTGCTTTGAAGCGGGCGGTGGTTCGCCCCCTCCTGAAGAAGCCCTCCCTGGATTCCAATGTGTTGAACAACTATCGGCCAGTCTCCAACATCCCGTTTCTGGGCAAGGTAATTGAGCGGGTGGTGGCAGCCCAACTCCAGAGGGTCTTGGATGAAGCGGATTATCTGGATCCTTTTCAATCTGGTTTCAGGCCGGGCTTTGGGACGGAAACTGCCTTGGTCGCCTTGGTGGATGACCTACGCCGGGGACTGGACAGGGGGAGTGCGTCCCTGTTGGTCCTGCTGGACCTCTCGGCGGCTTTCGATACCATCGACCATGGTATCCTTCTGGGCCGATTGGCCGAGTTGGGAGCGGGAAGCACTGTTTTGCGGTGGTTCCGCTCCTACTTGGAAGGTCGGTCCCAGATGGTGGTGCTGGGGGATGCCTGTTCAACACCCTGGCCTTTGAGGTGCGGGGTGCCGCAGGGCTCAATTCTGTCCCCCATGCTATTTAATATCTACATGAAACCACTGGGAGAGGTCATCCGGGGGTTTGGAGTGGGGTGTCATCAATATGCTGATGACACCCAGCTTTATCTCTCCTTTCCTCCAGACTCCAGGGTGGCGGTTGAGGGCCTGGAGTGCTGTCTGGAAGCAGTGAGGATCTGGATGGGGGCTAACAAGCTGAAATTAAATCCGGATAAGACAGAGGCTCTCCTGGTTCGGAAATCCTCGATGCAGGTGCTGGATTATCAGCTTGCTCTGAATGGGGTTGCACTCCCTCTGAAGGAGCAGGTCCGCAGCTTGGGGGTCCACCTGGACTCGCAGCTGCTCCTGGATTCCCAGGTGGCGGCTGTGGCTAGGGGGGCCTTTGCTCAGCTTCGGCTGGTGCACCAGCTGCGTCCGTACTTGGATCGTGCAGACCTGGCCACGGTGATCCATGCTACGGTGACATCGAGGTTAGATTATTGTAACGCGCTTTATGTGGGGCTGCCCCTGAAGACGGTTCGGAAACTGCAATTAGTGCAGAATGCGGCGGCCCGTGTGGTCACTGGAGGTAGGCGGTTTGACTCTGTCAGCCCGCTTCTCCGGGGGCTACATTGGCTGCCCATTCATTTCCGGGCCCAATTCAAGGTGCTGGTTTTGACCTTTAAAGCCCTATACTGCTCTGGGCCAGGTTATCTTAGAGATCGCCTACTCCCGTACAATCCGGCTTGTCCTCTCAGGTCATCAGAGAAGGCCTTTTTACAAGTGCCGCCGCCTAAGGAGGTACGTGGGGCGGCGGCAAGAAATAGGGCCTTCTCAGTAGTGGCACCAACGTTGTGGAACTCCCTTCCCCTTGACTTGAGAATGGCTCCCTCTCTTGAGTCCTTTTGGCGAGGCCTGAAGACCTTGTTGTTTAACCAAGCCTTCTGACATTCTGGCCTTTTTAACATCTTTTATATATCTTTTAGTTGCTTTTTTACAGGCCCAATTCCTCTAAGAACTGCTGTTTTATGCTCTTTTATTCTGACTCTTCTGACTACTGTTTTTATGGGTTCTGCTAATGTGTTTTTTAATATGTTTTTATCTGTGAAATTATGTTTTAATTTGTTTTATATGTTGTTAGCCGCCCTGGGTCCCTTTTTGGGAGAAGGGCGGGATAAAAATAAAGTTTTATTATTTATTATTATTAAACACTATAGTATAGTATACTATAATAATAATAATAATAATAATAACTAGGTATTTATATACCGCCTTCTGGATTACTCCTCTAACTTTGTTCAAGGCGGTTTACACAGGCAGGCGTTTCTAAATCCCTCAAGGGGATTTTGACAATCATAGAGTTTCTCTCTTTCAAGAACCAACAACATTTCAGAATGGATCTTCCTGGTTTGGTCTCACTTCTGGCCTCCAGTTCTCCCACGCAGGCTGACAAGCAGCTCCATCTCTCACAGGGAAGGCAACCAAGACGCTTCTTGCTCACACCAAGAGCAGGTGGAATCACTCAGCTCAGCTTGTCAGCTGCTTCAAGGTCTCACCATTCTCAGCCGGTGTCCTCAAACTGGTGACCTTCTGATGATTTACTAAATTTATTAATTGATTTATTATTATTATGGAAAGTTTTATTATGTGTTAATTAATAATAATAATAATAATAATAATAATAATAATAATAATAATAATAATAATAATAATTGGAAAGCCCTGCTATGCAATGCTAAATAATAGTATTAATAATAAAAATAATAATAGTTTGGAAAGACTTTAATAATAATTAATGCTTTATTAATGCTTAATAATTATGCTACTTTAATATTTATTATTTAATAAACATTATTATAAAAATGTATAATAATAGAATATTATTGATTATATTATAAATATTTTATTATTATAAAAATTTATTTTACATAAAATAATAATAATAATAATAAATTGATGATGATGATGATGTGGAGAGATTTATGATGCAACGCTGATTAATGTTCACAATGGGATGCTAAGAATACTGTGGGGAGCCTCGTTCTGCACAGCCAGTTGTGCTGCCAAAGGGCCCTGCAGGGGGCGCTGTTGCTGCGTCTCCTGCTCAAGAACAGCCAATGGAGCCTGCAGGCTACTTGGAACCCCTCCAGGCACGTGATTTTGCTCAACATGGCGACTTCCTATAGGGGGCGCCATTTTCCCCTTCAGCCAGCGCAAGGGAGGCGAACTTTTCCGTACGGTGACGTCAAGATGGCGGCGCCCATTCGCGTCTGAGCGGGGGAAGAGGGTGTGGCCTGCGGAGGGGAAGGAAAGGCCGGAGGAGGCGAGCACGGCGAGGCCGCCGTAAGATGAATTTTTCCTGTCTTGGAGTCTTTTCCCCATTTTAGGCCGCGAACCCATCCGGGGCCTAAAGTAGTTTGTGCTGCGGGGTCGAGTGTTTGGGTCCCCGCATGCGGTACTACGCGAGCCCGAGGCTGTGAGGCCTACACGCAGGACGTCTTCCGGCGTTTGGGGTTGGCTCGCCCAGGTGCTTGCATGTTCGAGGCAGTCGCTAGAGGTGTAGGGAGTCTAGCCCAAATCCTAGGCACGTCTACTCACAAGTAAGCCCCATTATAGTCAACGGGGCGTACTCCCAGGTAAGTGTGGGTAGGGTGGCAGCCTGAGAGCCCCATCCTAGGCACGTCTACTCAGAAGTAAGGCCCGTTATAGTCAATGGGGCTTGCTCCCAGGTAAGTGTGGGTGGGGTGGCAGCCTGAGAGCCCTGTCCTAGGCATGTCTGCTCAGAAGTAAGGCCCATTATAGTCAATGGGTCTTACTCCCAGATAAGTGTGGAGAGGGTGGCAGCCTGAGTCTCCCTGTATAGCAGTGGGCTTCAGCCCTCCGTAAGTGTGCAGGCAGCCCCAGCCCTACTTTTAGTCCTGCGGTAGTTTGCTGGAAGAAAAGCCCCACTGAATTCAGCAGGGCTTCCTCTTATTCACTGTTTTAGGGCTTTCTCATGCTTCTTTCATCATGTTTCATCAGGGTTTTAATCATGTTTTAGGGCTGCAGTTCTGTGCACGGAACATAAGAACATAGGATGAGCTCCACTGGATCAGGCCAGAGGCCATCCAGTCCAGCCTCCTGTATCTCACAGAGGCCCACCAGATGCCTTCAGGAGCACACAAGACAACAAGAGACCTGCCTCCTTGTGCCACTCCCTTGAGTCTGGCATTCTGAGGTAGCCCACTTCTGAAACCAGGAGGTTGCACATACCCATCGTGGTTTGTAACTTGCAATGGATTTTTACTCCAGAAATTTGTCCAATCCCCTTTTCAAGGCATCTGGGCCAGATGCCATCACCACATCCTGTGGCAAGGAGTTCCACAGACTAACTGCTTGCTGTGAAAATAAATATTTTCCTTTGTCTGTTCTAACTTTCCCAACACTCAATTTGAGTGGACGTCCCCTGATTCTGGTGTTGTGTGAGAGGGAAAAGAACACCCCCATCCACTCTGTCCATTCTCTGTATAATTCTGTACATCTCAAAATAAGTCTTGCTGACACTTGGAAGTAAGTCTCTGAATCTCCTTCGAATACTAAATTTTACAGGAGAAAGTTTCACAAGAAGCATGAATTTTTTTGTTCTGGATTTATAGTAGTTGCAGTAAGCTTGTGTATCTCTTTCTCATACATACATACATACATATATATATGAGAGAGAGAATTTTTTTTAATTGCTTCTTGTAGGTCGCGCGATACCATGGAGGCCCCTCCTGTCACCATGATGCCTGTCACTGGAGGCACTATCAACATGATGGAGTATTTACTTCAAGGTAAGTCGTATGCAAGGATTGGCTTGACTTGTCTGTCTGAGTCATACCATTTGTAGAGGTGTTCATAGCTGAAGGACTGTTAAACAGGAAAATTCTATAGGTGATGACCTGTGAAGCCAAAGTCAGTTTCACACATTGTACAGCAAGGAACCCCAGTTTGCCACAGAATTTATACTCGGGAGGGAGCCATAGGCAATCCTGTGGGTGGGATCCAAATCCAAGTGTAACTGTGTGCTTCCTGTGTCAGCAAACAGGTCTTTCACGCATTGTAGTTTTTAGACACGCACACTTAAAAACATAATATGTGATGAGGTAACTAGTGGTAAGGATAAATCATAGGATATCCTTTTTGAAGATATGTTTGGTCCTCTGATCAATGATCTGTTTAGGGAGGCATCCATAACACTGATTTGGGGGAACGTTTACTCTCACTTGTCTTCACAGTGTTTGGGAGGTGGCAGGATGTTACTGGAGTGCTTGAGCAGGGAGGGGCTGCTGCCTTATTCTTGTGAGTGGGCACGGTTACATGGTTAGTGCCAATGCCTTGCCTTGCCTTTTAGGGAGTGTTTTGGACCAGAGTCTGGAGAGCCTCCTTCATCGACTCCGTGGCTTGTGTGACAATATGGAACCTGAGACCTTTCTGGACCACGAGATGGTGTTCCTCCTGAAAGGGCAGCAGGCCAGCCCCTTTGTCCTGCGTACGCGACGCTCCATGGATAAACCTGGCACTCCTTGGCACTTGCGCTACCTTGGGCAGCCAGAAATGGGAGACAAAAACCGCCATGCCTTGGTACGTAACTGCGTCGACATTGCAACCTCTGAGAACCTGACGGATTTCCTGGTGGAGATGGGCTTCCGCATGGACCACGAGTTTGTTGCCAAAGGCCACGTGTTCCGTAAAGGTATCATGAAGATTGTGGTGTACAAAGTCTTTCGCATCCTGCTCCCAGGAAACACGGAAAACATTGAGCCTTTATCTCTCTCGTACCTTGTGGAGCTCAGCATTGTTGCACCAGCAGGGCAGGACATGGTTTCTGATGACATGAGAAGTTTCGCTGAGCAGCTGAAGCCTTTAGTTCACTTAGAGAAAATTGACCCTAAAAGGCTGATGTGAGCCAGGGGGCTTGCAGCTACAGCCGAAGCCTTCCCTTAACGGTTCCTGAGACTGCAGAATTCCAAAAGACATTGACTGAAGTAGGCAGACTTGCCTGGCTCGTACTTCTGGAATGAAAGCATGATTTGGACAACTTGGTTGGTATCACTTATCAAAGGATTGTTTTCTGGTGACTCTTAAGAAGGTGCCCGTTACGATCTTGTATTATGATCTTGGTTCAGTTAGTTTCTGCGTTTTTGAGTTGCGCACATTTTCTTCAGGTGGCATTTGTCTGAAATGTTGTGGATCCTTTTCTGTCTTTGGGATCTCACTGCAACTGCTCACGGAACTTGAAATATTTTGTATTGATCCATAACGTTCATATTTCATATACCGAAATGTGCTTGCATGTTTTCATACTTGAGTTTTTATTCTGTTTTTTTCTTAGGGAGACTGTTCCAGTGCAAAATAGGAAATAAATGAGATGAGTTGTCCTTGGGGGTGTGTGTGCGGTGGTGTTTTTTTAAGTAACCCATGTGTATAAATAGATAAAGCAATGGCGCATTCTCATGGTGTCTTAATTGTATGCTCTCACTTTAAGAATTATCTTGCTGGATCACAAGCTGTTCTCCAAGCTCCCTGTTCTGAGCTTTGCCTAGAGATCCTATGCCCACTTTAAGGCTAATTAGTTCCCCCAGCTTGACTACAGCTAGATCTGCCAGTACCAGCAGGGAGGAGACCAGTAGGTGGCTTAAGTCTGCACAGTCCCAGCTATCCAAGCAGCGGACCTTCCAGGTACAGCAGCAGCACCTCAGCTTTCCACCACTCAGCACTCTGAGTAGTCCTAGTTAGTGAGCCAGATAATCAGTCCAAAAGTCCAGTACGTCATTAACCGGTCTGTTGGTTCATTAGCAGAGTCATGGGTCAGTCTGTGAGTCAATAGTCAGTTAGCCAGAAGGTCAGTCCAAAATGCAGAGCCGTAAGTCAGTCCGTGAGTTAGCGGTCCAGTAGGTCAGTTAGCCACAAAGTCAGTCCGTTCAACCAGCAAGCAAGCCTTTCCCTCCTCCATTCTCTCTCTTCTACAACTCACAAACCCTTCCTGCCTCAGGCGCTCCTTATATCCTTAGAGACCTCATTGCATCTAGTGGCTGCAGCTGTGCAGCGCACCTCTGCTGAAAGCCCTGGTCTTAACCCTTAAAGGGGCCACTGCTGACACCACATGCTATCTCCTCGCCAGATCTTCTGTGATTCCAATACACAAGCAAGTGGATCTGCCTAATCCATTTTCTGTGGCAAACACTGCAGCAATCAGCAGGCATGAGCAGTGGTGTACTGGTAAATTTTGAAGTGCAGGCATCCCCCCCATAGCCCAGCCTCACAAAGACTATACAATGAAAATAAGAATTTGAAATATTCTTGGAGTCTTTTCTTCTCCTGCCACTTATTCCTACTTTGAAATGTATTAACCTCTATTTGAAGATCTGGCTCATTTCATCCCAGACTCTTGGAGCAGTTTACAACAATTGAAAACAAATATATAAAAAGAAGAATTAAATCAGGTATATTAGAGTGCCTGTAAATGAGCACAGGCAGTTGCCAACTTAGGTCTTGGTTCTGTTCTGGATGTTTATTTTGCACTGTCACGCCTGCGCAAAGACCCAAGACTGGATGGATTACATCTGTGCAGAAGTGCTGATACATACATCTGGTCAGCTCTTACTGGTTCAGTGCTATTGGGCCTGCGCATATGCGACTTTCCATAAGCCAGGGATTACCTGTGCTTTTAAATAAGGCTGCTGTGTTCAGTAGGAATGGCTAAACTTAGGTAGGATTGTAGCCTTAATGTAATCTAAGTTTCGTATTGTTTTTCCCAAGGGTTGCTTGAGAGACAATGGCCTTGACATTAACATATGCCCCCTTGGGTAAGCATCTCGGTTTACCTCTTGCTGAGTCAGATGCTGCTTGGGTAAGATCTTTTGGGGAAAAGTTTCCAAAGCAGCACCTGACAGTAGCATCAGCAGCAGAAACAGCTGCCACTGGAAGAGAAGTTCCGTCTGCCTCTCTCCCTCAATGACGTGTATGGGCATGACATCCCTTTGTGCATGAGAGAGCCCACTGGATGTAGGCCTCTGGTCTATGTCAGTGGTTCCCAAACGTTTTAGTATCAGGACCCACTTTTTAATACGACATTCTATCGAGACCCACCTAGGTTTAAAAAAGGAGATCTAGAAAGAAATATTTATTTATAAGTAATAATAACAAAAAAAGGACCCTCAAGCGTTTATCTTCCTATATTTACACATGCTTGCATACAGCAGGTGTAAATATTAATTGCAGGGTAATTAATAACTACAGTATCTGATTTTTGAATAGCTTCAGGGCTTGAGGTAATTATCTGATCTTTCCGTCACCCTTTGGGGACCAACTAGTGGGTCCTGACCCACAGTTTGGGAACTACTGGTCTACATGGGACATATGGTATGACATCCTCATAGTCCATTTCACTTTATGCCCATATTAAGTTACTGCCTTTGTTATGTTGGTATTGCCAGGCTGTAAGCGCAAGGAGGCTTCATGATAATGCAAGTCACTGCCCACCCCCCCACCCCCAGAGGCAGGTCAGTAGGTGGGTTTCCCCCACTTTTTTCTAAGTTATTGCTTGACACTGATGTAACTATATAATTGGATGCTCTAACCCAGGGGTGTCAAGCATACAGCCTGCAGAGCCATTTCGGGTGGCCCCTGTACTTTGAGGGAATTTTGGGGCTGCCCCACCCTGGGTTGCTCCAACCATGACCAGAGCTCTGCTTCATTTGCGCCTGGAGGAAAATTCTGAGGGCCGGAGACATTGCGTGTGGCGTCCCTGGCCCTCAGAATTCCCTCTGGGCGCTACTGGAGCTCAGCCGGGCTTCAGTTGCATCTGGAGGGGGTGTCTGAGGGCCGAAGATGCTACACACTGCGTCCCCAGTTCTCAGAATTTCCTCCAGCTGTGACTGGAGGGGAGTTCCAGTTGCAGTTGAAGCAAGTGGAGATGGGCCACCCTGGACTACAGTGGCAGGTAGGTGGGGGCTGGGAGACCGACCAGGGGGCTTGGCTGGCTGGTGGGCAGCTGAGCAGGCAGGAGGGGGGGATGCTGCAGGTAGGAGGCAGGAGAGTGGACAGAGGCTTCTCAGGTGGGTTAAGAGGATGGGGTCTGGGGTGGGCTGAGGCAGAAGAGGGGGAGGCCAGCAGAGGGTTCTTGACTGGAGTGAACAGGAGAGGATCTGGAGTGGAGTGAGGTAGCTGAGCGAGGGGGAAGCCTCAGCTTTTTTTCAAAAAAAAACAGGAAGTGATATAAGTGATGTCACAAGTGACATCTGTGTTCAGGTCACTTCCAGGTGCCACATTTGGAGTTCGGCCCTCAGCAGGTGCCACAAATCCAATGTGGCCCCCAGGACAAAATGAATTTGACACCCCTGCTCTAGACCCCTCCTCTCCATTATTCTGCTGCATGACCCCCTTCTAATCAGGGGTTTGGAGAATGGGAGGACGAAGGTGGTACCCTTGCCAGTCTGTAGCCTCAGGCAACCACCTCAGTCAGCCCTGTGGAAGGGCCAGCCGTATGAGATAAGTAGCATGTCTCCTCAAAGGTGCCATCATCAGTGGGCAGAGGCACATCAACAAATGAATTTAGCTGTGCTTATCTTGGGCAATCCCACAGATCAACCTGGCGAATGCTTCTTGAATGATTTCATAGGAACAGAATGTAACTTTGCTTTGGACCGAAAATATACTGACTGCATCCTTTGTGCATCACAGAAGTAAAATGCGGCTCTTTTGTGATGATGATGATGTAATTGACATGAGACACACCTGAATTGATCTTTCAGAACCCTCAGGCTTGTTCTACTAAATTCTTCTCATTATATTAATGCTTCTTGTAAACACTTATGCAATTGGAATTAAGTGGGTTGTGACTGGTTAGTGATGTTGTCATGCCAAGAAAACACATGTGCTCACAAATTGCTCCTCTAACCGTTAGCAGGTACTATAAATTGGATTCAGAGCCCTGAAGCGGTCAGTGCTGGCTCTGAGCAGGGTCACTCCATCCATAAGTCCAGCTGAGGTAGTCGCCTCAGTCAGCAAATTGGCAAGGGGCTCCCATCATTGTGCATCCGTTCTCCTCCAACTTCCTGGATTGGAGAAAAAAAAAAGAGAACATAAGAACATAAGAACAGCCCCACTGGATCGGGCCATAGGCCCATCTAGTCCAGCTTCCTGTATCTCACAGCGGCCCATCAAATGCCCCAGGGAGCACACCAGATAACGAGACCAGCAAGGCCTCCTGGGAATTGTAATTAAGAACATAAGAACAGCCCCACTGGATCAGGCCATAGGCCCATCTAGTCCAGCTTCCTGTATCTCACAGCGGCCCACCAAATGCCCCAGGGAGCACACCAGATAACAAGAGACCTCATCCTGGTGCCCTCCCCTACATCTGGCATTCTGACTTAATCCATTTCTAAAATCAGGAGGTTGCGCATACACATCATGGCTTGTACCCCATAATGGATTTTTCCTCCAGAAACTTGTCCAATCCCCTTTTAAAGGCGTCTAGGCTAGACGCCAGTACCACATCCTGTGGCAAGGAGTTCCACAGACCGACCACACGCTGAGTAAAGAAATATTTTCTTTTGTCTGTCCTAACCCGCCAACACTCAATTTTAGTGGATGTTCCCTGGTTCTGGTGTTATGTGAGAGTGTTAAGAGCATCTCCCTATCCACTCTGTCCATTCCCTGCATAATTTTGTATGTCTCAATCATGTCCCCCCTCAAGCGTCTCTTTTCTAGGCTGAAGAGGCCCAAATGCTGTAGCCTTTCCTCATAAGGAAGGTGCCCCAGCCCCGTAATCATCTTAGTCGCTCTCTTTTGCACCTTTTCCATTTCCACTATGTCTTTTTTGAGATGCGGCGACCAGAACTGGACACAGTACTCCAGGTGTGGCCTTACCATAGATTTGTACAACGGCATTATAATACTAGCCGTTTTGTTCTCAATACCCTTCCTAATGAACCCAAGTATAGAATTGGCCTTCTTCACTGCCGCCGCACATTGGCTCGACACTTTCATCGACTTGTCCACCACCACCCCAAGATCTCTCTCCTGATCTGTCACAGACAGCTCAGAACCCATCAGCCTATATCTAAAGTTTTGATTTTTTGCCCCAATGTGCATGACTTTACACTTACTGACATTGAAGCGCATCTGCCATTTTGCTGTCCATTCTGCCAGTCTGGAGAGATCCTTCTGGAGCTCCTCATAATCACTTCTGGTCTTTACCACACGGAAAAGTTTGGTGTCGTCTGCAAACTTAGCCACTTCACTGCTCAACCCTGTCTCCAGGTCATTTATGAAGAGGTTGAAAAGCACCGGTCCCAGGACAGATCCTTGGGGCACACCGCTTTTCACCTCTCTCCATTGTGAAAATTGCCCATTGACACCCACTTTCTGCTTCCTGGCCTCCAACCAGTTCTCAATCCATGAGAGGACCTGTCCTCTAATTCCCTGATTGTGGAGTTTTTTCAGTAGCCTTTGGTGAGGGACCGTGTAAAACAAAACAAAGAGGAAAACAAAGAGGAAGTGTGGAGGATAGGACAGTGCTGAGCTAGAGTGCGTGAAGGCCCAATGCTATGGGCCTAATGCGTGAACTTTCCAGCATTAGTGCAGCCTGAGGTAAGGGAACAAATGTTGCCATACCTTGAGGAGGCCTCAGTGACTGCCTTCCCACCCTAGATGCAGTGTACGCCCCATTGGCATGGCTGCACCGGCACTGAAAAATTGGATAGGACCGATCCAATTGGGGGATCTGAAACTCTAGCCCACCACTCTCTTCTCTTCCTCATTTCCTTTCTGCCCCTCTTCCTTCTCCAGGCCAGGGAGTGGAAGGACCGGAGGCTGGTATATCAGAAGGTTGTTGTTGGGGGGTGGGTCGCATTATTTGGCATGCCACTTCAGACACTTGGAAGTCACGGGCTAGTCCTGCCTATCAGGCACTATTTAAACACTTTGGGTAGGGATGCATAGAACTCTTGGATAAAAAGTGCCCCCACTGTATTGGGGAGGGGGGAAGAGAATCACTGACATAACTTGTATGCCTGCATTTTCTACAGTGTGCCATTGTTCAGTTCTTAGTCCTTGGGTTTGAACGGTTGCATACAGAGGCTAGATGCTTCACTGAATTGAATGTTGATTCCCTGACTACCAAGAGATGGATGTGGCAACCCTGTAATGGAGCTCGTGGTTGAAGTTGTGTATGTGTGGGGGGAAAATCCCATTTCACATTTCGGTTTGGTGATAAATTCATTGGATAGCTCACTGGTGGCCAACCTAGCCGTGATCTGAGTCACATATTTAGACCTGGAATGTTAGCTGGTTCAGTTGTTGTTGCATTTCTTGGGTACTCTGGCTCACAACTCTCCTCTCCTGCTCCATTCCCCTCTCCCTTTTTGACTCCAAGCAGAGGGAAGAGGAGGAGCAACTGCAATGGGATGGCACTTGGGCATGGATTTACATCTCTCTGAGCAGCTCCGGCCTTAGGGCATTTTGGCCATATTGGGCCCCGCACTTAGTTGGCAAGCAGAGTGCCCGCAGCTGCAGCCGGCACCTCACTCTAGCTGACGTTCAGGAATCAAATCTTACATGCCTAGGTGCCATGAGAAGAGTGTGACAAGTGGAGCACTGCTTCTGGACAGCCTGCCTGCCACTGGATCCAGTTGGCTTGCAACAGTCCCTCCTGGAAGCAGTTGGCATTGATGTTGCTGCCAGGTGCCTTCCTGGTGAAGGGGGGGACCACAGGGATGCCCCCCCCAACAAAAATGTTTTGCATTGGCCCCACAGCTCCTAAAGCCGGCCCTGCCTCTGAGGATCCATTGCCTGAGGCAATGACCTAAGTTGGTTTCAGGTAGAGGCCGGCCCTGCTATTTTCATCTTCCAAACTTCGAATACTTTGTAGACTGCTCATCTAATCCTTGAAGAATGCTAGTATATACTTCCATAAAGGTGTGTTTTTTGCTGTGTGTGAATAATGTTATGACACACAAGAACCAGATGGTAGCATGTGGGTTTTGCTTTTTTAAAGTCTACGCTTAAAATGCTGCACAAACACAAAAAAAGATGGAGGAAGGCCTGAAACAGTGTCACATGTATATATTCTGCCCAGTGATATTTCGATGTGCTAGTGACAGGTGGTGCATCAGACATGCCTCATTGCCGTAGTCCAGACTAGTGACAGTCATCACGAATTAATCCAACACCACCTGCTCCAGTTTTGATGACAGTGGAGCATCAACGGAACCTAAGGTGACAGCTCACTTGCTAAAGTAGCTTCCAATATCCCATGTGATTTTGCAATGGACACATACAAAATTTAGGCAATCCTTTTGAAAAAGCTATCATGATTGTACATTGGTTTGTTTTTCAAAACCCTTAGCTAGGTATTATTCAATAATAGGTGCAAAACTCTCTCTTTTGTTTAGTACTATTGATGGGTAAAATGCTTCACATGCCCATCTGTCCTAGTGTAGAAACCTCAGCTATGCTTCCTTCTGGGGTCTGGATGGAAACTTGATGACTTGTGTTCACATTTTTCCCAGGGGTTTGGAGAATGAGTGGGCAGAGGTGGGTATGCTTTGCATCTGCCACCCTGGCTGACTCTGGATTTTGCCCTCCCAGTACCGTTCACTGTAACCAAGAGAGTACAGAAAAAGTTACCATGAAGCCTGGCACTAGTGAAAGCTATTTTAGCACAATTGCTAAGAACCTGAGCAGTACTGGGACACAATCGCCTGTTTCCTAGTGAAAGGGGTATACCAGATGTCTCCCCCATTACCTGGTGGTGCTCTAGTCCAGTGGTCTTCAACCTTTTTTGTTCCTGCAAGTTGCTGTGACCCCACAAATGAGACTTCACGACCCCATAGGGGTTCTGACTCCAAGGTTAAAGAACACCGAACTACCAGATAACAAATGGTTTGTTCTCTTTGTTGTAAGATTGATTTTAGCTAATTCTCGAGTCTGGAAGATTGAAGAACCTCCATTGCCAAGTTCTGCCTGATTGTATCCATTCTTCTTTTTCTTTCTAAAAAAACCATGCTCAAATTGGATTAAAACAACAACCACCAGGAGTTGTCTGAAGTGACCACTACAGTTGGTCTCATGGATGAGTTGGCCCTGCCCCTTCCCCTTAATTTGCTTGGCTTGGCTTAGCATCAAGTCTGAGGAATCAAAAGCTTGCTGCTTACACCTTTGTGTTGTTTTGGTTGATCCTAATGTGTTGGCATCCTTCAGTCTCGGAAGACTATGGTATCGCGCTCTGAATGGTGGTTCTGGAACAGAGTGTCCTCTCCAGTGCGCGAAGCCTCGGTAAAGTAGATATGGAGGATAGACTGTTTCCCATGCAGCAAATTCCCCCTCTCCACGTTGCTGAAATGGTCCAATGGAAAGGCAGAGGCCAATACGGTTGGTTCCAGCGGCGTCACAGGAGTTGCCAGAACGTGACTGTGTTCAGCCATGAACTGCCTCAGGGACTCCGGCTCCGGATTTTGCCTCGAGGTTGACTCCTGAAGCCTTTTCCTTAACTGGATGTAGCCACAAGGCAGTGGAGGTTTGGGATCAGAGTTTTCCTTCTCTCAGATGAGCTGCCTTTCCAGGCTGAAGAGTCCCATCTACCCGGTGGCTGTTTAGTGGCCTCTTATGACAAGTGCAGCCAAACTGAGGGCCTATTCTTATCCCCAGCCCCCAGGGGAAATAATAAGGAAATAATGATCCTAATAAGGAATCTCATTACCAGAATATGGCTCTTGTATTGTTTTTCTAATGGACCAAGAAAATCATCTATGATTTTTGAGACAGTCTTAAGTTTTTCTTACTCAATAGAGCCACCTTCTGGATAGTATCTGTACTCCATGGTTGCAAATTATATATTAATGTATTTAAGGTTTTGTTTTGTTTTTGAACCTTGGTAGATGTTCTAGGACAGTGTTTCTCAAACTGTGGGTTGGGACCCACTTGGTGGGTTGCGAACCAATTTCAGGTGGGTCCCCATTCATTTCAATATTTTATTTTTAATAGACTTGATGCTACCATGGTATGTGACTGTATTTGGGGAAATGTTACAGACCTGTACTTTTAACAAACTACTATGTATGTTCTTTTAACAATGAACAATGAACGTTAAACAACGAACTAGTCCAGGGGTGTCCAAAGTTTTTGGCAGGAGGGCCACATCATCTCTCTGACACTGTGTCAGGGGCCGGGGAAAGAAAGAAATAATTTACATTTAAAATTTGAATAAATTTACATAAGTTTACATAAATGAATATATTAAAAATGAACTTATATTAATGAATGAAGGTCTTTCAATAGCTCAAGGCCTATAAAAGGCCTTGCACAAAGCAAGGCTGGCCTTCCCTTTGCTGCTGCTACTGCATCACAGATGTGAAACAACAAGCAGTGGAGGGAGCCCTCATCCCACAGCTCATGCAAGAGGTCAAACAGTTGCCCTCACGCTGAGAGCAGTTGCATCGGGCCAGTGTGGGCTTCAACAAATCTCCAGAGGGCCAGAGGTTCATTGGAGACCGGGGGCTCCCTGAGGGCCGCATTGAAAGGCCTTGAGGGCCACAAGTGGCCCCTGGGCCGGGGCTTGGGCACCCCTGAACTAGTCAATGGGACTGACTCCTGGTAAGTTTGGGTAGGATAAATGTTTAAAATGTTCCTGCTTGATTATGTCACTTCCGATCATCTGGCGGGTCCTGACAGATTCTCATTTTAAAAAGCAGGTCCTGGTGCTAAATGTGTGAGAATCACTGTTCTAGGAGGCAAATGTCTAGGAATTCAGCAGGTCTGAAGCAGAGTTCTGTGTAAATTGAAAAATTGCATATTGCACTGGTTCTCAATGTATGACACAGGCCTCCCTGCAGAGTGATAAGAGACAAGGTCAGCCCGAGGCTTCCTGAAACCTGAGGCAGCATGCCAAATGCCGGTTATCTAATGATGTGCTAGGTTCTGCTTCCCCCACTCTCTTGATAGGGAAAAGAAAAAGAGGTGGAGAAAAAGAAGTGGGGAGGAGAGCTGCTCTCCTTTCCTGCGCACTTCCCCTTCCACTCTGTCCCCTGATTTTTTCCCCATTTGCTGGTGCCTAAATAGCTAAACAGTTGCTAGCTAAACTGGAGGAGATGTGCTTGGGTCCAGATTCTGTGGGGGCTCTTGCATACATGGAAGAGTTACATGAAAGAAAAAAAATTCCCATCAGATGCAGCTTCTCCTATCAATGCACTGACTTTGCAAGTATCCGCTTACTTATAAGTGTACATGCTGATAAGGAAAAATGGGAGGGCCCTCCTAGCTTGTTTCATTTATTTGTTTTTCAATGTCTATCCCACCTTTTGCCCAGAGCCCCAAGTTGGGTTACAAAATGGGTTTTAAAATATTAAAACACAGTAAGATGATGAACGGTACAGAACTAAAACGGTATCTGACCAGTTTAAACTTGGGAACCCCCAGTTAGAAATTGTTGAAAACTGTGGTAGCAAAGCACCACCCAAAATGTCCTGACATCAGACACTCATGACGTTTTCATACAAGTCTTGAAAAACACGTGTTCTCACAACTCAAGCCGCAGTCATCTGAGTCGTAGCCCATCCCTGCATCTTACTAGCAAAACCTTTCTTCTCCCTGCTGCGTTTGACTTCCAAGAAAACCTCAGGCATATCCTTAGGCAGGCTGAACAGGCTGAGGGCAGGGCTGGCCCAAGACCTCCCAACACCTGACCTGGAATGCCGGATACTGCTCCCTTTACCCAGTGATGTGCCAGCCTCTGCTCCTTCCCCCTCTCCAATGCTCCAGCTTACCCCTCCCCTTCACATGTCCTCTTTTCCAGTACAGGAAGTGGAAGAGATGAAAGCAGGTAGACTGACAGAGATGGGCACCCCAGCAATCTGCTGCCTGAGGCAACAGCTTTAGCTGGCCTTACTGATGGGCTGGCCCTGGCTGAGGAATTGTGTGGTTAGTAGGAATGGCCACTGATCTCTTGTTGTTCCTGTCTTGAGTGAGTATCATTCTGGTTAGCTACAGTTCTAGGAAGTACTAAGGAAGGAAATTGCTTGGTGACAACAGTAAAATCAGATGTGGCAAATCTCATAGGAACATAAGAAAAACCTTGTTGAATCATGCGAAGGGCCCATCTAATCCAACATTCTGTTTCCTACAATGGCCCACAAGCTCCTCAGGAAAGCCCACAAGAAGGAGAGAAAGGGAGACTTACTTCCTGTCATTGTCCCCCTGCGACTGGTACTCAAACTCCCAACAATCCGCTGCCTGAGGTGACCGCTTTAGTTGGCCTCATGGATGGGCCGGCCCTGGGTGCAGTAGCTAGTAGGCAGAAGGAGGTACCCCTGCTGCTGATGCTGTCTTAGATTCAGGCTAGACATGAATAATTTTCTGTAAGAGTTGTCTGGCAGTGAAACAGTCTGCCTCTTGCAATTGTGTGCTCTCCCCTCATTGGGGATTTCTAAGCAGAGGCTGGCAGCCACTTGTCAGGGATGCTCTATAACTTCATTGAGCAGGGTGTTGGACTAGATCCGGGCTGCTTGAACTCCAGCCTGGGGCCCGGATCCAGGGTTTGGAAGGATCCATCTGCCTGGTGAGCGAACCTTTTCATTCCGCCTCCTCGTGGCTCCTCTTCTGGGTAGATCTGGGCACCAGGACGCTCCGGGCAGTTGGTCTGCTCCAGACATCCTGTTGTGCAGCCTTCTGGGATGCCAGGCAACAAACACGACTGCTCAGAGCACCCTGGTGCCCAGAGGTCTGAACAGAGACTGCATTTTTGTCAGACAGAGGTCGCCACTTTGGGTGCCACTGGGCTAGATAACCACTAAGATCCCTTCCAAAGCTAACATTCTGTGATTCTACTGCAGATACCAGACTATAACACCTATTTTAAAACTGTTTTACCCACTTAAAAGCCCGGTAAAATGGAAGGAAAATACTCTGTAGAACATCCTTCTTTCTAGATTGTGGCTCCCACCTTATCCCGTTCTCATTTGTGCCCATCTCCAATCCTTTATCATTCTCTTCCCAAAAGAGGAGTCAATCTGTATCTAACTCACACTCCTGGCCAAAAAACCAGGACCCACAGCTGTTCCCAAGAGTGCATCGCTCCTTTGGTGGCACAAAAGCAGTAGCAGCAAATGCTTCTTTAAAATCTGGAGGAAGGGGGAACAAGGGAAAATCTGACAGGTCAGCAAATCTGTGACTATCCCAGCTGTCATATTTTCACCCCCCAATGACCTCTGATGGTGACCCAGATTTTGCGGGTCCGGAGAGCATGGAGGAGAATGATAGTAAGGGGGCCTCGGGTGAGCTTTAGGGAGTGGTGTATCCAGGAAAAAGGGTGCCCATGGCAAGCATTGAAATTGCATCCAAACAGAGGAGGGGGGATCATGGGGTGGGAAGCCAGCCCTGTCCCACCAAGGGAATATTTTTGTGTGTGTGTGTTTTAGCCCCCTGGGGGCTGGGGGATAAGAATAGGCCCTCAGTTTGGCTGTACTTGTCGTAAGAGGCGACTAAACAGCCACTGGGTAGATGGGACTCCTCAGCCTGGGAAGGCAGCTCATCTGAGAGAAGGAAAGCTCTGATCCCAAACCTCCACTGCCTTGTGGCTACATCCAGTTATGGAAAAGGCTTCAGGAGTCAACCTTGAGGCAAAATCTGGAGCTGGAGTCCCTGAGGCAGTTCATGGCTGAACACAGTCACGTTCTGGCAACTCCTGCGACGCTGTTGGAACCAACCGTATTGGCCTCTGCCTTTCCATTGGACCATTTCAGCAACGTGGAGAGGGGGGATTTGCTGCATGGGTAACAGTCTATCCTCCATATCTACTTTACCCAGGCTTTGCGCACTGGAGAGGACACTCTGTTCCAGATCCACCATTCAGAGAGTGACACTATAGTCTTCCGAGACTGAAGGATGCCAACATTTGTGTTTTTTAATTTTCTTGGGTGAGATCAGCTTCTGATTATGATTTAGATCAGGGGTCTCTAAACTTTTCGGCCAAAGGGCCGCATCAAATAGCTGGCACAGTGTCGAGGACCAGAAAAATATAAAATTTAAATAAATACATGAGAGAGAGAACTTAGATGAATGAATAAATGAATGGGCTCAAATGTCCAGGACTTCTTCAAGCATGAACACAGCCCAAGAAAGAAAGCACACATTTAAACGGACCCCCATTCCCCCACCCCACAAGCACAACACTGGTTGTGTTTGGTCAACAGGGCCAGAGGCTCTCAGGGGATCAGAGGCTGACCGTGGGCTGGATAGAGGCTCACCGCGGGTTGCATCTGGCCCCCGGGCCGGGGTTTGGAGACCCCTGATTTAGATAAAGATCTCTATGTCAGCACCCTGGATAGTACTGCGAAAAATGACCCCCTTTCCTACTAGTGTTGTACATTTGCAATGCCTCTGTTTCGGGTATATGGAGACACCTTGAAGTTTTTCTGCAGGTATTTACTTCTTTTTGGAGGTTCCCTGAAACTGTGGTGCGGAAACACACCATCAGTAGAATATGGGTACATCCGTGCCCAGCGCCCCCCTCCAAGGCAGTTGTCCCCACTTGCCACACCCTAGATACTCCACTGGCTTTAGGGGCTCTATAAGATGGGTATAAAAAGCGTTCTGTGTATGTGTTTATGTCCATTTTTTCTGGAGAGGATCCATGGTTTTCATCAGATTCTCAAAGGGATCTGTGACCCAAAAAAGGTTACGAATGACTAGACCACAGTGGAGACATTCTAACCCACTCCTCTCCTCTCCTCTCTTCCTCTTGTGTTCCATTTCTTTCTTTTTCAAATCCAGGGAGTGGGAGGAGGAGGAAGTGCAGTGGAGATGTGTGGGCATACAAAACAGGTGTCCCCCCAACAATCCATGACTGGAGGTGACCTCCTAAGCCACCCTCATGAAGGGGATGTTTTGCAACTCACAGGGTATTATTTTTCACCCAGGCACTGTTTGCTGTTTACATATTTCTTTATATGCAGCTTGCAGATCAAGGGAATTGGATAGGGAGTGGATAGGGAGATGCTCTTTACACTCTCACATAACACCAGAACCAGGGGACATCCACTAAAATTGAGTGTTGGGAGAGTTAGAGCAGACAAGAGAAAATATTTCTTTACTCAGCGTGTGGTTGGTCTGTGGAACTCCTTGCCACAGGATGTGGTGACGACATCTGGCCTGGATGCCTTGAAAAGGGGATTGGACAAGTTTCTGGAGGAAAAATCCGTTACAGGTTACAAGCCATGATGCATATGCGCAACCTCCTGATTTTAGAAATGGGCTATGTCAGAAGGCCAGATGCAAGGGAGGGCACCAGGATGAGGTCTCTTGTTATCTGGTGTGCTCCCTGGGACATTTGGTGGGCCGCTGTGAGATACAGGAAGCTGGACTAGATGGGCCTATGGCCTGATCCAGTGGGGCTGTTCTTATGGAATTCTTTTTTGCATGAGCAAAGTCAAATGGTCTTCCTGGGTCCTCATTTTGCTAACTGTAGCAGGTTACTTACTGACTTTGTCTTGAGTGAAAGCTCCAGAATTTTCACTGTTCTTGTCGTTTTCCATTTGTTTGAAAACCTTCAAACAAGCTTGAAAAAATACAGGTTTATTATCCCTTATCCAGACTGCTTGGGGCGGGAAGGTGTTTGGATTTCCGATCTGTCTGGATTTTGGAATTGTTGCATAAATCTAATGAAAACTGCTTTCTCTTGCTCTTTTCACTGTGACCTATACAGGTGTCTGTATGTTGGCCTCTTGGACATTTTTCAACAATGTCTGTTCAGGGACACACCACAGAGCAGGGAACAGAATTTAAAGCCTGTACCTGCACTGGATGCGGGAATGAGCACAAGACCTTCTAGTGTTCATGCTAGAGAAATTTTTTTTAAGTCTTGGACAAAAAATGTCTGGATTTTGGATGTCCAGATAAGGGGTAATTTACCTATACTAAATAAACTGACACTGTCAATTCTTCACAACTTATTATTTATTGGCTTTTGGGGTTAACCATTTCTTTCTCAGCTTTAGAAAGCCTTTGATTGTGTGAGAACCAGAATTTTCAGTAACAGAAGCTAATAAGTCAGTGTTTCTCAGATTGTGGGTCGGGACCCACTAGGTGGGTCACAAGTCAATTTCAGGTGGATCCCCATTTAGTTTAATGTTTTATTTTTAATATACCAGATGATGCTACTTTGGTATGTGACTGCATTTGGGGAAATGTTACAGATCTGTACTTTGAACAGGTTACTATGAATATGCTTTTAACAATGATAGTCAGTCGGGCTTACTCCTGGGTAGGTATGGATAGGATCCAGCCTCGGATTGTTAAAAATTTTCCTGCTTGATGACTTTGCTTCTGACCATGACATCACATCCACATTAATGACATAACTTCTGGTGGGTCCCAACAGATTGTCTTTCTAAAAAAGTGGTTCCTGGTGTTAAGAAGTTTGAGAACCACTGTTTGAAACAATTTTTTAAGCTTACTGTAAACCTTTAATTTATTTAATTAGATTTGATTTTGTCATATGGTGGCAGCTACCATGTTTTCCAGACTCACAAAGAGTATGGTCCAACAAGAAGCTGACAGAACATACCAAGATCCAGGCCTACAGAGCTTGTATCTTGAGTACACTTCTGTACTGCAGTGAGTCATGGATTCTTCGCACATGACAGGAGAGGAAACTGAACGCTTTCCACATGCGCTGCCTCCGACGCATCTTTGGTATCACCTGGCAGGACAAAGTTCCAAACAATACAGTCTTGGAACAAGCTGGAATCCCTAGCATGTATACGCTGCTGAAATAGAGATGCCAGCGTTGGCTTGGTCATGTCATGAGATTGGACGATGGCCAGATCCCAAAGGATCTCCTCTATGGAGAACTTGTGCAGGAAAAGCGCCCTACAGATAGACCACAGCTGCAATACAAGGATATCTACAAGAAGGATCTGAAGGCCTTAGCAATGGACCTCAGCAGATGAGAAACCTTGGCCTCTGAGCGGCCCGCTTGGAGGCAGGCTGTGCAGCATGGCCTCTCCCAGTTTGAAGAGACACTTGGCCAACAGACTGACAAAGAGGCAAAGAAGGAAGACCCATAGCCAGGGAGACAAACCAGAGACAGACTAAACTTGCTCCCAATGTGGAAGGGATTATCACTCCCGAATGGGCCTTTTCAGCCACACTAGACACTGTTCCAGAACCACCATTCAGAGCGCGATACCAGGGGGCCTTTGCTTCAGCGAGACTGAAGGTTGCCAACAACATGGTGAGGTGTTAAAAATGTTCCTGATTGATGACATCACTTCTGTTCACGACATCACTTCCAGGTTAATGACATCACTTCAGGTGGGTCTCGACAGATTGTCATTCTAAAAAGTGGATCCTGGTGTTTTAAAGTTTGAGAACCACTGTAATAAGAGTTTTCAGAAGTGTAGCATGAACTCTGGTTCTGGCATCTAGAAAGATAATAGTAAGACTTATTGTTTATGTTCCACTTCAAGGTTGTCAATACAGTTTTAGTGCAATCCAATACCTTTGCTCAGAAATGAACCCTGCTATGTTCAATGTGGCTTACTCCCAGATAGGTGTGCATGGGATTGCAGCCTTTTTCTTCTCACTCTTACAATACCCACCCTGTAAGGTAGATCACTGTTGTAAGGTAGATCCTCGGTGCAGGTAGATCCTCGATGTTGTAAGTTAGATCCTCGATGCAGGTACTGGACTATTGACTTGCTCTGAATGGGGTTGCACTCCCTCTGGAGCAGGTCCGCAGCTTGGGGGTCCACCTGGATTCGCAGCTGCTCCTGGATTCCCAGGTGGCAGTTGTGGCTAGGGGGGGCCTTTGCTCAGCTTCGGCTGGTGCGCCAGCTGCGGCCGTACTTGGATCATGCAGACCTGGCCACGGTGATCCATGCCACGGTGACATCGAGGTTAGATTATTGTAACGCGCTTTATGTGGGGCTGCCCCTGAAGATGGTTCGGAAACTGCAATTAGTGCAGAATGCGGCGGCCCGTGTGGTCACTGGAGGTAGGCGGTTTGACTCTGTCAGCCCGCTTCTCCGGGGGCTACATTGGCTGGCCATTCGTTTCCGGGCCCAATTCAAGGTGCTGGTTTTGTCCTTTAAAGCCCTATACTGCTCTGGGCCAGGGTATCTTAGAGATCGCCTACTTCCGTACAATCTGGTTCGTCCTCTTAGGTCATCAGTGAAGGCCTTTTTATAAGTGCCGCCATCTAAGGAGGTACGTGGGGCAGCGGCAAGAAATAGGGCCTTCTCAGTAGTGGCACCAGCGTTATGGAACTCCCTTCCCCTTGACTTGAGAATGGCTCCCTCTCTTGAGACTTTTCGGCGAGGCCTGAAGACCTTTTTGTTTAAACAAGCCTTCTGAGTTCATGGCCTTTTAAACATCTTTTCTATATCTTTTAGTATTTTTACAGGCCTGATTCCTCTGCGTTTTGCTGCGTTTTGCTTATGATTCCTCTGCGTTATGATTTGCTGCGTTTTGCTCTTTTTATCTGACTTTTTATCTGACTACTGTTTTTATGGTATCTGTTAATGTCTTTTAATATGTTTTTATTTGCTTTTAAATTATGTTTTTATTCTGTTTTTAACATGTTGTAAGCCGCCCTGGGTCCCTTTCAGGGAGAAGGGCGGGATATAAATAAAGTTTATTATTATTATTATTATTGTTGTTGTTGTTGTTGTTGTTTGTTATCCCATATTGAAGATGGAATGGATAGGGTTGAGGTTGGGAGACTGGCTGACTTGTCATTTGTTTATACTCAAACATTGGTAAGGAAATCATGGTGGGCAGAGGACCCTGGTAGCTGCCCAAGGGTACCTTTTGCTAACACCGCCCCTGGAGTAGCATTTACTTCCTTTTATATTCAGGGTTGTAATCCTAATGAAGTCATTGTTAAACATAGAATGAAAATGAGCAAATTCCTGATTTGTAACTCTCACAGCAAAGTGTATGCATGTCTACTCAGAAGAAAAGTCCCAGCTTTTTAGCACCATTGGAGCCCGGATGTAAAGGAGCAAATGTTTCCTTAACTTGAGGAGGCCTGTGTGAATGCCCCCCCACTGCAGGATACCGCACACACCCCATGGCACAGCTGTATCAGTGCTGAAAAGTTGGCTAGGATTGCCCCCCCCCCAGTCTCTTAAGCCATTTCTGCCCAATGTTGCATATATGCTACAGGGATCAAATGTGTACACCTGTGGGCTGGGTAGAAATGGGTTAACTATTCCTCTATACCACCTCATTTAGGCTGCAATCCTATGTATACTTACCTGGGAGAATCTCCACTGAACTCACTGGTACTTACTTCTGGGCAGACCTGCCTAGGCTTGCACTATTAGGCATTAATAAAAAAAACACTATTTAGCTGTCATGGTTTGTAGTCTAGTCTTTGATTTTATAGAGACAGTTTTACTCTTTACGGTCAAAGCAACCTCTCCGAAGTCACATAAAAAAGGGAATTTTTTTTCTTTCAGGAATTCTGTAGGCGGTGCTGATACCTGAGCCATGCAGCTGGCAACAATTTCTAAATGTCAGATGGATTAAGTTCATTTGTATGTTTGTTTTCATTTTTTACCCTGGGTGAAGTAACTATGATTCTTCTAACTTCAATGTGGGTGGAAGATCATGGATCTTGCGCAATTAATTCTTGAAGTTTGCCCTCCAAGAAAAGGAGTGTATATATAATTTACGGCTGCTGCTTGAGTATTAGGTTTGTTAAAGCTTCAAAGAAAGGGAGATGTCATTTGTGTCTTAGTGTGTGCATAAATATATATACATGGACATTCTGATGGGTGAAATTCTAAAACTTAATGAAGATGCTTCTGGATTATAAGAGTTAAGATGCCCAAGCCCATGGGGGAAAAATATGGAACTTCCCACCGTTCATGTCTCATTGATTTGTGCTGAGTCAGGATTTATTTTTCTTAGGTCACAAAACAGCACACTTTTTTTGAATCGCACCAGGAGCTGAGTCAGCTGGCTATTTTTCTCCTTAAAAACCGGTTGGCAACCTTCCTTCAGTCTCAAAAGACTATGGTATAAGCCTACAGCACCTGGTATTCCCAAGTGGTTTCCCATCCAAGTACTAACCAGGCCTGACCCTGCTTAGCTTCCAAGATCAGACAAGATCAGGCATGTGCAGGGTAACAGTTGCTATTTTTGCTGAAAAACCACACACACACTTTTAAAGATTCCTCCTCTCCCATTAACTTTTTTATGTAACTCACAGCAAATAATTCTGGAGAACCGAGGGGGCATCAGTTATTTGTTGCAAACAACAAAAGAACTTCTACTGTGACAGCCACTTGGGTGGGATACTTCATCAGAGACTACCCACCCACCACAAATCTGCCAGCCTTTGAGGTGCCACAGGTCTCATGGTCACTTCAACTCAGCTACAAGATTCCATATTCATTTTTCCATGACTATAAGAATCTAAGAAGAGCCATGCTGGATCAGGCCAAGGGCCCATCTAGCCCAGCTTCCTGTTTCTCACAGTGGCCCACCAAATGCCTCAGGGAGCACACACAGGACCACAAGAGACCTGCATCCTGGCGCCTTCCCTTACATCTGGCATTCTGAGGTAGCCTACTTCTGAAATCAGGAGGTTGCACATACCCATCATGGCTTGTAGCCTGTGATGGACTCAGAAATCTGTCCAAACCCCTTTTCAAGGCATCCAGGCCAGATGCCATCACCACACCCAGTAGCAAGAGGTTCCATAGACTAATTACACACTGGGTAAGAAGTATTTTCTTTTGTCTGTCCTAACTCTCCCAACACTCAATTTTAGTGGATGTTCCCCTGGTTCTGGTGTTGTGTGAGAGGGAAAAAAAGCATCTCTCTATCTACTTTATCCATCCGCTGTATGGTTTTGTATGTTTCAATGCAATCCTGAACATGTCTACTCAGAAGTAAGTCCCAATGTGTTCAATGCTGCTGGGTGGATGGGGGATTTGGCACGTACTTAAGAAGATAAGAAGAGCTCTACTGGATCTGGCCAAAGGCCCATTTAGGGCCAGGCGCCTTCATCAAGTCCTGTGGCAAGGAGTTCCGCAGACTAATGATACGCTGGGTAGAGGAATATTTACTGTCCTCAATACTTCATTTTAGTGACTCTGATTGAGCTAACCATAGGAAGCGGCTTTATCCTGAGTCTCCATCTAGCTCAGAATGGGTGACACTGGGCTAGCAGCACAAGCAGCTCTCTGGGGTCTATTTTTCACCCCAGCAGGTGAAAAAGAACCTGGGATATTCTGCATGCTATTGAACCCCCCACTCCCTTCCCTCCCCCCCCCGCTTCTGAAGAGTGGGGCATTCTGATGCCTTCCTCCCCCACTGCAAGCCTTGCATGCCCCCACACAGCCCCATTCATTCCCCCTCCCCTGCTGCCCCTGGTGTGTCCCCCCCCCACCTCCCCATGGGGGTGGCTGCCCCTGGTGTGTGTCCCCTCCATCTCCCCATGGGAGCGGCTGCCTCTGGTGTTTGTGCCCCCCACCTCCCCTTGGGGGTGACTGCCCCTGATGTGTGTGTCCCCTTCACCTCCCCATGGGGGTGACTGCCCCTGATGTGTGTGTGTATGTGTGTCCCCTCCCCATGGGGGTGGTGGTGGCCCCTCCCCTACTACTCCCTCCATGGACTACAAGCCCCATCAGGCCTCGCGAGGCTCCCCCCTCCCTGCCACCAGCTGGGCTTCCGGGGGTGGCACTAGCAGTGACGGTGCGGGGACCTTCAGCCCCAGAGGGACTCTCAGAAGCGGGAGGTGGAAGGAGGAGGGCGAGCTGCCGGCCATGGGAGAGCCAGGTGAGGACTTCAGGCTGCTCCTTCCGGGTTCCCAGGTGTGTGGCCCCCTCAAGCACCTGGGGACAGTGGGGGGGAGCAGGTCCACTGGACAGGTGGCCTCTCACTGAGCCCCCTCACCTGTCTGGGGACCCTCTGTCCTCTCCACACTGGAGCTCCAGTGCTGGGGGGGGGGCCTGGGGGAGTCTTTCTTTCTTTCTTTCTTTCTTTCTTTCTTTCTTTCTTTCTTTCTTTCTTTCTTCTGCAGCCACTTATCTACACCCCTGCTTCTAAATGGCTCAGCCGCCCCCCAACATTTCTTCTTATCTCTCTCTCTCCCCCCCCCCCATTTCCCTTCTCTCTGTTTCTCCTATCCTGGCATCAGGTCTCTCCCCCCAATTGCTACCCCTTCAGTAAGATGATCTCTACCTGTTTGAATTTTTTCTAGCACCCCACAAACTCCCTTCCTCTCCTTATCTCTATCCCCCTCTCATTTTCTCTTTCTCTCCCCCCATTTCTCTACTCTGTTTCTCCAGTCCTGGCATCAGGTCTTCTCCTTCAGTAGGATGTCTACCCTTTTTGGGTTTTTCTAGCACTCCACAAACCCCCTTCCTCTCCTTATCTCTATCCCCCCTCTTTCTCCCCCCCCAATTTCTCTTCTGTTTCTCTTATCCTGGCATCAGATCTCCCCCCCCCCCAATACTTCTCCTTCAGTAGGATGATCTCTACCCTTTTTGGGATTTTTCTAGCATCCCACAAACTCCCTTCCTCTCATCCCCCCATTCTCCCCCCCCCAATTTCTCCTCCATTTCTCCTGGCATCAGGTCTTCTCCCCACCCCCACTTCTCCTTCACTGATTTGATCTACCCTTTTTGTGTTCTTTTTTTTGCACCCCACAAACTCTCTTCCTCTCCTGACCTTTACCCCTTCTCTCTTCCCCCCCCCCTTAATTTCTCTTCTCTCTGTATCTGGTACCCTGGCATCAGATCTTCTCCCCCCAATTGCTTCTTCTCTAGGATGAGCTATCCCTTTTGTGACTTTTTTTGCAACCCACAAACTCTCTCCCTCACTCTCCTCTGTCTCCCCTCCCTTCAATTCTCCTTCTCTCCCCATCATCTACCCTGGTATCAAGTATTGCCTCCGACAGCCCCAGTACAGTATTCAAATATTCTTGCACCCCACAAGCTCTCTTCCCTTTATCTCTACTCTCTCTATCTCTCCTCCTCTTCAATTTCCCTTCCCTTTATCTCCTACCTTGGCATCAGGTATTCCTCCTCCTCACAGTTGCTTCCCCCTCACTAGGATGATCTACCCTTTGTTTGTGTTTTGTTTTTTTCTTGTATCTCATAAACTCTCTTCTCTTTGTCTTGCATGCCTCCTCATTGCTCACCCCTTCTTCCCCCAACTTTCTGTGCAATCCAATCCATTTTTACTCAGAAGTAAAGTCCTGCTGTGTTCAATGGGGGCTTTGCAGGTAAGTGTGGATAGAATTGCTGCCTAAATCTCACTGTAACAAAAGGGGCTTACTCCCCCGTAAGTCTTGTAAGAGTGCAGCCCTTTTAACACTCATCCTAGGCACCCTTATATGGGAGTAAGTCCCATTGAACTCAGGATTGCACTGAGTATGCTGTCTCCTCCCACCCCTACCTTTCAAGCAAGGTTGTAGAGCACAGCAGTAGCTTAAGGGAAGCAAGACTTGTGTCCGGGATTTACTTTCGCAACTATGCACGAGTGTTAACTCTCTGTGGCTACCTGTGCCAGATGAGAATCTAGCAGCAAAGCTGTTGAACCTCTGCGCCCCTCCTCCTGAATTGCATGCTGTGTATTGAATGCCTGTTTCAAGTGGTATCTGGTTGATCTGTTGCTGTTTTGTAGTTCAGAAAATCTTTGGCCACGTGTGTATTTTCCCCATGAACGACCATGATTTTAACCTGCAAGTCAATGATGAGAGGCATGTACAGGAGAACAGGGGGTTGATTGACTGAAGGAACCTTTGCAGGACAGTATTTTCTTAGGATTTGAGGTCTCTCCCTCTCTGCATATGCCACAGAAGGAGATCATCCCTAATTCTTGAGAGTTTGCGAGCTGCCTCAAGAATTAAAAGAGACGGTACAAATTTTTAAAAATTCTGTGTAATTTTCTTTCAAGCAGGAATTCTTGTTTGTGTTAAGATGAGCCTTCATTAGTTTACTTTTGTTCAGTTCAATGTGGAGCCCTAATCCAAAGCTTCCCAACTATTTTATTAATAATACTTCCATATAAACAAGCATAGAATTGCATATCCAACTACTATGTTCAGTGGCACTTGCTCTCCTATAAATCTATTTTGGATTACCACCTAAGGGTGCAATCCTAATCCCTTATGTCAGTGCTTTCCAGCCTCCGTTTGTGCTTATGGGGATCAGTGTCTGTCATAAGTGTCTTTCCAGCACTGTCATAAGGGCAATGAAGCTCTGAGATAAGGGAACAAACATTCCCTTACTTTGAGGAGGCCTCTGTGAGTGACACCCAACTGCAGGATGCGGCACAAGTCCCATTGGTACCGCTATGCCGGTCAGTGGCATAGCTGGAGGGGGACGGAGCACTCAGGCTGGCAGGGAGCCTCAGCGAGGTGGGGAAGCGGCCTCTCCCTTTGGAGCCATTCCCGGTGGGGGGAGCAAAACGGAGGCTTTTGCTCCCCCCACTGGGAATGGCTCCCATGGGAGGGGCCGCTTCCCCGCCAGCCTGAGTGCTCCGCTCCCCTCCAGCTACGCTACTGATGCCAGTGCTGGAGAGCACTGACATAAGGGGTTAGGATTGCACCCTAAGACTACTGGACACGTAACACCTAGTTAATAGATCCCTCTCCATAGCTTTGGAGTTATGACATAAAGCTATGGAGGAGGATCTGTGCCTTCAAGGCATAGGGATCTAAGATTAGATATCTAATGTGTAAACTCTACTTAGGGATGTGACCTCATTTTTAAAGTGCTGAATTGGGAGATGAGTATTCTAAATTTCTAAAAATTGGGTCACTTGCTGCATTTAGGCACTTCAGGATGGGTTTTTTTCAACATAATTTTATTAAAAAAAAGTTTTCTGTCATTGTTATCTTAACCTTACAAGGCATTTGTTGTGATGGCTTATATACACATACAATTCCTATAAATATATTGTTTCTGTTGTCTAAAGAGCTTCTCTTTTTGGCTATCTCTTTCATATCTGGTTGGTGAAACCTTGCTTCCCCATCTGTTTTCATCTCTTGTTTTAACTCTTTTAGAGCAGTGTTTCTCAAACTATGGGTCAAGGCCCACTTGGTGGGTCATGAGCCAACTTCAAGTGGGTCCCCATTCATTTCAATATTTTATTTTCAATCTATTTGATTTGATGCTGCCATGGTATGTGACTGCATTTGGGGAAATGTGACAGATCTGTACTTTCAACAGGCTACCATGAATATGCTTTTAACAATGATAGTCAATGGGGCTTACTCCTGGGTAAGTGTGGATAAGATTGCAGCCTTTGGGATGCTCAGGGAATTTTTTTAAATAGATCAGCAGCTGCTTGGGAATGCAAGGAGGGTTTTTCTTTATTTTAAATAATTTTTAAACATATTGTAAACTTTTAATTGTTTTGATCATATGGGGTTGTTAAAAATTTTTCCTGCTTGATGATGTCACTTCTGGCCATGACATATCTTCCAGGTTAATGACATCATGTCCGGTGGGTCTTGACAGATTGTCATTCTAAAAAGTGGGTCCCAGTGCTAAAAAGTTTGAGAATCACTGCTTTAGATGACCTTGGATTGTGTCAGATAATTTAAAGGACCTTGGATTGCTTTAAAGGACCTTGGATTGTTTTAGTTCATCTAAGTGTTGACTCCCTTGTTTGGTAGCTCCTGTCCTGAGTTTTAGATGGGTCTTTTCTCGGCCCCACTTGGGGTTGAATCAGTGACTTTCTGGCTGCAAGTCTTGTGTCCTGCCACTGAGTTATGGCCTTTCTCCAGTTAAGAAGAATGAAAGCAGCAATCAAGAGCCCTCTTTGAAGATTTTAGTGATTTAAATATAAGAATCTGTAATGTCCCCCCCTCTATCATCCTTGACAAATTATGGGAAGTGAGAGAGAGCTAACCTCTTGGGAGACAATTTCTTATGGTTTCTTATGGTTTTGGAAGAGGAAGTAATTCTTTCCTATAAAATAGAGTGCGTGCGGAAAAACATCAAATGGACAGGCAGGAAATGATTCTCCTGAATCAAACCTGGAGAGAATTGCAGTGATTTTTTTGTGGCTAATGAAGTGGCATTGCTGGGATAAAAGAAGGGGAGGATAATGTTTCTGTTTACTAGCAGTGAATTGGGGAGGAAGAGCTGAGTGGGATTGTGGCTTGTTGTGGAACAGCTGATCTAGATGGACGTTGCAATAGTAGGAATGTCTACTCAAAGGTACGTCCCATTGCGTTCAGTGGAGCTTACTGCTGGGAAAGTGCGTATAGGATTGCAGCTGGAGTCTGTTGTGATTGCATTTTTGTTTCCATGCTTTTGGATTAGTAGTCTGTGACTTTACACAGACTTTCCACTTCCTTCAATCACCAGTTAATTTACTCTCTGCTTTAATTTGATAATCTCAGGAAGCAAATCACTTCTGCTGAGCCTGTCTCAGGTCTGTACCTGATGCAGATTTATCTGGGATCCTTGTGGTTAGTGTTGAGGTGTCTGTTGAAAAGCATTTGTCACTACTAAATTGAGTCACACTAGGGCATCATGTTGATCTGGATGGCAGATTTGAGAGAATTTCAGGGAGGCAGCCCTGGTAATCTGCAGCAGTAAAAATGGGAGGAAGGTCTTGTGATTCTTCAGTAGATTTGCCTAGGCTTAAACTTAAGAGAGCTCCTTTAATAAAAGAGACTGGCAGAAGCAAGATAAGTAAAGTCCCTGAGTTGTCAGCACTTTGCTATTGACATAGTGAAACTGAATGTCATGTGTGTGCACTTGACATTTGATGGGGAGAAAGCCCTCCACTGCTTTATTTTGTGCAAAGAGAGGGGAATGTACATAATAAAGAACAGTACAACAGTTATGACCCACTGGTGGGATGCGACCTGATTTTTGGTGGGTCACCAAAGGGTGATGGAAAGATCAGGTAAGTATTTGCCTCAAGCCCTGAGGCTATTCAAAAATCAGTTGCTGTAGCTGCTAATGACTCTGCAAAGAGCACAGCTCCTGCAGTTTGCAAGCATGAGTAAATATAGGGAGATAAGTGTTTGAGTGTCTTTTTTCTAGTTATTATTACTTATAAATAAAGATAAATAAATAAAAATATTATTTCTTTCTAGATCTCCTTTTTTAAAAGTCTAGTAACCCTAGATGGGTCCTGATAGAGTTTTGTTTAAAAAAAAGTGGGTCCCAGTGCTAAAAAGTTTGGGAACCACTGCATTAGGCTGTGCATAGTAATAGGCATACAGAAATAAGGGCTTCACCCACTCATAGCTAGAAATGCCTGTTACTTTTTGTTTGCAAGTGGATGTTTGGTAAAAAAATCAGAGTGTGAATACCTGTGTGTGGTGTGGTTGAAATAATCAGGGGTTTCCAAACTTTTTGGCAGGAGGGCCACATCATCTCTCTGACACTGTCAGGCGAAAAAAGAATTAATTTACATTTAAAATTTGAATACATTTACATAAATGAGTTTATTAGAGATGGCATTTATATGACTGAATGAAGATCTTGCAGTAGCTCAAGGCCTGTAAAAGGCCTTGCACACAGCAAGGCTGATCTTTCCTTTGCTGCCGCTGCTGCATCGCAAATATGAAACTGCAAGCAGTGGAGGGAACCCTTGACCCACAG
Source organism: Tiliqua scincoides (assembly GCF_035046505.1). Classification (NCBI taxonomy): domain Eukaryota; kingdom Metazoa; phylum Chordata; class Lepidosauria; order Squamata; family Scincidae; genus Tiliqua; species Tiliqua scincoides. Next base: position 16,030,338 of record NC_089830.1, on the reverse strand, counting down.
CTCACACAAGCAGTCAAACAGTCACCCTCACGCTGAGAGCAACTGTGTCGGGTCAGAATGGGCTCCAGCAAGTCTCCAGAGGACGAGAAGCTCATTGGAGACTGGGGGGTTCCCTGCAGGATGGATTGAGAACCCCTGAGGGCTGCAAGTGGCCCCAGGGCCGGGGTTTGGGCACCCCTGGGTTAGATCATTAAACTGAGGAAACTTAAGCGCAAGCCCCCCCCCCCCAAGGTAACCATGAGGCCTCCATGGAGATGGGGCTGTACCTGTATCTCCTCTGTGTGCAGAAGCTTCCATGTTCAGTCCTTGGCAGGACTCCAGTTAGGGACTCCATCTCCAGTTAGAGTTGGGGAAGACCCCTGTCCAAAGCTGTGGAATGCCGTTGTCGGTCAGTGTTGACATTTCTGAGCTATTTGGAGCAATGTCTCAGTGGAGGGCAGGTTCCTGTGTTTGCCTGCAGGACTTTGGGCCAGTCACCCCTTGCAATCTAACCTCTCCTATGGAAAATGGTGATGATAAAATGCCTGTGCAGAGAGAACTGTGTAGGGCAGTGTTTCCCAAACATTTTAGCACCGGGATCCTCTTTTAAAAACAAAAATTTATCGTGACCCACTAGACAAGAAAAGAAATTTAGAAAGAAGCAATAATACATTATTAATAATAATTAGCGTCCTGTGTTCCTGAGGCTGCTAGAGACCTTACATAGGGTGTGTGTGTGTAGACCAGTGTTTCTCAAACTGTGGGTCGGGACCCACTAGGTGGGTTGTGAGCCAATTTCAGACGGGTCCCCACTCATTTTTATTTTTAATATATTAGACTTGATGCTACTGTGGTATGTGACTGCATTTGGGGAAATGTAACAGATCTGTTCTTTTAACAGGCGATTGTGTATATGATAGTATATGCTTTTAACAATGCTAGTAAATGGGACTTATTCCTGGGTAAGTGTGGGTAGGATTGCAGCCTAAGATTGTGAAAAATTTTCCTGCTTGATGATGTCACTTCTGGTCATGATGACATCACTTCTGGTGGGTCCTGACAGATTTTTGTTCAAAAAAGTGGGTCCTGGTGTGAAAAGTGTGAGAACCACTGGTGTAGACATTTGCTTGCCTCTCCCTAGAGCTCATAGCATTCCCCCAAACCTTTACAGTTGTTCCAGGGAACCCAGAAGGCTGAACTGGAGAGTAAGATGTGCAGTTAGAGACTTCCGGGCCAGACAAAAGGCTGAAACTGGGTTCGCACATGATCTACAGCAGGGGTGCTCAATAGGTGGATCGCAATCTACTGGTAGATCGCGAGGCAAAATGAGTAGATCGCGGAGCCCTGTCTCTCCAAACTGTTAATATGTCAGTTTCGTCTAGTGACTAGACGAAACTGACATATTTAGCTGACACTAAACTGACACTGAAACTGACACTTTAGCTGCTCTTCAGGCATGCAGCAACAAAACTGATGAAAGATGTGGCGCTGCATGCCGGAAGAGCAGGAGCTAAAGTGGGCGGCGGTGGGAGGGGGAGCTGGGCTGCACTGGACTGAGGCGCTTCCCGGGGCTCCGTAGCAGAAGGGGGGAGGGGCGGGAGTTCGAGATGGAGTCGCTCTGATGGCGGTTGCCGCGGGAGGCCCCGAGTGACCCTCCCATTCCCTTCCAGTCAGGTCCGGCCCAACTCAGCCCAGCCATGCCTGGCCCAGCCGCCCCTGTAGGAGCCCAGAGGTAAGTGCTGCGGCCGCTGCTGCTCTTGGTCGGGGCTGACAGGTGAGACGACCCCCCTGGCCCCCCCGCCGCTGCAGGAGGAGGGCCGGTGGGAGCAGTGTCTCCCCCGCCTGCACGCGCAGCCCCTCTCCATGGAAACGGGGAAGCCCCCCGCCCCTTCTGAGGAGGACCTGCGACGCCTCCCTCTCCCTGCTGCCCTTTCGGGGCACAGCCACAAAGAGTTTGGGGGGGCGGGGAGTGGGGAGCTCCTCCCCCCTGTAGTGCAGCAAGGCTGGGCATGTGCCTCTTGGGGGGACCTGTGGCTGCCCCCAGTATGTGGGGTGGGGAGAGAGGAGAGGCCTCCCGTGTGCTTCCTGAAGCATCTGGTGGGCCTCTGTGGGGCACAGGAAGCTGGACTTGGTGGGCCTCCTCTCACCTGGTCCAGCAGGGCTCCATACATCAAAGGGGGTGTCTGTCAGACACTTCCTTCCCCCCTGGTAGATCTCCGGGCCTTGCTGGGTTTCAAAGTAGCTCTCGAGCCAAAAAAGTGTGAGCACCCCTGATCTACAGCATGCCAGTTATTAGCGAAAATGTGACATTTTAATTTGGGAGTGTGATGATTACCCCATAATAGCTAACGATTTCTTCTGCAAACCGGGAAAGGGTGATTGCTACTTTTTTTAATGTTGCAAAAACCTTTCACGAGCCACTACAAACTAGGTCATAACTCACTTGTGGTCCCGACCTACAGTTTGGGAAACACTGATGTAGGGTTATTAAAGGAAAGGTGGCATAAAACCAACATGAATAAAACATAAGCGAGATGATCCAACCAAAACTTGTCTTCTGCAGGAGAGATTGCACTTATGCTTTAAGTGTTCACATGAAGGCTGGGAGCCTCCAGAATGCTTAGTTCTGACTGGATGGCACCCATGGGACTTTCAGCTCTGTGCAGAGCATGATGCTGTGCTCTTGGATCCCTTTTTCTTGGAAAACTATGGATTATTCTTTTGCTGAATATGTTGTAACACACACAGGGGGTAGGATGGCCCACATCAACAAGAGCTTGTCTTTTGTGCAAGGAACTTGCTTTTCTTTCTGTTTATTTTTGGCTGTCAGTAAGTAGCACTACCGATTTGGGATCTCTTTGTGATAGAGCTATTGTTGTACAAAGGTAGTCATAATTGACTCAGGGGGTGATTTTTGCTTCTGTTATTTGGTTTCCTTCATCCCCAAAGGCTCAAATAAACCACTGCACTGTTGATCAAACACAATGGGATGAAACCTTTTTGTTCCGGTCTTGCCTAGACAGTGGTGATGTGCCCAATTCCAATTCACTCCCGAATTGGCCTTTTCAGCCACACTAGACGCTGTGCCAGAACCATCTTTCAGAGCGCGATACCATAGTCTTTCGAGACTGAAGGTTGCCAATATTTGGTTTCCTTCATCCCCAAAGGCTCAAATAAACCACTGCACTGTTGATCAAACACAACGGGATGAAACCTTCTTGTTCCGGTCTTGCCTAGACAGTGGTGATGTGTGAATGCCGTTTTACTGATGAGCTGCCATCCTGGACTTTTTGATGTTCCTGGAGAAAGGGGTTTCCACAGCCACAGACCAATTTGCAAAAATGCCTCTCTATTGCATGCTGAGAAAACTGCTTGGAAATTAATTTTTGGTTACTGTAGAGATGGCAAGGGGTACAGAGGAGCCAGCGTTGTCCTCTTTGCTTCTCTCTCTGGCTTCTCTTTTCCCCTCTGTTTTTTACACCAAGATCAAACTCACATAAAGACCCCTTGTCAGGAAACTCTTTCAAGTGGGTTCTTATTTTCTTACATTGGTATTAGAGTCGGTGGGATTCCTTGGGTGTAAAAGATTTAGGTGAGAATGGTTAGGTTCATTAGAGGAGAGGATAAAACCTTTAGAGTAGGGAACTTTGTTATCTTCCTTGTGGATGATCTAAGGGAGAGTTATCCTCACTCTGGTGGTGTGAATAAATGAAAAAAGCTAAATTAATTCTGACTAGTCCGTAAAAGTGTTAGATTGCATTAGGGTTTTATCTTTGTAGTTTCCGGCAGGTTCACAAGAGGGTTCTGCCTTGGGGAATTCCTGCAAGTTTGGGAGCCTCCTGTAATTGTTTTACCTTTAGCTAACTGCACCTGGATTATGCTTTTTGTTAATTGTAATAATTGATGGGTTTTAATAAATACTGTGTTTCTTATTCCTTTTTGTTTGGGTCTCTTTGAGGTATATGGGAACCATTATACTCTTCCCTGATAGGGAGTAAAAGAGGGGAATTAAAGAGACCTTATTAATTTATATATGTAATAAGGAAGAGGGATTTAGCCCAGGGAATCCCTCTAGTAACCTGGTTCTTGGGAATCCCTCTAGTAACCTTGGTTCTTGAGCTGGTGGCAGTGGGGTAGTTACTAAGGGGTTTTGCCCCCCCCCACCCTGAAACCCCTCAAAATTCCTCAGATGTTCCACTGGAGAAAAAGTAGTACGAGTGCTTAACCCATTTCTGCCTGGCCCACAGGTGTACACATTTGGTTCTTGTTGGTATATGCAATGTTGGGCAGAAATGGCTTAAGCATGTGAAATTCTCATGTTGTGTCAGATCAATGGTCTACCTATTCCAGTCTTGCTCTACTCTGGTTGACAGTGGCTACCCAGGATCTTGGACAGAAATCAGGGCTGTTCCAAAACTTCCTGGTGTCTGAGGCAGTGTACCAAGTGTGCCTCCCCCTTAATCTGGTGTTGTGCCAGCCTCTGTTCTTCCCACTTCCTGGATTGGTAAAGGAAAAAGGGGACAGAGCAGAAGAGGAAGTGTGGAAGAGAGGAGAGTGGTGAGGTAGAGTGTCTCTGACATTCTAGCCCTCCACTCTCTGTATTGGAATAGTGGAAGGCCTGGCAAGGAGGTAGGGTGTGGTGTCAGCAGTGGCCCCTTTAAAGGTAAGGCCTGGGCTTTCAGCAGAGGGTGTGCTGCACAGCTGCAGCCACTTGAAGGCAATAGGGGCTCAGGCATAAAAGCACCAGGTGAAGGGAGAGTTTGGTGTGGGTAGCAGAAGGAGGAAAGCTTGCAGAAGGACAGACTGGATTAATGGACTAAGGAATTGATGGCTAATGGACTGCTGGAACTGCTGATGGACTGATGTGTGAATGGACTTTGGAAGCTGCTGGAGCAGAAACTACTGGAGACACTAAGACTGGTGTGTGGCTGCTGTGCCCAAGGCCCGCTGAGGACCAAGGGGCTGCTGTAGTGGTGGGAGGCTGCTGGCAGGAAGGAGGACCTCTGTAGGTTAAACAGGTGAGCTACCCTGGAGGTGGGGTCCAGCAGTACTGCAGGGCACAACCAGGGTCATTTTTGTGGTAAGAAGGGGAGCTAATTAGCTAAAAGTGGGCATAATTCTCCAGGCGGAGCTTGGACTGGGAATCTGGCAGAACACTCTCCTCTACATGTCCTCTTCTGCTCTAACCCCCCCCCCCTTTTCCAATCCAGAAAGTGAGAGGTGAAGTTGTGGAGGAGAGGATGGGCTGATCCTGGCAGAATTTTTTTCTCTGCAGTATAGGATTTGATGAGTGTACCCAAGGATTTCATGTAACATGGCAGAAATTGCTGAGGTATATTTTTGTAATTGTGTGCTGCTTGCTGAAGACAAATATTTTCCACTCACTGAGGACCCAATCCTATCCAACCTTCCAGCACTGATGCAACCATGCCAATGGGATGTTCATTGCATCCTGCAGTGAGGGTGCAGTCAGGGACACAGGAAAGTTGGATAGGATTGGGCCCTCGCTCACTCTGTAATTTAATCACTCTTGGTGATTAAATTCTGCAGTTGAAATGATTCTTAGATAAGAGACAAGTTATATTGAAATCGGGGGTTGTTCGCCCTGACTAGAAGCCACCTTTGTAAGACCTGTGCATTTGACCAGATGTTCTTTTTGCTAGTGTGCATTTGTGTGAATGGGCTTGTTAGAGTCTTTAAGGATTAGGGATGCAGATGTTCTCCCCCTAACACTACAGGATGGAGGATCAGGTATTTGCATTGTACTGGGTTAAGTTGGTCAACAAACTTGTGAATCCTTGTAGCAAAGCCAGATGTTAACTTCCCTACGGGCACAATCCTAACCAGGTCTACTCAGAAGTAATTCCTATTGTGTTCAATGGGACTTACTCCCAGGGAAGTGAGGTTAGAATTGCAGCCTGTATGTTTTTTGTCTTTCTGAAGTACTGTATATCTCATGCTTGGTAACCACTTTTACGCAATTTCAAACTATTTCATTCTGATGCTTCCCTTCCATGAGAACCACAGAGCGTTTACACACTCTTAAGGTTCATTACCACAGGATAAAATTGAGGTAGAAACTATACTGTATCTCAATGTGTTAACCAGAATTATGGTTTCCAATCAGATTATGATCTCAAAAGTGTAAACATTGTTTTGTTGAGTCATTTTTCTTAATAGTTGAGCCAAACTGCTAGAAAGCAAACATACATAAATGGATTGATAGTTGCTATTCTATAGACAGTTTGGACTTGAAATCAGATAAATGTGTTGGGATGAGTCTGAAATGAAAAGGAAGCTGTTTAGTATGTATGGACTTCATTTTGACTGCAGCCTGGCTAGGAGATACCTTTCATTAGCTAAATCGTTATTGACACATTGATGTTTTTTTTTTGCCTTAATTCCTAATGACTTTCAGTAGAGCCTGTCCCATATTATGCTTGAGAAAATACTGTCTCTCGAAAGACTCTCCTGGTGCTACGAGCAAGACTACATACTTGATCGTAGAGTTGGAAGGGGCCTTCAAGGTCATCTAGACCAACCCCATTCTAGAAGCAGGAAAATCCTCTCTAGAGCATATTGAGCCCTGTTGAGCCTCTGCTTGAAAACCTCTTGTGAAAGAGAATCTGCTCCTTCCCTCTGTAATCAATACTTTTGTCAAACTGCTCTCGCCATATCTTCCTGGTCTCCAATTGAAATCTCCCCTCCTGCAGCTTAAGTCATTTTTACCCAATGTTGCATATATGCAACTGGGACCAAATGTGTACACCTGTGGGCTGGGCAGTAATGGGTTAAACCCATTAGATCTAGTTCTACTCTCTGGGGCAGCAAACCTCGGCCCGCTTCCATGTGACAGCACTCCAGGTGTTTGAAGAGCTCCACCTTATCCTCCTTCAGCCTTCTGCTTCCTAGGTTAAACCTCAGTGGCGCTGCTGAGTGGGGATGTGGGGGGTGCGGGCCGCACCAGGTGACACATTTGGGGATGCGTGTGTGACACCACTACTGGCAAAAATTGTAACATCTTGGTATTTTCAAATAATACCATCATGTTATATACAAAGTGGAATTTCATGCAGAATGCAATTAAATAAACCACATTGAAATATCTTACTTAATCAAAGGACCAAAGGACCAAAACCAAAGGACCAAAAAAGGAAAACACAACTGCCTTATGCTAGAGAAAGTAGATTTTCATAACCAAAACTAACTTATGAGACTGATTGTTTCAAGAACCAATGACACAGCAAGATGTCAGTAAGGTGTTAATGAGTCAGCTCTCATTTCCATGTATAAGAGCTTATACTGAGAGTGTCACCAAGCTGACCATTGGTTTTTTGTTGCTTGCTGATTTGTTGGGTGATTTGTACTGTTCTGTATTAAAATAAAGTTAAGGGGGGTGACACCAACCCTACTGGTGCCACTGCATTTGGGCTGTGTGTATGATCCTGTAATTTATTTTGTCTGATTTGGTACAGGAGGAGGTCCGTAATGGTGGTGACGTGCTGACCTCCCGCACTGGATGACACAAATCCCCGCGATGCCACTGTTAAACATACTGAGTTCCTTCCACTTTTGCTCATGGGACTGGTTTTCCAGATCCCTGGCCATCTTTGCTGCCCTTCTCTGAGCCTGCTGCAGTTTGCCTGTGTCCTTAAGATGTGGCACCTAGAACTGGACACAGTACTTCAGATGAGACCTGGCCAGTGTAGAGTGAAGGGAACTACTATGTCTTGTGATTTGGAAGCTGTGGTTCTACTACAGGCCGCAATCCTAACCAACTTTCCCGCACTGATGTAGCTGTGCCAATGTGGTGTGCACATTTAATCAAAGGTTAAATTAAATGCACTGGGGAGGTAGTCAAGGGGGCCTCCTCAAGCTTAAGTGCATGTTTGTTACCTTACCTTGGGGGCTGCGTTACGGCTAAGTCAGTGCTGGAAAGTTGGTTAGGATTGCGCCCTTAAAATCATATCGGCTTTCTGTGCAACTACATCACACTACCATCTTATGTTCAGCTTGCAATCCACTTCAACACCAACATCACGTTCACTTATTGTGCTGGGAAGGGAAGCTACCGGCCTTAGTCAGGCCAGTGGTCCACCACAGTATTGTCTACTTTCAATTCTGACAGTGGCTTTCTGGGATCTTGGACAAAGGTTTTTTCCTTAGTACCTGATTTCTTTGCCTGAAGATGTTACTCTTTGAACCTGGGACCTTGAACTTGCAAAGCTTTACCAGTGAATATGACCCTGCTTCCAACAATTTAGTGCTGGGAAGACCAGACGAAAAGTCTGAAGAAGCACTTTTGCAAATGTTATTGTCCTTCCGTAATTGTGCCCTGATGGTATGCAGAGTATGAAACACCGTTTGCAGTTGCTTAATTAAGGCTGGCCTTGCTGCTTAGAACTTGCATTGCGAGGAGCTAATTGAGCATGTCTTCCTGGAAGTCAGGAAGCAGTGCAGGGCACTGAGTGATGGGAGGGTGATGATGACGGAGAGCCTGGTGTGTTGGATGATTTGCTACCAGACGTTAAACGAGGTTTGGCTAGACAAGACCAGTTTGACATGCAAGCCCCTTGTGCAACATACATCGTGGTGGTGCCTGTCTCTTGTCACAGATGTGGGTGCCTTGCTGAACTGGGCTAAGTGCTGTCCCAGCCAAACTGAAAGCACCTTGAGGGAAGGGAAGAACTCTGCTCTTCATCCATGGTATGTGGAAATGAGTCAGTTGAAAGTGCTAACCTCTCCCATCCCCTGTCCAATCCGTGTGGCCCAAATGGGAGTTCCATACCTCAGGGTCCTATCCCTGTTTATTATTTTGCCAGGCCTTATGCGATCATTATGTTGCCCAGTGGAGGATGAGCTTCTCCTGAGCCTGCCTTGGAAATCAAAATGTTGAGGTCGTCATGCCCACCTAAGGCCTCCGCCATGTCATGGGGTGGAACATGAGCAGGTGCAGTATGACATGCTGGAGACTGGAGGACCTCCCTGACCAGGCATTGCTGGGAGAGGGAAGCAGTAGCAAGTGCCTAGAGCTGTTTGTGAGCATCCTTTGAGGGAGCTCATGGAGTGATGCCTGAAAAGCGGTACCCACCTTAAAGAGTTTGGCATGTGACAAGAAAGAAATTGCATTTGCAGGGTGATCCTGCCTTTTACTCTAGGAATTCTTATGGGAGAGCTGTTCTGTATGTTGCTTTTTTGGCTTGAAAATTAACATCTGTGACTGGTTGAGGGGTAGAAAGTCCAATTTCTAAGGCAGTGTTTCTCAAATGGTAGATCGGGACCCACTAGGTGGGTTGCGAGCCAATTTCAGGTGGGTCCCCATTCATTTCAATAATTTATTTTTAATATTTTAGACTTAATGCTACCAAGGTCTGTGACTGCATTTGGGGAAATGTCACAGATCTGTACTTTTAACAGGGTACTATGAAGATGCTTTTAACAATGATAGTCAATGGGACTTACTCCTGGGTAAGTGTAGGTAGGATTGCAGCCTAGGATTGTTACAGATGTTCCTGCTTGATGATGTCACTTCTGGTCATGACATCACTTCTGGTTGTTCCTGACAGATTCTCATTCTAAAAAGTGGGTCCCAATGCTAAAGGAGTGAGAACCTCTGTTCTAACGTATAAATGTTGACGTGGGTGCGTGAAAATGGTGGTATTTATTTTACTCAAAAGTAGGCCCATTGTGTTCCATAAGACTTGGGCTGTAATCCTGTCTTACTGGAAACAGACACTTCTAGCTACAGGATTGACTCCTGTAGCATGCTGTGGTTCCTGATTAAGGTAGTCCCAAACCTGCTGTTCTAAATGTCAGGGAAGGTAGCCTGCAAAATGAGTCCTAAGAGATGTGCCTTCCCCTTCTGCCTCAGTGATATGCTGCTGTCTTTCTCAAACCTGCACCCAGCCAGCTAAAACGCTAGAAGGAGCCAGAAGGAAGTCAATGGTTCAGTGTCCAGCTGTCATCAAGCCAGCGGGTGACCTGCTTTGCATTTTAGAAGAATGGTCCCCCCAAAAGCACAGGCAGCCGAATGGGATGGTGTTGGCTCTCAACTTACATCTGTCCACTGACTTTTGGCATTGTTAGCACCTTGTTACGTGCATTTATTTGCTCCTCCATAAAGTGTGACAGAAACGAAAAGTTTTGGATCCTTGTGGAGGCAGGCTGTGCAATTAAAGTGGGACCCATCAAGGGTTAGCATCAAGCATTGCTTTGCTGAACCTTTTCATCTCATAAATGGTCAGTGTGTGCCTTCTGAGTGCTCTGCACACCACCTCGTGTGAGACGTGAATCAAATCATAATGTTCATGTACAATGTCTGCTCTGCCCCATCCTGCATCCATCAATTGTAATGGGAGAGAGATCCAGGTCTTGAGTGTGGCCTTTGTGACCAAGGTGACTTGATGGTGGATTTGTAAATAAATGCAGGCGTGCACCACTTAACAACAAACCACATATATGACAGTGGTCAAAGCACAATAAAGATGCTCTTAATGAGGCAATCATGTCTCCCATAGTCTGCAGTAGAGTGTGTTTACACAACAGCGAGGCTCTTAATGCAAAGAAGAGGCAATCTATATCTCCAGTAGCCTGTGCAGTCAGCTAGTGTCTAGCATGGAGTGTCTGTTTACACAACAAAGACAATAGATTGGACTGAATGTTCACTTAATGACCTAATCGCATGACAATGGGGATTGGATTACGTGTCCCCGTCATTAAGTGGTGTACACCTGTATGGTATATGCCAAATGGGGCTCCCAGTGTTCAGAAGCATTTTCTGGGTGGTTGTGTGGGATCTGTGGAGTGGTAGATACAGTCAGTTCAGATTTTTGTGAGGAATAGCCAGTATCCAATGCATGCAATGTTTGCCTTTTTTTAGCCTTGCAGAAACCGAGACCTTCATTTTGTGGTTACTCACGGACGGTTATTGGTGGAAAAGTTTCATTTTGCCAACTGAATTGCAAATGTAGTAATTGAAGTGATATCTTCATATCCTAGCCCAGTGCTTCTCATACTTGGTTTCCAAACTTAACTGAAGCTGTGATGTGCTTGGAACCCAGAAGTGGGTCGCAATGACGCAAAATGCGTGGTGATGTCACCGCCATTCACTTCCTAGTTCTAAGGCCTGCCGGGAACCTCTAAACAGCAGTAACAGGGCAGGTAGGAGGGCTTTTCTCAGTGTGCAGTTTTCATGTGCTCCAGCTCTATCCCCTTCCTGCGCTGAGCTTCCTGCCGCTGTCTGGAAGTTCTCCTTGCAGTTTGGAAGTTCACACCACAGGTGGCCTGTGATACCCCAGCAAGTGCCTCACGTCACCTTGGGGTGTCACAATGCACAGATTGGGAACCGCTGTTTTAGCCTTTTGGACAGATGAAGTTGTGTTGTGCTGGGAAAAGTCTAGGCTCTGACACCTGCCTGTTGAGTTGATTTTGCCCCAAATCTCGATCCTTTTTCACCTTTCCTTGTTTGCAGAAATAACACGAGAATCAACTAGTTGGAAGGTTGGCTCGTCGGAAGCTTTGGATATGTTCACATTTCCAGTTAGCAAATAAGTTATGGATGATCTCCTCTTTTGAAGGATTTATTCTGATTTGGAAGCATTAGCCTTAGAGAAATGAAAAACCATTTCTGAAAATCCACTTTGCTGTTGTTGAGCCCCTGGCAGCACAGCTGTGGTGAGATTTCTCCATCTGCCTTACTTGGACATAGTCCACATGTTGCCTTGTCTAAAGATGGTTGTTCTTGGACATAGTTCTTGGACATGAACTATTTTTTGCCTGTTAACTTCGGGGGGTGGGGGGGAAAGGAAACTGGACTGACAATCTTTTCAGTTTGAAAAACAAGCTGGCTCTTTGTTTAAAACAGTGCAATTGCTATAAGTGTGGTGAAGAATCTTTCAGGGGTGAGCTGCGTGGTTCATAATCCTTTGTTAGAGACCTGTTAAGTCTTTAACTTTTTTTGGGGGGGGAACTTATGCTCCTAGCCCTTGGGATGCAGAGAACATTGGAAAGTTGGTGGTGGCAGGAAAGAAGAAGTTAGAGAGAGCTCAATTGTTTTGGTTTTTAGACACATAGCAGGACTTACTAAGTTTGCCCAGTTAGCAATAGCCTCTGCTATTGAGGCACCTTTCAAAGTAGTGTCCTCTGATATTTAGCAGGGGGAGAGCAACTGTTCTCTCCCCCCCCCCGCCCGGTCAGGCATGGCATAGTTTCCAGTGGCTGTTGCTGGTAATTTTTTAGAACTGTGAGCCCTTCTGAGGACAAAGAACCATTTACTGATTTATTTTACAGTGTAAATTACTTTGTGAACTACTCTTGTTAAAAGTGGTATATAAATATTCTTAATGCAGTGGACCTTCCACATCTGCGGTCTTGGCTTCTGTGAATTTGAGGTCCTGCGGTTTGGAAAAAACAACTTGGGCTTGTGTCCAGTAGATGTCCTGAGGCCTGTGGCCAACTCCATTTGCCCCCCCTCCCCATGCCTCAGAATGCCCCAGAAGCAAACTGGAAGTTGTGGCCGTGAACTGAAATTTGCTGCTGGTCGCTTCCTGGAGGTGTTCAGAGGCATGGGGAGGCCAATGGAGTGGGCCACAGGCTCCGCGTGACCTCTGGAGGGGGTCCTGGAACTAATCCCCCTCGGATACTGGTGGATTATAATAATTTTCAATTTTCATTCCAAGTCCAGGGTCTTCCTTCCTGAGAGTGGATCTGACCTCTCCTGACCTAGATAGGTATTTGGAGGCAATTTCTAAGAAGTGCACCAAATGTAGTTTGGCACTGGCTAGTTTTTGGTGTGACTGAATATTTATGGTCAATAAGTGTACGCAAAGTAGATAGTGCACTCGAGCTTAAGATGCATTTTCTATGAGTAACTGAATTGTTACCTGCCAATTTGACTCTATCTGTGTTGAAGCCACTCTGTAGTGTAGAGAAATTACAAAAACAGGACATTAATACCTGGTCCTGACCTGTTCTTAGCAATTCATCTCTACTGTCCTGATCCCAATGAATATGGTAGTGAGGGTCGACCCAAGGAGGGATCAACCTGAAGTGCAGAAAATTTACTGCCATTCCCCATTGCCGCCTCTGCCTTGTCCGCTCTCCAACCTCTTACCTCCAGGCTTCCTAACTGCCTTCCTTGCTCAGTTCTTTTGAATAGAACAGGAAGCGCAGAATGTGATGGGATTTAAAGGAATTTCAAAAACCTGTTTTATTTAAGGCAGTGGTCTCCAAACTGCGGGACCACTGCGTTAAGGAAAAACCTTCTCCATGTGCAGCTCTTACAGTTCTGCATCGCTGCCTGTTATCTTTCCAGCCAATTAGTCAGAAAGTTGCTCCTGGCAGCTGCTTCTGTCCTGAAATCGGGGTGCAGAGCTGGGGCGCTGGGTAGTAGATGTGGCTGCCCAGTGCATCTTTTTGATGGGATTGGCTAGGAAGATAACAGGCAGCTGGGCAGAATGGTAAGTGCCACTGATGACAGGAAAGGCTTTTTCTTAGGTGTCAGATCTGACCCACGGGCTGGGGTTTGGTGCCTGCTGATTTAAGGGAATCCCATTAGGAAGGAAAGGGTAAGGGGGCAGGGGGCTGGATTGCTGCCTCTCGATCTACTGCCCGTTTGCTGAAAATGGGGTATGGGTTGGAGTGGCTTCATCAAGGACGGGAGGAGGGTTGCTTTAGTTCTGCTCTGTATTAACTTTTCAGAGGGGCTACTCTTTTCTTCTTTTCTTCTGAAGTTTTGGTTTAAGTTCGTAGGCAAAAGTGTTAACTGGACAAATGCTTTAAAGATCTCGAAATTGAAATTGTGTGGCACAAATTGTGAGTTTGTGCCAGTGATTCCACGGAAGCCCCTGCAGTATCCTGTGTGTTGCTTACTCAGTGTATATATGAACAGGACTTCTTCCTGTTGAAGCAACTCTTTTTTTCACGCAGAGTACTTGTGCTAATGGTGGCTGGGTGTTTGCCAGAATTGTTGCTCTGGCAACGGCTGCTTTTCAGCTGTTGTCCAGCCAGGCACACCTCGGTGCTAAGAGTCTGATTTGTGGTTCCACAAAATCAACAATGCAGTTGTTTCTATAGCAGTAGATACTTTACCAAGAGGGTGGAGTCCATAGTTCACTGCTTTGGAGTTTTCAGAAGCATGTGTGCACAGTTTCATATTGGATCTGATAAAGGATTTCTAAAAGCCTGACTTGAACTCTCTCCTGCAATCAAGACTCAAAATGTTCTGCATGTATGTGGGAAACCTTTCATAGCCAACGAATTCTGCTTTATAGCACCATTAATTGGGAAAGATCAGTGAAGAGATGCGGTTCTTGCAGTCATTCTCAAAGAACTTTGCTGTGAAACGGTCAATTTATGCAAGCTTTCCCGCTCAATTTCAGTGGTTCCCAAACTTTTTAGCACCGGGACCCAGAAACTGCTTGGGGGAGGGTTAGGAGAGTTCTTTATTTGCTTCCCATCCATGCTAGATGGATGACAGGGGAAGGCTGGATTTGCCCCTTCCCACACACATACATACTGCATGTTGAATGTGAGATGTCTGGCAATTCCGCCCGTCTTACGTCTCTAACAGGGCAGTCATGTACATGTCTAACTACTCCTGAATTCAATGAGAGTTTTGTCCAGGTAAGTGCATATAGGATTGTTTAAAGGTTTAAACAACCTTTAAAATAGGACAGTTAAATGTCTTGCCCATACATGGCATTGGCTCCTGTTCATAGCTGGACTTCAGAGCCAGGGCCTCTGAGAGGAATTTTATCACGGGGTACAAAGTTTCTTTTGGGCCCCTTCCCAAAGAGGGAGAGGGTGAAACAGAGTGGGGGTGGGCAGAAGGGGGGCAAAATAGGCAGGGGGAAAGTGGCAACAGTTGGAATAGTGTTTGGAGACTAGATCTACCAGTCTTTCCAATGCAGAGCTCAGGTCTACCTGCCTGCCTGGCGTTGGCAGCTAGATGCAGTAATACAGAAAACCAAACGCACTCCTAAGTCTCTCTAAAACCTTTCAAATATTGAAAATAATTGCAGGAGATTAGTATAATTGTATTCAGGCTCACACTAGATTTGAGAGTGTCGTATGTACACTTCTGCAGCAGCTGAAGTCCCACAGCTATGTGGCTGAGCTCCTCTACACTCATGGTAAGCAGATCCACAAGCCAAAGAACTACTGTAGCAGGTCAGTTTACTCCCAAATGTGACACTGTTAAGGAATGTATGCATTCCTGGGCCTTGTGGCAATGGTTGCTGCCATGTGCCCACGGTAATACCCCCAGCATTCTGCATGGGCAGTGAGTCTTGATGAGATTGAAAAATGTCAGATCCCAGGAAATTTCTGGGCATCCTCCTTTGGCTCCTGGGCCCCCTTTCTGACCCTGGGCCCAGGTACAAATTACCCCCTTTACCCCCCTCTCCTAGGCCCTGTTCAGAGCAATTGACTAATTTTTTCTGTATTGGCAGAAGCTCTGGGAGACTTGTCAAAGCAGTTGGTTCCTGGGTGCTCCTGCCACAGCTGTTATTCGGAATCCACCCAGATGTCTGTGGGGAGTGTGACCCAGCCCTCCTAGAGTTCTTCTGCCTTTGCTTGCTTCTTTCCAAGTAGTTGGATATCTTGGGGCAGCAGCAGCCATACCTGCAAAAACAGGGAGACGTGCAGAGGTGCTGATGTGAGGATTGGTGTCTCGGGCAACTTCTGCTCTGGTGGGCTTGAGTGCAGCTGGGCTGACTTGCACCCGTTGACGTTTAGCAACTGCTGATCCTGGTATGGAGGGTGCATTTGCTGATCAAAATCTTTAGCCCTCCCCAGAGGCATCACCAGGGTTTGTGTCACCTGGAGTGACAACTCATTGCGTTCCCCCATGATGGACCTCCTTTCCGTGACAGACCGCACAAAATAAATTACAACATATACGCACAGCCTGCATGCGGTGGCACCACTAGGGTTGCTGTTGCCACTCATTCACTTTAAGCCATTTCTGCCTGACGCATATATGCAACAGGGATCAAATGTGTACCCCTGTGGGCTGGGCAGAAACGGATTACTATAGAACAGGGAAAGGTTTAGGGTTGCAAGGAAATACAAGGTGACAGTGCATTTCAAAGTCAGCACCAATGTGTTGTGTCATGAAAAGCCGATCCCATAGTAGCGTGTATTTGAGCTTAATACCTTCTCACTCGGTCTGTGGTTGGGGAACCTCTGTAGAAGAGAAACCTTGTGCCAATCTCCCCTTTCCTCCCCACTATTGACCTTCAGCTACAATTGGACTGTGTGAGAAAATGGGCATTAACATTGGTGGACTTAGGAGTGTTATTGCCACTCTGTTGTTCATTGGTAGAGTTCATTTTGGAGCACTGTGCTCTGTTCTGGCTGTTGGCTTTCAATCAGAGGGCTAAATTGGAAAGGGTTCATAGGAAAGTGGTGGGGACGGAGGCTAATCTTAATGGCCAGTTCATGTGCTTGCATTCTCCGTAGTGGATTGGATGGACATAATTGTCCCAGGTATTGTTTTTTAATTGTTGCTTTCCAGCAATTGGAGCACTAATTGTAGTTTCTTGGAAGCCACAAATCTTTATCAGAAGGGGTAAAGTGTTCCGTTCAAATTGCAGTGGTATGATACCAATCTCCTAAAGCTAGCTTTTCCCTGTTTGTTCATTTACAAATTTATACCCTGCTTTATCTCCTTCACAGCGTTTAAAGCGGCTTTCAAGCATGATTTAAAAAAATATGCATTATTATTATTCTGTTGGCATCCTTCAGTCTCTGAAGACTATGGTATTGCGCTCTGAATGGTGGTTCTGGAACAGAGTGTCCTCTCCAGTGCGCGAAGCCTGGGTAAAGTAGTATGGAGGATAGACTGTTACCCATGCAGCAAATCCCCCCTCTCCACGTCGCTGAACTGGTCCAACGGAAAGGCAGAAGCCAATATGGTTGCTTCTAGCGGCGCCGCAGGAGTTGCCAGAGCGTGACTGTATACAGCTGCGAACTGCCTCACTCTGGCTCTGGATTTTGCCTCCAGGTTGTCTCCTGAAGCCTTTTCCATAACTGGATGTAGCCACAAGGCAGTGGAGGTTTGGGATCAGAGTTTTCCTTCTCTCAGATGAGCTGCGTTCCCAAGCTGACGAGTCTCATCTATCCGGTGGCTGTTTAGTTGCCTCTTACGACAAGTACAGCCAAACTGAAGGCCTATTCTTGTCCCCAGCCCCCAGGGGATATGGGAATATAATAATAATAATAATAACATTAACAGTATTTATATACCGCTTTTCAATGAAAAGTTCACAAAGCGGTTTACAGAGAAAATCAAATAACGAATGGCTTCCTGTCCCAAATTGGCTCATATAAATATTAAACTCCTAAAATCCAATGAGCAACTTAAATATTGCATTAAGAGCCAAGAGCAATAAAAAGCAAATAAAACCAGCAGAAGACAATTTTAAAGATCCACCATAAAACTAATCAGCATAAAAAACCCAAGTTTTTTAAAATATAAAAAATCTCAAAAGGCTAGAGTAAAAAGACATGTCTTTAGGTTTTGCCGTAAAACCTCCAAGGAGGTAGCAGTTCATAAACTAAGAGGGAGGGAATTCCATAAGGTCGGTGCCACCACGAAGAAGGCCCTACTCCTTGCCACTGCCCTTCAAACCTCCATAGGCAGTGGCACCTGTAAAAGGGCCCTCTCTGATGACTATAGGGGTAGAGCCAGATTATATGGAAGAAGGCGGTCTCAAATACCCTGGCCCCAAGCCATATGGAGCGTTTGAACTCCCTCCAGCTGAAGGTCCTCACTGAGTCACGTTGGGTTTTGGAAGGGCGAATGCTCCTTCCACTTGCTCAGTTATCGCATCCTGTTTTGGGAAGAGCTGTTGCTTGGCTCGAACAATGTTTTCCTGTGTGTGGTTTTAGGAGGAGTCAGAAATGTCTTGTTCTGCTTGAATGGAAGTGTTGGTTTCATCTCCCCATCCACAGATCTTTACACACAGCAACATACGGCTTTACATGTTACGCTTCACACTGCGTTTAAGGAACTCTGCACACTCTTCTGTGAAACAAATGAATGGCTTTGGCTGGGAGAGAAGGCAGAATCAGTTTTAGAAGGGATGGATAAGCTCCAGAATGTGGGGGGAACAGTAATTGGGTGACTTTCCTGGATCAAGATAAAGAAGCCTGGTTATAACATTGTCTCATTTAGCCAGAAGCAGCTGTTGGAGAATTTGTCTGGCTGTTGCTGCAAAAGCAACCTTGCCTCTTATTTACTCCCTCTCCCTGGTTGCAGTGGGATGATAACTTGACACATTGCTATATTGCAATGAGAGAGAACATAGGACTGTTGTTTTTGAGGGAAGTTGCAGATTCCCCATAATTTCAGTTTGGACTTTCCATAGGTTTGTGTAGATGAAAATCTAACATGCAAGCAGTGGTGTAGCTAGGTCATTTGACACCCGGGGCCCATATATTTTTGTCACCCTATATGAATTAATTAAATTAAATTAAATTAATTAATTGTTTGTTCACATTTTTATACCACCCTTCCTCTAAGCAGCTCAGGGTGGTGTATATGGTTCCTCCCCTTATTTTGTCCTCACAACAGCCCTGTGAGGTAGGTGAGACTAAGAGATAGTAATAGTCATGACATGAAATGAATAATAATAATAATGGCCTGAAAATAAATGCAGTGAATATTTCCCCTCAAGCAATGGATGAAATTCTGCATCAGATGGTATATAACAAATTGTATTATTCCTAAAAGCCATGATTTCCAGAATTTTGGTCACTAGGGTGTCATCCCCCCCTCCCCGGGATGTCTCATTGACCTTTTTTTGAGTTAAGGCAATTGCTCTCAAATTTTTAACACTGGGACCCACTTTTTAGAATGACA
This sequence comes from Tiliqua scincoides, assembly GCF_035046505.1. Taxonomy (NCBI): domain Eukaryota; kingdom Metazoa; phylum Chordata; class Lepidosauria; order Squamata; family Scincidae; genus Tiliqua; species Tiliqua scincoides. Next base: position 16,011,494 of record NC_089830.1, on the reverse strand, counting down.
ATCTGTCCGGGACCCACTGGAAGTGACACCATCAAGCAAAATAAAATAATTATAAATAACAACAATGAAATTAAAGAAAAACAAATAATTAAATAAGGGGAAACCAGCCCTGTTTCACCAAGTGGATTTTCTCTGTAGCCTGCCTGCAATAACACCCCCCCTCCCCCCAAAAAATATCAGTGAGATTTTCAGACCTCCTCAGTGCCCTGTTCAGTGTAAATTCTTTTAAGCATATCATCATCAGGACTGGGGGGTGCTGCCTTCTGGAGCATTTGTTCAGCTCCACTTTCATCAGATTGGGACCATGCAGCTAGCCTTGCATTCCCCTTTGCCTGACTTGATCAGGAGCCAAGGCACGTTTGGTTACTCGCGAGTAAACGCAACTGTGTGACTTACTTTCGCTTTCCATAGGGCTCAATACATTTGTTTGCTTTGAGGGAGGGGCTTCCTTCTTGGGTGTTTTTTTGGGGTTGCTTTCATTGGATAGGAACCTTTCTGGTGTCCTTGGATTCCTCTCAGCCTGCCCTTTCCGAGGGACTAAGGCAAGTTCGCCTACTCACGGGTAAACGCGCGATAGCGATCATCTTCACTTTCCATAGGGGTCCATGCATTTTTTGGTTTCCAGTTTTTTTGACCATAACTTTTGATGGAAAGGAGATATTTCACTCTGGTTTTTTTCATTACATTCTGCTGGAAATTCCGCATTGAATGGTGTGCATAGTATGATGGGGTTATTCTTAACCTCTATGATGTTAGCATTGTTAGGTCATTTGTGATGTCACCCCCCCGAAGGCTGGAACCTGGGCCAGACCATCCCCGCCCCTCACTAGCTATGCCACTGCATACAAGTCTGCCGTCAGTGTACAGTCAGTTCTCTTTATATGTGAATTTGCTATCTGCGTAGCTCCATTTGCCTCCGGAGGGCTCAGGTTGGGCCATGTTTGGCTCAGTGCAGGTCCGGGGCACCTACATTGTGGCGGATCTATGGATACAGGATCAGTGGATGCGGAGCCCCACCTGAAATTGTATTTGAAAGTAAATTTAAAGGCAGCAGGAAAATAACAGAACTAAGCTACTTACTACAGAACTACATCCTGATGTTCCCAAAACAGCATTGATGGTCAGTCAGGCAGAGCCTCCAATGGCTCTTGGGTCAGAAGACAGAGAGCTGTGGGCTCACCTTGCTTGCTTTTAGCCTAAAATCCCATGCGGATTCAGGCCAATCCAGTACCTCCAATGATGATGAATCATGCCCCCCGTCCTGTCACTCTCTTCCCCAGGTGTCTGCGATCTCTCTTAATTTATCACCTGACTTCTATCCTTGAACGTCTGTGTTCTATCACATGAGGGGTGTTATGGCGAACTGTCCACTGGTTCCCAAACTTTTTCAGCTGACAGCTCCCTTGACCTACTGGGCCATTAGCGCTACAAGCCTATACATCAGTGGTTCTTAAACCTTTTAGCACTGGGACCCACTTTTTAGAATGATGATCTGTTGGGACCCACCAGAAGTGATGTCATTAACCTGGAAGTGTTGTCATGGCTGGAGGTGACATCATCAAGCAGGAAAGTTTTTAAGACCCCCATACAACAAAATCAAATCAATCAAGTAAATTAAAAGTTTACAATAAGTACATGTTTAAAAAAATTATATAAAAAAAGAACCCTCTAACCCTCCTAAGCAGTTGCTGATCTATTTTAAAAAAAATTCCCCAAACATTCCAATCTCTGCAATCCTATTCACTCTGGAGATAGGCCTCGTTGACTGTCATCGTTAAAGGTATATAGCCTGTTAAAAGATAGATCTGTAACGTTTCCTGAAATGTAGTCACATACCATGGTAGTATCAAGCCTAATATATTAAACATAAAATACACATTGAAATGGAGGGGGACCCACCTGAAATGGGCTCACCACCCTCCTACTGTGCCCTGACCCATAGTTGGTGAAACACTACTATACATTGTATAGGGCATGGTTTTTTCATGAGGATTCTGTGGCTCCCCTGGCTGGTTTTTGCAGCTCCCTGGGGAGCCACGGCTCTCATTTTGGGAACTACTGCCTTAGCAGTTCCCATTAGTAATTTTTATCTGCCCCCCCCAATTAGTCCTGCAAGTACTCTCACTTCAAAGTTTTTGAACGATCACATGCTATTAGGCCTTATAGGAAACACATCACCACTTCAAACATACAGATCTCACATCCAGGAAGAACGTCCCCATTTCAAACACATTCCATCTCCCAACTTCCCCGCACCTCTCCTAAAGGGCATCCATAGAAAGGGCACAAAAACCCATCTCTGTGACAAAATCAAATGAGACAGAGCTACTCCAGGGCAAGTATGCCATAGTGGCACTCCTGTTTCACTAATGGTAGAGCAAGCCATGACCTGTAAACTGAAGCACTTCTCATTTGCAAGATCCACTTTGCAGAGAGGTTTTTCCACCCCTGACATCCTCTGGGTATACATGATACCATTTGCCCGCATGTGTGCTGTATCTTGTGCTGAAAATATTGAGCATTCTCTCGCCAAAGCAAGTTTCCATGCATGGAAATCAGAAGTGGAAACTTTCAGTAGATACCATGGCTTTTCTCACCCCGCACATGAAGCAGTTCCACATGTGCTGAATAATTGAAGACATGTGCTTCTATTTTTCTGGGGTTTTTCCTGGCCATTTTTTCTCAGACACCATCACAATGCTTGTTGACTTTTGTTATTTCTGAGGTCACTTGGTGCATTTTTTTCTCCCAAAACTCTTACACCCTTTTCCAAGCAGTGAGGGCTAGACTACTTAAATGAAATTGTGATTCAGATCACTATTCCCTCCTCATGGCTTTAGGGCTAATTAGAATGTACCTTAATGAAGCTATGTTGGCAACCTTCAGTCTCGAAAGAAAGGTGGTTCTGGCACAGCGTCTAGTGTGGCTGAAAAGGCCGATTCGGGAGTGACAATCCCTTCCACACTGGGAGCAAGTGCAGTCTGTCCCTGGTCTGTCTCCCTGGCTGTGGGCCTTCCTTCTTTGCCTCTTAGCCTCAGAGTGTTGGCCAAGTGTCTCTTCAAACTGGGAAAGGCCATGCTACACAGCCTGCCTGCAAGCGGGCCGCTCAGAGACCAGGGTTTCCCACCTGTTGAGGTCCACTCCTAAGGCCTTCAGATTCCTCTTGCAGATGTCCTTGTATTGCAGCTGTGGTCTACCTGTAGGGTGCTTTCCTTGCACGAGTTCTCCATAGAGGAGATCCTTTGGGATCTGGCCATCAGTCATTCTCACAACATGAACAAGCCAACGCAGTCGTCTCTGTTTCAGCAGTGCATACATGCTAGGGATTCCAGCACGTTCCAGGACTGTGTTGTTTGGAACTTTGTCGTGCCAGGTGATGCTGAGGATGCGTCGGAGGCAGCGCATGTGGAATGCATTCAGTTTCCTCTCCTGTTGTGAGCGAAGAGTCCGTGACTCGCTGCAGTACAGAAGTGTACTCAGGACGCAAGCTCTGTAGACCTGGATCTTGGTATGTTCCATCAGCTTCCTGTTGGACCAGACTCTCTTTGTGAGTCTGGAAAACGTGGTAGCTGCTTTACCGATGCGTTTGTTTAGCTTGGTATTGAGAGAAAGAGTGTCGGAGATTGTTGAGCCAAGGTGCACAAAGTCATGGACAACCTCCAGTTCATGCGCAGAGATTGTAATGCAGGGAGGTGAGTCCACATCCTGTACCATGACCTGTGTTTTCTTCAGGCTGATCGTCAGTCCAAAATCTTGGCAGGCCTAGAAGCTATGAAACTATATGAAGCTAGAGATATCCCAAGTACCAGGTTGTTTGGACAGGGACATTTGGATATGGGTGTGTGATGTCCATACCCCGAAATGGCGGCGGGGGGGGGAAGCGGCACCCTCTTGTTGTAGGTGGGATGACTAGTTGACTTGCCCCTGAGCAGAAGGATGTGCTGAGTCCGGAAAAACTGTTTAGAGAGTTGGTTTCGTCATGTCAGGTGATTTACATTCATCGGGGTCCTGTTACTTCAGAGGTCCCATACACCCAGTCTTTAGCAGTCCGTCACAGTCTGTAGAATGAACTATGTCAGGATCTCAGGGCCAACAAGGTGGGAACAGCAACTGGAGTGAGATTAGACTCCTGTCAGCTTGGGTGGGTAGCTCATAGGTGCTCTCCTACGGTGGGCCCTGGTGGCGTTACTTGATGCAGTCAGCTGGTGTGGTGGGCTGGAGCCCCTGGGTGGGCTGGCCAGGGGGTGCTGGACGGTCAGCCGACACTTGGGGTCCCTGGGTCCTATCCAGGCAGGGGGGCGGTGGCCCACTGGGAAGCGCCTCTCAGAGGGGACAGGTGGGTCTTGGCTGCCCTCCCTGCAGTCTGCAACCATGTCTTCCACAGGGAACACTTTCCCCTAGGGGGAGGGGCAGATCATCACAGCTGGGGGCCCTTTTGGTCCCCTCAGGGTTGGATACAGGGAGAGATAAGGCAGAGTCGCTTTTGCTTCCCTGGGCCACCTCTCCCCAGCAGAAACCAAAGGAGGCGCTACCTCCTCCTCTGAGTCCAGCAACATGGCCCCTTCCAGCCATGTGATCAGTCTGAGATCCTGCGAGAACTTAGGCCATACTGTTGGGGATAGCCAACATGGGGTCTAGGCAGTACTTGTTACCCTGCTCCCGAGGAGACCTGCATCACTGGGGCAGGGCCCAGGCGACAGAGTGCCTATATGTTACTACCTGAAATCAGTACTGGAAATTATGGCATAATTTCACTTCTACATTCTTGTCTGTACCAAAGCCTATTAAGGTGCCATTGTGTGGGTGTTTGATCACATTGCATTCAGCCTTCCTCGTTTCCAAGAACTAGGGTGGTGAAGCTCATGAGCTGTTAATGTCTTTCAAGTGTTTGTTCTCTATGGCATTAAAACCAAGCTCTTTTAGGTCTTGTGGCGAAGTCCTTCCCTCATTGGCCAGCCCGAAGGACCCAGTAAGTGCTGAGCTTGGTTCATTTTTGTGGAACATCCTATGTCAACCACCAGGGGGCCATTCATTATCTGTTTGCAGTACCTCAACCAGGTTGACGGAGGCCCCGGGGGCAAAGTCTTGCACTGGACCTCTCATGGTGTTCCCTGGTAGCACCCTTATGTTATCTCTGCCACTAGTAATGGGGCCTTCAGGGGTCTGCCTGACCCAAGCCTCTGAATGCCTTATAAGGCAAAAAAAAAAAAATCCTGTTTCCCCAAGGAAACCAGAAGTTGCGATTTTTTTGACCTTTTCAACCATTATGAGCCTTGCAGAAGCAGCCAGCGGGCACGTGCTGTTTCTGTGGGGCTCAGAGAAGCCCCTGGAGGCGAGGAGAGCACAACTCTGGCTTACAGGTGTTGTTGTTTAGCGTTGGGCGTCACTTGACGATGGGGTGCAGGAACGCATCAAAACTGGTTCACATGTCGGGAAGCAAGTCTTTTTGTTTTGAAGTTGCAGACTTGTATTCTGTTTGCTTGGTTCTAGTTGTTTGCGACTCAATTTTTATTCAACTAGTAAAAGAGTGTGCCTGTCCTGTGGGTATATAGGGGAAATGGTAGCTGTTCAGCTTGTGGAGATCTGTTGTAAAGGATTGTAGTTGTCCCACCCATGAGGCCGAGTGAGGTGGTTGCATCAGGGAGCAGATTGGTGGGGGATGCCCCCCCTCTACCTTGCCTATTTATCTTCTCATCTTCTTTCTCTCACTTGGATTTAGAAAGGGGGTAGGGGATGGAGTGGATGGGAATGGAAGAAGGAGGGGGCAGGGGATGGAGTGGAAGTATGGAGGAGAAGAGAGTGGTGCTAGAGTGTCTGGCCCACCACTTCCCCCCCTCCATATTCTTCTTCTGCTTTACTTTCACCTTCTCTTTCTCATCCAATCCAGGAAAGAACAGAGATTGACACAGTATTATGTAAGGGGGCAGCATTTTGCATGCTCCCTCTGATGTCAGTGGGTCTTGGTCCAGCCCTGTGCAGAAAGCAAGCTTCTCTCTAGTGTAAGCCCATGCAGGTGCTGTCTATTTACGTACTATTGACATTTTGAAGGTGAAGCTGCAAAGAATGTGTCTGATTCACGGCACATTTATTTTTGAGCAAGTGGTAACCTGCTGAGGCTTTGGCAGTAGCTTATTGTTAGAAGGTCACTTCCTGAACATCTTAAGTGTTTAAGGTAGTTCTAAAAATTGATGTGTCTATCTTGAATGTGTAATCAGGTGGCAGGAGAAATGTGTATGTGTGTGACTTAAGGTGACCGCTTGGTACGAATTGGGGTGGAGTTTATCAAGAAGCCAGTGTTTTGGACTTGTGACACTGAACAACCCAGCTCAAGCATAAGGTCACTTGGGCAAAATGATTTGCCTCGCTCCATTGCAGAAAATGGGAAAGAATTTAAAGTACTTAGCACGCTAGATAAAGTTTGTAATTAAATCCACATAACCCTAGCAGATTCTATTGACTTGACACTAATAAAGATTTGATAAGCTCCTTTTTGTGCACAGATCCAGTACTGTCCCAGTTGTAAAATGACTTGAAATTCTGGTTTGCCATTACAGAAGCAACTGTTTTCCACCAAACATTTTTTGTGTGAACTTAAGTATCGAACAGTTTCCTTCCTGCAAGCCATTGAGCAGAGAGAATGTTTTCCTTTTGCTGCTAAATGGTTGGAGGGGTTAGATTTTGGTTGGATCTTTCTTGAATCTCATAAAGCTGTGGTGAGGTTCCAGAGAGCTGCTCTGTGGTTGCTGTGAGGATAAAATGGGAGGGGGGGAGTACATTGACTGCCCTGACCCCAGAAAGGGCAGAATTAGGATGACTTGGAAGAATTGGGTGGGAAAAGAGTTGACTTTTCCATGAGCAGGATAATTTAAAAAGGGACTGAGAATAAAATGGCCAATTTGCTCTGCCATTGTGCAGCTTGATGGTAAGGCCTCATCTGGAGTACTGTGTCCAGTTCTGATTCCACACCTCAAAAAGGATATATTGAAACAGGAAGAGGTGCAGAAGAGAGTAATCAAAATGCTTAGTGGCCTGGACACCTCTGTTACCATGGAAGACTACCGAGTTTGGGGCTCTTCAGGCTGGAAAGAAGGTACCTGAGAGAAGATGTATAAAATTATACATGCGATGATACAGTGGATAGTGAGAAGCTCTTTTCCCCCATGCACAACACCAGAACCAGGGGACATCCACTTGAGTTGACTGGCAGGAGAACAAATAAAAGGAGAGTTCTTTAGCCAGCGCATAATTAATCTGTGGAACTTCTTGCTGTAAAATGTTGTGCTGGCACCTGGCCTAGAGAGATTGGGCAGATTTCTGGAGGATACATCCATCACAGCTTACAAGCCATGATGACTATATGCAACCTCTGGTTTTCAGAGGTAGCCTGAATGCAGGATTCAAAGGTGCGGCAACAGGATACCAGTATAATGTTGCCTTGAGTTCTTCTTGAGACATCTGGTGGGCCTAGAGATGTAAAATTTCCAGAAATTTTGAAGCTCAGCAAAAAAAACCAGTTTTTTTTGAAAAAACTGAAATTTTTGGAAAATTGAAAAAAATGCTACATTAGCACTTTTTTTCCTTTTTCCAGAATGAGAGTCATTCTGTTACTTTAGGAACATAAAATATGACTATGGACAATTTGACTTGGCATAAAATTATCACAACAAGCATATTATAAATATAGTGTATCGAAACAATTATTACAAACAGAATTTACTTTTTTTACAATATTTGTAATTGTAACAAATGGAGCAATAATCTCCTGAACCGTTTACTAGTTTATGTGGAACAGACAAAAAACCTCCACAAAACAATTTTTAAAAATCCATAAGTAACAATTCATATTTCCTCTCCACAGTATGTAATAAAAATAAAAAACCCATTCTCATAAAAAGAATTGAAGAGGGGGGAAGTGGAAAGAAGGGAGTGGGACTAAGTTTCAATGAATGGGCATGAAATTTAATCAGAATCATTTTCTGAGCTGTAATTATTAGTTTCAGTTTCAGTCTCTGCTTCTGCAGCTACTCTGTTGTGTCTGTCATTATCACAGTTATTATGGACCTCTAAAAACTGAAGGTTTGCCTGGATTGAAACAAGCTTCTGTACCTTTTCACATGTCAGTTTATTTCTTGATTTAGTGTGAGTGTTTCCAAACATAGACCAGATTCTTTCACATGCTGCAGAAGATGGAGGAATCTGAAGAAGGTGAGAAGCAAGAGGCTGTGTTGTGCAAAGACCTTGCCACCATGTTGCAGGAGGAATATGTTTGGCAGAATCCCAGATTACGTTCCTGGACCAAATCCTTGAAGATGTTCTGTGTTCTGCAACATTTGAAAGTACCTTCCCAACATCATCCTCAGTGTGATGCTTGTTTTGTAATCCAGTCAAATGCAGTAACAGTGCTGTCATCACTTGTATTTCCACCTTTGATTCTTGGATCCAGCAGATTTGCAGCAGCATGAATTGGATGGCAACAAAATTCTTCCCTTTTTAAAATAAAATCTTTCACTTTACTTTCTTCTCTAGTTGTAAGTGGAGATATACGGAGATACTGATATACTGAGATTTTCAAAAACCGTTGTTTTTATCTTGGTCATTAGATAAAGAATTTCTGACAAAAGTGCACTATCAGATGCAGTGATTGCTGCAGCAATTGGCTTTAGAATCTTTAGGGAATTTTGCAGCTGAACCCAGAAGACATCCTGATCAAGAACAGTGTTTCTCACACTCCTGGATACTTTAAGATCGTCAACTATTACTGTTTCTTGAAGAGCTTCTTTGTTTTTTAGTAAACTTTCAAAGGAGATCACCACTCCAGCCTTCAGAGCTTACAGAGCTTCAGTGTCATTTTATTCTTTGCATTTATTCTACTTACTTCTTCTTGAAAACTGCAGCTAAAATATGAGTACCTTTCACATGTTTTATAACTTCTTTTGCTCGTCTATAGATCATTTGAAGGGTGTCCAGTTTCATAATATCATTAAGAAGCAAGTTGAGCCCATGAGACGCACATCCTATTGCAGTAATATGTGGATACTTCTCCATTATGATCTCCCATGCTACTTTCATATTGCTGGCATTGTCAGTCAGCAAAGCAAATACTTTACTATTCCCAATTTTCTGTAGGACTTCACATATTTTACAGCCGATATACTCTGCAGTATGTCTGTTCTCTCTTGTTTCAGTGCTTTTGTAAAAAAACTGGTTGAGGTGTTATAACAAAATTTATAATTCCCTCTCCTCTCACATTTGTCCATCCATCTGTAAGTAGTGCAAGACACAGTGCTTCATTAATTTTTCCTTGCACAGATTCCATTACACGTTCATGTTCCAATTCCAAAAGAGGCTTACTTTAAGAATGTCTGCTGGGCAAATGGTATGATGGTCTTAGTCATTTCAGAGCTTCCTGCCAGTATGTATTTTCAGTTATTGAAAATGGTGTTCCAGAAGAATATATTGCTCTTGCAAGAACTTGATCAATTTTTTCCTCATCTACAAATGAAGTTATTGAATAATTTTTGGATGCAGCTGCTTCAGTATCTGTTTACTTGAAGATGATGCTGATGGGACAACACTTTGTGTTGCTGCTGATGTTACAGATGGAGTAGAAAGAGGAGAGAATCCATCCCTTGGGCTCTCCCAACACCACCATCAGATGCTCTCAGCTACTAAGCTGTGATGGGGTGTCACTGAGCTGGGCCACCCGTGTCCTAATTGGGCTCTCCCTTATTTTGAAAATATGATTAAGGGTTGTATATTTTCTCTTGTCATTTACAGCTGATTAGAAAAAGTTTATTTTTGGTCATGACCTGTTTAATGACATCACTTCCTGCTTTATGACATCACTTCTGGTCATTAGCAGGCATCATGAATGCTATTTGGCTCACTGTATGAAATGAATTTGACACCCCTGATCTCGATGGAACTTAGGAAGTTGCTTTGTACCAAAGAAGAATCTTGATCCATCTATTTCAGTGTTGTTTATGTTGACTGGTGATGGGTTCACACAAAAATGTTTCTTTGCCCTACTTGGAGATGTCAGGATACCAGGTTTTGAATCTGGGATCTTTGCATGCAAGGGGGCTCAGTGTGTGGTGGAAGAGGCAGAGCTCATCAAGGGAAGCTGAGCCCCGTTGGAGTGCATGTGTGTGTAAGAGAGAGTGAGTGTGGGAGATGCTGGGATGAGTGTGGGGCTGGTCCTGAGCAGGTGGTGGGACTGGAGCTTTTGGTGTCGGAAAAGGGGGATAGCTGAGCCTCTCGCTTTCTTGGATGCAAAGGAGGTTTAACCCCAGATGGCTGAACCCCAAAAGGGACCCTGAGTAAGGAGCAAGGGAGTGGCCTGGGAAACTCAAGCAGATAGGAGCCCCGTGGAGGGAAGGAGAGAGAAGAGCAGGCAGTGAGGTGGAGGGAGAGGCATCTAGCTAAAGGTGCCCTGTGCATCCCTTGGAGCAGGGGGGACTTTGATGGGAAGAGTTGTGGCCTCACCTTCTTTCTCCCTGCCTCCTTGATCTTTGCAGGCAGGCAAGACAGTGTAGAGCAAGTTGTGTCTCAGCAGCCTGTTCTGGCTGACACTGGGGGCAACCCGCCCTCCTGTTGCTACGCCACTGGTGAGAGCCACTGGGAGAATGACCGGCTCCTTCACAAGGCTGTGGTGTCCGCCCTTTATGTATTTAGCCTTCCGTGCTGCTGTGTTTAGAATCCGGTGTGGTGCAAAGCATTAGGTTTCTAGCCAAGAATGTTGTTTAGTGATGCCTTGCTTGCAGATACCTTTGGTGCACCTATCCTGGTCAATCAGTGGCAAGGGTACTGAAGGGATTTATATTCCAAGCACAGACAAGCACAGGGATTTATATTCCAAGCACAGAGCCCTGCTCTGGGTGTGAGCAGGGCTCAGTAAGCATTCTGAAAGAGAAGGAAAATCGAACCCCTGTCTAAGGAGAGCTGGAATTCCTGCTGCAGTGAAAGGATCACATAGTCTAAAGTCTTTTTAGAGTTTACCAATAGTGGCATGTGACCTACATGATTCTGTCGCTTGGCTGCGCTGAATACAGACAGTTCTCTTTATACATGAATTCGTTTATCTGCAAATGGTAGAATTGCCACCTTTTTCTCCTTATCTGCAACTCTGTTCTCGTTATTCACAAATACTGTGCCGGTGCAAGCCAAAAGTTGTCTGGGTTAGGTCTGTTTTCCACATCATATTGGCATTGGTATTGGCCTATGGAGAACTGGCATGGTGGCAGAATTGTCCAGACTCTGCCACCATCTTGGGCACCATCTTGGAAACTTCAGCTGAACCTTGACAACCCTGGTGATGATAAGAGGCTGATGATGAAAGGTCTCTGGAACGCTACCTGAGGGGCTGCTGTGGGGCTGGGGCAAGCCAAGGGAAGGAGCTAAGAGACAGGTGGAGGAAGAGGACAGGTGAAGCAACCTTCTTGCCACTGCTGAACTACAAGGCTTTGTTATTGGGCCATGAACCTTCAGTGCATCAAGGGATATGCAGCACAGAGGAGGAAAGATCAGATGTTGGCGATATTGATGAGCCCTTGCTATTACTTCAAGTTAAGATTCAGGTTCATAAAAGTGAATGGTGAAGAGGGTTCCCTGGTACCTAATCCCATTCTTCCCATAGGTGCAATGATTCAGTACCCGTTCATTCGATATCCACTAGGTTTTCTAGGAACCTAACCCTAGCAGATAATGAGAACTGACTGCATTTGCCCAATGTGATGAAAGCAGCGATCTGTAGTGTACTGTTAAAATGAACAGGCATGCCTCAGTATCCACGGGGATTCTGTTCTGGACCCCACTGCGGATACCAGGGATATGTGGAAGCTGGGGAACCCTTTAAAAAAGATAGGGAAAGTGAACAAGTATACTAAAAACTGCTGCATTTTCTGGGTTTTTCTCAATATGATTAAAAGTCACTGCTTTGTACCTATTCACCACCAAAACAGGTAACACAGAGGAAAATCCACATGTCTGTTTGAAACTTCTATACAGGTTGTGCCTCATTATCCACTGGAGTTCAGTTCCAGAACCCCCAGTGGATAAAAAAATTCAGTGGAAACCAAATCAGTGGAAAAATAGCTTTAAAGACCCACTTCCAGGTTTCTTGCTCCTTCATTGTCGCCCCAGAATTAATTGGTATAGACGCCGTATCGCATTCACCCACTAGATGGGGGAATAATGGAATCTGATGGGATGAAATTATAATTTAACAGCTCAAAGGTAGGAAATTGGATTTTTTCCTTGTTACAAGGCTTTTAAAGGTGGACCCCGGTATCAGTGGTGAGTCAAATCAGTGGATACCGAGGTCTCACCTGCACTGTTTTTCCATCGCAGTGATGCCCAAGCTGAAAAATAACAGGAGCAAAATTAAAAGCAAAGCCAGCAACGATTCCACGGGGTGGAGAAATCTTGCACTGTGATCAATCCTGTGTGCCATGTTAGCTGCTAACACTGTGCTGCAACTCACCAACTGTGTTTAAATGCATGTTAAAATAAGTTTCTAACAGTGACGTGAACTGCAGAACTCATGTTTTTCCCCTCCAAGTGCCTCATGCATATTTCTGTGTCTTTTACTTGGGTATCTGATTGGGAGCGCCTTTTATTTTATTGAGATGCAGAGCTTCTGATGTTCAGCAAAGTTGTACATTTGGGGACTTTCTCACCCCAGTTTCCTATTGTCTTTTGCAGAACTAGCTGAAAAACCTAGTATGTCACAGGAAGCAGAGGACAGCATTGGTAAGTGACTTCTTTTTCTTTCCTCTTTTCAAATCTACTATTTCTCTCTCCTGACCCTCCTCTTAAGTGCTGTGAGAATTTTGAAGTTCATTTTTAGAATCTTAATTGTGTCACGCAGGCATTTCAGAACTTTTGCTGTTGGTCACAGTTGCCTAGTAGAGAAACATTTACTGCCCTAATTAGGTTTAAATCTGCAATCTTTTTCCTCCCTTCATTTGAAAAATCTATGCATTTGATTCTGTGCTTTCAAAAACCTCTGCAGAAAGCAGCAGTGAATCTGGGAAACTTCAGAAAACTGATTACTGAGATGTGATTATTCTGCTGTACTGTGGCTGTGATGTTGGCAACAGAAGAGAAGATTGGCTAGAGTTCAAAAGGATCTGCTTTATTTCCCTGCATTATCTTCTGCTATGTTGTGTGTGTCAAGAAAATTAACATTTAAACACTGAGGTTTTTTTTAATTGCCTCTGTGCTGAGTGATGTGCACCAGGGCAAGTTGGTCCATTTTTAAATGAAATACGTAACTGAGTAATGGCACAAGCAGATCTTGGCCAAATTCAAAAGTTGCACAAAGCTGTCAGTGTGTGGTATTTTTTGAGGATGTATCCTGTGTTTGGTCCATACCAATCTGAAAGTAGCAAAAGTCTGCAGTAGAAGCAGTGGTGGGACTAGAAACAAGCAAAGTGTGTGGAACATCATCTTTATACCCCCTAAGTTGAAATGTCATTTCTAGAAGCCTTTACGCTTCCAGGATCTCCTGTCATTTTTGATGTCAACAGTAAATCTGATATAGTAAAAGATGATGTCATAGTAAATCCCTTCACATCTAGAGCGGTACGGACTATGCATGGCGCCGCTCTTTTTAAAAAATGCTACCCTATTAAGTAGGATGCCAGAAAGCTATCTAAATTGTGAATATTTGTGACCTTGGTTTTTGTTGCTGCCTGTGACACAGTTGTGTGACAACAGATTTGGACAGTACCCAGTGTTGCTGAAGGCTGACACTGTTGGGTCTGAGAAGTGGAAGGCTTGTTGTTGTTTTTTTAGTTATGTACTGTCCAAGTGCTGGGGTTTGTTGTGCAAAGGCCAGCTCAGGACACAGCAGTAACAAGGTCCTAATGACTTGGTTGGCGTGACTGCAGCTTTCTGCCTCTGCTGGAGTCCATTCGCTGAAGTGTCTTCATGCTGATTCTCTTGATCACTGCAGAGATGCTGCTATATGCTGTAATTGTTCTCTTAATTGAATGCTTGGCTAGTGACAGTGTCCTCTTTTCCCCTTGAGCTTTGATTTGAGCCGCTCTGCAGAGTAATCTTTGGAAGAGTGAAGTGACAAGTTCCACCCTCAGGTGTATTTAAAACTGTTTATCGTGTTTTGTTTCTTAATATTTTCTAGTTTTGCGCCTTTAGGGTGCAACTGGGGAAGTGTTTCTGCCTGAGTGATAACTACTGTCTTGCAGCTCAATCCTAATGGGCAGCCCAAGCCTGAGCTGCCCCGGGCGCCCCCAGCTCGGCGGCACTGACTGCCGCCGAATCCAGCGCCTCCCGCGCTACTGCGGGAGGCACCTCGGGAGTAGGGGACAGGGTAAGGAAGGCAGCCCTGCCATGGGGCTACTCTCTTTAGTGGCGCCCAAGGGACGCCGCTAAAGTAAAGGCGCTCGTGTAAGGCATGTTGCCTCCACGAGCACCTAGGATCCTGTGGAGCAGAGATCCGCGGATCCTCCTCCCGCCTGCCCCAGGCACGCCTCTGGCACGTCCCCCCTCCCCGTGTCACGCTGGCCTCCCCCCTCCCCGGAACGTCCATCCGCACCCCGTTTGCTGTTCCGCAGCCTGGTGGTCCGCATTTCCTAGCTGCAGAATGCGGGTGCCCGCCGGGCGTTGGAACAGTGCCAGCTGGAGCTGAGCCATCTCCGGCGGGAGCCCGGCGGTAAGTTTGTGACTGTGGTCTGCACTGCGGAGGCGCGGTGCGGTCCATAGGATTGAGCTCTTGGTTGTCTGGTGGATGACCTATGCTGGGAAGTAGTCAAGGGAGTGCATCCTTGTTGGTTCTGCTAGACCTCTCAGCAGTTTTTGATTCCACTGAAAAGGTGTCCCTCTGAATTTGCCTTGATGGATTGGGACTGCACTGTTTTGCAGTAGCTCTCTTGCACTCTATGGGGGTAGGTCTTAGAAGGGGGTGCTGGGAGACTACGGCTTGATCCTTTAGCCTTTGAGTTCTGGGGTCCCTCAGGGTTCCAGTTTGTCTCACATTCTATTTGACATCTACGTGAAGATGCTGGGAAAGATTATCCAAAGCCTTGGGCAGAAGTATCCCCAATATTCTAATGGCACCCAGCTTCTCCCATCTAATCCTAGAGAACTGATAGAAGTTCTGAACTGATGTCTGAACTCTATGATAGGTGTGGACTAGTAAGCTAAGACTGAATCCAGACAAGATGCAGATATTGCAGGACAGCCTACTGATCTGGGGGTTGAACTGTTGTAGGTAGGGTTGTACTCCCCTCCCACAAGAAGATTAAGTTCACAGTTTGGGAGTGCTCCTGGATCCGGCCTTGCTCTTGGTCACTGGGAGGCCATGACCAGCAGCAGTCTTGCCAAGCTTTGGTTTTGTGTTCCAACTGCCCCTCTTTTTCTGAGGAAGGGTAATCGGGCTACAGTAAGACAACTAGGTTGGACTACTGCAACATGCTCCATATAGAGTTGCCTTTGAAGAATATCTGACTTTCCACCTTATACAAAATTTGCAACATGGGTTCTAGTTGGGGTCCATGCTTAGGAACATATTATTTCAATTTTATAGCATCTTCATTGGTTACTTGTGTCTTTTGGGCTCCATTCAGAGTGTTGGCTATGGCCGTTAATATCCTGGAACCTGGATATTCTAAGGACCATCTCTTGTGGTATGAATCTGCTTACTCACTTTGCTTGATGTGCGGGGCTCTGCACTGTGCCCCACTTTCTTTTTGAAGCCTGATGGGGGAAGGGCCTTTTCAGTGGTGGCCCCTGGGCCAGGCAAAGGGAAACACAAGGCTGCCAGAATGGTCCCGATCCAATGAATGTGGAGCTCCACACATAAATCAGAAGGCAGTCCCAATCCTACCTAAAAGGATAAAAATAGACGCCTGGGTTGTCTTATTTTATAATGATGGTGAGTGAAAGACTCTGGGCTGTGCTTTTGCCTGGCAGCTGGAGAAGTGGACTTGTGTGACTACTGAGTTTGATGCCTTCTCTCTCAGTGCTTTTTTTTTTTTTAATACACTTTTCCTAGCTAGGTGATGGGGCTGATTTCTGTCCTTGGTGCAAAGGTTTAATAAAGCAAATAACACTATGTGTGCTCAGCTGTTGTTTATGTGACCTTGTGTACCTTCTGTGTTGCTGTGAACCTTGTTGGCCACTGGGGGATCCCAAAGAAAGTAATTTTAAGAAACTGGGAGAGAGCAATTTTTACTCAGCTGTTGCAGCTATATGCTATCTATAAAATTGAAGCTCTAATGGCTAAAACACCATTGTCTACTTGGCTACCCTTTGCTTGCTTTTAATTTGCAGATGTTAAACCCTCCTAAGAAAGATTCATAATTGTCGTGTGGGTTTGTGGATTCAGTACCTGAGTTAGCATGAATGAGTACAAAAATGCTGCACTTGACTCTGTAGAGCTTGTCATGAAACTGATAAGCTGATAGCTGATTGAACCCTATGGAAACCAAAATGGAGCAGCATGTGTGCATTAACTCACAAGTAGTTGAATATGCCTCGGTCCACTTTGAAGGGCAGGCCAAGGGGAGGGCGACACCACCAGAATGGTCCCGATCCGTTGAATGTAGGCCCCAGCAAACCCTCGAAAAGGAAGGCCCCACTTCAAGTTGACAAGGAAAATGTATTAAGCCCTGTGGCAAGCAAAACTCAGCCACTTTTCCTCACAAGTAGGCAAGCTGCCTTGGCTCTTATTGAAGACCAGGCAAAGGGAACCACAAGGCTGCCAGAACGGTCCCGATCCAATAAACGTGGAGCTCTATAAATGCATCAGAAGGCAGTCCCCACTCCACCATAAAAAAGGGTAAAAATAGATGTTTGAAGCTAGATGCATAAAGCTAGGTGGGTCCCAATATTGTTTTCAAAAGTGGGGCCCAGTGCTAAAACGTTTGGGAAGCACTGCTCTAGAGAGTCATGTGGAGCGTTTGCGTAAAATAAATAATAAAATAACTCTATGGTAGCATCTGTAGGTTGTTCTCTAACTATACCTGCCATGCCCTGGGTCTCTGTTCGCTGTGTTATCCACTAAATAAAGGGATGAGCTGGCAATAAGGTGATGTGAATTACAGTAACTTTTGCTGGTAAATATTAGTTTACTGTGTCGTTGATGTGCAGTAGCAGTCACTGGACTGAATTGACTGTAGACCAAAAGCAAATCTGGCCTGGATATGTCTGATGATACAACTCTTGTTGTGCGTGAATTGTGTCTGGCTGTTAAGTAGTGAATTTACAATGCCAAATGCATGACCACCATGTGATTATTTTTCACGTGGTTCTCTTGTGCCTTTCGCTCTTTTTCTTTGTGTTCCTAATTTAGCATTGTTTCTCCAGCGAGGGAACTCAACAGATTAAAGCCTGCACTTGCCAACTGCCTGTATGCAAACACTGCCTCTGTTTGTGAGTTTCATCAAATCCATTTTGTTTAAACCTGAACTAGATGTCTCTGATAATATAACTCAGAGGTGTCACACTATAAGGCCCGTGGACCAGATGCAGCCTCCAGACAGCCCCCAGATTCCATTTGTTGCACATGGAATCGCCAAGGGTTGGACACAACTGAATGGATAATTCGATTCAATTGTTGCTATTATGTATGTATATAAGGGGGGGGCTTGTACCTGCAGATTCCTGTATCATGGATTCAGTTATCTGTGGATTGAGTCTGCATCATCCCCACACACCCCCTCTGGAGGGCTTCCCCAGGCCTCCTAATGCCTTATAAGGCATTCAATCCAATTTCTCTGTGAAACCAGAAGTCACGTGTTTTCAACCTCAGAGCTCAGTTTGAGCTCTGCAGAAGCTGGGGACAGACTGTCTCTGCTGAGCTCAGAGGCCCCTCTGGAGGTGAGGGGATCATAGCTTCCCTCACCTCCGTGTGTGTGTGTGTGTGTGTGTGTGTGTGTGTGTGTGTGTGTGTGTGTGTGTGATCCCCCGGACTTCAGGGATGGGTATTTGCCCATATTCACTGTTTCAGCTATCCATGGGGGGTTCCAGAACAGAACCCCTACGGATAAGGGGGCACACCTGTATTTATAACTGACAGCACCCACAATCGGGGCATCTGTGTTGCTCTCATGAGTGGACAGACTTGTATAGGGCGATACCACCTTTCAGATATCTAGTTTCCCAAACCATTAAAGAACTTTTTGCTAGTACTTTGAATTATGCACAGAAAAGTGCGAATGTTTTAAGAGGGGGGTGGGACATGATCGCGGCCCCTGGTGCCTCGTGGCAGCACTCTCTCCCAATTGTAGTGGCTGTACAGTCTTCAGCAGCAGCCCTCAAAAGAGTATGTTACAGTAGTCCAGCTCGGATGTCACCAAGGCATGAGTACCCATGGCCAAGTCTGAAGATGGCAAAAAGGGGATGTTGACTCCTTTGATTTTTTTTTCTTTTTTAGAGCAATGTTGATTCTAAGCTCTCTTCAGCTTGCAGCATCCCTCCTCCAGTACTACGTTCCAGTACTGGAACTGAGCTCAGCTGGAACAAAAAATGTTTGGGTGAGAAGCTATAGGGAAGTGAGCAGGGTGCACAGAGGCATTCAGCTCTTCTCATTCATGTAGTTCAGCTTTGAGAAATGGGTTTGTCCCCCGCTGTACCACTTCGCATGGTTCACCTATTGGAAGTACCATCGGAACGAACCGGTGGTAATGGCATTACTAGTTACTTCCGGATTGGGAGGCCAGATGCAATGTGACAAACACTGGTAAGAGGCTCTGGGCAGACAGGAGGACTTTTTTGAGCATGTGAAAAGCATATGGTGGAGATCTGTTCACCAAGCTGAGCCTCCTACTGCTGCTTGTCACGTTGCATTGCTGGTCTCACTACCACATTACTGGTGTGTACCACTAGATCAGAGATCAGTTGAGATCAGTTGAGAAACACTGACATAATCCCTTTATTGCTGTTTAAACAGCAACTACAACCACAACCAAAGAGAGAGCCAGAGCTCCTGAGATCCCATGATTTATTATTGATTGGAGTAGAGCCTATTCTTATGAGACTTTAAGCCATTTTCACAGCAACTATTACCCTGCACATGCCTGATCTCGTCTGATTTTGGTAGCTAAGCAGGGTCAGACCTGGTTAGTACTTGGATGGGAGACCGCCTGGGAATACCGGGTGCTGTAGGTTTCTACCATAGTCTTTCGAGACTGAAGGTTGCCAGCCATCTCCCTATACTGAACACTATCTCCCGATCTCGTCTGATCTTGGAAGCTAAGCAGGGCCAGGCCTGGTTAGTACTTGGATGGGAGACCGCCTGGGAATACCGGGTGCTGTAGGCTTATACCAGTCTTTCGAGACTGAAGGTTGCCAACCAACCAACCTGCCAAACGTTGCATATACGCAACAGGGATCAAATGTGTGCACCTGTGGGGTGGGCAGAAATGGGTTAAGCTGTGTGGGACACAAAGGCAGCATATCATTTCTTTTTCCTTAAAAACAAATACTGAAGCAAATAAACTGGTCTGCTGCTGTCGCGTGGAGTTTGAGCCATAGCCTTTGACATAGGTCTTATCTGCGGCAACTGGAAACAAAATTTCTGCTGGCTATAATTTGCACTTAATTATTTTAGGCCAGGATTTTTTTTTTGTATGATCATTCATGCCTCGATCAGAATGTAGTCAATCCAGTTGCACTTGCCTGTCTGACAAGCCCCAGCTTGGCATTCATGCCCAATTTTTCGAGTTGTTCCGGTTACGCACAGATTCCTTGTGCATCATGTGGTCAGGCTGTTCTGTTCTGGGGACGCTAGGTGGCACTCCTTACGTGAGCCTTTCCAACTCTCTCTTGTTTGCCCAGGTAGTTGGAGAATTCTCATAAAACACTCTATGCTGTATGTGGCTTCCAACTGGCTTCCAAGACATAAAATTAGCTGTTTCTGGTTTTGTTTTTTTTTAATGTCTAAAATTTATTCTATTGTCAGTGCTTTTTCAAATTGTGGGTCTGGACCCACGAGGTAGCTTGTGAGTCAGTTTCAGGTGGGTCCCCAATCATTTCAATGTCTATGTTTAATTTATTAGACTTGATGCTACCATGGTATTTGACTGCGTTTGGGGAAATGTTACAGACTTTGGCTGCTATGTATATTCTTTGAACAATGATAGTCAATGGGGCTTACTCCTGGGTAAGTGTGGATAGGATTTCAGCCTTTGGGAAGTTTGGGGATTTTTTTTTTAAACCAGATCAGCAACTGCTTAAGAGGGTTAGGGGGGGTTCTTTAAAAAAAAAACACACACACAACTTTTAATTTATTTGATTTTCTTTTGTCCTATGGGGGACTTAAAATTTTCCAGCTTGATTATGTCACTTCTGACCATGAAATCACTTCCTCCATTTTTGCCTGGCCTACAGGTGTACACATTTGGTCCCTGTTGCATATACGCAACATCGGGCAGGAATGGCTTAGTGACATCACTTCCGGTGGGTCCTGACAGATTGTCATTCTAAAAAGTGGGTCCCAATGTGAGAAAGTTTGAGAGCTGCTGGTTTAGTTGATTTTGAGGAGAGAGGCCTTCCTCTTGAAACTCACAGGACATCCAGTTGGATTGTGCCCCACTGTAGTAGCCTGGAATGTCAAAGGCAAGCAGAGCTATTGTGAATGTGTTAGAATTGCATAAAATAGTGCAGAATTTGAGTTGTTGCCTGCAGCCCTGGATAGTATTATGTGGCATTGTCTGAAGCAGCAAGGATTCTGAATTACTGGAAGCACAGCCCACTGATGTCAGCCTACACAATGGTAAAGCATTCTGTCATGAGTTCCTGTGGCCTGTCTTTTGACATCATACGTGTCTCATCACATTCTCTCTCTTCCCCGCACTTCCCCTGCAGTTCTTCATTTTCGTAAATTAGCAAATAGCATGTTAGAAAATAATTAACTATTTTGCACTTGCTGTGCTGCAAATTATTGCACAAGGGGCATTTTGGTGAAGAGTTGAGTTGTTTCCACAGGGAAAGTGCTAGCTGTTTTGGTTCGAATTAGTTTCTTTTCCTTTGTAGGAAAGTAGTTCTTTATGAAGCAGTCAGGGCTTTCCTAAGACGTCCTGATGTCTGAGACAGCATGCTAAATGCCAGACCCTTTATCCAGTGGTGCTCCAGCTGTTGCTGCTCCCTGAATTAGAAAAGGAAGATGGAAGAGGAAGTGTGGAGGAAAATGGTGGATTGGAGCATCTCTATTTCTCTCCCCTCCTTCACACGACTTCTTCTCTTCCTATGGGAATCCAGAGAATGGAAAAGAGTAGCAGAGGTGGGTTGTGAGCTCTTTTTGTCAGTTTGCTACCTGAGGCAGCCTTCTTAGTTGACCTTATGGGTTGGCCAGCCATGAAAGATATAGATACAGGTTTTGATCTCAGGAGCAATCCACACGGTGCTTTGGTCTTGGTTTGAATAGGAACTTCAATAGGTTATTTGAATCAGTGTGATATTTGTCATGTTGAAGGTATCCCATGATTGTGCCATGTTAGGCCACAATCCTAACCAGGTCTACTCAGAAGTAAGTCCTATTTTGTTCAGTGGGGCTTACTATCAGGAAAGTATGGTTAGGATTGCAGCTTTAAACTTCGTAGACTGTCTGACCCATGTGAGTTTATTGTAAAATTGATTGGGATTTTGATTTCACCCCCCCCCCCCACAAAAACCCCTGCTAATTGGGTAAGAGGCACTTTTTCAAGTGGGTGCTCCTTTTTTAGCAAGGGGAGAGTAACTGGCCCACCTCACCCCAGCAGTGTCTGTTCTAGTGGCTGTCTGCTGGTATTCATTTGTATCTTTTTAGATTGTGAGTCCCTTTGGGGACAGGGAGCCATTTAGTTATTTGATTTTTCTCTGTAAACCGCTTTGTGAACTTTTAGTTGAAAAGCGGTGTATAAATACTGTTAATAATAATAATAATAATAATAATAATATTTACAAAGAAATGTGTGCTTATAAGACATGTGTGTGTATAAGACAGATATACAGGTTGAGTCTGTATATCTGAGTTCCAAGAACTCAGGTGGATGGCAAAAAACGCACTATAGCAAATTAATTTAAAAAACAAAGTTTCTTTGCTCTGGTGATTTAAAAACAGCCCTGCTGACCTTTGTAATGCACCCAGAGGCAATCAGTGTCTTTCCAGGCACTTAGGTTTCACCTGGAGGCAGCCATTCTTCCCTTCACCAGGAGCCCCAGTAAGGGGGAAAGAATGGAGAAGGTGATAGTTGCTGCCATTTAGCCTTCTTTCACTGTGCTCAGGGGGAAGGGAGGAGTGAAACCTGCAGAGAGAATGATTGATGGTCAGCCAGCTGCCCTCTTTGGCATTATTAAACAACTGTTTTCCTTAATTTAAAGGGCCTTCTCATCAGCTTTGATTTAGAAAAATCTGTGGATACTTAGGTTATACCTGTAATCACTTGTATGACTGTCTCTCTGCAACAGTAGTTACAGAGAGTTGCAGTTTTTCAAACTGTAATTTTAAAGGGGTGCATTTTTTTTCCTTCTCCAGGAATCAGCACATTCCTTCTCATTTGCAGGGCCCATTTGTGATGAGTCAAATCCGTGTATAAAAAATCAGTGTATAACAAGGCTGGACCTGTAGTACTTTCTAGTCCAGGGGTGTCAAACTTGTTTCATGCCAAGAGCCAAACAGCATTCATGGTGGCAGGAAATGATGTCATTAATCAGGTCATAACCAAAAATAAGCACTTTTTTCACTTAGGAACTCATTAGGTGCAAATGACAGAAGAGAAAATACACAAATCTTGATCATATTTCAAGTTAAGGAAGAGCCCGATCTTCAAATTGGCTGTCCTTCTGGCAGTAACTCCTCAGCACTGCTTAGCAACTGAGAACCTGAGGGCCGGATAAAAAGCTTCTAGGGGCCACATCCGGCCCCCGGGCCTTATGTTTGACACCCCTGTTCTAGTCACTGAAAAGATGCATTTCAGTTTGAAACTGTCCAGTTTGACTGGCATTGTACCCAGTTAATTATTAATTTTTGTGAAGTAGTGCATTTTAAGACAATGAAAATGTTCTGTGAAAAATATCCTGGTGGAAAATTAACCATTTGAGAAAATATTTGGGCCCATAAGCCCAGTGCTGCCTTCTCAGACGAGGAGTGGTTCCAAGGCCTCAGACAGGTCTCTCCCAGCCCTGCTGCCTGAGATCCTTTTGGCTGCAGATGCTGGAGATCAAACCTTTACAGTCAAACTGGAGCACCTCCCTTTGGTGTTCAAACCTGGAAACTTGGATCTGTGCATGGCTTGTCTCATGCAGTGAGTCACCAGGTTTTATAAACCAGTTTTTTTCTCAAGTGCTTTTCCAATGCTATCAAATGGGGTTAAATCAATGCATGGAGGGAGGGAATGGAAGTGTGCCAGCAAGCCTGGGGCATTTGGTGGGCCACTGTGAGATACAGGAAGCTGGACTATATGGGCCTATGGCCTGATCCAACAGGGCTAATCTTATGTTTTTAAGCCCCACCTCCTGCTCTTTCATTCAGGCCTCCTCCAGCCCTCCATATATAGCAGACTAATCCTAGATCCCTGCCAGGTTTTTTAGACCATGGGGAGAAATTCTCTTTGCATCCTGTATCTGCCCCTGCAGGTGAGCACTAAATGTATGGCAAACTGGAACGTGTAGCCATGGAGTCTTTCAGCAGCTGACAGCAGTTGCTAGCTGGTGTGCTCCTGTCCCCCTCTCACATGTTAATCAATCCTACCTAGAGCTGCTGGAGACTGAACCCAGCAACTTCTCTAGACAAAACTGGCACTCGGTCACTGAGCCCAGAACAGGCTCAGTAAAAATTCTCCCCACTCCCCCACCCCACAAAGAATATACACTGGGGTATGAGAGAATCAAGCACACCACTGTGGTAGTATCCGGTCTATAGTAGTATCCCTGAAGATCATCTGTGCAGATGGAAAGTGTGATGGAAAGTACATTGTGAAAGTGTGGGTCTGGTCCCTTCTAACGCGGTGTTTCTCAACAGGTGGTGTCTGGTGGTACATGCAGCACCCCTGCGCACTGCTGCCTGACAGTGAGACCTCTGTACTACAAACAGCGGTAGGAGGCTCTGCTTGGAGGGCAGAGTTCCAGTGTGTGGTTTTCCTGTATATACATTTTATTGAAATTTTCACAATACATTATATCTATAGTAGATCTAAAACATCAAGTTTCAATTCACTCCTTACATTTCTACATATTTTTCTTTACTTCAATATAAATTTCATTTCCACTCCCCCCTCCCTCCCCACCCCGGACTTCCCACAACGTTTTAACCATTTATCATTTTATTTTTTTACCAAGATAAACTTTTGTTCATTGTATAGTTCTTATTAACATTCTAATAACATTAATGAACCCTTGACCTTCCAATTTTTCTCCAAGTAGGCTTCAAATTTATACAATTCCAAATGAAATTTCTCTAGCATTTCATCATTCAAACTTCTCGTAATTTTATCCATTTCCATCATATATATCATCTTTTATAGCCATTCGTCTATATCAGGCACTTTTTCTTGCTTCCAGTACTTCGCATATATCATCCTTGCTGCTGTCACCATATACCATAATAAAGTTCTATCATTGACTGCTATTACCTCTAAGTTTAAACCTAGCAAGAACAATTCCGGACTCTTATAAATTGTGTATCTTAATACCTTCATGACCTCTATAAATATCTCTGACCAGAAATGCTTTGCTTTTTTACAAGTCCACCACATATGGTAGAAAGACCCCTTATACTCACGATATTTCCAACATTTGTTAGATAACTTATTATTCATATTTGCTCGTTTTTTTGGAGAACTACCAAGGAAAGTGGTACAAGATAGGAAAAAATACAGAAAATTGACAGACAAGTTGAGAGGTAAAGGCGTAAGATACAGATGGGAAATTCCACAAGGATTAAGTTTTTATTTGAAGGGTGCACGGATTACAATTAAAACAGTTAGGGAGATGGAAGATTTTTTTGGTGAATAATAAAGAAGATTTGGACTAAAAAAGAAATAAAGTTTAATTTTATATCAACGATGGAATACAAACTAATTTCTTGGAATGTGAATGGACTAAATTCACCACAGCGACAAAAATTAATTTTTCATTGGATACAAAAACAAAAGGCAAATATTGTTTGCTTGCAAGAAACACATATTTGTAAAAAGGATTATAAACTTTTGAAAAATAAGAATTTGGGGGAAGAATTTATCTCAGCAACAAATAAAAAAAAAAGAGGAATAGTGATGTATTTAAAGAAAGAGCTAGAACCAAAATTAATTTTTAATGATGCAGAAGGAAGATATTTGGCAATAGAAGTTATGTTGAACTACAAAAAGACATTATTAGTTGGAGTATATGCACCAAATGGAGCTAAGGATGGCTTTTTTGAAGCGTTAAAATTGGATCTGGGTAGATCTATTATGAACAAACAATATTGATGGGAGATTTAAATGGAGTTGTGGATTTAGAATTAGACAGGAAGACTAAAAGTAAATGAAAGGAAGGCAAACTACCAGTATCTTTTTTTGAATTGATAGAGCAAGAAAACTTGGAAGACATATGGAGGAAATTAAATCAAGGAGTGCGAGATTATACATTTTATTGGGCAAGGCATGAATCTTTTTCGAGAATAGATGTGATCTGGATGTCTAAAGAGTTAACCTTAATAACTAAGAGTGTAGATATACTGCCTAAGCAGAATTCTGATCATAATAATAATAATTATTATTATTAACAGTATTTATATACTGCTTTTCAACTAAAAGTTCACAAAGCGGTTTACAGAGAAAAATCAAATAACTAAATGGCTCCCTGTCCCAAAAGGGCTCACAATCTAAAAAGATGCAAATGAATACCAGCAGACTATCATATGAATATCATAATCCGTGAATATCCATGAATCCATAATATCCATAATCCATGAATCCAATGAATATCATAATCCAATGATATTGAAGGCAGCAACGAAGGCTAGAAAGAAGATATGGAGAATTAACGAAGACTTATTAACAAAGCAGAAAAATGTTGAATATTTACAGACTGAGACCAAACACTTCATTCAAGCTAATATGGACAATGATGTAGAAATTAGGAAGGTTTGGGATGCATATAAGGCTGTGATAAGAGGAAACCTAATGAGTTTAAATAGTTGGGGGGGAAAAGAAAAAGAATTTAAGTATAAAGACATTCAGGAGAAAATTAAGCAAAAAGAAAATGATTTAAAGAGAAGGCCAGGGAAAAAGTCTATATTAAGAGAAATAAAGATTCTACAAGAACAACTAAATGCATTAGCATTAAAAGAAATGGAATGGAATTTGAAAAGACTCCAACAAAAATCTTTTGAAGGAGGAAATAAACCAGGGAAGTATTTGGCATGGCAATTGAAGAAAAGAAAAGAGAAAAAAATTGTTACGAAGATCTGTCAAGATGGTAAAGATATAGTGGATCATCATGGAATAAAAAGAGAGTTTTATAAATATTATGCCAAATTATATGGAAAGCAAAGAATAGACAAGGTGGCAATTGAGACGTATTTGTCAAAGCTAGATGTGCCAAAGATAAAGGAAGAAATGAAAGACAGATTAAACGATAAGATTACACAAATGGAAATATTGAAAGCCATACAAGATACCAAGCTGGGAAAAGCTCCCGGCCCAGATGGCCTAACGACAAAATTCTATAAAGCTTTAAAATTAGACCTGGTGGTCATGTTAGAGAGTCTCCTGAAAGAGATTTTAAAAACGGGATCTATTCCAGACACATGGAGAGAAGCAAATATTTCTTTGATACCAAAAGAGGCGCAAGACTTAACAAATGTCAAGAACTATAGACCCATCTCACTTTTAAACAATGATTATAAGCTTTTTGCAAAGATAATGGCGGAAAGGTTGAAGGAAACGTTAAGTGAGCTGATATCGGAAGAACAAGCAGGTTTTTTGCCAAATAGGCAAATAAAAGATAATTTGCGAATGGTGATAGATGCTGTAGAATTTTATGACAAGCACCCAGAGAAAGAAGTTGCCTTTTTTTTTTGTTGATGCTGAAAAAGCATTTGACAATCTGAATTGGGACTTCCTGTTGGAATTAATTGACAAGATGGGTTTGGGCGAGAATTTGCAAAGGCAACTAAGGCAATATATAGTGACCAGAGAGCCTCGTTGACTGTAAACTCTGACAACACAGAAAAATTTAAGGTTGAAAAAGGTACAAGACAAGGGTGCCCTCTGTCTCCATTGCTTTTTATAATGGTGTTAGAAATTTTATTTTTACAGGTCAAAGAGGACTCTGAAATCTCAGGTTTGAAATGTAGAGGTTTTTCATATAAATATAGAGCCTTTGCAGATGATGTGGTGTTTATAATAGAGAACCCAATGAAATCACTGTCAAATCTGTTAGTAAAAATAAAGGAATTTGGAGATTTAGCAGGCTTTTATGTAAATAAATCAAAGTCCAAGATTCTATGTAAAAATGTCAGTAAAGATAAACAAAAAGATATAGAAAACCTGATTGAATGTGAAGTAGTGCAAAGAACGAAATATTTAGGGGTGGAGTTAACAATGAAGAATATAGATTTGTATAAAAATAATTATGAAAAACTGTGGAAACAAATCGACAAGGATATGTTAAGATGGAATAAGTTGAATTTATCATTACTATGCAGAATCTCTGTGATTAAGATGAACGTGCTACCAAGAATCCTGTTCTTTTTACAAACAATACTGATAATTAGAGACTTCAAAATGTTTGAGCATTGGCAGAGGAAGCTTTTGAATTTTGTGTGGGTGGGAAAAAAACCGAGAATTAAGATGAAGGTGCTGTGTGATGCTAAAGAACGAGGAGGATTTCAACTGCCAAATTTGAGGTTGTATTATGAAGCAGTTTGTTTGTCATGGCTTAGTGAATGGTTAAATCTAAAAAACAGAAAACTTTTATCTTTAGAAGGTCATGACAAGATTTTTGGGTGGCATGCATATTTGATGTACGGGAAAAAACAAATGGATGGACACTTCATGCATCATTTCATAAGAAGGAGTATTTACATGGTCTGGGAAAAATATAAAAAATGCCTGGGAGAAAAAAAGCCGCTATGGATTGTTCCAGCGGAAATTATAAAACCGACATCAACCTCTCAAGGAGAAGATTGGTTGCAGTACAAAGATATTTTGGACATGGAAGGAGGGAAGGTGGAATTAAAGAAAAAGGACGATTTAACTTTTAGGTATGACTGGTTTGGGTACAGATAGATTAAAGACCTATTTGATGCAGATAAGAGAACTGTTGGTTTTAGGGGAAAAAATTCTGAACTAGAAGAGATACTGCTGGGAGAAAAGAAAAAGCAAATTTCAAAGATCTACAGACTGATAAATGAATGGTACACTGCAGATGAACTTGTAAAAGTACAAATGGTGAAGTGGGCAGTGAATGTAAATAAAGAAATAATGATGACATCTTGGGAGCATCTCTGGAAGAAATCATTAAAGATCTCGATATGCAATAATATAAATGAAAATTGTTATAAGATGATGTACAGGTGGTATTTAACTCCAGTGTGTGGTTTTTGCACGCTTTAAAATCCCTCCCACCTGCCTGAAGTCTCTTACTAGTGGTTGTTGTGTCGCATCTGGCCTCCCAACCTGGAAGTAACTGGCAATGACATCATCACTGGTTACTTCTTGTGGTTCTTCCAATAAGTAGACCATGCAAAATGGTATATCCAGGTTCAAATCCTCACTCAACAATGAAGCTTCTTGGGTGACCTTGGGTCACTATCTCTCAGCTTCACTCACTTCACAGGCTTGTTGTGAAGACAAAAGGAATGGAGTAACCCTATACACTGCCTTGAGTCCCTTGGAGGAAGGGTGGTATAAAAATGTGAAAAATATAAAAAAAACCACTGTGATTTACACACCACTCCAAGAGGTTGTATTTGTGCGTGTCTGGGAAAATATGCAATTTGACTTACACCAGCAATTTAGATAGATCTTGTTGATGTAGATCAATTGTCAATTGAGAATTGTCATGATCAAATATTCAGACTTAAATCCCGGAATCCGTAGTGGAAATTTGACAGCAATTAGAGAAGAGTTTGTGAGACAGCATGGCATCAAGAGTGAGCAACTTCCAACCCAGATCAGTTTAATCTAGTACCTGATCCAGCGTAACATCCCTATGGCTTTGATCTTCCAAGGAGAAACTGGATAGTGCTTAGCTGGATTCGTATGGACCATGGCAGGTGCCAATATTAGAAAAACAAATGGGGGTTGTTTGCTAATCCTAATTGTGACTGTGGGAATGTTCCACAAACTTTATATCACATTGCAGTTGGATGCCCCCTTAGAAGGTATTCTGGCTCCCTGCAGGAACTGCATCAACTTGAGGGTTACTGCTGTCCAATGGTTAAATGGTTTAGATATTTGACCATAGGTCTAGTCACTTAGTAACTGCTCATACATAACGTATAATCTATATATATAGATAGATACTGCATTTTGCCATATAGTTAAATAAATAAATGTAGATCAGTTTACCCGAGCACATAGGACTGGTCACAAGACAAGTCACACATGGCAAAATCAGCATCAACCATCAATTTGCATGTGCTATAGTGGCTATCTCAGATCAAAAGCTGCGGGATGTACAGCAAACAGTAGATTATGACTGTGAAAAATCATTCGAATAAGTGTGGCATGAATAAAATTCCAAGGTGTTAGTCTTACTCATTCAATGAACTGTAGACTGAAGTCATTCTTCCCTCCTTAAGGCAAAATATTTCACTAGGAAAACTAACATGCATGCCGACTCTAGCCATTGTCCAGTGTTCCCACTTACGGAAGTGGGCAGCTAAAGCTTGTTTTCCTCTCTATGAACTTTCCAGCATCAACACTAACTGAGGGGTATAATGCAAAGCCTTAGGCAGCAGGTTGATGGGTCATGTCCACCTTCACCGCGCCTGCTCAACTCCAGTGTTCCTCCTTCCTCTTCCAATCTAGGAAGTGGGAGAAGTGTGGTGGAAAGGGTAATTGTGAGAGAGAACATCTCTGAGCACTCTAGCCCACCACTCCCCTCTCCTCTGCACTTCTGCTCTGGTCCTGTTTTCCTTTTCCAATCCAGGGAATGAAAGGAGCGTAGACTGGCACATCACCAAATGGTGGGGGACTGAGAGGTGACTGAGGTCAACCCTTAACTGAGTGTGTGTTCTGAGAATTAGAAAGGGAATCTTTTTTCCTCTGGATATTCAAAAAGGTATGGAGTGATGGATGGGGAAATATACCCTTGGTCAGTCTGATATAGTCTTCTTTGATTCTGGACATAAGCATAAGCCAGTGGTTTTCAAACTGGGGCGTCGTGATACTCCAGCCAGAGGCCCTGGCCTCAGTGCTAGGGGGGTGCGGGCCGCACCGGGTGACGTGCACTGGGGGGGTAACGTGCTAAAATCACGGTGGTTAGGAGTAAGCCCATCATATTATGCAGAATTTCCAGCAGAATGCAATGCAAAAACCCAGAGTGAAATATCTCCTTTCTATCAAATGTTAGGGCCAAAAAACCAGAGAACAAAAAATGCATGGAGCCCTATAGAAAGTAAAAGTGACCTGTATTGCGCATTTACTCATGAGTAGGCAAACTTGGCTTAGTCCGTCAGAAAGGGCAGGCTGAGAGGAATCCAACGACACCACAATGGTCCTGATCCAATGAATGCAGCCCCTAAAAACACCTGAGAAGGAAGTCCCCCTCTCCAAGCACTTGAATGTATTGAGCCCTATGGAAAGCAAAACTAAGCCTCAGGGTTGCGTTTACTCATGAGTAAGCAAACATGCCTTGGAAGATCAGGTGAAGGAGAGTGCAAGGGTACCAGAATGGTACTGATCCTATGCACCTGGAGCTAAACAAGTGCTCTAGAAGGCAGCCTCCCCCCCCCCCCCCACTAAAAAGGATCAAAACTGAAGCTTCAGCTGTTAAGGTGAACTTTTTTGAGACTTGCAAAGCCAGGTGGATCCTGACAGTGATCTGGTTTAAACAGAAGCTCTTAAATTGAACTGGGCACTGGGTAGGGTTGAAAATCTTACTAATTTTGGAAGGGGGTGTGTTACTGCAGGCAGGCTACAGAGGAAATTCACTTGGTGGAACAGGGCTGGCTTCTGCTTATTTAAGTATTCTTTAATTACTTATTATTTTAATTTGCCTGATGATGTCACTTCCACCATGACATCACTTCTGGTGGGTCATGGATAGATGGTCATTCTAAAAAGTGGTCCCAGTGCTAAAAGTCTGAGAACTGCTGCAATAAGGTGTTGGTAAGTTGACACCCTTGGGGGTGTGTGTGTGTGTGACACCACTAGTGACTAAAATCACAGTTTGGAGGAATAATTTCATCATGTTATATATCAATCAGTGTGTAATTTCATACAGCATGTGTTCTATCTTTGTTCTATCAAAAGGTACAGCCAAAAAACCATTGGGAGTGGAGTGATGGTACATCACCACGCCCACCACCTGGGGGTTACCCTGCCCACTGCGTGGGGGTGACGTGGTGGCATCCCGCACCGGGTGACACAAACCCTAGTGATGCCACTGCCTGGCCTCTGCTCCCTTAAGGGGCGGGGAAGGCAGCAATGCAATCCCTTGGATCATACTGCTTTGGTGGGACACAGGGGCTTGCTGCCACTTACCAGAGCCTGCAGCAGCCTCCTGGGGGTGCGGGGAGCCCCTGCGCCAGCCTCTGCAGGGCTCGCCATGCTGCAGAGTCAGTAAAAATTGTGATTATGACCACTTTCGGTTTCGCGAATGCAAAATTTTGAGGGTCTCCGCAGTTACTGCAGCTCAGACTGTCCCTGAGAGTTTGAGAACTGCTGGCATAAGCAGTCATGTCTGTTGCCACTTTTCTTAAGAACATAAGATCAGCCCTGCTGGATCAGGGCAAAGGCTCATCAAGTCCAGCTGGACTGGGGCAGTATCCTGGGGCAGTGGCCCACCAAATGCCCCAGGGAGCACACAAGACAACAAGAGACCTGCATCCTGGTGCCCTCCCTTGCTTCTGGCATTCTGACATAGCCCATTTCTAAAATCAGGAGGTTGCACATACATATCATGGCTTGTAACCCGTGATTGATTTTTCTTCCAGAAATTTGTCCAATCCCCTTTAAAAGGCATCTAGGCCTTATTGCCCTTGGTGAACTGGAACCTTTGTTCAGGTGAGGAGGGTTGGAGAGGCTTTTGCTTCTTAAGTTTTTGTCAATGTACCTCTGTGGTCGGCAATGACCTCAGCAGTACTGTGAGCACCAGGAGCATTCCTGATGACTGGAAAGAAAAAAAATACTGCCCCACACCACCTCAGATCACAGGAATGTTGTGAGTCAGTTGAAAAGGAATCAACAAGAAATCTGGGCAAGCCTCTTGAGGAACTTCATGGCAATTGCTAGAGAAGGTGAGCAGTTCTTTTGTTTTCCTCCAAAGTTGAGTTTTGGTCCATCCCTAGTGATCATAATCATCCTCCCCTGTTTTGGTTGATGTTTAGGACTGACGTGGCAGCAAATTCTGGGCAATCGTTTTAAATTTCTGAGTCTCCTCTTTTAGGGAACTTAAGGCACACCAGTCCTTAATGTGGCTAGAATGAGAATGCCTTTGCACCTTGGAAGTGAGCATGAAGAGCCATATTTTGAGCTGCTTAATTGTTTTTATGCTTGGGGAGGTTGAAAATACAAGTTCCTTGGGAATCCCCATCATCCTTTCATTTTCTGTTCCAATAAAATTGAACCTTCCGGGCAAAGTCCTGTTGAGTTTCTTTCATGGGGCAAAAAAAATCCCATCAACTGAGCAGAAGAAGCAGGGCAGCCTAGTTCTGAAGCTGCTGAATCAAGGGTTGGTTCTCCTGCCATTTCGCATTTGGGGGTTAGACATGCACCAGCTGTTCTCTCTCCAGGCCCTTCATTATCGTGGACCTTGTGGCACCGCACCTCCTCCTGTGCCCCAAGAGCTTGTATGCTGTGGCTCTGCAGTCTGAAAAATCCTCATGAGGTTCAATACTAACTTGCAGAGTATAACCATAGGGGAAAAGTGATGATGGGTATGACAGGTGCTAACAGACCATGTACCAATGTGCATTATGTCAAATTAAACTGTAGGGTTTCTGTAGTTGTTGTTCATATTGGCTACCTGGTGTTACAGTTTCTTGGCAGGGGTAAGGCAGGTCGGAAATAATTGCAGTGTACTGTTTGCGGTGCTGTCCAGTAGTTTTAACTCCTGCCATGTCAACTTGGGTTTGCCATATCATATTCTGGTGTTTGCCTGGCCATGTTAGCCTATCAGCAGTTGTTAATGCATTGATGAGGTCCTGTTTAAATTGCTGCAATGCATGAGGCTTTTCCTCTAAGACTGTTCAAAAACTTCAGTTAATACAAAATATGGGCTGGGGATAAGAATAGGCCTTCAATTTGGCTGTACTTGTCGTAAGATGCAACTAAACAGCCACTGGGTAGATGGGACTGGTCAGCCTGGGAAGGCAGCTCATCTGAGAGAAGGAAAACTCTGATCCCAAGCCTCCACTGCCTTGTGGAGAGAGCCCAAGCCTCCACTGCCTTGTGGAGAGATCCCAAGCTCTCCACTGCCTTGAGAATGGATGATGGCCGGATCCCAAAGGATCTCCTCTATGGAGAACTCGTGCAAGGAAAGCGCCCTACAGGTAGACCACAGCTGCGATACAAGGACATCTGCAAGAGGGATCTGAAGGCCTTAGGAGTGGACCTCAACAAGTGGGAAACCCTGGCCTCTGAGCGGCCCGCTTGGAGGCAGGCTGTGCAACATGGCCTTTCCCAGTTTGAAGAGACACTTGGCCAACAGTCTGAGGCTAAGAGGCAAAGAAGGAAAGCCCATAGCCAGGGAGACAGGCCAGGGACAGACTGCACTTGCTCCCAGTGTGGAAGGGATTGTCACTCCCGAATCGGCCTTTTCAGCCACACTAGACGCTGTTCCAGAACCACCTTTCAGAGCGCGATACCATAGTCTTTCGAGACTGAAGGTTGCCAACAATAAGACTGCCTTGTGGCTACATCCAGTTATGGAAAAGGCTTCAGGAGTCAACCTCGAGGCAAAATCCAGAGCCGGAGTCCCTGAGGCAGTTCATGGCTGAACACAGTCACGTTCTGGCAACTCCTGCAACGCTGCTGGAACCAACCGAATTGGCCTCTGCCTTTCCATTTGACCATTTCAGCGACGTGGAGAGGGGGGATTTGCTGCATGGGTAACAGCCTATCCTCCATATCTACTTTACCCAGGCTTCGCGCATTGGAGAGGACACTCTGTTCCAGAACCACTGTTCAGAGTGAGATACCATAGTCTTCCGAGACTGAAGGATGCCAACAAGATTGCTAGCTGGGGCTGGTCCCAGTTTTAAAACAATTTGCACTGGCTCCTAGTCTACTTCTGGGCCCCACTCATAGTACTCGTTTTGATCTTTAGAACCCTAACCAGTGGTTTCTGAACATTTTAGCATCAGGACCCACCTAAAAAACACTTAACCAGCCACTTTCCACTTTTCCAGCCATTTAAGCCTCTGTGGCTATAATGGTGATTGGGCAGCAGTGCTCCCCCCAGGTAGCAGCTTGTTTAACCCTTGATGCACATAGCCTCATCTGTCCTGTCAATTTCACGACCCACCAAAAATTGGATCATGACCCACTGGTAAGCCACGGATCCTGTCACCAAGGCCGGGCCCAGGCAACGCAGGTCTGCTTGAGAACAAGGGGCTCCTCAAGCGTAAAGGGCTCCTTGGGAGTAAGGGACTCCTCAGGAGGAGGGAAGCTGTGGGAGTACTACCGAGTTACAGCCCCCAGGCAGGGGACCTCCTCGGGAGTAGGCTCCAACATCACATGGCCGGAAGGGGTGGACCCAGACAGGCAGGCTGCTGGGTTCATAAGGAGCCCAGCAGCCAGAGGTTCTTCCTGGGGCTTAGGCTCCACAAGTGTGGCCTGGGAAGGCTCAGGCGGACCCATTGCCTTACCAGTACTGGACCCTAGCCTTGGAAGGCCCCTCGGTTTAGAAGGTTGACCCAAACCCTCACTAACAACCAGAGGAGGATCCCCAAGGAAGGAGCTGCTCGGAGGACTGAAGGGTGTGGAACCACCTGGGAGCCCGGGGAGGCCTCATGACATCTGTGCAGTGGGAACAGCCAGAGGAACCAGAGCAGCAGACAGGCAAGCTGGGCTGGGACGCCATTGCTACTGTTTGGCAGCCAGCTGAGGGGCTGAACCCCATGCAGGCTCAGGGTCAACCTGTAACGTCTTGGCGGCAACGCCGACGGTTTCACTAAAGCCTCAACATCTTACCTGGCCCTGCTTATGCCGGAGTTGAGGCCTCTGGGGCTAGCCTTGATTCTGTGGACTTACCAATAGTTAATGGACTTTTGTATTCCCTACCTGTGGGGTTTGTTCCTTGCCTGTGAGCAACACACAGGTCCCTATGAGGGAACAGAGACCTAATGAATGTGAAGCGCTTGACCCGAATAAACAGGCTTTATCAAGACGGACATCGGTCTCTGTGGTTACTTCCGAAGCGGGGTAAGTGGAAAGTGTTGTGAGTTGACCCCAGAACACCTGTAGACCCCCTGGGGGGAGACGGGATCCCGCAATGGCACAACAGACCCACAGTTTGGGAGGCCCCGAACAGATTGGGCCTTGAATATTTCAAGGACTCCTTGTGAGAATCTGATGAGGTGGTGAAATTGGCCTCTGAAGTTTTTCTTGGCCCTCCCTTCTGAAATGTGTGTGTGGAGAGGGGGCGGGGAATAGGACAGGACCATTTCTGTTTTGGCTCCCATATCTAAAATACCCTTCCCAGGGAGGCTCCCCTGATGCCAAACTTCCTATCTGTTCAGCACCAGTTGAAGTGTCTCTCTCTCTCTGTAACCCTTTGGTTCTTACACATTCAGCACCGGGACCCACTTTTTAGAATGAGAATCTGTCAGGACCTACAGGAAATGATGTCATGACCAGAAGTGACATCAGCAAGCACGAAATTTTTAACTGTCCTAGGCTGCAATCCTACCCACACACACCCAGGAGTAAGTTGACCATCATTATTAAAAGAATATACATAGTAGCCTGTTAAAAGTACAGGTCTGTAACTTTTCCCCAAATGCAGTCACATGCCATGGTAGCATCAAGTCTATTATATTAAAAATAAAATATTGAAATGAATGGGGACCCACCTGAAATTGGCTCGTGACCCACCTAATGGGTCCCAACCCACTGTTTGAGAAACACTGCTTTATGGAAAATCTGCCTTTAAAAATTTTTGATCCTCAAGTTGTCTCTTGATTTGTTGTGTCGTTTTATTGTTTCACAGTGTGCGTAAACCACTGTGCGAGGCTTTGGTCTGAAGCCTGGTATGTACATCTTGTTTAAATAAATGTCTATTTCAAGTTAGTCCACCTTGCTGTTTCTATTCCATGACTCATGGCATTGCTGAAATTCTCCTGAATCATGTGTACTATATCTGCCAGGCTGGATCATCTTGGGATTGAGTTTCTTGTTTCAGGAAGAAGTTAACCCATTTCATATTTACAGTTTTTCCAATCTGCAGTTTGTTAGCATCACATATTGGGATCTGAAGTGAGGAAAATGGTAAAAGTACAAGAACTTAAGGGGCATTTTGACACAGAGAGTGATATGAAGACACATGATGCCCTTTTGCTTCTGGAGCTATAAAAACACTTTTGTGGGTTTATTTATTGGATTTGTATTCCGCCTTTCTCCCTGAAGGGCACCCAAGGTGGGTTTAAAAAAATTCTGTAAGCCATTCCGTGTAATTCTTATTTGGCCAATAAGAGCAGAGTCATGATTAGTCTGTATTTTCTAACTGCATTTGGATGAGAAATGGGTGGCTCATCCGAGACTGCACAGTGAGGTTTCATGAGCCCTATTTAGACACGAAGCCATAGTGAGTCTCCATGGTTAGGCAATGCCCAGAAGTGGGCCAGCAAGTCCCACCCCTGTCATAGATGTGCTGTGCAGCTCCGCCCCTGCTCACGGACCCTACTCCCCTGCCCTGGACCCTAACCAACTTTCCAGCACTGGCATAGCTATGTCAGTGGGGCATATGCTGCATCCTGAAGTTGGGGGGCAGTCATGGAGGCCTCTTCAAGGCAAGGGAATGACTGTTCCCTTACCTTGGAGTTTTATTGCCCTTATGTCAGTGCTGGAAAATTGGTTAGGATTGCGGCCTAAGACGCAGCGTCACAGATCAAAACTGAACGCCTTCTCCACTGACTCGCACATTCAGCCCAAGCGTATACAGAAAAAAAGGAAAAATACTTTACTTACCCTTAAAGTCCAAAGTTTAACTGCTTATTCATTTCAGCCACAGCCTCTTATGGCATCGTCTAAAAAGTCTGCTATTTGTGATCCCTGGAAACCAAATGTCTGAATTTCCCTCTTGCAGAGATGCAAGATTATGAGATGGAAAGCTTGGGAAAGCATGCAAGACTGGATGGAAAAGGATCACAATTTCAACAGCTGTTCGTTTCATAATGACTCAGGACTGCATATGCCAGGTTTATTCTCTGTTATCTCCTCTTATTCTGCTGAGTGGCCTTGACCCTAGTGAGAAGCTGTCACTTTATTGTATCAGAAGGGTGGGACCCAGGAGAAGCTGTGCCTTTGTTGTATTCCTCCACTTGAGGGACATATTATGTTGGATACTACCTAACCTCCGTGAGGCATCATCAGATGTGTCTTTCTTACCCTGAGTTTAACCCCTGCTAACTGGTTAAGAGGCACTTTTTCAAGTGGGTGCTCCTCTTTTATTTAGCAGGGGGAGAGTAACTGGCCCACCTCACCCCAGCAGTGTCTTTTCTAGTGGCTGTCTGCTGGTGTTGCATCTTTTTAGATTGTGAGCCCTTTTGGGACAGGGAGCCATTAGATATTTGATTTTCTCTGTAAACCGCTTTGTGAACTTTTTGTTGAAAAGCGGTATATAAATACTGTTGTTGTTGTTGTTTAAATCAAATAAGCAAAATCCTCTTGTTTTGCTGAACCGGTTTTCCGAATGTGTGTGCCTGGGATGGCCAGGAGATGTATTAAGGTCATTGAACTAAATTTTGTCCTTAACAGTATGAAGGAAGACCATGCATCTATGATTGCAAGGTGTGTTTTGTATGCTCCAAACTGTTCAACAGGGGCCATGTTCCCTGGTATAACACTGTCCCTGTTTTTGCATTTTTGGGGGTGCCATGCTAAAGTGTAAATTGTTAGTGTAAATTGCTAGAGTTCTCCTCCTTGAGGGTTGAGCTCTGGAGTTCCCAGTTCCTCCAGGATTGTCCTTGTGTCTCCAAGAATTGGCATGATGTTTCTGGGAGTCTACCAAAAACAATCCTGGAGATTTTCACAGGGTCTTCTTGACTTAACACCATTGCATCATGGTGGGAGGGAGGAAAGGATAAATCTCTAGGAATAGTTTTAGACAAGGTTGTAAAGCTACTTAGCTACTTTTCCAAGGGGTGTGTGTGTGTGTGTGGTATGTCCTAGCACATTTCCACACGTGTATGAGTATGAAGGCACCATGCACTGCTCAGCCTACAGTTCTCAACGGCTGCTGAAGAATGTTTTGAACCGCTGATCCCATTTCATAGGACAATTATGTGTTTCATATATACCTTTAGCTGAAAGAGCAAACCCTTTGGGCTTTTAAATCAATGTCGTATCCATCCGTAAATCTACAGATTTGTTCGTAGAATAAATGGATATGGTACAGGATGAAGCCAGGCAGCGGAGAGTAAGAGTGGGCAGAGTGAGACCTCCAAAGTGGTATTTGATGTGAAAGTAGGGATATTATGAGCAGGTCCTTCTTTTCACCATTGAAATGTTGAAGGGAATTGTGTTCTGAGCCAGGATTTCTCAAACTCTTTGAATTGACTGACACACACACACACACACACACACACACACACACACACACACACACACACACACACACACACGTGTACATCTCTGCCATGCAGATTGTATACAGTGAGAACTTAAGTGGTCTGTCAGTAAGAATGGCTTGGCTGCTCTGACATTGGAGGAGAGGAACTGAGCTGCTGTCTGCTGGATTCTTGACTGTGGCCATGGGGGTGTGGAAAGAACCTTCAATTTGTGCTTGCAGTGAGTCTGTCTTAGAGTGGCAGCATTTGCATCTCTCCTGCTGATGTCTCATGACCTCTCTGGGTTCTAACTTACTAGCTTGCGATTTGGGAATCTAGGCCTTAACACCCCCCCCTCCCGCCCCTATGACAACACCGGAACCTGGGAACATCCACTAAAATTGAGCATCAGGAGAGTTAGCACAGACAAAGAAAATATTTCTTTACTCAGCGTGTAATTGGTCTGTGAAACTCCTTGCCACCGGATATGGTGATGGGTTCTGGCCTAGATGCCTTTAACAGGTTGGACAGATTTATGGGGGGAAAGTTCAGCACAGGTTACAAGCCATGATGGGTATGTGCAACCTATTGGTTTTAGAAGTCGGCTACCTCAGAATGCCAGACTCAAGGGAGTGGCAACAGGACGCAGGTATCTTGTCTTGTGTGTTCCTTAAGGCATCTGGTGGGCCACTGTTCAGAATAAGAAGCTGGACTGAATGGGCCTTTGGCCTGTTTTTGCCATCAGAAGGCCCTGAGAGGGCATGTTACTAAAGCCGGAGCTATCTTTGGAGCTCATCTGCATATATCGTGATTGACTTCAGTCCTGGAATGTAGCCTTTCCGTGTGAGAAGCATTGCTA
Source organism: Tiliqua scincoides (assembly GCF_035046505.1). Lineage (NCBI taxonomy): Eukaryota > Metazoa > Chordata > Lepidosauria > Squamata > Scincidae > Tiliqua > Tiliqua scincoides. The sequence continues at coordinate 15,971,772 of NC_089830.1, read as the reverse complement.
CGTCTCATAGTGAAGCATGGAGAGCAGATATGGGGAAATGGCTCATAACACAGGTCGGGTAACAGTTTCAGCCCAGAGGATAGCACTTGATTTAGTAACACTCTTAATTGTTGGGGCAGATGAAGTGTTGGGCTTGCACTAACATGAAACGCAAGGCTGTTAAACTGGAAGAGTTTCTTCTGAGCTGCACTTGTCTTTGGGCCAATGTATATTCATAAATGGTTTCAAAAGGTATATCAATGAGGTGTACAGCAGGTTGAACCTGTAATTATGCCTATGACAGAAGCCTAGCAAAAAGTTCTCTCTCTTTGTGTTTGTTTGTGTGTGTGTGTGTGTGTGTGTGTGTGTGTGTGAGAGAGAGAGAGAGAGAGAGAGAGAGAGAGAGAGAGCGATGTGAACTCCTTTTGAAAGGAGTTTCAGAATGATGTTAAAGTTCAGGATGGAATGTGAAAAGCATTTTTCCTTTTGAAAACAAAAGGGCTTTAACACTCTGCTTTGGAAACGTCTTTTCAGACTATTGACCAGCAGCATCCAAAGTCTTCCCTGAAGTGATCAGCTGCTGAGCTTGAGTGTACAGAACTTGCTTTGCATTTTAATAAGCAGCTTCTGGTCTAGTTTTGAAAGAAAAATAGGGCAGGTACTTGTAAATATTCGTGGTTTTCCCCCAAAAGTTAAACAAAAAAGGTTGTTGTTGTTGTTGTTCAACTTGACGTAGCTAAGCTACACTTGGCAAACACTGGTAGGAGTCCCATAATTCTGAATCTCCTTGGATACAGTATGAATGTATCCAACTGGGTATGGAATTAGCTTATAGGATAAGATCCATATGGCTGCATGTGGAATTGGGTTGCTTCAAGCAGTAGGTGCAACTGTGGCTTATGGAGAGAGCCGGGCTCATGTTTCTCTTCCCCACCTTTCTTGTTGTTCCTTGGTCCAGACAGAATAGATGGTCTTCTCTAGTGTGCGATCTGCTTCTCCAATATTTTTTTTAACTTCTGAAAACACAGCCTTGTATTCTCCATCTACTGGACCCTGCTAACTGGGCAAAGAGGCACTTTTTCAATTGGTGCTAATAGATTTAGCAGGGGGAGAGTAGCTCTCCCTTTTCACCCCAGCACAGTATCTTTTCTGCTGGATGTTTTCTGGTGGTGGTCTGCAATTTTTTTTTTTAAATGTGAGCCGTTTTGGAACAGGAAGCCATTTAGTTATTTGATTTTCTCTGTAAACGACTTTATGAACTTTTTTGTTGAATGGTGTTAGATTAATTGATGATGATGATGAAGATATTCTTTTTATTATTCTTTTTCCTGCTTGGTGATAGGATTTTTCCTCTAGAAATACATGATTTATTTCAATGGTCTTCCACCTTTTTTGTGCTATGACCCCAACCAACCAACCAAGTATTCGACTGAGGACCCACTGCTGATCCCACCCCCCTTCCGGGACCCAATCCACCCACCCCATCCTTTCCTTTTCCCCCTACCTCTTGTGTTTTTGCAGCAACTCTGTGAGGTAGCAACCTGAGCAGGGTCAGCCTTAGGAACTGCGGGGCAAGATGGAGAGAAGAGGCTGAGCAGGATTATATCAAGAGCTCAGTTTTGATGAAGCAGTGCCATTATTGGATGTGGATCTCTGTCTTGCACAAGTTTTGAAAAGTTGTCACGAGCCCCCAAATGAGGTTTTGCGAGGGTCACGATCCACAGGTTGAAGGACACTGATTTATTTGAAGAGAATAAAGTTGAAATAGAAAAGGCAGACAGACTTTTGCAAGGAAGAGGGTGAGAAGGGGAGGAAAGAAAAACAAGAGTGTGATACAAGAGACAATTTTGAAATTGTTGACTAGATCAGTATTTGTCCTCTGCTGTACCACTTCACATAAGAACAGCCCCACTGGATCAGGCCATAGGCCCATCTAGTCCAGCTTCCTGTATCTCACAGCGGCCCACCAAATGCCCCAGGGAGCACACCAGATAACAAGAGACCTGCAAGGTCTCCTGGGAATTGTAGTTAAGAACATAAGAACAGCCCCACTGGCTCAGGCCACAGGCCCATCTAGTCCAGCTTCCTGTATCTCACAGCAGCCCACCAAATGCCCCAGGGAGCACACCAGATAACAAGAGACCTGCAAGGCTTTCTGGGAATTGTAGTTAAGAACATAAGAACAGCCCCACTGGATCAGGCCATAGGCCCATCTAGTCCAGCTTCCTGTATCTCACAGCGGCCCACCAAATGCCCCAGGGAGCACACCAGATAACAAGAGACCTGCAAGGCTTTCTGGGAATTGTAGTTAAGAACATAAGAACAGCCCCACTGGATCAGGCCATAGGCCCATCTAGTCCAGCTTCCTGTATCTCACAGCGGCCCACCAAATGCCCCAGGGAGCACACCAGATAACAAGAGACCTGCAAGGCTTTCTGGGAATTGTAGTTAAGAACATAAGAACAGCCCCACTGGATCAGGCCATAGGCCCATCTAGTCCAGCTTCCTGTATCAAACAGCTGCCCACCAAATGCCCCAGGGAGCACACCAGATAACAAGAGACCTCATCCTGGTGCCCTCCCTTGCATCTGGCATTCTGACATAGCCCATTTCTAAAATCAGGAGGTTGCACCTACACATCATGGCTTGTAACCCGTAATGGATTTTTTCCTCCAGATTTTTCCACATGGTACACCTATTCGAAGTACCATGGACATAACTGGCGATGACATTATCACCAGTTACTTTTGGGTTGGGAGATGCAGTGTGAGAGATGCAGAGGCCAGATGCAATGCGACAAACACCAGTAAGAGGTTCAGGGTGGACTGGAGGGCTTTTTTGAGGGCAGAAAAGCCTCCTGCTACGCAGGGCCTCTGACCACTGTTTGTTGTGTTGTGTTCCTAGTCTCGCTGCTTGGTGGCAGGGGTCCAGGGGTCCTGTGAACGCCACCAGTCCTCAAGTACCACCGATTGGGTAGCACTGGACTAGACAGCAAATAAATTGAACATATCTGGTGGCTATCTGGGATGTTAAAATTTGCGTGTTGTGTGTAAGATTTTAATCATTGACATCTGACAACAATTTGATACGTTCAACCCCATTTCGTGTTGAGATTTGGCAGTTCTGTACTTCTGTTGGATATTCCCCCCACTCCATCCCACTTCCAGTGCAGGCGTTGTGTACGTTGAATCAACCAGTTTCAATACTGACTGGTACCGCTTGCTTTTGGACATAATAGCAATACCTTGGATAGCATGGGGAATACCTTCCCCAAAAGCTGAGTCCTGCATGCGGCATTACTATTGAATTTATAGTTGATGTAGTGGTGAGGAAATGAGTGCTGATTAGCCCAGAATGTGCTACTTCTATTGTTTTGAATGACTGTCAGTCATGCCAGGGCAAGGACCTCTACAAGGTATTGGTGCTAAAGAAAGCAGTATTATGCAACGGATGCCTGTGTTCTGTGAAGGGATATTCTGTCCAGGTTTGATTGCCATTTCTTGGCATTGACAAATAAAAATATGTATTTTATTCCCTGCTTATTTAAAATACAGAGTTTTGGGTACTTCTGGCCTTTAGGAAGGCATTAAAAGGTAGCATTTTTGGTATAAATGTAATCTTCAGGCACAGAGATCTATATGTGTATGTGGTATGCTTTTTATAACATGCACCTGCAGTGATAAACGATGATTGAGAACTAGTCTGCTGTACCACTTCACATGGACCACCTATTGAAGTACCACTGGAAGTAACTGGTGATAACATCATCTCCAGTTACTTCTGGTTTGGGAGGCCAGATGCAACACAACAAGCACCAGGAAGAGGCTCAGGGTGATGGGAAGGCTTTTTCGAACTTGGAAAAGCAGGCTTTAGAGCTCTGCTTGCCAAGCCAAGCTTCCTACCGCTGTTTGTTGTGTCACATTCCTGCTCTCGCTGCTGGGGCAGCAGGAGTCCAGGGTTCCCAAGAGTACCACCAGACACCACCTCAGATACCACTGGTGGTATCCGTACCACTGGTTGAGAAACACTGCACTAGTCTGAATAATTGTGGATGCTCTTATTTCGGCAGCCTGAAGTATGGAATTGCCCAAATGCCATCGCTTTCTGTGTTTGACTGTTGTGTAATTTTGAACTATCCTCCTGCTAGTTGGGCTTTCCTCCAGAGATGACCATTCTTTATGTGCTTCCCTTGGTCTTGTTTTTAACCTTCTGCCTAGGAATTCTGTTTGGAGGATTCTTTGCCAGAGTAGCAGCAAGGAATTTCAGAGCTTGCAGTGTCTCAGTCTGGCATTCTTGATGTTTTGAAGCTCTTGAAAAGCAATCAAAATATTTACCCATCATCTATCTGGCATCTATCTATGTACGACAGCGTTCCAGTCTTGGGCACTCCAGAAATCCAGAAAGGTTAAACATTTATTTCAAGGAGGTCAAGAACTGTTGTTTTATGGAGGCTTTTTTAAATAAACAAAATTATCTTGCATCTACAAAAATGAATCCTGTGTTAGAGCAAACGAATTTTTGTTCACTTTTCATATTGCCCGTCTCGGGGTGGTCCAGCGCACGGACTGTGGGGTACATGAGACCCATGAGGCCTCTATTGGTGGTCCTCGAGAAGCCTTATCACACCACTGCCGCCTCCTGCTGCAGCGGCCTTTCAGTCTCCCTGCTGCCCTGTTCTGGCTTCTCAGAGAAGTCGGAAGAGCACAGTAGGAAGATCAAAAAGCCCTGCCGTACCGACCACCTCCTCCGCAAGCTTCTCCTGCCGCCACCTCCTCAGCCGCTCAGAACCTGGAAGTAATTAGCAGTGACATCATCACATCCCAGAAGTGTCAGAAAGGCACTTCAGGTTTCGGCAATAACCTCCCAGGCATGACTGGAACGTGCTTCTGGTCTTGTCTGGGAGATCAAGTGAGGTTTGGGACCTGCGCTGAGTCAAATCAGTGGGTACCCAATCCGCAGATAAGGAGGGCCCATTGTATATTTGGATACACATAATCAGTCAACTAAAATCACACACTTTCCTCAGTTAAATAATTGAGGTTGCAGTCCCATGCACACTTTCCTAGGAGTAAGCCCTATTCAACACACTTACTTTTGGGTAGCCAATGCATAGGATTGGACTGTGAGTTCCAGTCCTATGCCCTTGAAGCAGGAGGGAGTAATTGAAATGGAGTCCGGAGTTTGTGTTGGGGACAATAAGCCCAATGGCAACTTTTCTCACTCTCCAGTGCCTCAGCTATGTGAATTCATGTTTTATGAACACAGGAGGTCATAGCCGCAGGGCCAACCCAAGACTTCCTCAGGCAGTATGCCAAGTTTTACCCTCCACATATCTGATGATATATCGGCCTCTCCTACTCTACGCCCCTCTCTCTTTGACAATCCAGGGACTGAAAATAGAGTGGTGGGCTAGAGTGCCTTGGACCCACCACACTCCTCCACGTTTTCTCCTCCCCTCTGCCCCTTTTCCAACACAGGGAATGGGAGGAGGAGCAGTAATGGAGGCAAGCAGGTGGAAGGCGGCATGTGTCACTTGCCAGTCTGCTGCCTGAGTATCTCAGTCAGCCTCTTGGATGAGCACATCCTGCTTAGCCCGGAAGCAACATTTAAAAGTTGGTAGAAAATCCAGCAAGTTCATTAAGCTCCACCGTGGGCACTCGGGATGGTGAGAAGGGTGATCGTAGGGAACCCGATGAAACAGGGAGGAAAAGTATTTTAAAATGTTCAGAATGCACTCACTTCTCTCTCTCCCTGTCTCGGTTTCCTTTCAAGAATATTAAAAAATTCAGTGCTGATACATGCTTTGGACAATAAGGACACTTCTTATCTCTCTTCGATTTGAATCTCTGTTTAGCTAACTCTGGTGCTTGCCCTTCCCAGGGTACTTGTAAAGGAATAGCCCTATTGTTGCTTCTCTTGAACAGAAGGTTTAGTTTTGTTTGGATTGGCCCAAGGGTTCCTCCTGCAGTTAACTCCATTGTGATTGATTCATGGGCCACGAATGTCTGAGTCACTGAAGATTCTAGGTTGTGTAACCTGAGAATGACAGCAGTCCTTATGGAGGAGCAGGTACTTCAGTGCTTCCCTGTTATTGCTCCCAGTCGCTCCAAAAGCCTCAAAGGAGCTATGAAGCATCGAACATCAAGCACAGCTGATGATGTTGACACATCGCTGTGGCTTATATGGTAGTGTTTATCCGAAAATAGGACAGTTGCTTCCGGTGGTTGTTCATGCCTGTCCATTGTTTTGGCAAGTTACTTTGATTTAAACGGTGCTAGAGAGAGACTGAACCTGCATTGTTCCTGTAGGCCAGGGGTGCCCAAACCCTGGCCCTGGGGCCACATGCGGCCCGTGAGGCCTCTCAATGCGGCCCTCAGGGAGCCCCCAGTCTCCAATGAGCTTCTGGCCCTCTGGAGACTTGCTGGAGCCTGCACTGAATTGTCCAAATTCATATTCATTGCTTTGGTGACACTAACCATCTCATCCTCGGCCGTCCCTTCAGTTTTTCCCAGCATCAGGGTCTTTTAAGAGTCCTCCCTTCTCATGAGAAGACCAAAGTATTTAAGCTTCAGCTTCAGTATCTGTCCTTCCAATGAACAGTCATGGTTGATTTCTTGTAGGATTGACTGATTTGATCTCCTTGCAATCCAGGGGACTCTCAAAAGCCTTCTCCAACACCGTAATTTGAAAGCAGTTTCTGCAAAAACCAGAAGTGCCTTTTGGAGGCATCCAGAAGGGCCTTTGAGGCCCAAGGGGAACACACATGACTTTCTAAATGTGACTGGAACATGCTTCTGATCACATCCAGGAGATTCTTTGAGGACTTTCCACATCTGTGGATTTTGGTATCTGTAGGGGGGGCCGGGATCAGATCTCCTGTGGATAATGACCCCCCATATTTCTCGAATAAGTCCTCTTATTCCCAAGGACTGCTGGAAAGACCCTGCAGGAAATACCCTCAATGTGACATCAGTTGTTGCAAGGGTGGCATAACCTTCTCTTTTATGCCCTTCTTCTTAGAACAAACCAGCCGTGGGAACCTGCCAGAAAACAACCCTGAAGACCTTCCACAAGCATTCAGAAACCTTTTCTAAATCCCCGAAAGCTGAAATTGAGCTGTTTATAAGTCAGTTCCATGTTTACAGTAGGAATAGTATGCATTGTTTGTATAGTATGTATTGTATCTGAAATGGTGTTTGTTCGCTTTACGGATGTCTTGAGATGTTGAGTTGGTGGGGACTCTCTTAGGCGCCTTGAACATAAGGCAAGACATATATACAATCTAGTATCATAATAGTTTCCATGGAGTTGTAACTAGTCTCTGATTCTCCATCACCTACTAAGCATCAACACAGCTGTGGGCAGCCAAAGCAGCAGATACTTTTAAAAAGTAAGGTCCTTTCCCCTCTGTCTTCATTCTGTTGAAGGGGATTATTGCAATGCTTACACTTAGAACGCCTTCGGTATCAACGCTTGATACAGAATGTCTCTTGTGCCCCACTTAGCTTCTAGTTGCTGTTCATGGTGTCAGTTTGTGGGTTTGTCTCCCCTCACCTTATGTAACTTAGCTGGCTTTTTTGAGTCATCTGTCATTGCTTGCTCTCAGGGTCTGTATTGAGCTCCGGCACTTTGGTTGTATGCCTTGTGTAGGCTCATTGCTTATTCTAGCAGCATCTGTGTGGAGGATTCTGGATCAGTGTAAGACAGTAGTTCCCAAACTTTTTAGCACCAGGACCCACTTTTAAAAATGATGATCTATCAGAACCCACCTAGGGTTATGATACTTAGAGCCCAATCCTATGCATGTCTACTCAGAAGCAAATCCCATTATAGTCAATAGGGCTTACTCCCAGGAAGGTATGGTTAGGATTGCAGCCTTAAAGATCTGGAAAGAAATATTTATTCATTTACAGCAGGAGTGTCCAAACTTTTTGGCAGGAGGGCCACATAAACTCTCTGACACTGTGTTGAGGGCCGGGGAAAAAAGAATTAATTTACATTTCAAATTTGAATAAATTTACATAAATGAATATATAAGAGATGGAACTTATATGAATGAATGAAGGTCTTGCAATAGCTCAAGGCCTATAAAAGGCCTTGCACAAAGCAAGGCCAGCCTTTCTTTTGCTGCCTTCACAGATGTGAAACAGCAAGCAGTGGAAGGAGCCCTCATCCCACAGCTCATGTGAGAGGTTGAACAGTTGGCCATCACGCTGAGAGCAGTTGCATCAGGCCAGCATGGGCTCCAGCAAGTCTCTGGAGGGCCAGAGGCTCATTGGAGACTAAAGGTTCCCTGAGGGCCAGATTGGGAGTCCTCGAGGGCCACAAGTGGCCCCAGGGCCGGGGTTTGGGCACCCCTGATTTACAGTAATCGTAACCAGAAAAAAGATGCTGAAACATTTTATCTCCTCGTAATTACATATGCTTGCAAATTGTGGGAGCTGAGCTCCTTGCAAACTGCAGGAGCTGAGCTTGTTCCAGGGCAATTAGCAATTATTTTTGAGTGGCTTCAGGGCTTGAGGCAATTAGTTATCTGATCTTTCCATCACTAGGGAGGCTCTGCTCACGGCTTCGCAACCCACCAAACATTGGATTGCAACCCACCAGTGGGTCCCAGCTCACAGTTTGGGAATTGCTGGTGTAGGAGGCTACTGAATCCTCCAAGGTCATTTGGTACCTCGGGCCCATACATTTTTGGCACTTCCCCCCCCCCAAACAAAATTATTTTCAATAATAGTTCTGAAATGAATAATAATAATGGCCAGAGAAGAAGATATTTATATTTGTATATTTATATATAAGTTTGTATATACAGGTTGAGACGAATTATTCGCGTGGGTTCCGTTCCAAGCACTCACGTGGATGGCAACAAACGCACTATAGCAAATCCATTTAAAAAACCAAGTTTTTTGCTCTGGTGATTGAAAAACAGCCTTTGACTCTAAGGTAAGAGTCATTAAGAAGGCAACCCATCAATCAGTGTCCTCCAAGCGCCTCACTCAGTCCCTCCCTTCACCAATGCAAACGTGCTCAGAGGGAAGGGAGGAGCCGCTGGAGAGAGAAGGATTGATGGATTGTCAGCCAGCTGGCCCCCCCTCTCATTTAGGAGGCTATTGTTAAAGGACCAGCACATTCCTTCTCTTTTGCAGTGGCCATTCGTGTTGAGTCACATCCATGTACAAAAAATCCGTGTATAAATAGGATGGACCTGTATGATCATACCAGTAAATAATTGACAAATTAGTTTAAAAGCAATACGTTTTCCTCTTGAAAGAGAAGTTTAAACCTCTTGGGATGGCTTCTTGCGCCCCCCCCCCCGTAGCCTGGCTCCTGGGGCCGGTGGTACCCTGGCCACCCTCTTCGTATGCCTGTGACTGGATCTTTTTGTAGGTCTGTGATGTTGGGCTTACACATGGGTATCTTGATCTGACTCAGCGACCCCTGGAAGTAATAAATACTACTACAATCTCCCCAAATTTCCTAAGGCCCTTCCTTTCTGGTGAATTGGTCTGTGCAAGCAACCACCTTTGCTAGGTCTAGCAAGGACAGTGCTATAAATAACTTGTCTAGATGATGGCTAGTTCAGGCTAGCAGCAGCTCAGCTCTTTTGTCATAACTCTGTCATTTACTGTCTAAATGACTTAATATTCGCTGGAGTATTTAGGCTTTTTCTGTAAGACTATACCTGAGAGCACTATTCTTGGGAGGCATTTTAATTCATTTCCTGTTTGAGATTTGGGACCTGGAGGCTGGGGCAAGGATCCACCAAGAGCTACTGTTTAAGTTATAACTGTGCAGTCTTTCTAGCAGCCGGGCCCTTAGTTTGGTATGATGTGTGTAGATCAAGTGTAAGTGGGGATTTTCTAATGCCCTGTTGTCACATTCCAATCTGGCCAGTGAAGTGTAGCCATAATACGGTCTTTGTCGCAGGTCTACCATCCCTTCATCTTGTTCCTATTAAGTAGCTTATTCTCCTTTTTGAAATGACTTAAACCAGTGTTTCTCAAGATTTGTCCTCTTCTATACCACTTCCCATGGCCCACCTATTCAAAGTGCCATTGGAAGTAACTGGTGATGACATAATCACCAGTTACTTCTGGATTGGGCGGCCAGATGTGACACAACATCACCAGTAAGAGGTTCAGGGTGGACGGGAGGGCTTTTTTGAGCATGCTAAAGCAAGCTTTGGAGCTTTGCCTGCTGAGCTGAGCCTCCTACCACTGTTGGTTGGACATGTTGGAGGAAATTAAAAATAGTTTCCTCTTTGGGGGGGGGGGAAGCAGAGTAGCTTAAGCAACAGATCCCTCCTCTTTGGGTATCACCCCAGGGAACCTCCCTCACCCGGCTGACTGCTCATCTATAAAAAAGACCAAGAGGCAATGGCTTGTTAAAGTTGCAAAAAAGAAGTTATTTACTTACAGTTCCTTTGAGTGTATAGTTACAGCATCTGATTAGGATCAGAGGTTCAGCTATTACTTAAAGATGGCAAGGCCCTGGAGCTGCCTTGTCCTGCATGCCTTGTGCTCAAGGTGGCCTGGGCATCAGAGCCCTGGTGTGTGCCATCTTAACAGGCTGGTGGTCAGAGGACAAGAGGAAGTGCTCAGAGGAGAAGGGAAGGATAAAGGGTTAGGGCCACACCCCACAAGGATCACAGAGAGAACAGGTAGAAAGGTCAGAGTCACTGGGCCATAGTTTGACCCCTTCTGGACAGCATCCTGCCCCCTCTGGACAGCAGATGAAGTTGCACCAACTCCAACAGCACATTCCTAGTCTCTCTACTGGGTGGCAGGTGTCTGGTGGTCCACTGGTGGTACCCATACCACTGGTTGACAAACTCTAACTTGAACTTATTCAGGGCCATCTTTACAATCCAATGAGTGAGACTGCTCAGGTATCACAAAGTGGTCTGGCAATCCATATTATGTACATTGTATTTTGCACCCGCTTTCTTTGCTTTTTAAAAAACCTGTTGTAAAACAGTTGCCACTTCATAAATGGTGTTTTTGGGAAGAGGAGCATACCCTATCTCTTTATAGAAGGAAACTAAGCTAAATGATGAAGACAAGTCAACTAGTCTGTTTTCTTTGCAAAACCAAACTGAAACATTGGAAGGGGTATCGGCTTGGATAATTGCAGAGAGAGCAGTTTCTCTTAGTTGTGAATCTCCCACCAAAAACTATATGTGAGAGAACTTATCTGTCAGTCTCTGCTGTCTAAACGCGGTGTGTGATGCTTTCACTTGACCGTGAATGATGGCAATATTTTATTTTAAGGAGGCTTTCTCTTTAAGAGATGAGATGCCAGGATTGCTTAGGGCTTCAGAGGTAAAAGCCGCACCTTGGCACTTTTCAAGAAGGTTAGACAGATCGCTGCAGAATCACTCACTTAGTGCAGGTGTCCTCCCATATCTGTGGGTGATGCATTCCTGCTGCCATTGATATCCAAAACTGTGGATAGTAGCAAACCCTACTCAAATCCCCCCTTCACACTCATAATTCACCTCTCTTCATTTGCAAATGCTTTGCAAAAGGAAGCAGGCAGTGAGATCCTAGACTTGTAGCAGCTAGATGTACGCTATAGGAGTCAACAGTGAGAATGCTAACCAGAAGCTACCAGCAGAGGAAGCAGATAGCGGACCCCCATTTCAGCACTGCCGCCTCTGCTGAGTTGTCACTTTGCAGCTCAGCACCTGAGAGTATCTAATGGTGGTGCTGGGAGAGCCTAATTATCACAGGGGCCAGATAAAGAGCTTCTGGGAGCCGTATCTGGTTTGCAGGTGTTATGTTTGACACTCCTGCTCTAAACCATGTTCTAGGGCAGCCCTGTGCAAAGCTAGTTTTAGTCTCAGTACGCACAGGGGAAGTTTTAACTTAAACTGAAGCCGTTCATCTTGATGACTTCAAGGGGCAGCCTATCCTTGAAGCTCCCAGGTATGACCTGAAGCATCAAACAGGTAGTAAAATTTTTCTTATCTTCGCATCTGTGCAACATTTTTTTAAGGGAGGTTGCTGGTATTCCTGCCTCACCTAGTAGGTGAAAGAGCCAACCGGTAAATCTTGGTGTATTGGTGTGTTGAACTCAGCTTGGTGTATTGGTGTTTTGAACTCAGCTTGGTGTATTGGACCCAGGTCTTCAAGACCAGATCGTTGCTTTGCAGCTTTATTAATGTTTGCAGAGGAGCTTTGAAGGTTCACCCCCTTGCTGCAGCCAAAGCTACTGTTGCCCTATTGACTTGCATCGACTGCATTTCACCTTGCAAATCCTCCTGAAATATAGTTTATCCTGACTTTTAGCAGAAACACGTTCTTTCAAGGTACAAGTTATTTTAGGTGGTCGTGAAAATCCTACTGCACTTAAGAATCGGCTCAACATTTTCATGTTTCTTGGGAGAATATTCTTTCTAAACAGGCTCTGGCAGAGTAAGTTTCACTTTGTCTGTTCTCAGCATGCATCACATTCGACCAGGTGAAATGGTATTGTGGCTGCAACTGCTGCTTCTATAGCAGCAAAATGCAGAGTCCCATGTTTTTATTGTGACTGTTCAAAGTGTATTTGCATATCTGAAAACCTGGCAAAAAGGCCCAAGAATACTTCATTTGACTCGAGACCCTAGAGCAGCATTTCTCAAAGTGTGCTCCTAGGAGACCAGGGGCTCCATGAGCATACCTTAAGTGGCTGCCATCTGTCCTCCCCCAATTTGCTTGTCTGTCCCTTCCATCTTCCCTGTTCATGGCTCTCTGTCCTCCTCTTCCACCTGTCAGTAATGCAGCATTGGGGTCAACACTGCACCACTCCATGCATGCACCAGTGGGGCTCCCCGAAACTCCTTTTAAAGGGCTCCAGAGACTGAAAAGTTTGAGAACTGCTGTCCTAAAGTCATGTTTCCCAAGCATTTCCAGACACAGGAATGTCACTGTAGAAGTGCTGGGCCTTTGTCATTGTTGTAATGTGTGAACCAGCCCTAAATCAGTGCAACACAGGAAATGTGCTACAGCAGTGTTTCTCAACCAGTCATATCGGTAGCACCAGTAGTACTTGTCTAGTGGTACTCATGGAACCCCTGGGCACCTACCACCTTTCATACTTTTCCATGCTCGAAAAAGCCCTGTTGTCCACTCTGAGTCTCTTACTGGTGTTGGTCATGTCGCATCTGGCTTCCCAATCCAGAAGTAATCGCCAGTTACTTCTGGTGGTACTTGGAATAGGTGGACCCTGTGAAGTGGTATAGTGGGGTACAGACATTGAGAAATTCTGCTAGATCAAGTTTCTTTCTCTCTGACCTCATCTCCATTCACTTGGTAGCACATCACAGTGGTTTCAGTGGAGTGTGTTTCTGATTGAGTATCCCAGATCAGTTTTGAGACAGTGTCAGTTTTACGCTCGGTTTACCTTGAGACGGCTAACTCTTCACAAAGTTTGAGAATGGGTCTGATCAGGTTAGAGTTTGATCAGGTTATACGTGTTGAGACTCTTTAGCAACTTCACTTCTGAAATTTTGTCCTTTTCTTTCTTAGAATCCCTGTATAAGTTTTTAGCCATATCTTAAAGGGAAATGTTCTTTAAACTTTGAAGCTGAATATTCCCTAGTATTCTTCTTGGTTGGTTACGTGGGCAGTCTTCACCAATCTACTTGCTGCTCATCACTGCTCTATTTCCTTTGTCTTGGCAGCAGAAATGGCTTCTCCTCAGGGTTGGCCCAAGATCTCATGACATCTGAGGCAACACACCAGATGCTGATCCCCTTGCATCTGCTCCTGCTGCTCTCCAGTGTTCTAGTTCAGCATTTTCCTCCCCTCCACAGTTCCTCTTCCTCTCTATCCCCTTCTTCCTTTTCCAATTCAGGGAGGAGGAGGAGGAGGAGCAACAGTGGAGGCAAGTAGGCAGACAGAGATGGGCACTTCCTATCATTCTCTTGCCTGAGGCAACTGCTTCACTTGGCCTCCTAGATGGTTCTCCTTGACTCTTCCTTGAGCAAGAGAGAGTGCTTTTATCTGCTGACTCAGACAACCTGCACCTTTGGACTTTGAGTCCTCCTGTGTGACAAAGTATTAAAAGGCCTTCTTTGAATTTCGAAACAAGCAACTTGGGCTAGAAATGTAGCTTCTTAACGACGACAGCGTCAGTTGTCTAAAACAGGGATCTCCAAACTTTTTAGCCAGAGGGCTGCATGAAATATCTGGCGCAGTGCTGAGGGCCGGAAAAAATTTAAATATAAAATTTAAATAAATAAATTAGAGATGGAACTTGGATGAATGAATAATTGAATGAGTGGGCTCATTCACTCAGCCTCTCTGGCCCTCAGAACACCCTCCAGATGCAATCAGAGCACAACTCTGGTCGTGTTCAGTCGAATTGGCCAGAGGTTTTCAGGGGACAAGAGGCTGGCCGCAGGCCACATAGAGGCTCACTGTGGGCCGCGCCTGGCCCCTGGGCCGGGGTTTGGAGACCCCTGGTCTAAAATATGGATTCTAAGTCTGGTGGATATGAAGAGTGGTGAACCTTTATCTTGGAATCCAGAATAACTTGGGGTTTTGTCCATTTTCCATTTGCAAGGTTAGCAACCTCATTTAGAAGGAGAGACAGCTTCAACAAGTGGAGTTATCTCTGCAGCTATAGGAGTGGAATTCTGCATTGCCGCCGCCCCCAGAGGATGTTTTCCGAGCTTGATTGTAGGGCTGCTGTGCAGCAATCCATGGAAACAGCCGCTTTAATATGGAATATATTCACTTAAACTTTTTGACCTTGCAAAGTGCTTCACATATATTATCTTGATGTAATTCTTACGGCAACCTTGTAAGGTATATAAATAGTATTATCCCCATATTCCAGATGGGGAAGACTGAAACTGAGAGACAGTAGATAACTGAAAACACAAACACAAGTTGTGTCTTATTTAAAAATCTTTCTCTATGAAATAGAAACAGAGTAGCATAAGAACCTGAATTCTTGACTTTGGGTTGTGTCCAGAGAAAGTGATTCATGGCTTAAGCACCAGTGAACTCAACAAAAGCAGGTTAATTTTGAACTAATGTACATCCCATTAATTTTTGCGGCGCATAATCAAGATTCACTTTCTTTGATGCAACCTGTTAACTTTTAGATACGGAGACTTGCGTTCAATAGGACATCTTCTTGAGTTGTCTTTTGAAGCTGTGACTGGAAGAGAATGTTTGGAGCACACCAGGGTTTTGAGGTGGGTTGGTGGGCGAAGAAAGTCATGAAGGCAGACAGGTGTTGCCTGTGTTGATTTTTTTAGCTCACTTTGCCCTTAAAGTGGTAACACAAGGTTAAAACTCTGCATTAACAAGCCTGTTTTAAAATGGCTATCTTTCCTTTGGATAAAAATATGAGTGAGGGAGGACAGTGATGATGTTGGGAGGCAGAGGGGTTTGAATAAATCTTGGCTGGATTTGCAGAATTTATTGCATGCTGGGTTCTATCACCTGGACAGAAGCATGATGCAAAGGACCATGTGCGACCCTGTCTTTTTGTCCTCTGCATTTCTTAGTTCAGAGTAACAAACTGTTTTTTGGATTCTTCTTTGCAGACAGCAACTCTCACCCAAAATCTGTGCCATGTGCTATGAAACCCCTGCCTGCCAGCCATCCTGATATTTGAGTACAGGGGAGTAGTTCCAAAGTGTCAAAGTCTAGCTGGACTGTCTCAGGTGATCTTTGGTCTGTGCCCAAGAAGCTTGGAAGCTCAGAGTGTTTCTCAAAAAGCAAAATCAGTGGCAATGCAATGTTGCTTACAAGCTGTTTGACGCCTTCCAAGCTCCTCCCTCCCTCTCCCTTTCTGAGGCTTTAAACTCCTGTTTAAAGAGCCAAGGGTGTTGATTATTTGGCTCCTCCTCCTCCTCCTTCCTGAGAACCAGCCCTAAGCAGAGTACGCCTTCTGGAATGACAGGCATTCCTCCTTGAAGGGAGCTGGCATGGGAGCTTCGTTTGAGCATTGCTGAGTGCCCGGGCCAGAGGTCCAGAGGCCACAGGTCCTCCACTGTCACTTCTGACTGCCTGTCGGAGTTCTAGCAGCTGCACTTCACTCCTCAGACTCCGGATGCGTTTTCCCACCCTCAGGAGTTGGCTTGTCATCTTTAAAAGGCTAATGTTGGCTTCCAGAATAGATTCCTTTTTTCTTTTCTTTTCCTGAGCTGCCTGGAAGAATCTAATAATGGGGCAGACGCGCTACTCAAGACCAGTCAATCCAGCTCCCTCAGGTGAGTAAGGGGGGCTGTCTAGTTGCAGCTGAAGTCAGGGCTAGAACTGCAGGTGAGGCTGAACTCTCTCTCTCTCTCTCTCTCTCTCTCTCTCTCTCTCTCTCTCTCTCTCTCTCTCTCTCTCTGTGTGTGTGTGTGTGTGTGTGTGTGTGTGTGTGTGTGTGTGTGTGTGTGTGTGTAAAGAATGCAAGGATTGCATAATCTGCGAGAAGCTTGGAAGGGGCTCCCCGTTCCCACAAGCAAAGAAAAGGGATTCTTTTTCTTAATCCATTAAAAGGGAAAGCGATTTGGTTAAAATGCACTTTTACCAAGGTTCCTGCACACTTTGGGGTTAGTTTCTGTGCTTCATTGTTAAGAGCCAGTGTGTTTGATCTTGTGTGTTCCTGCCAAGTGGTCAGATGATGGGGGGAAAGCTGGCTTAAAGAGTTCAGCAGAAGGCATCGTAGCATGTTGTCCGTTTTGGCTGGGATAAAGACATTTCCTACTCCAGCAAGGAGCAGGTGTAGATAGGGTGTTTTTTTTCCCCTTGGTATACTGCCGTTTGCCGCAAAATGCCAATATCTTGACTCCGTTTAACTTCCTTTGCTGGTTGGGGGAGACGGGATGGCACAGGAAGTGTCTGATCTTGACATTCTGAAAGTGTTTATTGTCAGGAGAGGAGACTGGTTGAAATGTAAAGACTTCAGTTCTTAATGTCTAGTAGGAGCAGCATGTAGCTTTGAGATGGTTTCAGGTTTAATTTGAAGAGTCACTTGTACTACTGTCCACTAGTCTTGTTTTGCCTTGTTTTGGACAAGCCTGTTCACCTTGTTGTGTCTTCTCTTCCCCTGCTACTACTTAGCTGTGTCCTGATTTGACAGACTGGGAGGCCATCCATAATGTTATCAGAATGAACTATGTTTGGGGAGCAAACCTTGCCATATGGACTGGATGAAAGAGGCTGGCAGTTAAGGCTTTGGATGACATTTCATTATATCTGGTGCTGACTTTCCCATTGTAGCTCCAAACCCAGTTCTTTGATTTTCCTTAACCTGACCCTGGAAACATATTTTTACACATGGTGTATTATTATTATTATTATTATTATTATTATTATTATTATTATTATTATTATTATTATTATTATTATTATTATTATTGGGGTGAGCCCTTCATTGATTAAGCAGACATGGTATTTTGTCCGTTTTAAATCTATCTTGCAGATTGCACGATATGAGTTATCTGGTGTCCTTTGTAAGCCATTTTGAGTTCAAGCTTTGGTGGGGCAGAGATCTTTAAATTAGTTAACATTCCTGCATGTGTTACTTCATGTGTGAGTCGCTCGTAGTGTCTGCAAATGAGAGACACAGTCCCAAGAATGTGCTTGGTTTGGTAGTAACCTGGCAGTATGTTCTTTCCCACTTCTACGGCTTCAGATTTTAGGATGCACTGTTAGGTGAGACCATGAGGAGTCTTTCTGGCACATTAAGACTAGTTTATTATGGCTTAAGTTTTTATAAACTAGAGCGCACTCATTGGATGCATCTGATGCACTGGATGTTAGTCCCCAGAAACCTAAGCCGCAGTAAATCAGCTCATCTTTTAATATTCCACACATCTATTTTATTTGTTGCTTTTGCTGTAATGGATGAACATGATGTGGCTACTATGTCACACGTATTATTAAGTTTCTTGTGTCACAGCATGCTTTCATAACTGAGGGAGATAAAGTTGTATTCCTTCCAGGGCAGGATGTTTGTATCAATAGACATATATAATAAATCTGTCTGTTGAAAATGGCCAAATGTTTGTCTCAGTTCTTTAATTTGGGATGATCTGAGAGATGTGTCTCCCTGGCAGCGGATACTGCCCTCTCCCTCTTAAAACTATTAAGCTGAGTCTGTAACTCTCCTCTTACAGAGGAATAGCCTTTACTGAGTTCCAGCTATAGGAAGGGCAGGTATACAAGTATTTGAATAAGGCAGCATGGTGCCATTGTGGAGGTATGGGGAAATTCAGAAGTCACCTTGAATATTTCATCTGAAAGATTCCTCTGTCCTGCAAATGTTCCCTTTTAGTTGAAAGAATGTGCCATCTGAATAGATTCTCAGCCTATTTGAACTTCGTGGCTTGGTCAGCAGCTGAGGATTAAGCTAGCAATTTCCCGCTCCCACTAGACTTCCTAGTAGCTGCCCACATAGCAATATGAGAGAAGAAGGTGGAACGTAAGTGACTCCACTCCAGCCTTCGCTGCACTGTACATTTTAAAAGGGAGGTTTGACATCTTATTTCAAAGCCTGCAGCCAGTCCTGGTCCTTTTTCTGCTTACTGTACAACTTGACACCCACTTTTACAGTGTCTTAAGATGTGTGCAAATTTCAGCTTGAGTGATTAAGGCTGTAATCCTATACATATTTGCCTGAGACCAACAGCACAATCCCTATACTTGTCTACTCAGAAGTAAGCCTCAATAAGCCTTCAATAAATCCCCCCTCAGCCATGAAGCTTCCTGGGTGACCTTGGGCCAGTCACTTTCTCTCAGCCTCACCTACCTCGCAGGGTTGTTGTGAGGACAAAAGGAGGAGGGCAGCTGTGTACACCACCCTGTGCTTTTTGGAGGAAGGTTGGCATAAAAATGTGAAAAATTTACTTCCAGGAAAGTGTATTTAAGATTTCCGCCCAAGTCCCATGAAACTCAGTGGGGCTTACTTCTGAGTAGACCTGCCTAGGATTGCACTGTAGGTCAGTATGCTACTCCCCCAAATTGCTTTTGCCTGCTTGGCTTTCAGAATCTTTTTCAAACACTCGGGTCCAGTTTTTCATGGGACCTACTTGTCGCCAGTGGCACAGTGATCACATCTTAAGATGAGTGTCTTGTCTGATTTCAGAATGGTCATGTTCATTTTGTGACGTGGCACAGTGGATGGTCAGTTCCCCTTTGTTGGAGAAAGGATGCTACCTTGAGGGTGTTTCTTACCCCTTGACAGCAAAAAGGAAAGGTTTTCAGAGAAGCATATCTGATGCTTAGAGGTGTTTGAAAATGGTGTGATGGTGTGTGTGTGTGTTTAATTTGTTGAATTAAAATGCAAAATGTCATATGTTTTTATTCACAACTGAATATGCAATTCCAGTGTTCCTTACTCCTCCTTTTTGGACAGAGGTTTTTGAAAATTGTGGTGTGTTGTGAGTTATTTTATTTAGTTATCAACACAAACACATCTACTGATGGTCCTTTGTGCACCCGCAGCTTGTGCTGGTGTTGCTGTTGCATCTGGGTGGTACAGCTAGAATATATTGTGGTTGATTTAGTGGTGAAGCTACTAGACATGATGTTGAAGGTGTCATTGCTTTGGAATTTTTGTTTTAATTAAAAAAAAAAATTGTTGTTGGAAGGGACGTACTCCATACCGAAATTGGGAAAAAGGAGAGTTTAACCCCCCATGTTATTTCCCTGACAGCCCCTTCTTCGAGCTCCTGTGAGGAAATCTGCTATTTGAGACCATTTTTTTTTTCTCTCCAGAACAAATAGTAGTTTGAGAAGTGGGTTTTTTTTGCTGGTGGGGGAAGAGTTAAAACCTATGTGCTGTGGTCCCAATGCAGACTGGAAGTCTCCAAAGTTGCTAGTGTAGAAAAGCAGCAACAAAAACACACCCAAGATCACCAAGAAATAAATGCAGTACAGTGGCTCCTTATTATCCCTGGGGAATCTGTTCCAGGACCCGCCATGGATTCAGAATTTCACAGACAATGAAATCCACGCATGGGGGTCAGTGCTGCAGTTGCTACCTGGGGGCCATGCCTTGGTTGATTGCGAATGACCTACTGGCCTCCTCAGAAGTCTCCCTGATGCAGTTGGAAGGCACATCTGGTTTGCACTGACAAACCAGAATTGCCTTCCAGTTGCATTCAGGTGCCTTCTGGGATGCAAACGTGGCCTCCTCATGCCTCAGATCACCTCCCCAGATGCAACCGGAAGCCTCTTCTAGTCATGTCTGGAAGGTCCTTTAAGGCCCTTCAGCTGCAGGCCTATAATGCATTTAAGGTCATGAAATGCATTTACGGTCCTGTTTGGGTTGATCCTTCATTCCTAGTATTATGTAAGTAATTTAATTACTGTGTAGGATTCAAGGTTTGTGGTGAGGTCAGTGATGTTGATGGCTCTACATCAGGGGTGTTCAAAGTTTTTGGCAGGAGGGCCACATCGTCTCTCTGACACTGTGTCGGGGGCTGGGGGAGGGGAAAGAATTAATTTACATTTTAAATTTGAATAAATTTGCATAAGTTTACATAAATGAATATATTAAAGATGAACTTATATGAATGAGTGAAGGTCTTGCAACAGCTCAAGGCCTATAAAAGGACTTGCACAAAGCAAGGCTGGCCTTTCCTTTGCTGCTGCTACTGCATCACAGACATGAAACAACAAGCAATGGAGGGAGCCCTCATCCCACAGCTCATGCGAGAGTTCAAACAGTCGCCCTCACACTGAGAGCAGTTGCGTCGGGCCAGTGTGGGCTCCAACAAATCTCTGGAGGGCCAGAGGCTCATTGGAGACTGGGGGCTCCCTGAGGGCCGCAGGTGGCCCCAGGGCCGGGATTTGGGCACCCGTGCTCTGCATGAACAAAAAGGTAGATAAGTAGGGAAGACTTGTGCTGTTCTGCCCGACTCCTGTGTCCGTTGCACGTGGATGACTTGAGCAGTGACACTGATTCTGATTAGATTGTTTTAAGGGTGAAGTGTCAGCAGTTTACCTTTATTCAGCTGGATTGATGTGCTACGGAACAGGTTTCCACTTACATTCCTGGCAAGATATCAACCACCTACCTGTGGCTGTGATGTCCTAGGTGATGCATTTGTGGTTTGTGCAATGGAGTCCAGGCCAGACGCCATCACCACATCCTGTGGCAAGGAGTTCCACAGACCAACCACACGCTGAGTAAAGAAATATTTTCTTTTGTCTGTTCTGACTCTCCCAACACTCAATTTTAGTGGATGTCCTCTGGTTCTGGTGTTATGTGAGAGTGTAAAGAGCATCTCTCTATCCACTCTGTCCATCCCCTGCATAATTTTGTATGTCTCAGTCATGCCCCCCTCAGGCGCCTCTTTTCTAGGCTGAAGAGGCCCAAACGCTGTAGCCTTTCCTCATAAGGAAGGTGCCCCAGCCCAGTAATCATCTTAGTCGCTCTCTTTTGCACCTTTTCCATTTCCACTGCGTCCTTTTTGAGATGTGGCAACCAGAACTGGACACAAAACTCCAGGTGTGGCCTTACCATCAATTTGTACAACGGCATTATAATATTAGCCGTTTTGTTCTCAATACCTTTTCTAATGATCCCAAGCATAGAATTGGCCTTCTTTACTGCCGCCGCACATTGAGTCGACACTTCTTCACATGGTCCACCTAGTCGAAGTACCTCTGGGTTGGAAGGCCAGATGGGATGCAACAAACACTAGTAGAAGGCTCAGGGTGGATGGGAGGGCTTTTTCAAGCATAGAAAAGCATGCTTTGGCGCTCTTCCCACTGAGCCAAGTCTCCGACTGTTTATTCCATCACGTTCCTGGTCTCGCTGCCAGGCAGCAGGAGTCCAGGGGTTCCGTGCATACCACCAGACACTACCTCAAATACCACTGGTGGTAACCATACCACTGGTTGAGAAACACTGCTCTAGCCAAATTGGATCTACATTATTTTAATTCTTATTGTGGTTTTTATTGTATGACACTTTGCACAGTTCTTTAGAGACAAAGTAGCCCAAAAATCTAAAGCTGTCTTTAAAACAGCTATGCTTTCAGCTGTGCCTGTTACCTGTACCTAAATCTCTTTCTCTTTTTTTTTTTAACTTTTGGGATGCTTTATTAAAATGGTATGATTGTGAGTAGTCCTTCTGTTATGGTTAGCTCCCTCCACAGGGTCTCAGGAAGTTAAATATATGAACAGAGGTATAGATCCTAGTGTAGAAGCAAATGTATACTGTTCACTACACAGCCTACCCCATCATATACTACACTGAATCTGTTGAGGTGTATCTTGAGCTGTTTATAATCCGCAGAGTAAATAAAAGCTGTGTACAACAGGTTGTCTTCAGCAACATGTAACAGTGTCCATGCTTGCAACTAGGGAACTGAGGCTGGGACGGAGTGGTCTGCCCAAGATGGTTTGCCCTGGTGAGTGGGGATTTGCCAGCAACAAAATGAACCTGCCAGTTGCACAGATCTTATCGTCCTGCCATGCAAAATAAAATCTAGGTACACTTGTGAATGAGAGTGTGATGCTGTCTTCTTTGTCCACAACTGGTACTTTTGCAGCTGTTTGGAAAATATTTCCACTGACTGTGATCTGTGTGCACTGGTGTCACCCTGCGTGCGATTAAATCAGTGTGATAGTTTCACAGGACATTTCCACTGAATTTCTTACTTAGATCTATTAATTGTTAGCAATGTGTTGGACACACCCACTGCCTGTATGCCTAGCAGTTGAATAAAGGGTGAACAATGCAATACTTTGTAGTACAGTACAATGCTTGGAAACAAATCAGTACTGTGATTTTAGAAGGCAGTAAAATAAAGGGCTGGGAAAACATCTTTGAGTAAAAGCGGGAGGTGTAGGTGTTTTTTTCTGTAAAGATGAATGAAGAATGTAGTCACAATTAAATAGTTCTTGGAAGGACAACTGCCTCTATCTCTAGCAACTTTTGGAGGATTTGTACCCTCCAGTAGGTACCTCTGTTCTTGTAAAGGAAATCAGATTGATCAGTATCAAAGTTGATTCTTTGGGCTCGCTGCCCCAACTGGAAGCCTACTGAGTTATTAAGGCCCAAATCCTAACCAACTTTTCAGCACTGACATAGCTGTGCCAGTGGGGCATGTGCTGTTCCTTTACCTTGGAGTTGCATTGCCCTTATGCTGGTGCTGGAAAGTGGGTTAGGATTGCGCCGTAAGTGTAGGCAGCTGGATATCCAACTTAAGAGACTGCTAAGCACAGCAAACAAGACTTGCTCGCCACTGAAGTTGCAGATCCCATTGACAACCGGTCAGCCCGCTATGTATCTCTGGTTGCTGGAACGTCCACAGAAACACAGGACCGTCTCACTTGCCAGATGTAGTTATACCTTCGGTAATGATGTGTGGGAAGTTAAAGGGGATTCTTTATAGTGACAGGTGCTGTTCATGTGCACCAGGAAGGGTGGAATCACTTGCCCACATGATGCTGTATTGCCCATTTTATTCAGATACTCATATGAAGTTTTTATCGGAAAAGAACATACAAATCTGGGAATCTTTGTAATGTTTAGCTGTGTTGCTGTAGTCCAGGTGTTCCAAAGTACCTCTTTTGTTTTCTGGATCACACTGTAGCACAATGAGGGATTTTATTTGTGCGATTGTTTTGGATATGGTGGTGATCATTTTGATACATACGATTCATAAGACCATATTTAAATAGAGTACAATCTGGTGTTTTCACTGGTTGCCTTCAGACGCATGTTAATTACAGCTTCAGACTTCTTGGGAGTTGCACATTCGGTAAAATTGTAGTTTGCTGTACTGGAGACAGATGGTTTGGATTCTGCATGGAAATTTGAGGGCCTCATGAGAAATTGGTTCCCAGCAATGAAATGTTTTAACTGAAAAAATACCACAGGCAGTTTTGTATATTGTTATATTCTGGGTTTGATGGAAGAACCGGTTCTGAATAAAGAAGTGCCAAAGCTTGTGTGTACACCTTCATAACACATCATAATAAATAAAAGTTTGTTCTTATTGTCTGTATTTTTTCCAAAATGGTGATACTTTTTGTGTCCTATTAGTTGCATTGCCTGAGTTGCATCTAAAATTGACATCTACTAAAATTGAGTGTCGGGAGAATTAGAATAGACCAAAGAAATTTTTTTTAACCCAGTGTCTAATTAGCCTGTGGAACTCCTTGCTACAAGATGTGGTGATGGCATGTGGCCTAGATGCCTTTAAAAGGAGATTGGACAGGTTTTTGAAGGAAAAGTCCATCACAGGTTACAAGCTGTGTGATGGGCACATGCAAACTCCTGGTTTTAGAAGTAGGCTACCTCAGAAAGCCAAGTGCAAGGGAGTAGCACCAGGATGCAGGTTTTTTGTGTTTCGCCTGCTCCCTGAAGCATCCTTGTGAGATACAGGAAGCTGAAATAGATGGGCCTTTGGTCTGATCCAGCGGGCTCTTATATTCTTATGAATTAAGAAGTCCAACACTACACTTTCCGCAGGATTCTAAGCTGTGCAAACATATTCCTTAGCCCAGAAGCAGAAGCAGGTCCGTGCATTCATGAGGTTAACTGAGGTGGTCGATTTAGGTGAAAAGTTGGCAATGGGGCACCCACCTGTATCCACTCATCTTGTGTTGTGCTGCTCCTTCTCCCACTCCTTGAATTGGAAAAAGAGGAGGAGTGTGTAACAGGAGGAGTGTGGAAGAGAGAAATGTATAGCCGACCACTCTCCTTTCTTCCGCACGCCCCCTTTTGCTCTATTCCTCCTCTTCCTTTTGCAGTCCAGAGAGTGGAAGGAGCAGCTCAGACACTGGGAGTTCTTGGACTGACCCTGCCTGGAGACAATCCAGTATAAATTCTGTCATTCTCTGTACTGTACTTGTGTTCTCTGGAACCAACACAACAGGTTTACACTCACATTTTGTTTATTTTGCTTGTTTTTAGATGCCCGTCTGATTCATGTAGGTCTCTGGCAAGTTTAGATAGTTCTGTGGCAAAATAAAGGTCAGCTACTGTATTTGTAAGCTATCTCTGAACAGATTGTTAGAGAAGTTCAGTATCTGAAGATAGCAACATTTGAGAGCCATGCTTGGAAATGCCGCTGTCCACTGAAGTGCGTGTGAGCATCGTACTGTCATGAAAACTGTATAAGCTTTCTCTTGACCTGCAGACCCCTGAAGTTTTAAGTTGGAGGAAAGAAGTTGTTGCCGCTTCAGAATATTTGTAGAAAATGACTCTGAGATGATTGATCTCACTTCCGGGGTTGCCTTTTCAGCAGTGGTCTTCAACATTTTTTGTGCCACAACATGAATATATAAAGTATGAGACTAGGAACCCCACTATCAATGCCACACCCTCTTCCAGGACCCTATTAACCCACCCCCATCACTGCCCACTCCCCACCCCTGTAATGCTCTCCCAGCAGTGTTCACTGTAACCAAATATACATACTTACTAGCAAGACCAAAAGTACCATGAAGCCTGTCACTAGTGAAAGCTATTTTAGCACAATTGCTAAGAACCTGAGTAGGACTGGGACACAGTCTCCTGGCACCTGAAGATGTCTCCCCCTTTACCTGGTGGTGCTCTAGTCCAGGGGTCTTTGACCTTTTTTGTTCCAGTAAGTTGCTACAACCCCACAACTTAGGCTTCACAACCCCAAGGGTGAAGAACACTGCCGTAGAGTACTGTCTGTTGTTACTTGTTTCGATTCTACTGGGACCTGTAGTATTACAATTTGTATATGTTATGTGTTTCATTCTTATGTCCTGAAATATGAATAATTATGAGCCACCTGGGTGCGCATGTGTGTGTTAAGAAAGTGAGTTAAAATAAATGAATAAATAAGAGTCCCCTCAGTAATACCAAGAATCATTCTCACCCAGCAACTGTTACCCTGCACATGCTTGATCTCGTCTGATCTCGGAAGCTAAGCAGGGTCAGACCTGGTTAGTACTTGGGTGGGAGACCGCCTGGGAATACCGGCTGCTGTAGGCTTATACCAGGGGTGCCCAAACCCCGGCCCTGGGGCCACATGCGGCCCTCGAGGCCTCTCAATGCGGCCCTCAGGAAGCCCCAGTCTCCAATGAGCCTCTGGCCCTCCAGAGATTTGTTGGAGCCCGCATTGGCCCAATGCAACTGCTCGCAGCATGACGGCGACTGATTGACCTCTTGCGTGAGCTGTGGGATGAGGGCTCCCTCCACTTCTTGCTGTTTCACGTCTGTGACGCAGTAGCGGCAGCAAAGGAAAGGAAAGCCTTGCTTTGTGCAAGGCCTTTTATAGGTCTCGAGCTATTGCAAGACCTTCATTCATTCATATAAGTCCGTCTTTAATATATTCATTTATGTAAACTTATGTAAATTTATTCAAATTTTACATGTAAATTTATTCTTTTTTCCCCGGCCCCCCAACACAGCGTCAGAGCTGATGTGGCCCTCCTGCCAAAAACTTTGGACACCCCTGGCTTATACCATAGTCTTTCGAGACTGAAGGTTGCCAACCAAAAGGTTGCCAACCGCTTACCTCCAAGTGGAATTGACCTTTCAAAGCCTTAAGCAGGAAACCCCCCCCCCCCAAAGCCCTGCTTCCTTTAACTGGAGATGCCTGGACTAAAACTGACATTGCATGCAAAGCATGTCTTCGACTCCAAGCCACTGCCCCTCCCACTTCTTTTGGAATGAACTTCTAGTTTCACCTCCCTTTTTGTCATCCTGAGAGCATCACTGTGTTTTCCTGGGCTGATTATTTCCTTACTTCATGACTCAGAGAGGAAAGTGGGGTGTTCTTGCGAACACTTCCTTTTAGTACGAAACTTAACCCGCTTTGTACTGTGGAGTTGGGAGAGGCCCTAGTCCAAGCCCTTCTGGTTTTGCAAAGAACTTGGAATCTTGGCCTGAATTTCCATCTTGCAAGTATTGCCTTGAGTTAAAATGTGCCTCATATGCGTACACTACAGCTGAGTTCTCTTCCTGGGGGATTCCAAGGGAATGCACACCCTCAGTGCATGAGCCATCTCTGAGTAACAGAATTACCTGGAGTGTGTTACTCTACAGAAGCTGCTCCACCCACTAACTGAGCCTGCGGAACAAACATCCTATACGGTTGCTTCATAATCCTTTGTCTTGCAGTGGTTCTGCTATTTCCTACCCCCCCCCCCCATATCCCAAGGAAGCTTAACAGAACTAAGGTGTTGATCCTATTTCAGATCATGGCAATTGGCTTTCATTTGCAGTTGGTCTGGTTGTAAAAAGCCAGAAAAATGTGTGCATTAAATAAACTGTAATAAGAATATATTGGAGAACTACTACTGCTGCTACTACTACTGCTGCTACTACTACTACTACTACTACTACTACTACTACTACTGTATATTGCAGAAGAGAACCTTTTGGGCTTAGTGTGTCAAAAATTCAGAATATGCCTAACTTGGCTCTGCTGGCCTGTCATCCTCCCCCCCCCAAACAAAAGAGAAACAATTCTTTTCATATTCTTTTTTTTTAAAAAGAAAATACTGTCCAACTAGGTGTGGTGCTATGTAGTATATAATCAAATTACAAAAAATGGAATACGAGTAAAACAAACACAGTTGCTGTCAGGTGTCACCCCAAACAGCAGCGGACCTGCCCCTCAACGTGTCCAGGGCAAAGGTCCACGATGCTGCCTCGCCACGCTTACCGAGCACAACAGAGCCTCACGCGATGCCGAAAACGACTCGAAAAGCCTTCTGAGGCTTTGCCGTGTTCCCCGGGAAAATGGAAACTCTGCTTAAGGTTGCAGCGGAAGTCTCGGAAGGCTTCCTGCGCAGTCTGTAACACTGCGCAGGCATGGCACTCGGGGCATTTGCTGTTGACCCACAACGTTGTGGGTCAACATTGACCCTGTCACCTTTGACATGCGTATCATAGGTTCATCATCACTGATCTATCATAACTCAACCTTTTAAAGGTAAAGACATGTATTGTGCAATCCTAACTGTATGTACCACTGGCACAGTGATCCCTGCGCTGGCAGGAGGTGTTCTAAACGTGCTGTAAGGCATGTCACGATACCTGACAAGTAAGTAAGCAGCTCCGGCAGAGTGGCCTGCGCTGCCTCTCCAGCGCTGCAGTCACTCCCAGGGCGGCTGGTATAGACAGGTAAGGCACAAGCAGTGCATGAGTTGAGAGAGAGTGAAGGAAGGGCATTCTCGAGGTGGAGAGGCAGCGTTTCTGTGCCGGGAAGGGTGGAACGAGGGTTGGATCAGGCCTTGGGAGTAGGGCAGGTTTGGTGGCAGCTCCCTTCAGGGAGCGAACCTAACTCTCCTCCCAGGTCAGCCAGCATTACACCAGGCTTCTCAGACTTCTGTCAGCTACATAACTGGCGGAGATCCCTTAGGGCAGGCTGGGGCATTACTCGGGGTAAGTAGAAAATATCCCCTTACGTTGAGGAGATCTCCAGCCACCTCCTAACCTGTGCTGGATACAGTGCAAGCCATGTACTGGGTGGGTAAGAACTGGGCTCTGGAGTTTTTCCCTGCTGTTGCTACCTTCTTCCTGCCCCGTTTCTCCTCCACGCACCCCCATTGCCCCTTTCCCCCTGTCCTGTTCCCCCCTTTGGGAAAGAGGTCCAAAAGAAACTTTGTACCCCCTGATAACATTCCTCTTGGAGACCCTGCAGTCTTGGACCCACTGCTGAGTTCCATTTGTTTCCATGTTCAGTTCAGCTGTGAACAGGCAACAGCTGCTTCTTAGTATATAATGGTTTAGACCAGGGGTGTCCAAAGTTTTCGGCAGGAGGGCCACATCGTCTCTCTGACACTGTGTCCGGGGGCCGGGGGTAAAAAAGAATTAATTTACATTTAAAATTTGAATAAATTTACATAAGCTTACATAAATGTATACATTAAAGATGAACTTATGTGAATGAATGAAGGTCTTGCAATAGCTCAAGGCCTATAAAAGGACTTGCACAAAGCAAGGCTGACCTTTCCTTTCCTGCTGCTACGGCATCACAGACGTGAAACAACAAGCAGTGGAGGGAGCCCTCATCCCACAGCTCACGCAAGAGGTCAAACAGTCGCCCTCACGCTGAGAGCAGTTGCATCGGGCCAGTGTGGGCTCCAACAAATCTCCAGAGGGCCAGAGGCTCATTGGAGACTGGGGACTCCCTGAGGGCTGCATTGAGAGGCCTTGAGGGCCGCGAGTGGCCCCAGGGCCGGGGTTTGGGCACCCCTGGTTTAGACGGCCCTACTGAGCACTGGACTTCTTGGCAGTTCATGTCTGCAGTTCATTACCATTTTGTCTCCACTGTGAAAGACCTTTTGTTTGCTCTGAAGTTTCTTCTCTTTCTAGTTGTGGAAAGTAGCCTGCTTTGTATGGAGCCCTTAACCAAGCCATGTTTGGATCCAGATTGCCAGCATCCACTGTGCAGAACTAGTATAAGTATAGTATAGTATAGTATAGTATAGTATAGTATAGTATACTAACATAGTATAGGTATAGTATAGGAACTAGTATAGTATAGAAAAGAAGAGTTAGAGATGAAGCATCTTGGAAATTCATCTGTTTTTTCCCTATCCATGCCATTGCAGACTCTTTTATGGAAGAGGCTCAAGTTTGGCACGCCT
Source organism: Tiliqua scincoides (assembly GCF_035046505.1). Classification (NCBI taxonomy): domain Eukaryota; kingdom Metazoa; phylum Chordata; class Lepidosauria; order Squamata; family Scincidae; genus Tiliqua; species Tiliqua scincoides. The sequence goes on along the minus strand of NC_089830.1, from coordinate 15,942,259 downwards.
ATCAAACAGGTCAAGTCTTGTCAATTAGACTGCCTGTCATTTGGCAGCAGTCAAATGTTCCATGAAGCCTGAATGCCACTGTGTGGGTGCCATTTCCCTCCCCCCTTGTTATGGTGTAATAAAGAGCATTAATGAGTAGCATCGACCTGGTGCAAATCTTGGCATCTCCAAACCGGAATGGAAACACAATCAGTAGCAAACGTCATGGCATGGAACTGCCCACAGCTCCATTTTCCTTGTTGCAGGAACCAGGGAATACCTTCCTCCAGCTGAATTGGCAGTCTGCTCTGCAAAGCTCCTGACTTGGCTAGAACACTGGTTCCCAAACTTTTTAGTACTTGGACCCACTTTTTTAAACAGCACTTTTTAGCACTGGGACCCACTTAGGTTTACCAAACTTTTAAAAAAGGAGATCTATTATCTATCTAATCTACCTACCTACCGACCTAAAGTAATAATAATAAGAAAAGGACAAACGTTTATCTTCCTATATTTATTTACACATGATTGCAAACTTCAGGAGCTTAGCTCCTTGTAGGGCAATTAGCGGCTATCTTGCAAACTGCAGGAGCGGAGCTCTTTGCAGGGTACTTAGCAGCTACAGTATCTGATTTTTGAATAGCATCAGAGCTTAATGCAATTAGTAATCTGATCTTTCCGTCACCCTTTGGCAACTCACCAAAAATCGGATTGTGACCCACCAATGGATCCCAACCCACAGTTTGGGAACCACAGAGCTAGAAGCTTATAAAAAGTTAATTACTTTAAGGCTGCAATCCTAACCTCACTTTCCTAGGAGTAAGTCCCATTGAATACAATAGGACTTCTCAGTAGACCTGCTTAGGATTGTGCCCTAAAAGACACTTTAATCTCCAGCCGGTTTAGGGCTTTTGAAGCACTTTACCATTATTTGACAACCTTTATTAAATGCCTTTATACTGCTGCTGATGGATATAGTACCGCCATGGCATTTTTTGCAACAGATGAGAAGGCAGGTAGAAATAGACATGAAAGATGATGGAGGAAGGGGAGGAGAAGTGGTAGCAGAGAAGATGAGCTATATGATTGTTCATGTCTGTGTCTCTAGATGTATTGAAGGTAGGGTACAAGGACAAAGGAGATTATTATTATTATTATTATTATTATTATTATTATTATTATTATTATTATTATTATTATTATTATTATTATTAACAGTATTTATATACCGCTTTTCAACTAAAAGTTCACAAAGCGGTTTACAGAGAAAAATCAAAGAACTAAATGGCTCCCTGTCCCAAAAGGGCTCACAATCTAAAAAGATGCAAAAGAACACCAGCAGACAGCCACTAGAAGACACTGCTGGGGTGAGGAGGGCCAGTTACTCTCCCCTGCTAAAAAGAGGACACCCACTTGAAAAAGTGCCTCTTACTCCTCAGCTAGTTAGAAGTGAAAGTGGAGTGATGGCGCTCCGGTTTTGTGGAAATGGAGTGCGGTTGCTCCACTTTCACTTCTGATGACTTGGGGAGCCCTGCAGATGCTTGTGCAGGGCTCCCTGCACCCCCGGCAGGCTGCAGCAGGGACTGGGGAGGAAATCCCTGTCCCTGCAGCCCCCCTGAGCAGCGTGATCCTGGGGATAGCGTCGTTGCCTCCTCCCTGCCTCCCTCCTGCCCCCACCCCATAAGGGGAAAGAGGCCAGGGGGTGCAACGCCCCAGTCTGAAAACCACTGTTTTAGTAGATACATACATGATAACAGCTATTGCTATTTTCTTGTTTGTTGAGTGTTTACTTTTGTATCTCTGTTCCTGCTTCTTTTGGGATTTCATTGTAAAATTTTAACTGATCTTTGCTGTCATCAATCACTTTGGAAGTCTGTTAAAGTAAATCTGCAAATGAAACCAGAAGCTTTTTGGGGGGGAATACCAGACGATCAAATTCAGAATTTGAAACTATATTTTTATACATGACAACTGAGACAAGAATAGTGGATAGAGCGATGTTCTTTTCCGTCTCGCACAACACTGAAACTAGGGGACATCTATTAAAGTTGAGTGTCAGGGGAGTAAGAACAGAGAAAAGAAAATATTTCTTTAGCTTGCCTGTAATTAATCTCTGGAACTTCTTGCCACAGGATATGGTGATGGTGTCTGAACTAAATGCCTTTAAAAGGGAACTGGACAGATTGATGGAGGAAAACTCTGTCACAGGTTACAAACCATGATGGGTTCATATATTCTGAGATTAGCTGGCCACTCATAATGAGGGCCAGGTAGGAATTCTTTTCTATCATCCAAATTGGCTGTGGATGGCTTTTTTTTCGCTTGCCCCAGACTGGTGAGGGAGGGAAAGTGTGTTCAGTAGGTTTATGGGTTAAAAACTGGACACTTCTGCAGCAAGAATATTGTATGCTAAGTACTGGAAGGTTCCAGAGGTACCTTCAATTGAGGAATGGTGGGTGAAGATATTGAAATTAGCTGAAATGGACAATCTTACGATTTTTCTCAAACAGAAGTCAGTAAAGACTTTTGTGGGCAATTGGAAACTCTTCATGGGCTTCCATGAAAATTGGTCTAATGGATTTGGTGATAGATAATTGATACAGAGAAAATATTTTGTTGGAAATAAAAAAAATTGATAATTAAATATTTGATAAAGAGAAGAATAGGGAAAAAAGTTTTTTAGAACAATTAAAAAAAGTATTTTAGGAATAATAACCAATAGACTATTTGATATTTAATATGATTTTGTAGAAGAAGAAAGCAGTTTAGATTTAGGAGTCTGCACTTGCTATATGACTTTTGATATCTGTTAATAATTATTTTTTGTCCTGTTTTAGACTCTGTAATTGTAGGTTCAAGATTTTATGAATTTGTTTTTAATTTAGTTGTCTTAATAAAATACAAAGCAAGTCTGTTTCTGTTGAAAAGTGGTTAGGTGTATTTTAAATGAAGCATCCCACTGAAAGGGGGCGTCTGTGTGTGAAGTGTGAATGCTGTTGCCTCTGTTCTCAATGAAGCCGAGAATGTGTCTGGCATGTTGCCTTCCACATAGAGTGTTAGAGTGTTGGCAACCTTCAGTCTCGAAAGACTCTGGTATCGCGCTCTGAATGGTGGTTCTGGAACAGCGTCTAGTGTGGCTGAAAAGGCCGATTCGGGAGTGACAATCCCTTCCACACCGGGAGCAAGTGCAGTCTGTCCCTGGTCTGTCTCCCTGGCTATGGGCCTTCCTTCTTTGCCTCTTAGCCTCAGACTGTTGGCCAAGTATCTCTTCAAACTGGGAAAGGCCATGCTGCACAGCCTGCCTCCAAGCGGCCCGCTCAGAGGCCAGGGTTTCCCACCTGTTGAGGTCCACTCCTAAGGCCTTCAGATCCCTCTTGCAGATGTCCTTGTATCACATCTGTGGTCTACCTGTAGGGCACTTTCCTTGCACGAGTTCTCCATAGAGGAGATCCTTTGGGATCAGGCCATCATCCATTCTCACGACTTCCACATACTGTATGCCTTCCACATACAAGTATGCCTTCCACATACTGTTCCGTGTTTCTCGTGAAGTCTTCACACAGGCACAAAATGGAGCAAAGGCTGCAGAGAGCTGCAGACTCTGCTTGGGTGACAAACGTGTGCAGTTTGCCTTCTGGGTCACGTTTTTTTTAAAGCTTTAGATTACAAAGATGCTTTCCCACAGGCCTTCTCACACTCCCTTCCTTTCTGAAAATGTTTGGAGAATGCCAGAGCAGTAGGTGGAGTGGGAGACTATTATTGTGTTGCTTCCTGAGATTGTTACTCTTGGCCCAAAATACAATTTTATTTTTTTTAAATGGGAAGGAAAAGCAAACTAGTCCGGCTTTTCTGATGGAGCAGATAACTTCAGTTGGTTCTTGCCTTGCATATTCTCTTGCTATTCTGTACAACAGAAAATATTTTATATTTGTGTGATATAAATGCCAGCTAAGCTTTTCTTATCATAGACCTACTCCCCTCTCGTTGGCATTTATTTCATCTGGCTCCCCAGCTGCTCTTTGACACTTCCTGGTTTGGTGGAAAGGTATCCTATCCAACTTCGTATCTGTGCATTTGCCATGTCATTTAAATTATGTTCCTGCTAGTCACAATCAGGTGGGTGCCTTGGGAAAAGGTCTCTGAACGTCATCTTGCACTGAAATATTCTTTTCTTCTTTTTCTTTGTAGCTGAGGAGGTAGATCAGCTGTCATGTGACGCTGGGATGGGGACTGATGTCCTGGAGTCTGGCGACACCACACCTCCTTCCAAAAGAAAAAGCAAATTTGCAGGCTTTGGCAAGATCTTTAAACCTTGGAAGTGGAGAAAAAAGAAAACCAGTGGCAAGTTTAAAGAGACTTCAGAAGGTAAAAAGCTGGGCTTTAGAAATTCCTCTCCCCCCTCCCCCCCAACAATTCCATGAGAATCCTTTTGTACTGAAATGGAATTGCTGCCTTGTCACGTTCTACCCTTTCCCAACTGGACCCCACTTTTAAGTCAAACTGGTCTTAAAAGATCCCATAATTGTCACATCTCTGAACTGAAATTAAGAATCTGCAGTCATACCTGATAAGACTTGATTCCAGATTCTGCATCTCAGGGTGCAGTCCTATCCCCTTATGTCAGTGCTTTCCAGCACTGACATAAGGGCAGTGCAGCTCTGAGGTAAAGGAACAAACATTCCCTTACTTTGAGGAGGCCTCCATGAGTGACACCCAACTGCAGGATGCGAGACATGCTGCACTGGCACCGCTATGCCAGTGCTGAAAAGCACTGACATAAGCGGTTAGGATTGTGCCCTCATTGTCTAAATAGTTCTGAATCACATTATGGGTCATGGGGATCTACCTGGCATTCATTAGGCTTTGGGGGGTGGGGTGGGGGAAGATGGAACTGAAAAGATGATATGAGGCACACTAGGAATTTCAGCTTTCAATTTTAAAGCACTATATGATTTTTGGAATGAAATGCTGGTATTCTCCTTCTCCAGAGAAGTGTGGGTTGGGGGAAATGTGTACTTGTTGGTGTCAGATCATTATGAAACAGTCCAGAATCCATATTTTAATATTCTTATCTAAAAGCACACAGGGTATTTGTGGAGTCTCAAAAGCTTTTTAAAAAAAAAATAGAAGCATTTTTTTCCCTATCACTTTGCCCTGTATTCTGAGTGCTGGTTTCTTTTTTCCCCCCAATGTAATGTCAGTTTTAGAAAGAAAGATTTCAATGCGAAAGTCAAGAGATGAGCTCATTAAAAGAGGGGTTCTGTTGGAAGACCCTGAGCAGGGTGAGTGTACCCATTGTCTTCCTCTATGTATCATATATTGCCAATTCTGACTCTAATAAATTTCACCTTTTGGCATTCCCTGACTACCTGCTTTGCCCCCTCTCCTGGGATCACTGGGTGGTCCTCTCTGTCTTTGTTTGCCCTTCAGACCCCTTCACTCTGGCCTCTGCTCCTACTTGAAGACAAAAGGCTGTTGTTTGTATCTTTCCTTTCCTCTAAGGCAGTGGTTCTCGAACATTTTAGCTCTGGCACCCGCTTTTTAGAATGACGATCTGTCGAGAACCACCAGAAGTGATGTCATCAATGTGATAGAAATGGTGTCATGGCTGGAAGTGATATGATGAGGCTTAAAACCTAAGCCACAATCATCCAAAGGTCCCATTACACAGCACACTTGTGCTGTTATCTTACAGAGCTTGGAATTCAAACATTCCAGCTCCAGTGTGAATGCAGGCTTGGATCCCTCACCAACCACACAGCCCCTCTTCCAGCGTCCCCTATCCCCACCTATTCAGAAGCAGAAAGGTCTGTAGCAAACTGTAGAGGTACAAAACAGTACCAGGGCCAGCAGCAGGGCCAGACGGAAGGATGAGGCAAAATGGGGCCACACAGAACTGAGTCCATGTTGCACAACTGTCAACCATGGCATCTTACCTATCATATGCAGAAATATGCAGTGTCAGTTTGTACCCACGTGCAGACACTTCCTATAAATAAAGCACACCTCACGCCTAAATTACTGGCTGTGTGGGAACTGCTCCAGCTCTTCATGCTGCCCAGGCTCATTGCTTTCTGCTCCTCCAGCTCAAAGCTATACAGTATTTGGCCATTGCAAGGGAGTAGGGACAGCAGAGTCGTTCCTGGGGGTCCCTGTGCCCGGGGCAACCCCCAGTTTTCTGCCCCCCACACCCTGTTTTGCCCCCCTTCTCCGCCCACCCGCACCTGACCTGGAAGTAATTGCGGTGATGTCATCATCACCACAGTTACTTCCATGCAGCTGCCTCCTTCATTCCCCCTTTGAAAACAAGGGGGAATGGAGGAGGCAGCCAAGGCCCCCATGGAGACTTCCGCACCACTTGCAAGCGGCACGGAAGGCTCTGTGGGGGCCTGGGAAGCGGCACACGTCTCCCCCGAACAGAGGGGGCGCATGCCGCCTCCCCTCCACCTCTGAAGGATGTCCTCAGAGGCAGAGGAAGGGCACCCCAGCAGACTGTTCCACGTGGAGGTCTCCTCTGGAGCGGTCTGGGGCTGCTGGAAGTGGTGCAGTAGCCCCACACTGCTCCAGAGGAGACCTCCGCAAGGCTCCGCTGGAGCCCAGGTAGTGGCACGCGTCTCCTTCGAAATCGGAGGGTTCGAGAGGCGCCCCTAGAGGGTTGGCGCTCAGGGCATTTGCCCTGTATGCCCCCCTCTAGGTCCTCCAGTGAGGGACAGCTCTTGCCCATCTTCTGTTTGTGGACATCTGGTTGACAACTGTGGGGAAGCCGATGCTGCATTAGGCTGGCCTTTGGGGCTACTCTTATTATTGTATTGGCAACCTTCAGTCTCGAAAGACTATGGTATCGCGCTCTGAAAGGTGGTTCTGGCACAGCATCTAGTGTGGCTGAAAAGGCCAATCCGGGAGTGACAATCCCTTCCACACCGGGAGCAAGTGCAGTCTGTCCCTGGTCTGTCTCCCTGGCTATGGGCCTTCCTTCTTTGCCTCTTAGCCTCAGACTGTTGGCAAAGTGTCTCTTCAAACTGGGAAAGGCCATGCTGCACAGCCTGCCTCCAAGCGGGCCGCTCAGAGGCCAGGGTTTCCCACTTGTTGAGGTCCATCCCTAAGGCCTTCAGATCCCTCTTGCAGATGTCCTTGTATCGCAGCTGTGGTCTACCTGTAGGGCGCTTTCCTTGCACGAGTTCTCCATAGAGGAGATCCTTTGGGATCCGGCCATCATCCATTCTCACGACATGACCAAGCCAACGCAGGCGTCTCTGTTTCAGCAGTGAATACATGCTAGGGATTCCAGCATGTTCCAGGACTGTGTTGTTTGGAACTTTGTCCTGCCAGGTGATGCCGAGGATGCGTCGGAGGCAGCGCATGTGGAAAGCGCTCAGTTTCCTCTCCTGTTGTGAGCGAAGAGTCCATGACTCACTGCAGTACAGAAGTGTACTCAGGACGCAAGCTCTGTAGACCTGGATCTTGGTATGTTCCGTCAGCTTCCTGTTGGACCAGACTCTTTGTGAGTCTGGAAAACGTGGTAGCTGCTTTACCGATGCGTTTGTTTAGCTCGGTATCGAGAGAAAGAGTGTCGGAGATCGTTGAGCCAAGGTACACAAAGTCATGGACAACCTCCAGTTCATGCTCAGAGATTGTAATGCAGGGAGGTGAGTCCACATCCTGAACCATGACCTGTGTTTTCTTCAGGCTGATTGTCAGTCCAAAATCTTGGCAGGCCTTGCTAAAACGATCCATGAGCTGCTGGAGATCTTTGGCAGAGTGGGTAGTGACAGCTGCATCGTCGGCAAAGAGGAAGTCACGCAGACATTTCAGCTGGACTTTGGATTTTGCTCTCAGTCTGGAGAGGTTGAAGAGCTTTCCGTCTGATCTGGTCCGGAGATAGATGCCTTCTGTTGCAGTTCCAAAGGCCTGCTTCAGCAGGACAGCGAAGAAAATCCCAAACAAGGTTGGTGCAAGAACACAGCCCTGCTTCACTCCACTTCGGATGTCAAAAGGGTCTGATGTGGAGCCATCGAAGACAACAGTGCCCTTCATGTCCTTGTGGAAAGATCTGATGATGCTGAGGAGCCTGGGTGGACATCCAATCTTGGGGAGAATCTTGAAGAGGCCGTCTCTGCTGACCAGGTCGAAAGCCTTTGTGAGATCTATGAAGGCTATAAAGAGTGGCTGTCGTTGTTCCCTGCATTTCTCCTGCAGTTGTCTAAGGGAGAATACCATATCAGTGGTGGACCTGTTGGCTCGGAATCCACACTGCGATTCTGGATAGACGCTCTCTGCAAGTACCTGGAGCCTCTTTAGTACAACTCGGGCAAACAGCTTTCCTACAACGCTAAGGAGAGAGATGCCGCGGTAGTTGTTGCAGTCACCCCTGTCACCTTTGTTCTTGTACAGCGTGATGATGTTTGCATCCCTCATGTCTTGAGGTACTCCACCTTCTCTCCAGCAGAGACAGAGGATTTCATGCAGCTCAGTGACGATGATCTCTTTGCAGCATTTTAGGACTTCAGCAGGGATGCTGTCTTTTCCAGGTGCCTTGCCAAAGGCAAGGGAGTCCAGGGCCACGTGAAGTTCTTCTAGGGTTGGTTCACTGTCAAGCTCTTCCAGCACAGGCAGGCACTCAATGTTGTTCAGTGCTTCTTCGGTGACTACATTTTCTCTGGAATATAGCTCAGAGTAGTGCTGCACCCAGCGTTCCATCTGCTGCGCCCGATCCTGGATGACCTCGCCTGTGGCAGACTTCAGAGGGGCAATTTTCCTCTGTGTTGGACCTAGGGCCTGCTTGATACCATCATACATCCCCTTGATGTTGCCCATGTCAGCTGCTATCTGTATCTCGGAACAGAGCTGGAGCCAGTAGTCATTAGCACATCTCCTGGCAGTCTGTTGGACTTTGCTGCGAGCAGTTCGGAGGACCTGCAGGTTGCGCTCACTGGGACAGGCCTTGTATGCTGCTTGAGCTCTCCTCTTTTCCTCAATGACTGGTGTCAACTCCTCAGAGTGGGCTTCAAACCAGTCTGCCGCCTTGTTGGTCTTCTTGCCGAATATGGACAAGGCGGTGTTGTAAACGGTATTCTTGAAATGTTCCCATCTGTTGGATGCGTTTGCATTGGCCGGGCCTGGAAGAGATTCCTCAAGCGCTTGTGCAAATTCCTCCACTTTTCTCTGATCCCGGGTCTTGCTGGTATCAATGCGAGGTCTTCCTTCCTTTTTTCGTGTGATACAGTCGCTTTGTTTGCAGTTTCACTCTGCTGCACACCAGGGAGTGGTCAGTGTCGCAGGCAGCACCATGATAACTGCGTGTGATCTTGATGCTGGGAAGGCTGGAGCGTCTGGTGAGGATCAGGTCGAGCTGGTGCCAGTGCTTTGATCTTGGATGTCTCCAAGAGACTCTATGTTGGGGCTTTGTGTTGAAGAACGTGTTGCTGACACAGAGACCGTGATGACAGCAAAACTCTAGCAGGCGTTGGCCATTTTCGTTCATCCTCCCAGTGCCAAACTGACCTAAGCAAGTGGGCCATGAACTGTTATCAGCACCAACTCTAGCGTTGAAATCGCCGAGGATGAACAATGGCTCTTTTACAGGGATTTTCTTGACAGTGGTGGCCAGGTCATCATAGAATTTGTCTTTGGCTTCTGCTGGAGACGACAGAGTCGGTGCATAAGCACTGATGAGAGTGACAGGTCCTGCTGATGACTGGAGCTGCAGGGACAAAATTCTTTCACTTCCCACAGTAGGTGGGATGATGGATTTCAGCAGGGTATTTCTGACCGCAAAGCCAACGCCATGTTCCCTGGTTTCGTTTGGTGGTTTTCCCTGCCAGAAAAATGAGAAATTTCTCTCCTTGACAGATCCGGAATCTGGCAGCCTAGTCTCTTGAAGGGCGACGATGTCCATCTGCAGTCTGCTCAGCTCCATGTCGATGACAGCTGTTTTGCGTGCGTCGTCTATTTCTTGCAGGTCATCAGAGAAGCCAGGTGTCATTGTCCTAACGTTCCAGGTGCCCAGCTTTAGGGCAGTAGTTTTCTGTTTTCTGTTGCATGGTGCAGAGTTGTCGATCCGCTTGTCGGTTTTCACCCTAAACCCCACGCACCCCATGAGGTTAACGGACCGTGGCGAGGCAACACCTTACTGGCTGGGGACTGCCCAGCTTAAGGCGGGTGGTAGCTGCCCAATGAGATGCAATGATCTCTCCCACCGTCGGAAGCAGCCCCTGGCGTCATGCTCTACGCCAATCGAGCAAAGACTTATAACCGGTAAACTGCTGCTTCCCGTGTTGTGCCGACGCCGTATGGCGAAGTTGGAGTGTCCTCTCCAGTGCGCGAAGCCTGGGTAAAGAAGGTATGGAGGATAGGCTGTTACCCATGCAGCAAATCCCCCCTCTCCACGTCGCTGGAATGATCCAATGGAAAGGCAGAAACCAATACGGTTGGTTCCAGCGGCGTCGCAGGAGTTGCCAGAACGTGACTGTGTTCAGCCATGAACTGCCTAAGGGACTCCGGCTCCTGATTTTGCCTCGAGGTTGACTCCTGAAGCCTTTTCCACAACTGGATGTAGCCACAAGGCAGTGGAGGTTTGAGGTCAGAGTTTCCTTCTCTTAGATGAGCTGCCTTCCTAGGCTGACGAGTCCCATCTACCCGGTCTTGCAGTATGGGGGGGCTACTCTTATACCCTCTTTAAAATAGGGCAAAGGTGCCCTGTTAAGAAACTGCAGGGAAATTTTGCAAAGAGCACCTGCTTCCCTCTTTGCAAACTAGTATTTCAGGTGTACTTTCTGTGCACCTTCCCAGCTTGTAGTCAGTTATGAAATTAGGTTTGGACATGTGCTTACACCGCTTCCTGTCTTGTGCTTGTTTTCAAGGACTGGTTTGTGGTCTCCTTGTCCCATTTATGTTGCTGTTAGTCTGCAAAAGAGCACAGTAACTGGCTGTCTCAAGTTCTCAGTGAGAAATTGGAAGCTTTTCTCTTTGCAAAACCAGCTTTTTGGTTTTAGAAGCTATCCAGAATCAAAGATGTTTTGCTCTATATTTTTAGGGCATTGCATCAAAGGCAGATGACTTCAATTGACTGAACTCCTGCCTTCATTTCCTCCTTAAACAGAAGTGGGCTGACAAACTGGAAGCAGAAAAAAAATGTGTTGCCCAAAAAAAGGGAAAGAAAACACAACTCAGAACAGTGATGAAAACTGTTGCTAGTAAAAGTTATGAATATCTGATTATTGCAGACTTCAGACAATAGTAGCAGTGTGGGAACTGCATTGTGGATAAAGCTGAAGAGAAACAGCTTCCGATTTAAAATTGTCCAGACGCTGAGCTTAATTGGCAGAAGGGGGCTGTATTTGTGTTTTAACCAGTATCACTTGCAGTGCAATCCTGTCCTTATCTAAACCGAAGGTAAGTCCCCACTGAGTTTAATGGGGACTTGGAGCCCAATCCTATGCACGTCTACTCAGAAATGTCCCATTGTAGTCAGTGGGGCTTACTCCCAGGTACATGTGGGTAGGATTGCAGCCTTAGTCCCAGGGAAGTGTGTGTGTAGAATTGTAGCTTTATTCAAATTTGCCCTGGAACAAATTTAACAAATTTCCTCAGGTTGGAAAAGAGCCCCTTGATAACTGGGGGCTCTTTCGTTTTCTTCTGCCATTGCTAATTAGCAGACCATGGGCGCAATCCTAACCCCTTGTGTCAGTGCCTTCCAGCACTGGCATAGCGGTGCCAATGGGACGTGTGCTGCATCCTGCAGTTGGGTGTCACTCACGCAGGCCTCCTCAAAGTAAGGGAATGTTTGCTCCCTTACCTCAGAGCTGCATTGCCCTTAAGTCAGTGCTGGAAAGCACTGGCATAAGGGGTTAGGGTTGCGCCCAATGTGTCCAACGAAAAGAGGCAAGCGTCGGAAGTGTGCTCTGAAGTATTTTCGTTAGAGAAGTGCCCCAAAAAGTTCACCATGCCCAATGCATGTTGAGCATGAACTATCCGTCACCACCAGAAGCAGTGAGTTTACAACGTTTCTTGTTTTGCTCAGGTTCTTAGCAATTGTGCTAACTTAGTTATCGCTAGTGCCAGGCTTCATGGTAACTTTTTCTGCTCTCTCTAATAAGAATATTTGATTACAGTGAGCAGCACTGGGAAGGTGTGACAGGAGCACAAAGTGGGCAGCGATGGGGGCGAGGAGAGGGTGGATAGGGTCCCAGGAGGCGGGGGGACCGCTGGTGGGTCTCCAGCCTCATACTTTATTTATATATTGAGGTTATGGCATGAGAAAGGTTGCAGATCACTGGCATACGCCACTCACAGCAAGGAGGAAAAGTTAGAGGCAGTAAGTGTGCCAGCAATCCATGCGTGCCATCAAGTGTGCCAACCATCAGTTTGATTACACACAAGACAGGAAAAGAGAGAGGGGCTTTGTGGTTCAATGACTAGACTTTGTCACGGACCAAGGTTAACTTGTATGCTGACTTGGATGTGAAAAGCTGCAGAGATTGTGGGCCTGCGTTCACAGGTGGACCATGCAGTCTTCTGGTATGGTAGGGGGCAAAGATGAAAAGGCAACCCTGGCAGCTAGGCTGCAGCTGTAGCTAGCTGCAAGGAGCAGAAGCAGGGCAAGGGAGCTGAGGGCGCTTGCCCATGGAAGGAAGCACCTTCCAGGGGGAGGGGGCATGATGGCTGCCCAAAGGGTTGGTGCAGCGGTTTTGCACTCAAAGGTGTCTGCTCAGTGGGCACTGGGACAAGGGGTTCTTGGCTGTGCTTGGGGAGGGGAGAGGCTGAAAACAAACGAGAGTGATTGACTACCGGTCCTGGGTGCTGGTTTGGCTCCTGGTAGCAGGAGGGAATGCGGGTATTTCCCATGCAGCACCAGTGGTTCCATGGATGACAGTACCAACAGCAAATGAAAATGCAGAACGAGGAATGAAGATGCAGGGGGCCCTGTAACCCTTTATGCCAGAAGTAACATTTTTTCATCTCCTACAATCGTTCTAAGTCCGGCAGAGGCTGCGAGCAGATGCGCACGGCCTCTGCTGGGCTCAGAAGACCCTCTGGAGGTGAGGGGAGCGTGCCTCTGGAGGGGGCAGGAGTGATGGAGCTGAAGACCTGATCTGCAGTTAACTAGAACTACGCATACAGCCCTGCCCCCCCTTGTTGCCTCAAGCCCTGAGGCTTTTCAAAAGTCAGATAGCAGCTAACCTGCCCTGCAAAGAGTTGAGTTACTATGGTTTACAGGAGAGCTGCTAATTGCCCTGCAAACAGCAGAGCTTCTGCAGTTTGCAAGCATGAGTAAATATAGGGAGATAAATGTTTGAGCACTAGATGCTGTTCCAGAACCACCATTCAGAGCGCGATACCAGAGTCTTTCAAGACTGAAGGTTGCCAACTACTAGAGCTGCCTCATTATGAGAAAGGGATCAAGTTTTTATTGCAAATAAACTATTACTTGTAAATAAATAAATATATTATTTCTTTCTAGATGGCCTTCTTAAAAGTCTCATAAAACTGGGTAGGTCCTGGTAGAGTGTCATTTTTCAAATTCTCTGCCAATCTGGCTGCCCTCCTTCCTCTCCTCCTTTATAGGAAAGACGCAGCCCAGAGCAGCATCGCACCAGGAGTTGCAGCCACTCTGGATGCAATTCTGTGCCAATCTGGGTTGCATCTCTCCTATCCTCTAAAGGGAAGAGGAAGAGAGTGGCCCAGAGCTCCACGGAATCACGCTGGAAGTGACTCCAACTTATGGTGCTGTTCCGAAAGTGATTGAGGTGATGCGACGACATCACCGCAGTTACTTCCGAGGCATGGGGCCGCAAAGCAGGGGACAGCCCCAGGCAGAAAAAGCCCCAGGACCACCTCTGTGTTGGGCGACAACACACAGCAATGCAGAAGCCGCTTCCATGTGATGTGGCCCTCCTGTGAAGCATGAGGAGCACATGTGAATAAAGCAGGAAGTTTGAGCCAGCTCATTTGCTCCAAAACCAAGAATGAGCTTTTGTGTGCCATCTTCTTCTCTTGACTGTATATTCAAGAACCCGCATTTTCAACTACTTGATTTTCTTAAACTGAGGGCACTTCAAAGCATCTTCCTATATTTGTGTTTAATTATTTGTGAATTGGAGGTCCCAGGGACCAGATACTGCATTAATAGGGTAGCTTTGTCATAGGATCATAGGAAACAGCCTTGTGTGGAGTCAGACCATTGGACCATAGAACTCAGTATTGTAGACACTGACTGTCAGCGACTCTCCAGGGTTTCAGACAAAAGTCTTCCCCTACCTGGAGACACCAGAGGCTGAACCTCAGACCTTCTGGTTCTCATCCACTGTTCGACAGTCCTCTCCTAAATATTAATGTTCAGCTAATAAGGAAATATGGATGGTGCATTATTTTTACTTTTGCAGAACAGGGGCCTCTTGGGCATTCTTTAATTTTGCAAGCAAATGCCCTTGAGTATGTTAAGCCTCTTGTTAAAATGGTGCATTTAAGGCACTGTGGCTATTTAAAGGCATGCTTTTTTGTGACTGTGTTCTTTTGTTCTCTCCTGTGTCATTTCTTAATAAGTAAAATCTCTCAGCCTTTTGAGTGTGTTGGGGGGGGGAAACGTACTAGAAACCAAGAACTGCGGCAATCAACAAATGGGGGAATTTCCGTCTTCCTGAAATGTCTCAGTTCAATAGATTGTATGTTTCAAGATGCTATTCTTCCTCTAGATTTTCTTTTTTAGTATCATGCTGCTACACCCTGGCAGTTGTTAAAATGTATGCGTGTCTGCACAGATTTAATAAGTGACATCGAGAGTAAAACGTCTTCGGGAGGAAGGAGCATCCCAACATGCAAAGGATTCTGGGTGCTAGCAGAATTTTCAGTTCTTGGAAGGAGTTTGCAGGAGGATTCTTCTGGAGGCCGGCCAGTCTTCAGTAGCTGAAATATTAAATGTGCACAAACAATAACATGTACACAGCTTTAAATTATGTATTAGTTTTTTAAACACATACGATGTTGTCCAAACCTCAGTCCCCCCGACCATAATATGTATGGAGGTAGCTTCTTCCTTTCATGTCACGGCATTAGAATCTTGGCTCTGATCTGCAGACTCTACTTGTGTGGCAGGACCCGTAGCTCTCTGGTATATGCAGACTCTGACTATTGCTGACTTTTCCTTCTGGCAACTTCTCTGACTTGCCTTGATATGTTTGATATGATATGATATATGATATGATACTTCTTCTTCTGTACTTGCCTTGATATGTTTCCATTCATTTCCCTCCCCCTCCAACCCAAACAGATGGAGAAGAGTCAGACAAGTGCAGCCATCCTGCCTTGAAAAATGGGCATACGATCCCCATAGACTGTACTGGGATTGTCAACCTAGCGCACCTGGAGGAAGAGCCTGGCAAGCGACTGAGCCTTAAGAAAGCTGTTCCATTTGAAGAACCAAAGAAATTGCAAGGTGAGAGGCAGCTTGTGGTGGCAGGGACTGGGGTTGCCTGAGAAATGTTTTCATTAACTGTCAGCTTCTTATTGTGAGCATATTAGTTTTGGGTCACCCTCAAGGATGTTTTCATTCCAGAACAAGTTGACTTACAACTTTGCTTCCAAGAGCCTGGCCCCACCCAATTTATCTCTCCTATGATCTATCATGCTGTCTCCTGCTGCCCAGACTAGGCTGCTGAATGCCAGACTTCATCTTGTACTTTAGTCTGAGAAATTGGCACATACCTTTGTGCTTCCCCCCCCCCAATGGACTGGAGTCAAAGATCTACCCCCTCCCTTTTTGAACAGCCCCACCTGCAATCCCCACTGCTGCTGTTATATTTTGTTCTTTTTCCCCTTTCCAAAACATGATATTGCCCCTCCCTGCACATCTGCTTTCCTTGCTTTGCTTTTGGCAGAATTGCTATTTGCTCCTTCCTGGCCCAGCCCACAATCTTCAATTGTAGTCAAAATGCTACACATGCTACAGATTTAGATCCTCACTCAGCCATGAAGCTTCCTGGGTGACTTTGGGCCTGTCACTCTGCCTCACCTACCTCACAGGGTTGTTGCGAGGACAAAAGGAGGGGAGGAACTATGTACACTATCCTGAAGTCCTTGGAGGAAACAAAGAGTTTCCTTTTTAGGCCAGACAAAGGGCCAGCTCATGCACTGATCACAACATGTGGCTTGACCCAAAGATGCTGTATGGACAGAAGACAGCAGAGGCACTTAAAGAGTCAGATGGTCTTCCTGCTGCGTAAACCTTCATAACTGTCCCAGAAGCCTTTTTCAGCCAGTCACAAACTTTGCACAGGGATTAGTGAAAGACGCATACTCTACTCCCCCATCCACCCTTTGCTTTTGGTCACAGGGATCAAAGGAGCAGGGAAGATGGCAGTAATGTCATCTCCAAGGTAGGGGATTGCTGTGAGTGACAAGCCCAAAGCCACCCAGGAAGCTCCATGGCTGAGTGGGGATCTGAATCTAAATTTAGCGTGTTGACTACAATGGGCAAAGAAAATTACTTCCTCTCCACAGTGCATTCTGGGGGGGGAGGGTCAGGTCCATGGGTACAAGTGACTCCGAGTGGCATGGCAGGGAGGTGTTGGCACCACCCCTGCCATACTGCCCCAAGTGCCATCTGAGCCTGCTGCCTCCCCCCCCACCCCGAGGTGTTCTGAAGGCCGGAGAGGCTGCGTGCAGCCTTCCCAGCCCTCCGAAGGCCTTCTAAGGCCTCCGGTGGGACTTGAAAAAACTTCTGGTTTTTGGCCAAGGGTTGCCACTGCCCCTCCACAATCTGCCAAGACCTGAATGGATTTAGTAAAATAGCTCACTGGTAGGGTCTTTAAGGCATTCCTATAATCCTAAAAAAGGGAAAATATGTTTCTTTACAGAGTCGTCCAGCAGTCATCATGGCTCAAACATGGAGCTGCCTCCGGAGTCTCGGGCTCCCAAGCAACCGTTGCTTCCTCCAAAACGACCTTTGTCGTCCTCTTCTTCTCAGGAGACGGATGATACTCAGGCAAAGGATCCTGTCCCTTCCAGCAGCACCGCAAGGACTATGCCTTCCTCCACAGCCGTGCCTACGACTAGCATAGCAAAAGGGATCAGTGTTTCCAGTACTCCTTCCCCAGCCCCCAGGACTGTGCCTTCTGCTCTCTCCAGTGCCCACACTACTGCTACCATGAATCATACCCACGCAGCACCTGCCAAGCAACCCCCTGTCCCACCTCCCAAACCAGTTAATAGGAACAGCAACCCTTTAATAGGTAGGTGGCTCTTTTTACATGTGTCTACAGACCCGTCTTGGATGCTTCCTTGAACTGGTTCTGCTTCAGGGTAGACGGGCGATGCCAGTGAGAAGAAGTCCAAGACTATTTTGGGAAGTGGTGGGGAAAAAAATTGCGTCTTGGTTCATCTATGGCAGCTTTTCTCAATGTTTGTCCCCCGCCATACCACTTTGCATGGCCCACCTATTGGAAGTACTACCTGAAGTTGCTGTGATGATGTCATTGCCTGTTACTTCCAGTTTGGGAGGCCAGATGCAACACAACAAACACCAGTAAGAGGCTCAGGGCGGACGGGAGGGATTTTTGAGCATGCGAAAAGTGCGCACTGGAGCTCCGCCTACTGAGCCAAGCCTCCTACTGCTGCTTGCTGTGTTACATTGCTGGTCTTCTTGCCAGGTTGGGGGGGGGGTCTTGCGTGCATCACCGGATACCACCTCAAGTACCACTGGTGGCACTGGTTGATAAGCACAGATATGTGGTGTTTTCCACCACTCTGTGGGAAAGATGTGCCTTCTTTGTAGAAACGTTCAGCTCTATAGTAATGACTGAATAGGTGGTAATGGGCTTCAGGGCATCTCTGCTCACAGATGACCGGAAGTGCATAAAGTGTGAAAGAAAATAATCTCCTCTTCTCTTGGTTCCTCAAATGAGCTCAAAACTCTGGCATGCTGTAAATTCCCTCATGGTAGCTCACAGATGCTTCCTGAAAAGGCATCCTCGGCAACACATGTGAAAATATCCATTGTGCCAAGTTTCTTGGCCATAGCTTGTTGCCCAAGGGTAGATCTCCCAAATATTTTAGGAGGCTATTTGGAGCCTTTTGGGAAGTTTAAGCTGGCGCTGAAGCTGCCTGACAGGCTGTTGTAGTTTGTGAAAGGTGTGGGGTGGGGTTTCTAAGCCCCTTCTAAACCACGTCAGGACTGCTGTCAGAACTTTGATTCGGCTACTTAGTCCTTGCCAATTCTTTTGCCGCTATGCCTTTCTGTGAGGCTGTTAGCATGCTGGTCCCACGGCAAAAGATTCACGTCTGCTGTCAGCCTAGGCAGCTGGCTATCCTAGGCAGCCAGCCTGCAACAGAGGAGTTAGAAACCCATTAAGTATTTGCAGGGCAGAACAATGGCAGCGACATGATCCCCAGGATTGCCCCACTGCTGGAGTCAGAAGGGTATGTTTTTTAACTTACAGAAGTCAGCATTGGCCTCTGAGAGGTGCGGGGAGCCCCATGGAGGCTTATGGGACCACGCGGAGACATCCATGGGGCTCCCCACGCTCCCTGGAGGCTAGCGCTGACTTCTGTAAGCTAAAAAAAACCCACTTCTGATCCTGGCAGTGGCACAATCTGGGGGATTGCATCACTGCCATTGCCCGATCCTGCCCCTTAAGGGGCCAGAGATGAGTGCTTTCCTGGCCGGTAGGTCGTGACCCACTAGTTTGGGAACCCCTGGTATATAGGGAAGGACACAGCCTTATCATTTGTGTTTTACAATTACGACGTTGTGTAAACAGATAACTGTGACCCCTAAAAAGTCACCTTTTAATTCACCTTTTCGAGAGGGGAAATAGCTTGGTTCTATGGCAGAAACTTCAACTGCTGACGACTTGGAGTGAATTAGCAAAACCAGTGTGTTGCTGAGTTCACCTTACAATATTTTCACAATACAGTGGTGTCTCCAGAATGAATTGCCATTGTACAGTGGAGGTCCGCGGTTACGTGTTTCCCAAAGGAGGCATGTGCAGCAAGGATACATGCAACAATTGTTTAACATGAGAAGCAGCCTTTAGTCTGACAAGGTACCAACTTAGCTTTGCTGGCCCCGGGGCAAAAGCAGGAAAGCCAGAAGAATCTGTGCCCCATTCCAGTTTCTAACACAAAACATCAACTTGCAAAAGCAACAAATTCTAGTGCAACAGGCCCTCCTTATCTGCAAATTTAAATATCTGTTGATGCCGAACCTGCGGCTAGAGGGCCTCAGAGGACCTCCCAGACCTTCCAGGTCTAAGTCCAACACTATACTACACTAGCTCTAAGTAGACTTGGCACAGTTAGGAGAGAAGGCCGGTAGGATGCTGGAATGTGACCAGAATGCTACAGGGTATGTGTTGTAGAACAGTGGCATAGAAAATAAAGGGCTGAAGCTGGTGGATGTGAAAGGTCTAGTGTTCCTCAACCAGTGCTACACATACCACTAGTGGGACTTGAGGTGGTGTCCAGCGATGCACATGGGACTCCCAGACACCTGCCTCCCAGCAGAGAGACCAGCTACGGCCGGCAACTTCCAGTTGCTTGTAGAGGTGTTCTGAGGCTCAGGGAGGCCATGTGCAGCCTCTCCATACCTTTGGGAGATAATAATAATAATAACTAGGTATTTATATACCGCCTTCTGGATTACTCCTCTGACTTTATTCAAGGCGGTTTACACAGGCAGGCGTTTCTAAATCCCTCAAGGGGATTTTTACAATCATAGAGGTTCTCTCTTTCAAGAACCAACAACATTTCAGAATGGATCTTCCTGGTTTGGTCTCACTTCTGGCCTCCAGTCCTCCCACGCAGGCTGGCAGGCAGCTCCATCTCTCACGTAGAGGGCAGCCAAGACGCTTCTTGCTCACACCAAGAGCAGGCGGAATCACTCAGCTGGGCTTGTCAGCTGCTTCAAGGTCTCGCCATTCTCAGCTGTTCAGGGAGCTGCCGGTGTCCTCGAACTGGCGACCTTCTGATGTTATCTTCGGGCTAACGGAGGCTCTACCCTCTAGACCAGACCTCCTGCCCTAGATCTATCGGATGTAATGGGAAAGTACTTTAGGTTTGTGCCGGTGAACCAAAAGTGCCTTCCTGACACATCTGGGAGGCTTCTGAGGAGGCCGGGAAGCTGTGAATGACCTCCAGAAGGCCAGGTGTAGTTCCTAGGTAAGTAATTGTAGCACCGTGCACCCCCCCTGTGGATTCATTATCCTTATGGTATCCACAGGGGGTCCTGGAACAGATCCCCCACAGATACTGAGGACCCACTGTTGATGTGAACAATCTGAGCCTCTCTCAGTGCTTCTGTGATAATCATTTCACTCTCTAGTGCAGGGGTGCTCACACTTTTTTGGCTCGAGAGCTACTTTGAAACCCAGCAAGGCCCGGAGATCTACCAGAGTTTTTTTTTACAATGTTCGCGCCATCATAACATATAACATTTATGTGTACAATGTATGTTGGTGTACCTTGAGCCCCACTGAGTATAACAGGACTTACTCCTGAGCAGACATGCCTAGGATTAGGCTGTGAGGCTGCAATCCTAGCCACACTTACCTGGGAGTAAGCCCCATTGAGTACAATGGGCCTTACTCCCGGCGTTTCCTCCCAGAGGCACCTGAAGGGGGGGGGGTTGGCACTCCGCGATCTACTCATTTTGCCTCTCGATCGACTGGTAGATCACGATCCACCTATTGAGCACCCCTGCTCTAGTATGTTCACATAAGGATGGTTCATAACTTGGTCATAGAGTGTTTCATCACTTAGATCAGGGGTGTCCAAAGTTTTTGGCAGGAGGGCCACACCATCTCTGACACTGTGTTGGGGGCCGGGGGAAAAAATAATTAATTTACATTTAAAATTTGAATAAATTTACATAAGTTTATATAAATTAATATACTAGAGGTGGAACTTGTATGAATGAATGACGGTCTTGCAATAGCTCAAGGCCTTGCACAAAGCCTGGCTGCCCTTTTCTTTGCTGACACTGCTGCATCACAGACGTCGGTGTGGGCTCCAGCAAGTTTCTGGAGGGCCAGAGGCTCATTGGAGGCTGGGGTCTTCCTAGGGCATTGGGAGTCCTCAAGAGCCGCAAGTGGCCCCAGGGCCAGGGTTTGGGCACCCCTGACTTAGATTAATGGGGGGATCATAGAGTATTGAGTTAAAAGAACTATGTTAAGTATTACCATCTAAGATATTTTGTATTCTAGCAGCTGGTAAACAGAGTTGCCATGTGGTAAGAAAACGGGATTGCTGCAAGTTGAGGAAGAGTTTCAGGGCTGTGCTCTGGAATACACAAGGCTCTTCTTTAGATCTGTGTTGCTTTGTGCAACTGTTTGCTAATGTCTGAAATCTCCTAGGTGTTGCAGCCACCTTCTGTGATCAAGTTCTTGCTGCATTTGTGTGTGTGTGTCTTAGCTCAGCTCAAAGAACTACAAACTAAGCTGCTCACCTGGAGTGACTGGAAATGAAAAACCCTCAGGTGGGTGGATGGAAAGGAAGCAGGTTGGGGAATGTAACCAATAGCCACAAGTCTCCATTGGCTTTAAGGAAGGAAGTCTGCAATACTCATACTCAAGCCTTGTGTTGGTTTGGGCCTTGCAACACCTGTGGTTCGAGGGTGTGGAGAGGAGGAGGAGTGAAATACAAGCAGAATGTGAGAGCCCACACCTGTTCCTGCTCACCTGCTGAGAATTCACACTGGGAACATGAGGTCGATTTCGCAATTCTCCTCTAGACATGTAGTCGCTCAAGTGCAGGGTGTAGAATGCCTTTGTTTTGGGCAGACAAGGCAGTGACAGGAGGTAATTCTACACTGTCCAACCTGCAAAGCCTCACCATGTGATCGCATCCGGGAGGAATGAGAAGAAACCTGATAAAATATCAGCCTCGGTAGAAATGGCACGGCGCTAGAACTCCAGAGAAGGGGGGCAGACTGGCCCGTTGAGGGTCACATATGACTCACTTGGAGCTTGGGTTTGTAACGTAGTGGTGGGGGGAACCCAGGTGGTGCAAGATGTTGTGAAGCTGCTTTGTACAGACTCAAATATCCGGTTTATCTACCTGTCATTATTGTCTGTTGAAGGGCCTCTTGCTTGGGAGACATCTTGACAAGATCAATCAGTGTTTTCAGAACATCACTTAAGTCCTTCTACACCAGATCATAACCTGGGCTTTAAGGTGGTCCTGGTGGCAGAAACACTAATTTTGCACTGATTAAGTGAGGAATTCCTTGCCTTTATTTTACCATGGCACTGAGGCTCAGCACTGCATGTGCATAATGACAACCTTGGTTTCTCGTTCAGTTGGTTAGGATGGGGGTGCTTTGTAACCTGTCTGTTTTTGGATCTAAGCTATGTTTCTGGGGTTGGATTATGTCTGGTTTTGAAGATGCCATGAGAGTAGATAGAGAGTCCTCCATTTTGATTCTTGTGGCAGCCATGGTCGCTGAGAGCCAACAGAAGCATCTGGCCCCTGGCCTGTGCAAAGAAAATCTGGAAATCCCAAACATCTTTAAAATGGCACCTGCCAAAACACCTGCTTGAGAAGCTCTGTGCTCTTCTCTCTTGCTTCCTCTTGTGGCCTGCAGAAGTACTTCACCTGTTCCCCTACTGGAAAAGCATGTTGATAGAAATAAATTTGCCCAAGTAATCCCAGTCAAGAAACAAACTCACTGAATTACATAGAATTCATACCCTGCTAACTGGATAAGAGGCACTTTTTCAAGTGGGTGCTCCTCTTTGATTTAGCAGAGGGGGAGTAACTGGCCCTCTTCACCCCAGCAGTGTCTTTTCTATTGGCTATCTGCTGGTATTCTTTTGCATCTTTTTAGATTGTGAGCCCTTTTGGGACAGGGAGCCATTAGTTATTTGATTTTTCTCTGTAAACCGCTTTGGGAACTTTTTGTTGAAAAGTGGTATATAAATACTGTTAATAATTAATAATAATAATAATAGAATCATAGAGTTGAAAGGCACCTTCAAGGTCATCCAGTCATAGCTGTAGCAGGAAATCCTCCTAGATTAGTGTGTTTCCAGCAAATGCCTGGTGAACCTCTGCTTGAAGAACTCCAGTGAGGGAGAATCCACCGCCTCCCTTGCCAATCTGTTCCACTGCCAAACCGTCTTTCCTGCCAAGAATTTCTTCCTGATATCCAACCAGAATCTTGCAGTTTGTGCCCATTTGATCTAATTCTGCACTCAGAGAGCTGAGGAGAGATTTGTCCCTTTGTCTCTACAACTCCATAACGCATTACGTTGGCGAGGCCATTGGGGGAAGAACATTAGAGGAAGCAAAAGCCTTGCAACGGCAAAGCGGGGAGCTGTTTTACTGGCTGCTTGTGCCGTCCATCAACACCATAAGTAGGGAGGCAGCCCAGCCCTCCAGGTTAGCATGGAGATTATCTGCACCGATGTTGCGGACAGTGTAGTAGGCATGTACATAACTCTATAGTGAATGCATATACAAAAGCAAAGAGGTTTGGGAGTGTCATTAGCTGATGCTTCCCCTAAAACCTGTTCGGGCCGCCACGGGGACAACACCTTCCCATCTGCAGAAACTGGGTATACATCTCAGTATGCTGGGAAGTCTAACCACAGATGGAAAACCAAGCTCTCCTAATGACAAAATGCTAATTCAAGGTCCAGAATCCTTTCTGCTCATTAAAAATGTGAGTGTTGGCGGAATGAATTAAGGGAATTATATCTCAGCAGCTGCAGGACCAACTGCATGACGGGGCAACTGTGTGGCTGTAACCGTAGACCAGACTTTCTCAAACTGGGTTGTTGCAGCACTCCAGCCTGAGGGGCTCTGCCTTTGTTCCTTTAAGGGATAGGGAGGGCAGAATGCAGCATCACAATCCCTAGGATCGCACCTCTGCCAGGGGCTTCATTTTACTCATCACCGCCAGCAGCCTCCCAGAGAATGTGGGGAGGCCATGGAAGCCTCCACAGGGCTCCCCAAGCCTCAGAAAATCTAAAAATGGAATTTGTGACCCACTTCTGGTTTCGTGATCGAAAACCAGAATTGGGTCACGATCTTTATTTTTAGATTTTTTCAAGGTTTGGGGAGTCCTTTGGAGGCTTTTGCAGGCTCCCTGCACCCCCAGGATTCTGGTGCAGGTGGTGGTGAGTGAAACAAAGCCCCTGTTGCCCCGGAAGTGGCACGATCCTGGGGGTAGCATCCCTGCATTCCCCCCTCTCCCGCAAAGACTTACTGTGGGTCCCAAACTCCTGGAGGGTTTGGGAACCGCTGCCGTAGTTCTGTTGGTTACCATCTGTGGGATGAGGAACATTCTTTGGGATGTGCAACTGGAAACCCTGCTCATTCTCACCACCTGCACAAGCTAGTTGGATAAGTTGTCATCCTCTATTTAAATGGCATATTTTTGATTTATACTTTTTTACAAAACCCCTTCCTGTTTGTATTCAAGACTTGCCCACAGTGCCTGCTCAAGTGCAGATTGTGTGGTTCTCCAAAGCAAATCTTTCACACCCACACGCCTCATTATTCTCACTGATTGGAAGAATAAGATGCTGGCAGAGTTTCCAGCAATCTGCATGAAGGTGCACTTTGCAGAAATGTTCCTGAGAGAGGCAGGAAGAAAGGAATGGCTGGGGGCAAATTCTTGCGCAGTTTCTATGTTTGTCATATGAATACTCTGGGACCCTTTTGTTGCCTTTTGGCTATTGTATTTTCAGCTACTCCTCCTGTGGGCGAGTATGCAGAAATCCAGCGTGGCCTATGAATGCAGTCTCAAACGTACTTCCTTTTTATGTATGTCACTGGTGGTGGTGTCACTAGGGGGTGCAGGGGTTGCGGGCTGCACCGGGTGACATGCACGGGGGGGGGGGTGACGCCACTACTGGCCGGAACTTTTTACATATTTGTTTTTTTAATAATACCATCATATTATATATATATATATATATATATTATATATATATATATATATATATATATATATATATATATATATATATATATATATATATATATATATAATTCAATGCATAATTTCATGAGGAATGCAATGAAACAAACCGCGTTGAAATGTCTCTCTCAAAAGTTATAGCCAAAAAACCAATAAGGCAGCAATGGTGCATCAACGTGCCCACTACCTAGAGTGTTGCTCCACCCACTACATGGGGGGAGGTCCATCAAGGGGGTGACGTGCTGACTACCCACACCAGGTGGCAGAAACCCTAGTGACACTGCTGGCCACTGGCTTTCTGACAGTGTCTGGCTAAGACAGGCTGAAGCTGAAAGTGTGTGCTGTCTTAGGAGTTGAACCTTGGTCTGTATTCACAGGACTGCAGTGGCTCTCTGCTGTACAAATTCCTGCTGGAATATGTAACTGAAAGGCAGCTGGCAAATTGCTTTCCATTGATCAGTGTCTGGCTTAGCCGTCGTTCCAGAATTTGCTCAGCTGGGTAGTTACCTTTTCCATTGCAAGGAAAACTAAGCAGATCTAATGGGAATCTCTCTTTTCTTCCAGCTGAATTGTCGCAAGCTTTCAGTAGCGGCATGACTTTGTCGAAGCCTTCTCCACCTTTGCCCCCCAAAAGAGGCGTCCCACTGAACGTGTCCTCATCTCTTGAGTCGGCTGCTTCCCCCAAGTCACCCAGCGACAAGTTCACGCCGTCATCTCATCGCCCATCTTCGATACCAGTGCATATGATACCACCGTGCTCTCCTTCTCCCCCTCTGTCCTCTCACGTTCCTCTGGAGCCCCCACGTGTTCCGCTACCTCCTTCCACCCATGGGGGAGAACCATTCTTTTCTGGAGAACTATGGCTGGAGACCCCACAAGATGGGTTCTTGCTGCCAGATGTGGCCAAGAGGATGGCTGAGCATACATTCGGGGAGCCTCGCGTGCCTTCTCGACTGCCCCAGCTCCCGCTGCACATCCGCATCCAGCAGGCTCTGACAAGCCCCTTGCCATCAACCCCACCTGCCGAAGGGTCACACAGGGCTCACTCCCTGCTCTTTGAGAATGAAGGTTCCTACGAAGATAACGACACTGGGGGCCGGACGCGATCACTGCCAGTTACCATTGAGCGTCTGAAAGTGTGAGTCACGCTGGAATTGCTTTTGTACCCCTCTCTCCTACTGGAGCATCCAAGTATTGAAAGCGAAGTCATGGACACCAGCTTAGTGCTGTTCTCTCAAGAAATTATAAAACATGATTTCTACAGCTAAGGAGCTCTGCACAGTGTGGAGTTTGGCAACCTGGAAGTTGGTGATGTCATCGTCACTAAACATCCTGAGGTGGTGCAACTTGTGTGTCATTGCACAGTTGTGAAAGGGGTATGCACACCTACATGGAACCCCCCTCCCCCGCAGTGGTTCTCAAACTTTTTTCGACTGGTGGCTTCCTTGACCTACTGGGCTGCATCTCTCCATTAGGGCTGCAATCCTTTATATTGCATAGGGCGGTAGGGTTTTCATGAGGTTTCCACTGCTCTCCGGATCCACAGCTCGCAGTTTGGGAACCACTGCCTTGGGGGAACATAGGATATGACCTGTGTTCTAATGTGGTAATTCCTGGAGTTTAAAAGAATCAGTATCTATCTAGGAAGAGGGAGAAGTGTGATTGTTGAGCGTACCTTGCTTTTAGTTTTCTTGCCGTAGCTATAACAACAGGGACACTAGATTTGGGGATCATCAAGAGTGGGAGGAAGTGGGAGGAATATCCTTGCTTGGGATAGTTTCTAGACTAGAGCTTGCTTATGAGCCATGCACAGCTGGTATTAAGCTGCCCAAAGGCAGGTGTGTGCCTTTATTTAAAAAAACAAAAACCACCTGTATGGTCCTCAGAAACTAAGCCTTGGAATCTGAAGAAAGTATGCTGCGGTCCATTTTCATATTTGCAAATCTTAACTCTGCTTCGACTAATTAGTGGCAGAGGAGAGCAAATAGCTATGAAGGGAATGGAGTCTGGCTTGCAAGAACCAGATAGCTTTCTCCCACTCTTCTCCCCTCCATCCCCACAATTCCTTCTGCTTCCTAGAATTCACCAGGCATGGTCTGCACTTGCAAGCATATAACCTGAAATTGGCTTACAACATTGGTTACAGTATTGGTTATGGTTTTTACAGTATTGGTTTATGTGCTTGCCTGATAATGATGGTGGAGTATGTACAGCCCTGGTGATGAATTATAGAGTTGGAAGAGACCTGCAAGGTTATTGAATCCAACCCCCTGCCAATGCAAGCTGCTCACAACAATGGACTTCACTTAAAAAGAGAGAGAAACCTTCGCTGAGGGTGAATGGAGGGCTGTTAATTGCTTGATAGCACTGCCTGTGAAATAACTGAATCACTTGGCACGAGCAGATCTTTATAAAATATAAATAGTCAGCCCACTTTGCCATCAGCTGTGGATGGTCCCCTCACCATAAGCAAGACCTCTGTGATGGAAGGAGATAGATGGTTTGTGTGAGTGTGCCGATGCCAAGAGAGGAAGCTTAAAAACCTGACCTTGACCGCCCATCATTCTTCCATGTTCACAGTCATGGGAATGCTAGTTTTAAGGTATGCTGGTTTCACTTGCCTGGCCTTGTTTCAGTTGGTACAGTCAGCTCTCTTCATACATAAACTCGTTATCCACAAATTCACTTATCCGCCAAGGGCAGAATTGCCACCTACCTTTCATTATTCGTGAGATAATGTGTTCTCATTATCTGTGAATAGTGTGGCTGGGGTAAACCCCGGGAAGGAACCAAGAGACAAATGGAGGAGGACGGGTGAAGCAAACCCTTCCATACTGCTGAACACTGAGGCCTTATTGTTGGGCCAGCAAGTCAGGGGATAGCCAGCACGGAGGAGAAAACATCAGATGTTAGAGGTGTTGATGAGCCCTCAATGTCACCCATCCCCATAGATTTCAAAGTAACATTCAGGTCAATAACATTCATAGAGTGTATAGCGAAGAACCTAACCCCTCGAACCTAACCCCAATGATTCAGTATCTGCTAATTCAGTACCCATTAGGTTTTCCAGGAACCTAACCCTAGTAGATAATGAGAACTGACTGTACATTGCGCATGTGTTTATTCCTCTGCAAGCTCTATAAATGGACAGTTAATCTAGCGCAGGGGGTTCTCAAACTTTGCCCAACGACGACCCAGTGTTCTATGGTGGAGGGTACCACAACCCACCACCTTCTCCGGCACCATTTCCACAGGTCTCTGGAAGCGACTAGAAGTCACTTTCACTGGTAGTGACTTTCCAGCTGCTTCTGCAGGCCTGTGGAGGCCCAGTGAGTCCTCCAATTGTGTCAGGAGGGCTCCAAATTGCAGGCAGCCAAATGCAAGTGTGGGTGGGAGGGCCCAAACCAGGTCTCACCATATCAGGTTGTGACCCATCAAGTGAGTCACTATCCACAGTGTGAGGAACTTTGATGTAGAGTGTTTAAAAGAGAGAGAAATAATTGTGTGCCTTTTCGTTAGTCCAGACGATGACAGCCAAGAAGAGGAAGACCAGGAGGAGGTGCACCATTCCAGTTCCCACGTTTATATTGGAGATAGCCCAGCAGTTACGGTTATTCCCAGGCTAATGCTTCAGACTGTGCATGATGAAGAGGAAGGGCCAAGTGATTCAGACTCCGAGGGACCAGTTTTGTACAAGGAAGAGGAAGATGAGGATGAAGATGAAAGTCACAACAGTAAGGCTTGGGTCAGAATTCCACCTGTTGAGATTCAGAATCTCAATGAGTTGGCAAGGAGGGCATAAGAGCAGAGGAAGAACCTGCAGTTTCTCTTACCCTCAGTTCACAAATTCTTCCCTATTGGAATGGGGACAGTAGAGGAACCAGACAAGAGAACTCTAGATCCACTTCCTGTTAGTGGTTTCTCTGTCACCTCCTGTAGTGTTAGTCTACCAGCTTTAAGTCTAGTGTTCAGAGTGTCTTATTTTCTGAGCGCTCTGTAGCAAGCAAAGTGCAAAAGCTACATTTTGCAAAACTTTGCAAATGAAGAGGTGAGTCATGAGATTTGAATAGTGTTCACTGCTATCCACAGTTTCTGGTATCCACAGAAGCAGTGGTACTTATCCCTTGCAGTTACTGGGGGACACCTGTATTTCTTTTCCCCACCTATATTATATTATTATTTTCCCCCACCTATATTCCCCAAATATATCCAGTGTATATTTTTTCAGATGGACCTCTCTCTGAGTGCATGTTTTGCACTGGAGAGGGATGCTCTTTTGCCACAGTGGTACATTCACCTACTTTGTATACTGTGCTGTAAGTGGTAGTGTGACCTAAAGGTATGGGACCAACTGAATAAGAAGCAACAGGCCTTTCTCAATTGATGATGGCCTCTCTTTTTCTTCCAAGCCGCTCTAGCCAACAAAGTCAAGAGGAAAGATACTCTGGCCATGAAGCTGGGCAATATGGCCCCCCGGCAGGAGGTGACAGGAGAGAATGCTTTTCCTCGAAAGAGCAAGGAGGAGTGGAATGAAATCCGACAACAGATTGGGACAACACTGATCAGGTAGGAAAAGCTAAGAAAGGTATGCCTTCATTCTGGTGGGGACTTTCCCATTTATTCAGAAGCATTGGAAATGCCCCCAAAACAAGGAGAGTCTGGCTAGATCGGGCCAAAGGCCAAACTAGTCCTGCTTCCTGTGTCTCAGTGGTTCACCAAAAGCCTCAGAGGGCACACAAGAGAAACAAGATAACTGCACCCTGTTGCCACTCCCTTGCATCCTGAGGTAGCCTACTTCTAAAACTCAGAGGTTGCATACAGTCATCATGACTTGTACCCTGTGATGGATGCATCCTCCACACATCTGTCCAATCCCCTTTTAAAAGGCATCTTGGCCAGATGCCATCACCACATCCTGTAGCAAGGAGTTCCACCGATCAGATAAGTGCTGGGTAAAGAGATGTAGGCGCTTTTCCCCTTGGAATGTCTTTGCAATTAACACAGGAACTGAGATGCAGCCACACTGCCTGCTGTGGTTGTAGTCAGTGTTATGGGAGAGATTAGGGTCCAAAGCAGGGTAAACTTAACCCTTGCTTATTGGGTAAGAGGCACTTTTTCAAATGGGAGCTCCTCTTTTATTTAGCAGGGGGAGAGTAACTGGCCCTTCTCACCCCAGCAGTGTCTTTTCCAGTGGCTGTCTGCTGGTGTTTTGCATCTTTTAGATTGTGAGCCCTTTTGGGACAGGGAACCTTCAGTCATTTGATTTTTCTCTGTAAACCGATTTGTGAACTTTTGTTTAAAAGCAGTATATAAATACTGTTAATAATAAACTGTTTTGTGTGTCAGCTCCCTGAAATCACAGCCATTTGGACACGCCCTTCCATTCATCCTTCAGTAGAAGTAAAACTCTTCCCCTTTGCTGGAATGCAGTTTCTAGGGAAGAAGTTACTGAAACATCAGGAGTGAATATCTGAACCTACTTTGTCCTGCCTACCTCTGGCTCCTGAGGTTGAGATAGTTAACAACAGGAGGCAAGAAGGGCAAAATATCTAGTGTGGATGCACAGGGTCCAGTATATTACAGTGTGATGTACAGTATATGCGTGGTTGTAAAGATTGTGGAAGAAACAAAACTTCAGGCTCTGTTTAGGTTTGAACCAATCAGAGGTATAAGCCTGCCCCTGTGTTCCATTTCCCTGTGGTTAAGTGAAACTGCAGATACAGGTGAATGCCTCCCTCCCACCCTCCAGAGCTGAGGAGAGCTCCGACAGGAGATCTGGTGGGTCCTCTGAGCCCAGCAGAGGCCACAAACATCCGTATCCTTACTGGCAAAAAAAGCCTTATAGGTAGAAAAGACCTTACAGGCAAAAAAAAAAAAAAGCAACTTCTGTTTCCTAGGGAAAACGGAAATGATGTTTTCAATGCCTTATAATGCATTAGGAGCACCAGGGAAGCCACTGAAGGAGCGCACAGGGAGGGTGGGCTGTGGACCTGATCCACGTATAAGTGAATCTGTGGATACTTTATTGCAAAGTATAATAGTTTATTACAAACAGATTTGCAGGGAGATCCTGCCCTGTTGCCAGGGCAAAATTTGCCTTACAGGTAAAATGACAACATATCATAGAGTTGGAGGGGCCTAATGTCTAGTCCAACCCCCTACCTTAGGCAGTTATATCTATAACTTACAAAAAAAATTCAGGACTCAGTAAAAACATGTGAGAAGTCAGAGTGGCAGGGCTGTTTCTCCTTTCCCACTGACCTAGAAATTACTTGTTTCTTTGCTGGTAAAGTAAGTTGGACACCAGTGTCTGTCTGTCAGCCCATCCTCATTCCTCCTTTCAGCATAACATTTTTCTCTTGTTCAAGGTTTGAGCCCCCAAAAGGGCAAAGTTCAGGCGTACTAGTACAAATGCTGGAGGCCCACTTCTGCACCTCCTTTGAGACTGTCCTTTGAGTTTATCGCAGTTTTCTCCTGGCCATTGTCAGAATGTGCTGAGCTAGAGGGTCTATCCTAAAATGATGCATTTGTAATTCTTTCGTCCTTTTTTAATGTTTTAACCAGGCGACTAAGTCAGAGACCAACGCCGGAAGAACTGGAGCAAAGGAATATACTTCAGCGTAAGTAACACCTTTGTGAAGTTCCCCAACAGTACTGTTTGCTAAACAACATGCACTCTCGGCATATTGCTTTGCAGTACAAAACATGACCTCGTGGCATTCCTTGGCCACTGTCCCAAACACAGAGCAGATACTTCACTTGCTACTCCAGTTAGGCAACATTCTTGCCACTCTGCCTGTGATTTGCGTAGAAAGTTTCATTAAATGCCCAGTGAGTTAAATGCTGCAGCAGGTGCCCTAGATTGCAGCTGGTGAGTGGTGTGCCCAAGGGCAGGACTTGCCACTTGGCCACTGTAGGTTGTGGAAACATCTTGGCTTGTCTTCTCCAGGAACTGCAGGTGGCAAACGAAAGGCTTGTTTAACTGAGACAAAGTATTCCAAAGATGGGGAAAGAAGAGGAGTGGGTGCAAACAGTAGCGTACCTGTGGGGGATGTGACCTCCGGTGGCATGGCTGGGGGATGCTGCTGCCACTCTAGCCATACTGCCCCAAGGGCTACCCGTGCCTGCTGCCTCCCTTCCTGGCCCTCAGAAGGCCTTCTAAGGTCTCCGGAGGGCCTTTAAAAAACTTCACTTCCTGTTTTCGGCTGAAAACCAGAAGTGACATTTTAAGGCTCTCTGAAGGCCTTAAAAGGGGGCTAAGGTGTGCCCCCAGGCACCACAGTGGCCAGGACTGCCACTGGGTGCAAAACCAAGTGGGCCAGAGGGTGTTGGTGGTTGTAGGTGTGTGATTTGAGTAGCAACAGGTTTAAGGCAGCGATTTTTCGGCAGCGAAAATCTCATGGCACATTGATGAGGTGTTAAAATTGTCAAGGCACACCATCAGTTTTTTTTTTTTTTTTTTTTACAATTGACAAGGCACAGCGCACTGCCGGTGGGGGACTCAAATTCCCCAATGGCCCAACGGATAAATGACTCTCTCCCAAACTCCTGCAGCACACTTGCAGACCATTCACGGCACACTGATTGAAAATCACCGCATTAAGGCTTCCAGGCTTAAGATCACTGATAAATGAGAAGGGAGGAGCTAAGGAGAGTGGGGCAGGGTTTGCTAGTGTAACTTGGGGGTAATTGGTTCTGCGTTGGGAACTTGCAGCCCAACCCAGGAGCAGGGGGTGGGGGTGGGAGAAGGATAACCAGGCACCGATACACTTGTATGGGACAGTAGTCTTGTAGGGGAGGCAGCACATCTAGTACAGTGTCCCCAAAAGAGCCAACAAGGAGAGGTTCATACTGGAAAAGGCAAGGCCCAAAATAGGATCTTCGGCTTGGTCAAGGGAACAAATTGGCAGCCAGTGGAGATTTCAGTGTGAGAGTAATATCCCTCTGGCTAGCTCCAGACAGCAATCCAGTTGCCTCCTACTGCACTGCTTAAAGTTTTTGGACCATTTTCAAGGACGTCTTGCAGTTTGTTCTAGCAAGGGAATGACCAGGCATGAACGACAGAAGCAAAATCTTGTTCATCTGCTGTAACTTGGTTGATCAGCTGGGAAATGAATGACTTCCTATTAAATTGGATGTGCCCTGACTTCACGGCTTCCATGTTATTAGTCTTTTGTGTGGACAGTGTTTTGGGAATTTTCTCTGTCCCTGGTTCTTGTGCAGGGGTGTCCAAAGTTTTTGGCAGGAGGGCCACATTGTCTCTCTGACACTGTGTCAGGGGCCGGGGGGGGGGGGGAAGAATTAATTTACATTTAAAATTTGAATAAATTTACATAAGTTTACATAAATGAATATATTAAAGATGAACTTATATGAATGAATGAAGGTCTTGCAATAGCTCAAGGCCTATAAAGGGCCTTGCACAAAGCAAGGCCAACCTTTTCTTTGCTGCCGCTACTGCATCACAGACGTAAAAAAACAAGCAGTGGAAGGAGCCCTCATCCCACAGCTCACGCGAGAGGTCAAACAGTCGCCCTCATGCTGAGAGCAGTTGCATCAGGCCAGTGTGGGCTCCAACAAATCTCTGGAGGGCCAGAGGCTCATTGGGGACTGGGGGGCTCCCTGAGGGCCACATTGAGAGGCCTCGAGGGCTGGGGTTTGGGCACCCCTGTTCTTGTGTGTTTAATTCTCAAGAAGTTAATAGAAGTCTGTCTTCCAATATTGTGTTCATAAATATCACTTGACTTCTTGACAGCAAAGAATGAGGCTGACCGGCAAGCTGAGAAGAGGGAAATAAAGAGGAGACTCAGCAGAAAGGTATTGGAAAATTACACATGTTGTTTTCATCTGCTGCTAGAGCTCTCTGCAGGTGGTGGCCCATTGAAGCACACTGTCTATGGGGGTGGCAAGATTTATTCTGGGACATTGACATTTGGTGCCATAGAAATCAACAGGTTGTCAAGATTTCTGAGCTTTTATTATTATTTTTTTCAGTTATGTCACAGGAAAAACAGTAATACAACCTTGGTGTAAACAGGACCAGGTCCCTTCATGAAGCCAACTGAGGTGATTGCCTCAGGTGGTGGATGGGGAGGTACATGTCTCACCTCCCTTCTCCACTCACTCCTGCCGCTTCTTGTCCTGGATTTGGAGAGGAACAGACTGGAGAAGGAAGTATGGAGGAAAGGAGGCTGATGGGTAGCCCAGTGGTTCTCACACATTTAGCACCAGGACCCACTTTTTTAGAATGAGAATCTGTCAGGACCCACCGGAAGTGATGTCATGACCAGAAGTGACGTCATCAAGCAGGAAAATTTTAACAATCCTAGGCCTACTTACCCAGGAGTCAGTAGCATTTACAATCATTGTTAAAAGAATTAACCTAATGGCTTGTTAAAAGTATAGTTCTGTAACATTTCCCCAAATGCAGTCACATGCCATGGCAGCATCAAGTCTAATATATTAAAAATAAAATATTGAAATGAATGGGGACCCACCTGAAACTGGCTCGCGACCCACCTAGTGGGTCCTGACCCACAGTGTGAGAAATACTGGGCTAGCCTCTCCTATTCCTCTCCTGCACACTTCTTTTTCTGCTCTGTTCCCCTTCTTCCTTTACAGGTTGGCCTGGCTGGCAAACTGCCAGGTGAGGGGAAGTGATATTTGGAGCAGCAGGGCAGTAGGAGTCTTTGTGCCTGGGCCTGGTCTTACACTGACTTAGGGCGCTATCCTAACCCCTTATGTCCGTGCTTTCCAGCACGGACTTAAGGGCAGTGCAGCTCTGAGGTAAGGGAACAAACATTCCCTTACTTTGAGGAGGTCTCCATGAGTGACACCCAACTGCAGGATGCAGCACACGTCCCATTGACTGGAAGTGCTGGAAAGTCCTGACATAAGACGTTAGGATTGCACCCTTAATTTGCATACTTTGTTCTGGTTGTAAACACACCTCTGTGTGTCTTCCAAACCCAGTAAGGCAAATCATTTTTCAAGCTGCACTGGTGGAAAAGGCACCTCTCTTCATCTTACTGAAATTGGATATCCTACATGTGACCACTCCTTCACTGAAACCCCCTTCCCATATATATCTGATTACTGTGAGATTTTGCTCGGTTGCAGTTGCACTGCCCTAAGCTACTCTGCTGGAGCCGTGCCCTAGATGTATTGCTGCACCTTACACCAGGACTTGCGACAGTGCACTAGGATAGGAACCTTGCTAGCCCATCCCTTTACGGCTTGGGTCCGGGGTATTTGAGGGACCGCCTCCTTCCCTACAATCCTGCCCGTGCTCTTAGATGATCTGGGGGGGCCCTTTTGACTGTGCCGCCACTAAGAGATGTGAGAGGGGCGGTGGCCAGGAAGAGGGCCTTCTCTGTGGTGGCCCCCGAACTGTGGAATACCCTCCCCTTAGAACTGAGAACTGCTCCCTCGTTGCTAACGTTTCGGCATGGACTGAAGACCTTTTTCTTTCGAAAAGCTTTTAATTGTTGACAGGCTGGCTGGCGTTCTTGCTTTTTATATGAAAATCCACAGGGTTTGTTTGTTTTTAGATTTTTTAATTATTGTAAATTGTTTCTTAATGTTGTATTTTTAAGGAGTTGTAAGCCGCCTTGTGTGCCCATTGGGCAAAAGGCGGGGTATAAATTAATAAAATAAAATAAATAAATAAAAATGTGTTTTGGCCTTGCACATAGACTGTGCAGTTGACTTGGAAGTGGATGTTTGTTCCTTTCAGCTTAGTCAAAGACCCACAGTGGCTGAGCTGCAGGCAAGGAAGATCCTGAGGTTTCATGAATATGTGGAGGTAACTGATGCTCAGGACTACGACAGGCGAGCGGACAAGCCATGGACGAAATTAACCCCTGCTGACAAGGTGAGAGAGAACATGCTCCCTGCCCAGCCCATCTCATTGCTCTTGTCCCAATATCATCACTACCTGGAACTTTTACTTATTTAAGCATTTATCTACCCATTTTCTCTGTTTTTTCCATGAAACTCAAAACTGTTTACATAGGCAAACTATTCATAAAGGTTTAAAATTTCAAAATAAAATAGGAAAGCTATTCTTTTCAAATGGGGCTTTTACAATTATTTGTTCTGTGAGAGGGACTCGTCAGTTACACCAGATGTTTCTGTCCCAAGTGCAGCCATCATCCTGGCTGTGCTCTGTCCAAGCTCTCACAGCAGCTTTAGTTCGCCCTCGGTAGGTTCTCAAGATGTTATCTGTCTCCAGCGGAGTCTTCTGCGTTCCACATGCTCTCACAGTGTCTTTGTGAAGTGAGAACCCAGGCTGATCATGCTTCGCTTCTTCAAGCAGGGCACCCGCTCAACCTCCTGACCACACATCCTGTCCTGACTTAGCTCCTCAAGCTGTGTCATCCTCAGCTGTCCAAAAGTCTCCTTTCTTCCCTTTTACCTTGCTGCATCCTGCTGTCTGCCAGAGCTTTCATGTGATGCCACTTCTCTTACTTTGAAACCTTCCTGAAAACCACCCTTCTATCTAAAGTGTTTGGTCCAACTTCCAAACTCCTACACCCTTCTGTTATGAAGCTTAAATACCTGTTAATGAAATAAACCCATACTGGTGGCCCTTGTTATCTGTGGGACTGTATCTGAGGGTTCCGAACCCGCAGGTAAGAACCCACCTGGACTCTCCGAATGTGATCAGAGCAGTGCTCTGGTCACGTCCAGAGGATTTTCTGAAGCCCGTGTATCTGCCCACCGCCTCTGCAGGCTTCAGAATGAAGCCAAAAGTCACCTTTAAACATTCTGAAACCCATAGATGCCACGGGCAGATGCGTGTGACCTCTGTGGGCTTCAGAAAGTCCTGTGGATGCAACTGAAGCACTGCTCCAATCATGTTCAGAGGTTTAAAGGGCCCCTGAAATCTTTGTATTTGAACATCCATGGATTTCGATATCTGTGGGTGTTCAGAGTACAGAACCCCTGTGGATATGAAGGGCTGACTGTTTTTGCCTGCTCCTTTGTCATCTGCCTCCCCATCCCCCCCATTTCCTCTGTTATCTCCCGTGTCAATTTTAGATTGTAAGTTTTCTACTTTCTAAGGCAGCCTGCACGCTGATAGTGCTACGTAACTGTTCATGATTGCACTTCTCGGAGTAGGGCATCACACTAGTGCCAAGCCCAAAGAGATTTGGGGTAAGAGATTTGGGGTAAGGTAACCTTCCTCCCCGCTCCCATTCCTGCAGCAGCTCATGACTTTTACAACATTATCTGTCCTCCCACTCTTGCATTCCAGAGCTTCCTATGCAAAACCTAAAAAGGACCACCTTAATGCTACAATGACCCTGAAAACACTGACTATAGAACAATAGGATATGTACATACAAGACATGCCAGAATTATAGTAAATAGCATCAGGCGGAGGAATATCACTGGAAGACCCTATGAAGAATCAAGGTGGCACCAAAGCCAAGCTTCATGCCAGCTGCTTCTTACCTTTTTCTCCCTCCCTCCCAGATTAGACTCTTTCTTGTTCTGATTTTGGCCACTGATGAGGAAGCCCCTAAAGAGGAAACACAGCACAGGAGAGGTTATTCCTGATTGAATAAAATGCAACTGAGGCAAAAGTACGAGGATGTCACTTCGTCATGAGCTCAGCTGTGATAGTGGCTGTGACGTAGCTGGAGGATGGGAGGTTTTCTTGATGAGCTGATAGGATTCCTCTGCCCCTTCTTTCAGGCTGCCATCCGGAAGGAGCTGAATGAGTTCAAAAGCTCTGAAATGGAAGTCCACGAAGAGAGCAAGCAGTTCACCCGGTAAGTTCCTGCAGGACCACAGTGACTTTGTCTAGTTCCACTAGGCCTGCTTAATTGAGTCAAAGAATGGATATTCAGTTCTTCTAGCACGGAAAATGGAAACAGCTTATAAGCTGCGATAAAACTATATAATGTTTCTATATAACAAGTGGCTCTTTTAAATAGTCAAATAAGTGGAGTGCATTTTTAAAGAGATCTCTCCAGGAGCATGAAATCTGCTCAACAGCACCATGTTGGTTAAACTAAGTAGATCTTCACTGTGATGAAGAACCAACAATGGAGCTCAGTGGATCTCTTCACTTACCCACCCACCAGAAGCCCATTCCCTGGTCGACATGCCTTTGTGAAGTCTCTGTCTTGTACCCACCTGCCAAACAGAGGGACAGAGATCAGGACCCTCAGATATTCATCCAGAACTACAGGCGTCAAAGCCCGACCCACAGGCTGGATCCAGTGCCTGCAAAACCCTTCCCCATTGTGAGCAGCATTTACCGTTCTGTGCTGGTCCATCTTTATTTTCCAATGCAATCATTTTACACAGTCGTGCAGGGCAGCCACTTCTGCTGCCTGTCGCCCCAGCAGGCTTTGTGCTGTGATTTCAGGGCAGAAACGGCCGCCCAGAACAACTTTGTGAAAAGATTGCACTGGAAGATAATGGTAAGTGCTGCTCACAATGGGGGAAGGCTTTCCCCAAAAGCAGTGGTCCGCAGCTTGATGACCACTGGTTTAGAACAACAATTTTCAACCCATGTGCCACGGCACATCACAATAGATGCACATGTGTAAAGTCATGCACATTGGGGCAAAAAATCAAAACTTTAGATATAGGCTGATGGGTTCTGAGCTGTCTGTGACAGATCAGGAGAGAGATCTGGTGGTGGTGGTGGACAGGTCGATGAAAGTGTTGACCCAATGTGCGGCGGCAGTGAAGAAGGCCAATTCTATGCTTGGGATCATTAGGAAGGGTATTGAGAACAAAACGGCTAGTATTATAATGCCGTTGTACAAATCGATGGTAAGGCCACACCTGGAGTATTGTGTCCAGTTCTGGTCGCCGCATCTCAAAAAAGACATAGTGGAAATGGAAAAGGTGCAAAAGAGAGTGACTAAGATGATTACGGGGCTGGGGCACCTTCCTTATGAGGAAAGGCTATGGCGTTTGGGCCTCTTCAGCCTAGAAAAGAGACGCCTGAGGGGGGACATGATTGAGACATACAAAATTATGCAGGGGATGGACAGAGTGGATAGGGAGATGCTCTTTACACTCTCACTTAATACCAGAACCAGGGGGCATCCACTAAAATTGAGTGTTGGGCGGGTTAGGACAGACAAAAGAAAATATTTCTTTACTCAGCGTGTGGTCGGTCTGTGGAACTCCTTGCCACAGGATGTGGTGATGGCGTCTAGCCTAGATGCCTTTAAAAGGGGATTGGACAAGTTTCTGGAGGAAAAATCCATTAGGGGGTACAAGCCATGATGTGTATGCGCAACCTCCTGATTTTAGAAATGGGTTATGTCAGAATGCCAGATGCAAGGGAGGGCACCAGGATGAGGTCTCTTGTTATCTGGTGTGCTCCCTGGGGCATTTGGTGGGCCGCTGTGAGATACAGGAAGCTGGACTAGATGGGCCTATGGCCTGATCCAGTGGGGCTGTTCTTATGTTCTTATGTGTGCTGTGGGAGTTTGGAGCAAGAGGTTGAAACTCGCTGAAAAACTCTTCCAGTTCTGCAGCTCCGTTTCTAGGGCAACTGCAAATGAATGTAGTAATGAAACTGTCTGCTGTGCTGGTAGAGGAAGAGGAGCAGACAATTCATTACTACAGACAGTTGCTCTAGAAACAGTCGCAGAACCTGGACAAGTCTAGAAGCCAGAACCAACACCACAAGAAGCGAAGACCATAGAAGTCAATGTGCTGCAGTGGGTAGAAAGCAGAGGGGTGGGGTGTCCTGGGTGCCAACCTGGAAGGGGGAGCCACATTAGTCTCACCCAAGATGTGGCAACGGGAGAAGCAGCAACAGCACTAGGTATGTAGAGCCACTGCCTCTCCTTGTGTCTCAGTGGCTTTGCAATATTTCTGCCACCCGGTTCCTTCTCCTTTGGAAGTTCAGCCTCCAAAGGTGAAGGAACAGGACAGCAGCGACATTGCAAGGCTGCCACGGCCTCCTCTCTCTTGTGCGCTGCACAGCGGCCTCTCAACCTGGCTGTGCCCTCCTCCTCCCCAGAGGCTTGAGAAACCTCCAGGGGAAGAGGGGGCACCTCAGCCAGACTGAGAGGCTGCTATGGCCTCCTCCTCCATGCTAGGCCAAGTGGGAACAAAGCCACTTGGCTGAGCTTGGAGTAGCCGCAACCTGGAAATAATTGGCGGTGACATCACATCATTGCCAGTTATCTCAGTGACGTGACACCACCCTGGGCAGCAGAAGTGGTTTCAACACCACTGGTGTGCCATGAGAAGAAAAACGTTGAAAATCACTTACAGAAAAATGGAATGATGAATTTTGAAGCGCAATTACTTCATGGGGTGTTAAGCTCTGTGATAGTCAGCACCGCCATAGCAATGAGGACTTCATAGGGAGAGAGCATGAGTGCTCAGGCATGTCCTGGGTGTTGCATCTTTCTTTGGGGTTTGCATGCAGTGCAACCCCTTGCCATCTTCCAGATACTGTGTGATTCTCTTACTTTCTGTCGCAGGTTTCATCGGCCGTGAAGCTTAAACAAAAAAACACTTGTGACACATTGGAAGAGGAGAAGATTTGCAGCATTTTGCTGGGTTTTTTCCTCTCTGGATGGGAGAAAAAGGAACCTTGAGGCTTACCCAAGATTTGCATTCATAACATATCCAGGAAAAGATGGTCTGCAGGAAATGGGGAAGGGTAGGGAAGACCTTTGTCCCAATGTAGCATGTGCGGGAAGGAGTTTGACTCAAGTGCCATCAGAGCCCAATGGTGGGGGATGGGAATACAAATCACTATACCTCAGATGATACCGTAGTACCCCTGCATGTGACCAGATGCCCTGGTTCAGTAGTCACAAACAGCTCTAAGATATGAACGGATTCTCTCCCCCCCCCCCCGCAACCTCTCCCAGTTCCTGTTCTCTTTCCTGTGACCATGTTGTGTGCTGTAAATAGCTCAAACTGTTTGATGTTCCTTCTTCAAGGAAGAAAGAAAATGAGATCTCCGTTCGAGAGATTTTAAGTCAGTTTGCTGCGCGTTTGCTCTGTAAAAAGGAAATTTCAAAAACAATATACTGTTCTGGCAGCAAAGCAAACTGACACATTACTGGAGAGGTCTGGTGTTTTTTTTTTGTTTATGTCCTTTTGATGTACTTAATATTCAGAATCACTACTGACCAATTTTGCATCCTCCTGCAGAGGAATTGTATAGTTTGGAAATGGTATATGCTGCATCTTGTAAAAAAAAAAATCAACAGTTTTTTTAATTTTACAATGGACAACAACAAGCCCCCCCCCCCATAGACTTGCTGTAAAGCTGAAGAGACCTCATTTGCAGATAATATAGGCCTGTTTTTTTTTAACAGGAACTGCAATGCCTAAAACAAGTTGCCTTCAAGAAGTGGTGGCGTGGAATAGATTTTATTTTTTTTAATCATGGCTTCCTCTTAAAAAAAAAAAGCAAGTAAGCAAAACTTTCTGGAACTAAAGTGGAACTTGCCTTTTTTTATAAAATCATGTAGCAAAATGTACTGAGAGTTCCAAATCCAGTATGTTTGAAAAGGGCTTAAATCTGCCTTTTTTAAAAAAAGAAACGAAGCAAAAAAAAGGGATGTCTGTCTTACTTTTATGCAACAGTTCAGGTTGGTGTGTGGAGCCATTGCTGGGTTGCACGGCAAATGACACTTGTGTCCTTACGGGCAGGGTTGGCCCAAGACTGACAGCGCACAAACACCACCCCCACTTCTCCTGGTTGGGTGGTGTGAGAGCAACCCTATCTCTTCCCATCTAGATTGAGAAACAAAGAGGAAGTGGAGGAGAGGAGAGTGGCAGGCTGTGGTTATTAATGTTGCTAGTGCTACTTTGGCTGGGCATAACTTCTTACCCTTTTGGCAAAGGGTCCTGCTTGTAGATGTGGCTTTATGTTGGCTCCTAGCCGACACGCACAGGACCGAGGAAGTCTGTCCCATACAATTCTGTGCTTGCTTACCTTGGGAAGAGGTGCTTATTTTGCCACTGCTTCTCCTGTTGCCAAATATCTGGTCAGTCAGGGGACCAGATGGTAGAGGAATACAAGCTCTTGTAACCTTCAACAGTTTTGTAGAAGGGATTCCAGCAGGCTCAACTTCCTTCATAGATGACTGAGAGGAGCCGCACCTGGTGAAATTGTCTTTTAAAGCAATGGGCCCTGCCTCATCCATGCATCAGCTAACCTTTTCTGGTGAGCCAAGGGAATGAGGCATGACCATCGCAACTGTGCTGCCTTTGTGCTCCGGATTCTCTTTCTGCCCCCACCCCAGCTGATTTTTCCCCCCTTCATTCTTGTTCTTGAGCCCACTTGAGAATATTTCCTGTGGGGTTAAGGGGGGGTGGAGGTTGGCCTTGTTCCCCCTTAAAGCCAACCCTTTGTAAGGTGCACAGAGAGAAGCTATTGTAGAAAACACTGGGGTGCTGGTGCACTCTAGATCGGAACTGCTTTTATGGTGTACAAAATATCTCTGTAGAGGAAATCATTGCATTGTATATCAGTCTTCCTATCAATGAGATTTAATGAAATAAATTTTTTTAGGAAAAAAGGTTGTTCTTTGTTTCTCTCCTGCCATCTCGCTTGGCTGTCATGTGTCCTGCTTGTTACCTCAACCTCCGCGCAATCAGTTTCATTTCCAAATGATAAAGAAGGGCTTGCTCTTCTGAGGAAGAACAGATTAGGTTGTGTACAGATGGGAACACTTCGAGGTTTTTCTACCGCAGAGGAACCTCTGCTTTTTCTCCCCCTTTATGTCCCCGCCATCCTTCTATTGACTCGTTTTTTTATTTACTTTATTTATAATAAAATATATTTACTGCTTATTGTCGCAAACTTAGGGGGTTTTGGGGTGCTCAGAGTTCTTGGTTCTCGAACCCTAAAGCCCTCAAGGCTCCCCTGTTTAGTAGTACTGCCACCACCCTGTATGTGCCAGTGCCTCAGTCCAGGAACACTGAGACCCTCTAGGCTTAATTCTATCCCTTGCAGGCACTGAGCGCTTTCTCCAATTAAAGCTTCAGTCCTCAAGTTACTAGACCTCAATGAGCACTTGGTAGCTTGCTGAATGGCTAGGCAGGATTCT
This sequence comes from Tiliqua scincoides, assembly GCF_035046505.1. NCBI lineage: Eukaryota > Metazoa > Chordata > Lepidosauria > Squamata > Scincidae > Tiliqua > Tiliqua scincoides. Next base: position 15,899,305 of record NC_089830.1, on the reverse strand, counting down.
GAACCTTTGTCCCCAACAGACAATGAAACAACTCAGTAAAAGGTATTTTAGTTTATTTAAGTACATAAGGTTACATAAAGTTACAGTAAGGCAGCAAATGCTAGAGGCATAAACATCTAGGAAACATATCAGCAATAAAATAATAAAGCTAGCTGGCTATCTCTATTAATCCCTATCTCTCACCTGGGTCAGCTTCTCTTGTAGATCTTTTAGCTCTAGGCTACCTGTGAGGCCAGGTGCCCATGGTGGACAATTGGAGCTCACAGGCGTACAGGATGTTGCACCCAAAAACGCTGTCTAAGAAGGAGCAGGACACACCCCTTGGGGCACTCATTATACTTCTTATGTTTATAGTACTGAGGTGACTTCATACTTATTTAGACTGTCCAATCAGAAACTTTTGAGGACAGAACCTTCTTAAAGTTGGCCTGGTTGCTAGCTCTCCTAGTTCTTACCCCTCCCAACCGGAGATCCACAGCTGCACTCCATCACGCTTGATCAGGCGCCTCTCTGTCTCCTAAGGTACTAACATTCCAATGGGCTGTAATTCTTGTTGTCTGTCCTTTCTGGCCAGCAAAGGAGAGACAACAAACTTTTTGTTTATTTACTCACATTCTTGCAGCTAGGGATGGCTAGCAACTTCTCAGTTGCATTGTCTTAGTGTGGTTCAGGCTTCTACTGCCAACCTGGGCCTAACATGTACATATTCATGACACTTATCTCTAACCAAATTTCAAAGTTGCTAACAACAAGGTAGTAAGACAATAAAGACAATGGAAACATCAATAGAGAGATGCTCTTTAGATTCTCATATAACATCAGAACCAGGGGATAGCCACTAAAATTGAGTGTTGGGAGAGTTAGGACAGACAAAAGAAACTTCTTTACTCAGTGTGTGGTTGGTCTGTGGAACTCCTTGCCACAGGATGTGGTGATGGCATCGGGCCTAGATGCCTTTAAAAGGGAATTGGATCAATTTCTGGAGGAAAAATCCATTATGGAGGAAAAATCCATTACAAGCCATGATGTGTATGTATAACCTCCTGATTTTAGAAATGGGCTATGTCAGAATGCCAATGCAAGGGAGGGCACCAGGATGCAGGTCTCTTGTTATCTGGTGTGCTCCCTGGGACATTTGGTAGGCTGCTGTGAGATACAGGAAGCTGGAGGAGATGGGCCTATGGCCTGATCCAGCGGGGCTGTTCTTATGTTAATTAAAAACAATGAGACAAGCATAAACAAAGTAAAAGGTCAGAACCCAACAGCCAATTCCAAGTCCTATTATCTGCCTTGCAAGACAGATCTGCCATTAACATGCATTTGTTGGGAGGGTAATGGGGTAGGGCTTTTTTGTGGTGGTGCCAATGCAACTGTGGAACACCTTGCTCCTGGAAATCAACCAGACCAAGTGGGCAAAATAGACTAGAACAGCAGTTCTTAAACTTTGAGGTTTCTGAAGCACTGTATGCTCCTAAACAGAGTCTCTGGGAGCTCCACTGGCATACGCAGAGTGGCACTGTACTGAACAGATAGTGGCCACTTATGGTGTGCTCATGGAATCAGAGCCATAATGCACTGTCTCTGTGACATCATGATATCACGTGATGTGACATCACTTCCATGGTCTCCCTGGAGGAGGTGGAGCGTGCTGCAGAGCAGGTACCCCTCAGTCTCCTCCCTGGTTATGGCTCTGATTGGAGCTAGAGATGTAAAATTTCTGGAAATTTTGAAGCTCGGGGGGGGGGGCAGAAATTTTTGGAAAAATTAAAAAAAAAAGGTCTCACCATTTTTCTGAGGGAAGCAGGAATGAAAAACAATTTAATAGCTAGTTTGCAAGCAGACACTAATCTATGGTTGTGGGTGGGGGAAGTAAAGAACCAGATTAGTAGTAATTAAATTATTTACACAAAGGTTATAAAGATAAACTAATGCAGTCAAATGATTCAGTTTTCTGGAATCAGATAAATGTAAACTCTTACCTTTTTAAATTAAGTATATATTTTCAGGTCGTTTTTGCTGCTCTGTATTTTCTTCCAATGCTTTGAGGCTTTGTGAAGAGGACAGAACTGAACCAAACATACCCACCCACATGCAAAAACAAAACTGGAACCTTTTGCTTTTCTGGTGACAATAGCAGCACCTCCTAAAGGAAGAAATGCATCTTGTTCTTGCTTTGGAGAGTTCAGTTTGTAACCTCGGAGTTGCTTGTCCTCAGTTGTTACCAAATGAGCTTGGTTTAGTTGTTTAGGGGAGTTAGTATACCTGCTCTATTGGAACACTGGGACCTAAGACTGGATGTGAACCAGCGTTCTGCATAAATTCTTTTTAAAGTAGAGACTGAGAGAAATATTCCCATAAATGATTACAGCTTTATTAAAAGGGACATGAAATAGATATCCAAAAGAATCAGTAAAGGACTATTGTAGTGCCCTAACCAGAGTGTCCTATAGTGATGAGTGCAGTGTTGTGCGAGTGTATTTGGTGCATCTGAAGAAATCAGAAAGAGAAGTGGTAGGGAAGGATGTCAGGGATCCCTGCTCTGTCAACCCCAGCTGCTAGCTAAAGATGGGCAGAGAAGGGAACAAGGGGGGGTGAGGGAAGAGAAAGAATTCAAAGTGCAAGACATAGCTACCTGTCTGGACGTCTGGTCTATGAACAGCAGTTTCCGTAAGCAGTGTGTGTGGACACCCCGGAGAGTGACCCCATGTTAGGGCACTCAGGAGAGTGACCATTTGCTAGTCAAACCCTCTTAGTATTTAAGGATATTGAAAAGTTGCTTACACGTAAGCAGAATGTTTGGGGGATAAATGTGTAACTTGGGGCGTTTGCTTTTAATGTATCTATCGGTAACTTGGGTATGAATGAATTCCTCTTAATCAGCCAGGATGCAGGTAAACAGGGCTAGCAGTGTCAGCTAAGATTAGCCATTTGGTGCCAGAGGATGTCTGGTAACTTAAAGTGAGGTTTACCTACGTTAATGCAAAATACAGGTATAATCCAATGTTTTGGTACAAAATACAGAAGTTACTGGAATTGCATTCAGGAAAGCAAACACCAACTGAAGATATGATGGAAAACTGTCTGACAGGATTACTGAGTTTCATTCAACTAGAGCAGCCATTTTCAACCTTTTTTTGTCTCATGGCACACTGACAATGTGCTAAAATTGTCAAGGCACACCATCAGTTTTTTTCACTATTGACAAGACAGATCATGCTGCTGACAAGGGGCTCACATCCCCAATGGCCCTGCTAATAAATTACCCTACCCCAAACTCCCACAGCACACCTGTGGACCGTTTGCGGCACACCAATGTGCCCTGGCACACTGGTTGAAAATGGCTGAACTAGAGATCCAACGCAGGATTATCAATTTCCTTCCAGGATGTGTGATTGTGAGGGGAGAAGAGGAAATAAACAAACAACCAAGAGTCTGAGCTTGACCACAGTGGAAATGAGGTCTATAGGCCAGTGTTTTCTGGAAGAATTGTTCATTTTGCCTGCTAACATCCATATATGGATGATATGAGCTAAATATCATATATGATATCCATATATGAGCTAAACAAGCGTATCGGTAAAGCAGCTACCACGTTTTCCAGACTCACAAAGAGAGTCTGGTCCAACAAGAAGCTGATGGAACATACCAAGATCCAGGTCTACAGAGCTTGCGTCCTGAGTACACTTCTGTACTGCAGCGAGTCATGGACTCTTTGCTCACAACAGGAGAGGAAACTGAACGCTTTCCACATGCGCTGCCTCCGACACATTCTCGGCATCACCTGGCAGGACAAAGTTCCAAACAACACAGTCCTGGAATGAGCTGGAATCCCTAGCATGTATGCACTGCTGAAACAGAGACGCCTGTGTTGGCTCGGTCATGTTGTGAGAATGGATGATGGCCGGATCCCAAAGGATCTCCTCTATGGAGAACTCGTGCAAGGAAAGCGCCCTACAGGTAGACCACAGCTGCGAAACAAGGACATCTGCAAGAGGGATCTGAAGGTCTTAGGAGTGGACCTCAACAGGTGGGAAACCCTGGCCTCTGAGCGGCCCGCTTGGAGGCAGGCTGTGCAGCATGGCCTTTCCCAGTTTGAAGAGACACTTGGCCAACAGACTGAGGCAAAGAGGCAAGGAAGGAAGGCCCATAGCAAGGGAGAAAGACCAGGGACAGATTGCACTTGCTCCCGGTGTGGAAGGGATTGTCACTCCCGAATCGGCCTTTTCAGCCACACTAGATGCTGTTCCAGAACCACCATTCAGAGCGCGATACCATAGTCTTTCGAGACTGAAGGTTGCCTACAACATTCATATATGAAGGCCTGTTCTTGATATCAAAGTAACATAACCAGAAATACAATAAGATGGGGGGATTTTCCTGTTACACAGTGCACAGAAATTAGAATAATCTGATACCATACATATTTTTTAGAAATTATTTGGAAAATATTATTGTCATCATCATCAACAACAACAACCACAACTAAAACAAAACAGCTTTTCATCAAAAGTTCACAAAGTGATTTACAGAGAAAAATCAAATACTTAATGGCTCCCTGTCCCAAAAGGGCTCACAATCTAAAAAGATGCAAGAGAACCCCAGCAGACAGCCACTAGAAAAGACACTGCTGGGGTGAGGAGGGCCAGTTACTCTCCCCCTGCTAAATAAAAGAGGAGCACCCACTTGAAAAAGAGCCTCTTACCCAATTAGCAAGGGAAAATATTTGAACACCTTGTCAAAATATTTCATTCATCATGTTAAAATAAAACATTCCACAATCTTTTCTTTTTTCAATTTTTCCCATATTTTGGAAAAAATCAAAAAAGGCTTCAGGAAAAAAACGGGGAGAAACCCGTTTTTTTCTGAATTTTTCCGGTTTTTTTCCGGGCCTTCACATCTCTAATTGGAGTACACTCTGAGAAACAGTGGTCTAGAAAAGCATTTCTCAGTGTCGATCCCCTGCTATATCACTTTGCACAGTCCACCTATTGGAAGTACCACCAGAAATAACTGGTGATGATGAAATTGCCAGTTACTTCTGGGTAGAGAAGTCAGAGGCAACATGACAAACACCAGTAAGAGGCTCAGGGTGGACAGGAGGGATTTTTAGAGCGTATGAAAAGCATGTTTTGGAGCTCTGCCCACTGAGCCAAGCCTCCTGCCAATGTTTGTTGCATCATATAGCTGGTTTCGCTGCTGGGCAGCAGATGTCCAGGGGTCCCACAAGTACCACCAGAAACCATCTCAAGTACCACTGGTGGTACCCATTCCACTGGTTGAGAAACACTGGCTTAGAAGAAAGCCTATCAAATTCCAAGCACTAATTCCTTTAGCCTCTTTTTGACAGGCAGACAGGCTCCCTGTTTTGTTTTTGTGTTCAAGCTTGTGCTTTGTGTTTTTTGTTTGTTTGTTTTTTCGGTATGTGCTGTCAAATGTGCAGAAAGCCCTGAGGGCCAGCTAGGAAGAAAGTTGCCCCCATATCACTAGCTGCATGAACATGTTCTTTCTTGCTTTAACATAACATTTTAAACCTTTTTCCTCTCTTGGCATGCTGACAAGGTGCTAAACTTATCAGGGCCCACCATCAGTTTTTTTTTTTTACAATTGACAAGGCACAGCATGCTGCCACCAGGAGGCTCACATTCCCCCCCCCCCAATGGCCCTACAAATAAATGACCCTCCCCCAAACTCCAGTGGCACACCTGTGGGGACCATTCATGGCACACCAATGGGCTATGGCACACTGGTTGAAAATCACTGCTTTAATCATATAGCCTGATAAAAAAGTTCTGGAGAACTTGGAAAGTTTGCTTAAGTTGCATCATTTTGTTGTTCAATGTTCAGTGTTGTTCTAGAATTGGAGACAGCTGAGTTCAAATCTCTTGTTCATCATCACAAAGCAATCTGGCTACCCTTACACCAGTCAGCTTGACATAACTCACAGGCCTGGTGGGGTTTGGGGGTGAAATAGAGTGACCTGCAGGAAGGGTGGGGGAAAAAAACATGGTAGGTATTACAAAGCAATGGCTTTCGATTTTATGGCTAAGCTTTCCAAATATTTTGTTAGCACCCTCTTTTCCAAATTGGCATTCAGATGCAAATGAAAGTGACACATCAACTGAGGGTCCAACCCTATCCAATTTTCCAGGGCCAGTGCAGCGATGCCAATAGGGCGTGCGCTGCATCCTTTGGTGGCGTGGCAGTCACAGAGGCCTCCTCAAGGTAAGGAAACTTTTGTTCCTTTACCTCCAGGCTGCATTGCAGCTGCACTGGTGCTGGAAAGTTGGATAGGATTGGGCCCTCAGTCAGGCTTTCTCAAAGTATGGTGGGTTGTAGCCAATTTCAGGTGGGTCCCCATTTCAATGTGTATTTCATGTTTAATATATTTGACTTGATGCTACTATGGCATGTGACTACATACGGGGAAATGTTACAGGTCTGTATTTTGAACAGGCTACTGTTACCCTGCACATGCCTGATCTTGTCTGATCTTGGAAGCTAAGCAGGGTCAGGCCTGGTTAGTACCTGGATGGGAGACCGCCTGGGAATACTGGGTGCTGTAGGCTTATACCATAGTCTTTCGAGACTGAAGGTTGCCAACCACCACTCCGTATATAACAATGATAGTCAATGGAGCTTACTCCTGGGCCAGCATGGATAGAATTGCAGCTTCTGCTTGGGAGGGTTAGGGGGGTTCTTCTTTATTTTAAATACATTTTTAAACTTATACGCATTGTAAACTTTTAATTTACTTACTTAATTTGATTTGATTTTGTCATTTGGGGGGGTGTTAAAATTTTCCTGCTTGATGATGTCACTTCTGGCTATGACATCACTTCCAGGTTAATGACATCACCTCTGGTGGGAGTGTTAAAATTTTCCTGCTTGATGATGTCATGTTGGCAACCTTCAGTCTCGAAAGACTATGGTATTGTGCTCTGAATGGTGGTTCTGGAACAGCGTCTAGTGTGGCTGAAAAGGCTAATTTGGGAGTGATGATGTAGCTTCCAGCTATGACATCACTTCTATGTTAAGGACATCAGTTCTGATGGGTCCTGACAGATTGTCATTCTAAAAAGTGGGTCCCGGTGCTTAAAAGCTTGAGAACCACTGAACTAAGTATTTTGAATTTAAAATCAGTTTTAAAAATTGCCAGCTCCCGTTACCTCCAAGAGGAGGGTAATAAGAAAATAGATGAGTCCTGCTTGCAGGAGAAGAAGGTTCACTTGACACGCCCCCCCCCAACCTTGTAGCAGGTGCTGTAGCTCGCTGCCTGTTCTCTGCATGTGCTAAAGTTTTTGTATCAAGGGGTTACAGGTTTAACGCCTGATAAAACATCAGGTTCCCCATCGCAGCTGGAAGGCTGCTTCCATGTGCGTGGTAGGCAGAGTGGAAACCCATTGGAACTCATATCCAAACATTATGAGGTGCAAAGCGGTAGGGAGAGTTCCTTGCACATTCTTTTCAAGAAATCATGATTCAATGCAAATGGGTTCAAAGGAAAAAAAAAAGTAGTAGCTTGATTTTTCCCATTCGTCAAGTAGTAGCTTGATTTTTTCCCATTCATCTGCCTGCATTGCCTGGTTGAGGTGGCTAGTAGGAGCCTGAAGTGAGAGGTTGCACACGACGCTTTTGGAGAGCAACATCTCTTTAGTTTTGCCCTTGGTAGCTCCAAACGGAAACTGCTTGTGCGCATGCGTCTCCTGCTCCAATCATTTGCTTCTGCCCAGCATGCGCTGTGCGCTATAAATTGCAGAGCCAGGGGTCGCTCAGTCTTTTGCTGGCGCGTGGTGGAGAGAGGTAGGAGGGCTGCACGGGGCTGTGCCTGGGCGCGCTGCTCTTGGCTCAAGGCAAGAGGCTGGTGGGTGCGGAGGATAAGGGCAGGTGGTGCATGCATGCAAATTTTTTTAATGCATGCAACATTGTTAAGTTAAATATTAAATTTATTAAATTTTTTAAATTACGTATTAAAAACTAAATTGGATAACTACAGCAGGCAAAGTTGGGGCTCCCTTTCTGTGCATTGCTTTCATATGATCATACTTTGCACAAAAAGTATGCAAAGGATACATATGCCTATGCACAAAAAAAACCCTAAATGAGTCTCTCCTCCCTTGGGGGCTGCTGCAGACTGTTTATTCTTATTTATCTGTACATCCACATTTACTCATTTATTTCCCACCTTTCCCATGCCAAACCAAATGCTCCCTTTCTGTGCACTGCTTTTATGTAATCATGCTTAAGGAGAACTTCTAAATGAGTCTCTCCCCTCCCCCTTGGGGGATGCTGTATAGTATATACTCTTTATTATTAATCTGTATATCTTATTTATTTATTCATTCATTTATACCCTTCTTTTTCATGCCAAACAAAATGCTCCCTTTCTGTGCATCATTGCCACATAATCATGCTTCCCCTATACCCAAAAAGCACTAAATGAGTCTCCCCCCTTGGGGGGGGGGTGCTGCATACTATTTATTCTTATTTATCTGTACATCCACATTTATTCATTTATTTCCCACCTTTCCCATGCCAAACCAAATGCTCCCTTTCTGTGCATTGCTTTTATGTAATCATGCTTTTATGTAATCACCCCATCCATTATGGGGTACAAGCCATGATGTGTATGCGCAACCTCCTGATTTTAGGAATGGGTTAAGTCAGAATGCCAGATGTAGGGGAGAGCACCAGGACGAGGTCTCTTGTTATCTGGTGTGCTCCCTGGGGCATTTGGTGGGCCGCTGTGAGATACAGGAAGCTGGACTAGATGGGCCTATAGCCTGATCCAGTGGGGCTGTTCTTATGTTCTTATGTTCTTATGCTTTCCCTATGCATAAAAATAACTTCTAAATGAGTCTCTCACCACCCCTTGGGGGATGCTGTATACTCTTTATTATTATTGTTAATCTGTATACCTTATTTATTCATATCTTATGTATTCATTCATTTATACCCTGCTTTTTCATGCCAAACCAAATGCTCCCTTTCTGTGCATCATTGTCACATAATCATGCTTCCCCTGCACCCAAAAAACACCAAATGAGTCTCTCCCCTTTTGGGGGGGAGGATGACATATACTCTTTATTATTATTTATCTGTACAGCCTAATTCATTCATTTATTTCCCACCTTTCCAATACCTGCCCAAGGTGGCTTAGAAAGCTCCATAATAAAAGTACAGTATATCGCAACAATAAACCGTAAAAAGCAACAAAGTTGAACATTAAAACAGAACCAGGGACATCCACTAAATTGAGTTTTGGGAGAGTTAGAAAAGAAAATACTTTTACCCAGTGTGTAATTAGTCTGTAGGACTCCTTGCCACAAGATGTGGTAATAGCATATGGCCTACATGCCTTAGAAGAGAATTGGACAGATTTATGGAGAAAAAGTCCATCACAAGTTACAAACCATGAGGGGCATGCACAACCTCCTGGTTCTAGAAGTAGGCTATCTCAGAATGCCAGATGCAAGGGAATGGAAGCAGGATGCAGGTCACCTGTGGTCTTGTGTGCTCCCTGAGGCATCTGGTGAGCTACTGTGAGATAAAGGAAGCTGGACTAGATGGGCCTTTGGCTGATTTAGGGAGGCTATTTTTATGTTGGTGCTTCCACATCATCATGCTTCCCAATATTCAAAAACCTAAATAAGCCCCTCCCCCTTTGGAGGGACTCCCTGTAACACAAGCCAACACACATTTTGCTTCCTTAAATGTTACACCGATTCCTGGGATATCTCCAAGACTAGACGCGATAGGGCAAAATGAATGCTGTTTTTTTTTAATCGGCACCCCAAATTCATATCAAACCACCATACAGTTTGGGAAAAACATTTCTGATCCTCAATTTTGTAGGCCTGTGTTATTAATCAGTACATTCATACTTTGCCTTTTTTGCCTCTGAAGAGGCCCCAAAGGCATCTTACACCTTAAAATGAATGCAGTGCAACAATAAAAGCAGGCATGTGTGAAATCAAATTTCAGATAACCCCACTGAATAAATGAAGATGTTACTAAGAGCAGAGGAAAACACAAGCTATGGGTCATGAGAGAACTAATGAATTTCCTGCATCAATGAGAATGTTTATCAAAGCAATGGAAAAGTGGGGGGTGTTAAATGGTCCTTAGAGGAAAGGGCATTCTAGAATTTGGAGCTTTCATAGAAAAAGTTCAATGAATGGTGATGCAGTGATAACCCAAAGGCTATCTGGTAAATTTTTTAGCTTTTCCTTAATTCTGGAAGATGCAGAGTTCCTTGTGGTGCTTAGAATGCACTATGGTCTCTTTCTAAAACAGTAGCGAACCAAGCTATGGTAAATATTTGTGTGGTGGGGATGAGCTTTCTGCAGACTTTAAAGTTCCTGATGAAAGAGAGGTTCAACAGGACCAGCATGTTGGGATTGCTTCTTGATGGCTTGAAAGGCTCAAGATTCCTCTTCCACATGTGAAAAGAATAGTGGTTCAGGGTAGTTGTTTTGCTTTCCTGCCCCATGCTTGTGGGTGAGTTCACAAGGTGTGTTGCATTAGTGTATCTTACACTCCATGATCCTCTTAGCTTCCCTATGCATTGGAAATTAGGGAGGGTGACATCCAGGCACCATATTGTGTGTTCAGCTTGTTTGGTCCTGACTCTTTCTCTGTCCCATGTCACTTCAGAACTGTAACATTGATTATTCTGTTTATTGAACTCTTGGGATATCTACATATGCTTTTTAAAAAATGTGGGGGGGAGCAGACTAGAATGCACCTTTATTCTCTTAAGGTGACCTGCTTTTGCTCCTTCTTAACCCTTTGTGGTTGTCAGACAGCCATATGAATTAAGGAAAGCCAAGGAGTGGATCTCCAGGATTTGTCTCTGTCCTGCTTATGGTCTCTATTATTTATTGCACCATTGCTTCGTTCTCAGTGAGGAGAATGGCAGAACAGAAATTTAATAAAACTGATGTACTTTTGAATTAGGGATAAAAGCCAGGTTTGACTTAACTAGCCTTTAGTGTTGATATTGGTATATGAAATTGTCCTAATCATGTTCATTGTATTTGTCATGCAATTCTATTCCTGCAGATTTGCATGCTCCTGAAGAGGTCATTTGACTCATTGTGGTCCACAGTGATCCATTGTGAACACAGTGGAAACTCCAGGTATTTATGACAGTAAGTTCTTCCTTTTGGCTGCTGAGGTCTGTTTTGAGGAATAACTTGTTCAACCTGTGCCCATTAACCCATTTTTGCCTGGCCCACAGGTGTCCCTGTTGCTTATATGCAATATTGGGCAAGAAATGGCTTAACTTTTAGTCTCTCCATCCTGAAGCAAATACAACATTCTAATTAGGAATTTATTAAACAACTTTTTAAAAATACTCTGAATTGATGCATTTCTTCCTATACCGGAGAAGGCAATAGCAATATAATTTAACTTCATCCAACAGGGACATCTGGAGAAGTTGCTCTCTCTCAGCTCTGTCCACGTGGCGTATGGGAGCTTAGACCTTCAGGGTTCTGTGACGTATAGTCCCCTTCCACGCTGTTGGAGAGCAAGCTGGGCCTTTCGGTCTGCACCCTGCATATTCCTACTGCTTCTCAGAGTCTTTGGACCATGACTGAGGAGATAAACCATGCAGGAGACACTTTGTATCACTTGAATATTACTCTGCATTGTGTATGATGTATAGTGCTGATGGCATTATAAGCATGTATTAATCCTGAGTTTTGTCCTTTCACTCCAGGAGCCTTGAAAGCCTCCTGAAAGTTGATGGAGCAACAGCTTATCACTGAAATGAGCATGTGTCCCTTTTTTGGAAGCTCAAGGTATCCATGATCATCATTCCTCCTTTTCCTCCCCTTCTATTTTTGTCTCTTTTACCTCTTAAGAATGAAGGTTGACTTGAAGTTGAGGTTCACAGTTATTTGAGGTTGAGGTTACTTGAGGTTCACAATTACTTGAGGTTCACAATTATTTGGGAGATAAATATATTTCATATTTTAATACATTCAAGAAGTGTACAGCATAACTTCATCCAACAGGGACAACTGGAGAGGTTGCTCTCTCTCAGCTCTGTCCACGTGGCGTCTGGGAGCGTAGACCTTCAGGATTCTGTGACGTATAGTCCCCTTCCACGCTGTTGGAGAGCAAGCTGGGCCTTTCGGTCTGCACCCTGCATATTCCTACTGCTTCTCAGAGTCTTTGGACCATGACTGAGGAGATAAACCATGCAGGAGACACTTGTCAGCCAAGAAATCTGTCTGCTGTAACTTGTCCATAAGTGTTTTTCAGATTGCAGCTGCTGGTGGTCATGTGTTTCTTTGCATGTAGTAATGTATCGTGTGTCCCCCCCCCACCCCACAGAGACTTTGTAATTTATTTTTCAGGTAAGCGCTCACAGATTGAGAGGCCATTTCTTAATATGATTTGCTATCTATTCCTTTACAGCAGGTGTCCTGTTCTTGTTGATGGTTGCAAATCCCATTCTGGAACCTGAGCAATGATTGATGATCTGTTCTAGTGGAACACCTGTCAGAAGTAGTGAGGATTGGACTTCTGATTGCCCTGATAAGCAGATCTATGCAGGTTTTCGTAGCAAGCCAGGTATAAGCATATTCTTTTCTTACTTGGTAATATCTTAATGCCATTCTAACAGACTGGGCATTCTAACACACTGTAAAATCTGTTGTGTGCATGATACAAACAGTGTAGTGCAGCTGGGCATCTCTGACACAGACAATGGTATAAGGGTGCTGATAGGTTGATTAATAATTTCTAACCTCTTAAGGCTGGCTCTTGAGATGCCTGTGGAAATGTGGGCATTGCTGTGATTCAATGTCCAAAGCTTTAAACCACATTATGTTCCATTTACACGTAATTGTCTAAAGCAGTGGTTCCCAGGCTGTGAGCTGTGGCTTCCTGGGGAGCCACTGAAACTAGCCTGGGGGGCCAAAGAATCCTAAAAAAAAACAAACACCTGCAGCACTATACGATATATAGGATTGTAGCCTGAATGGGGAGCCGTAAATCCATTACGGGGTACAAGCCATGATGTGTATGCGCAACCTCCTGGTTTTAGAAATGGGTTATGTCAGAATGCCAGATGCAAGGGAGGGCACCAGGATGAGGTCTCTTGTTATCTGGTGTGCTCCCTGGGGCATTTGGTGGGCTGCTGTGAGATACAGGAAGCTGGACTAGATGGGCCTATGGCCTGATCCAGTGGGGCTGTTCTTATGTTCTTATGTGGCTAATGGCCCAGTAGGCCAAGGGAGCTGCCTGTCAAAAATGTTTGGGAACCACTGGTCTAAAGCAGTACTCCCCAAATTCCTACAAGGGAGCACTGTAAGTATGTGAGGGAGAGGGGGGAAGGTAGCACCCAGGATTGTGTTGCTGCCAGGGATGGGAGGGGGTTAAAAAAGAAAAATGGACAGTTTTTGCAGTGAAACAAAGTGCCCTTTTTCCTTATTTGCAGGCAAGGGGAGCCCTGCGGAGGGCTTCCTGGACCCCCCAAGTCTGCAAGGCAGGGCTTGTTTAGCATGTGAACCTAGTACTTCTTATTTAGAGTTCATGAATCATAACCCAGACCAAATCAAAGATTTGACATGTTTTTAGTAATGGAGACATGATTCTCATTGCAACCTAGATTCATCCAATGTGGACATCTGGAGAGGTTGCTCTCTCAGCTCTGTCCATGTGGCATCTGGGAGCATAGGCCTTCGGGTCCTGTGATGTATGGTCCCCTTCCACACCATTGGAGAGCAAGTCGGGCTTTTCAGTCTGCAACCTGCATATTCCTACTGCTTCTCAGAGTCTTCGGACTGTGACTGAGGAGATAAACCATGCAGGAGACATTTTGCATCCCTGAATATTTTGCTTACATGCACAGTTTAATGCCTTCCTCCTATGTTAAGAACTTGAGACAGATTACTTTCAGTAGTAGTTTACTTTCATATTGGATAAACTGCCAGTGTTTTGCTAGTGTGCCAGTGTTAAGGTACTGATTTTTTTTTTCTTCTCTTACATATTGCAGCTTTGAAGGCTGGGCTAGATTCTGAAGATGTCAGGCTATGATTTCAGCACATTGCAAAGGCCAGGTATTTGTCCAGACAATTCCTTCCCCCTTTCCATGGTGTTCTGTCTGTATGTTACATCTGCTTTAGGTAGTGAATACTTGGCCAGGCAGAATTCGTAATTGGTCAAAAGGCAAGATAAAAGCTTTTCGATTTGGAATTCCTATGATGTGGCGCGAGCCAAAGAATCATAGTGATGATTGTTACTTCTGTTCCTGTGATGTGAAGGGGTACAATTCAAAGTGGAAGTGCACCATCACGTATCCCAATCTTCCTTCTGCTATTTGTCCCATTCCTCATGGTCCAGATATCCCTGTGCCTGACCCTCCTACAAACGTGGATGAAGTCAATTGTCCTGACGAGAATGGAACTGTACCTCAGCTTGAAGATGGATCAAGTTCTTCAGATGTTGAAGTTGACGAACCAAAACTTTTCTCGCAAGAGGAACTCAATGATTTGGTGAGAGACCTAGATCTACCTAAGCCCAGGGTACTCAATATGTTGATCGCGAGACAAAATGAGTCGATCGTGGAGCCCTGTCTCTCCAAACTGTTAATATGCTCGTATGACAATGAGTCATACGAGCCGCTAGCTAGACTCTAGTCTATAATCCATCCTGTCACTTGATTGACATAGGGATGCTGCAACATCAGCGCATGCCCGTCTGTTTTGACTTAGGGGCGCGGGAGGATTCTTTTGGCTCCCTCCCCTGCAGCTGCTGCTGCACCTTGAGAGTGGGGCTGGGCAGTGCCAGCCCTCCAGATTCCAGTCTTGGTGCCCAAACTCGCTGGAGCGACCCACTGCGCTGCCCAGCATCTTGCACCCCCGCTGCATTTTACTGTGCGCGGGCCTGCAGAGCACAGTAAGACCCGACCTTCTTCTCACTGCAAACTGATCCGGGGAAGGGAGAGGGGATCAGCGAGCGCTGCGGCGGGAAAGCCTTGCTGGCCCCGATCCAGGTGCAAAAACAGAGCCACCACTTGGGAGCCCCGCACCGGCTGTGTTTGCTCAGCCCGATTCTATGCCTGTGTTTACTCAGAAGTCCCACTGGGACTGCAATCCTATCCACACTTACCTGGGAGTAAGCCCCAGTGACTATAATGGCGCTTACTTCTGAGTAGACAAGCATAGGGTTGGACCCTGAGTGACACTGCAATCAGTGCTATTTGCTTCTCTGGAAACGGCACAGGACTGCGCTTTCCGCTTGCAAAGCTAATCTTAAGTGCAACAGGGCTTGCAAAAGGATCCTGCCCAACTCTGCATTGGGTGCCAGGCAGAAAGACCCTTTGCTTTCCTCTGCCAAACCGACTGTCCTGTGGTTTTTTCGCACAGGGCCTCAGAGAGGAATTTTATCAGGGGGCACAGAGTTTCTTTTGGGTCCCTTCTCAAAGGGGGAGGAGGGCAAAACAGGGCAGGGGGGGGCCATGGTGACAGCCAGAACAGTCTTTGGAGCCCAGGTCTTCCTGCCTGTGCGGTGTGCGCAGCTAGATCCAGTAATACAGAAAACCAAATCCCACTCCTAAGTCTCTAAAATCTTTTAAAGATAGGAGATCATTGCAGAAAATTTAGCATCATTGTATTTAGGCTCACACTAGGATGGCAAGAGTACCAATTTTGATTCCTGCAGCAGCTGTAGTTTTGCAACTGAGTCCCTGAGCTTCTACATGCTCCTTCATGGTAAGCAGATCCACAAGCCAAAGAGCTGCTGGAGCAGGCCACTTTCCTCCCAAATGTGGCACCAGAAATGCATGCATTCCTGAGCCTTGTGTATAGCTTGCAGCAGTAGCTGCTGCCTCATCCCACCCAGGCAGTGAGAGTGGGTGAGATAGGAAAATGTAAGTTCCCTGGAAATGTCTGTGCCCTGTCCAATTTTAAGCACTCGCTTTTTTCTTTTAAACTAAAGAAAGCTTATGACCATCAAAAATGAGTGGGGTTGCTGAACCAAGTGAGAAGACAAAAACGTATCACTTTCATACGGAATGGGAGGTGGACTTTTTTTCACAATGTCATTTTCTAAGTGCGTTTGCCTCATCTTCCAGTGTACCATCTCAACACCAAAGAAGGGAAATGTGGAGCGGCATTTTCGGACTGTTCATGGACAATATGACACCGACTTCCCGCTGAAAAGCGAGCTGAGAAAGAGAAAGGTGAATGAACTAAAATCCCAGTCACCCGGACGGCAGACATTTTTCACACAACATAGTTCAAAAGCGAAAGCTGCCACCGAAGCGTCGTTCCGGGTGAGTCACATCATCGTTAATAACAAGAAGTCCTTCCAAGACGGAGAGATGGTAAAAGAGGCATTCGTTGAAGCAGCTGACGCATTGTTCCAGGACTTTAAAAATAAGGCAGTAATATTATCTTCAATCAAAGCTCTGCAGCTGTCAAGAAGTACAGTTACACGGCGCTGTGAAGCCATGGCTGAGGATGTAACGCAGCAAATGTGGAAGGACATCGGAGATTGTGTTTCTCACTGCAGTTGGGCGAATCTACTGACGTGAGTGACACAGCCCAGATGTGCATTTTCATACGTTTGGTGTTCAGTGATCTCACTGCAAAAGAGGAGCTATTGACGGTACTTCCCATGAAAGAACACACATGAGGAGAGTACATTTTTCAGTCGTTTAAAAACTTTATTGAGAAAACTCAGCTCCCAGTATACAAATTGGTGTCTGTCACCACGGATGGAGCACCCGCAATGGTTGACCACGTGAATGGATTTATTGCCAAGTGCAAGGAGGACGATGCTTTCCCAGACTTCTTGAATTACCATTGCATAATCCACCAACAAGCATTATGCGCTAAAATGCTCAACATGAAAGAGATCATGGATGTGGCAACGAAGATCGCCTGTTCTGTTCGGGCCAGATCTCTTCAAAGACGGTTATTCTGTGCACATCTGGAGAAGGCTGACTGCGACCACTCTGAGTTGTTGCTACATACTGATGTGAGATGGCTTAGTCGAGGGAAATTCCTGCAAAGGTTTCGAGATCTCTGTCCAGAGATTAAGGAGTTTTTCTGTGTAACTGGACATGCAGAATACAAGCAACTAAATGACGGTCAGTGGCTGTTAAGAGTTGGCATTTTTAACCGATCTGACAAACATGTTGAATGACCTTAATCTAGAGCTGCAAGGAAAAGACAAAACAGTGATCAATATGATCAGCTCAGTTTATGCTTTCAAACGAAAGCTGCAACATCTCTCCTCAAAGCTGCAGCGCCATGATTTGTCAAATTTCCAGAACCTGGCATCAGAGCTGGAGACGCAAGGGAAGACCTGTGTGCAACTTGACAGTGCACGCTACACGGAGCAGATTGACAATTGTCTGTCAGAGTTTGACAAACGCTTTCAAGACTTTTCTTTGCTCGAGCCAATCGCTACATTCATGTGCTATCCTTTTCGGGAAGATGCTGAGGTTGATTCACTCGCATCAAAAATTGCAACACTGTTTCACCTCAACTCTTCTTGAGTGGAAGATGAGATTTTGGCTCTTCAAGCCGACATTGAGCTGAAGTCAAGAGCTCATGGACAGTTCTGGTACTTACTCACAGAGGCAAAGTACCCCAACATGAGGAAATGTGCTACCTCCTTCACTGCATTATTCGGCTCCACTTATTTATGTGAGTCAGCCTTTTCCTACATGAAGATCATTAAGTCCAAGTACCGTTCCACCATGACTGATGAACATTTGGAAGTGTGCTTGAGGCTGGCTGTCAGCAGCTACTGTCCAGACTATGCATCCTTGGCTGATTCACTTCAGTGCAAGTCATCAAAGTAAACTCAAGTAATTACAAAAAATGTTTATAGTTAATTATGTTGTGTTGTGCAATATTGGCTCATGCGGTTATGCAAGGTACACCAACATACATTGTACACATAAATGTTATATGTTATGATGGCGCGAACATTGTAAAAATCTCTGGTAGATCTCCGGTCCTTGCTGGGTTTCAAAGTAGCTCTCCAGCCAAAAAAGTGTGAGCACCCCTGACCTAAGCAATCTGCTGAATTACTTGGGTCTAGACTTAAAAGCAAAAATTTGTTGATGGAAGGTACATCTTTTGCATGGTACAGACATCGGGGGGAAAAAGACTTTCTGTCTTTTTTCATGAGGGCAATTTGGTGTTTTGCTCTGATTTAGAGGGGTTGATGGCTCAGTTGCACATTCAGTATGATTCTTCTGAATGGAGGCTTTTCATTGACTCTTCCAAAAGAAGCTTAAAAGCAGTTTTACTTCACAATGGTGGCCGTTATGCATCCATTCCTGTTGCTCATTCGGTGTACTTGAAGGAGACTTATGAGAACTCGGAGTTGGTACTCAAGAAAGTGGGTTATCAAAACCAAAACTGGTTGGTATGTGGGGATTTAAAAGTATTGTGTATGCTGCTGGAACAACAGGCTGGGTACACCAAATACCCTTGTTTTCTATGTTTATGCGACAGTAGAGACAAAATCACTGGAAGCAAAAAAAGTGGCCACCAAGAAGTCTAGTTGTTGGTGAAAAGAATGTTCTCAGAGATACATTGGTACCCCCTGAGAAGGTTTTATTACCACCACTCCATATAAAATTAGGATTAATGAAGCAATTTGTTAAGGCACTTCCCAAAGATAGCGAATGCTTCAAGTACTTGGGATCCAAGTTTCCAGGTTTTAACAGAGGCAAAACTGAAAGAGGGTTTTTTTGTTGGCCTGGATATTAGAAAACTCATATCCGACAAAGACTTCATCAGTTTAATGACTCCAACTCAAAAAGAAGCGTGGGTTGCCTTTACTGTGGTCATAAAGTTATTTATGACCACAGTAAAGGCAACCCATGCTTCTTTTTGAGTCAACTCAGTCAACTCACACCTTGACTATTTTCCTGAAAATTTGGGAGCAGGGAGTGAAGAGCAGGGAGAACGTTTCCATCAAGATATACAAGAAATGGAAAGAAGGTATCAAGGGAAATGGAGTGTAACGATGATGGCTGACTACTGCTGGATGTTGTATAGGGATCTGACGGAAGCCACCTACAAGAGGAAAAGCTCAAAAAGAAGTTTAGAGTTTAAAAAAAACAATTTCACAAGCAATCTACTTGAGTGTGGTGTTAATTTTGTTGTCACCTGTGCAAATGAGTTAATATTTTTCATGTAAATAAAATATTTGCGTTAAGAGATTTTTTAAAATGATGACCACCCGTTTGTTCAAAAACCTGATGTGCCAGGACAAAACTGCTATCGTTTTTGGATTCAGCGCACCAAAAAACGTAAGAATCAGTCAACAAAACCAAAACAGCTGTCCAAAAATTTTTTTTTCCAGACCTGTGTAATCCTTGGAAGCCAAACAGGATCTTGACCATCTATTTATAGTGGGGGTGGGGAATTCCTTCAGTGTGAAGTAATGTATTGATTTTATTACATTTTTTCATGCTTCCTCTAAGGAAGTCTAGAGTGGTCTACATTTATCCTTGCACCATTAGCTTAAGGTCACTCAGTGAACTTCATAACTGATTGGAATCGGAGCCTCCTCAAGTACACAAACTTCTCCATGATGTTTGCATGTTCCTGAAGTTGCACTGAGATCAAAAGCACACAGGAATGTAAATCCTAGTGAATTTTGAAGATGCATCTAACACAAGTATCTTACAAGTATCACAAGAGACCTTCAGCTGACAGCTGGCTGTGCCATTTTTTGTTACCCTATCTAGTACCCACAATGCTGGCTATTTTTACTGGTGTAAGGTATGGTTTTCCTAGAGCTAGGGTCTGACTCCTGAAGCTAACCATAAGTAAGCTGCTCTGCCATTCATGCTGCTGTGCTCAATCAGCTGCAAAACTTGCATAAGCACAAGGGCCACACAGCTATCTTCTGGCGTGGTAGTGCTGTTGGGCACCTGCCAACCAAATGCCAGTTCTGAAATAATAAGAAAATCAAAATATGTGTCGGAGGCTTGAAACGGAATGAGTGGGTTGTGTTTGAGGTGCTAGTTGTTGGCAGTTGGTGCAGTAAAAAACAATCTGGTGGCATCTTGGGACAAATGTGTCTTGGGACAAAGTTTCTGTGATCTGCTTTATTGGATGCAGCTGATGAAGTGGGCTGTAGTCAAATGTTTATGTTGAAATAAATGTTTTTTAAGATTATCAAAGGACTCCTGATTCAAAACATGGTTGATTGCAGTGTGTGTGTGTGTGTGTGTGTGTGTGCGCGCGCGCGCGCGCGAGGGAGGGGAGCTCACTTCCAGAGGAAGGTAGGATACTGTTGTATCCTTGGCAGAGAGAGAAGCAGTGCTGCCTGCCCTTGGCATGTGCATCAATTACCAACAAGTGCAAAGGCAGGATTGGCAGTGGCTAACCAGATGGAAGGCATGGACTAGGTGCCCGGCCACCAGCTTCATGGCACCCTGCTCCCAGCAGGTTTGCACCTTCAATTTGTGGATCATCATGCAGAAGTAACTGGCAGCCTTAGAATTGGGGGGGGGGGGGCCTTGTGAGCCACATTTGGTCCATCAGTACTTTTTGAGTGACCTGAGCCCAGTGATGTTCTTCGGTGTAGCCCTCTGTCTTCTCCACCCATCTGCCATGTTCCTGCTGAACTGGGTCTTGCTGACAATACAGCTGCGATGGTCGGTTTGCAGCCCTGTACTTGTAAATGGTTTTTGTGGCTCAGCGGGGAGCCAAAGAATTTCAAAAAACTTGCTTCCCTGTATAATGTATAAGATTGTAGCCCTAATGGGGAGCCATGGCCAGCCCAGTACATCAATGGGAACCGCCAGCCTAATTAGGCCAGCCTAATGGGGAGCCCAGTACATCATGGGAACCACCAGTCGAAAAACTTTGGGAACCACTGCCCTATTGTATTGGGAACGTTCTTATGTGCAAAATGGCCATACAGTGTATTTTCTATAATTGATCTTTTCCCATCCAGCAGAAAAGCAATACTAGCCAAAAGTTTAGGGATCTTTAGGTTATAACCCTATACATTTACCTGTAATCTTGCAATTTACCTGGAAATACACCCCTTGAACTAAGGTTTTCTTCTGAGTACACATGCATAGGATTGCATTGTTAGAATCGTTGTTCATTAAAGAGAAATACGATGGACTCCTACAGTGTGTGTGTTTTATGGTAAGCCACTAGTGCCAGTATGGAAAGTGGCAGGCTCTAAAGAGACCCTAGAACACAAGGGTGAACAGAAGCATAGTAAAAGATTTCTTTTACACCCTCAGTTCAGTTGTTGTTGTTGTTGTCAACCTTCAGTCTTGAAAGACTCTGGTATTGCGCTCTAAATGGTGGTTCTGGGACAGCATCTAGTGTGGCTGAAAAGGCCGATTCGGGAGTGACAATTCCTTCCACACTGGGAGCAAGTGCAGTATGTCCCTGGTCTGTCTCCCTGGCTATGGGCCTTCCTTCTTTGCCTCAGCCTCAGACTGTTGGCCAAGCGTCTCTTCAAACTGGGAAAGGCCATGCTGCACAGCCTGCCTCCAAGCGGGCCGCTCAGAGGCCAGGGTTTCCCACTTGTTGAGGTCCACTCCTAAGGCCTTCAGATCCCTCTTGCAGATGTCCTTGTATCGCAGCTGTGGTCTACCTGTAGGGCGCTTTCCTTGCACGAGTTCTCCATAGAGGAGATCCTTTGGGATCCGGCCATCATCCATTCTCACAACATGACCGAGCCAACGCAGGCGTCTCTCTTTCAGCAGTGCATACATGCTAGGGATTCCAACATGTTCAGTTGCTGTGCTACAAATTCTCATTTTCAGGACTGCTAACCTTTAATAAGAAAAATGCAACTATACAGCTGCTTTGGCAAGCTGGAATGGACCCAGCTACTCTGAATAAACCTGCAGCATTTGATTAAGCTTCCAGCCTAATCCCAGGCAATGTTTGGCACACCTAAGGCCAAGTGAAGTCAGAGCATTTAGGGCTGCAATGGTTTCTTACTAGTATGCAGATTTCAAATAAAAACAATGAATTAGAAAAAAAAGACCAGGAAAAAATACAAAGAGCATAACTAAACCATATGAAATGGGGGGACAAAAAGGGTTTTAGTGAGCCTTGGAGGTTGTCAAGCAGAGAGGGAAAACAGCGAACTAACAGCTGCCTGCATTTGAGCCAGGAGGTTGGATGAGATGACCTCTAAGGTCCCTTCCAGCTCAAACATTCTGTGATTTTTCCCAAGAAATGCTGGCAGTGGGAGGTGACGGCCTCTTGTTGTAGGGAGTTCCACAAGCTAGGTGCAACAAGAGAGAACCTGCATGCATCAAAGCCAATCATGCCTATCCTAGCAATGGCACATACAAGTAGGTTCTCATGTGGCAATCTCATTAATGTGGCAAATTCATTATCACACTTGAGTTCCAGATGTCTGTAAGATGTTTTGTTCTTAAATCTTGCATCGCTATCAGAAGTGAACATGTGAAATATGAAAATAAAGACATTAACAGTATACCTACAGTACAGTATTATATTCTGTGGTCTTGCACATGGGCATGGGTGCTCACACCATCTATGGACCTATGGCCACACATATTTGCATCTTGAAAGTTCTTGAAGAGGGGAGTTTCTGTACTCGGAGGTTATTCCCACTGTGTTTAATTGAACTTGCTCCCATGAAACTTCATAAGATGGGAATCTTATTAAAGCTGCAATCCTTAATGTACGTGCATAATAGCATGTATTATTATTATTTTTAACAGTAGTTAGTTATGTAGCATGTACTTACCTGTGCCCACCAAACTGTACTTCTTACCACTGCTTGTTAACAGTTAAGTCTCAGAAATATTGCACAATCCTGTGCATGTCTACTCAGAAGTCTCATTGAGTTCAGTGGGACTTACTTCCAGAAGTGACATTGTCAAGCTGGAAAATTTTTAACAATCCTAGGCTGCAATCCTATCCACACTTACCCAGGAGTAAGTCCCATTTAGTAGCATTGTTAAAAGAACATACATAGCGTATTGGCAACCTTCAGTCTTGAAAGACTATGGTATCGCGCTCTGAAAGGTGGTTCTGGCACAGCGTCTAGTGTGGCTGAAAAGGCCAATCCGGGAGTGACAATCCCTTCCACACCGGGAGCAAGTGCAGTCTGTCCCTGGTCTGTCTCCCTGGCTATGGGCCTTCCTTCTTTGCCTCTTAGCCTCAGACTGTTGGCAAAGTGTCTCTTCAAACTGGGAAAGGCCATGCTACACAGCCTGCCTCCAAGCGGGCCGCTCAGAGGCCAGGGTCTCCCACTTGTTGAGGTCCATCCCTAAGGCCTTCAGATCCCTCTTGCAGATGTCCTTGTATCGCAGCTGTGGTCTACCTGTAGGGCGCTTTCCTTGCACGAGTTCTCCATAGAGGAGATCCTTTGGGATCCGGCCATCATCCATTCTCACGACATGACCAAGCCAACGCAGGCGTCTCTGTTTCAGCAGTGAATACATGCTAGGGATTCCAGCACGTTCCAGGACTGTGTTGTTTGGAACTTTGTCCTGCCAGGTGATGCCGAGGATGCGTCGGAGGCAGCGCATGTGGAAAGCGCTCAATTTCCTCTCCTGTTGTGAGCGAAGAGTCCATGACTCGCTGCAGTACAGAAGTGTACTCAGGACACAAGCTCTGTAGACCTGGATCTTGGTATGTTCCGTCAGCTTCTTGTTGGACCAGACTCTCTTTGTGAGTCTGGAAAACGTGGTAGCTGCTTTACCGATGCGCTTGTTTAGCTCGGTATCGAGAGAATGAGTGTCGGAGATCGTTGAGCCAAGGTACACAAAGTCATGGACAACCTCCAGTTCATGCTCAGAGATTGTAATGCAGGGAGGTGAGTCCACATCCTGAACCATGACCTGTGTTTTCTTCAGGCTGATTGTCAGCCTGAAGAACATACATAGTACAGGACATACATAAGAACATAGTACATAAGTACATAAGTACATAGTACATAAGTACATAAGTACATATGTACATACATAGTACATAAGAACATACATAGTAGCTTATTAAAAGTACAGGCCTAACATTTTCCCAAATGCAGTCACGTACCATAGTCACATCAAGTCTAATAGATTAAAAATAAAATATTGAAATGAATGGGGACCCACCTGAAATTGGTTTGTGACCCACAGTTTGAGTAACACTGTTCTAGAAGGATCTCCAGCTACAGGCAGGGGGTTGGACTAGATGACCTTTTAGGTCCCTTCCAACTCTAGAATTATTTGAGTCTATAACAGGTAACCCCCCACATCCTGCACAGTCTTGACCAGCCCCCATAGACATAGACTGCAGTGCAAAAAGCAAGGAAGGAAAAATGCACTAGACAAAAGGAAAGTGACTCAGTGCAAGTCTCTTAGAATTGTTAATTCTGACTGAAGCATCTTCTGGAGATATTCCCCCCCCCCCAATATAAAATCTTCAGGTTTGCTTTCAGTAGTCCCCTGGAAACTGATGCTGACACCTGGTGATTGCAGGCCAATCCTAAAGCAGCCATTTTCAACCATTGCCATGGCACACTGGTGTGCCACAAAATGGTCCCCAGGTGTGCTGCGGGAATTTGGGAGAGGGTCATTTATCAACAGGATCGTTGGGGGATGTGAGCCCCCATTGACAGCACAGTGTGCCTTGCCAATTATCAAAAAGCTGATGGTGTGCCTTGACCATTTTAGTGCCTTGCCAGTGTGCTGCGAGATGAAAAAGGCCTGCCCTAAATCATTGCCCTAAAGCCTATGCAGCTTGACGCAGAAGTAAGTCCCAATGTTTTACATGTAGCCTACTCTCAGGTAAGAACGTAGAAGATTACAGCGCTTGTGATTTTCCTTCCTGGAAGCAGCCTCCTGATGCTGACAAAAGCAAATAGTACGTTTCTCAATGTGTGTGCACCGCTATACTACTTTGCATGGTCCACCTATTGAAAGTACCACCGGAAGTAACAGCCACTGATGTCATCACCAGTGACTTCCAGATTGGGTGGTCAGACACAATGCAACAACGTGCTTCAATGTAAGTAAGTGTAAAGTCATGCACATTGGGGCAAAAAAATCAAAACTTTAGATATAGGCTGATGGGTTCTGAGCTGTCTGTGACAGATCAGGAGAGAGATCTTGGGGTGGTGGTGGACAGGTTGATGAAAGTGACGACCCAATGTGCGGCAGCAGTGAAGAAGGCCAATTCTATGCTTGGGATCATTAGAAAAGGTATTGAGAACAAAACAGCTAGTATTATAATGCCGTTGTACAAATCTATGGTAAGGTCACACCTGGAGTATTGTGTCCAGTTCTGGTCGCCGCATCTCAAAAAAGACATAGTGGAAATGGAAAAGGTGCAAAAGAGAGCGACTAAGATGATTATGGGGCTGGGGCACCTTCCTTATGAGGAAAGGCTATGGCGTTTGGGCCTCTTCAGCCTAGAAAAGAGACGCCTGAGGGGGGACATGATTGAGACATACAAAATTATGCAGGGGATGGACAGAGTGGATAGGGAGATGCTCTTTACATTCTCACATAACACCAGAACCAGGGGACATCCACTAAAATTGAGTGTTGGGAGGGTTAGAACAAAAGAAAATATTTCTTTACTCAGCGTGTGGTCGGTCTGTGGAACTCTTTGCCACAGGATGTGGTGATGGCGGCTGGCCTGGATGCCTTTAAAAGTGGATTGGACAAGTTTCTGGAGGAAAAATCCATTATGGGGTACAAGCCATGATGTGTATGCGCAACCTCCTGATTTTAGAAATGGGCTATGTCAGAATGCCAGCTGCAAGGGAGGGCACCAGGATGAGGTCTCTTGTTATCTGGTGTGCTCCCTGGGGCATTTGGTGCACTGCTGTGAGATACAGGAAGCTGGACTAGATGGGCCTATGGCCTGAGCCAGTGGGGCTGTTCTTATGTAACAAACACTGGTAAGAGGCTCAGGGCGGAAGGGAGAGGGCTTGTTTGAGCACGCAAAAAGGGCACGCTGGAGTTGTGCCCGCCAAGCTGAGCTTCTTACCACTGCTTGTCACACTGCATTGCTGGTCTTGCTGCTGGGCGACGGGGGGGGGGGGGTCTCATTTCTACCACCACCAGACACCACCTCAAAGTACCACTGGTGGTATGAGAAGTACCACTAGTTGAGAAGCACTGCTCTAGGGCGGAAGCCACTTGCAAATCCGGAATAAGTACTTGGAAAAAGGGAAGGTGTGGCCAACAAGGAAGGAAATTATATAAATACAAAAAAAAAAGAGAGCGGGGAGGGGAGGTTGGAAAACATGCACCAGACAATCCACAATCACTTAGCCACTAGCCTTTACAGGGGAGGGGGGGTTGTAAATGCTTCCTTCCCTGTTTTAGGCTGCAATCCTATGCACACTGACCTGGGAGTAAGCCATATTGATTACAGTGGAACTTACTTCTGAGTAGACATGCCTAGCATTGGGCTCTTAATTTCAGTTTTGCACTTGGGAGAGGAGTGCCATGCAAGAGGGGGCTTCTAGCGACCTCCCACTGATTCAAGGCAGTGACGCCTAGTGCCAAGCACTCACTCCCTTCCCCTCCCACGGTTTAACGTGCAGCTTGGTGGGACAAGTCCTGGTAGATCAAGGCTACTAGGAGTAAGCCCCATTGACTATCATGGGACTTACTTCTGAGTAGACATGCATAGGACTGGGCTCCTAGTCCGCTGCCCCCGTTTTAGGCTGCAATCCTATGCACACTGGCCTGGGAGTAAGCCTCACTGACTACAATGGGACCTACTTCTGAGTAGTCATGCCTAGAATTGTGCTCTCAGTTCCAGCTTCGCTATTGGGAGAGGGGAGATTTGCCTCCACCCTCTTTCTTTTTCCGGAGGATCCAGTAGGCGGCGCGTGAGTGTCATTCCCCCCCCCCCAGATCCTCCTCCTCCTGCTGCTGGCCAATGGCATCTGTGCCGGGGCCCTTGGGTGCGCATGCTCCTCCAGGATCCAGGACTCCTCCAGGTAGTGGGGGGGCAGCGGCGGCGGCAGCAGCAGCCAAGACTTGCCAGGACTTGGGGGGTTGGTGAGAGTTGGAGAGGTGAGTCTACCCTTCTTGCAGCGCGGTGAGGCTGAACTGGGACTAGGGTCAAGTGTGGGGTGGCGACTGCCGGGCTCCCCAAACCTTCGCAAGGACCTGATCCCTTCGAAGTGGCCAGAAGGGCTCGGCCTGGGCTACCCACGTGGCTGCAGCAAGTCAGCCGGGCGCGCTGGCTGGGGGGAGACACAGAGATGCGAACGTTCCGTGATGGAACGTTGAGTAACAATCTTGCGGCCAATCAGGGCGCTCCGAACGCTTCCCTGGGACGAGGCTGTTCTCTCTCGCGTGGGCCCTCTTGCAAGGGGGGGAGGGAAGCCAGCGCGGGAAATTAAAATCCAGGCTGCTTCCTGGAGAGTTGCAATGGGATGGGGGAGGGCTTGTTATTCTGTGGGTTGCAACACTGTGTGGGGAGTGTGTGTGTGATCTTGGAGAGATCTTGCAAGATCTATGGGTGTTTTCTTAGAGGCTGCAGTGGCCAAAGTTGGGGGCACTTGTTTTTTTGGAGGGGGGGAGGAATCTGTTTTTTGCAACTTTGCAATCAATATTGCCACGTCTTTTGAGTACAAAACTGGACTCCATGCAAATCTCTAATGCACTGGGAATTGGGACCCCCCCCCCGGCCGGGGGGAACACACAAACCGATTTCCAGGGGGCTGCAGAAAGCTGGGTGCCCTCATCTTGCAAAGCTGGAGGCTGGAACTACTTGAAAGCTGTTCCTTCTTTGTATGAGGAGGGACCCAATATGTACAAACACCGTCAAGAAAGTTGGCATTGCCCAGTCTCCCTTTTCTCCTGAGTGTGTCTGTTCTTGTCCCTCTGAGAAACAGACAAGCTGCTCCCTCTGAGCCTCCACTCCCCAGCTGCAGTATCTAGGCCAAAATAATACAGTATTTGAAAAGTGTGATATATTAAAAACAATTTACATCACTTCCAGCCTGCTGGCACAATGACAGAACTTCTTGTTTCCTGCTTAGTGTCATCACTTTCAGCCCTAGATCTCAGGGGGGTCCCAACAGGTTGTCGTACCCAAAAAGGGGGTCTTGGTACTAAAATGTTTGGGAACCACTGCCACGTTGTATTCTAATGAGATAGAAAGAAAAATTGCTAGCTGGGAAAATAGGGAAATTGGGAGAATGTGCTGGCAATGTCAGTTTCTGAAGGTTCAGAAACCAAAGAGGATCATGGACAATAAGGTTCTGGTTACCCAATACAAACAATAAAAGAAACCTTCACCTTTAAAAAAAAAATGGATGAAATGCATTTCATGTGGTGTGCTTTATAGTGCAATCCTATGCTTGTCCCTTGGAAGTATCACACAGTAGGACTAAGGGCCCAATCCTTTCCAACTTTCCAGCACCGGTGCAGCTGCAGTGCAGCCCCGATGTAAGGGAACAAATGTCCCCATACCTTGAGGAGGCCTCTATGGCTGCCTCCCCATCCCAGGATGCAGTGCACACCCCATTGGCACAGCTGCACTGGCACTAGAAAACTGGATAAGATTTGGCTCTTAATGCTTAGTGCAGTGCTTCTGAAACATTAGCACTGGAACCCACTTTTTAGAATGAGAATCTGTCAGGACCCACCAGAAGTGATGTCATAACTAGAAGTGATGTCATCATGCAGGAAAATGTTTAACAATCCTAGACTGCAATCCTACCCACGCTTACCCAGGAATAAGTCCCATTTACTGTCATTGTTAAAAGCATATACGGAGTAGCTTGTTCAAATTACAACTCTGTAACATTTCCTCCAATGCAGTCACATGCCATGGTAGCATCAAGCATAAAGTCTAATATATTAATAATAAACTATTAAAATGAATGGGGTCCCACCTGAAATTGGCGTGTGACCCAACTAGTGGGTCCTGACCCGCAGTGTGAGAAACACTGCCCTAGTGTGTTTGAGGATGGTAGCCTTAATTATGCCAGCTAAGCAAACATTGGACAAAGGACATGATTTACTTATTTATTGGCATGTTGATGCCACTTTACTGCCTACTCGGGCCTTTAAAGCAGTTTACAGTGGGGGGAAAAAGGAACAAAAACAAAGCTTAAAAACAGTTGCATTTTTGTTATCAAAACAGCAAAGGCAAAAGCAGCATGTAATAGCAGCCAGGATAAAAGTGTTCTGACAGCCTGATAAAACGGCTGCCTTCCAGAGACCAGGCAAGCCTCAAGAAGAATAGAGTGCCACAATCTCAGCACCTCTACCCAAAATGCCCTATTGTGCGTCACTGCCGATTGAGCTTCAGCTGGCACGGGAGCATGGAGTAGATCCCCCAATAATGGTCTGAATGAGTGGGCTGGCTCATGGAACATGGGGATCTTTAGATGATTACTGCTATTTTTTAATAGTGCCATCAATATACATGGACTTTATTAAGAGCAAAAAGACTGTTCCCCAGGGAGCTTACAAATCGAGAAACTGACAGAAGAGAGGCAATGAAAGGAGGGAAGGGGAATGCAGCAAGGGAGAAAATGCGGGTGTGTTTGTAATTGATTCCTTGATACACATTTAAGGCCACAATCCTAACTAATTTTTCTGCGCTGACATAAGGACAATGCAACTCCGAGGTAATGGAACAAACATTTCCTTATATTGAGGAGGGCTCCATGACTGCCCCCCAACTGCAGGATGCAGCACATGCCCCATTGGCACAGCTATGCCAGTGCTGGAAAGTTGGCTAGAATTGCATCCTAACTGAGTTACAGGAAGGAAGGGAGGTGAAGAGGCAGCGTCAAAAGCAGGAAAGGTGGTTTTTTGGACATGATCCAAAGGTTATGAGTGGAGGGAGGGAGTGTGGAGGGAGCGTCTTCAAGGTGTTCTAGGAGACGGTTCCGAGCAGCTTATGTAGTAATGTAGCAGCTTATGTAGAAATGTAGCTTCCAAGCAGCTTATGTAGAAGTGTAGTCACCAACACTTTAAATTGTGGCTGGAAATGGGTTGAGATGGGGATACTGTTAATTAATTTGCATCAGAGTACAGAATTTGGGTGGAGGAAGCAGGGATGTGGTAGTTTGCCTGAGCAGGTGCAGCTTTGATTCAAATGCTGATATCAGTGCTGTTAACCCATTTTTGCCTGGCTCACAGGTGTACACATTTGGTCCCTGTTACATATTTGCAACACTGGGCAGAAATGGCTTAATTAATAGCGTGGCAGTCAGAACTACCTGGGCTTGATGGCCATGGTCTAGGAAGGATTTAATTTCCTAACATTTTGCACCCGACTTTAGTAGGCGTTTTCAAAGTGCTGTTAATTCTGCAGTTCGTCAAGCAAGACACCAGGCTTGGCTGACATGTCTCTGTGCCAGCCTTTCTCAAAATGTGCTGCTAGGTGCCCTGGGGTTCCCTGAGATTCCTTCAGGAGCACGCCATAAATGGCTGCCATCTATCCCCCCCCCCGGCCCCGGTTTGTTTATCCGTCCTTCTCTGCCTCCCTTGTTCATGGCTCTGCTTCCTCATTCCCCTCCTTTCCTGGTTCATCACTGTTGATGTTGTGCCATGCTGCTCAATGCATGTGCTGGCACTCTTGGGCTCCTCCAGATTCTGCATGTGCCAGTAGGGCTCCCCTACCCTACCTCCCCTACCTTCAGACTCCTTCCCCTACCTTCCCCTCCCCTACGTTCAGACTCCTTTTAGGAGTGTGAAGGGCTCCAGAGACTGAAAAATTTGAGAACTGTGGCTCTAAGCCAGTTATTCAAACATTATTCCATCCACCAGATGTGAAAAAGGGCTCATTTAAGGATTTTTGAAGGCAATGATATATGAAGCCTTGAAGTGCTTTCCTGTGTGCCATGTGTGTGTCTGTTCATGTACCAGTTTCTCTCTCACCCTCCTGCTTTTCTATGCACTGCCAAACTGCTGAGAGGATTGAACAGCTGGCCCTGGGGACAGTGATGAGCCACATGCATCATAAAGCCTCTTTTGTCACACACCAGGGGAAGTGGTGTCTGGGGGAGGCAGCTGTGAAATAATGAGAGTCCTATACTTTGGGCTTATGAAATTATTTCCATCAGGCTCTTCACAGTGAGAATCCCAAACTGGTCGCGTTAAAACTGATAAGTGGGTGGAAACCCCATATTTGCCCTTTTCACTGGTCTCAGGTCTGGATTCATAGCTGGGATATGCCGGAGTCATAGCTCTGACTCTCGAGTTGAGTTCTGAGTCATCGACCTGCAACTCGAGTCAAATAGCCAGTCGTAGCGTGTGCCTTTGCAGTTTGACTCGCGGAAAATTTCAAGTCATTTTGACTCAAGTCCCGAGTCATTTTGAGAAACAAGTCAAGTCCTTGAGCAAAAAAACCCCACAACCTTAAGCCTTCCTCTTCCCCTCAACCCACCCAGCCCCACCTCCTGAAACCACCTACCCTCCTCCTACCATGTCTGCTGTTGCCATCTGAAGGACGGCTTCTGGATCGTCGACAAAGTCTTTTGGGGCAATGTGGAAGCTATGGGGAGAAAAAAAAGTAAGCAAGCCCATGCAGACTAAAGAAAGTCAGCACTCAAGTCAAATTTGAGTCCGGGAAAAACTCATAAAAACGGGGAAAATGTCTGTTTTTGTGACTTGAGTGTGCAAGTCTCAAGTACCTATCCCTGGTTCATAGTAAAATATTGGGGAGTGTGTGTATTTCATCTGCGAGTCCTCAGATGTTCAAGTTGTGCAGGGAAGATGACTGAATTTCAATTTGTCATTTGACTGATGCTCAGCTGAATGTTTAAGGACCTAGGAAGGTCCCAATATCCTGCTGTTCACACCTGCCATCCAGATGCCTCTGAGAAGCCTGCAGACAAGGCTATAGCCCCTTTTCCGCCCCAGAAATTGCTATTAAGTGGTGTGGAGGTAGCTATCATAGCACACAGCCCCTTTCTGAATTTACATCAGCCTCCATCTGCACAGTCACCACTCCTCTCTGGTTACCTTGCTTGTGGTGCTGCAGAAAGACCAGTCTGTTTCCTTCAAGCCACCCATTCCTAATGCTTCTTAGGTCCATATGTGCCCTATTATCTTGGGGTGGGTGTGGTGGTGGTGGTGGGTTCAGCTGGTTCAAAGGCTTGTTCTTCGTTATATACAAAAGTTGCAGAACAGCAGTTTTGTTTATGCACATTTGCTGGGTTTCCTTTTTAAAGTACACTGGCTACCCAAGTTACAGGCGGCCGCGTCGGCGCTTTTGCACAGGCACGGTACATCCCGTGATGGCGTTTTCACGCAGGCGCACTAGCGCTGGGCTGGCAAGAACAGGTGCTTTGACGTCCATTGGACCAAGTCAGGAATATGACACCTGAACTGGGCCTTAAGAGTTTGGCTTCTTGTGGTTTGAATGTGCTGCTAGGATGTGCTAAACCAGTATTTTAATAGAGGGTGCCTTAAACCATGTCTCTTCTGCTCTTCCCTAGTATTATAACATGCCAAGAAAACGGGTGCTGGAAAAAGACTCTGATCCCAAAGCGAAGAGGACTAAAGGTGAGCTGTAGAACAGCACAGTCGAGCGCTCCTTGCCTTAGCCACACACTTTTCTGAGAATATTCCATTATCTCTTGGGCATTTTCATCCTTGGATGTTGTCATGTCTTGCAATTGTAATGTCAAGCTTTCGTTAATCTAAGATGCATTTGTTTCATTTTTTAAAAATCTGTTTCAGATAGTTATTAGGGAGTTTTATAATAATAATAATAATTCATTATTTATTGTATCCATTGTAGTCACCATTTCACTTCTGCAGATCCCAGTTTCTACCTGGCACAAAATTAAGGTGTCCTTTTCAGTTGTTGCTTGGATTATGATCCAAAGGGCATGGTGCCCCCCCCCCCCAGTGAACAAAGCACAAAGCAGAAAGCATGCAAAGCAATGCTTTTACAGACATCAGTTTGTTAACTCCCCCCCCCCAGCAGCCTTCCATAAGAGAGTCATAAGTTCACTTTAAGAGATCAGATGTTTGCAGTAACACAGATTTCAGTTTAAACCAGTTTCTATTGAAAGGAGAAACTCATTGTAGCCAAACCGTCAACATTTGTAAAAATTTTATATGTATATATATTTTAAAAAGCACTTGATTTTTATCCTTCCTGCTGCAAACTTATGCTACTGTCTAGAGATCTTAAAATATGTATTAGAAAGGTTGTTCCCAAACTCCTAAGCACCAAGACATACTGTTTAAAACGACACTCTATCGCAGGGCTTCTCAAACTGGGGCATCATGACGCCCCAGTCAGAGGGCCCTGGCCTCTGCCCCTTAAGGGGTGGGGGCAGGGGGGAGGTAGCCACCCCCAGGATCGCATTACTAAAGGGGCTGCAGGGACTGGCATTTACTTACCAGTCCCTGCTGCAGCCTCCTGGGGGTGTGGGGAGCCCTGCGCAAGCATCTGCAGGCCTCCCCGAGGCTTAAAATGTGGAAGTGATCATGCTCCACTTCTGGTTTTGAAGAGGCCGAGCGCGATCATTTTCACTTTTTAAGCTTCAGGGAGCCCTGAGGAGGGTTGCACAGGGCTCCCCGTACCCCAGGGTGGCTGCAGCAGGGACTGGTAAGTAAATGCAACCCCCTCAGCGACACAATCTGGGGATCCTGCCTTCCCTCTGCCCCCCGCTGTCTCCCCTACTCCCCTGCAAGAACTTACTGCAGTCCTCAAACTCCCTGGGAATTTGAGAACCACAGCTCTATCAGGGCCCACCTGGGTTTAACAAACTTTAAATAAAAGGAGATCTAGAAATTTATTTATTTATTTACAAGTAGTAATAACCAGAAAAAAAGTTCCTCAAACATTTATCTCCCAAAATTTACACATGCTTGCAAACTGCAGGAGCTGGGCTCTTTGCAGAGTAATTAGCAGCATTCTGATTTTTGAAGAGCTTGAGGGCTTGAGGCAGTTAGTGATCTGATCTTTCTATCACCCTTATGCAACCCACCAAAATCAGGTCGCGACCCACAGTTTGGGAGCCCCTGTATTAGAGGAATAGATGGTTTGTTTTGGAGGTCATTTTGTCCACCGCCCTGCTCGATTGTAGCATGCCCGAAGGTGACCGTCCAGCCTTTACTATTTTCTACAGCCCCTGCCTGGGAGAGGGCATGCTACACTCAGAGAAACAAAATGTTCCTTCTAAACTCTCCATCTTGAACTTCGAGCTTTGAGAATTCATGCCTGTGCTCTACTGTCAGTACCTGCTTTCACTGTTTCATTTCTTCTCCTCTTGTCCAGTGAGCCACTCATCACATCATACAGAGCCAGGAGTTGTCTTGACCCTTGGACAAGGTGACCTGGGGCAGTTGGGCCTTGGACCTGATGTGCTGGCAAGAAAGAGGCCTGCCTTGGTGCCACTGCCTGAAAAGATCATCCAGGCAGAAGCGGGAGGGGTTCACACGGTGTGCCTCAGTGAGACGGGCAAAGTGAGTCTGAAACACTGCGTTGCCTTTCTCTGTATCGAGCGTTTATAGCACTTGTAGACTGCCCATAGCGATTAAGATAACAGCAGCTGGGCCAGCCCACCTGTCGCGGTGGCAGGCCTGCAGGGGGTGCTGTTTCCACCACTCTTTAAGTGCCCTTGATTTGAAAAGGAGAATGAAGAAGATGCATGAGGAATGGAGAGTGATGGGCTAGACTAGGAGTGTCAAACATAAGGCCCCGGGGGCCCAATGCGGCCCACAGAAGTTTTTTATCTGGCCCTCAGGCTCAACTTCTGAGCAGTGCTGAGGTGTTACTGTTGCAAGGGCAGTCCACATGAAAATTGGGCTCTCCAATAACTTGAAATATGATCAAGGTTTGCATATTTTCTTTTCAGTCATTTGCAGCTAATGAGTTCCTAAGTGAGTAAAAGCGCTTACTTTTGGTTAGGACCTATTAAATGACATCACTTCCTGTCTAACGACATCACTTCCAGCCCTCAGCAGGCATCATGAATGATATTCGGCCCACTGTATGAAATGAGTTGGACACCCCTGGGCTAGACTGTCAGACGCTCTAGCCCAGGGGTGTCCAACTCATTTCATATAGTGGGTCGAATATATGGCGTCAATATATGGTGGCATCATGGCATCTTCAGTGGGCCAGAAATGACAACAATAAGCAGGAAGTGATGTCGTTAAGCAAGTGATGGCCAGAAAGAAGCACTTCGTTCTCACATAGAAACTCATTAGCTGCAAATGGCACAAGTTACATAGTGATCTGGTGGAGAGTCAGTTTTGGATGGTGAATCTAATCTTGGAATCAACCAGAGACTGGTCCTGAACATCTCTGAGAGGAAATGAATGTGTGTTCAGGTGTGATGGAGTTAGAACATACCAGCTAACACTCCCAACCAAGACCTTGCCCCCCCCACTCACATGCATGATTTCTTTGCAACTTCGGGGTACCCAGTGTTCATTATCGTGGGGAGAATCTCTTCCTGGGTGCATCATTTGTCTACACCAGTGATTTTCAACCAGTGTACCGTAGCACATGGGTGTTCCGCGAATGGTCCACAGGTGTGCTGTAGGAATTTGGGGGAGGGTCATTTATTAGAAGGGCCATTGGGAGACATGAGTCCCCTGCCAGCAGCACAGTGTACCTTGTCAAGTGTAAAAAAAACCGGTAGTGTGCCTTGACAAATTTAGTACATTATCATTGTGTTGTGAGATGATGTGAGATTGGAAATCGCTGGTCTACGTAGACATGTGCTGTACACGTGGTGAGCAGGCAGACGGGTGGGGCTTCAGGAGTGTGGTACCAGTGTGCTTTCACTCTCTTCCCCCCCCCCTTTGGGGAGCCGCTTCCAGGGAAGCCTGGAGGATACAGGACTCTCATTTGTGACTGGTGCTATGAGTTCAGCAGAATTACGTGACGGACCAGCTGCCATTCCAGGCTGCAAGTCGGGGGGTACCAGTTTGATTATTCTTGCACGCTTTTAAAAAAAAAATGAGCAAATCGGGTTTGTCATTGAGCCTACTGTACTCATTTTCTATTTGCAGGCTGTTTTTCATGTGGAGGGAAGAGTGATCTCCCCCCCCCCCAATGCAGTGTTTATGGCTGCACCCAATTTCACCACCACATTTTGCTGCAACCTGTGTGGCACAGAATCAGCCGGTGCTGTTAGATTCCTCCATGTTTGTGAAGACCCAGGATACCCTCATGCTCAGCTGGTAGCTGCTTCTCTGGTGTTGTTTTTTCTGCTGAGATTGGGCCACGGGGCAGCTGCTGATCTAGTACTCTCTAAATCTCTACCTCTTTACTGACCACAGAGTCCTCATTTGGCGTTGTGCTTTTGTGAGCACCCTCAGCAAAGGGGAGCAAATAATGCTCTACAGATTTAAGTTGGGTCACAGAAGTGGTGGCCCAACTGCGGGAGTGCAACTCGCATTGCGGGTGTAGATGGATTCTCTCTTCCCACTCAAGACCATACGCTCCACCCTATCTTAGCCTTCCATCTGAAATACTAGGAGCGTGTTTCCCTGGGGTTCCTCTTTAAGAACATAAGAACAGCCCCACTGGATCAGGCCATAGGCCCATCTAGTCCAGCTTCCTGTATCTCACAGTGGCCCACCAGATGCCCCAGGGAGCACACCAGATAACAAGAGACCTCATCCTGGTGCCCTCCCCTGCATCTGGCCTTCTGACATAGCCCATTTCTAAAATCAGGAGGTTGCGCATACACATCATGGCTTGTACCTCTTTGATTCCATTGCCAACTTTCTCTTTCCAGATCTACACCTTTGGCTGTAATGACGAGGGTGCCTTGGGACGGGACACTTCAGAGGAGGGGTCAGATTCTGTGCCGGGCCTTGTTGACCTGAAGGAGAAGGTGGTCCAGGTGTCTGCTGGCGACAGCCACACGGCGGCATTGACAGAAGACGGTCGCGTGTTCATCTGGGGCGCTTTTCGGGTGTGTTGGCAGCCTTGCTTTCTGGGACACGCGCTTGGGTTCTTTCTGGGTACCAGCCAAGCCTTTCTCATTGTGTGTCTACCTGTGTTCAGGATGAGAATGGCGTCATTGGCTTGCTGGCTCCTCTGAAAGGCGGAGATGTGTTATTGCCAGCCAATGGGAGCTCTGTTCCTGTGGAGCTGCAACTGAATGTGCCAGTCATCAAAATTGCCTCAGGTGAGTGACAGTGAGTGTAACTGTAGTGTCTGTGGCAGAGGACGTCCAAGTGTGTAAATTATACTGCCCAGGAAAGGGCTGGGCCTCCACTTGCTAGGATCTGGAAAAGGAGGCTCAGGGCTGACCATAGCTCATAAGGCACCTTTGTATGAATTTTAAAAAGGAGTCTTTGTGCGCAGTAGAAAAAGGCATCCCTTCTTCCCTGACGTTACTCTGGCATTCTTTCTAGGTGATCAGCACCCCCTTAGATGCGGTGCTCTTGTGCAGCGCACAACCTGCACAACCATATGGGGTGGTCGTGGCGAGCCTACCGATTTAGGCACGTGGAAGCCGTGCATTGAGGAGGGGAAACATATCTCATGAAACAGTCCTGAAGCACCCTGAGATTCCTTATTTGGAGACTCAGTTGACTCAGGCTGTCTAGGCCTCAGGAGCTAATAAGGGGGTGAGGTTTCTCTTCCTGTTCTCAGTGTCATTTCCTGATGGGCGATGAAACACGTCAGTCATTTTATGGTGGTGACGTTCTTTTGTGTGGCTCTTCTTCATTCTCTCCTCTTCCCCTGTTGAAGCAGCCAAAACTATACTTAAGAACCCTAAATTATTCCCATAAAATGGCCTGTGGTCGTTTTTGCCACAGGGTGACTTGCCACACCAGACTTTGTGGGTGGACAGTGTGGGTAGGTAAGTCTCGTATGTAGCAGGTAGAGCACCTCTGCATCTCCCTCTGCCTTCCCTTCTCAGGGAGTCATCATTTAGCACTGGTGTCCACAGCAGGCAACCTTTACACCTGTGGCTGTGGAGACAATGGCCAGCTGGGGCGTGTGCCCCCTATCTTCACTGTCAGAGGAGGAAGAAGAGGCTTAGGTGAGTTGTTCAGTACCAGATCCTTTCTGCTGCTGTGGGGTGGGAAGGAGAATTCTGGGAAGAAGTAGTTCTGGGAAGAAGACCTTCTGTGTGCAACTGGCTGGGGACTGAATATACACTACTTTGGGGGGCTTTTCAATTAATGGATGAGTTCAAAATGCTGCATGCGGAGTTCTGTGTTGTGCATTGAGACGTTCAAGGACTTTCCTTCCCTCTGCTAAAGCTTCTCTGGAAAGCAGGGGCGTAGAAAGCTGCCATCTACAGGTTGGACCTTGTCATCCATGGATTTTGCATCAGTAGGTTTGACTCAATGTGGGTCCCCTGACCCACAAAGAGGCCTGACCTGTAACCTCTGAATGTGACTGGAGAGTGTTCTGAGATGTGGGAAGGTTGCATGTGGCCTCCCCACATCTCAAAACACCCTTCGGACGTGACCTGAGGATGCCTCCAGTTGAGTCTGGAAGGTACACGTCGGACTAAGAACATAAGAAGAGCCCTGCTGGATCAGGATATAGGCCCATCTAGTCCAACTTCCTGTATCTCACAGTGGGCCACCAAATACCCCAGGGAGAACACAAGACAACAAGAGACCTGCATCCTGGTGCCCTCCCTTGCATTTGGCATTCTGATATAGCCCATTTCTAAAATCAGGAGGTTGCACATACACATCATGGCTTGAAACCTGTGATGGACTTTTCCTCCAGAAATTTGTCCAATTCCCTTTTTAAAGGCATCTAGGCCACATGCCATCACCACATCTTGTAGCAAGGAGTTCCACAAGGTAATTAGACACTGGGTAAAAAAAAAAAAATTCTGCAATCAAACCCTCTGCCCTCAGTCAAGGGGTGGAGAAAAAGCATTCCCTAGTGAAAACTTGGGATTAGCATTTTGTCCTTTGTCTATTCAGTGGACAGGACGATCATGTCCACTGCTTAGCCTTCATGTGTTCCCCTCTCCGTGTTGTTTTGTGCCCTCCCCTTTAAGCCACCATGAAGTCTGCAGCCACTTTTATATCGCAAGAGAGGACTACTTTAACATAAATTCTGGAGTAGCACCCTCCTTTCTGCCTTGTAACTAAAACATCACAATGGGCTGATGTCATGAACACAGTTGG
This sequence comes from Tiliqua scincoides, assembly GCF_035046505.1. NCBI lineage: Eukaryota > Metazoa > Chordata > Lepidosauria > Squamata > Scincidae > Tiliqua > Tiliqua scincoides. The sequence goes on along the minus strand of NC_089830.1, from coordinate 15,860,247 downwards.
GGAAACCTGTGAACTGTGCTGCAGACCGGTCTGTGCTTTGACGGGAAGCTGTAGCTGTCCAGGGCCTATGTAGATTCCTACCACGCTTATCTATGCCTCCTCCTGTTGGCCTGATCCTTGCAATCCTCTCTCTCTCCAGAAAAGCTCCTGCTTCCACAACCTGTCAGCCTGAAACAGAGAGGTGTCAAGATCAAGGGGCAAATTCGGGACGTCTTTTGCGGCTCTTACTCGACAATTGCCATTACCGAAGAGGGCCACGTCATTGGGTTCGGCCTCTCCAATTACTACCAGTTAGGTGTGTTGCTGTCTCAGGAGCTGCTGGGATTGTGCAGCTTGTGGGATGGACTCCTCTTTGCAGATCCTGTGGTCTTGAGAGAAGTGAAAATAGGGGAGACCTCATTCATCTTTTTATGTTATAAAGGGAAGCAACTCCTACCAGTTATATTGGGGTGTCAGACTTGTTTCATAAAGCAGGCCGAATAGCATTCATGATGCATGCTGAGGGCCGGAAGTGATGTCATTAAGCAGGAAGTGACATCATTAAGCAGGTAATATTCAGAAATGAGTACTTTGTTCTCCCAAGAAACTCATGAGCTGCAAATGACAGGAGAGAAAATGTGCTCATAATTTCAAGATATGAGAGAGCCCAGTTATAATGGGGGCAGATAAATTGCTTCCGGGGGCTGTATCTGGCCCGTGAGCCTTATGTTTGACACCGCTGAGTTAGATTGTGGCCAAACTGCAGAAATCCATTCTGTTATTGATGAGATCAATTTCCTCCCCAGATTGATCTCCTTTAACCTGGTCGTAATCTGGGCATAAAGGAGCAATCCAATGACCAGAAAGGCGGTATATAAATACCAGTTATTATTTATCTCCATTGTCTTGGGAAGCAGGCTCCAAAAGGGCAGAGCCTAAGGGCAGATATGATGGCCATCTTCTAATATCTGAAGGGCGGTCATGCAGGAGAAGGGGAGGTCTTCTTCTTTGTGGCTCCAGAGGGCAGACTCCTTTTCAACCTTATGGGTTGAAACTACAGGGAAATAGATCTAGACTAGTCATGAGCAAAAACTGCTATGGGTGCAGTCCTAACCCCTTATGTCAGTGCTTTCCATCACTGGCATAGCGGTGCCAGTGGGACATGTGCTGCATCCACATTGTAGATCCACAGGCCTCCTCAAAGTAAGGGAATGTTTGTTCCCTTACCTTGGAGCTGGAAAGCACTGACATAAGGGGTTAGGTTTGTGCCCTGTTAAGAGCTGTCTGTCACTGGAACAGCCCATCTTGGACTCTTCCTCGTTGAACGTTTTCAAGCAGAGGTTGGATAGCCTCTGTCCTGGATGTTGTAGCAGGTGCCTGCACTGAGTGGGGGTAGGCCTTGATAACTTTCAGTGTCCCTTCCACTTACGTGATTCTAATGAATCTGATCTAATGAAGCTGATCAGGGCTTTGTATCAAAACATTTTATCCACTGTGTGCTTCTCTCCAACCCCCTCCTTTTTTCAGTGCCAATGATATGGAATGGAGGAAGCTGTTTTATCCCTGGTCAAACCATCTAGTTCAACACTGTCTGCATTGACTGCAGGCTGGGTGTTCAAGGTGTCGTCCAATGATGGTTTTTCCCACAGTTCCATCTAGCAATGCCAGGACAAATTAGACTTGAAACTGTGTGTAGGCAAGCCAGATGCTCAGTCCCTGAGCTTCCACCCCTTGCTTTTGAATTCTTTCTAAACTTTTCTAAGAAGCTTAACTCGGTTGGAGTTGTGTCTTGTCCACACTGTCTAATGGTTTTTTCTTGGAGTCCTACTTCTTAGGGCCCAGTCCTGCCCAACTTTCTAGCGCTGATGTAGCCGTGCTCTTCAAGGCCTCTGTGACTGCCCTTCCACTGCAGGATGCAGTTTATTGGGGCTGCATTGGTGCTAGGAAGTTGGATAGGATTGGGCCCTTGGACTGTCTTCAGCAGTTTGGCAGCTAAGAGACTGGGCTGCAAATCAAGACACTGCCACAAGGCGGCCTTTAGGAGGCCATGCTCAGCATTCATTGGCACTCTGGGAATTTCTAATGACCTACCTTATAGAATTCTTGCAAGGATTCCAGGGGAAGTGCAGTGCAAGTGTTTTTATTTATGATTAACCTGCTCGAGTTTCCTTGCCCATTTCCCAGGTTCACCAGGTATCGATACCTACTTTTCACCAAAGATTCTGACAGCATTCAAGAACTCCACTAAATCTTGGGTCGAGTTCTCTGCTGGGCAACATCACACCGTCTGCCTGGACTCAGAAGGTAAGCTGCCGTGGGCTGCTTGGCAAAATGAGTGGAACCTCAATGGCAAGTTTGCTGTGTGCATTAGCAGGTTCAGATAACCAGGCCCTGGCAAAAAAAAAAAAAAAAAGGGGGTGTCTCTGTCCATGTCTTCAAATCCAGGATCACTGTCCCTTCTCTGTAGCTGTGCAACTTGGGAAGAGAGTGTGAAGGGTGTGTAGAACACAACTCAGGACAACGTTTAAAGAAATGCTGTACCAGGAAATGCAGCATTTTGCAACCTGGGTAATTTAGAGCAAATTTGCCTTACTTCAGACACAGTCCTATCCAGCTTTCCAGCTCTGATGTAGCCATGCCAATAAGGAGTGCATCTCATCCTGCGAGGTGGGGGGGGGCAGTCACAGTAAGGTAAGATAATGTTTGATTGCTTCCCTCGGGGCTGTATTGCAGGTGCTGAGGTGCAGGAAAGTTGGATGGGATTGGACCCTGAATGGTGTGAGCTTTATAAGGCTACTTTCCGTAATGTATTCTGTTTCGATTGCATGGGTGAGGCAGGGACTTACATGGGACCCTGAAGCCCTGCTCTGAACTTCTGCAAATCTTCATGCACCTCTTGGACTCCTGAAAGCAGGCATTGTCCACGTGCTTTCAGGCATATCACTGTAGTCATAGGGGCTGGAAACTACTCCAGCAGCAGAATGATAATATAACAGTTTGGCTTGTAATTCAGGGAAAGTACCAAAAGTAGCATGAGTTGAATGACGGACCCCTTGTACTCTGACTGTTCGGGGTGAGTCATAATGGCCTCCAGGATTCTGGTGAGCCACAACTTTTTAGCACTGGAACCCACCAATCTGTTGGGGCCCACCAGAAGTGATATTAACCTGGAAGTGATGTCATGGTGACATCATGTGACATCGTCAGTATAGTGGCATCATCAGTATAGTGACATCATCAGTATAGGCTTCAAACCTGAGCCGCAGTCAGCCAATGATCCCATTATACAGATGCTTGTGTATTATTTTGCATAGCTTGGAATTCAAACATTACAGCTGGGAAGTCAAAAGCAGAAGGCAGACTTGGATCTTTCTCCAACCCCACAGCTGTCCCTCTCTCCAGCATCCCATCTTCCCACCAATTCAGGGCAAAGCACCAGGCCTCTCTCCCACCAGAAGCCCACCATTTCCAGCAGCTCTGTACCCTGTATTTTCAGCTCTGTATTTTCAATGGCGGCTGAGTTGGGTGCTACGTGACCCAACTGAAATTGACTTGAGACCCACAGTTTGAGAAACAGTGCTGTAACAGTAAGGGGTGTATGGAAACACATTGCACGTTGATGGAAAGAGAAAGTCTCCAAGCTTTGTATGTGCATGCACCGGGGAATCAGCACATCCTTGACTGGTAGGATTCCAGTCAGTCAGGATGGTGTCGGGCACAGAGAAGGCTTACTGCATTTTGGAGCACACGGAAACCAAGTCTATTATCACCAAATCCGTTATTGCAGTTCAGCGGAACTGATTTCCTCGATTTCCTTGATTTCAGTGCTCGATTTCCTCTGGGGCTACAAGTTGTTTGTGCAGCCTCTGCTCTGAGATTTGATGGAATTGGAAGAACGCATTATCACGGTTGTCATGCAATGGACCAGGCAACGCTGGTGGAGACCCCTTGTGTCTCCTGCACCCCAAGGAGGCCGGCAGCAGTCCCTGTGGGGTTGCTGGATATAGTGGTTGCCATTTTTGCACTGCTGCACTCAGTGGCACTGCTGCTGTTAGGATTAGGCTGTGAGGCCCTGTAGATTCGCTCATCTGGTATTTTCCCTAACTAATGCATTCCCTCTTCTTGTACTGTGCCTCTCAGGGACAGTGTACAGCCTGGGCAGGGCAGATTATGGCATGTTGGGACTGGGAAAGGGAGTTGAAGAGAAGAGCACACCCACTTTCATCCCTGGACTGCCAAAATCTTCATCGGTGGCTTGTGGCGAACGAGTTGGCTATGCAGTTACGGAAGATGGTGAGTCTGAGCAACAGCTGGGCTGAAGGGCACTGAATGTGCAAACTGTATTTAATGCAGCTCAGGAATACTATAAAGTAAAGCCTTCAGTGTATATATACAGGGAATATGTACCTTGAAACCTGAGTGCTGAATGAAACAGCACTATAAAAGGTGTCACTGACAATAATCCAGCACTGAATAGAGAGGTGTGCTCTGCTCAGTGGCTGCAGTAGCTGTCAATCAACCCAGGATCCAAACAGCATAAAGGAAGTGCTGCTGTTGGAGGTGTTGGCTGCTGGAAGTAGAAAGGTTGTGTAACACCATTTGAAAATGGAGTTACTAGTCCTAAGTTTCTAGTCCTCATGGATGAAATAGGATAAGACAGGATTTGTTACTGGAGAAATGCAGGGTATACATTTTAAACATAAAATTTAGATTGAACATCTATTAGATTGGGGATGGGGCTGTAGCTTGGTGTTAGAGCCCCTTAAACTGTGTATAAAAAGTCCGGCTAGGAAAGAAACCTTCACTGAGAGCCGGTATCAACAGAACTTAGGAGTACAGACCAAGTTCCCGTTGGCAGAAGCCTGCTTTATATATTCAGCTTTCATGTGCTTTGTTTTAGTGCCTGTAATCATGAGGTCTAGAAACTTGAATTGCATTCAACTTAGAAATTGCATCCAACTTATTCTCTACTGCAGGATGGGCAAATGTTCAACTTTAGGGCTCCTAGACATTTAACAATTGTGTAGGAGGGAGAATTTCAGCAGGTACAGCTTGTCATCTGTGAGATGACAAGCTGCCCCTGCTGAAATTCCCTCTTCTATACAATAGTTAAAGCTCCAGGATCCTTAATGTTGAAAATTTGCCCACCGCTGCTCTACTGTGCAGAATATGTATGGATTATGTGAAGAGCCTGGGCATTTGCAGCTCACTAGGGCACACTGCAGAGTGCGACACTCACACTATTCCCATCCTCCCATTGCTTCTAGGTTGTGCCTTTGCCTGGGGCATGGGATCTAATCTCCAACTGGCCACGGGGGACGAAGAAGATGCCTGGAGCCCTGTCCAGATGTCAGGCCAGCAACTGGAGAACCGCACCATTCTCTCCGTTACGGGTGGAGGGCAGCACACGGTGTTATTGGTCAAAGAGCGGCAGAGTTGACAAACTCTTCTGGCAGCCCCAGTGAGGAACACCTGGGGCATCACCTTCCTGAATCTTCAGAGGGCTGGGGCTTAGAAGACTTGCTTTTTAGGGTTTCCTGTGAAACTTCCAGTAATCTCTCTGGAGAGGAAAAATTGATTTGATAAAGTGTTCTCTCATATGCCAGAATTGGTTTAAATCGAAATGGGTTTGCTCTCATTACTCTCAAGCCTACAAGGGGTGGAAAGAGTCTCTCTTTTATTTTGGTTTTTTAAAGGGATGGATTTCTTCTCTATGAAAAAAATGCTCCTTTCCTGCCCTCTTCACCTTTTGGCTGGCTACTTTCCCTGCTTCCACCATCGTTTCAGAAGGGCAGCTAACATCTGCAGAACGTGTGTTTGGTTTCCTTTCCCGTCGAAACAGGAGCTCTCCACTTAGCGGCTAGACGCCATTGTGTGTTTAAAAAGCAGCCTGCATCACTCACCTTTGTTCAGGATGTTAAGCCATTTCTCTGAGTTGTCATCAGCTTCTTGGTTTGTCCCGAGTGACAGGGTAGCTGGAGTCCACCTGGCGGACTAGATCTATTTCAAGCTTTTCATAGCTTCTACCTCCACCACCGTCCTTCCCAAAAAAAGGAGGGCAGGTAGGAGTAGATTGAGACACAGAAACCATCAATGCCATTTCTCTCCCGTTTGCTTGTGGAACGATGCTTGAGAATGGCCCACGTGAGTGTGACGTGGAGTGACATCTATGTGAGGATGTAATGGGATTCTTTAACAGCTAGCAGAGAAATGGGCTCTAGAGCACTGGTTCCTAAACTGGTTGCTCACGATCCACCAGGTGATCCTGATGCAGAGCATTGCCCCTTACAGGGAGTGGCCCTGCTCCAATGGCAGCAACAGCACCACAGGGATCGTGGGTCTGCTGCTTCCAAGAGCCTTTTTTTTACTTACTGGGGGGGGGGGGCAGTGCTGGCCTCTGTGGTCCTGGAAGGCTCACAGCCTCCTCTGATCTCTTCCACAACTGCTTTACAAAGCCCTTATCTCCAATCTAAAGCTACATCCTGTTTTCCTGCAGAGATAATGGCTGTTTACAGCAGCCATGGAGGAGATCAGAGGGGGCTGTGAGACTCCAGGACCCTGCAGGAGGCCATTGCTGCCCCCCCCCCCAGTAAATAAGAAAGCCCCTTGGAAGCAGCAGTACCGCAAACCCTGCGGCACTGTCGCTTCGCCCCTCCCTACTCATGCAAGCACCAGTTCTCAACTTTCCTGTAAGAGTTTGGGAACCGCTACTCTAGAGTGCTGGTATTCCAGAAGGAGCTGTACTCCTGTTGCCTGGGAAATGGGTTTCACAGGAGCAGCTTTCCCGAACAATTTTGTAATTATGGGGTGGGGAGGAGCTGGCTCTGGCAGAAATGATCCTGTTCCAGGATGCTTGGAAGAGTGACGATAATCCAAAACATATCTTTTGGATATGTTCTGTGGCATTCTCCTTTAAACTCCAGCCAGAATCCCAAGGGTTGCAGGACAAACTACTGTGACTTCCGGTATGTCAGCCATATCCCTGTCTGTTTGCTGCATGGAGTGGGCCTGTGTGAAAGCGGAATTCAGCCAACTCCCTGGCCCAAGCCTCTGCTGTTAAAATGAAATTTGAGCCATCCTTGAGCCCTCTTTTCTACTTTTAAAGAGACATCTCTGCTTATGTTTTTTGTTGGAACGGTAAATCTGTCCGCCCCTCTTCAGCGCTTTCTTTTGCGTAACCACCTGCCATGGACGCCAGATCTATTTATTTGCCTAGCTCTCTAGATCATGCACGGGTGACACTTGAACGAGGGCTTGCTTGCATGTTGGCAGTCCTTTCCATTTAAAGCCAAGGGATTTTAAAAATGTAGGCCCGTCATCGCTTCTTGTGATGCTTCTTGTAGGTGCCGGACCAGGCTTGTTAGTTAAAACCGAGTGGAAGGAGTAGCCCGATTGAGACACACTGTTTGCAGCCAGGGCTGGCTCTTCTGTGGTGAAGCTGAAGTGGTCCTTTTACCACTACTGCAGAGGTTTTCAGACTGGGGCATCGAGACGCCCCAGCCTGAGGGCCCTGGCCTCTTTCCCCTTATGGGGCAGGGGCAGCCAGGAGGCAGGGAGGAGGCAACGGGGTAATCCCCGGGGGTGTGGGGAGCCCTGCGCGACCATCTGCAGAGCTCCCCGATGTTTCAGAAGTGATAGTGGAGCAATCACGCCCCACCTCCGCTAAACCGGAAGTGGAGCGCATCGCTCCACTTTCACTTCTAAAGGGGCTGCAGGGACTGGGATGTACTCCCCGCTCCTTGCAGCAGCCGTCCTGGGGTGCGGGGAGCCCTGCGCGAGCCTCTGCAGGGCTCCCAGGTCAGCAGAAGTGAAAGTGGAGCAATCGCACTCCACTTGGGGTTTTGCAGATGTGGAGTGTGATCGCCCCGCTTTCACTTCTGCTGACCTGGGGAGCCCTGCAGGGGCTGGTGAGTGCATCCCAGTCCCTGCAGCCCTCCTGAGCGCCGCGATCCTGGGGATCGTGTCGCTGCCCTTCCCCCTTCCCTGCTGCCTCCCCCCTGCCCCCACAAGGACTTACTGCAGGTTTCAAACTCCAGGAGAGTTTGAAGACCACAGCACTACTGGATTTGAAAAGGAAAGGGAACTGAATGGAAGAATGCCTCTGAAGCTCTAACCTGCCACTCAGTTATCCTCCACAATTCCTCTTCTGCTCCATGCCCCTCTTTTCAGGTCCAGGGGGCGGAAGATGGAGGAACTGCTTGGCAGCCACTGCTCGATAAAGTGGGGCAATACGGCAGCTTTTGGTGTGCCACCCAAAGTGTCATGGGCCAGCCCCATGTTGTGTTACCAGGTGTAGACAGACATTTATCTGGTCTGGGTGCCTGCTCCCTTATGTTGTCCTTTTGTATAGCCACATTCTGAAAATATAATAGCGGCAAAAAGCTATGTTTTGTAACATACTGAGTTACAGCCATTTGGCTCTAGTGGGGAGGGCAGTCAGAGAGCTTTTCTATCTTAAAAGCTAAAACAAGTTTAATATTTTGATAGCGTTTGCCTAAGCGGTGCAATTCTGTACAGATCGAATGTTTGAAATAAATAGGAATGAATGGTCATAAATTGAGTTACAGCAGTGCTTAGTGGACAGGCAGGTAGAGGGGAAAGGGAAGGGAAATGATTTAGGAGGTGTTTGCTGAAGAGATGCAAATCTGTGAAATTCTAACATTTGGAATAAATTGAGTTTTTATAGCTCTGTGTGTTCATCTTCTGCAAGGCACTGGGTGTCCTTATTGCTTAAGTTCAAGTGTCAGTGGGGAGTCTTGTAGAAATGGGGCATGCTTTGGGGACAGGATGGATACAGGTACAATATACAGATTCTGAATACAGGAGATGGCTGTTCAAACAAGACAACAAGAAGGATCAAACCAGTTAAAAAAATAAAAAGCCTCCCCCAGGAGTGGGGAAAGCTGTATACTTGAAAGACCACTGTTACCAAAAGAGCTGGCTTTAGGGCAGAGGTTCCCAAGCTGGGACATAGCTACATCCTAGCCAGGTAAAACTGGTTGCCACCCCCTCGAGGAGCATGATGGTGGCAACTCATCAGGGGTAGGCCAGCCCTCCAGAGGGTACGGGTGTGTGTGTGTGCGTGCGCGCATGTTGCAGACCTCCCTGTGCCTCAGAATGGCTCCCTAATGTGATCATGACTCAATTCTGGTGGGTTGTGATTTCATTATGAAACCGTTTTGAGGCACAGAGAGTCCCACAGAGGGATCCACGGTCATCCCACACACTCTGGAGAGCTGGTGCTACCCCTGTTGAGTGACCCCCTTTTTCGCAGCAGGAGCACGATCCTGGAGGGGCCGACACTGCCTTTGCTCCATTCCCACACCAACTTAAAGAGGTCCCAACTCTCCTGGAGAGTTTGGGAACCTCTGCTGTAGGAGAATTCATTCGGTCCTATTGGAACGTGGGATCTCATACTGGATAACAGATCAGCATCCTGCAAAGAATCCCCTTTCCCTCAAGAAGAGACTGAGGCCCAAATCCCAACCAACTTTCCAGCACTGGCATAGCTGTGCCAATGGGACATGTGCCGCATCCTGCAGTTGGGTGGCACTCATGGAACCCTCCTCAAAGTAAGGGAATGTACCTTCCCTTGGAGCTGCATTGTCCTTATGTCAGTGCTGGAAAGTGGGTTAGGACTGTGCCCTGAGAAAAATCACTTCCAATGAAAGATTATAGCTTTAATAAGAAAGACTAAAGGTAAAAATATTGCATACAGAGAAGTAATAGAAGTTTCTTTGCCCTAAAAATAGTGTATTATGTTGCTATCACAGGGCTCGCATGAAATGCGTCATGTATTATGTGCAGCTGAAGAAATCAGGAAAAAGGGCCACTTTGAAAGGGAAGGATTTTTAGGAGTCCCTGCTCTTCCAACTCAGCATCTAACAACTAGAGCAAGGGAGAGAGAAGGGAACGTCAGGAAGGGGGGGTGAGAGAAGTGAAAGAGTTCAAAGCACAAAATATCTACCTGTCCAGGTGTCTTGCATAGTTTGAAAAGAAGTTCTAGTTTTGCTTATTGTTGCATTTAAGGTGCTGTGGGAGGGGGGGAAAAACCAGGAAGCAAAACCTGTTGCATTTGGGGGGACATTGGAGCCTTAAAATGAAACAACATGGTTTTGAATAAGTATTTTCTCCAGCTGAATTTCTTCGTTGAACCGGAGCATAAACACAGTAAAAATTCAAAAAAAGTTGAATTCAATTTTTGAAAACTTGCAGCATTTTGGAAGAGGTATACTATTTCATTACAAATAGAAGAGGACTCCAGTCCTCTTTGACGATCCCTTTTTAATGTTACTAAAGCACTGGTTCCCAGCCCATGGTTCATGGACCACAGGAGGTCCCCGAGACTCTGAGAAGTGGTCCACGAGGTCTCAGACAAAAAACATCGCTTTTGATCACTTCCAGTGTCTTGTTGAGTGAGTGCCACCCCCAATGGACAAGCAGAGAGGGTGGAGGACTGCCTGCAGCTAGAACTGGAGTATCGACTGAAGTAAGGGTGGTCCATTCTCTTTCTGGTAGTCTGTGGTAGTCTTCTCCACGGCCCAGAGAGGGTGAAGAACAGACTGCTCGCAGCCACCGCTGGCAACCAAAGCAGCAACCAACAAACCTCCAAAAGTAATACATCTAATAGCAGTTAGCTCCAATAAATCTCTAATTATTACAAATTAAATTGTATTTGTGTGTGTGTGTGTGTGTGTGTGTGTTCAGGGGTGTTGGATGTGGTCCACAGCAATTCCAATTTTTGCCTCTGTGGTCCGCGGGCTCCGAAAGGTTGGGAACCACTGGTGCTAAAGGCTGTGGCTGCTTGTCAGTCTGACCAAGCAACTCTTATGTGGCTATTTGTAGTTTTAGGACCTGCCCACGAGGTGGCAGTGCCGACCAGCAGGTGGAAGTGTGAAAGTTAAAATCGATACTGCATGTTTATTGGCCGTATCAAAATATCCGTAAGAAATTGACGGAGCCAGGGTCAGTGGGGCTACGAAGAAGGAGCTTCAGTACCTGTGGGGAAAGCAAGCAATGAACTTCCTGCTTCTCTTGCAAAGTGACCTCAAAAACGTACAAGGTTTTATAAAACAGCTTGTTAGATGAGGACCCAAGATGAATGAAACCTTACTCAACCAGACAAGAGCCATTGTTTTCTTTGAAGGGCTTTGGCTCATGGCAGAGTTTGATTTGTCCACTCATGGGAGTGGACAAATGGCAGAGTCCACTCATGGGACTGATGGCACTTCTTGAAACAGTGGTCTTTGAAGCATCTTAAAGGGGGCAAGAGAAGCTTATGCATCAGCCCTGAGAGCATTTGATCTGGAAGGAGCCAAAGTCTGATTGAAATCAATCTGCCAAAGGAGGCTTAGTTCAGAGAGTCACTAGGCACGCATCCCCCTCTTTAACCCATTTCTCCAGGTGGTGAAAATAGCATATCACAGCTTTCTTTTGACATCTGAATCAGGGACATAAACTATGAGGATTATCCCTTCCAAAAAAAAAAAAATTAACATCAGAACATGTGGAACAATCAGCAGTTTAGAACTGGTCCTCATCCAGGCTGGTAATATTTTATTTAGTACCAGCCAGGGCAACACAATAACAAAAAACGAGCTTCCAGGTCCCACAGAACTCATTGGGCAGATGGTAAGTGAAAAAGGTGGGAGTTTCTTGCGAGATTCCACAGCCCACAGCTGAGGGGCTTAGAAGGATCTAGTTCAAGGGTTTTATAAAAGACTTGCGTCATCAGGTTCTGAAAGATGTATTTAAATAAACAAACAAACAAAAAAGTATTCAGGGCTGCTTAGTCAAGGCAGCAAAATACTTATTTGAAACTCAGTTTACTTTCCGAGACAGAAATCAGATTGACACAGTTGATCAGTTTGTACTTCTTTGGTTTTTTTATTTTCCACATTTGTATACCACCCTTCCCCCAAGCAGCTCAGGGTGGCGTACATAGTTCCTTCCCTCCTTTTGTCTTCACAACAACCCTGTGAGGTAGGTTTTCACTGACAGATAGTGACTGGCCCAAGGTCACCAAGAAAGCTTTATGGCTGACTGGGGATTTGAAACTGGATCCTCCAGATCTAAGTCCAACTCCCAAACCTCCACACCATCTTGTTGTCTTTTGTTTTTCTCATTTGATATTGATTTTAAGCCTCCTTGGCCTTCCTGTTGGGGAAAGTCATTTGATAAATAAACAAATGATGTGAGCTAAAAGGTTTTAGGCACAAAAGATCGGTTTGGAAAGGTGTTTCTCCACCAGTAGTACAGGTGGTTCTCCAGGGGTACTTGCAGGACCCCCCCCCCGCCCAGAAGTGGGACCAGGAGTGCAATGCAACAAACAGTGGAGGAGGCTTGATCTTGTGCAAGATTAAAGCCCATTCACTGCCTGCCACCATTGGACGACTGCATCAGTGGTTATTTCATGATGGTTGGCAACCTTCAGTCTCGAAAGACTATGGTATAAGCCTACAGCACCCCGTATTCCCAGGCAGTCTCCCATCCAAGTACTAACCAGGCCTGACCCTGTTACGTGAAAATCCCCTTTTTCCCTTCCAAGTTGTGTTTTTATATCTAGTTATGTATTTTGGACTAAAATGCAGGCCTAAAACTTCTCTTTCAGGCCACAAAAGGAGTCAAATCTTAAGCTCACTCATCTCTCATGTTGATTGTCAGTCTGGGAAGACTCATTTTCTCCAGAGACACTGGAAATGTCTTTATTGTTTAAGTCAATCACTGTATATGCAAACACCTTAAAGGAGGAGGACTTTGGCAGCAAAGTCTACCACCTATTGTTAACTAAATTACAGCCATTAAGCCACCTCCAGCCTCAAATCCTGTAGCAACAGGAAGTAAGCTACTCCCCCTCCCCCAGAGTCAAACTTGCTGATAACTGAGTTCTGGACTCTTCCACCTTTTCTTTACATACTCCACGTGTACCATTGTGTGTTACTGAGCATGCCCACAGCTCTGGGATACTTCCGGTCAGTTTAGATCAACTTCCAGGTCCAAGACAAATCTTATAAGAGAGAACTCAGAGCACATGCGGTCTCTCTCTGACTGCCCACCGGCCGGAGTGGCCAGACTCTTCCTCCAACTCTCCCCCCCCCGGACAGGTAAATATATTGTTGCGTCTAAACTTCCCCCCCCTTCTTCCCTACCTATTCCTCCCTGCTCCCCCATCTTTAGTCAGCAACTGGGTTTAGCAGATTAAGGAACCCCTATAATACCTCCCTACTTCCTGTCCATTTCTGATTCTTTTTCGGATGCACCCAAAATACACAGCACACGCATCCACCACTAGTTAGGTACACCAGACCAGTACTAGAAATCTATACTTATCGATTCTCCATGTGTATTATGTTTTACCTTTGTGTATTTTTGCAATAAAAATATAATCCTTTGATTGAAAGTTACCTTCCTCCCAGTCTCCTCTTTAAGCTAGACAAGGGATCTCTTTGCTCTACGCAGTCTTGTTAATCCAGCCTATGGTCCCAAAAAAAGTTTCCAAAAGGTTAATATACTAATTCCCCTAAACAAAGCAGCCTTTTTGGTAACTACCCTGCTTAGCTTCTGAGATCAAAAGAGATCAGGCACATGCAGGGCAACAGTTGCTTTCATGATGGCCATCTTGGCAAAAGGGGAGAGTTTATTCAGCTTGGCGATAGCCTTCTGAAAAACACCATGCTTTTAAATTGCTTCGTGCAAATGCTGTGGCAGAGTCAATTTCTGGAGGAGGACTTCTGGGGTGGTGCTAATTGAAAAAGGGATCCTAATGAGAAGAGGTGCTGGTTTCTGCTGAAAGTCTGGAACCAGACAGGGTAGATTCACAGCAAGGGCTGATCTGTTAAGTTCCCACCAGCTCCTTAATTTGGGAGCAGTTTTAAGAAGCACTGATTGCATGTCCCACACTGTGGGAGGGTGTGTTAAATTGAGAAAAAGCTATGGAAAGAAAGGTATTTGAATGAGAAAGTGTTATTCTTGGGGTCTGGCTGAATGGAATCATGATGAAAAGTTTTGGAGTCCTGCAGGTGAGGCTGGCCCAAGACCTCCCAGGGAGCTCCAAGTGCCTACAGCAGCCTCTGCTTTCTTCTCCTCCTCCTGCCCCTTAGATTTGAAAAGAAGATGGAGACAGAGTGGGAGAGGAAGCATGGAAGAGAGGAGTGTGGTGGGCTAGAGCAGGGTCTCCAAACCCTGGTCCTTTGGAAGATTTGACCTGGCCCATGGTATGTCCCATGGCGTGTTGAGTGTTCCAGCTAACAGCAACTGCTGATGGGCCGGGTTAGCTGCAGAGCCTTGAGCAGAAAGATGCTTCTGCCAAAGTGGCTTCTCCTGAAGATCGCAACAGAAAGCTCTGGGCTGCAGGGGTTCCAAGGAAACCCCATGCAGAGCCTTCTGGGGGAAGCCTCTTTGGGGGAAGCATCTTTCTGTGCAAGGCTCTGCAGATATCCGCCTGTTACCCAGCCTCAGCACGTTGCTGCAGCCTGAGTGTTCAACATGTTGGGGAAGCTTGAATGTTCCAGCAATGGTAGCCTGCTGAGGCCAGGTAACCACAGAGCCTTGCACAGAGAGATGCTTCCTCCAAAGATCGTGATAGAAAGCCCTGCACCTATGGGGATTCTCTTGGAATCCCTGCAGGTGCTTTCTGGGACAATCTTTGGTAAAAGCCTCTCCCCATGCAAGGCTGTAGCTGCTAGAGTAGTGTTTCTCAAACTGTGGGTTGAGGCCCACTAGGTGGGTTGTGAGTTCCAGTGGGTGATGTAGCAAATGTAGCACTTTGACCACCTTTGAAAATACAGAGTGGAAAATACAGGGTACAGAACTGCTGGGCAGAGCGGGCTCTGGTGGGAGAGGCATGGAGTTTTGCCCTGAATAAATGGGAAGATGGGATGCTGGAAAGGGGGGGGGTGCTGTGTGGTTGGAGAAGAATCCAAGTCCGTGCTCTGCTTTGGGTTGGAATGTTTGACTTCTAAGCTATGCAAAATAACAGCACAAGCATGTGGTTTTAGCAAGGCCTGCCAAGATTTTGGACTGACAATCAGCCTGAAGAAAACACAGGTCATGGTACAGGATGTGGACTCACCTCCCTGCATTACAATCTCTGCGCATGAACTGGAGGTTGTCCATGACTTTGTGTACCTTGGCTCAACGATCTCCGACACTCTTTCTCTCGATACCGAGCTAAACAAAGGCATTGGTAAAGCAGTTACCACGTTTTCCAGACTCACAAAGAGAGTCTGGTCCAACAAGAAGCTGACGGAACATACCAAGATCCAGGTCTACAGAGCTTGCGTCCTGAGTACACTTCTGTACTGCAGCGAGTCATGGACTCTTCGCTCACAACAGGAGAGGAAACTGAACGCTTTCCACATGCGCTGCCTCCGACGCATTCTCGGCATCACCTGGCAGGACAAAGTTCCAAACAACACAGTCCTGGAACGTGCTGGAATCCCTAGCATGTATGCACTGCTGAAACAGAGACGCCTGCGTTGGCTTGGTCATGTCGTGAGAATGGATGATTGCTGGATCCCAAAGGATCTCCTCTATGGAGAACTCGTGCAAGGAAAGCGCCCTACAAGTAGACCACAGCTGTGATACAAGGACATCTGCAAGAGGGATCTGAAGGCCTTAGGGATGGACCTCAACAAGTGGGAAACCCTGGCCTCTGAGCAGCCCGCTTGGAGGCAGGCTGTGCAGCATGGCCTTTCCCAGTTTGAAGAGACACTTGGCCAACAGTCTGAGGCTAAGAGGCAAAGAAGGAAGGCCCATAGCCAGGGAGACAGACCAGGGACAGACTGCACTTGCTCCCAGTGTGGAAGGGATTGTCACTCCCGAATTGGCCTTTTCAGCCACACTAGACGCTGTTCCAGAACCACCTTTCAGAGCGCGATACCAGAGTTTTTCGAGACTGAAGGCTGCCAACAACATGTGGTAATGGGATCTTTGACTGATTGTGGCTTAGGTTGGAAGCCTAAATTGATGATGTCACCTCCAGGTTAATGACATCACTTTCGGTGGGTCCCAACAGATTGTTGTTCGAACAAGAGGGTCCTGGCGCTGAAAAGTTTGAGAACCATTATTCTAGAGCATCTCTGACCAGTAGGAATTAACTGAATCACTATCGTCGCAATTCACTTGCTGTAAATATAAGATATCTGGGATGCATCCGTTGTGCTGATCTCAGAACAACTTTCTCACTGACAAAAGTGTGGTGGGCATCTGGCAATGCACGAAGGCATCCATTGTTCTTATCCACAGCTATGCAATCCTTCTAATCTCATGCTGCAAGTGAGAGGTGGCCCAAATGCAGCAGCCTGTGTGACTCACACAACAGCATCTGGTATCGGAGCCAATTCATGGCACTCCAGGCTCCAATCGTTAGAGATGATGACTCTTCCTCTTAGCTTAACTGCTTGAAGCCAAGCTGGAGTTGGTAGCTTCTGACCAGGAACTGAGCTGATGGAATCTGTGATGGTTCTTCTCACTCAAGGCTAGCTAGAGGTAGTGTGATATCTATTGCAGCCACCCCTCCCACTTCGGGGGGGGGGGAGAATGGGGTGTCTAGGGTGGATTGTCACCTCTCCCAGAATCACCCCCAGACCTGGCTACAGCAGCACAATGATTGTTTACTTGGGTCAATAACTATATTAATTGAGGTGGGGGTTCTCCGTTACTTCACAGAGCCCACCTACCCCCTCACTGTCTTCCTCTCCTCCCTGGTGCAAGAGTCTCCCCTGGAGGATGTAAGGGTGTGGGGCCCACAGGCTAGGGTTCAGGGGCTTTGGGGTTCAGCCTTGCTGCCCCGCAGTTGCTGCCACTCATCTTTCCCCAGCTCCAGAGGTCTGACAGGGGCCTGGAATTGGTGGGTTCATCTGCCAAGGAGGCTTGGCCAGTGACCCCTCCAGGGCACTGGGTGTTCATCCTGCCCCCACCTGGCAATGGATGGCCAAGCAGGGGCTAGGTCCACCTTTCTCACAGCTGCCACTGCTCCAGTGTGACCTCCCTTATTGGCTTTCTTTGAGGCCAGGAATTGTGGCAGCTGGGCCTGCCCCCTCCAGTCTTGCTGGAGATCCATCATGTACTCCACTGCCTTGTGAGACTGGGAGACTGCACACATGCCCTCCACAGCACTACAGCCTTGATCTGTTATCCCCCCCCCCCATGTGGCCCACTGAGGCTCTCCCGGGCCAGCTGATCGTGGCAGCTCCTCCTCTCCTCCTTGTGCTTAGGGCTATGGGGAGACAACAGGTAGGCACTGAAATCCCATAGCTACTTTCAGGTCACACATTATCAGTCTGACTTCCAGTGACAAGGAGTTCCACATACAGAGTGCCACCACAGAGAAGACCCTCTTGCGTGTCATTATCAGCCAAAGCTTCACTCATGATGCAATAGATAAGCACAATGACTGTACATGGGGAAGAGGTAGTTTCATGGGGCAGGGGAAGATGGTTCCTTAGGTACTCTGGTCCTAAGCCATTTCAATTATGATGGTCGCACAGTAGCCAGTGAGAAAAGTCAGACCTTTTTTGAGCAACCATATAATAATAATAATAATAATAATAATAATACAGCTATTTCTATACCGCCTTTCTTGGTCGTCAGATTTCTCCTCAGGCTTTATTCAAGGCGGTTTACATAAGCAGGCTATTCTAAATCCCCATAGGGATTTTCACAGTTGAAGAAAGGTTCTATCTTTCAAGAACCACAACATTTCAGATGGATCTTTCTGATCTGGTATCACATTCTGGCCTCCAGTTTCCTCCCATGCAAGCTGACAAGCAGCTCCTTCATCTCTCACATGGAGGGCTACAAGGAGCTCCCTTTCCTGAGGTTATCACCAGACTTGTGAAAACCAGACTACATGATATAGAAAGGCAAGACATTCTAAGTGCAGCACAGAAAAAATGTTCCCCTCTGAATTTTCATCTTAAAATTACAAGTGGTCAACAACCAAAATATCTGTCCCTCCTAGTGCACC
The DNA here is from genome assembly GCF_035046505.1 of Tiliqua scincoides. NCBI lineage: Eukaryota > Metazoa > Chordata > Lepidosauria > Squamata > Scincidae > Tiliqua > Tiliqua scincoides. The sequence goes on along the minus strand of NC_089830.1, from coordinate 15,842,300 downwards.
CCCTGGAGAGAAGGGCCTTTACCTTGGCATGTTGTAACATGACCCCCTCTAATGACTTACATGGCAGATTTAGAAATGCCTCCTGGGAAGATCGTTTATGTAGCTGCAATTTAGGTGAAGTAGAAACATCCACACACGTTATGTTGCACTGTCCCAGATGTCAAGCACTAAGACAGCAATTTCTCTCTCCCTTGCTCCATGCTAAAACAGGGCATTCTGAGAAAGCTATAATTCAATTCCTTCTAGCAGGTGATGTAGAGTACACAACCCTCTCAGTCGCACAGTTCCTAAATTTGAGTAATTTGAATCGAGCCAAGCTTTCTGTAGCAAGTAATCACTGAGTACATTACATCTTTGGCAATATCTGCAGAGTAACTGATTGTTTTGTTTTTTAAATAATACATGTTTGTATGTAAAATGTATTGTACGTTTGCATCTGTGTGTACACGTAGGTGTGCACATATGCAAATATTTGTGTATTACTTAGGTTTATATTCTCTCTACGGTTTCCGTACAGAGTCTTCACTTACCAAATGTTTATGCCTAATAAAGGTTGACTTGACATGGAGGGCAGTCAAATCGCTTCTTTGCTCACACCAAAGAGCAGGTGGAATAACTCGGCTGGCCTTGTCAGCTGCTTCAAGGCCTCACCATTCACGGTGCCGGTGGCCTCGAACTGGCAACCTGCGGATGTTATCTTCAGGCAAACGGAGGCTCTACCCTCTAGACCAGACCTCCTGCCAGATATCCAGATATCCTTGCTATTGCTGGAGATCTCTTGCTCCTTTTGCTTTCAGCCTGTGGCATTTCTTGTCATGAAAACCAAAGCCTTCAGCTTGTGTTCTCTCAGTGAGGGGGCTGGTGTTTTAAAGAACATAAGAAGAGCCCTGCCGGATCAGGCCCAGGGCCCATCTAGTCCAGCTTCCTGTATCTCACAGTGGCCCACCAGATGCCTCCAGGAGCACACAAGACAAGAGACCTGCATCCTGGTGCCCTCCCTTGCAACTGGCCTTCGAGGTAATTATTCTTGCTTGCCTTATTGAGCATGTGTGAAAGTCACCATTCCAAAACGAATAACTGTCAGTGCCATCACCATTGACAGTCTTAGGGAGCAAATAACTTTAAATGTAACTCCAAATAGAGTGCCACCACACTCTATGTTATTTCAGCGAAAATATTGTGGTGAGTTTGAAGGCTCCTGCATGGGAAAAAACTCCTGCAGGGTTTTATGGGGTGACTCTTCAGGGACTTAAAGCAGGGTGTCAAACAGCGGCTTACAAAGAAGATGGCCCAGGGGGACACACGGACGACTGCCGGGCTGCAGTCCAAGAGGCCACCCCAAGATGAATGTGGCAGCGGGGGTGACCCCCGGCTGGCTGCAGCCACCCACAAGAGACTCACGTTTATTTGGTATGATTATCAGAGGTGTTTGTTTCCAGTGAGAAAGACTGGACAAGTCTTACTGAACACAATGAGCTTACTTTTGAGCAGCCCATCTGAGAGAAGGAAAGCTCTGACCCCAAACCTCCACTGCCTTGTGGCTACATCCAGTTATGGAAAAGGCTTCAGGAGTCAACTCGAGGCAAAATCCGGAGCCGGAGTCCCTGAGGCAGTTCATGGCTGAACACAGTCACGTTCTGGCAACTCCTGCAACGCCGCTGGAACCAACCGAATTGGCCTCTGCCTTTCCATTGGACCATTTCAGCGAAGTGGAGAGGGGGGAATTTGCTGCATGGGTAACAGCCTATCCTCCATATCTGCTTTACCCAGGCTTCGCACACTGGAGAGGACACTGTTCCAGAACCACCATTCAGAGCGCGATACCATAGTCTTCCAAGACTGAAGGATGCCAACTACTATCTGCTGTTGAAGAGTTACAAACAGCCCTTCTGCTGTTGAAGAGGGCAGGGCGCCCGTGCCCCTTGACAGAAGTCACAGCAGAACCAGTTGTCCTGCCATCAGGCTTGCCATCATCACAGATCCCTGCAATTCTGTGGGAGGGAGATTCAGGGACAAGCTGCCTCTGGACCTGACGCATCCTCCTTGTGGACAGTCCTGCTGTTGGGGCCAGAACCCGTGATGCTGTTACCACCACTGTGGGGAAGCCTGGGAGTTTGCCCATGTTGGGCATCCCACGTGAGTGGGGCCCCAGGTTGGATTCCGAATGTTGCCCTTCCACAATGATGAATACTCAAGGAAGTGTTGAACCAACCCATAGAAAGAGTCATAAAGCCATTGAAAAGAATGACAGTACATTATCACTGATTGAGGTGGTAGGATTCTAGACCCTTCCACTCAGGCTTGCCATTGCAAGAGGCACTTGGATTCTCAGCCTTAAACAGCCAGCATGTTTTAAGCTGGCTGCAGTAGGATTTAACAAAAAGAAAGGGATAAAAAACAGCTTTTCTTTGATATTGAAATGTAACAGATACGCATGCTTTATATTCCTGTAACATCTCTTGGATTTCAAATGGCTCTCTGTAAGCTGCAATAAACATTGGACTGCTCGGTAAACTGAAGTTGTGTGTGGGAGGGATTGTGGGTTTTTGTCTCACAGGTTTTTGATTTACCTTCCAGAGCAAAAAAGATATGCGTTTTTATTCAACAGAGTAAGCATGCATATAACCCTCTAAAAATGAAAGCAGACTCTTGAGAACCAATCAGGATTCTGATTCTCCTACCCATGCATTTGATGTCGCAATTCCTGTATAGAAGGTAGGTTTTTCATCAAAGCTCGGAGCGAGCCAATAATTTTATTGAGAGTTGATGCTTGCCATAAATTCTCAAGGGAAGAGGTGTCAAAGAAGAGGTACCTCTGCTTGTGGTACCGACATTCATCTTATTTTCACCTAGGGTTGTCAACCCTCTAGAATTGGCTGGAGGTCTCCAAGAATTGAGGAGATAATTTCCAGGAGATGATGGAAAGCAACCCAGGAGATGTTCACAGGGCCTTCTTGGCTAAATGAAATTACGTGATATTGAGAAAAAAAAAATCCCTAGGTTCAGTAAGGAGTAGGTTCAGTCAGGGTGTTTTGCCTCTGGGGAAAACAGGCTTTCCATGTTAAAACAGATGTTTGAAAACATCTGTTTGGCCAAAGGAAATCCATAGTGTCCACACTGTAGAAGTGACCCATCTCTTTCTGTTCCATTGAAAAACATTGCCTGTGGCAGCCAAAAGTGAAATCTGATTAGAATCACAGACTGCAATGATCAAATAGCTTAATCCAGAATAATCTCCTAAAATTGATGGGATTACTTCCGAGTAAGTGGTTTGAACACTGTGGCTTTGATTGATAAGCACAGATATGACAAAAATCTAGTGAGGTTTTGGCTTGGTGCTGAAATAGGGGAAAAGAAACCCATGAAGGTATTAGGCTTAAGGCTAAATCTGGTCTGGTCTAGAGGGTAGAGCCTCTGTCTGCCTGAAGATAACATCCACAAGGTCGCCAGTTCGAGGCCACCGGCACCGTGCGACCTTGGAGTAGCTGACAAGCTGAAGCCGAGCTATTCCATCTGCTCTGAGCGGGGGAGGATGGAGGCCAGAATGTGCAGCCAGATCGGAATGAAACACCTGAATGTAGTGGTTCTTGAAAGAAAGAACCTTCTTTCAATTGTAAAAATCCCTATTTAATAAGGGATTTAAATAAGCCTGCCTATGTAAACCGCCTTGAATAAAGTCTTGAATAAAGACCAAGAAAGGCGGTACCTGTTGTTATTGTTGTTGTTGTTATTATTATTATTATTATTATTATTATTATTATTATTATTATTATTATAAAGCAATTTAATGAAGGCAAAGCAAACTTTAATGCTTGAACACTAGATTACCCATGAACTAGCCCTGCACCAACATGTGGGATGCACCAACCTCAAGCACATTTGAAGTGCACACCTTTACACACCTTGAAAGTTTGTTCCACTGAGATAAATGGGATTGATTTACTCTCAGGTCAAGATGGACAGGGTTTGCTGTTTAAAGGTGCAGTCCTAACCAATTTTCCAGCACCTAGGTAAGGGCAATGCAACCCTGAAGTAAGGGAACAAACATTGCCTTACCTTAAGGGGGACTCTGTGATTGCAGGATGAAGCACATGCCCCACTGGCACAGCTATGCCAGTGCTGGAAAGTTGGTTAGGATTGCGCCCTACATGTGTTTGTCTACAGAGGACAGGCTTAGGGAGGGTGGTTGGTTCAAGATCGTTGGATCCGTCTTAGGCTGCAATCCTATGCACACTTTCCTGGGAGTAAGCTCCATTGAATATAATGGGGCTTACCACTGAGTAGACCTGCATGGATTGTTCTTTTGGTCCCACAACACAGCTGATAGAGTATTAGGCACTGCTGGAAGGTTTACTATGATTGGCCCAATACCTCCTGGTGCCTGCAGCAGTATGCCAAATGCTGCCCCTCTTACTTGTTGAGATGCTAGCCTTTGTTTGAGGAGGTGCTAGCTGTGTATGTAGGAGAGAGTGGCAGGCTAGAGTGTCTCTGATGCTCTAGTCTAGGGGGTCCCCAAACTTTTTGGCCAGAGGACAGCGTCAAATATCTGGTGTGGTGTGGAGGGCCGGAAAAAAAATTTAAATATAAAATTTAAATAAATAAATTAGAGCTGGAACTCAGATGAGTGAATAAATGAAAGAATAGGCTCATTCAATCAACTTCTCTGGTCCTCAGAACACCCTCCAGACACAATCAGAGCACGGTTCTGGTCATGTTCAGTTGAGTGGGCCAGAGGCTTTCAGGGAACAAGAGGTTGGCCGCAGGCCGGAAAGAGGCTTGCTGCGGGCCGCATCTGGCCCCTGGGCCGGGGTTTGGAGACCCCTGCTCTAGTCCACCACTCTTCTCTCCTCTCTTCGACACTTCCGCTCCATCTCCCTCTTTCCTTTCCAATCCAGAAAATGGGAGGAAGAGGATGCACATGGATGAATGAAGATGGGTGCCCTCCTGCCAGTCGTCTGCCTGCGGCAGCTACCTCAATTGGCCTTGGATGTACCAGTCCTGCATTAAATAGATACCAGGTGTGATTTTAAAATGAGCTCCAAGTGAGAAGCTGGAGAGAAGCTAACAGGGAGAGAAGACCTGTAGAGAGTGCTTGTGTGGCAAGGGTGGGAGGAGGTAATTAATTACAGAACATCAAGAACATAAACATAGGTAGCCTATTCTGTTTAAAATTAACTGTATTGCTTATTGGTGAGCAATTGGGTCAAAAACTGTGTGCTTCTGACTGTGACGCCACAAGTAAAAAGGTCTAGAAAAGTACCATAAAAACTCAACAATTCCGGGGGGGAATATCCCCAAAGGGCCCTAATCTCCCAATGCCTACAGCTCTGGGGAAAAGTCAGGTGGCAGTAGAAAAGTGCTTCTCAAACTGTGGATTGGGACCCACTAGGTGGGTCACAAGCCATTCAGGTGGGTCTCCATTCGTTTCAGTGTGAATTTTACTTTTGCTATATTAGCCTTGATGGTATGTGACTGCATTTGGGGAAATGTTACAGGTCTGTACTTTTAACAGACTACTATGCATATGCGTTTAACAATGGTAGTCTTTGGAGCTTACTCCTGTGTAAGAGTGGACAGGATTGTAGGCTTTGGGATATTTGGGGAATTTTTTTTAAAACACATCAGCGACAGCTTGGGAGGCTTCAGAGGGTTCTTCTTTATTTGAAAGCAATTTTTTAAATTTATGCTTATTGTAAACTTTTAATTTAATTAGTTTTATTTTATTTTATCGTATGGAGGGTGTCAAGCAGGAAATTTTTTTTTTTTTAATGATGTCAATTCCAGCCATGACATCACTGCCAGGTGAATGACATCACTTCTGGTGGGTCCTGGACAGATTGTCATTCTAAAAAGTGGGTCCCGGTGCTAAAAAGTGGTTTGAGAACCACTGTGGTAGAAGAACAGGTATTGTAAAAGCGAGATGGTTCAGGCAAGACTATGCAGAGACAGAGACAGAAAGATGGGGCCCAGAAATGGACTGGATGCTTACCATTGACCCTTGGATGGGTCTCCGGAATGAGAAGAATAATTGAACACTGAAGCAATGAGAGTGCAAAAGTGAATTTAGTGGCATTGCTCTCAATTTGGGGAGTGTGCATATGTGAGAAGCCTTTTTAAACGGGACTGATGATTGACTGATGATTGACTGAAGTTTCTGAATGGATTTCTCTTCCCCCTACAACAACAACCCTTTCTTTCAACTGATATGTCAGTCTTTGTGCACACACAATGGCTCTGCATCACAGAGTTTAACTGCGCCCCCCCCCATGGGGGGGGAAATCCCCAAGGAAAATTCAAAGAGAAGAGGTGAATGGAGCAGACAAGGAGGTGTGGAAGTGGGCTTCGGCCTTGGGGCCGCTTTCTTTTCAAAACCAGGAAGGACAAAGAGTGGCGGAGACAGGGGTGAACAGTATCCCTGCCAATCTACTTTTATCAGCAAATTTATCTCAAGGATGAGCCAGCCCTGCACTCAAGGATTTGGGAGTGGCAGTGATTGGATATTTTTATTCCTATCCTACCCATTCCCCTTTCACTTTAAGTGAGGTGTCTTCCCCCCAAAGCTTTTTTTTCTTCTTCCTATTACAGTGTTTTGGCATAAGCTTTCTGAGTTAATGAATGTGATTTGAATAGACTACCATTGTAGAGCTTCTCTTGGCAGCCAGCTTTAACTTCAGCACATGAGAGAGAAAATGTCCTTCACACATCAGAATGAATTCAGCACTTAGTTCCTGCTTCAGTTACTTTGATGATTTAGAAAGTAGATTTTTTAATATATTCACATGACTAATTGGGAGACCAAAACTGCTCAAATTGGAGGCAGTAGTTAATGGCAAGCAGGAATAAGATGACTAGCCCATTACAGAGATAATAATGGCATGTCTATATTTATCTCTATACAATACCATTGGAATTATATCATTGGCTGATAATTTAACTGTTTTCTGAGGACACAGTGAAAGCATAGGCTATGTGGATATCATATGGTCTTGAGCTTCTGACTGATCATATGCACTTCTGGTTCCCTGCCCAGTGTACTGAACCAAAAATGCATGTCTCCAATTTGTTCTTGTGTTTCTTAGCGCACAATCGTAAAGATGCACTCAGCCAGCACAAGTCCCTTGTGCCAGCCTGGGAGGTTTGCAGATGTGCTTTATAAAGCACATTTTTGCCTCCATGTCAGTTGGCTGGGCCGACTCAGGGATGCGTGCTGGCCTGCAGAGGCCAAATTGAGTCTCTGCACTAACCGAGACTGGTAAGTTTGTACCAGCCGAGCTTGGCTGGTGTGGGGCTTGGGGGGGGCCCCCTAGAGGGTGGGGAGGAGGCAGGGAGGAGGCGTTTAGATGCAGGGGGAGGATGAGCAGGCAGGGAGTGGGAGGTGGGGCCAGGATCTGGAGCTTATGCCAGATCCTACTTCAGGCTGCTCTGGTGGTTGGCCACCTTCAGTCTCGAAAGACTATGGTATAAGCCTACAGCACCTGGTATTCCCAGGCGGTCTCCCATCCAAGTACTAACCAGGCCTGACACTGCTTAGCTTCCGAGATCATGGTATAAGCCTACAGCACCCAGTATTCCCAGGCGGTCTCCCATCCAAGTACTAACCAGGCCTGACCCTGCTTAGCTTCCAAGATCAGACAAGATTGGGCATGTGCAGGGTAACAGTTGCTGTTCTGCTTGGATCTATGCCACCTCTTTATAGCCAGGTAGACCCATTGTGGCCGCTGCCACTCTCCTCAAGGTAAGGGGAATTGTTTTTCCCCTTTTCTCGGGCCGAACCTCAGCCAGCCTGAAACTTGCGCTGGATACAGCGCAGACCCACCGGCCTGCCTGTTCCAGTGCAAGTTAGGATTGCGCTGCCCCTGTCTCAAAAGGCTGAACACTCCATGAGAGAGCAGGAACAGATCCTGGGTAACTATGCCTTCCTTCAAGTTCTTATGCACACCCAAAATCAGGTGTATATTAGCCAAACTAGCCAATCAGGATTTGTATCAGGACAAACTGACATCCAGTAGCTGTCCTTTTAACAGACACTCCTTCAGCTAAGGGGAAGCTACGGGCTGTCACAAAAGAGGTGTTATTGGGTGTGTGCTACACTGGTTGTTGTGTGTGTGTGTGTGTGTGTGTGTGTGTGTGTGTGTGTGTGTGAGAGAGAGAGAGAGAGAGAGAGAGAGAGAGAGACACTATACTTGTCTGAGCCGCCATTCTATGATTTACAGCTGCTCTGGGCCCAGCCATATTTCACTCTCGCTGACAAAAATGTTTTTGCCACTTGCCGGAGAAAATATGACACTACTGGCTTGGAGCGTGCCAAAGATCTCCTGAACAGAGGTGGACTTTTTGCATTAAAACCAGTTTTAATAGTGCAGAAGGTTGGGGGTGATGTGATATCATCATTAAATCACCCTTGAGCTCCTCCCAAGTAACCTGGTGGCACCCACCCCAGTGATGTCTCTGGTCACTTTGCATGAACCACCTTTTGGAAGTACCACTGGAAGTAACTGGCCATGATGTCATCACCAGTTACTTCCAGCTTGGGAGGCCAGATGCAGTGAAAAACATCAGTAAGAGTCTCAGGGAGGACTGGAAGGCTTTTTTGAGCATCCTAAAAGCACATGCTAGAGTTCTGCCCGCTAAACCAAACCTCCTACAGCTGCTTGTTGCATTGTGTCGCTGGTCTTGCTGCCAGTCAGTTGGGGGGCGGGGGAAGCTGGGTATCCTGTACGTACCACTGGGCATCAACTCAAATACCACTGGTTGAGAAACACTGACCACGTCTAATTAGCAGCGTGGTCTTCAGCCCACATCTCCCCAGCAGCTTGGTTGTGCCAGCCAACGAGGGGGAAGAGACACATTTCCCTGGCAGTTTCGAAATGGCAACTTGGAAGAGAAACATTAATCCCTTCTCAGGCCGCAATTGGGCTTGAACAGCACAAGAATGCTTATCTCTTTACATTTCTGTGCTGTAGTGTTTCTTTCTGTTTGGTGAAGTGTATCTCCGAGTGCAACCTGATTCCTTTCAAAAGGAATCCATGATGTGATCTCAAAAGGAATCAAATGATGTGGATAAAACTATAAGAAGAGCCTTGCTGTATCTGGCCAAAGGCCCATCTAGTCCAGCTTCCTGTATCTCACAATGCCTCAGGGAGCATGCAAGACAACAAGAGACCTGCATCCCTATGCCTTCCATTGCATCTGGCCTTCTGAGGTAACCTAAAACCAAGAGGTTGCACATACCCATCATGGCTTGTAACCTGTGATGGACTTTTCCTCCAGAAATCTGTCCAATCTCTTTTTAAAAGGATCCCCTTGCGCATCCTGTGGCAAGGAATTCCACAGACTAATCACGTGCTGGGTAAAGCATGTAATTACAAGCATACAATTGCTCACTGAGTGATAATTACATGCTGACAAATCGGTGCCATTTGTAGTGGAACATTTATTTCTGGTGAGGAATCACCTTTTCCTCTTTTGCTTTGCCTGAATGAGAGGATTACGTAACCCAAAAATTCACTTCCAGCATTTTCAATCTTTAGTTTGCCCAGTTAAAAAAATGTAGCCTCACTTGGTTTCCGTGTGTGTGATTTTTGCATCATGGATATTAGCATTCTCCCAGTTTTAGCCCTCATGTCCCCCTACGTCAACTTCGATTCCCCCACGTTCCATCAACCCTGAAATATTTAGTGTTCTGTTTTGAAACAGAACCTTTTTTTCCTCCTCCTCCTTCCCTGAGGTTCATTAAGAAATCCACCCCCAAACTCATTAAGAACAGACAGACCACAGCTGCAGCTTTGCAAGTTTCTAATGAGCTGGATTTAATTGATTAGCTCTGACACTTCAGTTGGAATAGGAATTTGATCCAATTAAATGTCATGTGTCACATACAACAGGGTTAACGAAAGGGAATGATTAGTGCCTGGTTCAGTGGCAAACACTTGCCCACATTTTCTGGCATTGGGGGAGATTGACAGGTTGGAGTCTCAACCAGTGGCAGACAAAATACTAGAATCCAATGAGTGATATTTTGGAACAGTCTTTGTGATGTGTCTGTTTTGAACCCATTCTTTGAACTTTATGAGACAGTAGAATCTGCTAGCCCCTTAGACCTTGAAGTCTAATTATCTGTCATTTGGGATTCCTTATTGTAGTCCTGGCCTTTACTACAGTCTCATTCAATCATCAGAGAATCTCTGCTGGAGGCTGCGGAAGAAAAGAAGATGAGGAGGTAGAACAGCAGGCTGTTGGAGCTTCCAATTGTGCTTTTTGTCTGCTGATACTTCGGCAGGATATTTATATGCGTTACAGAATGATGTTTACAGTTGCTCCTGATTTAAAATTTTTCCTATCAAATTGCATTTCCTGGGCCTATTTGGGGATTCTATCTATGGTTATGAGTTTAACACATTTAAGTTCATTATGGAAAAATGAATTAAAGATATTGATTTTCAGCATGCCATGTCAAGCTCCCGCAAGACTTGCTTGCCACTGCACTTTGGTTTGAATTTTGAATTTAATCAAAGTGCTAGATATCTAGACACTTTAACTATACCAAAATATAGGCAAATGTTTACAAGAGCTAGATTTAATTGCCTTCCATCTGCAGTCTTGGAAGGATGCTATAATAATGTGCCATATGAAAATAGATTATGTCCCTGTAATACTGTGGAAATAGAGACCTTGGAACATGTTCTTTTTGTATGTAATTTTTACAGGGACGAGTGTATATTAACCCTATTATGTGTAATTTTCCAGATAGGACTTTTACATGGTATTCAAAATATATCTTAGCTGATAAGAATAAGTCCATAACAGAATCAGTGGCCAAGTTTCTTTTATTATCACAAAGAACTCGTAAGAAGAGTCTTGCTTCTTCTTTTTATAAAAATTTTGTTTAAAATGTTTTCATGAATGTTTTAAACGTTTTATGAATGTTGGGTCTGTGACCGTAAATAAAGGATGATGATGATGTTGCTTTTTGTCCCTGCATTCCAGGAAGACCTATGGAGTTTTGGGGTGCATGCGGTCATAGAACATTTTTGCACTTGTCCCATTGTGGAAGCGGAAGTTCACTTTTGTGGCACTTGTATGGTTTTCTCGTCTAGACTGGGCATAAGGCAATTCTATTTTTTTTAAAAATTTTGTTTGGAGTTGAAGCAGGATTTGCACAGCACTATGGCTAGCGCTTGTGCGGATTGTAACATTGTCCCTCACTCCTTTTCAAAACAATGTTGTACACAAGACTGATCAGGCAACCCTGGTGTCAGTCACAGTCTGTATTTCTAAGGGAGGAATATGCATTTCTTAGCCTTGGGAAGTCTTTGCAACAATAATTTCCCAGAAAAGCCCTTGAGCAAGAGTTAAAATTTAGCCTTGTGGCTGTGGCATTGCTAGGGAGGTGCAGGGGGGTGCAGGCCGCACCGAGTGATGCACACTGGGGGGGTGATGTGCTAAAATCGCGGTGGTTAGGAGTAACCCCATCATATTATATACCGTTGGATGTGGAATTTTGAGCGGAATGCAATGCAGAAAACCAGAGTGAAATGTCTCCTTTCTATCAAAAGTTATGGCCAAAAAACCAGAGAACCAAAAATGCATGGAGCCCTATAGAAAGTAAAAGTGAGCCGTATTGCGTGTTTACTCGTGAGTAGGCAAACTTGCCTTAGTCCGTCAGAAAGGGCAGGCTGAGAGGAATCCAACGACACCACAATGATCCTGATCCAATGAAGGCAGCCCCCCAAAACACCTGAGAAGGAAGTCCCTCCCTCCAAGCAGATGAATGTATTGAGCCCTATGGAAAGCAAAACTAAGCCTCACAGTTGTGTTTACTCACAAGTAAGCAAACAGAAGATCAGGTGAAGGAGAGTGCAAGGCTACCAAAATGGTCCTGATCCTATGCACTTGGAGCTAAACAAGTGCTCCAGAAGGCAGCCTCCCCCCCCACTAAAAAGGATCAAAACAGAGGCTTCAGCTGATGAGGTGAATTTTTTTGAGACTTGCAAAGCCAGGTGGATCCTGACAGTGATCTGGTTTAAACAGAAGCTCTTAAATTGAACTGGGCAATGGGGAGGGCTGAAAACCTTACTGGTTTTGGAGGGTGGGGTGTTATTGCAGGCAGGCTACAGAGGAAATTCACTTGGTGGAACAGGGTTGGCTTCTGTTTATTTAATTATTTGTTTCACTTTAATTATTTATACTTATTTATTTTAATTTGCCTGATGGTGTGACTTCCACCATGACATCGCTTCCAGTGGGTCCTGGACAGATTGTCATTCTGAAAAGTGGTCCCAGTGCTAAAAGTCTGAGAACTGCTGCAATAAGTTGTTAGTAAGTTGACACCCTTGGGGGTGTGTGTGTGTGTGTGTGTGTGTGTGTGTGTGTGTGTGTGTGTGTGTGTGTGACACCACTAGTGACTAAAATCACAGTTTGGAGGAATAATTTCATCATGTTATATATCAATCAATGCGTAATTTCATGCAGCATGTGTTCTATCTTTGTTCTATCAAAAGGTACAGCCAAAAAACCAGTGGGGGTGGAGTGATGGTACATCACCATGCTCACCCCACCTGGGGTGTTGCCCCGTCCACTGCATGGGGGGTGATGCGCTGGCATCCTGCACCAGGTGACATGAACCCTAGTGATGCCACTGCCTTGTGGTACCCTACCCTATTCCAGGAAGGCAGGAGAGATGCAGCAGCTCTGGCCAGCCATTGGGGTGATTTTTTCCCCCTGCAAACTAATCAGGGAGGGGGCTCTCATCTGAAGAAAACCTAATTCATCACCTCTCACTAATTCTCTGCCTTAATCCTTTCCAAAGCCCTGATTAGCAGCATAGGGGGAAAATATATGGGCACACAGCATACTCTCCCCTTTGCTGAATGCAGTTTATTTCTGAGCTGGCACTATAAAAGTCGCTCAGCCATAGCGACACACACTGCTAGTTAACACAGCACTATATTAAATGTCCAACCGCTGTGTTAATTCTGCTTGCAACTAACTGCAAGAAACATTGACCTCAGCAGTGCTCAAGGGCGCTGGTGTGGAGTACCTTTGCTTGATCTAAGCCTGGGAACTGAAGACATTAATGTAACATAATTTATTTGTAGATCATTTTGGTATCTCTCTCTCTCTCTCTCTCTCTCTCCAAGGAGCTCCAGGTGTTGCACATGGCTCCTTCCTTATGTGTAGGTGAGGCTGAGAGAGAGAGAGAAAGAGAGAGAGAGAGTGACCCAAGGTCACCCAGAAAACTTCATGGCTGAGTAAAGATTGGAACCTGGATTTTAGGATAGATGGCAAGATGTTGTTGGCAACCTTCAGTCTCGAAAGACTCTGGTATCGTGCTCTGAAAGGTGGTTCTGGCACAGCGTCTAGTGTGGCTGAAAAGGCCAATTCGGGAGTGACAATCCCTTCCACACCGGGAGCAAGTGCAGTCTGTCCCTGGTCTGTCTCCCTGGCTATGGGCCTTCCTTTTTTGCCTCTTTGCCTCAGACTGTTGGCCAAGTGTCTCTTCAAACTGGGAAAGGCCATGCTGCACTGCCTGTCTCCAAGCAGGCCGCTCAGAGTCCAGGGTTTCCCACTTGTTGAGGTCCACTCCTAAGGCCTTCAGATCCCTCTTGCAGATGTCCTTGCCTCTGATAGATGGCAAGAACAGAAGCATGTATCGGCTGTCTCTCCAATTTGGTTCACTTCTTTGAGAAAACAACCTTTTCAAAGGTTGAGGATGGAGAATTGAAAGGACACCCCCCCCCCCAGAAGGAAAAGAATCTCTCTGTTCTTTTCTGGTGCCATAGAGTTTCAGTACTGGAGAAGTCCTGAGCATGTGTGCAAGGGCTGCTTTTCTGCCTCTGCAGCCCTGTAACAGGACAAGCTGTACCTATTCTCCTTTAGTACACAAAAGGGTACAACAGGGATGCCTTCTGAGCTGCAGGTGGCAGAGTTGAGGATGATGCTTGCAATGTTGATTGACCACATTAAGCTCTCAGTGGCTGCCCTCCTTTAAGGTGAAAGGACACAAGATCAATGTCAGAGCTGACTGTGACTTGTTAAGGGGCAAACTGGCTGGGAGGAAGCCTTGGAGCCCAGAACGACTGCCTTTTGGAGCTGGCTAACTTTTTGTATGCAAAATGAAAAAAAAAAAAATCCATCAATTCCAGCAGACCTGAAACAGAAGCCTCATGCTGTGATGGTGTATGGCTGTTAAACCACCTGGGGAAAGAGTTGTACTCTTGCTCCTGGAAAGGTGGCCAGTCTTTAACACTGAATGGAAAGAGAGGAAGGAATAGGAAAAGGAAGACAGGAGGGTTGTGGGCTATGTACTACCCTCCTATCCTCCAGTTATGCTTCTGCTCCCTTCTCTTCTTCCTTATCAAAGCCATAGAGTGGAACAAGAAGGTGTGGGGGAGGCAGGCAGATCAATCAATTGCCGGACTTGATAGCCAACCCCATATCCATGTTCAGTGGGTACTCTTTATCCTCGGGTTTGGAACCCATATACAGCAACTGTTACCCTGCACGTGCCTGATCTTGTCTGATCTCGGAAGCTAAGCAGGGTCAGGCCTGGTTAGTACTTGGATGGGAGACCGCCTGGGAATACCGGGTGCTGTAGGCTTCTACCATGATCTCGGAAGCTAAGCAGTGTCAGGCCTGGTTAGTACTTGGATGGGAGACCACCTGGGAATACTAGGTGCTGTAGGCTTATACCATAGTCTTTCGAGACTGAAGGTTGCCAACCATTTTTTTTTTGGAACCCATGGGTTTGACTCATGCAAATTCTGGGCCTTGCTCAAGGGCCTTACCTGACCTCCCAGATGCAACTGGAAGCAACTTCCAGCCAGGTCTGAAGAGCATCCTTATGCCTGGGGGCGAGGCTGTGCCTCCTTGGACCTCAGAAGGATTCCCTAGCTCTTAGAAAGGCACTTCCAGTTTTCATGGAAACCGGAAGTGCCTTTCTAAGGAGCCAGTCCTATCCAACTTTCCAGCACCGGTGCAGCTGCAATGCAGCCCCTAGAAAAGGGAACAAATGTACCTTGTAGAGGCCTCCATTACCCTCCCACTACAGGATGCCATGCACACCCCATTGGCACCACTACCACTAGGTCTGGAAAGTCGGATAGGATTTGATCGTGTCCTCTGGGAGCCCTTCTAAGGTGTAGGCGACCCGTGCATGGCCTCCCACATCTCAGAAGACCTCTGGACTCAACTGGTCATGTCCACAGGTCCTCTGATAGCCCCCATCCATGGATTCCATTATCCATGGTATCCACGGGGGTGAGTGCAGAAGGTCCAGGAATTGATCCCCCACGGCCATTGTGGGCCATCTGTCCATATGAATGGTAGCAGAGTGGA
Organism: Tiliqua scincoides; assembly: GCF_035046505.1. Lineage (NCBI taxonomy): Eukaryota > Metazoa > Chordata > Lepidosauria > Squamata > Scincidae > Tiliqua > Tiliqua scincoides. The sequence continues at coordinate 15,826,964 of NC_089830.1, read as the reverse complement.
TGCATAACATCTCCCTACTGAAATAATATTTAGCATAAACTAAAACAGGCTGGTGATGGCTGTTAGTGCTTGCATGTTAGTTCAGATTCTATCTGTAACATCTGTGTTGGAATGGATGGGGAAGTAAATTAAGCAGTTGAAAGTACCTGTGGGCATGGAACACCCAGCAAAGCACATCCTTCGGTGTCTGGAGAGAAGAAAGAAAGACAACACCTCCTGCAAGAACCAAAGAGAGAACTGGTAGATGGTCTCTGCCCTCCAGAATCCTTCGGGAAGCAATGCTTCCAATTTCTAACCATCTGTAACCTCCACTTCTAGCAAAGGTTAGTGCACAGACAGAGAATGGCTGTAGGCTGAGCATTCGATCCAAGGAATCTATTTTATTAACTGGGTAGCAGTGATTTTCCTGCATGCCTGTCAATTCGCACTCCGCATCCTTGACAGGTTAACAGGAAAACGTACCATGTAATAATACCTTCTGAGTGCTTGATACTGGAGAAGCGAGACATTTAATTAGTGATGCAATTTTTCACTGGCAGTTCACTAACATTTTGTAGGGTAGCCGGCACTTGACAGGAAGTCAGAGATATGGTCACATCAGAAAAGAGCATGTGAAATAACGGCCAAAAGGCTGAGGTCTTAACCTAATTAAGGGTTAAGTGTCATGGCTGGGAATTCTGGGAAATGTTGACTTGGCATCTCAGAATGTCAACTCACACGGTAATGTTAACTCACCTGGGAAATGATAATGCAATGGCATCATTGTCACATGACCAATATTGCATATTGCACAGTTTGAAGAGACACTTGGCCAACAGTCTGAGGCTAAGAGGCAAAGAAGGAAGGCCCATAGCCAGGGAGACAGACCAGGGACAGACTGCACTTGCTCCCAGTGTGGAAGGGATTGTCACTCCCGAATCGGCCTTTTCAGCCACACTAGACGCTGTTCCAGAACCACCTTTCAGAGCGCGATACCATAGTCTTTCGAGACTGAAGGTTGCCAACAACATATTGCAATATGCGCACATACTTCTGCACAAGTATTGATTGTGTAGAAGCAGGATAAATTGTTTTCTGTAGAATCACAGTCCCCAGCCTAGCTTTTCTTTGTTTTCATTCCCCGCCGTACCACTTTGCATGGTCCACCTATTGGAAGTACCACTTAAAGTAAATGGTGATGATGTCATTGCCATTTACGTCGCAACCAACACAGGTTGGAGACTTAGAGTGGATGGAAGGGCTTTTTCAGCTCTGCCTGCCCAGCTAAGCTTCCTAATACTGTTTGTAGCATTGCATTGCTGGTCTCACTAACAGGCAATGGGTGCCTGTGGGTCCCGGGGGTACCACCGGACATCACTTCAAGTACAACCGGTGGTACAAGTACCGTTGGTTGAGAAACACTGTCCTAAACAATTTGGTGAAAGCCTGGACTGTGGCAGGAGTGAAAAAAAAAATCCAATCCAATCTAGTGAAAAATGCTTCAAGGAGGTTCTATCATTTCCAACAGGTGGTGCTCACCTAAGCAAGTCAGACCTTTTATTTATTTGGGGGATGCTTGATATCATTTTCTGCCTCTGAAGATGGCAAAGTTCCTTGCAGACATTGGTTATGAGCCAAGCATTTATCTAGTCCCATCTGGAAAGCCGTCTAAGCCATTTGCCATCTTTCCGTGAATTCTGAAAGTATCTACATTCTGTGAAAAATCCTTCCAGTTTTCTCTTCTTGGGTGGTGACAGAGGTCTGCCAAGTAGGGCATTGGTAAAAACCCTACACCTTTTCAATGGGCCTACCTGACCAGGTGACTCCTTAACACCTTAGTGCTGGTGGGAAAAGTAGCACTTAAATGTCAATTTGGCATCATAGGACCAAGGTCAGGTTTTTGCCTAAGGGCTGCAGACCTGGTGCAGACCCTGTCTGTTTGAAACCACTGCCCAGCAATTTCATAGGGTGACCCCAAGTTCCAATGTCACGAGAAAGCAGGAGGTCTGGTCTAGAGGGTAGAGCCTCCGACTGCCTGAAGATAACATCCACAAGGTCGCCAGTTCGAGGCCACCGGCACCGTGCGACCTTGAAGCAGCTGACAAGCTGAAGCCGAGTGATTCCATCTGCTCTGAGCGTGGGAGAAGGAGGCCAGAATGTGAAACCAGATCAGAGTGAAACACCTGGACTGTTGTGGTTCTTGAAAGATAGAACCTTCTTTCAATTGTAAAAATCCCTATGGGGATTTAATCAGCCTGCCTATGTAAACCGCCTTGAATAAAGTCATGAATAAAGACCAAGAAAGGCGGTATATAAATACCTGTTTATTATTATTATTATCATTAAAGCAGGAAACTTTTTACTTCTCTCCTCCTTTTCCAACTGTGAATTATTTTATGGAGCCTCTTTGATCTCTTGTATAACCTAAGAAGCCCAAAATGTTTTCATTTTTTTGACTGGGACTGCATCATGAGTTGGCCAGGTCCATATTCTTTAGAGAGCCCATGAGGCCAGACCAATAGGAAGGAGGAGCCACAGCCAGCTTGCTGCCAGAGGCATAACTTGAGTGGTGCGCTAGGGGCATGTGCGCTGGGTGCTACACTGGGGGAGCTCGTGACTGCCCCCAGGTTCCGCCCAGTCACCTCTGGCTAACTGGGCATTCTCCCTGGAGGTTGGAGACTCCAAAGGAAAAGGGCATGAGAGACCACAGCAGTGAGCATCCCGCCCTCTGGGGAGAAACCTGAAGTGATGTCATGACATCATGTGACATAGTGACGTCACTGCCCCGGGCACCAGGGCGGTCCGTTACACCCCTGCCAGTAAATTTGGGGAGATGAAGAAGCTCAACGTACTTGAGCTTCGTGTCATAAGACTTTTGTGTCATAAAACTTTTGATGGTATTCAATAGCTGACATATCATAATCAAGCGGCTAAGTGATTTCAGGAAGACCAAATCACTCAGCTTTTTGAGCTAAAATTTCATTCATATATTTGCATTTCAAATTTTGATGATGACATACAAAATTATGCAGGGGGTGGATAGAGAGGGATGCCTTTTTCCCTCTCACACATCAGCAGAACTAGGGGACATCCACTCGACTGTTAGGAGAGTTAGAACAGGCAAAAGAATATGTTCTTCACCCAGCATGTAATTAGTCTGTGAAACCCCTTGCCACAGGATGTGGCGATGGCATTATTATTATTATACTTTATTTGGCATCTGGCCTAGATACCTTTAAAAGGGAATTGGACAGATTTCTGGAAGAAAACTCCATCACAGGTTACAAGCCACAATGGGTACGTCCAGGCTGAGATTAGCTGTTGCTTATCATGAAGTCTGATAAGCTGTCACTTATCAGGAGGTCTGGTCTAGAGGGTAGAGCCTCCGTTTAGCCCGAGCTCTGTGAATGGCAAGACCTTGAAGCAGCTGACAAGCTGAGCTGAGTTATTCCACCTGCTCTTTGGTGTGAGCGAAGAAGTGTCTTGGCTGCCCTTCAAGTGAGAGATGAAGGAGCTGCTTGTCTGCCAGCGTGGGAGGCAACTGGGGGCCAGAAGTGAGACCAGACTGTGAAAGATCCATCTGAAATGTGCAGTTCCTGAAAGACAGAACCTTTCTGTTATTGTAAAAATCCCCTCGGGGGTTTAGAGATAGCCTGCCTATGTGAACTGCCTTGAATAAAGTCAGAGGAGTAATCCAGTGACCAGAAAGGCAGCATATAAATACCAATATCATCATCATCATCATCATCATCATCATCATCATCATCATGAGGGCCAGGAAGGAATTTTTTCCTTTCATTCAAATTGGCCTTGGATGGCAGGAAGCTGGACTAGATGGCCCCTGGGCCTGATCCAGCAGGGGTCTTCCTAAATTCTTAAATTTGAAGTGCTGCAAAAATAATACTTCGGAAAAGAACATTCTGTAAAGAAACTCATACTTTTCAAACCTATCCCCAGGATTTTGGTCTCTAATCAAATTCTTTGGGACATTCAGTTTGACAGCATTTTCTTTTCAGGAAAAGCAAAATGACGCAAGCCATGTGAATACAAGGAAGTGGTTTAAGATTCTAAACAGCTGCAAGTTTTGGGGGAGTGTTTCATAGACTTGAACAATGAAACAGCAGTTGAAAAAAACGAACACTGTCAAGTTAAAATTAACACGGCAAATGAATCAGCTTCATTGTCTTGGTTTCCAATGTGACGACTTCGGGGGCTGTTTGAAGAAACGGCAAGGAGGTTGCATGAATGCAAAGTTGGGGTGAGATAATTGCTACTTAATTAGAAAAAAAAGGAAGCATCTTATTAGAAACAATTGCTTTGCTGTTATTTCCAGGAAAGGGATGTGAAGGAGCACTTTTCATGGGAGAAGATACAATCTGTAGTTCTGAAAATTCAAAAACAGGCGAAAGAGTACTCAGGTTGCCAACTTAATTTTTCTTGTTGCGTGCCTGGGCCTCTAATGCTGTCTGGCAAGCAGCAGGTCAGGTGATGAGGCTTTTTCCACCAGGGACATCTGGGAAAAGCCTGCTAAATTTCTGCTTATCGTCATGCAACGGATAAAACATACACCCCTGACCTGCGCCAAAGCCTTACTTCTCAGATGCAGCCGTGTATATGGCCTCTTAAGGGCCATACCAGGGCTGGCCCAATGCTGCCCCTTTACCTATGTGTCAGCCCCTGCTCTTCCCACTCTCCAATGTTTTAGATCAGCAGTCTCTTCCTCACTTACTCCTAGTTCCACTCTTTCCTTTCCAATCCAGCAAGACTGAAGGAGCAGTGGAAGCAATGGTGGGACGCCCCACCCCCCACCACACCAGTCTGCTACCTGAGCAGATCCACAACCAGCTGCATTTTCTATTAGAAATCTATGACCCATTCTACCCCTTGGTTTTTCTCTATTCCCCTGGGAGCTGAACACCTTACCTGGAAGGAGTTACCATCAAATGAACCACAAATAAAACCTTATGTCAAATGCCATTAATTCTGAAAATGGGGACCAAGAAGGTGGCAGTGGGGGGGACGGGGAATGGGACAGAGAGAGAAACTTAATAGCTTGCAGTAATTATAGTCTGTCTAGATTAACTTGCATACAATTAGATTATTTTCATTGCTGGTTGATACTTTTCTGACTTCTGAAATGTGGATGAATGGTGTTTTACCTCTGAGAAAAAGTAGGCTAGAATCCAATACCCACTTTCCTGGTAGTAAGTCCCATTGATGGAAGGTGACAGAATGACCAGGGTAATATGCCATTAGGGCAAATGCTTAAAAGCTTAAAAGCCACACTATTTTCATTTAGGGGAAAGCTTAAACATTAAAAAACACTGCTCGGCTGAATTGGCAGCTCTGCTAAATGTCAAGGTTGCTTCTTGGCAAAATAACAAGGCATCTAGACACTGGCAAGAGATAAAACTTTAGAAGAACAACACATATTTTAGTTAGATAAAGAGGCGAGAATAAGAGGAAGAAAAAGAAAATACCAGGGAAACTTCTGCCTTTGAAGGCTCTCTGTTTGAATAGCAAACTAAAACAGATAACAATGAGCAGATGGGCGTTATTTGGCAGAAGAATACCCATCTTAGCAAAGACAGTCTACCTGTGTCCACTTACAGTTTTAAAATTATTATTCTTTCATTCTTTTTAGAGCAAAGGACAGTGTCATTGTCTTAGCTAGAAGCCTTGCATTAAAACACTGGAAGAATTATTTTAGAAGCTGTTTGCTATTTTCACAGAAGTCCCACAGAAGTGCCAAGGACATCACCATGCTTGCCTGCCAGTTATTCTTCCAAGCTTTAAAATAGTCTTTGTCCTTAAAGTGTAACTAACATAAGTATATAGAGATATGGTAGCCATTAGAAGTAAGTTTTAACTGCCTGATTTTATTAAAGGTCTGGCTAAAACATAAAGGCACATAGAATAGTGAAAGCTATTTTCCAGCTAAAAGAATCATAAGTTAGTCTCACAAGAAAAGCTGCTCAGAAAGCGGTTTTGCTAGTTTCACAGACTTTGGAATTTGGAAAAGGGAGTTGTATCTCAAAGATAGATAAACCCCTTCTTGGCAGAAGTATAAGGCCAGCCAAGATGGGAAAACACACATATATGCAACATTGTAGTAAGAAAAGTTTTAGTATTATCAGTTGGCAGGCTGAAATAGCTTTTAGCTAGCTGGACACAGACACCTGCAGAGATTAGAAAAAGAATACATTTAATTAGATAAGCAGGAACATTCAGCCTTTGTTTGAATTGCAGCTGAAATGAATGTTAAAGGGGGCTGGAGCAGGGAAAAAGCCGTTTACCTGACATGTAAATTGTTTGAAGGAAAATTGGAGAAGGATTTCTTAAAAGGAAATGTTTCAGAAATTCATGTGTTCTCTCTCTCAACCCTGCTGCTTTTTGGAGTGAAGATCTTTAGTCATCTGATCAGTTTTAATACATTAACCAGTTGCGGTTTCACAGTCCAAAACTGAGTAGCTTTCTGGGGAACATCTGAGCATGCCTCACATATAAAGAAATAAAGAAATGAATGAATGAACGTCAGCTTCCTGCTTCCCAAACTAACAAAAAAACAAAAAAGTTGTTTAGCTTGGCCATAGTCTAAAGCTCGCTTGTTTATTTTTCCCCTGAAAGAAATATTCTGAAATGCATCTTGCAGTCAGGAATTTGATAGCAAACTGCTGTTCCTGTCCCTTCAGCCCAGTCACGTGGACATCACTGCCACATAGATTATCATCATACATAATAAACCACGTCCCACTGCAGAGCAACCTCATGACAAGCGGACTATGAGCCTTCACTAGGTATGCTTTGTGAGTGTGAGCCCCAGGCTTCTTGGTACATGTGCAGCAGATGAACCAATTGAAATGACACTCGTTCTCAAAGTTAGTCTCATAGTATGGCTGGTTACGACCGCCACTGAACTGAAAGTAAATGGCTGCTGCCAGTATCTAGGTTTGATACATTCACATCCACTATAAAATGCATGGAGTTCATGCTCAAGCAGAGTGGTGCTTACATGTGCTTTTAGAGGCAATTTAGGGCCCAATCCTAAACACGTTTCCAGCACCAGTGCAATCACAATGCAGCCGCAAGGTAACGGAACAAACATCCCCTTACCTTGAGGAGGCCTCCAGGACTGCTCCCCACCACAGGAAGCAATGCACACCCCATTGACACTGCACACTGGCACTGGAAAACTGGATAGGATTGGGCCCATAGTTATTTTCATAAGAGTCATACGAATATAAGAAGAGCCCTGCTGGATGCATCTAGTCCAGCTTCCTGTATCTCATAGCGGCCTTTGGGAGCTCACAAGGCAACAAGAGACCTGCAATCCTGATGCCACCCTCCTGATTCTGGCATTCTGAGGTAGCCTACTTCTAAAATCAGGAGGTTGCGCATCTGTCCAATCTCCTTTTCAAGGCATCTAGGTAGATGCCATTACCATATTCTGTGGCAAGGAGCCATCATATCCTGTGGCAAGGAGTTCCACAGACTAATTGTTGGCAACCTTCAGTCTCAAAAGACTCTGGTATCGCGCTCTGAATGGTGGTTCTGGCACAGCGTCTAGTGTGGCTGAAAAGGCCGATTCAGGAGTGACAATCCCTTCCACACTGGGAGCAAGTGCAGTCTGTCCCTGGTCTGTCTCCCTGGCTATGGGCCTTCCTTCTTTGCCTCTTAGCCTCAGACTGTTGGCCAAGTGTCTCTTCAAACTGGGAAAGGCCATGCTGCACAGCCTGCCTCCAAGCGGGCTGCTCAGAAGCCAAGGTTTCCCACCTGTTGAGGTCCACTCCTAAGGCCTTCAGATTACATGCTAATCACATGCTAATTACAGACTACATTTCATTACATTAGCAATTACATGCTAATTACAGACTAATTACATGCTGGGAAAAGCCACACTTCTTTACAAGGGAATCTTTTCTACCTAAAGAGTGCTGAGGAGTAATTTTTGCCATTTAATAGAATATGCCATGAGGATGGTGGCCTTTTGCAACCAATTCAGACCACAACTGCATCACAATTTGGAATCCTAATATTTGAAAGGAACAAAAAAAGCCATCTGGCCCAATCTGCTGATGGTGGATAGCCTACTAGTGAGTTCTTGTTTTTCTCCTTGCACCTTTGATTTCTCAGCTCCCATTATGGTTGCTTTTGAAACCGCACTATCAAAATGCGAGTGTGGGGCTGTTGTGCACCCCAAAGTGTTTAGGCAGTTTCTTATAGCACACAGTGACATACATCAGACATTACTGACAGAGTGATGTTGATTTTGAAGTACTTTCCACAATGCTCTGGTTTGAAACTCTACACCAGTGTTTCTTAAACTGTGGTTCAGGACTCACTAGGTGGGTCACAGGCCACTTTGAGGTGGGTCCCCTTTCATTTCAATGTGAATTTTATTTTTAATGTATTAGACAATGCTATCATGGCATACCATGGTATGTGACTGCATTTGGGGAAATGTTACAGACCTGTTTTTGGGAAAGCTGCTATGGATATGCTTTTAACAGTGATAGTTAATGGGGCTTACTCCCAGATAAGCGTGGATAGGGTTGCACCCTTTGGAATGTTTGGGGAAATTTTTTTAACCAGATCAGCCACTGCTTGGGAGGTTAAGAGGGTTCTTATTTTAAATAAACCTTTATACATTGTAAACTTGAACTGACTGACATAATTGATTTGATTTTGATTTATGGTGGTATTAAAAATTTTCTTGCTTGATGATGTCACTTCTGGCAATGACATCACTTCCAGTGGGTCTGGATGGGTTATCATTCAAAAAACTGGGTCCCAGTGCTAAAAAGTTTGAGAACCACTGCTCTAAATTCTTTCAGGACCCTTCCTATCTCTTAACCTGTGGCTGGGTACATCTCGCAGTTCCAACTATCAGGAACTATCAGGGTAACAAGATATACTGGAGGACATATTGCCTATACCATTATAAGAGCGAATTTTGGTAGTTGCAGCTCAACATGGAAATTTAAAAAGCTTGTATCTGGTTACCCTGAACTATAAGTAACACGCAACCAGCGTAGGCTAAAAGTCTGCAAAGGGTAACAGAGAGGAATAGCCAGGACTTAGTAGGATTTAATGGTTGCTTTTTGCTCTAACTTTCAGGCCTTTGATATGCAGGGTTTGGTTGACCCAGGCTGCAATGGGGCAGGGGTTGAGGTCGCCCTTGAAAACCTAAAAACCCCAATTCCCCTTTGGTTGGGAAAGTTTTGTGATTATGCGCGCATCTTGGCAGGGCTAAGAACTAATCTTCTTATAAAGGTGTTTGTGTTTTGTACACTGTACTGGCAACCTTCAGTCTCGAAAGACTATGGTATCGCGCTCTGAAAGGTGGTTCTGGCACAGCGTCTAGTGTGGCTGAAAAGGCCAATCCGGGAGTGACAATCCCTTCCACACCGGGAGCAAGTGCAGTCTGTCCCTGGTCTGTCTCCCTGGCTATGGGCCTTCCTTCTTTGCCTCTTAGCCTCAGACTGTTGGCAAAGTGTCTCTTCAAACTGGGAAAGGCCATGCTGCACAGCCTGCCTCCAAGCGGGCCGCTCAGAGGCCAGGGTTTCCCACTTGTTGAGGTCCATCCCTAAGGCCTTCAGATCCCTCTTGCAGATGTCCTTGTATCGCAGCTGTGGTCTACCTGTAGGGCGCTTTCCTTGCACGAGTTCTCCATAGAGGAGATCCTTTGGGATCCGGCCATCATCCATTCTCACGACATGACCAAGCCAACGCAGGCGTCTCTGTTTCAGCAGTGAATACATGCTAGGGATTCCAGCACGTTCCAGGACTGTGTTGTTTGGAACTTTGTCCTGCCAGGTGATGCCGAGGATGCGTCAGAGGCAGCGCATGTGGAAAGCGCTCAGTTTCCTCTCCTGTTGTGAGCGAAGAGTCCATGACTCGCTGCAGTACAGAAGTGTACTCAGGACGCAAGCTCTGTAGACCTGGATCTTGGTATGTTCCGTCAGCTTCTTGTTGGACCAGACTCTCTTTGTGAGTCTGGAAAACGTGGTAGCTGCTTTATATATAAAAGTGTTATATATAAAGGTGTTATATACAGGTGTTTGTGTTTTGTGACAAAAGTTAAATCCACTGAGCCCTGGAGACCGAAAATGGATTCTCTTGAAGAAAATGAAGGTTCATTTCAACTATAATCCAAACTGCTGCTGGAAACCTCTCGTGACATGAAGCGAATAACCTGGCTGGTTGGCAACCTTCAGTCTCGAAAGACTATGGTATAAGCCTACAGCACCCAGTATTCCCAGGCAGTCTCCCATCCAAGCACTAACCAGGCCTGACCCTGCTTAGCTTCCAAGATCAGACGAGATCAGGCATCTGCAGGGTAACCTTATTTGCCTCAAAAATGAGCCCACATCTCAGAACCAGTAAAGGCGCACAGTGTATTCTGTATTTCCCAAAGGAATGATGTTGGCCCATCATTTCTCACACCATCCTGCATATTGCAAAGTGAAAAATGTTTGTTATCCAGAATGCATCAAGAACTAGATGGCTGGTTACTGCTAAAAACCAGAAGACAAAGGCTTCCTCTATTAGTGGCAAGATGAAAACAGTGTGTGGGGACATGATTGTGTGGGGTCATGATTGTGGGGTCATGGGTTCAGTGTGTGGGGTCAGAGCACACTCTGAATCTGGGCAATGCTTGGGAAGTATAATGCGGTACACCCTTCCCTTCCAGACAATTCCTTCTTTGCTCTGCTCAGTGCCACATATTAAAGACATGCCTCTGATCCTGATGCTTATTGATGGTCAGCCTTATTAGAATGTCTGGGATCGCTGCTATCTTATGGCCAGTTTGCAAGAAAATTCAAGATTTCAGATGAAACCTTGGTATCCAATGATTTAGTAGCCACTGATGTGACTCACCACTGATACTGAGGCTCACATAACGTAACACAAGGTTAAATGCCTTGTAACAAGGAAATAAAGCACCAAAATCCATATTTCCTACCTTCACTCTGTTAAATAATGATAATCTCCTAAATAAATATAATTTCCTACCTTCTCTCTGTTAAATAATTATAATTTCATCCCATTAGAAACCATTATTCACCACATCTAGTGACTGACAGCCCAATCCTGAGCTGCCCGCAGTGCCCAGGCTTGGCAGGTCTGAGGAGGGCTACCGCCAAATCCTGGGCCTCCCGTGCTACTGTGGGAGGCACCTCGGGAGAAGGGGACATTTGTCCCCTTCTCCCGAGCAAGGTAAGCAGCCCTGCAATGGGGCTACTCTCTTTAGGGCATGCAGCCCTGCACAAGCGCCCTGGATCCTACGGAGCACAGCTCCGCAGATCCGCCTCTCTCCCTCCCCCTGGTATATCTCCCGCCCGCCCCCGCCGGCCTCTCCCTCCCCAGAACGCCTCCCCCCATGTCCTCGTCCATGCACCCGTCTCCCGTTCCACAGCCCAGCAGTCTGGGAGACCGCCGAGCTGCGGAACCTGGGCCACGGCCTGGCGCTAGCCCAGCACCAGCCGGCGCTGGGCTAGCACCAGTGTGATCCCGGTGGTGAGATCCGCAAACGTGCCTTATGGCACGTTTGTGACTGTGGTCCGGGGCACGGAGCTGTGCCGTGGACCACAGGATTGGGCTCTGAATGTGGTATAGTGTCCATATAAACGAATTCTGGGGTGACAGTAGAGAAGCAAGAAAGAAGCAAGAATTACTTTAAAGTAATTTTTCCAATGATTTGGTATTCACTGATTTATTTTTTTTATCCACTGGGGATTCCGGAACAGAACTCCAGTGGATAACAAGGCACAGATTCCTTTACAATTTGAGATGACAATATCTTTAAAAAAGAGTTTATATATATTATATTAAGGAATATATATATATATATATATATATATATATATATATAGGAATAATTTATATTTATAAATATTTCTTACTACTTGGATATCAGAGAATACCAAAATCCAGGTCTACAGAGCTTGCGTCCTGAGTACACTTCTGTACTGCAGCGAGTCATGGACTCTTCGCTCACAACAGGAGAGGAAACTGAGCGCTTTCCACATGCGCTGCCTCCGACGCATCTTCGGCATCACCTGGCAAAGTTCCAAACAACACAGTCCTGGAACGTGCTGGAATCCCTAGCATGTATGCACTGCTGAAACAGAGACGCCTGCGTTGGCTTGGTCATGTCGTGAGAATGGATGATGGCCGGATCCCAAAGGATCTCCTCTATGGAGAACTTGTGCAAGGAAAGCGCCCTACAGGTAGACCACAGCTGCGATACAAGGACATCTGCAAGAGGGATCTGAAGGCCTTAGGGATGGACCTCAACAAGTGGGAAACCCTGGCCTCTGAGCGGTCCGCTTGGAGGCAGGCTGTGCAGCATGGCCTTTCCCAGTTTGAAGAGACACTTTGCCAACAGTCTGAGGCTAAGAGGCAAAGAAGGAAGGCCCATAGCCAGGGAGACAGACCAGGGACAGACTGCACTTGCTCCCGGTGTGGAAGGGATTGTCACTCCTGGATTGGCCTTTTCAGCCACACTAGATGCTGTGCCAGAACCACCTTTCAGAGCGCGATACCATAGTCTTTCGAGACTGAAGGTTGCCAATACAATACTACTTGGATGATTTTTTCTTGCAGTACTAATTAATACACGAACATTTACCTCTAACACTGCTAATACATAATACAAGTTACGCCAAGATATTATTTCTTATTGAGAACTGACAAATGCTTCTAACTTCAAGGGCTTGTGCTCAGCTGTGGTGCAGATGTCGATGGCCGTTGCTGATGCTTTTTTCGGAATGCAATCAAATTTGTTTACTCTGTGGGGATGTGTCAGGTTCTTGGTGATGCCATCTTTTTACTTATGGAAGAACTGTGGAGATTATAATTTGCATCTTCTGTGATTTATGCTGGGCTGATTCAAAGCCAGTGATGATAATGGAGTTCTGGACAGAAGCAAACTCATCAGGACTGACAGCCCAATCCTACTGAGATTGGTACACTGCACTGGTGGGAAGCATGTTCTGCCAGCTTCCAATTTTGCAAAAGCACCATAAAGCGCTTTGCAACATAATAAGGCTCAGGCACGCACTCCAGGCCTGGTGGAGCAGGAAAAGCCAGTGCAGGGGCAGGGGAGGGCAGAAGGAGGGAGGATTGGGCCAAACTGGGTGGGTGTGGACAGTCCAGGCCTGGGACTTGGGGGAGCTGGTGCATGCCGTATCCAAACCCCCTCCCTGGGACTGATCTGCCTGCATAGGCAGCCTTCTGCATTGCCGTGTTGCTTCTGCTTGGGGTTTACCCCAGGGAAACCCCCAAGGAGACCTCCAGCAACAAAAAAGTTCCAGTGGAATGCTAGCAGCTATCCCATCCCTAAACCCCAGAAAGAATACAGCAAATAAATATTACGTTATGGCCACAAGTTGGCCAGAGTATGCAAAATCAGTGTGAACAGGAATCACCCAGGGCAGAATTCCATCAAGCCCCATGAATTTTCTTGCCAGGCTTCTCACAGTAAAGCTCAGAAGTGTTCTTTTCTGGCCTCCCCAGGAGCTCATGGAGCAATATGAAAAGAGGGTCAAATTTCTGTGGGACCCCGATCCTAGTCTGGACCAGCTCACTGCATAGAAGTATAGTGCCATTGCACCACCAAACAGGTGGAAATTGAAACATATAAGTGACTGCCTCTGCTCTCCAACATCCAGGGGGGTCAAAGTTCTCCTCAGGCATAGATCACTCCAATGATAGTGGAATTCTTTACAATAGCCATCCAAAAAGATCAAGATCCTTGCTCAACTTGAAGGCTTCCAGGTTGATGAAAAAGACACCCACGCGTGAAGAGGACAGTGGCTTTCACTCATTCATTCATTCCTTCATTGGTGGTAGATGAAGGCAGTTTTTGAATAGGAGACACTGGAACAGAAACTGTCTTTAGCTGGTTCTTCAAATGGTTCTTCTTCAAATGGTACCACTTAAATTCAATCCCACTTCTCTGAATCTGAAATAAATTAGCTGAGGTATTTCAGTGTGTGCTCCCTCTCTATGCTAGGATAACCTCCATCATGAGGTTAGCGTAATGAGCTCTCACACAGGGTGGGGCAAACCACCCTAACTATTAGCAAACTGCAAACTATTAGAGGCTGAAGTATTGTAACAAATGTTAATCCCCCCTTTAGCCAGCAACATGTTTGGTGCTCAATATGCATCTCCCGATTGTTTTAGTTTGCTCCCCTCTTACTTCTGTTATCCAGGAAGTGACAGGAGAATATATTCCCCATATCTTAGCAACATCCAGAGAAGGGCCTGTCATCTCTGTATGTTCTAGACCAGGGGTGTCCAAAGTTTTTGGCAGGAGGGCCACATCAGCTCTCTGACACTGTGTCAGGGGCCGGGGGGGGGGGGAAGAATTAATTTACATTTAAAATTTGAATAAATTTACATAAATGAATATATTAAAGATGAACTTATATGAATGAATGAAGGTCTTGCAATAGCTCAAGGCCTACAAAAGGTCTTGTACAAAGCAAGGCTGGCCTTTCCTTTGCTGCCGCTGCCGCAACACAGATGTGAAAGAGCAAGCAGTGGAGGGAGCTCTCATCCCACAGCTCACAAGGGAGGTCAAACAGTTGCCCTCACACTGAGAGAAGTCGTGTTGGGCCAGTGCAGACTTCAACAAATCTCCAGAGGGCCAGAGGCTCATTGGAGACTGGGGTCTCCCTGAGGGCCGCATTGAGAGGCCTCGAGGGCCGCAAGTGGCCCCCGGGGCCGGGGTTTGGGTACCCCTGTTCTAGACAGGCTTGAGAGACACATGGGGGAGAGATGGCAGAGGAAGACTATAGCCTGTCAGGGATAATGGATGGACGTGCCCTGACAAGACAGGTGATGGGATCCCAGTCCGCTCTTGCTCATGACAGATGTCCAAAGTGAAAACTATCTTCCTTCATATTTGAAAGTGAAAGGACAGATACTGACAAGCCTTCATTCATCAACGTGAGATAAGAAAGTCAGAGGAAAAAATGTGTGCCTATTGAAATACATTAATTACGATTCTAGGCTTCCTGCCCCTCCCTCATCCCTCTCTTTCTGTGGTTTTCACTCATTTAATCAAAACTGCATTTGAAATGCAGGGACTGGTACACAAAGCTGAGGATATTGTTCATGCAAAGTTCAATTATCAGACTCACTGGCAGTGCAGGGCGAATGGGAGCAATTGCATAGACCACAGCTGGTGATGTCAAGATGAGACCAAAGTTGCTTTCAGTGCTGGGAAGGGGGATAAGATAGCCTGCACCATGCTATGAAAGATCCCTTCCTGGCGTTAATCTGTTCCCCTGCATGAGCTCATTAATGCCACATTCTTCCCCCTCCCTGACTACCTCACCCCAACTCCCTGTGCCAATGTCAGGCCTCCGTTCTGCACTGGCACACAGTCTCGGCCACCAGCCGCTAGCAGTGGCTTCCATGCTAGATCAAATGGCTCGTCCTACCGCCCAAAAGCTGTAAAAGGCCTTCCGCAGGAGGATCACTTGTTCCAGTGGCCCAAATAGGATTAGAATGTAAGAGACTGCGCTGCAGATTGGAATGACTCTAGTCTGAAGCTTGCTTTAAGGGATAAACGAACTCGCTTTGTTGACCTTAGGAAAGCCTCTCAGCTTTTCCGTCTGCAATTAAAACTTCCTTACAGGGGTTGTTGCAAGAACTATGTCCAGATAATACAAGCAAAGTTCTTTTGAACACAAATTTTCTTCTTTTATAATTTACCCTGGAGATAACTGAAATTCTGGATGCACTGGACTGATATATTCCCAAACCTCTTTAGGATGAATTTTCCAGCTCATTGAAAGCTGGGTACCCCATTGGGGTCCCATGGGGGGGCCCAGAATGAAGCCTTGGCTTGAACCATATTCAACTGACATTTCTATTTCCAGTAATATCAACCTGATGGAAGGGAAGTACAATCACGTAAAGAGAGCTCTCTTATTGTTGGTCTCCAGTATGTGGTATTCTGACAGGTCTGGCCCAAGACCTCATGACATCTGAGGTCGCATACCAAATGCGGCCCCCCTTACCCGATTCCATCCTATGCTCCCATCCTGTTCTATGTTCTAGCTTAGCATTCCTTTTCCCACAACATTTTTCCTTCTTCCTTATCCTTCTCTTTCTTTTCCTACACAGGGAGCTAAAGGAGGACCAGTGAAGACCAATAAGCAGACTGGGCATCCAGTGGCAGTCCTGGCCACTGTGCCACCTGGGGCAAGCCTGGAGGTGCTGCCTC
Organism: Tiliqua scincoides; assembly: GCF_035046505.1. Taxonomy (NCBI): domain Eukaryota; kingdom Metazoa; phylum Chordata; class Lepidosauria; order Squamata; family Scincidae; genus Tiliqua; species Tiliqua scincoides. Next base: position 15,810,739 of record NC_089830.1, on the reverse strand, counting down.
ACCACCTTCTAAGGCAGCCATTTTCAACCTTTTTCAGCTCTCGGCACACTGACAAGGCACTAAAATTGTCAAGGCACACTGCCAGTTTTTTACTTCCATTAAATTTCAACATTACAGTTAATCTGGAATTAATAAAGTTAACACAATTAAATCATTACATGACAAAAAAAAATTGACAAGAAGCATGGAGAGGGAAGCATATGTGGTTTCTGAAAAGGAGGGAAAATCCTGTGCAGATGCTTATCAAAAGTGCCAGAAAGTGTTGGCAAAGACAGGGCAGGCTGATCACATAGTGGGTGAGGGTCAGTGAGGAGACATGATTGAAACAAGTGCAGCATTAAACTGGGGGTGGGGGAGAGAGAGAGAATGTGAGGCAGTGATTCTGTGTCTTTGGAAGGTGCTGACAAGTACGGGGAGTTACAGTAAGAGAGCTGCTAACTGTGATTGTGAGATTGGGGGAAGGGGGTGGGGTGGTGGAGAAGAGGAGAGAGAAGTGCCAATTGACTGCTCCTGTATTTGAGAAAAAAGAGTGCAACCAAAAGCCCAATCCTAGGCATGTCTACTCAGAAGTAAGCCCCATTATAGTCAATGGGGCTTTCTCCCACGTAAGTGTGGATGGGATAGCACCCACAGAGCCCAATCCTATGCGTTACTGCTCAGAAGTAAGCCCCATTATAGTCAATGGGGCTTACTCCCAGGAAAGTGTGGGTGGGATAGCACCCCCAGAGCCCAATCCTATGCATACCTGCTCAGAAGTAAGCCCCATTATAGTCAATGGGGCTTACTCCCAGGAAAGTGTGGGTGGGATAGCACCCCCAGAGCCCAATCCTATGCATTCCTGCTCAGAAGTAAGCCCCATTATAGTCAATGGGGCTTACTCCCAGGAAAGTGTGGGTGGGATAGCACCCCCAGAGCCCAATCCTATGCATTACTGCTCAGAAGTAAGCCCCATTATAGTCAATGGGGCTTACTCCCAGGAAAGTGTGGGTGGGATAGCACCCCCAGAGCCCAATCCTATGCATTCCTGCTCAGAAGTAAGCCCCATTATAGTCAATGGGGCTTACTCCCAGGAAAGTGTGGATAGGAATTTGGCCCAGCACCCTTCCTTTAAAAGCCCCAAAGTGCAGGGAGGGTCGCTTTGGGGAGTTGCAGGCAAACTGGCAAGGAAAAGGGACTTTCAGGGACCCTTTTCAGCCAGCCAGTCCTTAGGTTGGGGGCCTCAGCAGACTTGCTTGCTGTGTACCTGCGCGCAGCTTCTGGCTCCCTCTTCTCACTCACTCTGCAGCTCCCACCTCCTGGCTCCTCCGGGCTTCTCTGGTGGGGCAATCAGCATGCAGGCAGGCAACAACTGCCTTCCTGCCCAACCCTATGCATGTCTACTCAGAAGTAAGCCCCATAGTAGCCAATGGGGCTTACTCCCAGGAAAGTGAGGGTCAGGTTGCAACCTGAGTCGTGCTCAGTAGCAGGAGCAAGCTCCAAGCAGACTCTTCAGCAGCTCCCTGGAATGCAAAGCAGCCGCGACCAGCCCCTTCCCTGGCTGCTCCCTTACTTGTGCTGCCTGCCGTGGGAGGCTCAAGGCAGCCTCTTCTCCCACAGGAGGACGCGCAGCTGCTGCCTGCCTCCTCTGATCCCGCGACACACCTGAGACAGACTTGCGGCACACCAATGTGCTGCGTCACAGTGGTTGAAAACCGCTGTTCTAAGGCCTCTGGAAACCATAAAATGTCACCTCTGGTCTGAGAACCAGAAGTGAAATTTTAAGGCCCTCTGGAGACATTAGAAAGCCTTCTGAGGTCAGAGAGGTCGCACGTGGCCTCCCCAGCCCTCAGAACAGGGAAGGAGCAGGTGCAGACCGCCTTTGCAATGGCACAACTGCAGGTGGCATCGCCCCTTGAGCCTTGCTGCCCAGGAGTACTTGAACAAGGAGTTTAAATAGATTCTAATGCCTATTAAACTGATCTCTCATGTCCACAAGGGCTGGATATTTCATCTCCCCAATTTTCGCCTTTCCCATATACACATAACTGGGAGTAAGCCCCATTGAACACAGTGGTATTTAATTATGAGTAAACATGACTGAGCTGTCCTCTTCCTCTCCTGCATACATCCATAACTTAGCTGGTCCCCTTTTCCTTTATAATATCTTGGAGTGTGAGGAGGAGCAACAGACAGATCTACCACCTGAGGTGATGTCTCAGCTTCATGAACAGGGCCCTCAATGAACGAAGCCTTGTTTTGAGCCACATCCGTTAATGCTCCATGAGAACCCATTTGACAAACTGTTTTAACTTCCATGTTCCTAACAATAGGTGAACCAAGGACTGATTTCCAGTGAAGAACTAATTGGATCAGGGCAGCATTTTGTCCCCTGCTGCACCACTTTGCTTGGTCCACCTACTGGAAGGACCACTGGATGTCGAGTTATACTCACCAGTTACTTCCAGATTGGGAAGCCAGATATGATACAGCAAACACCAGTAAGAGGCTCAGTGCAGATTGGAGGGTTTCGTGCCCAACCCTATGCATGTCTACTCAGAAGTATGCCCCATAGTAGCCAATGGGGCTTACTCCCAGGAAAGTGAGGATCAGGAGCACTCATGAAGAGTGCTCACTGCCCGACAAGCCGGGCCTCCTACTGTAGTAATTAGTGCAGAAGCACTCTTTGGTTTTAGTAACATGGCAACCGGCAGGCAGGCAAATCTGCTGCCCCCCTACTCAGGCAAACCGGAGTGGGCCACTTACAAAGGCTGAAGCCCAGTGTTGTAAACAAGAAGAGCTAGCATTAGAGATAAGGAGAAGCGGTCAGATCTAGGAATGTGTTGTGGTTAGCTAGAGCCAGCTAGTCTTATCAGTAACTTTTAGTAAACCTCAGTATTGCATTGTATTGCTTCATGAGCTTAAGAATGAATGGCTTGGCGGAGGCTAGGCAAGGAGATCAGTCTCTCTCTTCCAGCTTCCGGCTTCCTCCCTGCATCCACATTTGAATCCTGCCTGCCGTCTCTTCTTTTCTGCCTCTCTGACTCCTTGCTGCTCCGGTTCCTTCCCTCAACCCTCAGAGTGCCTCTGCTCCTTGCACTCCATCAAGCAACAAGGCTCAAAGTCTTGGGTGCTTCCCAAAGCAAAGTAGCGTTTGCTACGTCCTACCTCTGCTGGTCTCACTGCCAGGTGGTGGGGGTCTGAGAGACATCAGCAAGTTCCAGGTTCAAATTCCCTTTCAGTCAGAAAGCTACCTGGGTGACCCTGGGCCAGTCTCTTTCAGCCTCACATGGTTATTGCAGGGTCAAAAGTAGAGGAGCAGCTGTGTACACTTCCCTGAGCTCTTTGGAGAAAGAGCTGTATAAAATTTTTTAAACAATCAAGGTTCTACCAGTGTTACTGGTTGAGTAACACTACATTTGGGTAAACAAATGCTTACTATGACATAAGGACAATTATGGGGCTTATTGGGGCTTATTTCTGAGTGCACATGAACAGTAAGCCTCATTGCGTTCAAAGTGCCTTACTCCCATGAAAGTGTACATGGGTTTGCAGACTGAGGGCCCAATCCTATCCAATTTTCCAGTGCCGGTGCTGCTGTATCTATGGGGTATGCACTGCTTCCTATGTAGGGGAGTGTCATGAATATGTACAGTTTAGGCCTAGTAACATGTAAAGCCTGAACCAAGCTAAAACAGTAACACAGAAGTGGCTTGCATTTCCTAGCTGCTAGGAATTTACAACTCAATGGAAGGTGATTATGTAGCACCTAGGCAGCCAGAAAGACGCCCATCAAGGATGGAATGCAGCTGCAGATCTCCAGGGGGGAGGGAAGGGCTGAGAGGGCGAGCTTCCAGCCCCACTTCCGGAGGAGACAGTCTTTGGTCTTTGTCTCTTGGTGAGATAGGTGGTGGGTGCACATCCTGCCCGGCCAGGACCATGTGGCCTCTTAGGTAACTGACCTGAGGATCTACAAAAGAAGCTGACCCAAGTGAGAGTCAGAGAATAATAGAGTTAGCCAGTTAGCCAGTTAGCTTTGTTGTTTTATGCTGGTATGTTTCCTAGAAGTTTTTATGCCTCTAGCATTTGCTGTCTTTTGTAACTTTTGTAACCCTATGTACTTAATAAAGTAAAAATCTTTTTACCATGTTGGTTCATTGTTGGGGACAAAGGTTCAGAATCCTGCCTAGCCATTCAGCAAGCTACCAAAAATCCTCATTGTGGACTAGTAACTTGAGGACTGAGACTTTAAGTAAAGAAAATGCTCAGTGCCTACAAGGGATATAGTTAAGCCTAGAGGGTCTCGGTGTCCCTGGACCGAGGCACTGGCTCTTACAGGGTGGTGGCAGTACTACTGAACAGGGATCTTTGAGGGCTCTAGGGTTCAGAACCAACAACTCTGAGCACCCAAAACCCTGGGAGTGTGAGACAAAGTATACGACAGGGAGCCAGTCTTGGAGGCCTCTTCAAGGTATGGGAACATTTGTTCCCTTACCTCAGGGTTGCACTGTGGCTACCTGGATGCTGGAAAGTTGGAAAGGATTGGGCCTTAAATCTGTCCAAGAGGCCTGTGCGTATGGATTAATGGACTCCATAGAAAGTTCCACATAGAGAAAATTCAGGAGCTGCTGCTTCAGGGATTGCAAAATAGATTTTTCTAGAAATTTCATGTATTTTATTTTGGGGGGCTATAATCTTATTTTTCTTCGTTAGCTTATCCATCATGCAACTTGGCACAGTACCTTGTAGCGATCGAAACCCAACTTCTGTTTCATCTCATCACATTTTAAAATTGTTTACGGGGTAGAGGGAGGAGAAAGCTTTGACAAACTGAAAACGGCAAAAAGTAATAAATTCTCCCAGTTCCAAAGTCTTATGAAATGGAGAGCGAATGTTTCAGCTCGACAAGGATGATTCCGTTGCATTTTCTCAGCACTTCCATTAGCATTTAAATTACGTATTAAATTTTGCCCTCCTCCGACTGTCTGTTATTAAGATAAAACTGGACCATGGTGTCATGCTGTCCTGGGACTCTGTGTCACCTTTGCATTTTTAACCCACTGTCAAACACCAGTGACTGCTCACGTTCTCAAAGAAAAGCCCCTTTAGAAGGATTTTTCTCTGAAATGTTGCCTGCAGACTTTTCTTCTGGGAGGACTCACACTGCAATTTGGGTGTGGGGAAACATTAACAAGTTGAATTTCTGGAGATCCTGTCGCTGCAAGTGCATTTTTTAAATGGCTGCATAAACAGCTGCTTGGTCAACAAAATGCAGCAGAAATCCATGATTGGAGACCAAAATATCGTCTTTAAAAAGCAGCTGCTGGGTTCACAGCACTGGGATGGGTGGGTGACTTGTGTATTCCCCATTGCATTTCATTGTCTTCGACATCCTAGGAGCATGGGATGGAACTACATGTAATGGAACCATATGATGTTAACTAAGACTGGCTGCAATCCTATACACACTTTCCTGGGAGTAAGCACCATTGAAAACACCATTGAAACCTTTAAAGCTTCACCTTCAAACACCTTTAAACATCTTCTGGGTTGATGGTCTTGATCCATGGTGGTCACTTCTTTTAACTGAGGAAGAGATCCAATCAAGGAGACCTTATGCTTAGTGTGATCCCTGGTTGCCAAGAGCAACTGTCACTGCAGTCCTATGCATCTCTACTCAGAAGAAAGCCCCACTGCGTTTGAAGCATTGAAATGGTCCTATGCCTAACATATGCCACATATTCAGTGGGACTTAAATCCCAAAAGTGTGTATAGGATTGCAGTCTAAATCAGGGGTGCTCAAACCCTGGCTCTGGGGCCACTTGTGGCCCTCGAGGTCTCTCAATGCGTCCCTCGGGGAGCCCCCAGTCTCCAATGAGCCTCTGACCCTCCAGAGACTTGTTGGAGCCCACACTGGTCCAACGCAACTGCTGTCAGCGTGAGGGCGACTGTTTAACCTCTTGCATGAGCTGTGAATGAGGGCTCCCTCCACGGCTTGTTGTTTCACATCTGAGATGCAGTAGTGGCAGCAAAGGAAAGGCCAGCCTTGCTTTGTGCAAGGCCTTTCATAGGCCTTGAGCTATTGAAAGACCTTCATTCATTCATATAAGTTCATCTTTAATATAGTCATTTATGTAAACTTATGTAAATTTATTCAAATTTTAAATGTATATTAATTCTTTTTCCCCCCGGCCCCCGACACAGTGTCAGAGAGATGATGTGGCCCTCCTGCCAAAAACTTTGGACAGCCCTGGTCTAAATCTATAAATTTTCTGTATACACTGACAGCCTTCTCTTCCTCGATATTTTTTTCTACTTTACTTTTACCACCGAGAATGGCTCTGAAGGCAAGAGGGAGGGGCGACTTCCATGGTGTGGTGGAATGCCTGCAAAACTTAGCACTCTGCCCTGAAAACACTACTGATTCTTGCTTGAGATTCCTCCTCAGTAGGTGTCTATTATGGCAGCCATGCGTACGTGCTAAGAATGCTTACATTCTTTCAATAAAGTCCCTGGCCATCCATCCAATCAATCGAACCAAAACTATGATATAGTCATACTCTTTTTCTACCTACTGTGAGTTTTTTTTGTGAGTGCGGGGAACATTCAATGATGTGAGAATCCTACTAGCAGTCTGCAGTCCACAGTCCATCAGGGCTATACCACCTTATTCTCGCTGCTATGAGCAGTTCCATCCTTAGTAGGCCTTACGTCATGCTGCAGCATGATGGATTCTTCGGAAAGTGAGTGGGAAAGTGTGAGAGTTGAGAATTTTAATGAAGTTCGGGCATCACTGTGCACTAACCTTGTCGTTACTTGAAAATGAAACTGAGGAGTGTGCTGCTACAATACTGAATCCTGGCAAGAAGCTGTTACGGAGCCACTCATAAAGCTAATTGTATTGAAGAAGTTGCAGACAGATAAAGGAATAAGATCAGGATTTGTTTTTAATCCTTTGATTCTGTAAGGAAATCCTTCCCCAGCTTCTTGAAAGGTCATTCTTGAATACAGTGTGAGAAGGAAATGAATAATGAATGTGACTGCTTGGAAGATTCTTCCCCTCTGTTGACCGCGTACCTGCTAAAAAAGTCTAACATGTAAGAAAGTCTGCCAATCAGTTCAATGGCTTTCAATAGAGCCTTTCCTGATTTCTCTTAGAGCAGTGTTTCTCAAACTGTGGGTTGGGACCCGCTAAGTGGGTCACAAGTCAGTTTCAGGTGGGTCCGTATTCAATTCAATATGTGTTTGTTTTTTTTAATAGACATGATGCTCCCATGGTATGTGACTGCATTTGGGGAAATGTTCCAGATCTTTATTTTTAACAGGCTGCAATGTATATGCTATTAACAATGATAGTCACTGTTGGGGCTTACTCCCAGATAAGTGTGGATAGAATTGCGGGCACTGGAATGTTTGGGGATTTTTTTTTTTAACACATCAGCTACTGCTTGGGATGAATTATTTTAAACCCTTGGGAGGGATCTTATTAATTTTAAATGAATGAATAAACCTTTATTAGGCATAGATAGAGAAATCATAAAAGCAAACATAATTAGTCCTAATCCCGTTTATCAAAAACGGAGTTAAGATACTAAATTACTAATAAAACATTTACAGTTCAACATAAAATATCAACATTTTTGACAAATTACATTAAGAAGGCTTAGAAATCGCCAAAAGTAAAAATTTAGAAATTCCCTCTAGCACATCTGGTGAGCAGTCATTTAGGAGACACTTCAGTTTTGCCTCATCCGAAAGCCCATTCATTTTGCCAAGAAGTGATGTAAGTGTGGCGGGATCTAGTGTGCCGAGGACAATAAAAAGGAATGTGTATGATTGATTCAACATTTCCCAAATTACAAGGGCAGAGGCGTTCTTTATATGGTATTTGCCTATATCTGCCTTCTGTGACCTTGGATGGAAACACACTGAATCTTGCCAAGGAGATTGCATGACGTTCAGAAGGGTTGATCAGAATACTCAGATAAGGAGCCATTTGCCCATACTTTAGCGAGATAGAGAAATTAAGAGGGGAGCAAATTCTAAAAGCAAGTTCAAGAGGTTTTGTGCCTCAATGTTTAGCATTCTTTGCTTCACGCTTTGATAAACTGCAGGGAATGGATAGAAACTTAAAAAATCCAAAGAAAAACCAATGGATTCGATTTTTGATTTAATTGGGCTCTACCATTTAGAGGAACCAGACTCAGATAGCATTCTGGATAGGAGACTGCCTGGTTTCATGTTATAATGGAATTGGAGCCAATAGCATATGGTTAAAAGCCATGCTCTTGATACTAAGAGCGATTGTCCGGTCTCCAAACATAATGCAGAGTATGGTACAGATTTAGGTAAACCCAGGATAGCCCTCAAAAATTTAGCTTGGATACTCTCAAGGGTGTGATTTATAGCACTAATCCAGATAGGGCACCCGTACAGGAGCTGTGCCAATACCTTGGCATTAAATACCTTGAGAGCAGCTGGTATATAACGATTGCCCTGACTAAAAAAGAATCGATTGGTGCTCTGCAAAGTGACACGGGCCAAGATGGTAAGCAATTTTTGATGAGTACCCCAGCAAAGATTGTAGTGGAAGTGAATTCCAAGATATTGAAAGCTTTTGACCTGTTCCCTCCAATAGACCAAGTGCCTGGGCTCCATGATTTTGAAAAGACCATAACTTTGGTTTTCTGAGAGTTCAATTCGAGTTTGTTACATTTCAGATAGTCAGAAGTTCTATTTAAAAGTCGCTTAAGTCCAATAGGTGTACAGGAAACTAGCACTGCATCATCTGCATAAAGCAATGCTGGAATATGCATTGAACCTAGTTTGGAAAAATGTCCATCTATCTGAAGCAAAAAGGGGGTAAAATCGTGTAGAAAAAGATTTAAAAGAGTGGGTGCTAAAATGCACCCCTGTTTCACTCCCCTTTTGACCTGAATTTGGGGGGTCAATTTCCCCAAAAATGTAAATTTAATTTGGCAGGTGGTGCCTGTATAAAGTTTCTGAATAAGAGATAGAAGTCTAGAGTCTATATTGAGTTTAACTAGTTTGTCCCATAGCAGCAATCTGTTAAGGCTCCTTTAAGATCCAGAAAAGCAACATATAATTTTTGATTTTTTAGCCTTGTGTACTTGTCAATCAAATGAGCTAAAACAGCACAGTGATCAATTGGTGAAGATCCTTTTCGAAATCCTATCTGATCCCACCCTGGAAGGCCCAGATCTTCCATCCAGGATAGCAGTTTGTTTAAAAGATGTTTTGCATAAAGTTTCCCCCCCACTGATAAAAGGCTTATAGGTCTAAAATTGGAGGGATCAGGATGGTCGCCTTTTTGTAAATAGGCACTATAGTAGCATTTGTCCATTCAGCTGGTATTATACCTGTTTGGTCCACCACTGTGAATAATGAGGATAGAATAGGGGCCCACCATTCGGGGTCCACTTTCAGGATCTCTGACAATACCAAATCTGGCCCAGGAGCTTTTCCTTGTTTACTTTGAGAAACTAGCTCTATAGTTTCTTCAGGGGATACAAGAGGCCATGGGGTGGTTGCTGAAGGATTTAAAGTAAAAGATGCTAAGCCACTTTCACCCTCTTGGCAATAGAAGGTGGAGAAAAAGCGGCACCACTCGTGTGGGGAGATGACCATCTGAGAGCGAGGTGCAGTTTTCTGAGCAGAATTGGTGATTATACCCCAAAATTGCTTAGAATTTTTATGTTCTATGGTGGCTAGTAGTTTATACCACAAGTGGGAAGCATAATTATGTGGCTTTTCTTGGATCAGTTGTTTCAGCTGCTTCTTTTTAAATGAATTTTTAAACTTATTGTAAACTTTTAAATTACTTAATTTGATTTGATTTTGCCTGTATGGGGACTTGCATGTTCCCAATGCCCAAATTTATTTATTTGTTTTTGTTTGTTCAATCTATGTGTTGCGTCTCACCAGGTAACAAAACCTGATACCAAAGGCAGTTTGCAACACATACATACATAATAAAATTACATATATACATAATAAAATAGTACATTAACACCACAGCAGCAGCTCAAAACATAAACGGTAAGGCAGCTGTAAAAGATTCAGTAATTTTTCTAGTCCCACCTATCAAATTCCACTCCACACTATCTAACACCAAATGCCATTTGAAATGTAAACAAAAAGTTTGAAACTCCATCAAAATGTACCCAGAGAACAGGGTGATTCCCAGGAGGGAATTCCAAATTTGAGGGGCCACAACTGAGAAGGCCCACTGACATCCCTTTGCTTGGCAAGGAGGCAGACAAAGAAATGCCTGTTCTGAGAATCTTATGGGACGAGCTTGTCTATATGGGAGAAGATGGGCCTTTAGATACTCTGGCCCCAAGCGCTTAAAACCAGCACTATGATTTGGGCCTGGAAATATACTGGCAGCCATTGTATCTGATGGAGCAACAATCCAACAGAGTTGAATTGCTGAGCTACAATGACCACATGGGACACTGCCTTCTGTACCGACAACTTCAAGGGCAGCACTAGGTAGAGTATGTTGCAGTACTCTAATCACAATGTCTCCATGTGTGGGACAGTATGGCCTGGTCAAAATGGCATACTTTCAGAATTGGCTCAAGAGCTGAAGCTGAGCAAAGGCCACCCTAGTGACAACCGGCACTTGAGTTCCAAGAGCTGTGGACCTGCTCCTGAGGTAGGTTCAGCCCCTGTTCTCTGATTTCATTCCCTTGTAAATCACTGCTCCTCCTAACACCCCTATGAAGGTAGGTTTTAAAGTGGCCAAGGGATACAAAAAGTGGTGCTTAATAATTGAATGGGGATTTAAATAAGGGGTTTCTCTGTTCAATACTCTGGCCGATGAATCCATTCTGACTTGCAATGCTTCTCTCCCCCTTCTTTAAGACTCTCAGTGTCTTACCAGTGGAGTAGTGCTCAAATTTGTGGATTGGGAGGGCACAGGCATGGGAGGGGTGAATGTTTTGGACATGTTGCTGTAACAATGCTCATTCCTGTCACTTCCTGGGCACACTAGCACACCCCTCTCTGCTCCTCCATACTTTCTCTTCCTGCCCAGTCCCCCTGTTCTTTTCCAATCCAGGGCGTGCAGGAGAGAAGACGTGGCAGGGATGGATGGGTGGACACAGTTGGTGGGTCTCCTTGTCAATGTGCCACCTGGCCCACATGGTGCGCTACATTGTGGGAAGATGACAGAACACACAGCACGCCGTACAGGAGTGAAGTGGGAAAAGGTGGTCTGTTGCAATCGTGACAAGAGGACGATTTTAGTATTTCCCCCTTTTTGTGCATTGACGCAGTGTACCCGGCAAAGCGACTGAGGGCAAAAGAAAAACAGAAAAGAGATGTTCAAGATCTTTGCTGTGGGCGTCTTTTCTTCTGAAGAAGTCACCAAAGGCAGTGAGTGGAGCTGGAGAGGGTAAGAAAGGAGCCGTTGTGAAAATTGAATTACCCAGCAAAGAAAGCATGGGAGCACATGCTTTAGATCATAATGTAAGCTGAGCTGACAGCTCTTGCAAGTGGACATTAATTTGACAGCTAAAAGGGAAAATTCTGCCTTTATCACTCTCCACTTCACTGGTGTGGTTCTCTGGTGTAGCCGCTCTCGCTTACTTTTCTTCCATGCTGACCTCTACCTCTCACAAATCAAAATCCTAGTGACTAATTCAAAATGTACAGTGATCCAAAAGCCACACACCTGTAGCTCTTTCTTTGTTCTCATTCTACAACTCTTTTGTTGTTCTCTCAAGATCTTATGCTTTTATTCACCTTCTGGTGAAATTGTCCTTTGAGAAGGATTGTTGACACCTCTGTCAGAGATTTCCTGAGCTGCCAGTCTATGCTCTGAGCACCAGAAAGTCATTGGTCAGTCAACATTCAGCATCAGAGGAATTCATTCTTCCGCTATTCCTGATTATCACAAACCCCTCATTATCGCCTTTAATAGCAATATTATGTGAAAAAGCTCCTCAACTTGAGAACTACAATAGATAGTCTCATCCAGAAGGAATTTGTATCTAATCAGTGCCTGCACAAGTATTTGAGTTAACTTGTCATTATTTCACATGTACGGTCTGCTCCAATTAAGAGTTAGAAGCAGGCCTTTTCATGGTTTTATTTTATATTAAACTTCACATCTTTTATTTTATATTAGAAAAGTAGTAATATGAAAGCAAGACTCGGAAAACAGAATTGTAATTAGTTTTGATGAAAATGACCTTGCAAGAATTTTTCTTTGGTCCTCTCTGGATTTGGAAAGGTGTTTTTCAACCTCTTCATAAATGACCTGGAGACAGGGGTGAAGAGTGAGGTGGCAAAGTTTGCAGATGACACCAAACTTTTCCGAGTGGTGAAGACCTGAAGTGATTGTGAGGAGCTCCAGAAGGATCTCTCCAAACTGGCAGAATGGGCAGCAAAATGGCAGATGCTTCAATGCCAGTAAGTGTAAAGTCATGCACATTGGGGCAAAAAATTAAAACTTTAGATATAGGCTGATGGGTTCTGAGCTGTCTGTAACAGATCAGGAGAGAGATCTTGGGGTGGTGGTGGACAGGTCGATGAAAGTGTCGACCCAATGTGCGGCGGCGATAAAGAAGGCCAATTCTATGCTTGGGATCATTAGAAAAGGTATTGAGAACAAAACGGCATATTATAATGCCGCTGTACAAATCGATGGTAAGGCCACACCTGGAGTATTGTGTCCAGTTCTGGTCACCACATCTCAAAAAGGACGTAGTGGAAATGGAAAAGGTGCAAAAGAGAGCGACTAAGATGATTACGGGGCTGGGGCACCTTCCTTATGAGGAAAGGCTACGGCGTTTCTTTTCAGCCTAGAAAAGAGACGCCTGAGGGGGGACATGATTGAGACATACAAAATTATGCAGGGGAAGGATAAAGTGGATAGAGAGATGCTCTTTACACTCTCACATAACACCAGAACCAGGGGACATCCACTAAAATTGTGTGTTGGGAGAGTTAGGACAGACAAAAGAAAATATTTCTTTACTCAGCGTGTGGTCAGTCTGTGGAGCTCCTTGCCGCAGGATGTGGTTACAGCATCTGGCCTGGATGCCTTTAAAAGGGGATTGGACAAGTTTCTGGAGGAAAAATCCATTACGGGTTACAAGCCATGATGTGTATGTGCAACCTCCTGATTTTAGAAATGGGTTATGTCAGAATGCCAGATGCAAGGGAGGGCACCAGGATGAGGTCTCTTGTTATCTGGTGTGCTCCCTGGGGCATTTGGTGGGCCGCTGTGAGATATAGGAAGCTGGACTAGATGGGCCTATGGCCTGATCAAGTGGGGCTGCTCTTATGTTCTTAACTACAATTCCCAGGAAGCCTTGCAAGTCTCTTGTTATCTGGTGCGCTCCCTGGGGCATTTGGTGGGCAGCTGTTTGATACACGAAGCTGGACTAGATGGGCCTATGGCCTGAGCCAGTGGGGCTGTTCTTATGTTCTTAACTACAATTCCCAGGAAGCCTTGCAGGTCTCTTGTTATCTGGTGCGCTCCCTGGGGCATTTGGTGGGCCGCTGTGAGATACAGGAAGCTGGACTAGATGGGCCTATGGCCTGATCCAGTGGGGCTGTTCTTATGTTCTTAACTACAATTCCCAGGAAGCCTTGCAGGTCTCTTGTTATCTGGTGCGCTCCCTGGGGCATTTGGTGGGCAGCTGTTTGATACACGAAGCTGGACTAGATGGGCCTATGGCCTGAGCCAGTGGGGCTGTTCTTATGTTCTTAACTACAATTCCCAGGAAGCCTTGCAGGTCTCTTGTTATCTGGTGCGCTCCCTGGGGCATTTGGTGGGCCGCTGTGAGATACAGGAAGCTGGACTAGATGGGCCTATGGCCTGATCCAGTGGGGCTGTTCTTATGTTCTTAACTACAATTCCCAGGAAGCCTTGCAAGTCTCTTGTTATCTGGTGCGCTCCCTGGGGCATTTGGTGGGCAGCTGTTTGATACACGAAGCTGGACTAGATGGGCCTATGGCCTGAGCCAGTGGGGCTGTTCTTATGTTCTTAACTACAATTCCCAGGAAGCCTTGCAGGTCTCTTGTTATCTGGTGCGCTCCCTGGGGCATTTGGTGGGCCGCTGTGAGATACAGGAAGCTGGACTAGATGGGCCTATGGCCTGATCCAGTGGGGCTGTTCTTATGTTCTTAACTACAATTCCCAGGAAGCCTTGCAGGTCTCTTGTTATCTGGTGTGCTCTCTGGGGCATTTGGTGGGCCGCTGTGAGATACAGGAAGCTGGACTAGATGGGCCTATGGCCTGATCCAGTGGGGCTGTTCTTATGTTCTTATGTTCTTACCATCATGTTAAATATCATTTGATGTGTAATTTAAGGCAAAATGCAATGGAACAAACCATGCTGAAATATCTCTATTCTATGAAAAGTTATAGCCCAAAAACCAGAGGAGGCAGGGCAAGAGTTCCTCAGCATGCCCACCGCCTGGGGTGTTGCCCCACTCACTGTGTGGGAGGAGGTCCATCATGGATGTGCAGGCCTCCTACACCAGGTGATGCAAACCCTCGTGGTGTTACTGATACTCATTACTATAAGTTAGAGCTACAGCAAATATTCTCTACCCTTGATTTTCAGGTTGGAAGAAAAAGTCGTAAGAGGTACACATTGGTTTTCTGAAAGCACATCATATGTTTCCTGAGCGGTTCATCCCAACCAACCAGAGGTCACTCAGTGATGACATCACAGGTCTTTGCATCCAGTCAGATCTGGGAACATCAGTGAGGGCAATTGCGAGTAAGGTCACTGTGAAGCCAATGTAAATAAATAAACATTTTTGCTAGGAGTGCTGAAAAATTAACCTAACGGAGGGGCATTTTTCACACACTTCGGTTTTTGCTAAATGGAAACCTTACACAGCTTTGCTTGGCTCTACCTACAACCCTTTAAGGCAGGGGTGCCCAAACCCTGGCCCTGGGGCCACTTGTGTCCCTTGGGGACTCACAATCCGGCCCACAGGGAGCCCCCAGTCTCCAATGAGCCCCTGGCCCTCTGGAGACTTGCTGGAGTCTGTGCTGGCCCGATGCAACTGCTCTCAGCGTAAAGATGACTGTGACCTCTCGCATGAGCTGTGGGACGAGGGCTTCCTCCACTGCTTGCTGTTTCACATCTGTGATGCAGCAGCGGCAGCGAAGGCAAGGTCAGCCTTGCTTTGTGCGAGGCCTTTTATAGGCCTTGAGCTATTGCAAGACCTTCATTCATTCATATAAGTTCCATCTCTAGTATATTCATTTATGTAAATTTATTCAGATTTGAAATGTAAATTAATTTGGCCCCCCTGACACAGTGTCAGAGAGATGATGTGGCCCTCCTGCCAAAAAGTTTGGACACCCCTGCTTTAAGATATGACAAATTCAGGGCAAGCCCACTATCATTCTCAAAAGGTTGTAGTGCACCAGACAGCTCTATGTCATCCTATTGAAACTCATTGGGTTGTAAGAAAAGAGGGGGAATTGAGCAGAAGTGGAAGTCTGCAGCCATAAGACTGGTGGGCTAGATTGTCTCAGATGCTTTTAACCCATTACTCGCCTCTCTTCCATACATCCTCTTTCATAACGGCAGTGGCATCACTAGGGGGTGTGGAGGATACAGACTGCATGAGATGAAGCACATGAGTAGTCTGACACCACTACTGACACAATATTGTTAATATTGGTATTTTTAAAGAATACCATCAAGTTATATATCAATCGATGTGAACTTTAATACAGAATGCGATGAAACAAACCGTGTTGAAATATCTCAATTCTATCAAAGTTATAGCCCAAAACAACTGCTTTATGTAACAAAAAGTGGATTTTCTCAACACAAAACTGATCCATAAGAAGGGAGTGTTCCAAGAGCCAATGAGGTGTTATTATGACACAGCAGGGGACCAATAAGGTGTTTGTGTCAGCTCTCATTTCTATATATCAGAGCTCATATTAGAACTACTATTCAATTGTGTGAGCTTCATCAACTTGGCCATGGTTTTTTGTGGGTTACTGATTTGTTGAGCGACCTATACTGTTCTATAGTATTGTATAGTAATGAAATGAAAGGGGGGTGACATCAAACCTAGTGATGCCACTGCATTTATGCGGTCCATGCCATATTGCAGTTTATTCTTTATGGTCTGGTACGGAAGGAGGTCCATCATGGGGGGAGGGGAGTGACACAGTGAGCTCTTGCACTGGGTGACCAAACCCTAGTGCTTCCTCTGGAGCTGCTCACAAAGTGTTGCAATGTTAGTTTTTTCCTTTGTTCTTCCTCATTTTTAAAGAATGAAGATGTTCAGTGTGTTGCTCTGTTAGTGTATTTGTTTCTGTTCATTTTTACAGAAATAAATACAGAGAGCACATAAATTTAGGCTGCACATATTCTAATTTAATGGTACAATTTGAATGATGCAGGGGCAGGGCGATGATGCGTTGCCATGCCCACCGCCCACGGTTTTCCACTGCAATGGAGGAGGTCCATCGAGGGAGTGATGCGCTGGCCTCCCATACCAGGTAATGAAAACCCTAGTGACCCCACTGACAGTGGTCCTGTCTTTCGGTTTTAATCCAGAGAGCAGGAGGAACAGCAGAGGTGCTGGATAAATTTAGTTTCATGGACTGGTTGGACATCTAAATAAATAACTTGACAGTACATCAACCCTCTTTATTGAGCGAGCTGAGGTCTTGCTCAATAAAAGTCTAGTCTGGACATGTTTGGACAACAGTTCCCCTTGTCCTAAATAGTGCGCCACAAATGTATCAGATCAAGCACGAGGGAAGCTGAGGAGCCATCCGATTTGCATGGGGTAAGGCAACTGTAAATAACAACGCCGAAATAATCAAAGCACAACCAAAGCAGTGCGTAGGGCTCAGTCGTCTGCATTCCAAGACGGGAAATGGGCTGGGCACATGTCATGTTCTCTGCTGAACACCGTATTCTCTGCTGAAGTTCCTGAGCAGGTGTTTCAAGTTTGCAAGCTGGGGCACCGTTCAGCAAAGCAAACACAAAATAAACAGGAGGCTGTCACAACAAGGAAGGCATTTGTGCTTTTGGATCATCCTGATAATCCTGGATAAAACTTCTTCAACTCCAGAGCATTTCGTTGCTTTGGCACAGTGGTCCATTGAGGACAAATTCAGCGGCGCAACTTGATCATGGAGCAGCAGAAAGAGGTCAAAATACAGGAGCAGCTTCGTCCATGTTCACTTTCTGTCCCAGGACTAGAAATTCCAGTTACCATCAAAGCAGATGACTAGTGAAACTCTCCTTCTTACCATGGAGTGGGTGAAACTGTTGTAACATGGCTGAGTAAGGCAAGAGTTACAATATTCCAATCTGTTCCTAAATAGAATTGTTTACAAGGGCATCAGGGTGTGATAGATAGAAGCCTGGAACCCTCCCAAAGGCCTGTGGCTTTCAGCGCAATCCAATCCCATTGTATTTAATGGGATCTGCTCTCAGGGAAGTATAATAGGAATGTTTCTTGCCTACCATGTAAAGCCGAAATGAATTGCCCAACTCAGGCAAGGGATTGGTTCCTACCTGCTTTCCCTGAGCCCTATCCACTTGCTTCCTGGATAGGAAAAAAAAGGGTAATGGAGCCAAAGAGAATGTGTCTTGGCTAGACTGTTGGAGATGCTCAGGTTTTGAGATACCCTGGGCTAAGTCTGAATGCCCTATTCAAAATGCACAAAATTCTAATATTTGTTCCTCTAAGTGACAGTGGCTTTGCTAGGAGGTGCGGGTTGCACCAGGTGACACACATGGATGGGGAACAACACGCCACTATTGGCCAAAAAATTTTTAAATCTTGGTATTTTCAAACAATGCCATCATGTTATAGATCAATCGATGCTTAATTTCATGCAAAATGCAACGAAACAAACCACGTTGAAATTCTATCAAAAGCTATAGCCAAGAAACCAATGGGAGCAGCGCAATGGCACATTTCCATGCCCAGTGTTCAGGGTATTGTCACGCCCAGTACATGGGAGGAGGTCCATCATGGGGTGACATGATGGGGTGACGCATTGGCCTCCTGCATCAGGGATGCTAATACCGAGTGGATGACCAAATCTAATTATGAAGATTTCTGGAGTGTTCTGGAACGTTTACATTATGTCTTTATTATGCCACATAGGGGCCCAATCCTAAACCAATTTCCAGCACTGATGCAGCTGGAATGTGGCCCCAAGGTAAGAGAACAAATATTCTTTTACCTTGCGGAGGCCTCGGTTACTGCCCCTCCATGGCAATATGCATCAACATTACATGCCCCATTGGCATGCCTACGTCAGTGTTGGAAAGTTGGACATGATTGAGCCTATATTGAGTGCTCCTTTCTGAAGTGGAAAGGCGGGATATAAATTCTACTAAATAAATAAATAAATAAATAAATATGACACTTAGGACACCATCCTAACCCCTTATGTCAGCTCTTTCCAGCACTGACATAAGGGCAGTGCAGCTCCGAGGTAAGGGAACAAACATTCCTTGACTTTGAGGAGACCTCCGTGAGTGCCACCCAACTGCAGGATGCAGCACACGTCCCATTGGCACCGCTATGCCAGTGCTGGAAGGCACTGACCTAAGGGGTTAGGATTGCGCCATCAGTTACTTCGCTACTTAAAAGCACATCATCTTTGCTATATGACACCTATATGACAGTTACTTTTGCTACTTAAAAGTACAACATTATCATCTGCCACATTCAGATTTCAGGTCACCAAGCCACAGAGGAAGCCACAGAGAAAACACCAAAATATAATCAACACTGCAATCGCCTTCAAGGTAACAAAAATATTTTTTTGTAGAAATTATTTAAAACCGATAGGTGTGTTCCTAACATGTGAAGGCCATTCAGTCGGGTGCATTTCAGCAATTAAAGTGTTCCATTCTTAGACATCCCCCCCCTGACTCAGTTGTCTGTTGGCAGCTCTTTGTATTGTTCATAAATGAAACTAAAGCATTTGCAGTTACACAGAGAAGTCCTAAGTGTGAATGATAAGCCCCTTTTCGCAGTGTCTCCTCGTTCCCACTAAAATTCAGTAGTGGTAACCTGAGTCACTTCTGAGTGCAGTTCATCCCTTCTGCGTCCCCAGGATCCTCTCTTTTGACCGTCCACGTCTAGTCATGCTGACTTATTGAGGGCTTCAGAAGGAGTGCAGGTTGAGACACGCTCTCGAGTTGTGTTCCGGGCTCGGCTGAAGCTGTTCTGTTCCATCCGTGACCGGAAAGGGAGGCAGAACTCTCGGAAACACCTCTTGAAATTTTCATCCAAGAAAGCATAAAGGACAGGATTGAGACTGCTGTTAGTGTAACCCAGGGCTATACAGAAATGCAGGCTGGCCATCACGTAGGGGTCCTTCTTGTTAATGCCCACGAGGGTCCAAACGATGACAAAGATTTGGATGGGGGTCCAACAGATGATGAAGGCTGCCACAACCACCAGGACCATGCGTGTGATACGGCGCAGGTTGCGGTCCTTCTCCTTGGAGCCAGACAGGAGGCGGACGCTTTTCAGGCGCAAGATCATGAGTCCGTAGCAGATGGTGATGACCAAAATGGGTACCAGGAATGCAAAGATGAAAACACAGATCTTGGTGACGGTATCCCAGTAAATCTGAGGCTCTGGAAACTGGAGGAGACACATGACAATGCCACCTGTATGGGTGAAAGGAGATCATAAAGTGATGTTTTTGAATGGTGGAAACCCAACCCCCACTAAGAGAGAGATAGAAAGTTGTCCAGTTCAGTAGCGTCATTAAGGTTTGTATTCCCCAATACAGGAGGTCAGCATGTCATCCCTATGATGGACTTTGTCCCATGAAATGGGCAGGGCAATGCCCTGGCTAGTGGGTGAGGTGATGCACCATTGCCCTGCCCCCCTGGTCTTTTGGCTATAACTTTTGACAGTTCAATGTGGTTCAATGTGGTTTATTTCAATGTGGTTTATTTCATTGCATTCTGCATGAAATGACACATTGATTGATTATATATATGGCATTATTCCAAAATGGCAGAAATTTAAAAATTGTAGCTAGTAGTGGTGTCACTCTCCTGGTATGTCACCCGGTGTGGCCAGCACACCCCACACTGCCCTAGTGATGTCACTGGTGTAGTTCCTAACATTGCTTCTCAAGGTTTCGCTGGCGCAGATGCCTATTTACGCTTCTGTCTGTTTCACTGAAACACACACAGGAGCATTAGGCCATGCTGTTGTAATTCAAGACGGGCATCTGCATAATTGAAGCCTCCTGAGTCTGTTTTGTACACGGCTCAACCATATCCGCACACTAATTGGCACTCTAAAATGAAATACATCAAACTTTGTTCTTGTCGGGTCTTGCGTTACCGTACAATTGGAGTTCATTTGCATTTGGATGCATTAAAGTTCAGGGACCCCTCCTCATTGTCCCTGACACTTCAATCCTATCGGCAGCAAGTGGAAATACACTGGAGACATTGTCAAAGATCAGGTCAACGTTTGATATATTTCAGGAGTGGCTAAACTTTGGGAAGGAGGCAAACTAACTTCAGGTAAGGGATGCCACTGGCAATATCAGGAAGCACAGGAAACGCAATATAGGGAGCACAGGAAACAAAGCCCTTCCTTGTCCCCTTAGGTTTGCCAGCAGAGACAGGTCACCACTAGGGACAGCTCAAAATCTCCCATCACTGGAGGCAGCATGCCAAATATTACCCGCCTTACATGGTGATGTCCCAGCCCACTTTGCCCCTCGCACTTCCTCCTGGGAAGACTGGGAAGGGAGAGAAGTATGCAGGAGAGAGAGTGTCAGACTGCATCCGATATACTCTCTAGACCCCCAGTTTCCTCTCCTTTACAATTCCTCATCTTCTTTTATAATCCAAGGACTGGGAGGAGAAGCAGTGAAGGTGGGCAGGCAGCTAAAGGTGGGTATCCCTTAATCTACAGCTAAAAAGCCAACACCCATGAACCTTCCCAGAACGTGAAGCAGAGCGCCAAGTGCTACACCTTAGTGGTATATATCAGCCACCTCCACTGTTATCTTTTTCCCCCTTACTCAGATGTTCAAGCCCACAACTGTCTCCTCATTTCCTTCACTCCCTGCCTCTTTCTTTTTGCATGATGGAGGCAGATGGTTGGATGGGTGGGACTGGGAGCTCTCCATCAGTCTGCCATCTTAGCTCAGCCCTGACAATTTCCAAGTACATCCAAGCCCTTTCCCCTAACAGGAAAGCACACATCTTTCTCCATCAGGTGTGGACTGATGGTTGAGTCGGTGGCACTGCTTGAAGAGTTAAGCAGGAGAATATGTGGTTTTGTTTTTTGATGGGAGACGCTGCGACAGGCTGAAGCAGCAAGGAGTTGCTGTTGAACTGATTAACCACACAATGAGAGAAGTGTGGAAGTATGTGAGGACCTCAAGGAACCTTGAGGACCTGTCGAGCCTAGAGCTACAGTCAGTGTCATCACTGCAAGGGGTGCGGGCTGCACCGGGTGATCCATGTTGAAATATCATAGCCAAAAACCCAGCAAGGGCAGGGCAATGGTGCATCACCACATCCACCATGCAGGAGGTTGCCCCACCCACTGCACTGGATGAGGTCAATCGTGGGAGAGACATGCTGGCCAGCTGCAGTGGGTGACACACTAACCCTAGTGTTTGGTTGGCAACCTTCAGTCTCGAAAGACTATGGTAGAAGCCTACAGCACCCGGTATTCCCAGGTGGTCTCCCATCCAAGTACTAACCAGGCCTGACCCTGCTTAGCTTCTGAGATCAGACAAGATCAGGCATGTGCAGGGTAACAGTCGCTGCCTAGTGACACCACTGTATATGATTGCCTACTGAAGCTCAGTGGCACACAGCCAGAGGAGATGACTACACTATGAAGGCAACACCTGGTGACTGAGGATTATGTGATTCACAGAATATATTTGCAGAAACCCCATTAAAAAATGATGGTTTCGAACTGCCTATATAAACTGCCTTGAATACTGTTTAAACCAGTTGTTCTCAAACTTTTTAGCACCCACTTTTAAGAATGAGAATCTGTCAGAGACCACCAGAAGTGATGTCATGACTGGAAGTGACATCATCAAGCAGGAAAAATTTTTTTCATAATCCTAGGCTGCAGTCCCACTCACATTTATGTAGGAGTCAATCCCATTTATTATCATTGGTAAAAGCATTTACATAGTAGCTTGTTAGAAGTACAAAGCTGGAACATTTCCCAGATGCAGCCACATATTATGGTAGCATGAAGTCTAATATATTATATATATTGAAACGAACGAGGGCCCACCTGAAATCAACTCTTGACTCACTTCGTGGGTCCTGACCCACAGTTTGAGGAACACTCGTCTAAACCACAGAGAAAGGTGGTATAATAATACTGAAATAAATAAATAAAAATAAAATATGCATCCAGGAACTTGCCTTCAGATCTGGTAACAGCCATGATCATGATGGGCACCCCAATAACAGAGGAGAGGACCCAAATGCAGACATTGATGATCTTGGCTTTTGCTGGGGTACGGAAATCTAAGGCCTTGACCGGATGGCAGACGGCAATGTAGCGGTCCACGCTCATCATGGTGAGGGTGAAGATGCTGGTGAACATGTTGTAGTAGTCAATGGAGAGGACCACCTTGCAGAGCACTTCTCCGAAAGGCCAGGTCTCCATCAGATACTTAGCGCTTTGAAAAGGCAGTGTGCTGGTGGCCAGAGCATCTGCGAGGGCCAGGTTGAAAATGTAGATATTGGTGGCTGTTTTCATCTTGGTATACCTGGATGGATGAGATCACAAGAGAAGCATTAGTTGTGGTCAGAGTTGGTTTGCTGCACAGGGAGGGTGAATGCCTTCTTTAGGCTGCTGAAATGATCCTGAAATGTATCCATTTTTCAAGCTCTATTATGGTTGTCTTGCTTTGCTGTTACAAAAAAAAAGGAAGGGCTGAGCATGACAAGTATTGGAAGGTTCCAGAGATACCTTCAGTTTAAGAATGTTGGGTAAAAATATTGGACTTGGCTGAAATTGACACACTTATAGTAGTTTTTCTTTTCTTTTTTTAAAATATCTTATTTATTTACTACAGATACAAGTAAGGAAAATGGGTTATACTTAGGGCTGGTACAACACAGGTTACACATGAGGGTATTGGCCCTAGATTCCAACATGCATCATTCAATTTAAAAAAAACAACCACAATAATCATCAGTACAAAGGCTATCATATTTATCAGTATAAAAATTTGAATTTGCCGAAACACTCAATATTGTTTAACTAAAATTATCTATCCAGTCATAAAAAGACTTCCAATATTTTCTTGCTCTATCTAAATCTCTTTCTTTCATTCTTTCTGTTAAAACTTCCATTTCTGCTATTTCATAAATTTTGTCTATTAAATTTTCTCTAGTTGGCACATCTGTAGATTTCCATTTTTTCGCAAACAATATTCTTGCCGCTGTAGCAATATGTACAATAAGGTATTTGTTACATTGGTCTTTAATTTCTGATGTCACATTTAGGAGGAATATTTCTGGTTTGAATGGTAATACACAATGCAATATCTCTTGCAACGATTTATGTATCATTTTCCAGTATTTCTTTGCTTTTTCATATGTCCACCACATATGATAAAAGGTTCCTTCAACCTCTTTACACTTCCAACACTTATTTGATAACCAAGAATACATTTTTGCTAATTCCTCTGGAGTTAGATACCATCTATAAAACATTTTATATAAATTCTCTTTAAAAGACGCTGCTTAATATTTGTATTTCAAATTTGGTTCCAGTCATCCATTGATATATTATATCCGAAATTTTTTGCCTGTTTAACTGTCTCATCCTCCATTCTTATCTCAAGGAGAAAATTATACATTTTTTAAATATACGTTCCCTCATCAATCAAAAATATTTTATCAAAACTCATATCTTCTTCATAAAAACCTGTTTTTGGGTCTTCTCGTAATCTTGTTCTTATTTGCATTTCATTCCAACAGTTCAATTTTATTCCTTTCTCTTCTAACTCAGGCTTACTTAGGATCTCTCCTTTAATATTCAGCAGATCACTGTATGATTTATTTTGGTCTCTTTTAATCCAGTTCAGATTAGTTGCTATTTCAAGTGGTTTTATCCATCTGGGTAATTTAGAATATATCTTGTATTTTATCTGATCCCATATCCAAATTAAAGATCTTCTTAAAACGTGTTGTTTAAAATATCCATGCTGTTTGACTTTATCATAAAACAGGAATGCATGCCAGCCTATTTGTAGATCATGTGCTTCTAGTGTTAAAATTTTCGAATTTGGTGTGAGTCCCCAATCTTTTATCCAGTTTAAAGCTGCTGCTTGATAATATAATTCCCAGTCTGGTAATCTGAATCCTGCTCTTTTTTTATCCTCTTCACTTATGGTTTTTCTTAAAGGGAAGTCAGTACAAACTATACATGAATACAAAAACGCATTTCATTGTTTTCTCCTGATTGAATCCCAGAGCTACAGCAACTGGGGTGATGATGCTTTCTGAAAACAGCCTGAATTCAATGAGCCCTGAAAATTATTCATGGGAATAAGGAACAGGACTACAAATGCAATGATTGTACAGCTGATCAAGAATAATTGATGCAGGGTGAGCATGTCAAAAGTCTCCAAGGTTTGATGATGACACTTTTGCAAGGAAATTCAAATACAACTCTTTGATAAAGTTCACACCCACATCACGGAGGGGCTCTCCCTTATTGGGAGTTTTCAGACAAAGGCCGGATGAGCACCTGTCAGGGATGCTGAAGCTGTTGCCTTGCACTGAGCAGAGCAGTGAACTACTTAAAGCACAATCCTATTTTATGCTGGAGCAGTCAGGCCAGGAGGCCTGCACTGTATCCAGCACAAGAGTGGGGCCAGAATTGTCTCAGCCGGAGGCAAGGGGAAACTCTTCCTTTTACCCCCAGGTAAGCCACCATAGCCCCAATGGGTCTCCTCGAACCTGTTCCACCTCTGCACAAGACAGAGGAGAATGGAGCAACTTGAAGCCACTCTGCTCTGCTCAAGGAATCAGCATTAACAGGCAGGTCCCAGCCCCACCTCCCGCTCCCCGCCCTCCCCCTGGAATGCCCTCCGCCTGCTCTCCCCCACCCTGGAACGCACCCCCTCCTGCCTCCTCTCCACCAGCCCCAGTCTTCTGCCTCGACTGAGCTCAGCCGATGCAACCTTCCTGCTCCAAGCCGCCACGGAGGCTGGATGCAACCTCTGTGCTCCAGCGCACTTCCATGGCTTTACGGCACTTTTGAAACCCTCCAGGGTTGGCGCAAGGGACTTGCGCCAGCCGAGCATGACGTTAGGATTGCGCCCTAAATGAAGCAAGCACCTCTCAAGCACCTTCCAACACAATCGTTCCATGATTTAATATTCTATCTGGCTTGTCTTTGTGGGAATGGGCTGATTCAGCAGGGCCCTTCATATGCTCTCACATAGCCTCTGACAATCTTGGGTGTGCACAGTAAAAATCACAGCACCCAGTGGTGTTGCTAGCCACCCTGGAGCCTGAGGCAAAGGTAAAAATGACGCCCTTCATGCCTCAGCTGGAAATGATGTCACTTCCAGGTCTGATGTCACATCTGCAGATTTTTTTTTTTAATCACAAGCAGCTACTGGGGTTTCTGGCCACTCGCTCCTCTTCCTCCACTGCCAAGAGGTGTGAGTAACAGTGCAGGCAATTGCTTGGGCAGGCAGCGAGGCTGTTGCACTGAGCAGAGCAGTGAACTACTTAAAGCACAATCCTATCTTATGCTGGAGCAGTCAGGCCAGGAGGCCTGCACTGTATCCAGCACAAGAGTGGGGCCAGAGCAATTATAACCCCTGCACCCCCTCTAGCTACACTACCGACAGCACCCTTTGGGGTGTGGGGACCCAGATCGCCATCTCACCACGCTCTGGAGCTGGCTGTGCCTCTTGGCATTGTAGTTTGGGTTTGTCTGCAGAAAAAAATATGTACATCAAGTTTATAGAAAAGCTGTAGAAGGATGTACAGCTGTAGAGGAGGTTGGATAATTTTGCACCTTATTTGGAAGAAAAAGCAGTCATTTAGAGAATTCAAAAGGAAGAGGCAGTCATTCTCTCCCCTTCCCCCAAGAATTGTCCTTTGTATGTTTCTCTTGAAAAGGTTCCCATTGCAAATGAAACCAATTTTCTCCTTTATCACAGATACAGGACCAGCCACACAACCTCCTTAGTATGATTGGCTGCCTGTCTTGTCTCTTCTTTGAAGTCCGATTTGCCACTGACTAAATAATTATTATCTATTGTTTTATTTTCTGCCAGGTTTGCTTTCCAAAATCAGTTACCATGGGAAACTGGGCTCCTGGAAATTTCATGATTAACAATAATCGTCTGAAGTTTTACTGTCTCTCAGAAGATGTAATAAGCTTTGCATAAGAAAAGCCCACTGCGTGGTGGTTGTTTTGTCTGCATGAGCAAGAGAAAATTAGAGCTGAAACCTCACATGTGAACCGAGGGTGACAAGTAACAAAGGTGTTTTTATTTTCAAAGGCTCACCTTTTTTTCAAAAAGACTCACCAGAAAAAAAACAAAAAACTGTTTTCAGTTGCAACATTTTATACTGAATGTTTGGCATTTCAGTTGTATGCCCAATTTTATCTTCCTAGTCAAAGTGTTTTCCTCTAGGGCAGGAGTGCCCAAACCCTGGCCCTGGGGCCGCATGCAGCCCTTGAGGCCTCTCAATGTGACCCTCAGGGAGCCCCCAGTCTCCAATGGGGACTGGCCCTCCAGAGATTTGTTGGAGCCTGCACTGGCCTGATGCAACTGCTCTCAGCATGAGGGCGACTGTTTGACCTCTCACGTGAGCTGTGGGATGAGGGCTTCCTGCACTGCTTGCTGTTTCATGTCTGTGATGCAGTAGTGGCAGCAAAGGAAAGGCCAGCCTTGCTTTGTGCAAGGCCTTTTATGGGCCTTGAGCTATTGCAAGACCTTCATTCATTCATATAAATTAGAGATGGAACTTAAATGAGTGAATAAATGAATGAATGGGCTCATTCATTCAACCTTTCTGGCCCTCAGAACACCCTCCAGACACAATCAGAACACAGTTCTGGTCATGTTCAGTTGAGTGGGCCAGGGGCTTTCAGGGGACAAGAGGTTGGCTGTGGGCCAGAAAGAGGTTTGCTGCAGGCTACATCTGGCCCCTGGGCCAGGGTTTGGAGACCCCTGATATAGAACATGATGATATTTGAAAGTACCAAGATTTTAACAATTATTGCCAGTAGTGGTGTCACCCCCCATGTGTGTCACCCGGTGCAGACCGCATTCACTAGCGACACCACTGGCAAGAGTTACAGGACAGCAGCAGACCATGGGAGGGGGGAAATTAAAAGTGGCAGAGTGATAGATTGGCTGTATTAACAGTCATGTATCTAAAAATAGGCATGCATGCTCACATATGTGCAAGTGCAGCAGTCATAATGCACATCAGAAGAAATAATCTTGGCATTTGCGAGGTCAGTTCTTTTCTGGTGATTTGCCCCACCCCTCATTCATAATGCAATTTGCCAAGGAAGAACACACTCACTGGATGTCTTAGAATCCTTGAGGAAGATCGACTCTGCTTTGCATAATTAAAATGCAGCCTGCCTGCATAGATTTCAGAGCAAGTCTCTGTTCAATTAAATATGACTGTAGGTCAGTGGTAGGGCATATGAGGAAGTTCCAGTTTCAATTCCTGGCAGATGCAGTAAGGACTGTGAAAAACCCTTCTCTGAAACCCTGGAAAGCTGCTGCTGATCTGTGGAAACAATACACTGGACCAGGGGTGCTCACACTTTTTTGGCTCGAGAGCTACTTTGAAACCCAGCAAGGCCCGGAGATCTACCAGAGTTTTTTTTACAATGTTCGCGCCATCATAACATATAACATTTATCAGCTGCGATACAAGGACATCTGCAAGAGGGATCTGAAGGCCTTAGGAGTGGACCTCAACAAGTGGGAAACCCTGGCCTCTGAGCGGCCCGCTTGGAGGCAGGCTGTGCAACATGGCCTTTCCCAGTTTGAAGAGACACTTGGCCAACAGACTGAGGCTAAGAGGCAAAGAAGGAAGGCCCATAGCCAGGGAGACAGGCCAGGGACAGACTGCACTTGCTCCCAGTGTGGAAGGGATTGTCACTCCCGAATCGGCCTTTTCAGCCACACTAGACGCTGTTCCAGAACCACCTTTCAGAGCGCGATACCATAGTCTTTCGAGACTGAAGGTTGCCAACTAGAGGTACAATGTATGTTGGTGTACCTTGAGCCCCACTGAGTATAACAGGACTTACTCCTGAGTAGACATGCCTAGGATTAGGCTGTGAGGCTGCAATCCTAGCCACACTTACCTGGGAGTAAGCCCCAGTAAGCCTTACTCCCGGCGTTTCCTCCCAGAGGCACCTGAAGGGGGGGGGTCGGCACTCCGCGATCTACTCATTTTGCCTCGCGATCTACCGGTAGATCGCGATCCACCTATTGAGCACCCCTGCACTGGACAATGTTCAGATTACAGTATACAGAGGTTTCCTGGTATCTAACAGAATCAGTCCCAGATCCTAACAAACTTTCCAGGACTGACATAGCTGTGTCAATGGGGCATGTTCTGCACATTCTGCAGTTGGGGGGGGGGCCAGTCACGGAAGGCCTACTCAAGGTAAGGGAATGTTTGTTCCCTTACCTGCACTGCCCTTACTTTGACTCTGGAAAGTTTGTTAGGATTGTGTCCTCAGTTGTTGTTATAAGAGATCAACATTATATACAATAGTTGTAATAGTGATGGACTGCATATATCAGGAATATGAGAGTCAGGATTAGGCAGTGGTTCTTAGACCTGGAAGATCCAGGTTCAAATCCCCGCTCAGCCACGAAGCTTCCGAGGTGACCTTGGGACAATGACGCTCAGCCTCCCTCAAGGGGTTGTTGTGAAGCCAAAAGGAGGGAAAGAACCATTGTACACACTCTTGACCTCCTTGATATTGTGAAAAAATAAATATTTCATACATCTGATGAACCTGATTTCTGCTATACAACTGAGTCATTTCCTGCCAGTTTTATCTGTGGTTTTTACCTGGAAGTGTTTGGGATCACAATAATCCACATGAAAAATGATGATCATAGATGATCATAGTAATTTTAAGCACTTCTTTGCTAAGAGACCAACATTCCAAGGCAGCATGTGCTGCTGTTAAGTCATTCATAACAAAAGAATGAACTGAACAGGTTTCCAATGAAACGATAAAAACCTGAAGTCAATGATGAAACAGCTGCCGATTTTGCAAAGACGAGAGATGACAGATTAAAACCAGCTGGAAAACATGCTGGACTGAGCAATAGAGGAGTTTCAAAAGTGTATCCGGCTCAGTGTATCCGGACACTCTTAAGTGGGGGGGGGGGGGATGGACACTCTATTTCTGGAGTTTTATTGGGGACTGCAGAGTGCAAGCCGGGATCTCTATAACCACAAAGGCTAAACTTGTTTACCTATTAACTCATGCAAGGAAAGCGCCCTACAGGTAGACCACAGCTGCGATACAAGGACATCTGCAAGAGGGATCTGAAGGCCTTAGGAGTGGACCTCAACAAGTGGGAAACCCTGGACTCTGAGCGGCCCGCTTGGAGGCAGGCTGTGCAGCATGGCCTTTCCCAGTTTGAAGAGACACTTGGCCAACAGACTGAGGCAAAGAGGCAAAGAAGGAAGGCCCACAGCCAGGGAGACAGACCAGGGACAGACTGCACTTGCTCCCGGTGTGGAAGGGATTGTCACTCCCGAATTGGCCTTTTCAGCCACACTAGATGCTGTTCCAGAACCACCTTTCAGAGTGCGATACCATAGTCTTTTGAGACTGAAGGTTGCCAACACAACATTAAAACAAGTGGAGCAACTCAAGAATTCAACTTCTGTACTTGACAGGTAAACTCAAACCATGAAATTCAGACAATATGAATTTATAGTAAGCAAAGATTTGCATGTGGGAATTAAGTTAATAAAAGGGTAGAAATCTGGTCCTCAGTTTTCAACATTTTGTTGGCAAGTGGTATATAAATATTCTTATCATTATCAACAACCACCACAACCCTCACCCCCCTGATAAGTTCCTGCACCAGGACCCAAAACATAGCGCTAGTTCTCACTGAATGGGTCATAGCCCAATCCTATGCAGGCCTTAGGCTGGTGGAATTGACATTGAGTCAATGGAAGGTCTGGGCTCCTGGTGCTGAGCTGAGAATGGCTCGTGGAAATGGCTGGTGTGTGCGCTACTGGATCACAGCCACCACTGGTGCCAGTAAGTTGGTAGTGGAGGGTGGGTGGGCTGTGGATGAGGATCGAGGCAGGGATTGGGGCTAATCAGGGGTGTGTCAGAAAGGGCAGGGTGGATCAGTAGTGCTGATATCCTATGTTCCCCACCCAGTCTTGACTTGCCTCCTTGTAATTGGGCCAGCTAAAAAAACCCATTGAGGACGATGGCATCATGGGTAGGTAAGTAAAAATTTATTCTATTTACTGCTCCATCACAGCATGGTCTCAAACTGGAGCATGGTCGCAGCACATGCTGTGGCAGGTGCCACAGCATGCTGTCTGATAGTGATGGAGTGTCACAGTGATGGTAGGATAGGGCAATAAATGTTTGTTTTGGATGTATGACTTCAGACTGCAGGTGAGGGCTCACATGACCAAAGCATATCCCTTAACAGATAGAAAACTAGCATGTCAAGGAACAAAATGAGACTTCTCCCTGACATACTTGCTTTCTATTTGCAAGGTTCCCCCCACCCCACCCCAGATGTCGGGACCATTCAATCTCATGAGAATGGCCTACTGTCTGGTGGTACCACTTCATCGACAATTAGGCTCATTTAATTTTGGGATCCCTACCCTCTGTCTCCAGTCTGTCCATGTGCATAGACTAAATAGAACATATTTTTTTTGCTTGGGATTTTGCAGTGGACGTTTGGTTGATGTGAGCTTTCACAAAATACCCCTGGAAACCATTTGGCACTT
Organism: Tiliqua scincoides; assembly: GCF_035046505.1. Lineage (NCBI taxonomy): Eukaryota > Metazoa > Chordata > Lepidosauria > Squamata > Scincidae > Tiliqua > Tiliqua scincoides. Next base: position 15,779,732 of record NC_089830.1, on the reverse strand, counting down.
GAAAAATCCTTGATCTGGATTGCCCAGCGCTTAAGGTGCTATCAGAGATAATTGCTCAAAATGAATCCTAGCAGCAAAACGAGTCCCATCAGACATACAGCTTCTTACCCATCCAGGTTTCCAATCCATCTGGCCTGGGTTGAGATGAAGGTGAACTTTTGATTGCATTCTCAAACTTTAGCTTGAGAAAGCTTTGATGCTGCTCCAGACTAGAATTTTAGGGGGGTGATGGACTTCTTATTGCTATTTATTTGAATTGCTTTCAATTCATCCTGCTTCCCCCTAAAAAAATTCATTACACGATAAGCCAGTGTTTCTCAACCAGTGGTGCTAGTACTAGTGGTGACACTGATAGTACTTGAGGTGGTGTCTGGTGGTACTTGGAGTCCAGTGGTATGCTTGGAACCCCTAGACCCTTGCCAGTGCAACCAGCATTGCAAATATGACAAACAGCAGGAGGAGGCTTGGCTCAGCAGGTAGAACGCTAAAGTGTGCTTTTGATGTGCTCAAAAAAGCTCTTCTGTCCATCTTGAGTTAAATCCCTGAGCCAGGATTGGCACATCTCGTCCCTATTGCGCATGCATCTGAGTACACAACTACAGCTAGAAACTTGGTTTTTGTTTCTTTAAAAATCATAGATAGAAGCTGGAAGATTCTCAGGAAGATTCTCAGGAAGCAGAATTGGATGCTCAGTTTCATAGTGTCATTTCTTGTCTCCTGCAGAACTGCTGTTTGCATGATCCCAAATAAGCTATACATTTAAAAAAAATGGTGTTGTGCACCTTTGATATGCACAGTGTGATACTCATCATGTGAATCAGAGCTGAAGGTTCACAACCCTTGTCAAGTCTGGGGCGTGCAGGGGGTGCGGGCTGCACCGGGTAAACGGTGTGGGGGGGGTGACACTACTACAGACCATAATTTTTAAAATCTTGGTGCTTTTGAATAATACCATCATGTTATACATATATCAACTGCTGTGCAATTTCATGAAGAATGCAATGAAACAAATTATGTTGAAATATCCCTATTCTACCAAAAGTTACAGCGAAAAAACAGTGGGCTGGGGCAGTGGTGCATCACCACGCCCACTACCTGGGGCATTGCACTACACAGGAGCAGGTCCATCATGGAGGTGATGTGCTGGTGTCCCGCACTTGGTTACAGAAACTTGATTCACCTATCTTGAATCAGGATAGTCTGGGCAGGAGGTCTGGCTCAGTTGGTAGAGCTGCCACCTTGTATGCCTGAAGATCTGAGGCTGCCAGTTCAAAACAACCAGAAGAACCCGAGTGTCGTATACTTGGTCTTACTCCCAGGGTTTTGTGGTGCTCAGAGTTGTTGGTCTGAACCCTAGAGCCCTCAAAGATCCCTGTTCGGTAGTACTGCCACCACCCTGTAAGAGCCAGTGCCTCAGTCCAGGGACACCGAGACCCTCTAGGCTTAACTATATCCCTTGTAGGCACTGAGCACTTTCTTTACTTAAAGTCTCAGTCCTCAAGTTACTAGTCCACAATGAGGATTTTTGGTAGCTTGCTGAACGGCTAGGCAGGATTCTGAACCTTTGTCCCCAACAGACAATGAACCAACATGGTAAAAAAGATTTTTACTTTATTAAGTACATAGGTTTACAAAAGGTTACAAAAGGCAGCAAATGCTAGAGGCATAAAAACTTCTAGGAAACATACCAGCATAAAACAACAAAGCTAACTGGCTAACTCTATTATTCTCTTACTCTCACCTGGGTCAGCTTCTTTTGTAGATCCTCAGGCCAGTTACCTATGGCCACATGGTCCTGGCGGGGCAGGATGTGCACCCACCACCTCTCTCACCCAGAGACAAGGAACAAAGACCAAAAGCTCCAAGACCCTGTCCTCCGGAAGTGGGCTGGAAGCTCAACCTCTCAGCTCTTCCCTCCCCCCTGGAGATCTGCAGCTGCATTCCATCCTTGATGGGCGTCTTTCTGGCTGCCTAGGTGCTACATTATCACCTTCCATTGAATTGTAAATCCTGGCAGCTAGGACTGCAAGCCCCTTGCAGGCCCCTTGCAAGCCCCATCTGTGTTACTGCTTTAGCTTGGTTCAGGCTTTACAATGCTACTAGGCCTAAACTGTACATATTCATGACACCGAGAACTGAGACACACTTATATACTGATGAGCTGACCCTCATGGCGGTGGCAGAGAGGAGTTGCTGTCAAGTGGAGCGAGGGAGGCGAGGGGCCAGAGAGAGACAAGAGCAGGAAGGAATCCAGCTAGTCTATGAAAGACCAGAACTAGACAATTGTGAAAATCCCTACGGGGGTTTAGAACAGCCTGCCTATGTAAACCGTCTTGGATTAAAGTCTGAGGAGAAATCTGACGACCAAAGAAAGGCGGTATATAAATACCTGTATAAATAAATAAATAAATAAATCTTGACTCAGTTAATGAGATGTTGTCTCCTGTGGGGAGTTCATTGTCCTATTAAGAAACAGCAACCTGTGATGGACATGTTAGATTTCCCCCTCTTGCCCAAGTCTGGGGCTGCTGCGGGGCACAGTTGGAAGCATTTTTAGAATTATTTTTCTATAGTTAATTAACATATTATATAATTTACGTACAGTTAAAATATTCCAAAGATAAACATCACCATGGTATATCCTACTGGGTTTTTTTTTTGGTTATCATTTTTGATAGACCAGAGATATTTCAAAGCCGTTTGTTTCATTGCATTCTGCATAAAGTTACACAACAATTGATATATAACATATCAAAAATATCAAGGTTAAAAAATTTTTTTATAATCATAATTACTCACCCCCCTTTGTGTGTCACCCCCCCTAGTGGTGTCACCCCCTTTGTGTGCATCACGTGGTGTGGCCCATACCCCCTGCACCTCCCTAGCAATGCCAGTGTGTCAGCTTGAATATTTCCAAGCTATGCTGCTGATGGGAAATGTCATAACTTGGGGGTAGAGCAACTACAGTCAGTTCTCATTATCCACTGGGGTTAGATTCCTGGAAAACCTCATGAATATCAAATTAGTGGATACTGAGTCAGCCTATGGGGAAAAATGGGTTTTTTTTTTCCAGGGGACCCACTTCAACAATGGGGCAGTTCTGCCTTACCTGCCCCCCAGCTCCACACGTCCCTGGATCTAACATTAAATGCAGCTGATGAGATTGAATCTGTACATTTTGCTAGATACATGCTAGATACTCTCATCATCACCAGGGTTTTGAAGGTTCAGTTAGAGTCTCTGAGATGGTGAGGACTGGAAGCAGACACAGATGTATCCAACGATTCTCCACGGGCCAGTACCAATGCTAATTTGATTTTGAAAATTGACCCAATCCAGACAAATTTCTAAAAAACAGGGAATATAATTAGCTGGCTGTGCTTATACAAATCCTCTCCCCCATTCTGCATGGGTGTCTCTTCCTCTCCCCCTCCCCCTGCATGGTGCTGGTGCTGAATTCTGTTCTTGAGGATGCCACTTTCTCTTCTTCTCCTCCTGCAACCTCTCTCGCCCCGCCTACCCAAGTGCACCAGCAGAGTATTAGTGAATAACGAGAACCGAGTTGTGGATAACGAGAGGTAGGTGGCAATTCTACCCCTTGCACATAGCAAATTCCCACTCACTGTGTATTCTACTCCACATGACTTTTTATTGTGTTAGGTTTTTCAACTGAACTTGATGCTCTGTGACTATTATTTATTTTGATCATGCTAGCCACTGATATTAGAATTACCTTTATTTATTCTGCTTGCGTTATGTAGTCTAATAGATTTTATGTACATTTTTGTGCTAAATTTTATGTATTTTAATTATTGTAAGCCACTTTTGGTCTGCTTATCAGGGCCATAAGTGGACTGATCTTGCACCCTGCCAGTGCAGGGCAATGCCTGCCATCATAGGAGCTGCCAACAGTAGGCAGCTCTCTTCCAATTGCTTGAGATGCTCTGCATGGGAAATGGTGGGCCGCTGAATCACCAACAAAGCAGGTAGTTTGGAGGTGGGGCAGTTCAGGGGAGGAATGTTGGCAATTTGGAAAGTGGTGTAGCTCATGAACGCGTAGCCCAGTGCAGAGCTCAAAATGATACCCCGGAAGTGATGTCACAACCAGACGTGACATCACACCTGGGCTTTTTAAAAAGCGCAAATTGGGGCAAACCTGCCTCCCCCCCCAGCAGTTCACCACCCACTTGATCTGCCACCTCCCCCCAGCCAGTGGCATAGCTATCTGCTACCTCGGATCAAAGAAGATTTTGTAGTCCCCCCCACAACAAAATCAAGTTTAATTAAGTAAATAAATAAAAACGGTGCCCTTTATGTTGGAGGAAATTAAAAATAGTTTCCTCTTTGGGGGGAAGCAGAGTAGCTTAAGCAGTGGACCCCCCCCCCTTTGGGTGTCACTCCAGGGAACCTCCCTCACCCGGCTGACTGCTAATCAATAAAAAAGACCAAGAGGCAATGGCTTGTTAAAGTTGCAAAAAAGAAGTTATTTACTTACAGTTCCATTAAGTGTATATTTATAGCATGTGATTAGGATCAGAGGTTCAGCTAACACTTAGAGATAGCAAGGCCCTGGAGCTGCCTCACCCTGCATGCCTTGTGCTCAAGATGGCCTGGGCATCAGAGCCCTGGCATGCGCCATCTTAACAGGTCGGTGGTCAGAGGACAAGAGAGAAGTGCTCAGAGGAGAAAACAGGGTGTGGTCAGGGTGTGGTTAGGGCCACACCCTACAAGGATCACAGAGAAAACAGGTAGAAAGGTCAGAGTCACTGGGTCATAGCTTGACCCCTTCTGGACAGCATCCTGCCCCCTCTGGACAGCAGACAGAGTTGCAGCAACTCCAACACTTTTTGGTTAGAGACACTGTGCTGGGGTGAAGAGGGACAGTTATTCTTTCCCAGCTAAATATAAGAGGAGCCCCACTTGAAAAAGTGCCTCTTTATCAGTTAGCAGGAGTAGCTGTATTATGATACATGGAAAAGAGAGCTGACTCATATTCACACCTTATTGATTCCACACTGTGTCATAATGATATCTCATTGGCTCTCAGAACAGTCACTCTCATAATTCAGTTTTGAGTTAAAGAAATTCACTTTTTGTTCCACGAGGCAGTTGCATTTTTGTTTTCTGGTTAATAGCCCCACTGGTTTGGGGCAGGAAGTGGGCTGGGCCAAGTGTGGGAGGGGGAGAATTGCTGCAGTGCACACTGAGATTCAATCCCTGGCCAAGTCTCGTCTCTCAAGCCTAGTGCTATAGCCAATGAACCACATAAACTTGATCTTTACCAAAATCTCCTTCTGCTTCTTCCAGTAACAGGGCATGACATATGTGACACCACGTGAGCCTTGAGGATACTGACTACCACTATACAATTTTAACAGCCTATAATCCAGAAGATATTGATGGGGTTCAAGCGGCCATCTTGGTAAAGAAGGAGCAAAGAACCTGAATGAAAGTTCCCATGGGAGCAAGACCAGGGAGAGAAGGTCCATACCTTCTCAAGCATGGAATACGCACGGTTGTCAATATAGTCTGCGCTTTATAGAGTAGGTTTATTTTCCCCTTGTGAGTTACTGTTTGTTTCATTCACAGGCAGAGTTAGGCCGGAAAGACCTTATAAGATGGTTGCTGTGATCTAAATGTGCTGGGAGAAGGGGTAAGAGAGACTTGGGACAAGCTAAAAAAGTTCTTGCCTCCAGCCCTGTTCTCAATCATTCCAGATTGTCCGGACTGGGTTTTTTGCTTGGATGTGGAGCTAAGCAGGCCACTTTGATAGCCTGCCATCTGTTTCATCAGTCATCTTTTCAGCCTTCCTGAAAAGCAGAGATTCATAATAGCCGCTTCTGCTGTAACCATCTATAGTTTCACCTATTTTATTTACAATCAGTTCTCTTTATATGAATTCTCTTTACCTGTGAGGGGCAGAATTACCTTATTTCATCATCCACAACCCTGTTCTTGTTATCTGTGAATACTGTACCAGTGTACTTAGGGTCGGAGGGGTGGGGGGACTCAGTGAAACTCCAAGCAAGCAAGTGGGCAAGCGTGAGAGATGTAGGAGGAGGAGGAGAAGAGACAGTGAGTGGCCTCTTTGCAAACAGAAGGCAAGGAGTTTTGCTTCCCCTGCCTGGAACAGCTCTGAAGGGAGGAGGAGGGGCCACTTGCACACTACGGGAAGACTCCCTGCAAAACTTAGTGCTTTGCACCCCCCTCTAGCTACACTACTGGAACACCTAAACCCAAGTATTGAACTGTATCAGCCATACTACATGGGGCCCTCAGAGTCACCTGCCTTGCACCATTCACTGGTTCACTGCACCATTAAGGAGAGTTAGATTGTAGATGCTTTGAAATCCATAGCAAAGACATCCTGTGTTAAGTATTACTCATCTTGCCTAAGGGGTGGGAGAAGATAATAGCCAGCATAACTTGTAACCCAGCAGACTATAAATCTGTGAAATCGGAATTTCAAAGGATGGAAGAGAAACTTTAAGGAAGAAAATGCCCCAAGCTAGCTAAAACATCAACAGAGGAGCAGGAAGTGAGATAAAGAGTGGGTTGTATAATTCCATTCTCAACTAGAAGTCTTGAAAAAGACATTTCATCCCAAGACGTACATGTTTATTAGAAGCCTCATTGACTCATAGTGCAGTCCTAACATGCGCTGGAATAGACAGGCTGACTGGCCTGCATTGTATCCAGCACATTTTAGGTGAGGCTCAGAGTAAGGGGTCTTGTCCTCTTATCCTTAGCAACACCCCAGTCAAGCTCTATGGGGCTACTCAGATTTGCAGCAGCAAAATTGCTGGTGCAAATCCGGGTGGCCCATGTAAGGCTGACCGGGCATGGAATGGGGGTTAGAATCTGGCCTCAGTGCCAGACCCTGGCCTCAACCTCACTCCCTCCCGCACACGGCTTCCTCAGCCCTCAGAAGGCATTCTGAGGGCCAAAAATGGCCACTTCTGGTTTTCAATCGAAAACCGGAAGTGACAATTTTCCATCTACGTAAGGCCTTAGAATGCCTTCAGAGGGATGATGAGGAGATGTGCAACCTCCTTGGCCCTCAGAATGCCTGGGGGGGGGGCGCTGTGGCCAGTGCAGGGGGCTGCCTCTCCAAGTGGGGAGCAGCGCTCCTGGAGGTGTGCCCCAGGTGGTAAGGAACCCTACTGACCTCAAGTGGGTAAGTGTTGGCTGGGTTGCCTTGGGGATAACATCACAGCAACTAGACATGCCTTTCCAGAATACACCTTCTTCGGAAAAAAAACTACAATCTTCTCTGTTGCACTAACCTGAACTTCTTCCGATTTTCTTCATTTCAAGCCTAGCCTCACTTAGGAAGTTTCTTCCTAGGAGAAGACACACTTTGTGTGCATGCTCTTTCATTCCCCTCGTCCTTCCATGCCCTGGTGGTTTCCTGGGCAATTTCCCTAGTGGGTTATCTATTCTCTATCCTCCTGCCCCACAACCAGTTAGACTGGCTGGCCTCTTTAACTATTCCACCACTTGAGCCATCCATATGCAGCATGGACTGTGTAAATGTATGGTGCAATCACTTCTATTCTCGTGCTGGTCCCCCAGTTACCTTTGTCAATTATATTAATTCAAAATACACCTGACCATGGTCAGCATTTTTTTTTTTAGTGTGAAGCCTTTCACTCCTTTCCAGGAACCACTCTGTAGGCTGTGTGCATAAAAACCAATGGCCCAAACCCCAAAATATACATACATATGACCCTGAGCATCCTTGGTAGCAGCCTGCGAGCACAAGAACATAAGAAGAGCCTCGCTGGATCAAGCCACAGGTCCATCTAGTCTAGCTTCCTGCATCTCACAGTGGCCCACCATATGTCTCAGGGAGCACACAACAAGACACTTGCAGACTGGTGCCACTCCCATGCACCTGGCTTTCTGAGGCAGCCTACTTCTAAAACCAGGAGGTTACACATACCCATCACGGTTTGTAACCTGTGATGGACTTATTCTTCAGAAGTCTGACTCATCCCCTTTTAAAGGCATCCAGGTCAGATGCCATCACCACATTTTGTGGCAAAGAGTTCCACAGACTAATTACACGCTGGGTAAAAAAAACCAAAAAACTTTCTTTTGTCTATTCTAGCTCTCCCAACACTCAATTTTAGCAGCTATCCCCTCTATCTTTCCCTCTATCTTTCCACTCTATCCATCCCATGCATAATTTTGTATGTCTCAATCATGTCTCTCATCAGGCGTCTGTTTTCTAAAGAGCCCCATATGCTATAACCTTTCCTCATAAGGGAGATGTCCCAGCCACATAATCAATTTGGTCTCTCTCTTCTGCATCTTTTCCATTCCCACTGTATCTTTTCTGAAATGTGGTGACCAGAAATGGACACGATACTCCAGGTGTGATCTTACCATCAGTTTGTATTATAACAGGGGCTGTTTTGTTCTCAATCCCCTTTTTAATGATCCCAAGCATGGAATTAGCCTTCTTCACTGCCGCTGCACACTGAGTTGACACTTTCCTCAAGTTGTCAACCAGCACCCCAAGATCTCTCTCCTGATCCATCGCAGAAAGCTCAGAATACGTCATAGCTGCTGGACGTGGATATCATCCACCCCAACCATTTCTACTTTCCGATAGTCACTGTTTTCTGGGACCTGCAATGTTTTGCTTGTTCACAGCAACTAATTTTAGGGCCCAATCCTGAAGATCCAGTGCCAGCCCTTGGCTGGCAGAATGTTGCAAACATGCCATAAGGCAAGAGCACCAGGTCAGTGTCAATGCACATCCATGCTGAGCTAGCAGCAGCCAGAGTCCTGCTGCACATTGCCCAGAGCAAGGCTGGAGCTCCGGGTGGTGGAGAGATGCGTTGGGGCAGGTGGGAGGTATTCAAGGGTGAGGGTGGGTGGGAGAATGTGTGTGTGGGGGGGGAGGAAGAGGGCAGGACCCACAAGATCTGTAACCTTGCATTGTACCTCTTGGCCCAACATGGGGCCGCTCAGCTTTGAGCTGGTTAAATAGCTGATGAAGACTTAAGTAGCCCCATTGCGGGGCTTGGGCCTTCCCCCAAGGAGCTGCCAGTGGCTGCCCAAAACAATTAGGATGCAACTGTTGCCATTTTGGTGCCATCGCTTCTCTTGATGCCAGGCAGCTCAGGATTGGGCTGTTAATCCTGTTAATTAAAACTTTAGTGGTTCTGTTGGTTGGGAACAAAGCAGATTATCGGAGTTCTTCATGATATTGAGCCAGTTCAGATCATCACTGCTGAGATTCTTCCAAAGCACTCCGAAATACACCAGCTTCTGGATTTATATGGCCCAAAGAGGAAACCCACAGAGATAAAGGAGGCAGAGGAAGACTAGAGCAATAACCTTTTTGAAAGGGATTTCATATCCCCCCTCTCTTTGGACACACGCACCAGCAGCCCAGTCCTAGCGAACACTGATGAAGCAGGGCAACATGGACTATGCTGTATCCAGTGCTGGAACTGGGCAGGCTGCAGGTCTCCTCCAGGTAAAGGAACCTTTTTAGCACAGCTAGATCGGTAGGGGGGGGGCGGCAGCGAAAGGATAGGATTGTGTTGATAAATAACATTTGGAAATGGTATAAATAATTATAAAGGTTTAGAAACCGTAAGGGGATTTCTCCTTTTAGGCTTTCTGTATAGCAAAATATGGGACATTTTCATCTAGCAATGCTCCCTGCCCCACAACATAAGCCATGTTACTGCACCTAATACCAGTGTTCTGTCATCTCATCTTGAATCATGCTAGTCATCAGAACATACAGTTGGGACCTCTGTTTTCTTGGATTCTATCTGTGGATCTGGCTCAACGCTGGTCCCCCAAGCTGGTCCCCCAATGTAGATTGAGCCAGACGTGGCCCAACTTGAACCCTCTGGGGCTTCCTTGGAACTTCCCCGGGCTTCAGAATGCCTTATAAAGGAAAAAAAGTCACTTCCAGTTCCCCTCCAGAAACCGGAAATCACTTTTTTTTTTTTTTTTTTTGGCCAAAATTGCCAATCTGAAGCCTAAAGAGGCTGCAGACGATCCAAATGGCATCTTTGGGCTTCAGAAAGCCATCTGGAGGTAACTGGAACATAACTGCAATCGTCTTCGGGAGGCTTAAAGGGGCCCAAACTGCGGGTTTTAATTATCCACGGTTTTTGGTATCTAAAGGAGGGGGGGGGTTCAAGAGCAGATCCCCCGTGGAACTCATGCAGTGTTAACTCTGTTAACATGTTGAACTGACTGCAACTTACTCACTACAACTACACAGCTGACACCAGCTTCCACTCTGCCTACTACACAGTCAGAATATGAATCAGGATGAGCTCTTGTGTTCCCTGCAGGAACACAAATCACCTGCCCACAGGATTGGGTATTCCACAGTGTGACTCATAAATAGCAAAATAATCCCACATTGGCACCACTGCTCCTTTTCCCCCAGATATATATGTGAACAGTGACTCACAACCAACAAGAGAACAACAATTTTTCTCAAGAAGGGGGATCTGAGCAGAATTGTTTTGAGGTGTTGTGAAGTATAAAAATAAGCCTCTGTTGTTGAAAGGGCTTGTATTTTTGTTGTATATTTGTATTCAACTGGATGCCCCAACTTTCTTGAGCCAACTCAGCCCAAGGCATTTGTTGGCCAAGAAGCTTTAAGAAAATGGCTTTCTCTAAGGTTCTGTCTGGCCATAAGCAGAGCTAACTAAAAATGTGCAAAACATAATTCTTCAGCGACACTCTTGCCGTGACTTGCCAGGCAGGATTTAAAGGGCTATAAGTCAGTGGTAATTTTGTAATGTAAGGAGTCCAAAGTTTAATTCTTTGGCATGCCTAAGCTAGCAGCTCTATCATAGAGCCATCTGAGCCTCTGCAGAATTGCTCCTAGGTGGTGGAGATAATATAGGACTCATTGGACCAAAGCTCTGGCTTGATCCAAGGCAGCTTCCTATATTAGCTAGGCACCAATTGCATAAGCAATTAATCACACTGATTGTCAAGGACCAGGATGTATTGCAATATGTTATGTTTTCATTGAGACTGATGCAAATGAGTATATCAATATCACATCAATAGGAGGCACTAATTTTTTTTTTTTTACATTTCTCCATACAATAAATGCTGTTTTGTTATGAACTGAATCCAAGAGAGTTAAAAGAACACACTATATTGTTTCCAGAGTTGTTCATTTTCAACTTTATGTTTGTATGTGCTTCTCTGTTCCCTGAATGATTGGAAAATGTTTTCAACGCCAAACATACAAGCCCATAATGTTTGCTCTGAAGTCCAGAAAAAACATACGCTTGCACAACCAGGTTGTTCTTTTGCATGCTTGCACTGACAACACAACTCAGTTGCATTCTTGTCACATGTACCATTTATCAATTGTGATGCACACAATTCTCTTCTTTTCCCTCACAGGTGCATAGATTAATATATCTAATATGCATCATGTAGATGTTTTCACATAGAAACAGCAACATCAGCAAGGGAAAGCTTTGTCTGTTATAACAGTCTTCATCCACTCCAGTACACCAAATGTAATATCCTCTCTTTATACACTTCATACACTGCACAGAACCAGAGAATCGTAACCTCACACATGGAATCTATAGCGCTATTACAGAGACAAGTATATGAACACACAATGCTCCATTATTTTGCAGCTACAAAGGTACCCGTGAAGATGCAGTATTCTCTCCAGACAAAATCTCCTGTTTAATATTCTGTTGCTATGCTAACTTCCATATGGTGTTCTCAGAGGACACACAATGTACAAAATTCCCTCTGCCGTCCATACATGATCTACACCACTCTGACATAGGGAATACTTAATGCAATCTACTCAGTACATGTAAGTACAGCCTGCCTCTCACACATTTTCTCTCCTCCCACAATTTGTTATAATTGTGACACATATACACACATATAATAATTGGGTGCACATGAACTTTCTTTAACACACACACACACACACACACACACACACACACACACACACACACACACACGTCTCTATTACTATAAGCTCTCACTTTCAACCTCTTAAGTTTGAGCCACACAGATTTTTCTACAGACACATGGGATTGTCTCCTTCTCCAACCCCTCTGACACTCAGACACATGTGGAACTTTCCCCCCCATACTCCCCAGAATGAAGCTGGGGCTACACAACCAGAAGCTCTGCCCTTACCTGACAATGCCATACATTACCAAGATATTCCCCAACAGCCCCACCACGCAGACTACGGAATACAGGGCGGTGATAGCAATCGCGATGATGATCGAAGTGGTGTTCTTCCTCGATGCTGGACTCGTGGCATTGGACGTCGTGAAGGAACTCAAGACAAAGTCTTGCAAGGTGCTGTTGTAGTCGGAGTAGCTTTCAGCACTGGGAAGGGTGGACAGCTCCATAGCCGGCGGGAGCTTCCTGAACCCAACCTGAGATGGGAGAAACTGATCAGAGGGTCTGCAGTTCAAAAGCTTGCTAGGAGCTGTCCCTCTGCCAAAGTGCTGAATGAGAACAGCCCGGTTGCTCCGAGATTCTCTTTTCCCCTTGCAAAAGGCATCCAATTTTTGTTTTGAAACCAAAACTGAAAAGGGGGAATTAGATGCTAGGATGAAGGCAGGAGCTCTGGGTAGGAGTCATTGGCCAGTATGATCTGATCTAGCTCTTCTGCACGCACACTGTTATAGATCCAGCACTGCACTGCCTCCTCTCTCCTCCACTGAGCATCTGAGCATTTTCAAGCCTTACGAATGGCTGTGATTTCTTATTTTAAAAAGGGGGGAAATCTGGCATTGGAAACTATGAAGGCACTGCAGATTAAAAAAGGGGGGGTGACACTCACCCAAAACCATTAAGGGTTGCTGGGGAGAGGAAAATATTTTTACACATGACTCTTCCCTGCTGTGGAAACACTCTCTGCTCTGCTAATGTGTGTCATAGGGAACCACTGATATTATAGTGGATATATCTGCTTCCAATAATGCTGGTACCTATTTGAGATATTTAATTGTAATTGAACAAGGAAATAGGGGTGCAGGGGGGGGGAAGGGTGAATTAACCATGGCACATCCTATCTGATGTTCCATATGGTTTGTCCATGGATGTTCCAAACCTCCTATTTGATGAACAATTCAAGGGGCAAGATACAATCCTTACAGGATGAATGCCACCAAAGCTATCTGTTGCTCCAAATTGCAGCTGTTGTTTCTTCTTATCAAAGTAGAAAGTTAAGCTCAAACATATTCCCAATGGCTGCATCTCAGCTCTGACATTTTTTCTTCTGGAGGCTCACCACACTCTAGCTGAGTGTTTCCCAACCAGTGGTACTTGAGGTGGTGTCTGATGGTACTCAGAGTCCCCTAGACCCCTGCCATCCAGCAATGAGACCAGGAACATGACACAACGAATAGCAGTAGGAGGCTTGGCTCAGTAGGCAGAGTTCCAAAGCATGCTTTTCTGCACTCGAAAAAGCCCTCCTGCACACCCTGAGACTCTTACTAGTGTTGATCATCTGACCTCCCAACCCAGGAGTAACTGGCAATGATATCATCACCAGTTACTTCTGGTGGTACTTCAAATAGGTGGACCACAGGTACTACAACAAAGTACTACAACTGCTCTAACCAGGTGTGTTCCAGTAGCATATCTATATTTTTATATCATGAACAAGCAGGAAAATCAGGATACTGTGCTGCATCCTGCACTCCTAACAAATATTGGGCAAATATGTCCAATTTTTTTTTAAAAATAACTAACAATACAATGTATTTATTTAAAAGATTTATATGTTGGTTTTTTCTAATATTTAAAGCAGGCCCCTAGCCAGGATTCTAGAGGTGGGGGGGCAACCATTTTTTCAGGGGGGGTGCCAATTATGTCAGGTATCTATACTGGTGTGCAAAACAAAGGATAAGTATGGAGAAACATCAGAGACCCATAACTAACCCAAATTTCATTAGGAGGAAATATTTTGGGGGTTGTTTTTTTTTTTTGAAAGATGCATTCATTATCTGTAAAGCAATCTAACAATGATCTGCATAGAATAAATGCATCTCTGTAAGAGTTTGTAAAAGTATGGCTCTGTTTTGCTCCCTGCCGGGAATGGCTGCAAAGGGAGGGGCCGCTCGCCCACCCCACTGCCAGACTGGCTGCTCCGCCCCCTCCAGCTACGCCACCGCACTCCACAAACAAAGTGTGCATCTCATGCACAGAGGAACATTGAGAACAGAACCAAGAACTTCAGAAGGGAATTTATAATTTATGGAAAGAGAAAGCACTAATGCAATAATTTAAATGGAAGAGCTTTTTTTATTATTCAGTTGACCACACACACACTATGGTTTGTTGTTTTTGGAATATGAGGACATCTTGTGTGTGTGTGTGTGTGTGTGTGTGTGTGTGTGTGTGTGTGTGTGAGAGAGAGAGAGAGAGAGAGAGAGAGAGAGAGAGAGAGAGGGCATACCTGCTCTATCTGTTTTATGGCCCAGTCCTAACAGGGCATTATGTGACCAGATGTGGTGTTCCAGCACCATAAGGCACTTTATGGCTGTCACTTAATGCAACCAGCCAAACTACTGTGGCAAGTGGTGAAAATCGTGGCGGTGGGCAAATGGTTCATCCATGTCACCCAGTACCAGTAAGTCAGTATGCGGGAGGGAGGGAGGGAGGCTTGGGTGGAATGGGGTGTGTGGAGAAATTGTTATAGCAAGATCAGGGTGAGAAGGAGGGCAGATCAGGGTGAGAAGGCTGGAAAGGGGGTGATATTGGCGGCAGAACTGCCACTGATACTTTATCCCACTTCCTAGCTTTGATGTTCCTTCTGGGGTCCAGTTGGACTGGCATCAGTAAAGTAGCTAGCGCAGGTCTGAATAACCCAGCAGAGCTATGAGGATTTACCCTGAGCAAGGGAACAAATGTAGCAGCTCAATACTATCTCACAATATGCAGCATGCTCCCTGCTTGCATGACTGCATTGGTGCATAAAGGGTTAGGTAGGGTTGTGCTGTTAATGTCCCACTTTCTCCAAAGAACACTTTCTGAGACACGTTCTCCCCTTAGCCTCACCACAAGGATTGAGACCACAAGGTCTGAGAGGCAATGCATGCCATTGTGGCTAAGCAGGGATCTGAATCCCTATCTCTTTCCTTTGAGTCGCATACTTTTAAGCCCGCGATTCTCAAATTTTTTAGCACTGGGACCCACTGGAAGCGATGTCATTAACCTGGAAGTGATGTCATGGCCATAAGTGACATCATCAAGCAGGAAAATTTGTTAACACCCCCATACCAGAAAATCAAATTAAGTAAGTAAACTCAAAGTTTACAATAAGAACAAGTTTAGATATTTCTTTAAAATAAAGAAGAACTCTCCTAAACCTCCCAATCAGTTGCTGATCTGTTTAAAAAAAATTCCCCGAACATCCCAAAGTCTGCAATCCTATCCACACTTACCTGGGAGTAAACCACATTGACTATCATTGTTAAAAGAGAGCCAGAGTGGTGTGGTGGTTTGGGAGGCGGACTTAGACCCGGAAGATCCAGGTTTGAATCCCACCACAGCCACGAAGCTTCCTAGGTGACCTTGGGCCAGTCACTTTCTCTCAGACTCACCTACCTCACAGGGATGTTGTGAGGACAAAAGGAGGGGAGCCGCTGTGTACACCGCCCTGAGCTCCTTGCAGAAAGCGTGGTATAAAAATGTGAATAATAGAGTAGCCTGTTAGAAGTACAGTTCTGTAACATTTCCCCAGATGCAATCACATACCATCAAGTCAATTAAATCTGTTAAAAATTGGCTTGTGTCAGTTTGAGAAACACTCCTTTAAGCACTGGCCCTCTAACAGCCCAATCCTGAGCACTGTGCACTGCGCAATGTGCACTGGAGCTGGCCCACTGCTGGCTCATGCTGTCTCGCACTGGGCCCTTACGGCACATTTGTGACAGTGTGCACTGGTGGTAAGCTGGTGCACCTGGCTCTGGATTGGGCCCTAAAGCTCTTAGGCCCAATCCATATTACTTCTCTAGATTGATGCTGTTTGATGACAGGAGACTATTTTGACCACAAAAAAGCAACAGAGTTTCTTTCAGTAGAGTTTTGCTTTATGGTTCCCAAGAAGTTGCGTAACTAAACATACATAAGGTCAGTGAAAAGAATCTGTGCTTATTAGACTGGAGACCACCATGGCAATATTAACCCATACTAAATTGGTGCATAAGTGTGGTGGTGGAGAAGTGTCTCCAACTTCCAACCCCAATTCCTTGGGAGTTTCCTCTTTATTATAGGTTACCAAATACATGCGGGGATGAATAAATGCACAGTACAAAAAAGGAAATTAAGATTTATGCTTGTGGTGGATTAAATCTCACGGGTGAGCACACTGCTTCTTTTTAACCAGTATGATTATTTTTCTGTGCCTGTTTCCCTCAGAGGATTTATTCTCTCCCATAAACTCAAACACACACAGATATAGCTATACATCCATCCTCGGGGAACAGGGATAGGATGCGCACTATCGCTGCCAATCCTGCCTGCTCCCAGATCCAGTTTGCCCACCTCACCATCCTCTCCCCCATTCTGTCCTGCCCCGTCCTCGCCCACTCTTGTGCTGCTTGGCAGGCAACTTACCTTGTCCGGTATGCATTGCTCCCCACCCTCGCAGGAAGGCTCTGACTTTCCCACCCTTGCCTTAATAATAATAATAATAATAATAATAATAATAATAATAATAATAATAATAATAATAATACAGGTATTTATATACCGCCTTTCTTGGTCATCAGATTTCTCCTCAGACTTTAATTCAAGGCGGTTTACATACTGTTTAAATCCCTGTAGGGAATTTTACAATTAAAGAAAGGTTCTATCTTTCAAGAACCACACAACATTTCAGATGGAACTTTTGCGGTCTGTTATCACTTTCTGGCCTCCTCCCACACAGGCTGACAAGCAGCTCCCTCCGAAGAGCAGGTGGAATAACTCGGCTTAGCTTGTCAGCTGCTTCAAGGTTTCGCCGTTCACGGTGCCGGTGGCCTCGAACTGGCGACCTTCAGATGTTATCTTCAGGCAATTGGAGGCTCGACCCTCTAGACCAGACCTTCTGCCCTTACAGCATGTTTGCAACAGTGTGTGCCAGTGAAGTACGTACATAGGGTTGTATCACCAATCTGTTTCAGCTCCCCCCCCCCAACTCCCCATGGCTGCTATTTGGTATCCTCTGTTTGCTTGGAACACTGAAGATGATATAGTAGGTTGTACAGAACAACAGCACATGAGGTGATGAAGTACTGGATTGAGAGATTTTGCACAAGGTAGGGGTGGATAGCAGTGAAAACAGTTTCTAAGCTGCTTCTTTGGGAGGAGGCATTCATTTAGTGACAGGACAGGGAAATGCAAAAAGGGAGGTTGTCTGTTATGCAGATTTTGGCTTTGCTTGTGCTTTTCCTACCCTTTGCTCAAAACCATTTTCCAGTTTATTTATAATTGAAAAGCTCAGGGGAGACATTCTCTACAAGCTCGGCATCTGCTAGCAGTTACTTCTTCACTGCTGTCCTGGATTGTACCAGAGGCAAGTGCTATTTTCACACTCCAGTAACCTCCCCCACCCCACCCTTTCATTTCCAAACATGACACCAGCTTTCCTTGCCAGAATTTAATGGAGATCAAGGAAGCTACTTAGTTCAGTTCTGCTCTGGTGTCTGGGAAAATGAAAAAGCATACACTCCTGTGGGTGCAGACAAGGCAGGTCAAACATAAGGCCCACAGGTTGGATGTGTACCCTTGAAGTTCTTTATCTGACCCTCTGGTACTTTCAGCACCAATGGCCAGTGGGGAGCAGGGGGGCAAATGCCCCAAGTGCCATGCCCGTGCAGCATTGCAGATCACTCAGAATGTCTTCTGAGGCTTCTGATGCCATATTACGCTGTTTAAGACTGTTTAAGACTGTTTAAGACCATGTGGGAAACCTCAGAAGACTTTCCAAGTTGTCCCTAACACTGCAGGAGGCTCCATTGTCAAAGCTGAGCTGTGCTGAGGTGAGGCCATGTGATAATTAAGCTCTCCCATATCTTGAAAATATGATCAAGGCTTGTATATTTTCTTTTGCAGCTGATGAACTCCTATGAGAAAAAAGCCCTTATTTCTGGTCATGACCTGCTGAATAACATCACTTCCTGCTTTGTGACCACTTCAATCCCTCAGCAGGTGCCCTGAATTCTATTCGGTCCTCTGCATTATATGACTTTGGTACCCCGATGTAGGCCATTGGACATCAGGAGGTGCGGATCAAATGCCTGTCCAATTATGTAATTCCTAAGGCTGCAATCCTATCCACACTTTCCTGGGAGTAGGTTCCATTAAACACAATAGGACTCACTTCTGAGTAAACATGCATTGGACTGTGCCCTAAGTAACATTCATTGGGCAAGTCACTTCCTTGCAACCTTCTGACTATAAGAAAGGGCCACCTGCTCCATCTCTATCTCCACCTTCAGACAGAGTAGTAGATGGAATAGATCTCTTCCTCCTCCCATTCCCTGGTTTAGAAAAGGAGCAGAAGTGGATGCCCAGATTGGAGAATGGCAGGCAAAAGAATGTTTGACATGCCCAGGCCCACCAGTCTTCTCTCCACCAAACTTCATTTTCTGTTCCATTCCTCTTTTCCTTTTTCAATCCAGGAAATGGGAAAAGCAGAGCCTTGCACAGAGATAGGCGGGAGCAATATGTGGCATGCCAGCACAGATGCCAGGAGCCCTGGCAGATCAGCCCTGACTACAGGAAGATGGAAATAGTTACCTGTTGCTGATGAAGTCTGTATATAAATCAGGCATCTAATGCATATTTTCATTACCTGTAATTTTCATTACCATTATAAACAGTGAGGGGGGGTATCCGAGTATCCGGTATCCGTGGATTCACTTCTTGGCGAATCTGTGGATCCAGGGGCAGGCACCCCCCCTATGCCTTCCATACCCATTATGACATCTGCAAGAGGGATCTGAAGGCCTTAGGGATGGACCTCAACAAGTGGGAAACCCTGGCCTCTGAGCGGCCCGCTTGGAGGCAGGCTGTGCAGCATGGCCTTTCCCAGTTTGATGAGACACTTTGCCAACAGTCTGAGGCTAAGAGGCAAGGAAGGAAGGCCCATAGCCAGGGAGACAGACCAGGGACAGACTGCACTTGCTCCCATTGTGGAAGGGATTGTCACTCCCGAATTGGCCTTTTCAGCCACACTAGACGCTGTGCCAGAACCACCTTTCAGAGCGCGATACCATAGCCTTTCGAGACTGAAGGTTGCCAACTAACTATGCTTAAACATTCTATCTGGACTGAATCAAACGTGCAGGCAACCAGCCTGCCTGCTAGACGGCGACTAACAGGAATCAGGTGTTGTGGACAGCACGGAAATAAATGATCTTTTTTGGGGATTTCTAGTACTGCAAATAAATTTTAAAATTTAACAGCATAAACAAACTATTGACATTCAGAATCATTCAGAAGAAAATTAAAATTATTGCGGTTCTCTATAAAATGGGTAATGTGGTGTTAGGTGTTTGTTGCAATGCATTAAGTGTATTTAAGCCGCCTTGAGTGCCCTTCGAGGAGAAAAGCGGAATACAAATCTAATAAATAAATAAATAAATAAATATTTGAAAAGGTTAGAGTAGGTTACCCTTGCTCAGGACCCAGTTGGGTGCAGTTGGTTCAATTGGCTGAAAGTCAAAGCATGACAGTTGAGATTCTGGTCTCTTTACCTGGAGCTCTCATGCCATCTCTGTCTCCCATGCCCATCCTCTTTCAAAGAGTAGAGCATGCTGGGAGCTCTGTGTTGATTTATTCTGTTTATTTGAAACAGGTAGTGCGCAGGGGAAGGAGGTAGTGCCGAAGCTCCAGGTAAGGGAGGTGGGTTCAAGTTTACTGCACCTTCCTTTCCTTGCTCACACCAGAAAACAGGCCCACTGGTCCCAAGGGACACTTTTCCATGCTTGCTTGGGGGGGGGGGAGAATCTTGACTTGCAGTTACAATAAAGCAGCTTAATGTGGTTCAGGAAGTGGCAGGGTCTGCTTCCCCCCCCTTCAGCCGGGGATTGTAAGTGGGAAGAAGATTGGAGAGCAGACAGAAGCAGAACAGTGGATGGCGGGCTAAGAGGGCAGTGGGCAGATATGGAATACAGGGCAGCCCTTATTATTTCAGTACTTCCCCCAGCTTACCTCTTGTCATAAGCCTTTCAGTTGAAATCATGGGCAGGCTGACCTGAGCCAGGACATCAAGATCTGTAAGCAAAAAGAACCTCTGTCAGCACAACTTTGCCTGCCCGCCCCCTACCCCAGCATAGCTCCCGAGTAACATAGAGAGAATATCCATGTGCCAGAACATTATGAGCCAATTTAGAATGCTTAAAAAAAAAAAAAGAAAAGAAACCAAACACTTTTATTTTTCCCCATCAGCTACAGAGACAGTTTATAATTAGTAGCCCAAAATATAATTTGAGCAGAGAAAGGTTCACACATCATTAGCTGCTTCACAAGGTTACTGTGGGGGTGAATGAAAGTGGGGGTACATTAGGATGTACCGTATATTGCATATTAAAAGCATTGCAGAAATTATCCTCTCTTTCTTGGAAAGCCAGTCTCACTGTAGAGAAACTACCAAGAAACAGACTCTGCAAGTGCCAATAATATAGACGCTTCACCAGAGGAGAATGTGGCTGACTATTTTATGGGGTAAAGGAGTTGTGAACATATTCAGAATGGCTTTGATAACGTTTTAGTTTGTGAGCCCATTTGGGACAGGGAGCTATTTAGTTATTTGATTTTCTCTGTAAAACCACTTTGTGCACTTTATTCCTTCTTGTTGTTGAAAAGGGTAAACAGGATGGGCATCCTTTATCTGAAGAGCTTGGGACCAAAAGGAATTCTTGCATGTACCTAATGAGAGAACTTGGGGATGGGGCCCAGCTTGCAACACAAAATTCATTTATGTTTCATATAACCCATCCAGTGGTTCCCAAACTGTGGGTAGGGACACACTAAGAACATAAGAACAGCCCCACTGGATCAGGCCATAGGCCCATCTAGTCCAGCTTCCTGTATCTCACAGCGGCCCACCAAATGCCCCAGGGAGCACACCAGATAACAAGAGACCTGCAAGGCCTCCTGGGAATTGTAGTTAAGAACATAAGAACAGCCCCACTGGATCAGGCCATAGGCCCATCTAGTCCAGCTTCCAGTATCTCACAGCGGCCCACCAAATGCCCCAGGGAGCACACCAGATAACAAGAGACCTCATCCTGGTGCCCTCCCTTGCATCTGGCATTCTGACATGGCCCATTTCTAAAATCAGGAGGTTGCACATGCACATCATGGCTTGTAACCTGTAATGGAGTTTTCCTTGTGGTGGGCCACGAATTGATTTTTGGCGGGTTGCTAAAGGCTGATAGAAGGATCAGATAACTACCTGACTCAAGCCCTATTCAGAAATCAGATATTGTAGCTGCTAATTACCCTGCAAAGAGCTGAGCTCCAGAAGTTTGCAAGCATGTGTAAATATAGAGAGAAAAATGTTTGAGGGTCCTTTTCCTGAATATTATAAATAAATAAAAACATTTTTTTTTTCTAGAGCTCCTTTTTTTAATAAAGAAAAAAGTCTGATAAACCTAAGTGGCTCCCAATAAAATGCCACTTAAAAAACTGGGTCCCTGTGCTAAAAACATTTGGGAACCACTCCTTATACACATAACCTGAAGGTAATTTTATGCAATATTTTAAATGATTTTGTGCACGAAACACAGTTTGTGATTTTATTTCTTTAGGCAAAAAAGTAAAAAAAAAAAATTCATGTTGGCACTCAAGTCGTACCATATTTCACAATACTCTCACTCCTTGGCACCACTTCTGCCACTCCCTGGCGTCCAAAAAATGTTTCAGTTCACCACTTTGTTCTCCTATTTCAAAACCCTGGAGAAGCAGAAGTGGCCAAGTGGAGGTGAGCAGAGGGCATCTCCACCACTTGAGGGAATCCGATTTGTCCTCATGGATGGGCCAAACTTGCCTTCTTTCCCCCTTTCTCCAAATTAAAAAAACGGCCAAGTAGCAGTTGTAGCTATCTCTCTGCTTAGAGAGGGAGCAACCTTTTTCCAGGTTCTAATGAGCTACTTCTTCAAAATAATCCAAAGTGATCTTGAGGCTATCCAGAGTCATCTCCCATCATTAGCTCCTGAAACACAACTGTCTTGTGTCATTTGCATGATGGTGGAACAGACAGCCATTAGAACACCCCAATCGCTCACTGAGGGACCTACAAATCTCCACGCTCCACACCATAATGATTGTGTGGTAGAGGTATCTGGGGTTTTTGAGAGCCTATAATTATATTCACTTTCCATTGCCACTAGCACCAAAAACTGGATGCACTTTTCTTTCTTTCTTTCTTTCTTTCTTTCTTTCTTTCTTTCTTTCTTTCTTTCTTTCTTTCTTTCTTTCTTTCTTTCTTTCTTTCTTTCTTTCTTTCTTTCTTTCTTTCTTTCTTTCTTTCTTTCTTTCTTTCTTTCTTTCTTTCTTTCTTTCTTTCTTTCTTTCTTTGCTTGCAGCTACAATAAATCACATTGAAATAAGACTTAGTGCAAGGGGGGGAGAGACCCATTAGAGCAATCATTTCCATGTCATCTGATGAAAGATTTCCACAAAGTTGCTCCTATCCCTAAACATCAACATCCTCCCCTTGAAAGTGGCCTGGCTTCCTGATGCAGGGTGCCATCTTCATGAAGCTGCTATGGGCTGAAACAGATCACTGGCCCAGCGAGTTATCTGATCAGCAGCTGTTGCAGAGCTGCTGCTAGTCCGGGCAGGGGTCTTTCCCAGCACCTGCCTGCCTGAGCTCATCATTGTATATGGAAATGTGGGAAACTGGATACAGAGCCTTCCATGTGCAAAGCTACCTACTGGTAGTGTGATTATTTGCCTGAGCTGCAGTGGGGTTTTTTTTTGGCAGGAGGTGGGGCATGGAAATGCTAACCTCTCATCTAGCTCCCCTATGTGGCAAGTATAGTATGGGCCAGGGTGTACCTGGGGGGAGTTTCAAAGGGGCAAATTCCCCAGGGTGCGCTGACACCTTCCTCACCATCGCTTGATGCCTTCGGTGGGTCAGAGAGGCTGCACCTGGACTCTACGGCCTGCCAGAGGCTTCTTAGTACTCCAGAGGGCCTTTAAAGCCTACTTCCAATTTTTGATTGATATTTAAGACCCATAGAAGGCCTTTTGAGGGCAGGTCTTGCTGGCTTTCAAAGGACCTTCTAAAGGTTTTAAAATGTCACTTCTGGTTTTCGGTTGAATACCAGAAGTGTACTTTAAAGGCCCACCAGTGGCCTCGGAAGGCCTTTGGAGGACCACAGAGGCCATGCACAGCCTCCCTGGCCCTCTGAAAGTTTTTTAAGGCCTCCAGAGGGCCTTGAAAGTTCTGGTTCACTTCATAAGGGCTAGAATCACCAGCATCTGTGGTACATGCCAATAGCTTAGCACTCTCCTCTATAGTTCAAATTCCTTTATCTCTCTCCCCCCCATTCCTTCCTCAGTGGGAAAGAGGTGTGGAAGAAGAAAGACAAGCAGTGGACCAAGTAGGTGGGCAGAGATGGGTGTCCCCTATAAGAACAGCCCCACAGGACCAGGCCATAGGCCATTGGCCCATCTAGTCCAGCTTCCTGTATCTCACAGAGGCCCACCAAATGCCCCAAGGAGTACACCTGATAACAAGAGACCTGCATCCTGGTGCCCTCCCTTGCATCTGGCATTCTGACATAGCCCATTTCTAAAATCAGGAGGTTGCAATCAGGAGGTTGCATGGCTTGTAACCCATAATGGATTTTTCCTCCAGAAATTTGTCCAACCCCCTTTTAAAGGCATCTAGGCCAGGTGCCATCACCACCTCCTGCGGCAAGGAGCTCCACAGACCAACCACATGCTGAGTAAAGAAATATTTTCTTTCATCTGTCCTAACCCTCCCAATACTCAATTTTAGTAGATGTCCCCTGGTTCTGGTATTATGTGAGAGTGTAAAGAGCATCTCCCTACCCACTCTGTCCATCCCCTGCATAATTTTGTATGTCTCAATCATGTCGCCCCTCAGGCGCCTTTTCCAGGCTGAAGAGGCCCAAACGCCGTAGCCTTCCCTCATAAGGAAGGTGCCCCAGCCCAGTAATCATCTTAGTCACTCTTTCCTGGGGTACACGAAGGAAGGAGTGGGGCAATTGAAGCCACAGAATGCACTCCCTCTTCTGGGGAGAACTCAGAAGTGATGTCACATGATGCCATAATGTCACTGCCCCGGGCTCTAGGGCAGTGTGATATGCCACTAGTTGGCTTTGAGGGATGATCATATATATGTAATGAAGGCTTAGGCAGCATAAGAAGCCTGCCTATGAAATTGCATCTCCTGCTTCTTATAAAGCAGGTCTCAGCCTACAAAAGTATAGATGTCCTCCAGCATTTCATGGTTGACAACAGGACCAAGACCAGAGACAGTATGTCAAAAATGCTAGCCTCCCTTACCTACAGCCATTCTAGCTGCTTCTCCTCCCACTCCCTTGATTTGGGAAAGGGCAATGGAGCAGAAGAGGCAATGTGGAGATGAGGATTGTCTAAAGCATTAGTGACACTGTAGTGTAGTCCATCACTCTCCATCAGGCCCTCGGAGAGGAATTTTATCAGGGGGTACAAAGTTGCTTTAGGACGCTTTTGTGAAGGATGAGGGGTGAAACAGCCTGGGGGAGGGCGGTGATGGGTGAGCAGAATGGGGGCATGGAGGGGCGAAACAGGGTGGGGAGGGTGGAGACAGCTGGAAAAGTCTTTGGAGCCCAGCTCTACCCACCCATGTGGCACTGGCAGCTAGATTCAGTAATATGAAAAAACCAAACGCGCTCCTCTCTTTAAAATCTTTTAAACCAAAACTTGCTTCTGCAGCAGCTGTAGTCTGGCAGCTGTATCCCTGAGCTCCTCTACACTCCTTCGTGGTAAGCACAAACCAAGAAGTTTGTGGTAAGCACAACCTTACCTCCTTCGTGGTAAGCACAAACCAAGAAGCTCCTTCGTGGTAAGCACAAACCAAGAAGTTATTGTAGCAGTCCAGTTTCCTCCCAGATTTGACACTGTGTTAAGGAGTGTGTCGTGTATGCATTCCTCAGCCCAGCATATATGGCTTGCCAGTGGATGTGGTACCTGTAGCCGCATACTTGTGGTCGTGCATTCCAGGAGGGCAACTGAGGAAAATGTAAGACCCCAGGAAATATCTGGGCCCCCTCCTTTGGCTCCTGGGCCCCCTTTTTGACCCTGGGCCCAGGTACAAATTACCCCCTTTACCCCCCCTCTCCTAGGCCCTGCTCGCCATCATTCTAGTCTCCTCTACATTTCATCTTTTGCTCTGTTCTCCTCTTCATTTTGCAAAGTAGGAATCAGAAGGAGGAGGAGGAAGACGAAGAAACAGTGTGGGTGGGTGAATGGAGGTGGGTGCCACCACCTGAGACAATGGACCCAGGGCCCAATCCTATCCAACTTTCCAGCACTGGTGCAGCCGTAATGCAGCCCCGGGGTAAGAGAATAAATGTTCTCATACTTTGAGTAGGCCTCTGTCACTGTCTCCCCACCACAGGGTGCAGTGTGTGCCCCACTGGCATGGCTGCACTGGAAAACTGGATAGGATTGGGCTCCCAGTCACCCGCATGAATGGACCAGTCCTAGATGAAAACGGGGACACACTTGTATATTTTTAAACCCCTTTCTCTTACCAAGGATCTCTTGGACATTCCTGCCTTCCTCAGATCCTGTTAGAACATAAGAAGAACCCTGCTGGATCATGCCAAAAGCCCATCTAGTCCAGCTTCCTATTTCTCACAGTGGCCCGCCAAGTGTTGTTCCCTACTTAGGCCATTACCCACTGCTGAGAGCTTGTATGTGCCTGCTGACAGCAGACTGGGTTGCCAACGTTTTAATCACTCTTTGTTGCTGAGCCTTTAAACAGAGGCTTTATTATGGAACAGAGATAAATCTGATTCCTTGTTGCTTGCCACAGAGCATGCAGCTATTTTACAACTGCAGCAGGGAAGCAGGGTGGGAGGGTGATTCAGACTGGGATGATACCAGGGTATCTGCTCTCAGGGAAGGGAGGAAACCTCCCCTCAAATTCCTGATCTGTGGGCTGTCCTATTCCACAGCTAGTTGCCAAGGAAAATTAAAGCATGCGAAGGCCAGTGCTGCATTTAATGCCATGAGTCATTTGGTCCCTAGTCTCCAAATCCTGGTCTTCCATGGAAAGGAAATGCCACAGCCTGTTGGGTTGAGCCAGCCACTCCCTTGGTAGCTTGGGGCATACATCATGCTTCAGGCTGCCATCCTACACACACTTTCCTGGGAGTAATTTCATGGGAAGTCTAACTGAACACAATGGGGCTTACTTCTGAGTAGACATGACCAGGCTTGTGCTGTATGTCTCCACATATACAAAAAAACAGAAAGTCACTTTGCAGAAGTAAAGGAGCCTGCTTGCTTTTGAATGCAAACATTTGCATTTTAAGACTCAATGGGGAGCAGAAATTGAAAACAACAATTAAAAAAAATACCCAGCACATAGTCTTTGTAGTCAGCAAACACAGAAAATGAAAAAGCAGTTGAATAAATGTTGCCGTCTTTAATCCAAGCCCTGCAGAATTTAGAGCTTCATCATAATGCATTTCCTTCTCTTAGCAAAATCTCCCACGTTATAGGAAGAGCCAAAGGGAAAGATGACATCCAGGAAAAAAAACTACAACTGCGTACCAGACCCATGAATTTCTCCAAGCTTTTTACAACACTTCTTGTTGGTGGTTCTTGCCTTAGGTTCCAAGGGAATGGGCTGTATACAGCAGAAAGCCATCAAAGTAAATATGCATGACTGTAGAATACGATTGATGCAGGGCAACCTTAGTCAGTGCTGATGTAACCACAGAGGCTGGGAAACCATTTAACACTTTATGGAATTCTTTCAAGATGACTGTTGTCAAGTATGGGAGATGGGGGAGAAAAGCAATCTGTATCTTTCTGCTGGGAATCTACATTTTCCCAGTGTTTCAAGCAACACTTTCACTTCTTTGAACCTTGGTTCCCTTGATGTGTGGTGGTAAGGAGAAGGATTTATAGATGATATTTATTTTTACATTTTATAGTGCCTTGACTTGGAATCCATTTTTCGGAACTTGATTTTACATTCTGATAGTGTCCTGGCCTGGAATCTTATCTTGTGATTTTTTGGCTTTGTTAGAGAGCTATACAACTCAGTGGTATGCAGTGTGACCCGTACTGGGAGGGTGTCACAACTACCGGCTAAAATTGTTAAAATCTTGTTATTTTCAAACAATACCATCATCATGTTATATGTATCAATCCATGTGTAATTTTATGCAGAATGCAACAAAACAAACGGCGTCAAAATGTCTCTATTCTATCAACAGTTAGAGCCAAAGAACCAGTTGGGGGGGACTATGGCACCTCACCTCACCCACTGCCCAGGGCACTGCCCTTCCCACTGCAGAGGAGGAGATCCATCATGGGGGTGACACGTTGGCCTCCTGCAGTGGGCGATGCAAACTCTAGTGTTGCCACTGATACAACTCTGCCCAGAGGAAACCCTTAGTATTATTATCAGTATCTGCTCACTTTTTTGGTGGCGTCAAGGGCGATAAACTACCATACCCAATAAGCACAGGAGCTCTCCCTGTGCCATCTCCAAGGACAAGGCGTAAACTGGCTTCAGCTGGAGACTTGACCTGCGTGGGGTGATTAAAGTCAAAAAAGAGCTGTTGCCTGTTGGCTTGAGTCAGCAGGACTTATTGCATCATCCAAAAGGTGTTTCCTTTCTCCCCCTGCAACTGTTCAGGGAAAATACACAAGTAGATTTTAGACATTAGCCAGACCTTTGTTATTTGCTGTCTGGAGCATTGTTTAACACTAAACTCTGGGTGCGATTCTTGCATCCTCTCCTTTTAATTAAGTTAGATCCTCTTGTCTGGGGTCTCGCTTACCTGACATGGCCAGCAAGCTACGGGGGTGGGGTGGAGCAGTGAGATTACAGCATGGTGGCTGGTCTCATGAGTGGCTGAAGACATCCACTAAAATTGAGTGTTGGGAGAGTTAGAACGGACAAAAGAAAATATTTCTTTACTCAGCGTGTGGTTGGTCTGTGGAACTCTTTGCTACAGGATGTGGTGATGGCGACTGGCCTGGACGCCTTTAAAAGGGGATTGGACAAGTTTCTGGAGGAAAAATCCATCACGGGTTACAAGCCATGATGTGTATGCGCAACCTCCTGATTTTAGAAATGGGCTATGTCAGAATGCCAGATGCAAGGGAGGGCACCAGGATGCAGGTCTTTTGTTATCTGGTGTGCTCCCTGGGGCATTTGGTGGGCCGCTGTGAGATACAGGAAGCTGGACTAGATGGGCCTATGGCCTGATCCAGTGGGCTGTTCTTATGTTCTTAACTACAATTCCCAGGAAGCCTTGCAGGTCTCTTGTTATCTGGTGTGCTCCCTGGGGCATTTGGTGGGCCGCTGTGAGATACAGGAAGCTGGACTAGATGGGCCTATGGCCTGATCCAGTGGGGCTGTTCTTATGTTCTTATGGTCTGCAGGCCTGCAAGACAGCCTGTGATTCAGACTGGCAGGAGTAAACTCTGGTGTTCACCCTCTGGAGGTTTCTGGGGCAATGTCCAGCCGTGGGAACCGGACACAGAAGCGCTGGGTCATGCGCAGGCCAGGCCATGGAGGACAAATGCGGGGCCTTGCTTGTGACTCGCTTGGCATGCTACATCTGGCTGCTGCCAGGAAGCCTCCCTTAGGCCCTGGAAGGAGGCGGGCAGGGACTGCAGAGCTGGGAAAAAGGAGGCAGGGAGACAACTGAGGTTGCATTTGTTTTTCATCTTCTACCACTAGTAATGGTTGGCAACCTTCAGTCTTGAAAGCCTACAGCACCCAGGATTCCCAGGCGGTCTCCCATCCAAATACTAACCAGGCCTGACCTTGCTTAGCTTCCGAGATCAGATGAGATCTGGCATGCGTAGCACTATAGAGATTTGTTCATCTCCGACTAGCATTCTCGTGTTGTGTTTTGTTTTTCTGCTGCTAGCATGCCTGCCATGCTAGCTCTCTTTCTTCCCTTCAGCAGATGCTAAACCCTGGCTTGTAGACCAAATCCGGGGTCTGTGCCAACCCTTCTATGCTAACTCTTCCCCTGCATGTATGGAACTGTTGCCCTACTGTTCTGCAGGGCAACCTCTTATCTCCAGCACCGATCTCCCCAAAACTTCACCCCAGGCAGCTGTTCCTCGGCCCATCTGGCAAGCTGTGTGCTCAGATTTCCAGGCACAGCTGTCCAGCACAAAGTTTAGGGGAGATCGGAGCCAGAGAGAAGAGGCTGCCCTGTGGAATGGGAAGCACACAGGGTATGGGTTTTCCTTTGTGCAGTGGTGCTGAGTTTTGGAGACCGCTATTCTAGCTCAAAGCTATTAAAGATGGCAGCCACCAAACATTATGGTAGAAAAACGGCAGTTTCCATGCATTTCATTTTGTCTTTTTTGTTGTTGTTTTTTTTCTTAGCTGAGAAGCATACTAGAGACATCACTTATGGCTATTTTCGAGAAGAAAAACAAATGTAGCAGGAGACTCATGATGCCTGAGGAAGACCTGGAAGGGGGAGTCCCCTGGGATAGCCTTATGCTATGTAAAAAACCCCAGCAGGCTGATGAGGAGGTGCACAGTAAGGGCCAGGCCAACAGCAGATCTAAGCCTCCAGGGACCCATAAGGACACCCAAGGGAGGGTGGATGACCCCAGCTATATCTGAGGCCAACACTGCCAGAGGGCGGAATCTCAGATCCTGAGATTCTCAGGCTCCAGCCTGAGGCATCCCATTGCTCTGACACTTGATGTGGCCCTAAATTCTGGGGAGCCATTTGAGGCCCCACCCACAGGCCAGGACTCAGGCACCTCTCTTTTAAACCACTGAAGAGTGTTTTGAATGTGGGGAAGAAGCTGCTCAACCTAAATTCAATATTTAGGCAAACATTGGGCCTTCTACCAGTTTGGGAAGCAAATCCTAATTAAAACTGTGCCCCCCCCCCCGATAATGCTATAAAACAATATAACACAAAATCCTACTTGAAAAACAAAAGCAGAACCATCAATAACATCATGTTAATGATAATACATGCCCTGTATTAAAACATTGTCTCCTGCTGTGTTGTATATTATGCTGGTCTGAACGCCCCAGAAGGGATGCACAAAATGAAATTTGTTTTAAAACGGAAGTGTGATCTTGGGAGATGCAAAGGGAAGAATAATTCTTTGGAGAGAAGATAAGTCTTCTCCCACCCTCTTCTCTAGCGCTGTGAGCACATTCGCTGCTTGACAAACTGTGAGATTGACGGTGTTGCTAGAGCCCTAGGCAGTGTGTGGGCTGACAAGTTTCTCCCACATGTAGGTAGCTCTAGCTACACACCTTCTTCCAACCCACAATATTTTTGTTCTGCAGGTGTGCTGGCTCATACACAGCTTCAGTGATCCAGTGGCTTCGTGGCCTGCAGCTGTCGCCTTTCCTAGAAGATCTTTCTTGGCTGTCATTCTCACCTACCAATTTGAAGCCTACTAAGTCCTACCAATGTTCAGCTTGAACTCAGTTAAGATATGCTGGGATAGGACCTCCTGTTTCTATGCTAGATGATGAACAGGCCCAAGATACAGAGCACAGGAGAGGGTTGACTCTATTTCCACACTCAGCCACAATCCCATGTTAAGCTGCACAACATACATGGAGAAAGGCTTCAGACTTTAGGGCATGTATGTAGTTGCTAAGTGAGGGGCATGTTTTGTACTGACCCCTCTCCAGCCCCCATTTTAAGACTGCCCTAACTAGATGCAGGGGCAGAGTCAGAATGCCAAGCAGTGCCAATCTTGTACTATGCACATTTGTTCCCTCCCCTGGGGGGCTGCAATGGCAATGCTACTAGAAAGTTGGTTAGGATTGGTCTCTTAGCTATATAAGTGGGAGAGGTGAGCCTTTAGTCATGTAGCAAGTAGTCAGTTCATTTGTAGTACTCTGCTGCCTTTAAAATGTATATGCCACAAATGTATGTGGAACCCTCCTTTCAGAGCCCTAGCATGCAGGGATAGTCATCTGTGACTCAATGACTCAAGTTACGAAAACGTGTGTTTTTCATGACTCGTATGGACTCAAGTTACACGAGCCTTTTGAACCTGAAACTGACTCATGACTCGTGTCTTTTCTCAGAAATGAGTCTTGTCTTGGAACTCAAGTCAATTGACCTGCCAGCATAATCCTCTGTGTGCTTGCGCTTTTTTTTTTTTTTTTTTGCCTCTTCTGTGGCTACCAGAAAGACGTAAGAACATAAGAGGAGCCCTGCTGGATCAGGCCAAGGGCCCATCAAGTCCAGCTTCCTGTACTTCACAGTGGTGCACTGAGCAGTTTGCAGAGAGGACAACATTGTAAGGAGGTGGGGTTCGGGCGCATAAACCTGACAGCTGTGTAAGCTGCAGTCCCTGTTGCCGAGGAGACCCTGGAGATCGCTGGCTCCTTGTGGCAATGACGTCACACACCACTTATGATGCATGTGATTCGATTCAAGTGGATTTCCCTCTGCTTTGAAAACAATTTTGTTAAAAATTATCACCTGATGCCTCTGAAAGGTTTCGTTATGGTTATAAATATTGTTTCTGTTCTCCCTTAATGCAGAGGTCTCCTTTTTGGATTCAGGATTTCTGCTTCATCTCTGGTGCGTAAACCAGAGCCCGCTGGCTGTGTTTGCAGGCTGTGAGTCATCTTCTAAATGAAACAGGAAGGGAAAAAAAATTCAAACAAAACCGTGTTCCAGTAAGAAGCGGAACGTTCTATGGAAGAGAGAGATGGTGGAAGCTTCTTTGGAGCCAGAGGCAATGCGACACCCCATGTTGATAAATTCACAGGGGATATCGAGCAGGCTTTGCCACAGTTACTAAGTGGGTAGTCCAAGTAAAGAACTGCACATATCAGCTCCTTAACCTGCACATGCATGTTCCAAAAATCACCGCCAGACTTCACAAATTTGATAGAAAACTGAAAATTCCCTTCATGGACACGATTCCCAAAAAGGAGAACCGTAATGTGCAAAGCAATAGCGTCACTAAGGATTTAGTGCAGGAGGTCAGTACATCACCCCCATGACAAGTG
Organism: Tiliqua scincoides; assembly: GCF_035046505.1. NCBI lineage: Eukaryota > Metazoa > Chordata > Lepidosauria > Squamata > Scincidae > Tiliqua > Tiliqua scincoides. The sequence goes on along the minus strand of NC_089830.1, from coordinate 15,747,502 downwards.
TGCTGAATTTGAACATTGGAGAGTTGGAGGCCCAGAGCTGTTGATAGGACAGGACGGCGTGTGGCATGCTGTCTCAGGAGGCACTGGGCCGACTCTGCCTTGACCACTCTGTGAAACAGGAAAATATGGGAAAATATGTTGCTCATATTGCTTGCACCCACCCCCTCAATGGGGGAAAATGTGTCTCTCCCCCTTTATCTTCACAACAAAGGTTAGGTAGGTTAACTGAGAGGTGGTGACTGGCACAGGGTCACCCAATCAGCTTTGTAGGGTTTCCCAATTAGCTTAGTAGCTGGGGAAGATTTGAACCTGGGTGTCCCCCCTCTGCCAAGTCACCCCATTAGCTCTAGATCAGACCGCTCCAAACCTCATGAGCTGTGCTTACCATTGCAGCATGCCGCAGCTCTTCATGTCCCCGGATCAGGACGACGCAACTTTCTGAGCAGCCGTGTCTGCCTGGAAATAGATGCGACTGCTCAGAGCATCATGTCATCCTGATCTGGGGACGTGAAGAGCCATGGCGCCCCAGAATGGTAAGTGCCGGTCATGCCAGGAAAGACACTCCCAGTGTGCAGCAGTCTCTGGTTTGGAGACCATTGCTCTAGTTCAGGGGTGCCCAAACCCTGGCCCTGGGGCCACTTGTGGCCCTTGAGACCTCTCAATGCAGCCCTCAGGGAGCCCCCAATCTCCAATGGGCCTCTGGCTGTCCGGAGATTTGTTGGAGCCCACACTGGCCCACGCAACTGCTCTCAGTGTGAGGGCGACTGTTTGACCTCTCGCATGAGCTGTGGGATGAGGGCTCCCTCCACTGCTTGCTGTTTCACATCTGTGATGCAGCAGGAAAGGCCAGCCTTGCTTTGCGAAAGGCCTTTTATAGGCCTTAAGCTACTGCAAGACCTTCATTCATTCATATAAGTTCCATCTCTAATGTATTCATTTATGTCAATTTATTCAAATTTGAAATGTAAATTAATTCTTTTTTTCCTGGCCCCCGACACAGTGTCAGAGAGATGATGTGGCCCTCCTGCCAAAAACTTTGGACACCCCTGCTCTAGTTGAAAGAAGAGGAGGAATTAGCAAAGCGTGTCACTGGTGCTATCTCCACCTGCTGCTGCTTCTCCAGTTGGGTCTTCCCTCACACAGGCTAAGGGAACCAACTGCCTTGCGAGTAGGAGGAAGAGAAAAAAATTAAAACAAATTAAGGTGACACCCCAATATGCGCACACCCCTTTTCTTGTTTTAATAGTCCATTATTTTTATTAAAGAAAAGACTCTCCTTAATCTCTTGTCCAGTTTCTGGGCAGATGGGAGGATGACTAATGAATGTGTGCATGTCAAGGCAAAGGCTCCACAGGTTTTGTGCCCTAGGGCCACCCCTGAAGCCATTGTCAAGGCTGACTTTCCCCACTACAACTGCTCTGTACAGTACCAGCCATCGTGCCATTCTGGCCCCTGAGCTAGAGCTCTTCCATGCCTAGTACTACCACCCCAAAACAGGCAGATGATGCCAGCATATCACAGAATGTTGAAAGGGACCTTAGGCGTTCTCTAATCCATCCTCTAGCTCAGGGGTGTCCAAAGTTTTTGGCAGGAGGGCCACATCATCTCTCTGACACTGCGTTGGGGGCTGGGGGGAAAAAAGAATTAATTTACATTTAAAATTTGAATAAATTTACATAAGTGAATATATTTGAGATGGGACTTAATGAATGAGGGTCTTGCAGTAGATCAGGCCTATAAAAGGCCTTGTACAAAGCAAGGCTGGCTTTCCCTTCACTGCCACTGCTGCATCACAGATGTAAAACAGCAAGCGATGGAGGGAACCCTCATCCCACAGCTCATGCAAGACGTCAAACAGTTGCTCTCACTCTGAGAGCAGTTGCATTGGGCCAGTGTGGGCTCCAACAGATCTACGGAGGGCCAGAGGCTCATTGGAGACAGGGGGCTCCCTAAGGGCCACATTGAGAGGCTTCAAGGGCCGCAAGTGGCCCCAGGGCCAGGGTTTGGGCACCCCTTCTCTAGCTCAGAGGAGGCAATGGCTATAGCATCCCTGGCAGGAAGTCATCCAACAAGGGAAAATGTGCAATGAGGGAGAGCCGACAACTGTGTGATGCAGCCTGTTCCTGTGCTGGACAACTCTTACAGTTAAGATATTATTCCTCATATCCAGTGGCATCACTAAGAGGGTGCGGGGGATGTGGGTCACCACCGGGTGACATGCACGGGGGTGGGGGTGACACCACTACAGGTCAAAATTTTTAAAATCTTGGTATTTTTGAATAATACCATCATGTTATATACCATTCAATGCGTATTTTCATGCAGCATGCAATGGAACAAACCACGTTGAAATATCTCTAGTCTATCAAAAGGTATAACCAAAAAGACCAGTGGGGGGACAGGGTGATGGAGCATCACCACATCCACTGCCAAGGGTATTGCCCCACGCACTGCATAGGAGAGGTTCCTCAAAGGGGATGACATGCTGGCCTCTCACTCCAGGTAATGCAAACCCTGGTGATGCCGCTGCTCATATCTTGCCTAAATCTACTCCCCTGTGGTTTTATTCCATTGGTTCTAACCTTGTCCTCAGAAGCCACAGAGGGTAGCAGCACAGTCATAAGAACATAAGAACAGCCCCACTGGATCAGGCCATAGGCCCATCTAGTCCAGCTTCCTGTATCCCACAGCGGCCCACCAAATGCCCCAGGGAGCACACCAGATAACAAGAGACCTGCAAGGCCTCCTGGGAATTGTAGTTAAGAACATAAGAACAGCCCCACTGGATCAGGCCATAGGCCCATCTAGTCCAGCTTCCTGTATCTCACAGCGGCCCACCAAATGCCCCAGGGAGCACATCAGATAACAAGAGACCTGCTTCCTGGTGCCCTCCCTTGCATCTGACATAGCCCATTTCTAAAATCAGGAGGTTGCACATACACATCATGGCTTGTACCCCGTAATGGATTTTTCCTCCAGAAACTTGTCCAATCCCCTTTTAAAGGCATCCAGGCCAGATGCCATCACCACATCCTGCGGCAAGGAGTTCCACAGACCAACCACACGCTGAGTAAAGAAATATTTTCTTTTGTCTGTTCTAACCCTCCCAACACTCAATTTTAGTGGATGTCCCCTGGTTCTGGTGTTATGTGAGAGAGTAAAGAGCATCTCTCTATCCACTTTATCCTTCTCATGCATAATTTTGTATGTCTCAATCATGTTCCCCCTCAGGCATCTCTTTTCTAGTCTGAAGAGGCCCAAACGCCGTAGTCTTTCCTCATAAGGAAGGTGCCCCAGCCCAGTAATCATCTTAGTCGCTCTCTTTTGCACCTTTTCCATTTCCATGTGGTGACCAGAACTGGACACAATACTCCAGGTGTGGCCTTACCATCGATTTGTACAACAGCATTATAATATTAGCCATTTTGTTCTCAATACCCTTCCTAATGATCCCAAGCATAGAATTGGCCTTCTTTACTGCTGCCGCACATTGGGTCCACACTTTCATTGACCTGTCCACCACCACCCCAAGATCTCTCTCCTGATCTGTCACAGACAGTTCAGAACCCATTAGCCTATATGTGAAGTTTTGATTTTTTGCCCCAATGTGCATGACCTTACACTTACTGACATTGAAGCACATCTGCCATTTTGCTGCCCATTCTGCCAGTTTGGAGAGAGCCTATGCACGTCTACGCAGTCCTATGCACGTCTACTCAGGAGTAAGTCCCATTGATTTCAGTGAGACACTCCCAGGTACATGTGTACAGGATTGTTGCCGAAATCCTCCTCCTTGAGTCCACAGCAGATATTTGAAGATGGTTGTCATATCTCCCCCTTGATCACCCTTCTGCAGGTTAGACACATCAAGGTCTTTTAACCCTTCCTCAAAGGCCTGAGTTTGCTTGCTGTGCCAGGCACTGGAATGACCTGACAAGCAGCAAAAAGGACAAATTGTCATGCACATGTTGTCTCCAGTAGCTTCTGAAACACATATGCAATTTATGCTCCAGCTCTCATGGTCATTCATCTCAGGAATGCACAGCATATGGAAATTGCACTGTAAACATGACTAAGGCAAGTACTATTCTTGTTTTGTATCGATGGTAGCGGCGGTGAATCATGTTTAACAGGGTGCAAGTGGGATGATGGGCTGAAAACCGTTGGCCAAGAATGATCAAAGGCAGGGGGACAAACTGAAGAATGGAAACAAGAGAATCTCCTGCTAAAGGCAAATGATTACTAAGGAGGCTGCAGAAAAGGTGGTCTAAGATACCATCAAGTGATAATTGGTGTGAATGATTTATTATTGTTAGTTGTGTTTTTTTTTAATAATGACTCCCCCTCATGTCATAGATGTCATACATGATAGCTACCAAGGACATCACAACATGAAAGATTATTACTGGTATACCTTACAAATGGGATTGTGAAGGCATTGGGCCTAGCTGTGATCTGCAGGTAAGACTATAAGAAACTTTTTAATGCAGAAGATTCAGAAGATAAGGAGAAATACTCCCTCATTGTAGAGCTTCACATGCGACCACACGGGACTGGATTACCTAATAGGCAGACATGTGCTTATGGCACCAGCAAAGCAGAGGCACTAAAAAAATAAGTTTTTTTTGTTTAAGAATTTGATATTTGACATTTTAAGCCATTTCTGCCCAATGTTGCATATACGCAAACGGACACCAAATGCGGGCCGGGCAGAAATGGGTTAAAGAAAATGCACTGAAGTAATCACCATTGGAAAAATCAGAACCCTATTTGACTTCTATGTGTTCTGTTCCACCACCCCCCCATTCCATTTTCAGGTTTTCTTTTTATTACTTAGCCCCACCTAAATTAGGAGGATGCTCTACTAATACAGATGGATAACCAGTTGAACAATGTATAATCCAGGTCCACAGAGCTTGCGTCCTGAGTACACTTCTGTACTGCAGCGAGTCATGGACTCTTCGCTCACAACAGGAGAGGAAACTGAACGCTTTCCACATGCGCTGCCTCCGACGCATTCTCGGCATCACCTGGCAGGACAAAGTTCCAAACAACACAGTCCTGGAACGTGCTGGAATCCCTAGCATGCATGCACTGCTGAAACAGAGACACCTGCATTGGCTCGGTCATGTTGTGAGAATGGATGATGGCCGGATCCCAAAGGATCTCCTCTATGGAGAACTCGTGCAAGGAAAGCGCCCTACAGGTAGACCACAGCTGCGATACAAGGACATCTGCAAGAGGGATCTGAAGGCCTTAGGAGTGGACCTCAACAGGTGGGAAATCCTGGCCTCTGAGCTTCCTGCTTGGAGGCAGGCTGTGCAGCATGGCCTTTCCCAGTTTGAAGAGACACTTGGCCAACAGTCTGAGGCAAAGAGGCAAGGAAGGAAGGCCCATAGCCAGGGAGACAGACCAGGGACACACTACACTTGCTCCCAGTGTGGAAGGGATTGTCACTCCAGAATCGGCCTTTTCAGCCACACTAGATGCTGTGCCAGAACCACCATCCAGAGCGCAATACCAGAGTCTTTCAAGACTGAAGGTTGCCAACTTGTAATGTATAATGTTCCTCAATCCAGTGGTGTAGCTAAAGATCATGGAGTCTGGTGCCAAGCTCAAAATGAGACCCCAGAAGTCACACCTGGGCTTTAAAAAATGTGAAAATGGGGGACAATTCACCTCTCCCCCCCGTTGCTTGCCACCCACTTGCTCTGCCACCTCGCCCCAAGCTCCCCCCATATTAACGCCTTGTTAGTTCCCTGCTATATCACAACACCTAATTAGCTCTTGGAACAATCTGACCAAACAATTGGTCAGTTTTGAGTTAAGAAAACCCAGTTTTTGTTTCCTAATGCAGTTGTGTCTTGATTTTCCGGTTATTTGGCTATAACATTTGATAGAATAGAGATATTTTGACATAGTTTATTTATAAATAAATATCAATAAATATTTGCACATCTCAGCTCTGATCCATCAAAAGGCTCCCCATTGAAGACGCACTCATACAATTTCTTGTATGGCTGTTCCTTTCATGAAACAAATCTTTGGCATCCTCCCCACCCCTTATAGGTCTGTGACCCATTTCCACTTGCTTTCAACATCTGGTGCCTGACTGCTTCTTTTCAGCAGGCATCACATTAAAGCACAATTCTACAGTGTTAGCAAACTGGCCAGAGACATTGTGCGCTACTTTATTGCACATATGGGACATCTTCAATCTGCTAGCCAGGTGTCAGTGCACTACGGGAGAGCTCCTTCTTCTGCACCTTCAGCAATTAGGAAGTAAAAGGAACTTTGGGCCCTCCCATTAGGGCTTTCTCAGCATTCTCAACTTACTTTGGGAATAGTTTGTATTTTATTGATTCTTCTCTATTTGGTACTTGAGTGCTCTGTTTATTCAGAGAGAAAGGCAGGATACAAAATATTCAAATAAATGAATGAAATCAACACCCGTTACTTGCTTTTTCTTGGGCTGAATCACTGAACCCAGTGATTGTTTTAGTACTGGGACCCACTTTTTAGAATGACAATCTGTCAGGGCCCACCAGAAATGATGTCATTAAACTGGAAGTGATGTCATGGACATAAGTGACATCATCATCCATTTAGACTTCAAACCTTTGATCAGTCCAAAGTTCCATTACACAGCATGTTTGTATTGGTCCGTGAGGAAGATCCAATGCTGGAAAGGGGAGGGCTGCGCGGAAAGGAGAAGGATCCAAGTCTAGTTTGACTTACAAGCTATAACGTTTAAGTGCCGAGCTATGTAAAATAACAGCACAAGCACACTGTGTAATGGGACCTTGGGCTGATCATTGCTTAGGTTTGAAGCTGAAATGGATGGTGATGATGACAGTTCCAGCGATGACATCACTTCCAGGTTAATGACATCACTTCTGGTGGGCCCTGTCATTTTAAAAAGTGGGCCCAGGTGCTAAAAAGTTTGAGAACCACTGAGCAGTCTACAAAGAGTCACAAGATTCGTTTTTGGGGGCGGGAGGAGGGGGGGCTATTCTTGTAAAAGAGACAAAAGCAGCAGAAGAACTATGTACACTACCCTGAGATCCTTGGAAGATAGTAGTAGGCAACCTTCAGTCTCGAAAGACTCTGGTTTCGCGCTCTGAATGGTGGTTCTGGAACAGCGTCTAGTGTGGCTGAAAAGGCCGATTCGGGAGTGACAATCCCTTCCACACCGGGAGCAAGTGCAGTCTGTCCCTGGTCTGTCTCCCTGGCTGTGGGCCTTCCTTCTTTGCCTCTTTGCCTCAGACTGTTGGCCAAGTGTCTCTTCAAACTGGGAAAGGCCATGCTGCACAGACTGCCTCCAAGCAGGCCACTCAGAGGCCAGGGTTTCCCACTTGTTGAGGTCCACTTCTAAGGCCTTCAGATCCCTCTTGCAGATGTCCTTGTATCGCAGCTGTGGTCTACCTGTAGGGCGCTTTCCTTGCATGAGTTCTCCATAGAGGAGATCCTTTGGGATCTGGCCATCATCCATTCTCACGACATGACCGAGCAAACGCAGGCGTCTCTGTTTCAGCAGTGCATGCATGCTAGGGATTCCAGCTTGTTCCAGGACTGTGTTGTTTGGAACTTTGCCTGCCAGGTGATGCCGAGAATGCATCGGAGGCAGCGCATGTGGAAAGCGTTCAGTTTCCTCTCCTGTTGTGAGCGAAGAGTCCTTGGAAGAAGAGTGGTATAAAAATGTGAAAAATATAAAATACAGATTTTTTAAAATGTAATTAATAGGAGGTGAGCACATCAGGGAGGGAGAGATAAAAAATATGAAGAGCCCCCCCCCTTTCTTTCACTTGTTAGCATGGGAAAGAGAAAAGCAACCAGCATCCAATTTTTTTCTTCTATTTGTTTATAACTCAGAATCTGAATTCAGTGACTGAATTTGGGCTGCAGTGATGGATGAGTTTGGACACAATATTAAGTTATGAGTGCATTTGTGTTTGTGCTGTGATATCTCTGGACCAGCACATGGATCTGTCAATATGGCCAAGTGATGGGGCGGGTGGGAACCACCAATTCCTCCCCAAGAAGACGCTTAAGCCAAGGCAGATTCATTTGGGTCGCTGTAAATGGTGAGAAAGAGAACAGGAAGCAAGAGCCTCTGAGCAGCTGCCAGTTCTGAGCAGGCTGGCTCTTGGATTCCCAGACATCACAACATGGCCCAACTGCGCTGCCACTGGCATGCTCTGGTTCTCCACACGCAGCCTGGCTCGATACAACCCGGTGCCTCTGTTGTTCAGGCCAGCTCACCCGTTCCCACTTAGTAACAGTTGTGACATATTCCCACAGTCTGCAACCTGCCCATTGCTTAGCGGGATATCACAACTGCCATCGTCCCACTCCCTGAAGCCACAATCTGGTGTTCAGCATGAAAACTCTATCTGGGAAGATGACAGCAGAAGAGCCAAGTCCATGACTCCCCTTTGCTGTGGTGCTATGGCAACCAAGAGCACTGGGAAGCTGTGACGGCTCCTGCGTTCTGCCTGCTGACCAGTCAGAGCCAGAGAGACCTTCTGTTTTGTCATGAATGGTGGTTAGACAGTTACCACTTCCCTGAGTATTGAAAAGTCCAAGGGCTGGTCTTACAAGGGCACAAAAACATACGGCTCTTTTTCTAACAGCGACACTGCGGAGACTTGTGTTCCTCTGTTTAGAAATATGAGCTGAGGGTTTCTCACAAACAAGATGATGGCATTAAGAGGGAGGAATATTCCTGCTACGACCTGCCTATGGATCCTCAAGTCCTTCCTTTTCCTCCTACCTTACGTACCAGGACAGCAATCAATAGCAAGTGGGAGTGACAAGAAGGGCGGGAAGTCTCAACCACAGGCATAGCCAGGGTTCGTGCCACCTGCAACAGCTCCTTGCATCACCCCCGTGATGGAGCTCCGCCTGTACCAGACCATACAGAATAAATTACAATGTCATACACACAGCCTAAATGCAGCAGCATCACTAGGGCTGGTGTAAGTCCCATTAACTATATTTATTTAACTATAGACTGACCTTCCTCATGTCTTGAGGTATCCACATGCGCTTTCCACATGCACTGCCTCCGACGCATTCTCGACATCACCTGGCAGGACAAAGTTCGAAACAACACAGTCCTGGAATGTGCTGGAATCCCTAGCATGTATGCACTGCTGAAACAGAGACACCTGCGTTGGCTCGGTCATGTCGTGAGAATGGATAATGGCCGGATCCCAAAGGATCTCCTCTATGGAGAACTCGTGCAAGGAAAGCGCCCTACAGGTAGACCACAGCTGCGATACAAGGACTTCTGCAAGAGGGATCTGAAGGCCTTAGGAGTGGACCTCAACAGGTGGGAAACCCTGGCCTCTGAGCGGCCCGCTTGGAGGCAGGCTGTACAGCATGGCCTTTCCCAGTTTGAAGAGACACTTGGCCAACAGTCTGAGGCTAAGAGGCAAAGAAGGAAGGCCCACAGCCAGGGAGACAGACCAGGGACAGACTGCACTTGCTCCCAGCGTGGAAGGGATTGTCACTCCCGAATCGGCCTTTTCCGCCACACTAGACACTGTTCCAGAACCACCTTTCAGAGCGCGATACCATAGCCTTTCGAGACTGAAGGTTGCCAACATGATGAGACTGATCTTGTTCAGGTCACCCAACAAATCAGTATCCCCCCCCCCCTAAAAAAAAAACAACAACCACTGACCAACTTGATGACACTCACACAACAGAATACAATTTCTAGTATGAGCTTTGATGCATGGAAATGAGAGGTGACTCATATTAACCCCTGATTGGTTCCCTGCTGTGTCATAATAACATTGGCTCTTGAAACAATCTGTCTCACTGGTCAGTTATGAGCTTTTTTGTTTCTTGTGTTACAGAAAGCAGTTGTGTTTTCCTTTTCTGGTTTTTTGGCTGTAACGTTTGATAGACTACAGATATTTAAAAGTTGTTGGCTTCATTACATTCTGCGTGAAATCACATCTCCAATGATATATGACCTGATGGTATTATTTATAAAACACATTTTCCAATCAGTTTCCAAAATTTTGGCTACTGAACAGTCTCATCGCCCCGAGGCTGTCACCCGATGCGGTCTGTGTCCCCCGTACTCTCCTAGTGACACCACTTGTCACTCCCCTCTTAGCACCATGTGATCTATCAGTAAAGGAGTTTGCTAGCACTACTGCTAATAATGCGTAGCAAAGGGGGGGGGAAGGAGGACTGTTTAGTTTGGCTCAGAAATATTTTGGGAACAAGCTCAACTCATTCCTGGGCAATCTGATTCAAATGGGAGAGAGGCTCAGGGCTCACTCATCATCACGAAGAGTAATTGCTTTACTTATAAATGAACCGGAGTTATAAACATTCTCATGGTGTAGAACTTGCCAGCTAGCCCTGCAATCACTCACTTCAGTAGGAAAATTAAAAAAAAAAATAAATTACAGAACTGGCTAGAGCGCCTGAGGCAGCTTGCTGAATGCTGATTCCCCCTTACCCACTCCATTCTCTCTGCACACCACCCGTTCCTTCTGCCAATCCTCTTGCTCCCTAAATTCAAAAAGGGAGAACAGATCAAAATGGTGCGGACGAAAGGAAAAGGGTGGCGAAGCTTTTCACTGTTGCATCCAGGCCAAACTTCAAAATTATGCCCCCCCCCCGATGTCACTTCCAGGTGTGACATCACACCCTGCAGCTCCATGCTTCCCAGACCAGTCAGAGCAAGGGGTCACTGTTGACACCACACCCCATTTCCTTGAGGGATCTTGCGCATTTCCATGACACTATGTTACTTTTAAAAACCACAACAGAGTGAGAGTAGGAAGCATTGCCCTCACTCTGATTTGGCTTCACGAGGTTGCTGAGTATCCTATGGGAATTTGCTACATGATGATATTTGAAGCCTAATCAGAGTGAGGGCAGTTCTCCGGCCCTCACTTTTTGGTATCTTGTAGATACAAAAGGGAAAAAAAGCCAAGGAGGAGTAGGGAATGTGGTAATTATAATGATCCTGGTTGCAAGACTTCTTCTGGAAAAAAAGATTCAATGATTGGAAGGGCCCAATTCACAGTCTGTGAACAGGATAGCAAAGTTGTTTTTTTTGGGGTGGTGGTGGTGGTGGTAAATAGAATGCCACATGCAGGCATCTGGTGGGCCGCTGTGAGTTACAGGAAGCTGGGTGACGTGGGCCCTGGGCCTGATCCAATAGGGCTCTTCTTAATCTCAGCTCCGATTCAGTGCCAGCAATCTTTCTTTTTCAGCTCCCTTCTGTGCACCAGGTAACCAAAGGGTGACTTTCTATCACTGCTTGCAAACCAAGTGTAGAAACAGCATTTAATTTCAGAATTTATGTGTGGAGAAACCTTCATTGTAAAGCATTCCAAGCACACAGAAGTTTGGCTCTGTTCAAGAGATTTGTTGGACTTCATTAGAACTGGAACCACTGATACCTCTCCAATCCTGTTGCTGCACTTGATGTGCATAAATAATCAAACTCTGAAAACTCCAGCATCTGAAAATCAAATTAATGCAGATTTGGGACTCAGTCAAATGAACTGGAAGTAAACCAGCTAACTAAACTTCTGTTAAGATATATTTTAGATTTTCGTAAATATGTCACATACGTGCCTGGCATAGCATCAGTACCATGCTGGATCCTTCCACAAGGACATGAAGGGCACTGTTGTCTTCGATGGCTCCACATCAGACCCTTTTGACATCCGAAGCGGAGTGAAGCAGGGCTGTGTTCTTGCACCAACCTTGTTTGGGATTTTCTTCGCTGTCCTGCTGAAGCAGGCCTTTGGAACTGCAACAGAAGGCATCTATCTCCGGACCAGATCAGACGGAAAGCTCTTCAACCTCTCCAGACTGAGAGCAAAATCCAAAGTCCAGCTGAAATGTCTGCGTGACTTCCTCTTTGCCGACGATGCAGCTGTCACTACCCACTCTGCCAAAGATCTCCAGCAGCTCATGGATCGTTTTAGCAAGGCCTGCCAAGATTTTGGACTGACAATCAGCCTGAAGAAAACACAGGTCATGGTTCAGGATGTGGACTCACCTCCCTGCATTACAATCTCTGCGCATGAACTGGAGGTTGTCCATGACTTTGTGTACCTTGGCTCAACGATCTCCGACACTCATTCTCTCGATGCCGAGCTAAACAGGCGCATCGGTAAAGCAGCTACCACGTTTTCCAGACTCACAAAGAGAGTCTGGTCCAACAAGAAGCTGACGGAACATACCAAGATCCAGGTCTACAGAGCTTGCGTCCTGAGTACACTTCTGTACTGCAGCGAGTCATGGACTCTTCGCCCACAACAGGAGAGGAAACTGAGCGCTTTCCACATGCGCTGCCTCCGACGCATCCTCGGCATCACCTGGCAGGACAAAGTTCCAAACAACACAGTCCTGGAACGTGCTGGAATCCCTAGCATGTATTCACTGCTGAAACAGAGACGCCTGCGTTGGCTTGGTCATGTCGTGAGAATGGATGATGGCCGGATCCCAAAGGATCTCCTCTATGGAGAACTCGTGCAAGGAAAGCGCCCTACAGGTAGACCACAGCTGCGATATAAGGACATCTGCAAGAGGGATCTGAAGGCCTTAGGGATGGACCTCAACAAGTGGGAAACCCTGGCCTCTGAGCGGCCCGCTTGGAGGCAGGCTGTGCAGAATGGCCTTTCCCAGTTTGAAGAGACACTTTGCCAACAGTCTGAGGCTAAGAGGCAAAGAAGGAAGGCCCATAGCCAGGGAGACAGACCAGGGACAGACTGCACTTGCTCCCGGTGTGGAAGGGATTGTCACTCCCGGATTGGCCTTTTCAGCCACACTAGACGCTGTGCCAGAACCACCTTTCAGAGCGCGATACCATAGTCTTTCGAGACTGAAGGTTGCCAATACAATACATGCTGGTAGATACTTGCTGCTGAGCCTTATTGAAGCCCTCTGATTTGTTTATTTATTTTTTAATGTACATCTTGGCATTCACAGGGGTTTCATTCCTGGACCCTCTGTGGATGCTGTAGTGGAAATGCATGGCTCACGGCTGCAACTTAGTGAGGATGATGAGGATCTTGGGAATAAAGGTGAAAGAATCACTGCCACAGGGTGAGGGTGTAGAAGGAGAGAGAGCGGAAGGAAGGAAGGAAGGAAGGAAGGAAGGAAGGAAGGAAGGAAGGAAGGAAGAACAGACAGACGGACAAATGGATGGGAGGGCGGACACTGCTGGAAACTGGTGTGCAGCTGTCACGCCCAGGAGTTGCTGAGATCCAAGATGTTGCTGCTGTAGTCAGAGAAGCTGCTGATGGAAGAGGGGAGGATGGAGGACCTCTACAGTTTGAACAGCAAGCTACCCTGGTGATGGGGTCCAGCAATGGGTTTCTGCAGAACTAGGGCTATTTTGAGGGGCAAAGGGAGGCTAATTAAAGTGAGCATAAGATCTCTAAAGAAAGGTTTTGACAGGATAGATGCTAAAATTCACAGATAAGCAAATCTGTGGTTGGGGCTTACCTGATCCAACTGGAAGCATCTTCTGGTTATGTGCAGAAGCTTTCTGTGGCTCAGAGAGGCAGTCTGTGTGTGGCCTCCCCAGGCCTCAAAAAGCCTCCCAGCATGATGGGAAGGTACTTCTGGTTGTGTCTTGGAGCTCAGGTCAGGACCTCCACAGTGGGTTTGGAAGCTGTGGTGAGTTAAATCTGCTGGTTTTGAACCTGCGGATAACTGGGTGGACCTGTATACCTTTTTAAAAATAAAAAATAAAAAGAGGTTAAAGTTGGTTTACAATGCAAACATAGAAAATAAAATCAAACAAAAACAACGCGAATTAATAGCAGCATTGCAGCAAAATGCCAAATAGGAGAACTTTTAAAAAGCACTGTGCAATACACAACACATTAGAACATAGTTTATACAACAAATTTTCCAAGACTTGCCAGAAGAAGACATCATGGAGAAGGCTCCAGAGTGTGGGCACCAGGGTCTATGATTCTGGACCTTCCTGACGCTTATATAAGCATGTAGTGTCTGCACGCACAAGCACATGGCGCCATCTTGAGGGGTAACTGACATGCGCTTTCCAATGCCTGGAGAGTGCCCTGGGGGCCCCTCACAGGGCTATTATCCTAAACCCCCCCCCCTCCAAAAACGAGCCACCAGTACATGGGAACAGGAAATGGAACTAGGTAATCCATTGGATAAACCTGGTCCCAGGCCATTTAGAAATTTAGCAGCAAGAGAGCAGACTTTAGAAGAGGAAAGATTCATATCCAGTTTGGCATCATACAGTCTGGGGAGCAGGGAGTCAAAACCCCAGGGCCTGGGCTTCCAAAGGGTCTGGGCTATGACAAAATGAACTATACAGTACAAGACAAATTGATTACAAAATAAAGTTGGGTACCTCAATGTCAGTCTATCCAGGGCAGCATTTCCACTATCACTTTAATCCACTCTCATTGCACTTCTATTACCTCAGTGTATTTAGGAAGAGGGGGGCCAATCAGGAATCTTGCCCTGGTCTCAATGCCAACTCTCAGTCGCCCTGGTTTCAGAGGGTTCACATTACAACATGAGCAAAATGGTGGAATGGTTCTGGTGCTGGACTTAGACCTGGAAGATCCAGGTTCAAATCCCCACTCAGCCATGAAACTTCCTGGGTGACCTTGGTCCAGTTGTTATCTCTCAGCTTAACCTACCTTGACATTTCCTCTTCTGTCCCATTCCCCTCTCTCTTTTTGAACCCAGGGCAGAGGAGGAAGAACAATAGCAGCTGGCTGCCTCTGGTTAAGTATGCATTTGTCCCATTGCCTCAGGCATTGGGTCATTATGGTCTGGTCCTGCTGAGCACATTCCTACAGCGGTCAATGAAATGTTGATGGGCTCAGTGGCTTCACTAGGGTTTGCATCACCCAGTATGGGCTGGACCTCCTCCCATGCTGGACCTCCTCCCATGTCCCAAGCCGCAGACATGGTGATGCACCATTGCCCCACCCCATTGGTTTTTTTTGGCTATAATGTTTGATAGAATAGGGATATTTCAACAGGGGTTGTTGCATTGCATTCTGCATGAAATTACGCATCAAATGATATATAACATGATGGTATTATTCAAAAGTACCAAGATTTAAAAATTTTGGCCAGTAGTGGTGTCACCCCCCTTCGTGTGGCCCACACCCCCTAGCAACAGCACTGGATGGGCCAATCAGCATTCTAGAAAGGGTCCGCCTACTGTCAAGCAGCCTGCCTTCTGTACATCACACTCCTCCCCAAGAATGAACTCTTTCCAATTGAGATCCAAGAGACTTCTGAGGTTAACATCCTGATGCTTGGGGCCAAATCCTGAAATCTGGCTGTATTAATTTCCCAAGCACCATGCACAAAATGGAGTTGAAAACTTCATAGAGGTCACTTGCTGGAGACCCATGAGATGTCCAGGGCTTCCTCAGCATACTCTGGCTTGTAGCCCTAGAGCTGCTAACGGCACTTCGGGCACTTGTTAATAGTGTCAGTCCTAACTGGTGCTTTGGCTGTGCCTCTGCGTCCTGACTGGTTTGCCACAAAATGACTATGAACAAGGGTGACTAACACAGTGGCACTGATGCCACCTTCCAGCTGGAGCAGAGGACTTTAAAAAATAGGATCTGGGGAAGGAGGGCTGGGAGAAGATGAATTGTCAGTGCCTCCTTCAGAGATGCCCATTCGCCACTCCACACAACTGGTCTGTCCTGATTATGGCACCAACCCCCCCCTTCCCACTTTTATATCCTTCCACGAAAACCATACTAGAGAAAGGTCCGTGGATACAAAGTGGAAAGATAAGCTCCTCTGGTGTTTGCAGAAAGATACATGCAGAATTCAATGTGTTTAATTCTCTCTTTCACTCCTTTTATGTTTCCAGGAACAAACATTGCGTATTAAAGTTTTAAGTTATTTTTATTTCTGTTGCAATGAGTCTAGCTTTCATGCTAGATTTTCCCAGTACAATCTGCTTACATTCATGTTTTTGAAAGGAAAAAGCAGGGGGAAAGATACAATTGCCTTCTCAAGTGTCCTATCTACATTTGCAGGACAAAGATTTTCTTACATGGTGTTGGATTGTGATAAAAAGGTTGAGGAAGAATTCTTGGAAGAGGTGAAAAATACTGACATATGGCCCTGAGAATGCCTTAGGGCCAAATCCTATGGGCCATTGCGCCTGCGGTAGGGATGGTCAAAACCAGCATAGCTTGACTCGATTCATGAGTCTCCACCCCCCACGACTCGACCCAAAAACAAGTCCTAATGGGGGCACTCTGAGTTTGCTGAGTCGTCCTTTTGAGACTCAATAGGACTCGAGTCATGAGTTGTTCCCTTTAAAAAGTCAACCATGGCAAAAATGGGGCTACTGCTGGAGTGTGTGTGTGGGGGGGAATTCTCTTTAAACTCTCCCCTGATGTCCCTGCCCATCTGCAAACAAGGCAGGAGGAGGTGGGGGGGACTGCATGAGGGTGGGGACAGAAGCGGTAAGAGGGAGGAGGGTCATATGCAGCAGCTATGAGGCTTACTAGGATGACCCGATCCTTTGCAGCTCTACTCAGAAGTAGTCCCATTGCACCCAGTCATTCAATGAAGCTTCCTCCTCCCAAGCAACAGTGGAGCCATGCACTTGGCAAGCGTGATTGCTACGAACTGCCTCTTCCTGGCTTCCCTGCCCCCTCCCCCATCAATCATAAGGCAAGAACTCCCTTGGTCTCCTCCTCCTGCCCTACCTCAACCAAAGAAAATACCAAACCTCCCATCCTGTGTCCAATGATTATGGTCCTGTCAGAGATGGACAAAAGGGCCTGTTCCGACCGCCGCCCTCCTGCTTGGATGCAAAAGCAAACATTAAACCTTCCCTGCCTCCTGGCTGGCATCTCCCTGCTGCTGAATGCTGTCTGAATGCGGACCCCACAAGGTTTTTCATGCTGCGAAAACAGTACGCATGCACACCCAGACACAGGCAGACTTCAGTCTGCATGAGTGGGGACGAATGCTGAGTCAAGGAGCCCTTGATCAAGTGTTCTGCTGAGTCTTCCATGCCCATGACTCAAGTCAGCTGACTTGAGACTGGCCAATGACACTGGCTCCGGGTGTCGCAAACATGCCATAAAAGCATGTTTGTGGCACGTGAAGTAGTGCCGATGAGAAAGCCTGAGCCGTCCCATCGGTGCTGCTGCAGGAGCCCTAGCCATTGGTGGTGAAAACATAAACACCAGCAGGCATGGAGGAGTGGGGAGAGTGGTAGGAAAGTGGGGGGGAGGCATTCCTGGGTAGAGGAGGGTAGAATAGGAGGAGGTGCTGGCCAGTTGGATCCTATCCGCCAAGACAGGCTCAGAAGCCTTATACGGGTCTTCTCAAGTCTGCCCCAGCAATTTAGCTGGTGCAGACTCAAGTGACCGCTATTGCAGGGGCTGGGGTTTTACTCTCAGAGTTCCCTGCCTCTTGTGCTTCTGATAGCAAGGGAACATAGAGGAAGGCCTCTGTTGGCTGCAGGTCTTTGGAAGGGTGGTTATGGAGATATTCTGGTGTCAGACCATCTATGGCTTTAAAAACTAAAAGCAGCACCTTGAACCTGGGAAGAGACTGGCAACCAGTGATGCTGGTAAAAGAGTGGTATGTTCACATCTCTAGGTCCCAGCCACAAGCAGGACAGCTGCATTCTGGACCAATTGGTTTCCAAAGCCTTTTCAAAGGAATGTAGAGTGCACTACAGTAATCCAACTTAGAGGTGATGACATGAACAGTTGAGACCTGGCTTGCTTTATCCAGATAAGGGCACACTAACTTCTAGATAAAGCTGGGAAAAGGCATTCCTGACCACTCCTTGTGTAGATATCTAGAAGTGGCATGCCTCATGATCCAGGGGCATGCCCAGATTGTAAACCTCCTTGCCTAGGATGACTACTATGGGTTCAAATTGTCCATCTGGATCATCAGATTCCTCAACCTGTCTTCAGTAGACTCACTAGGCGGTGTGGGGGGCTACAGGCTACACCGGGTGATGTGCACAAGTGGTGACACCATGACTGGTAAAAAATTGTGAAAATCTTGGTATTTTTGAATAATACCATCATGTAATATATCATCTGATGTGCAATTTCATGCAGAATGCTATGAAACAAACCGCATTGAAATCTCTATTGTATCATAATCTAAACCAGGGGTGCCCAAACCCCAGTCCAGGGGCCACTTGTAGCCTTCGAGGCCTCTCAATGCGGCCCTCAGGGAGCCCCCAGTCTTCAATGAGCCTGTGGCCCTCTGGAGATTTGTTGAAGTCCGCACTGGCCCAGCGCAACTTTTCTCAGTGTGAGGGCGACTGTTTGACCTCTCTTGTGAGCTGTGGGATGAGAGCTTCCTCCACTGCTTGCTCTTTCACATCTGTGTTGCAGCAGTGGCAGCAAAGGAAAGGCCAGCCTTGCTTTGTACAAGGCCTTTTATAGGCCTTGAGCTATTGCAAGACCTTCATTCATTCATATAAGTTCATCTTTAATATATTCATTTATGTAAATTTATTCAAATTTTAAATGTAAATTAATTTCCCCCCCCCCCGGCCCCCGACACAGTGTCAGAGAGCTGATGTGGCCCTCCTGCCAAAAACTTTGGACACCCCTGATCTAAACCACAGGGGGGCTGGTGCATCACCATGTCCACTACCCAGGGCCCACGGCATGAGAAGAGGTCCATTCTGGGGGTGACACCCTGGCCTCCCACACCAGGTGACACAAACCCTGGTGAAGTCATTGTCTGTCTTTCCAGACAGAGGTCTGCCTTACCCGGATTTAGCCTCAGTTTCTCAGCTCTAATCCAATTCAAAACTGCCCCTAAACCTTGGTTCAGAACTTCTCCTGCCTCCCAGCAATGGAAGATGAAAACGTGATAAATGCAATTAATTCAGAATTCATTACTTGCAAGAAAACGGTCAAGTACATTAGTGTTCGTAATTGAGAGCGCCACGAAAATGTGTTTGTTTTTTTAATAATTTGTATAAATTAGAATTTTCCCCCCCGAGCCCCCGTGTTGAGTTGTTTTGTCACAGCATGAAGTTGTGATAATGGCTGTGAGCGCATGAATTATTAACAGTGAAGTGAGGGATAACCACAAACAATGGTCAGCATCCAGAAGGACCGACTTGTGGATTCAAGGGAGGGCACCAGGATGAGGTCTCTTGTTATCTGGTGTGCTCCTTGGGGCATTTGGTGGGCCGCTGTGAGATACAGGAAGCTGGACTAGATGGGCCTATGGCCTGATCCAGTGGGGCTGTTCTTATGTTCTTAACTACAATTCCCAGGAAGCCTTGCAGGTCTTCTTGTTATCTGGTGTGCTCCCTGGGGCATTTGGTGGGCCGCTGTAAGATACAGGAAGCTGAACTAGATGGGCCTATGGCCTGATCCAGTGGGGCTGTTCTTATGTTCTTAACTACAATTCCCAGGAAGCCTTGCAGGTCTTCTTGTTATCTGGTGTGCTCCCTGGGGCATTTGGTGGGCCGCTGTGAGATACAGGAAGCTGGACCAGATGGGCCTATGGCCTGAGCCAGTGGGGCTGTTCTTATGTTCTTAACTACAATTCCCAGGAAGCCTTGCAGGTCTCTTGTTATCTGGTGTGCTCCCTGGGGCATTTGGTGGGCCACTGTGAGATACAGGAAGCTGGACTAGATGGGCCTATGGCCTGAACCAGTGGGGCTGTTCTTATGTTCTTAACTACAATTCCCAGGAAGCCTTGCAGGTCTTCTTGTTATCTGGTGTGCTCCCTGGGGCATTTGGTGGGCCGCTGTAAGATACAGGAAGCTGAACTAGATGGGCCTATGGCCTGATCCAGTGGGGCTGTTCTTATGTTCTTAACTACAATTCCCAGGAAGCCTTGCAGGTCTTCTTGTTATCTGGTGTGCTCCCTGGGGCATTTGGTGGGCCGCTGTGAGATACAGGAAGCTGGACCAGATGGGCCTATGGCCTGATCCAGTGGGGCTGTTCTTATGTTCTTAACTACAATTCCCAGGAAGCCTTGCAGGTCTCTTGTTATCTGGTGTGCTCCCTGGGGCATTTGGTGGGCCACTGTGAGATACAGGAAGCTGGACTAGATGGGCCTATGGCCTGAACCAGTGGGGCTGTTCTTATGTTCTTATGTTCACTTATCTATAAGAGGTGGCAGATGGGATCATTGCAGGTGCAGTGTTGATCCCAGTTCAGCAGATCATGTAAGAGTATGATGCGTTGTGACTTTCTCCATGCTGACCCCACTCATCATGTCAACATAGAGCGGGATTCAATCAAGCATAGAGTTCATTGGCCTGAATCCAATGAAAAGAGACAGCATCTTCCAACTCTACCCATGAGGTGGAACTAATGACATTCTTCAACCTTTTTTCTCTCCTGCTGCAAGGTAGCTTCATGTTGTAGTAGTGGAAATCTGACTGTCTTCAAACTTACCATGAGGAGAAGAGACTTACAGCCTCCCAGTGGCGTCACTAGGTTTGCATTACCCAATGTGGGAGGCCCCCATGATGGGCCTCCCCTCTTGCAGTGGGTGGGGCAATAATCCAGGCGATGCACCATCACCCCGCTGGCTTTTTGGCCCCAACTTTTGATAGGATGGAGATATTTCAACACGGTTTGTTTCATTGCATTCTGCATGAAAATATGCACCAATGATAATATAACATGATGGTTACTATTTGAAAATACCAAGATTTAAAAATTTTTGGCTAGTAGTGGCATCACCCCGCCTGCGCACTTCACCCGGTGTGGCCCTCCCCCCTCCCCCCGTAGCAACACCACTGCAGCCTTCTCCACCAAATCCTATCCCCTCTCCCATGCTTGGAAGCCTGACAAGGAGCCTCTCAAATCTGCACCAACTATGCGCAGTTCCAAGAAGCCCCATTGGGCAGGTTGGGGCTTTATTCAGGGTAAGAGGATGAATGTCCCCTTACTCCAAGGAGACCTCCAGTCTGCCCAAATCCAGCACAGGATACAGCAGGAGCCATTTGGCACCGCTGCTCCTGTGCTGGATAGGATCAGGCCCTTAGACACTTTTCTACCAGGGCTGTGACCTTGTGATACTTTCTATAGC
Source organism: Tiliqua scincoides (assembly GCF_035046505.1). Classification (NCBI taxonomy): domain Eukaryota; kingdom Metazoa; phylum Chordata; class Lepidosauria; order Squamata; family Scincidae; genus Tiliqua; species Tiliqua scincoides. The sequence goes on along the minus strand of NC_089830.1, from coordinate 15,726,439 downwards.
AAGGCACTAATCCAAATAAAGGAGGCATTGCTGCTCTAGAATAAATTGGTTGATCACTATGACCAAAACTATTCTCCTGTTCTTCATTTTCATCAGCGGCCCCCATGCATTAGCACCTTGTCTCCTAGTTTTCACTTTTGTACCTTCAGCACTTCACCATACCACAGCACCTGGATTCTGTATGATAAACTAGACTGAGCATGTCACATTTCCAGCTCTTTATGGTTTGATGCTGCTGAGTTTCTACCTTGCCCTGAGGAACAATGACTCATGCTGTTTCAATTATTGCTGCAGAAGATGAGGAGGTGAAACTTGACTTTAACTCACTCCAGTCAGCTGGAAACAGTCCTTGTTTCTGTGACTCTTCGAGGTGGAAGGGCACAAGATGCAAGTGGACTGAATTTCTCTATGTATTTTGTACGCAGGGACATGTGGAAAAAGTACAATGCGAACAAGGGATGGCAACTTGACTCAGGTTGACTCGACTCGAGTCATGCAAAAACATGTTCTTTGGTCACTCAAGTTGACTCATGGACTTGAAGGAGTCATGGACAGACCCCAGCTTGACTTGCAACTCAGGGTCGGTGACTCTACAAAAGAGTTGGGACTCAAAATGACTTGAGTCTCAACTCTGTGTGTTCTTTCTTTCTTTTTTATTGCTGCTTCCACATTACCTTGTGGCAGCCTCAGACTGATGGCAGCAGCAGATGTGGTGGGCGGGTAGCTTTTTGATTCCAGAAGGTGGGACTATAGAGGGTTGAGGGAAAGAGGAAGGCTTAAGTGTTTTTTTTTTCTGGCTGTGCAAGGGTGGGGAATTGTGATATGAACTGGGGGATGGTCACTGGGGTTCATATGGAACCAATTGTTTTTCTATCCTGTCAGACTCAGCACAGCTTTTCAACACATCAGTGACTGGACTGCAAGAGGGATGGGAACATCAGGGGAGTGTTAATTCCCACACACACCACCACCACCACCACCACCACCACCACCTCCTTTTCTCTGTGAAGTCATGTTTAGGAAAGCCCTTGATTCATGACAACTCGTTTCTTGAAATAACACAAAAGACTTGAAATTTCTCATGAGTTGAGTTGCGATGGCCACACGCTATGACTCACAAGTCAAGTTGAGTTACGGGATCACTGACTTGCTACTCTGTGCCTTGAGCACATGTAGTGGGAAGTATGTGTGGTGAAACAGTAGTGCTCTCTGTGGGAACAGAGTGCAAACAGAATAATAGAGATGGCTGCCCAGTTCCGCACACGTTCAGCAAGTTCACACACCTTTCTCCACATGGTACTCCATTCATGTCATAAGGATGGGTGGACCTCCCTCCCAGTGCCTAATTCACAATCAGTTGATAAACTGGATTCATTTGCAAGACATTCACTGGACATCTGAAATTCATTTTTTAAAAAATGGATCCTTTCTGAACTGAGAAATTCTAGAAGCCCTGCCTTGTTCCCATTAATTCCAACAGGGGATGGGGCTTGTGTCCAACACCACTTCCACACAATTGGGACCCTCTCACTTCATGCTACTTAATGAAAGTGGTGGCTGAGAGGGTCCAGCCATGCTAGGAAAGGGGCATGGATGGGCAGCTCGAGTTGTAACATTCCAACTCAAATCGCCAAACACATATTTTACGGGACATCTGCAAACTGGAGTCATGTGTGTTTCAAAAGCAGAAGTGACTCGGGAGTTTCTCTCTGGAACAAGTGGACACTTGGAAACTCGCCCGCACTTCTGTCCCCTCCCTCGCACTACCTGTCCCCTCTCTCCTTGCTGGGCTGGGACGCCTCCTCCCTCCCTGTAGGTCTGCCTGTACTTGGCACCACTTCTGGGGGCAGAATTGGGAGCTGTGATATGAATGGGAGGTAGGTGGGTTCGTTGCTGGGGTTCGTAAGGACCTGACTGGTGCCTTCAGCACTGCTGCACTCACTTGAAGAACAGCAGAGCTTTGGTTTACAGCTGGGATGGGCATATCAGGGGAGTGCTAAATGAAAACTCACCCCCCCCCACACACACACCCTGTCATCAGCTCCGTTTTTTTCTGAGGCGCCACGCCTGACTAGTTTATCAAAAAGACTCTGACTCGAGTCAGAGTCCCAAAATTTGACCCATAACTACTTGCATGTTGCCTACTTTCAGTAATTTCATAAAGATCCCATCTAGATTGCCACTGATAAAGCATTTCTTTTAGGCTTTAATGTAGTCCTTGATGGATTTGCTGATGCGCTTGAAGAATAAAGCAGAGATGTCCCCAAAAGCTGCATCAACGAGTTGAGAAATTCAGGCTGTAGGTTGTGCGTGCATTGCATGCATCATAAGCCATGCTTGCTTCAAAGATGAGCTTTATCACCCCCTAATTCTACCAGTTTTGCAGTCTCTCCTTCATTCGCCCAAGATCTTCCAAGCCTTCTCCGCTTCCACCTATTTATTTGACACCTCAGGCACTTAGTCAGCCTATCTGAGAACTACAGAAAACTACATTTTCCGGACCTAGTGGCACTATTTATCACAGTTACGGAATGAGGAACAGAAACATCTATCCCTTCTTCACTGGCGTAGCTGGGGGGGGCAGGGCACTAAGTTTTGCAGGGACCCTCCCTGCAGCATGCAAGTCCCTCCCCCCCCTTGGGAGTCATTTGCCTCCCTTTTGACCCCCTAGCCTAAATGGCTCCCAAGGGGAGGGGGGCCACTTGCACACTGCAGGGAATCTCCCTGCAAAACTTAGTGCCCCCCCTCTAGCTATGCCAGTGCCCTTCTTCCCTGCCCCTCACTGTTGCAGAAGCAGCAGGAAGATAAGGGGGGGGGGGGAATATTGGGTGTGGGGTTGGAGGCTTGCATTGGGTGGAAAGGGGGAAAAAGAGAGACTTTTGGTAAAAGTAAAAGGATTGGTAAAAGTATTGGGGTAGTCTCCCAATAGCCCCCCAAGATTTCTCAGAAAAAATGTTCAACTAAAACCTGAATGTGGTAGGTTTTTGTAAAAAGCTGTCTGAGAAAGTTCAGAAAAAAATAAGTGCAAAGTGGGGGGAATCGTTAGCAAAAAGCAGAAAAACAAAATGCCTCTTTTTCTGTTTTTATAGCACGTTATAAAAATTGCACACTAGGTAGGAAGGAAGCAGATATGCATTTTAAAAAGCCATAAATTTAGACAAAGAAAAAAAAAAGAAAAGTCTGCTTTTTCTCTTACCTTTGCAACCCCATTTGATTTCTTTAAGAAACATCTACAGTCAGTGCTCGTTATCCGCTTAAGTTCCTGGAAAACCTAGTGGATACCGAATTAGCAGATACGGAATCACTGAGCCTATGGGGAAAATGGGGTTAGGTACCAGGGAACCCTTTTCATCGTACACTCTATGAACTTCATGAACCCGAATCTTACCTTGAAGTCTATGGGGTTAGGTCAGGGCTTTTCAAACTGGGCGTCGTGATGCCCCAGGCTGAAGGCCCTGGCTTCTGCCCCCTTAAGGGGTGAGGGCAGCGAAGAGGCAGTGACGCGATCCCCAGGATTGCGCCGCTCAGGGGGCTGCAGGTGCTTGGCTGTACTTACCAGAGCCTCCTGCAGCCTCCCCTAGGTACAAGGAGCCCTGCTCGACCATCTACAGGGCTCCCTGAAGCTTAAGAAGTAAAATTGGAGTGATTGCGCTCCACTTCCGGTTTTGCAGAGGTGGGGCGTGATCGCTCCACTTTCACTTCCAAAGCTTCGGGGAGCCCTGCAGACAGTCACGAAGGGATCCCCGCTCCCCTGGGAGGCTGCAGGAGGCTCTGGTAAGTGCAGCCAAGCCCCTGCAGTCCCCTGAGCAGCACAATCCTGGGGATCGCGTCACTGCCTTCCCCCGTCCCCGCAAGGTCTTAGAGCAGCTCAAACTCTCCCTGAGAATTTGAAAACCGCTGGGTTAGGTGATAGTGAGGGATCATCAACAGCTCCAGCATCTGATGCTTCCTCCTCAGTGCTGGTATCCCTCGATGCTCTGAAGGTTGTGGTGATGGCAGTTTCTTCATGCTGGTTGCTGGTCTAACCATGAAGTCTCAGAGTTCAGCAAGGAGTGGAGATTGCTTCATCCTTCCTCCTCCTCTACCACCTGTCTCTTGGTCCCTCCCCTGGGCTTGCGCCAGCTGCAAAGCAGCCCCCAGGTAGCCTTCCAGAGACCTCTCACTATCAGTCTCTCATCATTGCCAGGGTTGTATTTGTGGATAACAAGAATGGAATCGCAGATAACAAGAGACAGGTGGCAATTCTGCCCCTCCTGGATAAGCACATTCATGCAGTGTGAATTTGCACATAAAGAGAACTGATTGTATTTTTTTCCCCTTCTTCTTGTTTTCCCTAGAATAGTGCTTCTCAAACTATAGGTAGGGACCCACTAGGTGGATCGCGAGCCAATTTCAGGTGGTTCCCCATTCATTTCAATATTTTATTTTTAATATATTAGACTTGATGCTACCATGGTATTTGACTGCATTTGGGGAACTGTTACAGACCTGTACTTTGAACAGGCTACTCTGTATATGCTTTTAACAATGATACTCAATGGGACTTACTCCTGGGTAAGTGTGGGTAGGATTGCAGCCTAGGATTGTTAAAAATTGTCCTACTTGATGATGTCACTTCCGGTCATGACATCACTTCTGGTGGGTCCTGACAGATTCTCATTCTTAAAAGTGGGTCCCAGTGCTAAAAGTGTGAGAACCACAGCCCTAGAATATGAAACAAAGCTCAGGGTACCTCTCAAGGAGACATCTGAGAAGTTGCAAGAGAAATTAAAAGTGTTGCTATAAGAAAAGTCGCATTTCTTTGACGGTTTCTGCCCATCCCTATTTATTATTATAGATTTGACTAGGAGTAAGTCCTACACAAACCCTGGGGTCAAATGGGTCTGTAAAACGGGAAGAAAAATGTTAGAGAATAAAGGAAGTGCGAATGGGCATAAGAGCATAAGAAGAGCCCCACTGGATCAGGCCAAAGGCCCATCTAGTCCAGCTTCCTGTATCTCCCAGATGCCTCTCGGACCACAGGGACCTCAGGAGACCTGCATCCTGGTGCCTTCCCTTGCATCTGGCATTCTGTGGTAGCCTACTAAAGTTTAGCCTACTGAGTTAATTCTGAGTTTAGCCTACTACTAAAACCACAAGGCTGCACATACCCATCATAGCTTGTAATCTGTGATGGACTTTTCCTCCAATCCCCCTTTAAAGGCATTTAGGCCAGATGCCATCACCGCATCCTGTGGCAAGGAGTTCCACAGACTAATTACATGCTGGGTAAAGAAATACTTCCTTTGATCTGTCCTAACTCTCCCGACACTCAATTTTAGTGGATGTCTTCTGGTTCTGATGTTTTGTGAGAGGGAAAAAAGCATCCTTCTAGCCACTCTATCCATCCCCTGCATAATTTTGTACATCTCAATCATGTCCCTCAGGCACTTTTTAGTAGACTGCAGAGCCCCAAATGCTGCAGCCTTTCCTCATAAGGGAGGTGCCCCAGCCCAATGATCATTTTGGTCACTTTCTTCTGCACCTTTTCCATTTTCACTATTGAACTCCTCAGATGGAAGGCAGAAGGCCAAATAAGGCAAGAAGTGGAAGTAAGAGAGACCGGGAAGTCAATTTGACACATTGGATTTAACTAAACAGCTAACTTGAGTGGGAACATTTTTGCAATCTTGTTATAGCATTTCCATCAATTTCACCCTAACCCCTCCCTTTTTTTATTGGTATAAATATCAATGTCATTACAGCACTTGGGCAGAATCTAATGGCTTTCTTCTGCCTCCGAAAAAGGTGCGAAGTGCTTTACTTATTTGAATGAAGGTTCTCTCTAGCATATCATTTTCTCACCAGCACTGCCCAGAACAAGGTTTGTACAAAGAAAGTTGATAAGACAACAGCCAAAAGGAAAAGAATAAAATAAAAAAGATCAAAGCAACCCATGTTTGATTGAATCTCTGCTTCTGGAAACCTAATATCCTCACTCTTGAATCATGTCCATTCATTCATCGCTGTGGCCCTAGAACTATGAATGAGGCACCAAAGCACAGCATACAACCTAGAGACACTAGGGTCTGCTTCACCTGGAGTGGGAGGCTAGCACATCACCCCTCATGATGGACCTCCTCCCATGCAGTGGGAGGGGCAACACCCCAGGAGTTGGGCAAGGTAACACACCATTGTCCCACCCCTGTTGGTTTTTTTGGCTATAACTTTTGTTAGATTAAAGATACTTCAGTGTTGTTTCGTTCTGCATGAAATTGCACATCGAGTGATATATAACATGATGGTACTTACTTAGGCGACCCGTTCCTCGTGATGTTGGCGTTAGCTTCCTCTGTGCGGGCCCTAACATTTTTTCCATTCTTCGTGGCACCGTGCTTTCATCAACCAACGTTGGGTGACTCAACCTCTTGTGTCCCTCTCGCGCTTGAGCGCAAATGCGTCCGCCGACCACGTTGGTGGTCATCTGGGTGGTTTCTTCCAGTCTCTTGGATGCCACTCCTCATGCTCCAATGATCATCTGTTCGTCTCGTGATGTGGCACACCCATCGGTGCTTTTTGATGTGGATGAGCGAATCCTTCATGCCAGAGAGCCTGCGGATGTCCTCCTGATGGAGCTGTCGGTCTTGCTGCTGTTGGAGAATCAGTCTGATGAGTCTCTGTTCGAGAGAGGCGTGGGCCACTCGTAGCTGTTCTGCAAGGGCTTTTGTCAGCAACCATGTCTCGACTCCATAGCAGAGTTCAGGAAGGAAGGTTGAATCGAAGAGCTGCGCCCTTAGGGTGGCGTCTCTGGTGGCATCGCTGAACATTCACAACATGATGGTATTATTCAAAACACCAAGATTTAAAAATTTTTGGCCAGTAGTGGTGTCACCCTGCCCCCAGTGCACATCACGTGGTGCGGCCTGCATCCTCCTAGTGACACCATTGTATCGTGTTGGCAAACTTCAGTCTCGAAAGACTCTGGTATCGCGCTCTGAATGGTGGTTCTGGAACAGCGTCTAGTGTGGCTGAAAAGGCCGATTTGGGAGTGACAATCCCTTCCACACCGGGAGCAAGTGCAGTCTGTCCCTGGTCTGTCTCCCTGGCTATGGGCCTTCCTTCTTTGCCTCTTAGCCTCAGACTGTTGGCAAAGTGTCTCTTCAAACTGGGAAAGGCCGTGCTGCACAGCCTGCCTCCAAGCGGGCCGCTCAGAGGCCAGGGTTTCCCACTCGTTGAGGTCCACTCCTAAGGCCTTCACATCCCTCTTGCAGATGTCCTTATATCGCAGCTGTGGTCTACCTGTAGGGTGCTTTCCTTGCACGAGTTCTCCATAGAGGAGATCCTTTGGGATCCGGCCATCATCCATTCTCACGACATGACCGAGCCAACACAGGCGTCTCTGTTTCAGCAGTGCATACATGCTAGGGATTCCAGCACGTTCCAGGACTGTGTTGTTTCAACTTTGTCCTGCCAGGTGATGCCGAGAATGCGTCGGAGGCAGCGCATGTGGAAAGCGTTCAGTTTCCTCTCCTGTTGTGAGCGAAGAGTCCATGACTCGCTGCAGTACAGAAGTGTACTCAGGACGCAAGCTCTGTAGACCTGGATCTTGGTACGTTCCGTCAGCTTCTGCAGTGTCACTGCATCCTCCTAGTGACACCACTGCCTGGAGAAGAGCTTAAAATCCATTTTTCCCATTCATTTTTCGCTACTCTGGAAGTGGTAAATCTCTCCTCCCTGTATTGCAGGGATTTTGAAACTGGGGTGTTGCGCACCTTAAGGGGCGGGGGGCAGCGGGGAGGCAGGCAGGTGGCAGTGACATGATCCCCAGGACCATGTTGCTCAGGGGACTGCAGGGGCTTGGCTGGACTTACCAGAGCCTCCTGCAGCCTCCTGGGGTACGAGGAGCCCTGCGCGACCATCTGTAGGGCTCCCTGAAGCTTAAGTAGTGAAAGTGGAGCGATTGCGCTCCACTTCTGGTTTTGCTCTGGTAAGTACAACCAAGCCCCTCCAGGGCCCATGCAGTTGCCCTGCATGCCCTGCAGTTGCCCATGCAGCAACATGATTGTGTCACTGCCTTCCCCCCACCCCCGCAAGGACTTAGAAGGGCTCAAACTCCCTCATAAAAATACAAAGATACCAAATTAAAGACCAGAATGTGTAGATTTGTAGGTAAATTGTAGCTTCTTGCCAATTTCTTGTCAATTTCTCACAAAGTCACAGATGTTTTTTAAAAAAAAAGAAAGATACAATCTAAGGTTGTTGTTGGCATCCTTCAGTCTCGGAAGACTATGGTGTCACGCTCTGAATGGTGGTTCTGGAACAGAGTGTCCTCTCCAGTGCGCGAAGCCTGGGTAAAGTAGCTATGGAGGATAGGCTGTTACCCATGCAGCAAACCCCCCCTCTCCACGTCGCTGGAATGGTCCAATGGAAAGGCAGAGGCCAATACGGTTGGTTCCAGCGGCGTCGCAGGAGTTGCCAGAACGTGACTTCAGTGACTCCTGAAGCCTTTTCCATAACTGGATGTAGCCACAAGGCAGTGGAGGTTTGGGATCAGAGCTTTCCTTCTCTCAGATGAGCTGCCTTCCCAGGCTAACGAGTCCCATCTACCCGGTGGCTGTTTAGTCACCTCTTGTAAGACAAGTACAGCCAAACTGAGGGCCTATTCTTATCTTTAGCCCCCAGGGGTAAATCTAAGGTAACCATGGGATAAGTATAGTAACATTAACTGCTAAGCACTTTATATTGAACTGCCCAGCTGGAAGGCATTGGGCAAATGTTACTTTTTTATCTGGTGGTACTCCATCTGCTGGTTCGGTGGTTCCTCCTCCTGTTCCCTGGAGGGGAGGAGGTGTGAAAGAGAGGAAAGCTGTAGACTAAACAGTTTCAAATGCTCTTGCCCAGTGATTCTCAATGAGTGCTCCTAGGAGCTTTGGGAGTTCCTGATCACCCATAAGTGGCCACCATCTGCCTCATAAGAACATAAGAACATAAGAACAGCCCCACTGGATCAGGCCATAGGCCCATCTAGTCCAGCTTCCTGTATCTCACAGCGGCCCACCAAATGCCCCAGGGAGCACACCAGATAACAAGAGACCTTGTCCTGGTGCTCTCCCCTACATCTGGCATTCTGACTTAACCCATTCCTAAAATCAGGAGGTTGCGCATACAATCAGGAGGTTGCGCATACAATCAGGAGGTTGCGCATACAATCAGGAGGTTGCGCCTCACACTGTACTTATGCCATTGCTCTGCCCCCCCCACCCCCAAGACTCCTTTTAGGAGTGTAAAGGGCTCTGGAGACCAAAAAGTTTGAGAACCACTGCTCTCTAGACCAAGGGTGTCAAAGTCATTTCATACAGTGTGCCAAGTAGCATTCATGATGCCTGCTGATGACTGGTAGTGATTTCATCATGCAGGTCATGACCAGAAATAAGCACTTTGTTCTCACTCATTTACAGCTAATGACAGAAGAGAAAAATACCCTAACCTTGACCATATTTTCAAGGTATGGAAGAGCCCAATTATCATGTTGGCTGCCCTTTCAGCAGTGACACCTCAGCACAGCTCAACAGCTAAGAGCAGGTGATCATGATGCTGTGGGAGTTCAAGGGCCAGATAAAGAGCTTCCGGGGACAGCATTGGGCCCACAGGCCTTGTCTAACACCCATGCTCTAGACCAGGGGTGTCCAAAGTTTTGGCAGGAGGGCCACATCATTTCTCTGACACTGTGTCAGGGGCTGGGGGGAAAAAGAATTAATTTGCATTTAAAATTTGAATAAATTTACATAAGTTTACATAAATGAATATATTAAAGATGAACTTATATGAATGAATGAAGGTTTTGCAATAGTTCTATAAAAGGCCTTGCACAAAGCAAGGCTGGCCTTTCCTTTGCTGCTGCTACTGCATCACAGACGTGAAACAGCAAGCAGTGGAGGGAGCCCTCATCCCACAGCTCACGCAAGAGGTCAAACAGTTGCCCTCACACTGAGAGCAGTTGCGTCGGGCCAGTGTGGGCTCCAACAAATCTCTGGAGGGCCAGAGGTTCATTGGAGACTGGGGGCTTCCTGAGGGCCGCATTGAAAGGCCTCGAGGGCTGCATGTGGCCCCAGGGCCAGGGTTTGGGCACCCCTGCTCTAGACCATCATTCTCCTCCATATTTTCTATCTGTCTCACATTTTTATACCACCCTTCTCCAACAAGCTCAGGATGATATACATAGTTTTTTTTTCTTTCTCTTTATCCTAACCAGGACCCTGTGAGGTAGGTGAGGCCGAGAGAGTGTGTGACAGCTCACCAGGAAGGCACATGGCTGAACAGAGATTCTAAGTCCAACTCCAGAACCCTTACACCATCCTGGCCGAGTCTTGCATGGTCACCTCAGAAAGTACCCAAAGGCACAGCAGAATGTTTCCACCAAAATCACACAATAGACCATGGTGGCCTCAGTATTACAAGTTCTCAGCACTATCAATTGTTCAGCTTCCCAACAGTGTTTAACTCAAAAGATGAGTTTCAGTTTAAATGTTGAAAAAGGGAGGCACAGACAGGCCAGCCATTAAGTTATGTAAAAGCTGGTAGGGAAGGCTAAAAATAGCCCTGTTAGGGATCTGCTCCGATCATGAATTCTGCTATGGATAATTTTTTAAAGAACTTTTCCGCTATATGACATGTTCATGTCAAAATGCCAGCCATAATCAAAACTCAAACTTTGGAGCACTTCAGAAAAGCCATCGTGCATGATGTAGAAACTAAGAGCCCAATCCTGAGCTTGGTGCTCCAGTTTTCTGCCGGAGCACACTGTCGCAAATATGCCGTAAGGCACGTCTGCGAGGCTTATCGCCGGGCCAGTGCCCGTGGTAGCCCAGCGCCAGCCAGCACTGGGCTAGCGCCAGGCGGGCGCCTGTCCTCCACTGCTCGGCAGTCTCACAGACCACCAAGCCATGGCACGGTAAGCAGGTGTGGGGAGCGGTGTGGGGAGGAGGCATTCCAGGGAGGGAGGAGGCAGGCAGAAGGTAGAGAGAGGGAGGGCGGGAGGCGTGCCGGGGGGAGGGAGCAGGGAGGTAGGAGGCAGCTCAACTGGATCCTGTCCATTTGTGTAGGGCTCGGTGCCCTACATGAGCGCCTTTACTTTACCACACGCCCCGGGCAGCTCAGGATTGGGCTGTGAGGCTTCTGTGTCCAGAGTCATCACCTACTGAGAAATTCATTTTCTGGGTTTCAAAGGCCACTTTCATAAAACCTAGAGAATAACCCAACATTTTGCCCTGAACTATGTAGAGCATGATCAAGGGATAAAAAAGAAGTTACAGTTAAACTGGCTGGGAAATATCTAGCAGGATTATCACACTCAATGGCATGAAGCCAAAAACTAAGGCAAATCTCCTTTCCAAAAGCTCCAGGGAACCCTAAGCATAGGTCAATTACAACCTGCCTACTCCCATCTAAATACCAGCGCAAGAACAAAAGTATTTATACTCGGGCTTTACTAATCAGGTAGTTGCTGATCTAATCCCAACCCCAATTACCTCATTAATGCTCTCCCATCGCCTTGTTGTTCAGTTCCTTTTTTCCTTAAAGGCACCTGTTCTTTCAACCTTCTCTTTACTGAATCTTAAAATGCTGGTTTTTCTGAGCACCGGAGTTCATGCATGGCTAAGACCAAGAGTCTCCTCTTTTCTATTCATGTTCTGGCAGTGCTTAGCTGTAATTTCTTCTTTCTAATCCCTTGATAAGGCACTAGTCTATTTCGTTTAGGGCTAAACATTGGGTTATTATCTAGATTTTATGGATGTGTCCTTGAAAATGAATTTCTTGGTAGTTAATCATCATGCATGCTCCTCTCCCCTTTCCATATACTGGACAAGAAGTGCCTGGGGCATGATAAGCACCACGTATTTAGAGCCACTGGTTTTGTTCTAGATTTTCAAGATTGGGATGCAGCTGGTGCACAAAAATTAGATGCCTGCATGTCATTACTGATGGTTCGAGGCTGCACACCTCAAATGGGAGTAGACGTGATTATCCCCTCCTTTGCACATGATTATAAACAACACCAGTATGTAGGAACCTGCCATTCCTTACAGTGCAGCCCTAGGCATGTCAAGTCAAGTCAAGTCATAGGCATGTCTACTCAGACAGAAATTCCATTGTGTTCAAAGGAGCTTCCTCCCAGGAAAGTGTGCATCAGTTTGCAATCTCAGGGTCCAATCCGATGGGCACGCTCCATCTCTGGAACCTGTGTTCCAGTGGCACGGCATGCTTTATGGTAGTTGCAAAAGGCAATGCACCACTGAGGGCAGACAGACAGCAAGTAGGCTGTGACCATGCACCAGTGGCACCAGGAAAAGTCCTAGTGCTGGTAAGTCTGAAGGGGGGGGGGGGGGAAGAAGGTGGTAAAATGTGACATGGAGAGGGTGGAATGGGACAGAGATTGGTATGGGGAAGGGGGAGCAAAGCTGCCAACATCCTATCACCTTTCCCAACCTCGATCTGCCTTCCCAGGTCAACATGGACTTGCGCCAGCAAAATCAGTGGTGCAGGTTGGAGTACACCCATTTGGGGCAGTGAAGGCTTAACACCAGGCAAGTGGACAAATGTTCACTTACCTGGAGGAGACCTCTGGGACTTCCACTCCCTGCAAGATGCAGTGTATGCTCCGGTGGCATGACTACATTGGCAGGTGGGTGTTTAGATTTGCATTGGGCTGTCTGTCAATCGAACCACCTAGCTCAATATTGTTTACCCAGCAATTATCAACCAGTGTGTCATGAATGGTTCATGTGCTGTGGGAGTTTGGGGGAGGGTCATATATTAGTATGGCCATGGTGGAATGTGAGACCCCCCCCCCCACTGGCAGTGTGGTGTGCCTTGTCAATTTTAGCACCTTGTCACCTTGTGAGATAAAAAAATGTTGAGAATAACTGGCAGCAGTTCTCTCTAGTTTCAATCAAGGTTATTTCCCAATCCCAGCCAGACCTAGAGAGTGCTAGAGATTGAACCTGGGACCTTCCAAACACAAGGCAAGTGCTCTACTATTGAGTGATGGCCCCATCAGGAGGAAGGGGACACATTTAGCATGTTAAATATGGTTCCCTTCAAATGGGGTCAGTGATCTGAAGAATAGCTTCTCCCTTTCCTTTGTCAGCTCTGATTATTTGCATTTAGTTCATCCTGCAAAATGGCAAACCTTCATACATTAGTTGTTTGCCCCAAGGTGGCTGTTCAAAATCAAGGAGACTATTGCCTGCATAAATAATAAATATCAATGTACAAACTTTTCTCACCCAGGTCCACAGTGAGAAATATTGGGATCAGAGAGGCCTGCAAGAAACAGTGAGTAAATACATATCTATCTATCTATCTATCTATCTATCTATCTATCTATCTATCTATCTATCTATCTATCTATCTATCTATCTATCTATCTATCTATCTATCTATCTATCTATCTATCTACAGATTTAGAGTTTAGAGATAACCTAAAATAGTGGTTTTAAGTGAGGAGATGCCATAAATATACAGAGGTCCATAACAGTGTACATTAAAAGAAAAAGTAAAGACAGCCCTCCTCATTCGAAATGACTGCAGACTGAGCATCTTGAGTAAGCCCTCAGGGACCAAGGAACATTGAAGTGGCGTTTGGAAAAATCCAAAGCAGAACATGGAAGGTAGAATAAAAAGCCTTCCGGTTTTCCCTTATGTCTCCACAAATTAATTAGCAATTTGAGAACTGAAAATTCAGGCAAGGGCCTGAGAGATCTCCCAGGAGGCTGGTCTCCTTTTTATCAACAAGGCTTATCCTTGATCCAACAACATCCTATCTCCTATTTATTTCCTCTTTCACACCTTAATTAGACCCAAAACATGTTTCTTTTTAGTAGAGGGGGAAATCTCTCAAACAGATTCTCAAATATGTCCAGCTCGGAAACAGAAAAAGAAGGAAATGTAAGGGTTAATTCATTCGAAATGGTTTATCCAAAGTTAAGCATTCCAGCATCCCAATGATTTCAGTAGATTTGCTGAGCACCTGCTGAAGATAAGAAAAGCTCTGCTGAGTTTTGGGTTAAAACTCATCTAGTTGAGTGAAAATGTTGGTGCTCAACTCCAAGGGCCTAACTGGAAAAACATCTAATTGTACAAGGTTGCTGGATGAAGACGGCTCAGTTGGTGTTGGTGTACCTTTAAACTCAGTCCTATAAGAACCTTCTGTCATTCGGGTTGCACAAGGTCCTTTTTGGCTGTCACAAAATGTGACATGCCATTCAGTGATGCTGGGCTATCACCATGTGCAGTGAGGGGCCATGGCTGCGCACTAGGGGCCTGGAAAGGAGCCCTAATGCCATTAAGTCAGTGCGTGGGGAGGGGGGGGCTGGAGGACGGCAAGGGGTGGATCCACTTTTTATTACATAAGGCTGTTGTGTTTTCCTTTTCTGGATTTTTGGCCCTAATGTTTCATATGTATTTCATGATATGCATTACACGTATTTCAATGCAGCTTGTTTCATTGAATTCTGCATTAAATTATGCATCGAAGGATATATAACATGATGGTATTATTCAAAAAATCCCAAGATTTTCACAATTTTGGCAGTAGTGGTGTCACTCACCGCCCCAAGTGTGCCACTCAATGCAGTCTGCACCCCTGAGCAATGCCACTGTGCCTGGCATAGGTTTCAAAGCCAACAGTTAGCTCATGTTCCCTCTTAGTGAGACAACAATACCCTCTGGAGAACAAGTCAGTCACATAAGGTTGCTGTGAGCTACAAAGCCCTGGCATTCATCCTGCAGTTCAGCAGCTGTATTCATCTGTACTTGTTGCTTTGCCTCTCTAAGTCCTTTCACCTGAAAGCAAGAGAGGGAATCGTTTTAAAATAGCAGGACCAATTGGTCATCCATCTAGCCTGACTCTTGCTGCTCTCAGATGACACTTTCACCTGCGGCAAAGTACACCACAGCATTCCAGTGACAACTTGCATTAATTCTGTAGCTGATCAAGTACCCTTTGCGTCAGGAGGAATTAGGTAGTGGAGGCTTTTCATGGAGTGATTTCTTCCTAGATAAGGGTTACATGATGCTATCCCAAATGCATTTCTGCATGCTGTTTTGGAACCACTGGACAAAACACCAGTAACGTGTTTGCCCAGATCCCTCCGCAATTCTGCTTTGATCTACAGCAGTGGTCTCCCGGAGCAACCCATGGCACACCAGGATTATTGATCTGGGTGCAGTGGCAGTAAAACCTGACCATTCCAGCCTGCAGCACCCTATCTTTCCCCAGATCTTTGCAAAAACCTGTGCAGCGCGCTTCTGCTGCCCAGAAGGCTTTGCACCCTGATTTCCTGGGGGAACTGGCTGCTTGGTGTGAGTTTCTGCAAATATCGGGCACAAAGATAGGAGGCTGTGGGGTGGAATGGTAAGGCTTCGTTACTGCCACCACTACCACCAGCCAAAGTTTACTTTCTGGTGCACCAGATCTGGCCCCAGGCCAGAGTTTGAATGCCCCCGACCTACAGAAGGAATTCTTGGGACATTTTGCACAAATGAAAATTGTATGCATGTGTGAATGTTTTCGTGCAGAGTTGAAAACAGAAAGTAGAACCAGAGATCTGTTTGTTAGCACTACTGGAGCTGGCCCCCGGGTGACTGATATTTGGGCATTGTGAGAGGTTGCTGCTGGAGCTGGAGAAGGCTGTGGCTAGGCTCCCTCCAGTCTCCCAGCCTGTCAATGGATCCAGTAGCCTCAGAGATAGGGAGACGGGATTTCACTGCCCACTGGTCCTCCTCCCTGCCAGCAGCCTTGTTCAAGATGACTGGTTGGCCAGCATTCTACCTGCTAGCCAGCCTCCTCCAGACTGCCACCACTGGCTAGCTTAGATATGGAGTGATCTCCACTCCCTTGCTCCAACCCTTCCCTTCTGGAATGGCTGCATAAGCCTGACCTGACAGCCTCTCAGGCCCCCAATCCTGAGAGCACTCGCTGCCTCTGTTTCTCTGGAGCCTGCTGACTCCCCTCTACTCTCTCTGCACCCCTTTGCTCCCAACATCAGTCACCCAACTGGGCTTCTCCCTCAGTTAGAGTGGAACTGACCTGACTGTGATTTTCCACAGAAAGGGGTGGGGCTTCCATGCCTCCTTGGGGCCAGCCCCGCTTGCAAAGTAAGGGGGCCCATGTCGCTGCTACTACCTCCGTGGAAAAGCCTGCTGGCAGGGAGCTCAGGTGACTTGGGAGAGTGAGGTCACGGGGACCGGGCTGGATATGTTATTGCATTGAATTTATATTACAATGTTTTACAATTTACAGGGGTTTTTTTTGGGTGTCCAAAGACCATTTCTTTACTTCCCATACCCAAGCTAATAATGCAGAGTCAGCCCATGGAGTCCTCAACCCTGAGGTGGCACGTCAAATATTGCTATTCCTAGAGTTCCAGGCAGGGTCCAAATCACAGCATGATTCATTCTGGAAATTGATCCTACAGTTCAGGAGTAGTGGAAGCAAGTAGGTGCTAAGAGATGGACCGCCCCCCCTTCACCAACCTGCTGCCTGAGGCAACTGCTTCAGTTGGCCTCATGGATGGGCCATCCTTGCTCGGAGGTAACACCAGTCTTTCCCTGATACCAGAAAGCCTTCTGTATGTGGAAGAGCCAATATTCTGATCCATTGGCTTAATAATGGAAACCATAACCCCAAAATTTTCTATAACAATATCAAGGTCCAGCAAGGTCAAGTGCTCTTTAAAGTCCAGTAACAATAT
Organism: Tiliqua scincoides; assembly: GCF_035046505.1. Taxonomy (NCBI): domain Eukaryota; kingdom Metazoa; phylum Chordata; class Lepidosauria; order Squamata; family Scincidae; genus Tiliqua; species Tiliqua scincoides. The sequence continues at coordinate 15,709,706 of NC_089830.1, read as the reverse complement.
AAAGGTCCATTAACAATAAAGTCCAGTATTCTTGCTGAACCCTGAGTCTAATCAGTGCCTAGAGGGAGGCTTCCTGAGAACTCCATGTATGGTACTTTGAGTTATATGATGGAGGGAAAGCTGGCAAAAAATGCATAAATGGCTGTACAGGTTGAGACTAACTATTCGCGTGGGTTCTGTTCCAAGCACTCACATGGATTTTATAAAAAATGCACTATAGCAAATCAATTTAAAAAACAAAGTTTCTTTGCTCCAGTGATTGAAAAACAACCTTGCTGACCTTTTGACTCTAAGATAAGAGTCATTAAGAAGACAATCCATCAGCACTTCACTCAGCCCCTCCCTTCACCAAGGCAAAATGATCACATTTCTTTCATGTGCTGGGGAAGGGAGGGGTCCGAAGGAGAGAGAAGGATTGATGGATTGTTAGCCTGCTGCCCTCTCTCTCTCTCTCTCTCTCTCTCTCTCTCTCTCTCTCTCTCTCTCTCTCTCATTAAGGAGGCTATTGTTAAAGGACTATTCAGTTTTTAAAACTGATTTTAAAGGGATGCATTTTTCCCCTTCTCCAGGGATCAGCACATTCTTTCTTATTTGCAGGGGCCATTCGTGTTGAGTCAAATCCGTGTATAAAAAATCTGTGTATAAATAGACTGGACCTGTAATGCCCTTCCTGGAGAAGCAGAGTGCAAGACCTCATTTCCAAGAAGGTTAAAGACCCTGATCCACAGTGTTGCTCAGGTCTTGAAAGCACAGCTTTAAACTACTATTCCCAAGCCAGAGCAGGTTGCAGGCATCTAGAGTATGGCAGGCAGTAGATCCTAATGTCTTCAATTGCTTTGGTTAGTGGAAGGGACTTTGCAGCCATTAAGACTATTTCTCTCCTTTGGAGAAGAGTTGCAATTGTGCATGTTTTGTGGATTTTTTTTTTTTTTTTTTTTTTTTTTTTTGCATTTCATTTGGTTTCCTGGAGAATGGGAGGAAAGCACAGTGTATAACTTGGAACTAGTTGCATATATGGCTCCATTTAATGTTGCCCATCAGAGCAGGACCTGATGTTTGCTGTAAAAAAACAAAACACCAAAAACAGCTGAGATTAGTCTCTCAATACACTGGACCATGCTGAAGGCACCATTTAACCTGAGTCTGACTGTAAGACCCAAAATAACACTGGGAATCCTGGAGAGACGGACTCAGGGCACAATCCTAATCCCTGGTTAGGCCTGTGCAAGGGGAGTATTGCAGAAGTGTCATAAGACACTTCTGCACCACTGTGGGAGTCAGGAGGACCATGCACAGACATGTGCTGAACTCCGGAGGTCAAATTTGGCCTCCACCGGTGGCAGGTAAGTCTGTGCCCACCAAGTGAGGTCGGCATGGGGGTTTGGGGAGGGTGGAACAGGGGCATTCTGGGATGGGGAAGGCAGACAGGCTATGGGCAGACCAGGAGGGGGGTGGGATCAGGATCTAACTCTTAGGCCGGATTCTGATCCCGTTCCCAGGCAGCCTGGCCTTGGACCAGGCTGCTCGGATCTATGCCACCTATTTCAGTGGCACAGATCTGAGAGACCCCATTGGGACGACTGCCACGTTACTTCTCCTATCTCCTATTTATTTCCTATTTATTATAATTAATTCCCTTTCTTCCAAGTGGTGCTGCAACCTGGCCCAACCCTGTTCTGGATGCAGTGCAAGTTACTGTGGCCTGCCTGTTCCAGTGTAGGTGAGGAATGAGCTGTCACTCACCTTCATTTGCAAACAAGTGTCACTGATGCTGCCACGAGACCTTCAAGACAACATTAAGGCAATAAAAAGTCTAGGCATTAAAACATTAAGGCATCTAGGTCAGGCACCATCGCCACATTCTGGGGCAATGCTCCACTGACTAGCATGCTTACATGCTAGGTAAAAAAAAATTTCTTTTGTCTGTTCTAACTCTCCTGACACTCTGTATCAATGCTGTATCAATGCTGTATCAATGCAGCCGCTGTATCAGGGATCTATGATACCTCCCCAAACCATTCCCTCCTCTCTATGGCCCCTTCCCATCTCCATTCTTGCTGACTTGAACATCCTCTGTAAACATTCATTCATTCATTCATTTACCACCTTTCCCATAGATTCAAGTCACCTTACATCAGCAGTCTGGTCATAAATCCCCTTTTCTCAAATGGAATTTTTACAAATATTCCATGAGGAAACTCATAGATTTCTCCAGATGTTTCTCCAGGTGTTTCCCTTTTCACAATGCTGGCATCTTTCCCAGCTGCATAGCTGTCATGCCTTCTGCAGGCAACAGCTACAAATCCAGTCCAGGCAGATTCTCAAGTTGCTATCCATTCTTGCCAACCAACTCCTCCACCCTTCCACGGTGATTTGTCAGCTCCGCTCTCTCACAATGGTTTGTCAGCAGTTTCTGGTCTTCCATCCAGAGGTATGACCCAAGCTGATTTCACTTAGCTTCTTCAGGCAGGGCGACAGTTCAACTTACAGAACACTGATATCAAATTGTCTTCGGTGCTCTAATAGTCACCAAATATGTGATATCTGTAGTTGACATCTGAGATTTGATTAAGATATTTGATCATTGCTCCTGTATTGTTATGTAGCATCAGAAAGCTAAATATTCCACTCCCATGCCTGTCAAAGTCCTGGAGGTAACTGGTTGATCCTTGTGGGAAACAAAATGCTGGACTCAATGGGTGTGTGGTCTGACCAGCAGGTTCTTCTGATGTTCTTCTGATGCAAACATACCCTGACTTCTTTGCTGTCCCTTGCTGCTTTGCTATCAAGTTCCTTTCCTCCTAGACTCCATGAGCTCCAAGACCATCATCTCTCCTGAACAATATTAATCTTGGGTCTCTCTTACTCACCTTAGTAATAGACCTCATTGTTTTATATTGAGCAGTTGTTGTTCCTCACCCTCCAGCAGTTTTGGTGGCGTGGAGGTGATGCGTGCACTGACTTGCAATACTGATTACTGGAGTGAAGAAGCGTTCCTAGTCCAACGCTATGGGACTTGCCTCTGGGAGCACTTGAGACATGCCTCATTTGCTGAGATGTGCCAAACACCAGAATGCAATCACAACTAAGATCTCCCCCTGGTACAGGCAGTGATCACAGGAGGGATATTAAATTGAGGACGTGACTGAAAACCACCTTGTGGGCAACCTGCTTCTCCTGACAGTGACGCAGGGCCATCAGTGGGTCAAGCATTGAGCATTTGCATTGGCTTCCACCTCCTCCATTTGAAGCATGCCTGTGCCATTGGGGCCGGCATCTAGCATCTCAAACACAGACCCAATGCCATTATGAGCAATGTTGAAAGGCAAGGATGGAGCTGCAGGAAAAGGAGGGAGGGGCATGTAACCTCAGATCAAGTTTGAGGCTAGAAATACAAGAAGCATATCAGGGTGCCTTATTCTGAGTTGGTGGTACATACTGGGTACCCTAACTGGTTGCAGCTGTCCAAGGCCCTTTCCCAGCTCTGCCTTTCAAGGCAGATACTTTAGCTTAGCGGTTCTCAAAATTTTTAGCACCGGGACCCACTTTTTAGAGTGACAATCTGTTGGGACCCACCAGAAGTGATGTCATTAACCTGGAAGTGATGTCATGGCTGGAAGTGACATCATCAATTTAGGCTTCAAACCTAGCTGTGATAAGCCAAAGGTCCCATTACACAGAGCACTCGTGCTGTCGTTTTGCGTAGCTCAGAATTCAAACATTCTATCTCGGAAGTCAGCGCCCCATCTTCCCGAAGCACCAGGCCTCTCTCCAGCAGGAGCCTGCCTTGCCCTGTATTTTCAAAGATGTATTTTCAATGGCGGCTGAGCTAGGTACCACATGACCCACCTGAAATTGGCTTGCGACCCACCTAGAGGGTCCCGATCCACAGTTTGAGAAACACTGCATTTAGCTGGAGATGGCAGGGAGTGAGCCAGTGGTTCCTTTGAGACATGATTGAGACATACAAAATTATGCAGGGGATGGACAGAGTGGATAGGGAGATGCTCTTTACACTCTCACATAATACCAGAACCAGGGGACATCCACTAAAATTGAGTGTTGGGCGGGTTAGGACAGACAAAAGAAAATATTTCTTTACTCAGCGCATGGTCGGTCTGTGGAACTCCTTGCCACAGGATGTGGTGCTGGCGTCTAGCCTAGACGCCTTTAAAAGGGGATTGGACGAGTTTCTGGAGGAAAAATCCATTATGGGGTACGGGCGATGATGTGTATGCGCAGCCTCCTGATTTTAGAAATGGGTTAAGTCAGAATGCCAGATGTAGGGGAGAGCACCGGGATGAGGTCTCTTGTTACCTGGTGTGCTCCCTGGGGCATTTGGTGGGCCGCTGTGAGATACAGGAAGCTGGACTAGATGGGCCTATGGCCTGATCCAGTGGGGCTGTTCTTATGTTCTTATGTTCTTATGTTCTTTAATGCAGTGGTCTCCAAACCACTGCATCCCAAGATCACCTGGGCATGGCTCCTGGGCGTTGCCAAAGTCTTTCTGTTCTGTAGCTTCCAGTTTTTGCAGCCAATCTTAGCAGAACCTTGCACTAGGCAGCTGCTTCCACTGCCTACTGCCCCAGCAGGCTCTGCGCCCAAATTTCCTGGAGAAGTGGCTGCCTAGCATGAGTTTCAGCAAAGACTGGCTACGAAAACTGGAGGCTGCAGCATGGAAAAAAGAACCTTCAACACTGCCGTGCAGAGCCTGGTCAGATAATATTGGGTTGCTGGATCTGACCCCTGCTCTAATGCAAGGAAGTGCTGTATTATTAAGCTATGGGCCCAGGGCTGGCCCATCCATGAGGCCACCTGATGTGGGTTGCAGATTCTGAGGGGCCCAAGAGCTGCTTCGGAGTGGCTTTCATTCAGGACGCCTTTCTCAATGAGCAGGAAGCAGATCAAAACAGCTCCATCCTGGTGGGAGGCAGTGGCAGTCTTGGGTTGAAGGACACGGTAAGTCTGCCACTCCCCACCGTCCGCCATTTGATGCAAACTGTATCATCTGCCTCACAGATGGGCCAGCCAGCTACACCCTCAGTCCTTGATTTGGGAGTCTGTAAAACGGGAGGAAGCAGCTTCACTGAATAGTAAATTATTCCAAGACCCATTCACACTTGACTTGGAGGCAGATGGTACGGTCCCTTCCGGCACCTTCTTCTCAGGTAGGTAGCTAGTGCCATATCACTGAAGGCCCAGACTGCAAATAGGGACACAATTTCTTCACCAGCAATAAACTTGTGCTAAGGATTTATGGGTCCTGTACAGAGAATGGAGGACTAGTGTACCTGCTATATATCATTCCTCCCCCCCCCCCAACATACATCTAATTATTCCATTCTGCAAGGATCAGCAGGTCAGGTTCATTCTGGCAGCAGAACAGAATTTATTCTAAAAGGGTCAATTTGTTCAGCCGCTTTCGAGATCACCTACCTGGACATTATTACTACATTTCAGAAGCACATTTGTCAGCTTGTTAACGGAAAGGAAAACTTCTTCCCACCTCATGAACCACTGAGGTGTCACTTTCTTCCCTTGACATTTCATGCTCTAACAATGGGTATGCCACGCTTAACCTAGTGAACCTCCTCTTCCACATGCCTTTGGAGGAGAACTGGGCAAAGATCACCTGATGCCCGAGATGGTGTGCCAAATGTCATCCCTCTTGATTGGCAGTGTGCCGGTCATTGTCACTGCTGCTCCCACTCTCTGAATCCAAAAAGCAAGAGGAACTCCTTGCCACAGAATGTGGTGATGGTGCTTGGCCTAGATGCTTTTAAAAGGAGATTGGACAGATTTCTAGAAGAAAAGTCCATCACCAGTTACAAGCCATGATGGGTTTGTGCAACCTTTTGCTTTTAGGACTTACAAGCCAGGTTGACTGTATGCAACCACTGGGTTTTAAGGTACTCTGTCTCGGAATGTCAGACGCAAGGGAGTTGCAACAAGATGCAGGTATGTTGTCATCTTGGTGTGCTCCCTGAGGCAACTGTGAGATACAGGAAGCTGGACTACATGGGCCCTTGGCCTGATCCAACTGAGCTCTTCTTAAGTGTGGAGGAGAGGAGACTGGTGAGGGCTAGAGTCCCTATACTCCATGGAGTATACTCCCCTATACTTGGTCCTATACTCCAACCCACCTCCCCCCTCTTCTCTACTAGTCATGTGCAGTGAAGTCTGCTAGGGTTTGTATCACCTGCTGCAGGAGGCCAGCATGTCATCCCCATGATGTACCTCCTCCCATGTATGAGGTGGAGGACATGGTGATACACCATTGCCCCACCCACTGTGTTTTTTGGCTATAAATCTTGATAGAATGGAGATATTTAAATTTTGTTTGTTTCACCGCATTCTGCATGAAATCACACATCAAATGACATATAACATGTTGGTGTTATTCAAAATACGAAGATTTTATAAATTATGGCCAGTAGTGGTGTCACCCCCCCATGCACAACACCCGGTGTAGCCTACACTTCCTGCACTCCCCAGTGATGCCACTGAGTCTGGAATTAGGGAGGCACAGCACACTGAGCTTGGTGACCCGGAAGTACAGTGGTGACCTGTGGGTATCACTGCCAAACATCTGGGTCACAAACATCTGCATTTGTTTAACTCAGGGGTCTCCAAACCCCGGCCCAAGGGCCAGACGTGGGCCGCAGTGAGCTTCTATCCGGCCCGTGGTCAGCCTCTGATCCCCCCCCCAAGAGCCTCTGGTCAAGTTGACCAAACACAACCAGAGTTGTGTGTGGGGGGGAAATGGGGGTCCATTTAAGTGTGTGCTTTATTTCTTGGGTTGTGTTGGTGTTTGGAGAAATCCTGGACATTTGAGCTCATTCATTCATGTAAGTTCCATCTCTAATGTATTTATTTAATTTTTATATTTTTTTTTCCAGCCCTCGACACTGTGCCAGATATTTGATGTGGCCCTTCTACTGAAAAGACCCCTGGTTTAAATGGTTCAGACATTGTCAAGGTGCAGACTGTGTCTCCACTGCTCTTAAGCCTTTCCCATTCCTCTTCTTTTCCCTCACCGCACATCCCGCCATCTCATAGCCTCTTGCAAACCTTGGCACACCACCCCTAATGGCAACATCCAAGTCTCATAGCAAGCCTTGGGAAACTTCATTGCTCTGAATGCAGTCCCATACCACATACCATACCAGCAAGTCTAATATATTAAAAATAAAATAGACATTGAAATGAATGGAGACCCACTTGAAATTGACTTGCGACCCACCTAGTGGGTAATGACCCACAGGCTGAGAAACACTGACCTAGCAAGCTTTAAAAGGAGGGGTGCATCAGGCAGGGACCATGATTGTGAAGGTTCAGCTAGAGTCCCTGAGATAGTACCCAAGATTGGGGGGGGGGGAGTCTGGAAGTGGACACAAATGTCTTCGATGTTTCTCCATGGCCCAATACCAAAGCCCATTTGATGCAGCACCAGCACAGTACTAGTGGATAACAAGAACAGAGTAGCAGATATCAAGAGGGAGGTGGCAATTCTGCCTGTCTCAGATAAGCAAATTCACATGTAAAGAGAGGCCACATACTTTTCTGAACTCTCTTGGAAAAAAATGAAGACTTTCTTTGCATTTCAAAGCTCCTGGCAGGGAGCTGAATCCCAGGAAAGCAGAATATCAGTTCATGCTGTGGGGGAAGAATCATTATCAACTGAACGGTTCTTGTTTTGCTTCTTCTTTTCTTTTCTGATTAATTGATTCACCTTCATTTAATTTATCTCATCTTTCAACAAACCCAGGGGAGTTGCTCTCAAAGACTGAGAATGACCTCCGTGATCTGTTGTTAGCAATAAATCCTAAGGCCAGAATGCAAAATTGCATCACAGGTGCTGAATCATTCAAACTGCCCTTCAGCTCAAATATCTGTTTCTTGGTACTTATTTCTTCAGTTCCTGTCTGCACAGCACACGCCTCAGCACAACACAAATAAATCACAAGCACCTACACAGACACAGGCAGGCAGGCAGGCAGTAACACTAGTTCAGGATCTTGGTCTTTATACCTAATTGAGCAATCAGGCAATACCCACTGCTGTATCCAACACCTTGTATTGGCAACCTTCAGTCTCGAAAGACGCTGGTATCGCGCTCTGAAAGGTGGTTCTGGAACAGCGTCTAGTGTGGCTGAAAAGGCCAATCCGGGAGTGACAATCCCTTCCACGCCGGGAGCAAGTGCAGTCTGTCCCTGGTCTGTCTCCCTGGCTATGGGCCTTCCTTCTTTGCCTCTTAGCCTCAGACTGTTGGCCAAGTGTGACTTGCCACAGGATGTGGTGCTGGCGTCTAGCCTAGACGCCTTTAAAAGGGGATTGGACAAGTTTCTGGAGGAAAAACCCATTATGGGGTACAAGCCATGATGTGTATGCGCAACCTCCTGATTTTAGAAATGGGTTATGTCAGAATGCCAGATGCAAAGGAGGGCACCAGGATGAGGTCTCTTGTTATCTGGGGTGCTCCCTGGGGCATTTGGTGGGCCGCTGTGAGATACAGGAAGCTGGACTAGATGGGCCTATGGCCTGATCCAGTGGGGCTGTTCTTATGTTCTTAAGTGTCTCTTCAAACTGGGAAAGGCCATGCTGCACAGCCTGCCTCCAAGCGGGCTGCTCAGAGGCCACAGGCGAGGTCATCCAGGATTGGACGCAGCTGATGGAACGCTGGGTGCAGCACTACTCTGAGCTATATTCCAGAGAAAATGTAGTCACCGAAGAAACGCTGAACAACATTGAGTGCCTGCTTGTGCTGGAGGAGCTTGACAGTGAACGAACCCTAGAAGAACTTTACGTGGCCCTGGACTCCCTTGCCTTTGGCAAGGCACCTGGAAAAGACAGCATCCCTGCTGAAGTCCTAAAGTGCTGCAAAGAGATCATCGTCATTGAGCTGCATGAAATGCTCTGTCTTTGCTGGAGAGAAGGTGGAGTACCTCAAGACATGAGGGATGCAAACATCATCACGCTGTACAAGAACAAAGGTGACAGGGGTGACTGCAACAACTACCGTGGCATCTCTCTCCTTAGCGTTGTAGGAAAGCTGTTTGCCCGAGTTGCACTAAAGAGGCTCCAGGTACTTGCAGAGAGCGTCTATCCAGAATCACACTGCGGATTCCGAGCCAACAGGTCCACCACTGATATGGTATCCAACACAGTGAAGGTACAATCCTACCTTGTTGGAGCGCAACTTGGAGAAGGGGATTTTCATCCCCTTACCCAGTGTCACATGTCAGCCATCCCTATGGGGCTACTTGGATCTGCACCCACAAAATCTGAGTGGCCCGTGTAATGCTGGCTGGGATGGGGGTTAGGATCTGGCCTGCGCTGTCTACCCCCACCCTGGACTTCATTCGCCTCCTGTTCCGCCCTCCCTCCACCCAAAAACATCCCCTCCCTGCCTCTTCCACCCTTCTGCCACACTCTCCCACCCCTAGTACCAGCCTGCTCAGGCCAGCACAAACTCACCTTCTCTGGGGCAGTACATGGCTGCGCATGTTGGAGACACGTGGGAGCCAGCACAAAGCTGACTCAGGGGTGAGACAGGATTGCTCTGCCCATGAGAGAACAGGGCAAATGTGCAAAGGGTGGGTGTGAACCCATTTTTAATAAACAGTGTTGTTGTTTTTAAGTGTGGAGCTGGATACTTGGGGGGGGGGGCTCAGCTGTAAATTCCCGCTGTAGGAAATCAGATGGGTTTCACGACCCAGTGAGCTGGTTCCATGCCAGGTCCTTTGTTTACTGGTCATTTGGGGGAAAAAGAAGAAAAGAGAACAATAAAGAATAGCAGGAATAAGAGAAACACTGCTGTTGGGTTCAAATGACTCAGCAACTTCTTCAGAGTGCTGAGTCATCTCAGGAGCCTCTGAGGTCAGAGGGAGGTTTTGAAAGGTGGGAAAATAGGCAAACGATGGGAGATCTTGTGGGATCCACGATTTTCAAGACAGGAGTGGTGGAGGCGGGTAGGTAGACCCAGACCAACAACTGCTTTGTTCAATTGCACGGATGGACCAATAGATCATTGGCGTTCTGATACTGGATGACGCAACAGCCGTCCTAAGAAAGCGAAGGGAAATCATTTTATTTGATTGCAAACAGTCAATTAAGAGAAGGCATTCTTTTACAGCATGATTGCCATTCCGTGTTCTGTTTCACACTGAAATTTGTCAGTATTATTTCATACCAAATTGACGGCTTACCGTGAAGAAGGCAATCAGGGTAAATTTAGTCATTTAAGCAGCCACACAATTATTATTTTTTTGTGTGGTTTTTTTTCCCCCTGAAATTTTGAACTTTCAGAGACATTAGGTGCTATTAGACGCTCTCATGTTGACAGAGGAAAATAATCGTGCGCCCTCTGACAATATGTGCTGAGCAAGCATTATTTGGGAACCCAAGAGGTCTTCACCTGGCTTGTAAGAGCTATAGCAGTGGTCTTCAACATTTTTCATGCCATGTATACCTTCCCCCCCCCGCCTCTGCTGTCTTCCCCCCACCACTGCTACCTCCCTCCCCTGCAAGGACTTACTGCAGTTTCCAAACTCCCGGAGAGTTTGAAAACCGCAGCTGTAACCAGATATTTTTATTCGCGAGAACAGAAAAAATTACCATGAAGCCTGGCACTACCGCAAGCTATTTTAGCCCAATTGCTAAGAACCTGAGCAGGACTGGGACACCATCTCTTTACCAGTATCTGTGTGCACAGGAGGGATTTGGGTTTTGCAAAACATCTGGAGGGGGATCAGTGGCATAGCTAAGAGGGTGCAGGGGGCAGCAGTTGCACCGGGCATCAAGTTTCAGAGGGGCAACAAGCTGAGCTTGACACTAGTGACCAAAACTGTGAAAAACTTGGTATCTATGAATAATACCATCATGTTATATATCTTTGGAAAGGTAATTTAATGCAGAATGCAATGAAACAAACTGCACTGGAATATTTGTATTCTATCAAAAGTTATGGCCAGTTAACTAGAAAGTGAAAACACAGCTGCCTTATGGAACAAAAAGTGGATTTGCTTAACTCCAAACTGACCTATGAGACTGACTGTTCCGAGTGCCAATAAGATGTTATTATGCTACAGTACAGAACCAATAACTTTTTATTTATTTACTTAATTAATTAAATTTGATTTTGTCATGGAGGGCAAGCTACAAAATCTTTGACCCCAGGCAGCAGATAGATGGTTTTGCTATGCCACTGACTGGGGAAAGGTAGCAGGGCAAGTGGGTAGTGAGCTGCTGGGGTGGCGTGGTTTCCAATTTTCACTTTTTAAAAAGCCAGGACGTGACATCACTTCGGGTTGTGACATCACTTTCGGGGCAACATTTTGAGCTTGGCACCAGGTTACATGATCATTAGCTACGCTACTGAGGGGGGATACGCACCTAGATTTTGCAGTGAGACTATCCAAGTCAGGTTAATGCAACCTGCCCTGGCTACTGAGAATCCCTGTGAATTTGGTGCTCTCTCAGCTCACCAAATAGCTCTCTCAGCTCAAAACCAAATGGCTTCTACCCCAGAGTGCATTAACAGGCATACTGTGTATACCTTGATGTCAGTTTCTGCTCTCAGGTGAGCAAACTCTTTGCAGGATGAGAAGAGTCGCTTCCTCTGCAGCACCTGCCAACCAGCCTTTAAAAAAAAAAAAAAAAAAGCAAGGAAAGGGAATAGAGGTAAAGACTGCAGTCTAGGATTGTAAAAATTTTCCTGCTTGGTGTTGTCACTTCTGGTCATGGCATCACTTCCAGCAGGCCCTGGCAGATTCTCATTCTGAAAAGTGGGTCCCGGTTCTAAAAGTTTGAGAACCACTGCTCTAGCATGCTAACCTGCAGGTCATACTTGCTAACAGATTGCGAGCCCAATCCTATCCAACTTTCCAGCACTGGTGCAGCTGCAATGCAACCCCGAGGTTAGGGAACAAATGTTTCCATACCTTGAGGAGGCCTCTGTGACTGCCTCCTCAACACAGGAAGCAGTGCGCACCCTATTGGCACAGCAGCACCAGCACTGGAAAATTGGAAAAGACTTGGCCCTGAGTTAAGTTACACCAATATGCAGACCTGTAATATGCCAGGAGGGAGGTTTTAACCCTTCCTTCCTTATCTGAATCACACACATACACACACACACACACACACATGGGGGGGGCGTTTGCATCACCCAGTGTGGGAGGCTAGCACATCACCCCCATAATGGACCTTCCCCCATGCAGTGGGCAGGGCAATGCCCCAAGCAGTGGGCACGGTGATGCACCATGTGGGGTTTTTTTGCTATAACGTTTGATAGAATAGAGATATTTCAACGTGGTTTGTTTCATTGCATTCTGCATGAACCTACACAACAAATGATGGTTTTATTTGGAAATACCAAGATTTTAACAATTTTGGTTAGTAGAGGTGTCACTCCCCCCCCCCGTGAACATCACCCGATGTGACCCCACACACCCCCTGCACCCTCCAGCAATGCCACTGTACTTTTATCTGATCCACACCTCTTTTGAAGAGCAGGGTTATGGTGCATGCTGCCACACCTTGTACCAGTGGGGTCAAGCCAGGGAGAGCAGTGTCATACAGCAGTCCCAGCACCAGGCCATGCGCTGCCTGTCCTGCTGTAAGTATAATATAAACCATAGTACTGGTGTGAAAAGCACTGATTTGCATCGGACTCAGCTTCTTATATGCAGACCTCAGAGCACTGCTGTGGCAAACTCTTCCACTCCTCAAGAGCACACAGCCTGTGTGCAGTCCTCATATTCCTTTCCACGCCATGCAAAAAGACAACACTCACTGGAGACAAAGACACAACAGACCCACAGATCTGTCCCCAGTATGTGATTTTAGTCTAACCTCAGCCCCCTGCATTCATTGGGGCTTTAATGAGCTTTTCCAGGAAAGCAAATTAGTCATTCCACAATTGCAAAGGGCCTTTTGCATACTCATTAAAGCTCATTAGCAGGAATCAGGAGAAGCTACAATTTTATGCGGAAGCAAATTTCCATTAAATGGTTCTAGATGGAATTCATTTCACCTAATCACCAAACAAATGGAAGCCGGGCCAATACAGAGACATGCAATCAGTGCTCAAGAGGCACTGAGTCCATAAACTCAGTCCCTTTGGGTAATATCATAACACTGTCCCTGTGTGTGAGTATTCTAGAATCAGCAAGTGCGTTGAATTTTTCAGTCTACACCAGTTCCAAGGATATAAGAGGATCTTGCTGGAGCAAATCTCCGGTCCTCCTATCCCATTGTTCTGTGCCACACCATGGAAAACTAAATTGATTTCTCTGGGGTTCCTAATAAGGCATTAAAAACATTACTTCCAGCTTCTCTGTAAAACTGAAAGTCATGTATTTTGAGCTCTAAAGCTCAGTCTGAGCCAAGCAGAAGCCATGGACTGATGTTTGAAACCTCTGCTGAATTCAAAAGCCCCTCTGGAGGGGAGGAGAGATGGGCTCTCCTTGCCTCTGGGGTTCCAGACCATGGGGAGATCTGGAACTGCAGGTTTCGGCTATCCACCGAGGGTTCTGGAACATAACCCCATGGATAAGGGGGAACACCTGTATTTAAAATAAATATTGCAGGCTGCGATTTAAGATGGGCCCCAGCTCTTGGCAAGCTGAAGACCAGTGCTTTACACTGGTGTAAAGACCTGTGTCGAAGATTGGTTGTTTCATGTCTTAAAAAGACATCCATTCTCTTCAAGGTGAAATAGATGATTCATCTTGAATCCAGCCAGTCAGTTTCCATGTCCTGAGGCTGGGGCAGTGCGATAATGGCGTGTATATAAATCTTGAAATTCAGCAGTGGCTACAATTGCTTTTTTCCTTCTCCCTCTCCTTGGGAATTTTCCATCTAATTAAATTCCGTTAATTGTTAGAATACAAACTCAACTAATTTAATGCACCAGAGCTTCAGGGGTTTTCTTGCCCACAGCAACTTTCACCCTGCAGGCTTGGCAAAATTTGCCAGCCTGGCGGACATAAACAAAAAAACCTACACTCCTGGCTTGGAGCCAATTTAAAAACACCTATGAGATTGGAGCGACTGAGCTTGCCAGGTGACCAGAGATACAAAGTGCACCTGCTTCATTATTCTTCTTGAACCAGATCCAAAGGCAAGACGAACCTTTTTGTTAGACTAATGTGGGCTTAGACCAGCCAAAGAAACCATTTGACAACAGTTTTAAACTCAATTGGAGCAATTATCTTCTCCCTTGGAAGCTGATCTTGCATCAGTGAGAATAGTGTTTTTTTAAGCACTGCCCTTAATAAAAGGAAAAGAAAAAAAAAATACCCAGGCCATTAAAGATATATAAATCTGCAGTAAACCGATAGCAGTGGAGGTGTGCAGGTTTCAAACCAGAGTAAAAAATAGACTTGTTCCTCCACTTAAAAATAATAACAACAATAATAATAATAATTATTTTTTATTAAATATTTATTATTATTATTAAAATAATAATTATTTTGATAATAATGATTTTGATCTATAGGAAGGCAGCTCATCCGAGAGAAGGAAAACTCTGATCCCAAACCTCCACTGCCTTGTGGCTACATCCAGTTATGGAAAAGGCTTCAGGAGTCAACCTCGAGGCAAAATCCGGAGCCAGAGTCCCTGAGGCACTTCATGGCTGAACACAGTCACAGTTCTGGCAACTCCTGCTGGAACCAACCGTATTGGCCTCTGCCTTTCCATTGGACCATTTCAGCAACATGGAGAGGGGGGATTTGCTGCATGGGTAACAGTCTATCCTCCATATCTACCTTACCCAGGCTTCATGCACTGGAGAGGACACTGTTCCGGAACCACTATTCAGAGCGCAATACCATAGTCTTCCTAGACTGAAACAACTGATCTATAAGCAGTGTAGCCCTCTGCAAAATAGGTGGCAGAGAATTAAAATTGTAAAGTCAAAAGAAGATTTGTACAGGCTATGAGATGCAGATGTAGTAGACACCAGTGCAGGGCTGGTTTGGATGATGCAAAAATGAAAAATAGCTTTCATTGTCGCCTGGGGAGAAACATGGATTTTCCCTTCCCACCCAAGATGTGGGAGCAGTGAATGGACATCTGCATATATGACAGTGGTCAAAGCACAATAAAGATGCTCTTAATGGGGCAATTGTGTCTCCCCTAGTCTTCAGCAGAGTGTCTGTTTACACAACAGAAAGGCTCTTAATGCAAAGAAGAGGTAATCTCTCTCCCATAGCCTGTGCAGCCAGCTAGTGTCTGGCAGGGAGTGTCAGTTTACACAACAAAGGCAGTAGATTGAACTGAATGTTCACTTAATGACCTAATTGCATAACAACAGGGACAGGCGAACATATCCCTGTCATTAAGTTGCGCATACCTGTATAAATTAATGCCAGTTCTATGATACTCCCTTTTATAATGAGTCACTGAACCATTTGAGAAGGGGGCTCAGATGACACCATTCCAGAGTGTATCAAGATAATTTTAACAGAAACAGGTACAAAGGAGGGATAGTTCTTTTCCCAGCACGGTACGTTCACATGAACACCTTTTAGAATATGTGTTGTGGGATTTCTTGGGAGCTGGTGGTGAAGAAAAGGCATTTCCAGGTCTGCCACAGGCAGCTCAGACCTTTCCCCAGCAGCCTGGGCACTGCAGCAGCACCAATGGATGCGCACTGCATGCTATGGTGGGGAGAGGTACCTGGAAGTGGTAAGTAAAACTGTTTTACTAAAACAGTAAAAACCATTTTACTTGCCTCTCAGTAAGCAACCTGATCACCACTGAGTCACCTTGAACCTAGTCCAGCTGGCATAAGGCTGAGGAGCCTCAGGGGGTTCTGGGCTGGGCAAAGAGGGATATGATCTTGGTGTTCATTGCCTCCACCAAGATCCCTTCCTCCCCAGGTTGAGCCCTCTTCCCAGTCCAGTCCTCCCCTGAACTGCCCCCACCACCATGTCACCTGCTCCATTGAGGACTGGGTGAGCTGGTGGCATGCAGGCAGAACCTCTGGCTGTTTGTGCCAGCATCTCAGAAACACATAACAACAATGTGGCTTTTGTGGCTATGGACCAGGACTTACAGCAGTGGATCGCAAGCTACCCCCTCCCTTACTGGATGATGTCCCAACGCCTGATCATCCTACTCTCTAATGTTCTAGCTCCGAACTCTTTTTGCCTCCATATTTCCTCTTCCTCTTTGTCCTCCTTTTCCTTTTCCAATCCAAGGAGTGGAAGGAGAATGAGGAGGAGTGGAGGCAAGTAGATGGACAGAGCTGGGTACCCCCTCCATCAAATTTCTGTTTGACAGCTTTGGTTGACTTCATGGATGGGCCGGCCCTTTCCTGAGCTATCTGGACCAACAGCCTAAATATAAGGCAGCTTCCTAAAAAGTCCATGCTTGACCTCTTTCACCATTCCAGGAATTCCATTCCAGGAATTGGACTCCACCAAAAAGAGGATTCTGTAGGAATGGATTGAGGGTCTTTGTGGAACTGACAGTGTATGTAGGAACCTCAGCATCAAACCCTTTCTGTCAACCCCACTCCTTGTCATATTTTTGAGTTCCCGGCACTTACCTACTTACCTACAGACTTACCTACTTACCTACAGACTGAACAGACTGCAGAACTTATGCTTGTCCTGAACGCCTGCTCTCCCTTTCTGCTTCTTCTTTTGGGTGCCCTTCAAGGACAATTGGCTAAAGGATGATGTTTTAAATTCTTTTTTCCCCAAGCAGCATCTCAATGGGCAAAGGGAAGAGGAGTTGCTACGGAAACCAATGAACCATGAGAGTGATTTTGCTGAGCCTGGGAATGCGGGGGAGAAGAAGAGTACCGAGGCTTTGTGGGGATAAATAAATAAATAACGGGGGAAGCGCCGGAGCAAGTAGCATCACAGGGCAAGGAAGAACAGAGGAGCACTTAACCCAGCCCAGCTCCTGCACACAGGGGGCCCTTGTTTTCTGTGCTGAATAACTCCACTTTCTGCAACCAGGAAATCAGAATGAATGGGGGAGATGAGACATAGTTGCCTGAAACTTCTTCTTTAAAAAAACAAAAACCAAAAAAAGCAGTCTATACTGTATCTATAGATATTTCTGCATTTCCCAAAAGAGGGCAGGCAGATCAAAACAAAAATATGCAGTTGGAGTGCGACACAGAAATCTAAGAAGAAACCTACTGGATCAAACCATTAGGGTCCATCTAGCCAACATGCTCTTTCCAACAGGGGACAGTCGGATACTTTCAGGAAGCTCTCCAGCAGAGCTTTACAGCAATCGCCCTGCCTGTGATAGACTGATCCCAAATATGGAAGCTCCATTTTACCACTGTGGTGATTAGCCACCAATAGAGTTTCTTAGTTATAGTTTCATCTAAGCTTTTTTTTAAAAAAAAAATACCATCTAAGCTTGGCAAGAATTTGGTGCTTGGAACTCCCAAGGGCTTTTGTCTTTGTCTTTTTTTTTTTTTAAAGCAGTCATGAAGTGAGCTGAAGCAACTGCTTGGGGGGGGGGTGGCCTAGAGGAGGTGGTGAACTGAAAGAGGATGCTCCTCACTAGGGATGGGAACTTGAGTCAGATGATTTGAGTTCGAGTCACAAAAACATGTGGTTTTTGCTGATTCATGTACACTTCAGTCAGATGTGTCAATTACTCTGGCACTGACTCCAGTCTGAGGCCACTGACTTGGAAATGAGTCCCCATGTGTGCTTCCTTAGATTTTTGGTGGTGTGAAAGACCTGGTGGGGCCATCATTCAGACCAGGTGAGCAGCAGGGAAGTTCCAAACAGGAGGCAGGGAAGGGTTAATGTTTTGGTTTTGCACTGAGCAGGAGGCAGGTGGGGAAGGCATGAGCGGGCTCTTTTGTCCATCTCTGAAGGAACCCATGATCATTAGTTGAAGGTTTTTTCCTCTGGATGAGTGAAGGAAGAAGGGGGGGGGGCAGTTCCTAGCCATCCAGGAAAAATGGCATGGCTCCAGCAGGCTCACTGAATCACTGGCCACAGTGGGACTACTTCTGAGTAGAGCTGCAAAGGATTGGGTCATAAGAACATAAGAACATAAGAACAGCCCCACTGGATCAGGCCATAGGCCCATCTAGTCCAGCTTCCTGTATCTCACAGCTGCCCACCAAATGCCCCAGGGAGCACACCAGATAACAAGAGACCTCATCCTGGTGCCCTCCCTTGCATCTGGCATTCTGACATAACCCATTTCTAAAATCAGGAGGTTGCGCATATACATCATGGCTTGTACCCCGTAATGGATTTTTCCTCCAGAAACTTGTCCAATCCCCTTTTAAAGGCGTCTAGGCTAGACGCCAGCACCACATCCTGTGGCAAGGAGTTCCACAGACCGACCACATACTGGAAACCTCTCAGCTGCTGTGCTTGACCTACCTTCCTCTTTCCACTTCTGTCTCTGCTCTCAGCCAGTCAGTTCCACCCCCTCCAGCCTTGTTTACAGATGGGATGGGGACATCCGGGGAGTATTAAATGAGAACTCACACACACACGGCAGCAGCTCCATTTTTTTTTCCTGTGGAGACTTGGTGATTTTTTTTATGGGAAAGACTTGGGATTTCAGTCTTTTAGAGTCTCCAAAACACTCTCAGAAAGTCTGCCCCTTAGGATTCATTTTTGAGGTCAAGTTAAAGGGGGTGGAGACAGCTGGAGCAGGAGAGGGAGGTATGCGAGCTGGACTGTTTTCCCACAATCAACAAAAATCAACTCTCCATTTCTTCATTGAAGTGTTTGCTTCTCTTCAGTGGCATTACTAGGAGGGTGCGGGACACATCGGGTGATGTGCATGGGTGGGGGTGACACCATTGCTTGTTAAAAATTTTAAAGACTTGGTATTTTCACATAATATCATCATGTTATATATCAACTGGTGTGTAATTTCATGCAGAATTCAATGAAACAAACCGTGCTGTGTTACGTGAAAATCCCCTTTTGCCTTTTTAGTTGTGATTTTATATCTGGTTATGTTATTATGGACTAAAATATCATGCAGGCCAAAAACCTCTCACACAGGCCAAATTTCCCCCCCAAAAACTGGTCAAGCCACAAGCTCATGGTTACAACATCCATCTCTCCAGGAACAAGTCTGGAAGAGTAAATCATTGTCTAAGTGTCTCCTATTGTTTTAAGAACTGTATGCAAAAGTGTCTCCTATTCCAATCACTGTTTATGCAAACACATTTAAACTTCTCACACAGGCCAAATTCAGGTAAGGTCACAAACTCATGGTGACAACATTCTCCTCCCTAGGAGTCTGGCATAGCTAATCATTGTTTAAATGTCTCCATTCTTTGTATTGTTTAACTCAATCACTGCTTAAGTACCGTATGCAGATTTGAACTTCCTGGTTTACTGCATGTTGTAAGTTTCCCCCCCTCAGGAAGCCAGCCATTGCTGATAACTGACTTCCTGATCATTCATTGTTTTACATACTCCAAGTACCCCACTGTGTGTAGTAAGCAAGTACATCCAGGTCAGCAAAAACCCTTTTAAGAGAGAGGGCTGGCACATGCTCGCTCTCTCTGGCTCTCCCTCCAAGGCAGAGGGTCCTGCAAACAGGACTCTCCCCACCCCCTCCAGCTGCTCCACAAGACAGGTAACTATATCGCGTCTGGAACTCTTTCCCTTCTCTCCCCCTCCTCTTTTCCTCCCCTTCTCTCCCCATCTTTAGTTAGCAACTGGGATTGGCAGATCAGGGACCCCTAAAATCCTTCCCTACAACCTATCCTTTTCTAATTTCCTCGGATGCACCAAATACTGTTCACATGCAACCACCACAAAGCTAGGTACACTAGATGCAAGCACCAGGAACCAAGAAACATATACTTACCATTTTTCCATGTGCATTATGTTTACCTGTGTGTTTTGTAATAAAAATATAATCTTTGATTAAAAGTTATCTTTCTCTCAGTCTCCTCCTTAAGCTAAAAAGGGAATTTCTCTGCATTACGCCATCTTGTTATCCAGCCTATGGTCCTGAAGTTTCCAATAAGGGCAGTGTAATTATTCCCCTATACAAAACAGCCCTTTTTGGTAACAGTTGAAATATCTGTATCAAAAGTTATCGCCAAAAAGACCAGTGGGGGCAGGGTAAGGGTGCACTACCTGAGGTGTTGCCCCTCCCACTGCATGGGAGGAGGTTCATCGTGGGGATGATGCACTGGCCTCCCATACCAGGGAATGCAAACCCTAGTGATGCCACTGCTTCTCCAGCTGTATATTTCTCCTTTGCAACTTCTTGTGCTTTACTCAGTTCCTAGCTCACTTCACCCAGGCTCCTGGAATAGTCTGCAATAGGGTTCTAAACCTTGAAAAATGAGACTGAAAAATCTCAGCTAAATATAAGAAGAATTTCAGTACAAAGTTGTCCACTAGGACACACATGTGCCTCGCGTTGCAACATCTAGGTGCATCATTTGCAGCGCCAATGCCAGGTTGCTGGAGGGTATGGAGCAAAACCCTGCATGGTAGGCTCTCCATCACACCTGCCTGCTGGCACAGTTGTGTGCCACCACTGTCACTCGCAATGTGGGCTCTGGGATTGATCCAACCAGTTGACCTCCCTGATGTCCCGCTTGTCAATTTCTCACACCACCAAAAACGCCACCCCTGATCATTTCCATGAGATCTCAATAAACAAGGCCCCCCTTATTCATTCCAAAGCAATCACACCATGAGCATATATACCATTTCAGTTCTAAATGTCACAAACATGGAGAGGAGCCAGTGATCAATTTCTTTTTTTTACTGGAAGGAAACTCAGGGCTGCCTTCAGGCTTCAGGGTGCAAATTTTTGTTTTGCTTAAACGGAAGTTGTGATCAAGTTGTCCAAGAAGCTCTGTGTGTGTGTGTGTGTGTGTGTGTGTGTGTGTGTGTGTGTGTGTGTGTGTGTGTGTGTGTGTGTGTGTATCAGTGCAATGTGTGCTATTAGAAGAACCATTTAGAGATTCAAAATCCATCTACATCTCCTTCAACAACTGCTTTATTCCATATGTTTTATAAGAACATAAGAGCCCCACTGGATCAGGCCAAAAGCCCATTTGGTTCAGCCTCCTGTATCTCACAGTGGCCCACCAGATGCCTTCAGGGAGCACACAAGACAACAAGAGATCTGCAAACTGGTACCCTCCCTTGCATCTGGCATTCTGAGGTAGCCTAAAATCAGGAGGTTGCACACACCCATCATGGCTTGTAACCAGTGATGGATTTTTCCTCCAGAAATTTGTCCAATCCTCTCTCCAAGGCAAGATGCCATCTCCACATCCTGTGTCGAGAAGTTCCACAGATTAATTACATGCTGGGTAAAGAAATATTTTCTTTTGTATGTTCTAACTCTCCCAACATTCAATTTTAGTGGATGGCTTCTAGTTCTGGCATTATGTGAGAGGGAGAAGAACATCCCTCTAGCCCAGTGTTTCTCAAACTGTGGGTCGGGACCTACTAGGTGGGTCGCTAGCCAATTTCAGGTGGGTCCCCATTCATTTCAGTATTTTAATATATTAGACTTGATGCTACCCTGGGGTGTGACTGCATTTGGGGAAATGCTACAGACCTGTACTTTTAACAAGCTAATATGTATATTCTTTTAACAATGGTAGTAAATGGGACTTACTCCTGGATAAGTGTGCATGGGGTAGCAGCCTAGGATTGTTAAAAATTTTCCTACTTGATGATGTCACTTTCGGTCATGACATCACTTCTGGTGGGTCCTGACAGATTCTCATTCTAAAAAGTGGGTCCCAGTGCTAAATGTGTGAGAACCACTGCTCTATCCCCTCTATCCATCCCCTGAATAATTTTCTATGTCTCAATCATGGCCCCCCTCAGGTGCTTTTTTCCTAGACTGAAGAGCCGCAAATGCTGTAGCCTCTCCTTGTAGGAGAGGTGCCCCAGTCCAGTAATCATTTTGATTGCTCTCTTCTGCACCTTTTCCATTTCCACTATATCTGTGGTTCTCAAACTTTTAGCACCAAGACCTGCTTGGTGTGCATCTGTCAGGACCCATCAGAAGTGATGTCATGACCAGAAGTGATGTCATCAAGCAGGAAAAATTTTTAACAATCCTGGGATGCAATCCTACTCACACTTACCGAGGAGTAAGTCTCACTATCATTGTTAAAAGCATATACATAGTAGCCTGTTGAAAGTACAGATGTTTAACATTTCCACATCTACTAAAAATAAAATACTGAAATGAATGGGGACCCACCTGAAATTGGCTCATAACCCACTGTTTGAGAAACATTGCACTATATCCTTTTCGAGATGGAATACTCCAGGCATGGTGTAATTTTGGTGTAGTAGACCAATTTAAATGGTAACATAAAAGACCGATGTGGAGAGGTTGGCATTTCAGGGGGGTTGGTACTTTAGATATACCTCATAAGGCTATGATAATGTGCAGAGATTAGTTATCTGGGCAAAGAGTAAAAGAGCACTTTGGAATGGTGGTGAGACTGTGACCAGCCCCATCTCTTCTGGAATGCAACATCAACAGTGCATGAATCAGAGAGTTCCTTTTGTGATGTTCTTTCTATTGAAAAGCAGTATATAATGGCACAAATATTTACTATTCCAAAACCTGAATCCTTATTGGCTGTTTCTCTGTCTTGAGCATGAGACCTCAACTGTGAAAAAAAAACCCCTGAATGGTATAGACTGATACATCAATTACTGAAGCCCTTTTGTTCAGAGGGCTTTGGATTTATAGGCAAGGCAGGGGGTGGCTCAATTATTTCTGAACATCCTTTTGATGCATGGAGAATGTCACACTGAGATGCTGAGGGAGAGAGAAAGAAAGAGTGCATCACTCCATGGAAACCAGGAACCATAGATTTGCATCCTGTTTGTTATTCTATTCCTGGTTTTGTCAACTCCTTTTACAGGGGCTGCTTCTTACAGGGGCTTTACAGGGGCTGCACCAGGATGCAGGTCTCTTGTTATCTGGTGTGCTCCCTGGGGCATTTGGTGGGCCACTGTGAGATACAGGAAGCTGGACTAGATGGGCCTATGGCCTGATCCAGTGGGGCTGTTCTTATGTTCTTTTCAGGCAGTTTTCAAAAGCCTTGTTCTTGTCACAAACACCCCTGTTTTCAGGTCAGGCTCCAAAACCATCTCACGGCAAACCAGTTGTGGTTCCTTGAATGTGGTTTCTTGGTCCTGTGGTTCCTTGAACCTCAATGAATGCAGTTATTTTTAGAAACTTCATGTCCCTCAACCCATTTGTCAACATTCATAAAAGCAATTGAATGTTAAACCACTTCCAGAACAGTTTAGCTGTCATTATACCATCCTCTTTATTAACCCCTGGGGGCTGGGGGATAAGAATAGGCCCTCAGTTTGTACTTGTCATAAGAGGCAACTAAACAGCCACCGGGTAGATGGGACTGGAAAGGCAGCTCATCTGAGAGAAGGAAAACTCTGATCCCAAACCTCCACTGCCTTGTGGCTACATCCAGTTATGGAAGAGGCTTCAGGAGTCAACCTCAAGGCAAAATCTGGAGCCGGAGACCCTGAGGCAGTTCATGGCTGAACACAGTCACACTCTGTGTGACACAGACATTAGCAGATGCAGCCTCCTTGTTTGTTTTGATGACGTTTGCTCACAGTTAGCAAACCAGCCAGAGCTTGCTGCGAATGGTTTCATAGGGTCTTCTTCCTCTGCAGCTCTTCCACAAAAGCACAGGCTCTCTCTCGATCAGGAACATGTAGACTGGTATATTGCACAGATTTTGTTCCACTATTCATGTGCTCAGCATTTGCTCCACGTGCTTCTAGCAAAAGAGGTCTTCTTTGCACTTACAGCTTTGCCCAGATGAGCGTTTGTTTTGATTTTCTCTTCACTGTTCTGGATGGAAGGAACAGCGCTCTATCCTAAGCCTGGCAAGTGGCTGACATCTCACACCCCCCTCCGGAGCTGGTCGATCACATCCAGCCTAATATCCATTATCATGGATTTTTGCACCGCCTTCGCTGTAGGTTCCCCAGGTGATACGATTAGAAGCTTTCCAGACATGGTCTTGAAGGTAAAAAAAAAAAAATGTTGCATGCATCTCTCAAGCTACCTAGATATAAGGAAGTGTGGGAAACCTAACCATATATACATACACACATATATATATATAAAAGCCCACTCAAATTGCACGCCTGGTGTTCATTTGTAAAATGCGGTATTGCAAAAATGAGCAAATTAAGATTGTGTAAACTGAGAGCTGTGAGTTTCAAAGTAGAAGTAGAAAGCTTTGTAATGAAGAAACTAAAAGTTGATTTTTTTTTAAAAAATGGTTGTATAGTCTAAGTTGGGCATGGCTACGGGGGCATGGCAACAACAGCTTCTGCACTTTGAAATTCACTGCTATGCCTCTAACTATTTCTGAAAGCACAGACAGTGAGATGGATGAGAAATTAAAAAAAAAAAAATAGCTCCCTCAAGTGCTCATTCATTCAAAGTTCAAGAGATCGTTTTCATTAGCCAGAATGAAGGCAAGAGCTGAACCCACTCTTCCTCGTGCTTATTCCTCATTCTGCTGTGAGTGAAGTGCCCCTGCAGTGTTTCGGCAAGTACCCAGAAATGGCGCTTATGCAAATGATCAATGAGTCAAAAGGCATCTTCTAGAATTTTCTTTCTGCCATGCCAAGTTGCGATCGGAGATGAGCAAAAGGAAGGAATCCTCTGCCTCATAAGCAAGTTTAATTTCGCTCTTTACTGTAATTCCTCTATTCCACATATAGAGTAATAGGGCATTTGTCTGGGTCATAATGAGGAAGAGGGTCTTTGCCAAAAGCTACTGGCAGGGCTGGCCCATCTGAGAGGTGAACTGAGCCAGTTGCCTTAGGCAGCAGTTTAGCAGGACACCCACACTTGCCTCCACTGTTCCACTCTCTGGAATGGAAAAAGAAGGCGCAGAAGAGGAAAGATGGAGGAGGGGAGAACAGTGGGCTATGCAGAGCACATGACAAAAGACACAAAGTGGGTGATTATGAAATTTTGTTCACTTTCTACCCTCCAACATTTTTATGGGTAACTATTGGTGGCAGCCCTAGTATGTAGATAACACTTTCAAGAGGTACAACTGTGCAGTGTTGTGTTTTCCTGAAAAAGATTGCATCTTAAAAGCATCTTGCTCTTTCTCTCTCTTTATATATTACACACACACACAGAGAGAAGGGGGGCAGTGGTGTAGCTAAGGGGGTTCAGGGATAGCAACTGCATTAGGCAACAAGCTTTAGGGGGGCAACAACCTGAGCTTAACACTAGTGGCCAAAATTGTAAAAACCTTGGTATTTTTGAATAATACCATCATGTTATATACCATTTGCTGCAGAATACAATGAAACAACCCGCATCAAAATAGCTCTATTCTAGCAAAAGTTATAGACAAATAACCAGAAAATAAAAACACAACTGCATTATGTAACAAAAGCTGGATTTTCCTAACTCAAAACTCACCAATGAGACTGTTTTGAGAGCAGATTAGGTGTTATTATGATACAGCAGGGAACCAATAAGTTGTTAATGGGGGGGAACCTGGGGGGAGGAGGCAGAGCAAGTGGGGAGCAAGCTGTTGGGGAGGAGGAGACAGATTTTCCAACCAGGCGTGACATAACTTCCAGGACATCATTTTGAGCTTGGCACCAGGCTACATAATCATTAGCTGTGCCGGGGGTGGGGTGGGGGGAGCATATCCCATTTTCTGTGTGGCTGGGTATATAATTGGGCATGTTAAATAAACTGACCTTTAAAAGACCAAACAATAAAAATATAATGCTTATGCATTAAATGTATGGCATTTCCTACTAGATGCAATGACATTAAGCAGAATTTCATCTGGCAGAGGAAAAGTTAATGAAAAGCAATATCCAAAGGGGGATCAAAAATGAGATTTTTAAAAACCTTCCCCCCCCCCCCCATTTTGAGGAGGACGTGATTAATCACTGGCACCGGCTGCCAAGCAAAAGTGCTAAACTTCCCATTACTTTTAAGATTACATTACTTTTAACTCTCTGAAAAGAGATGCTGAACACAGAACCTGTGGTGACACCACCCTCCCCTTCTTGGAACAATTTAGCAGTATTGCAATGAAATGATTTAAGGAAGCGTATTGTACTCCAGCAGGGAAGAAATGAAATAACCCAGGTAAAGATGCCAAATCTAGAGAAACGAAACCTGTAGGAGATCACAGTGAACTTGTAGGAGATCATGGAACCTGAAAGGTCTCTTCAATTATTTGGCATGCAGCTGCAGGAGGGATTTGGTCAGCCCTGCCACCAGATATGGGAGGTGGTATATAGGATGTACCAATATATCAAACTTCAGTTCACATGTGGTTTCTCTCTCCAGCCCCCAACTTCATCTCTAGTAACCTTCTATTATTTAGAAGGGGCAGGAGGTCTAGAACTGCCGTTATGCCCAAAGATCTCATCTGAAGGTCACCTGTTCAAGATCACCAGAAGCCCCTGGAGCGGCAAGACCTTGACAAGCTGAGTAGAGCTCTTTTGGGTGACAGCCAAAGAAACCAGCTCTGAAGCTCTTTGTGTGGGAGGAGACGTCGACCAGACTGTGAGAAGATCCAACTGGAATGTGGTCGGTTCTTGAAAGATAGAACTGCTCTGTTCATTGTAAAAACTCTTTTGGGAGTTTAGAGAAAGGCTCCCCATGTCTTGAATAAAGACAAAGGAGCAATCCAATGGCCAGAAAGGGGGTATATACATAAATACCTGTTGTTGTTATGTAAAACTTTAATTTTCAAAACCAATCTGTAGGCAACCGTCAGTCTCGAAAGACTAAGGTATCGCGCTCTGAATGGTGGTTCTGGAACAGCGTCTAGTGTGGCTGAAAAGGCCAATTCGGGAGTGACAATCCCTTCCACACCGGGAGCAAGTGCAGTCTGTCCCTGGTCTGTCTCCCTGGCTAGGGGCCTTCCTTCTTTGCCTCTTAGCCTCAGACTGTTGGCCAAGTGTCTCTTCAAACTGGAAAAGGCCATGCTGTACAGCCTGCCTCCAAGCGGGCTGCTCAGAGGCAAGGATTTCCCACATGTTGAGGTCCACTCCTAAGGCCTTCATATTCCTCTTGCAGATGTCCTTGTATCACAGCTGTGGTCTACCTGTAGGGCACTTTCCTTGCACGAGTTCTCCATAGAGGAGATCCTTTGGGATCCGGCCATCATCCATTCTCACGACATGACCGAGCCAACGCAGGTTTTCAAAGCATTACAATACACCTTGTATCGAGACACACCAATGGCCCAATCCTATCTGCTAGTGGTAGTGACATTCCAATAGCAAGAGCAATGAGGCAGCTTGCGTAATGAGGCTGTGCGTGCAGGCCGGAGAGGAGGACACCGTCAGCCAGTGCTGGTGAGCTGGTGGTGGGTGAAACAAGGCTGTTTCTGGATGGGGAGGGGGGAGGAAGTGAAGAGGCAGATTTGTCAGCCATGGTACACATGGGGTCTTATCTCACCTTTTGCAAACCTTCCTGTTTCTCTCCTCGGATGAACATCATAAGAACAGCCCCACTGGCTCAGGCCATAGGCCCATCTAGTCCAGCTTCTTGTATCAAACAGCTGCCCACCAAATGCCCCAGGGAGCACACCAGATAACAAGAGACCTGCATCCTGGTGCCCTCCCTTGCATCTGGCATTCTGACATAACCCATTTCTAAAATTAGGAGGTTGCACATACACATCATGGCTTGTAACCCATATTGGATTTTTCCTCCAGAAACTTGTCCAATCCCCTTTTAAAGGTGTCCAGGCCAGATGCCGTCGCCACATCCTGTGGCAAGGAGTTCCACAGACCAACCACACGCTGAGTAAAGAAATATTTTCTTTTGTCTGTCCTAACTCTCCCAACACTCAATTTTAGTGGACGTCCCCTGGTTCTGGTGTTATGTGAGAGTGTACGTAAAGAGGTGTCAAGAGGTGGATGGACATCACCAAAGGTAGTGTACATCCAAGGAGACCCATAGGCGCCCCAGGGCTTACGAGGAGGTACTTTTTACTTGCCTCCAACTTGCCTCTGAGTCACCATTGCACCACTAGGTGAAGTGTGCAATATTTTGGCACAGCTGCATCCATGCTTCTGGTGGGGGACAGGATTGGTTGTGAGAAGAGTTAATTAAATCACATGGTATAAGCCCTAGATCAGACCAAAGTTCTGTTTTCCACAGCTAAATGCCTTCAGGAAGCGGTTCAATAAGGGACCATTCTCAGCCAATCCTAGCGGGACTGCCTATGCCATGATACACCAGTGCCAAAATGGCCGCAGCTGTATCCCGCATGGGTAGGGAGGCAGGTGGAAGTCTCCCTGAGGTAAGGGAACAAATGTTCCTTTACCATATGTCGAGCCCCCGCCTGCCCAGTAGGGCTACTTGGATCTGGACCAGCTCAATCACTGGCACAGAACCAAGTAGCCCAGTGTAGGGCTTTCAGGCCCAGGATTTGGTGGCAGCCTCTCTGCCATCTCCACCTCTCTCCCGGGCCTGAACCACCCTCCTCCCTGCCCTTGCCCAGCCCTAGAATAACCCTGTGCCCCTTGGCGGCAGACTCACTACTGATGGCTCCCAATGCCTCTCTGACTGGTTTAGAGGCCCAGCACCCACCTGGACTGGCCTCCGTGACAGCAGCTCCCTCCTTCTGGCTGCCGCAAAATGCTTTATGGCACATTCATAAGGGCTCTCCCCCTGGCAGCGGTGCAAGATCGGTGCTTCCAAAGAGCAGGATTGGGTTGTTACGTAGTAGTTCTATACCTATGGTACCACGTTAGAGGTGGTTACATCCAGGAAGCATCCCAGAGTGAAGCTATCTCTCCCCCTTCCCTCCTACTCCTCCGTTCCTGTTACCTGATTATAAAGCTGGCAGTTCTGGAAAGCAGTCTGGTGGTGACCAAAAAAGCACTCCATAAATCAATAAATAATAATGAAGACAATAAATTGCCCTTTGTGTACAAGTCCTCCCTCAATTATCCCTTGGATTTTTTTAAGGGGAGGGTGTGGAAATCCCAGCAGCTGATGATCATTGGATACCTGCCATTCAGAATGAATTAACATATTTCATGCTGACAGTTTTCATCTCTCTTTAATATTTCACTTGCAAAGAAACTCTTCCTTTCCTCCATCCTGCAGGAACATCTGTTTGATTTAATATTAAAAAGGAAAAAAAAATGTTAACATGGGGCGGGACAGATGGAAGGTGTGTGTATATTGGGGGGGGGGGGGGCTTATTTTCAAATTCTGGGACTCCATTCTTAAATCCAGACCTGACATTAAAGTAACAAATAATATTGTAGCCAGAGCTATTGCCCTGGGTGGGCCAACCGATTTATTGCCCCATCTGAGACTTTTTTCCTCCCCCAAAACTGACTTTTTCCTTCTCTGATATAGCAGTTTCTGTTTAAAAGAGACAGGTTCTTTTTAGAATGGGTTTTTAAAAAATCTGTGGAAGAAGGTTCCCTTCTCCCCCAATAGGGATGAGGAGTCAAGGGAGGATTGCAGCGCTGGGACCTCCTCCAGCAGGAGCAGGGTTTATTTTCAGCAGGTGCTGCTTTTGAAACTCTTTTCAAAGGAGTTACCTTACCGCAGCGAAATTTGCGGGGGCGGGGGGGAGATCAGTGCCAGTTCGCTTGTCCCTAGAAGTGTATGAATGATGGATGGACACTTGCCACAGGATGTGGTGCTGGTGTCTAGCCTACACGCCTTTAAAAAGGGATTGGACAAGTTTCTGGAGGAAAAATCCATTATGGGGTACAAGCCATGATGTGTATGCGGAACCTCCTGATTTTAGAAATGGGTTATGTCAGAATGCCAGATGCAAGGGAGGGCACCAGGATGAGGTCTCTTGTTATCTGGTGTGCTCCCTGGGGCATTGGGTGGGCCGCTGTGAGATACAAGAAGCTGGACTAGATGGGCCTATGGCCTGATCCAGTGGGGCTGATCTTAGGTTCTTAACTACAATTCCCAGGAGGCCTTGCAGATCTTCTTGTTATCTGGTGTGCTCCCTGGGGCATTTGGTGGGCCGCTGTGAGATACAAGAAGCTGGACTAGATGGGCCTGTGGCCTGATCCAGTGGGGCTGTTCTTATGTTCTTAACTACAATTCCCAGGAAGCCTTGCAGGTCTCTTGTTATCTGGTGTGCTCCCTGGGGCATTTGGTGGGCCGCTGTGAGATACAGGAAGCTGGACTAGATGGGCCTATGGCCTGAGCCAGTGGGGCTGTTCTTATGTTCTTAACTACAATTCCCAGGAAGCCTTGCAGGTCTCTTGTTATCTGGTGTGCTCCCTGGGGCATTTGGTGGGCAGCTGTGAGATACAGGAAGCTGGACTAGATGGGCCTGTGGCCTGATCCAGTGGGGCTGTTCTTATGTTCTTAACTACAATTCCCAGGAAGCCTTGCAGGTCTCTTGTTATCTGGTGTGCTCCCTGGGGCATTTGGTGGGCCGCTGTGAGATACAGGAAGCTGGACTAGATGGGCCTATGGCCTGATCCAGTGGGGCTGTTCTTATGTTCTTAACTACAATTCCCAGGAGGCCTTGCAGGTCTTCTTGTTATCAGGTGTGCTCCCTGGGGCATTTGGTGGGCCGCTGTGAGATACAGGAAGCTGGACTAGATGGGCCTGTGGCCTGATCCAGTGGGGCTGTTCTTATGTTCTTATGGATTAGGGATGTGGTACAGGTAACGCCTCCTGTCCACTCTCTGTCTGCCCTCTGCTTGTCTCCCCCCCCCAATGCCTCCTCCCCGCCTACACCCACACCCCCGCTTAATTCTCTGCTGCTCAGTGGTCTGTGTGACTCACTAATGTTAACCCGGCGCTGGCCAGCACTGGGCTACCACTGGGGCTCACCTGACAGTAGGGTCCGCAAATGTGCCTTATGGCACATTTGCAGCAACGCGCACCGGTGGTGAGCCAGCATGCCGAGCCCAGGATTGGGCTCTTACTTAAGAAAGTTACTTAAAGTAATTGTTGTGACAGCAAAGTGAATATCAGTGACCAGGTGACATCTGAACAAGGAAAGTTTCTGCTTGTAGCCATGTCGTTAGGCCCAAGTGCAAGGCCCCAGCTGTGACCAACTTCTAATTCGTGCATACCAGGTCTGGGGGAACTGTGGAAGAGGACGCTTCACAGGGCCCTCAGATATTGTAATAAGATGTGTATGCGCAACCTCCTGATTTTTGAAATGGGCTATGTCAGAATGCCAGATGCAAGGGAGGGCACCAGGATGAGGTCTCTTGTTATCTGGTGTGCTCCCTGGGACATTTGGTGGGCCACTGTGAGATACAGGAAGCTGGACTAGATGGGCCTATAGCCTGATCCACTGGGGCTGTTCTTATGTACCAAGTGGGCTCCAAGGCCAACTTGATTAACAACAGGGTTCAGCTGTGAACTTCTCAGGTTGGGAGAGGGGATTCCACCATGAGTAAGACGGCTTGTGGCAAGTACACGCCTAGAATGTTCAGCTGGAACGGAGTTCTGATTGGTGGATGGGTCAGGAGACCTATAAAGGTGAGGGAAAAGAGTTTCCTTTGTTCTAGTTTTGCCTCTGGCTAAGGGGGCCTGAAATCTTTGACCATCCTGGCAGGAGAGACCCAACTTGACTGCAGCGAGATGGGTTAGACTGGACTTTGGGGAGCTAAGACTTTGGAGAGTGATAGTTAGAGTTAGGAGTTATCTCTTTATTGTTTTATTAGTGCTGAGCATTGTATCATATTGGTGTGCTCTATTCTAAATTTTCTAAAATCTTGACTGATGCAGTGCTGTCTGTAGGACTATTCTTTAAACCAGGGGTGCCCAAACCCCAGCCCTGGGGCCACTGGCCCTCAAGGCCTCTCAATACGGCCCTCAGGGAGCCCCCAGTCTCCAATGAGCCTCTGGCCCTCCTGAGATTTGTTGGAGCCCACACTGGCCAGAGGCAACTGCTCTCAGCGTGAGGGCGACTGATTGACCTCTCATGTGAACTGTGGGATGAGGGCTCCCTACACTACTTGCTGTTTCACGTCTGTGATGCAGTAGCGGCAGCAAAGGAAAGGCCAGCCTTGCTTTGTGCAAGGCCTTTTATAGGCCTTGAGCTATTGCAAGACCTGCATTCGTTCATATAAGTTCATCTTTAATATATTCATTTATGAAAATCTATGTAAATTTATTCAAATTTTAAATGTAAATTAATTCTTTTTTTTAGTGTCAGAGAGATGATGTGGCCCTCCTGCCAAAAACTTTGGACACTACTGCTTTAAACCTATTTTCAATAAATCTTACCTATTACACCTGACTGGATTATTGGGACTGGTGAAGCCAAGGGAACTAGTTGTGGGAGTCAAGTCATTGGGGTGGACCCTGGAGACCCAGTATTGGCAGCCTGCTCCAAGATTCAAGCCGAACCCAAGGGGGCTCAGGCTGGGGCACGGCTCAGGGGAGGGTTCCCCAAATTTGGCCTGGCTACCAGGATTCGAAGCTCTACGGTCAAAGAACAATTGGTAACTGGAGGTGGAAAGACCTGCCAAGTGGTTATATGCCAAGTGGTTATATGGGTTTATGGCCACTTGATTACCCTAAGGGCAATAAACAGATTACAAGGCCCATAAGGGAGTGTTGCCTTGCTTGTCACAATTGTTACTGTTTATCATTTACTTTTATTTTTAGACAGTTACACCCTGCCTTGCTATGATCAAACATGCCCAAGACAGCTTGCATAAAACCAGATCACATAAGAACAGAATACAGAACAATCAGGCCTGTCATAAAACCACAATGGGGCAGCAATAAAAATCAGAACACACTATTAAAAATAAAAAATAGAATAAAAACCATCTTCACTATCTGGGAGAAGACCTGCAATGGGGATTGGATGGGACCAATCCAGTAGCAGCCTCATCTGCTGCCCAGGGTGGTGAGTCCGGGTGTCACCCACTGTGCAGATGGAGAAGTAATTGGTGCTGATGTGATAATGTCACACCTGCTAATGTATTCTACAGTAAGAGGCTGCAGCCATCATCTTAGTTGGCCTCACAGTCACATCCCCTCACAATGGGGCTACTTGTTAGCTACTCAGTGGGGCTACTATTTAAATAGTGTAAAGTGGCCCTGTGTTGGGCCTGATGGCCTGACACAGGGCTCTGGATCTGGCAGAGCAGAGCTCCACTGGTCCTGCCCTCCCTGTCCTACTCTATCCCCAGCCACACCTTCCTCCGCCCTCCCCCTCCCTGAAGTGCCTCCCTCCCACTCCCACTCGCTTCTCCACCCCCTGGAGCAAGCTCTGGGTGGCGTGCAGCAGGCCTCCGGCCAGCGCTGGCTAAGCGTGAACTGGTGCTGAGCCGGCAACTGTGCTACCCTGGTGCTGAGCATCACAGACGCACCTCATGGCATGTCTGCAACACTCCGCGCTGGCAGAGGGCCATCGCTGGACCATTTGGATGAGCTCTCAGCCAGCCGCAGGTATGGACTGACCTTATCTAGTCTCCTCCACACCTCCTCTTCCGCTCCACCCCCTCTCTTCCTGTTCAGATGCAGAGAGTGGCAGGATGAGGTGTGGTAGGGGCACACAGGCGGACATAGGGAGACACCCCATCAATCCTCTGCGTGAGGCAACCTCATGGACAAGCCAGCCCTGGTCCACTGTGTTCAGTTGGGCTTACTCTCAGGTAAACGTGCAGAGGACTTAACCCCAGAAATGTTCTGCTCAGGCTTTGGTCCCAGAAATGTTCTGCAGAGCATTGAAGTGACCTTGCCTGGCTGAAGCAATGGGACAGACACTCTCCCCCAGTCAGGCAGCCCCCCCCTGTGGTTAACTGCAAGTACCAAGACCACTTAGCACTGCAATCCATTTCTATTGATTTTCTGTGCTGCTGCTCAGTTTCCCGGCTTGTCATCCTTTCCTTCCATACTCCACATGACAACATATAATGGATAACTCCCCACTGCAGGGAAGGGGCGCAGTGCCAACTCTCTCTCTCTCTCTCTCTCTCTGCCTTGCAGCAGAGATTCAATGTCCTTGCAGCGGCAACACTGGAAGGGAGATTTCATTATCATTCTAAAACTAAAACGCCCTGCAATTTTCCTCCACGATGTAGTCATGCCTGATGCTGCATCTTTGCATCGCACCTGAATTATATTTACAATACGCTTCCCATCAGCGCGTCCCAGTCGTCCCCAGTCTCAACAGCTGTTCCTTGCCTCTCCCCCAGCTGCCTTTGCCTTGTCTAGATGGCATTCAACATTTTTGAAGAGTAGCAGCCAGAACTTAGGACACGCCCCTCGGTGACAAAAATCAAATTTCTCCTGCCAGTCCTTCCCCTCCTTCCTGTCCCTACTGCTCCTTCTTTCTGCCCCACTTCCATGCATACCATCTCATTTGGGAGCAAAGCAAGGCAGGCTAGCACTTGCGTCCCTTAGCAAATTTCTCAGTTGGCCTTCTGCTGAACTTGTTGCTTTTTCTCAGCTAGTCTTTCTTTGGAATGTGCAGAGCATGGGAAATAAACTGGATGAGCTTGAACTTGAGCTTGACTTTTTGGCGAGGCCTGAAGACCCTTCTATTTAAACAAGCCTTCTGAGTTCATGGCCTTTTAAACATCTTTTCTGCATCTTTTAGTATGTTTTTATAGGCCTGATTCCTTTATGACCTGCTGCTTTATGCTCTTTTTACCTGACTTTTTATCTGATGACTGTTTTTTATGATGTCTGTCAATGTGTTAATATGTTTTTATCTGTTTGTTAAATTATGTTTTAATCTGCTTTTAACCTTTTGTAAGCCGCCTTGGGTCCCTTTGGGGAGAAGGGCGGGGTATAAATAAAGTTACTTGTCAGCCTGGGAAGGCAGCTCATCTGAGAGAAGGAAAACTCCGACCCCAAACCTCCACTACCTTGTGGCTACATCCAGTTATGGAAAAGGCTTCAGGAGTCAATCTCGAGGCAAAATCAGGAGCCGGAGTCCTTGAGGCAATTCATGGCTGAACACAGTCACGTTCTGACAACTCCTGCGACGCCGCTGGAACCAACCGTATTGGCCTCTGCCTTTCCATTGGACCATTTCAGCGACGTGGAGAGGGGGGATTTGCTGCACGGGTAACAGCCTATCCTCCATACCTACTTTACCCAGGCTTCGCGCACTGGAGAGGACACTCTGTTCCAGAACCACCATTCAGAGCGTGATACCATAGTCTTCCGAGACTGAAGGATGCCAACAACAACCTATAATTATTATTGTTCTAGCAAGCGAAGGTGGGTTTGACTTGATCACAACCTGGTGGGATGACTCTCATGATTAGAATGCTCAAATGGAAGGCTATCAGTTGTTCAGGAAAAACAGATGTGGTCAAAGGGGATGTTATATGTCAAACATCTATATGACTGCTCAGAAATCCAACAAAATGGTCAGGAGCCATAAAAAGGACTTTTTTAGGTATGGTCAAAGGAAGAGGAGGAGAAATGAGAGGGTAGAATTGCTGCTCAATAAGGATGGCCAGTTGCTGTCTGGTAACAGGCAGAACTGCTCAACTCCAACTTTGTGTCCATCTTCTCTTGGAAGGAGGATTGTGCAAATGTGGATGCTGGATCCTTGGCTGATGTGGGGGGGGGGGGCATATATCTCCACAGAGGAAATGAAAACCGGAATGGCAAAAATCTGCAGATGAACAGGGAACTAGTTAAGAACCACCTAACAGGCCTAAATGAAGCCGTTTGGACAGTCTGAACTGTATCCTACAGTACTAAAGGAAGTTGTGGGTGTACTTGCGGAACCTCTATCAACTATCTTTGAGAAACAGGCGTCCTTTGAGAAGGATAGGGGAGGTGCCGCTAAACTAGAGGTGGGATAATGTGGTCCCAATTTTTAAAAAGGGAAAAAAGAAGACCCAGGAAATTACAGACCTATCAGTCTGACTTCAGTGCCAAGGAAGAGATTAGAACAAATTATAAAACCTACAGTCTACACAAATCTAGACAACTCGGTGATCAGCAGAACAGAACATGGATTTGTTGAACATAAATCTTGCCAGACAAATCTCATCTTTTTTGATCCGGTGGCTAGCTTACTGGACATTGGGAATGCTGTGAATGTAATTTATTTTGACTTCAGTGAAGTCAAAATATTTGTATTTTGATAAGAACATAAGAACAGCCCCACTGGATCAGGCCAAAGGCCCATCTAGTCCAGCTTCCTGTATCTCCTGTATAAGGTTCCCCATGTAGGAAGGTTCTTCCTATATAAGGTTCCCCATGACATCTTACTCAGCAAGTTGTTGAATAAAATATGGGCAAGAAGATATGATTGTTAGGTGGATTCACAGCTGTTTGGATGACTGTACAAAAAGGATGCTTGTCAATGCCTTCGTTTCATCCTGGAGGACGGTCTTGAGTGGAGTGCCGCAGGGCTCTGTCTTGGGCCAGATTCTCTTTGACATCTCCATCAATGACTTGGATGAAGAGATAAAGGGGGACTCACCAAATTTGTGGATGTGAAGCTGAGAGGCGTAGCAAACACAACAGAAGACTGTAGAAGCATTCAGCACTGACAGAATGGAATACTGGGCTGAAAGTGATCAGGTACTGACTCCATCACCAATCTCGATTCTACCTTCAGCTCACCTTAGACGAGCCACTGCCTCTCAACCACCCAATTGCAGTATGGAGATAATCATAAGATAAGCATATAAGCAGTATGGAGATAATGCCCTTACAGGGCAGTTTCAGGGATTGTGAGGTCACAGATGTGAAGTGTTTTGAACTCTCTAGAACGCTACATAGGTACTAATGCAGAAAAAGAGGTGGTGCAATAATAAGGTCTAGAAATTAAAGAGGGCAGAGGACCAGAATCAATTACAGAGAAAACAGCTGCAGAAAAGAGATTACAGATCAAATCAAGAGGGATGGAATGAGTGAGTGAAAGGAAGTTTAGAGTCAAGAGATAACATCATTATACGTTAAGTGACTTTCCTTGCAATTACCAAACCCGATCAGATATGTTGGCTGTTTGCTTCTCTACAAGTTACTGATGTCAAAGGCAAAAGAGAAAGGCACTGGTTTTTTCCATGGAAGAGTCAGATAAACTAGCCCCCAGAATAATCTTGTCACAGTTATATGCTAGTGCCCTGAAGCCAGGAGGCAATCTCCTCTTTGCCCTTCCAAAGCAAGAATATGGGGATAGACCATTTTTTTATTTTCCAGGGACTAATGATCATACCACTTTGTGGGTTTATTTTAAAAATTTCTACTCCATCTTTCCTTACCTTCAAGAGGAAGCCCTAAGGTGGCTTGCAACACTATGAAATAAAACAATAGAACCACAACAAGCACAAAAAGTACTGTACAATGTCTTAAAAAAAATGCAAATCCATCGGCAACCCATCAAAAGAGAGTCACAGTGACAATCATGGCAAACAGAGAACCTGACCAAGGAAAAACCCAGACGGAACATTTAAATGCCAACGACAAAGATCTAAGTCAGGGGTGTCCAAAGTTTTTGGCAGGAGAGCCACATTGTCTCTCTGATACTGTGTCAGGGGCCAGGGAAAAAAATAATTAATTTACATTTCAAATTTGAATAAATTTACATACGTTTACATAAATGAATATATTAAAGATGAACTTATATAAATGAATGAAGGTCTCGCAATAGCTCAAGGCCTATAAAAGGCCTTGCACAAAGCAAGGCTGGCCTTTCCTTTGCTGCTGCTACTGCATCACAGATGTGAAACAGCCAGCAGTGGAGGGAACCCTCATCCCACAGCTCACGCGAGAGGTCAAACAGTCGCCCTCATACTGAGAGCAGTTGCATTGGGCCAGTGTGGGCTCCAACAAATCACCAGAGGGCCAAAGGCTCATTGGAGACTGGGAGCTCCCTGAGCATTGAGAGGTTTTGAGGGACGCAAGTGGCCCCAGGGCCGGGGTTTGGGCACCCCTGATCTAAGTCAACTCAAAGCTTGATGGGACAGAAAAGCTTTAAGATCCCCTAGTGCAGCGGTTTTCAACTGGTGTGCCATGGGCGAAAGGAGGCAGGCAGCAGCCCCGTGCGTGAGGGAGAAGCGGCTACTTTGACCCTCATACAGCAGCGGATGATGAGAGGAAGGCTGCAGCCTGATCCTAATTTACCTGGGAGTAAGCCCCATTGACTATTATGGGACTTACTTCTGAGTAGACATGCCTAGGATTGGGTATCAAGTCCATGATTGGGCAGCTAGAGAAGCCCGCAGAGTGAGTGAGAAGGAGGGAGGCAGGAGCAGGCAAGCAGGTCGGAAGGGAGCGAGTCTGCTAGGCCACCAGCCCAAGAACTGGCTGGCCTGGAGAAGGGTCCACGAAAGGCCCTTTTTTTCTGCCACAGCTTACCTGCAGCTCCCCAAAGTGACCCTCCCTGCCTTGTCTTTTGCCTTTTAGGGGAAGGGTATTGGGCCACAATCCTCTCCACACTTACCTGGGAGTAAGCCCCATTGACTATAGTGGGGCTTACTTCTGAGTAGACATGCCTAGAGTCGGGCTTTTGGTCGCACTCTTTTTTCTTAAATATAGGAGCAGGCAATTGGCACTTCTCCCCACCCCACTCCCTCCCACAGGTGCATTTCCCCCCCCCCAAATCTGCTAATCGCAGTTAGCACCTCTCTTACTGTCCCTCCCTTCACTCCTCCGTATCTTTCAAAGGTTGGTTGGCAACCTTCAGTCTGGAAAGACTATGGTAGAAGCCTATAGCACCCGATATTCCCAGGCGGTCTCCCATCCAGGTACTAACCAGGCCTGACTCTGCTTAGCTTCCGAGATCAGACGAGATCGGGAGATAGTGTTCAGTATAGGGAGATGGCTGGCAACCTTCAGTCTGGAAAGACTATGGTAGAAGCCTACAGCACCCGATATTCCCAGGCGGTCTCCCATCCAAGTACTAACCAGGCCTGACTCTGCTTAGCTTCCGAGATCAGACGAGATCGGGAGATAGTGTTCAGTATAGGGAGATGGCTGGCAACCTTCAGTCTGGAAAGACTATGGTAGAAGCCTACAGCACCCGATATTCCCAGGCGGTCTCCCATCCAAGTACTAACCAGGCCTGACTCTGCTTAGCTTCCGAGATCAGACGAGATCGGGAGATAGTGTTCAGTATAGGGAGATGGCTGGCAACCTTCAGTCTGGAAAGACTATGGTAGAAGCCTACAGCACCCGGTGTTCCCAGGCGGTCTCCCATCCAAGTACTAACCAGGCCTGACTCTGCTTAGCTTCCGAGATCAGACGAGATTGGGCATGTACAGGGTAACAGTTGCTGTCCAGAATCACTTACTTCACATTCCCCCCCCCCTCCAGCTGAATCCTGCACTTCTTTCAATCTTGTGTCTTCATCGCCCCTCACCCCACTATGTGCTCAGTCTGACCTCTCTTTGCCAGCACTTTCTGGCATTGCACTTTAATGACAACATTTTCCTCCTTTCCAGAATCACAAATACTCCAAACTTCATACTCTCCAAACTTCTTGTGAGTCTTTGGCTGCAATCCTAACCACCCTTTCTTGAGAGTAAGCCCCACTGAACAAAATAGAACTAACTTCTGAGTAGACCTGGTTAGGATTGTGCCCTTTGTCATGTAATGATTTAATTGTGTTAATTAAAAATTAATTGTAATGTAGTAATTTAATGTAAGTAAAAAAAAACTGGCAGCGTGCCTTGACAATTTTAGTGCCTTGTCAGTGTGCCATGAGCTGAAAAAGGTTGAAAATGGCTGCCCTAGTGGAACATTAATAGGGCTGGGGCAGTCCTGATCTCACTTGGAAGCAAATCCCACAAAGCTGGGTGCCATAACACAGAAGGCCCTGTCAGAGATTGTGAACGCCTGGATCTCCAATGATATAAAGAGAATTCCTGCACTTAGAGAATGAGGTAGATGAATATGAGGAGGAGAGATTTCCCCTGACACGGACCAAAGAAATTCAGAACTTCCCATGTAGGGTGTACCCTGGGGTTGGGCTCAATACTCCATCCATGATCTGAATACGCAGTTGTTCCTCCTTACTATCTCCTTGCTTCTCCACTGCTGTTGCCTTATTCAAGCATCCCTATACAGCACAGGTTCCCAAAATGTTTAGAACCAGGACACACTTCTTAAAGTGACACTTTACTGCAGCAATTTTCAACCTTTTTCATCTCACAGCACTCCAACGAAGTCAGGCTTCCAGGTCTGGGATGGGGGATAGGATATAGCAATACCTGCGGCTCCTGTTCCTGCCACTCTGCCAGGTCTGATATGCCTTCCTCCCCACCCTTCTGCACCGTTACACCCCCTCCCCAAATTGTCAAGACACACCCATCAGTTTTTGGACAATTGACAAGACATAACGTGCTGCTGATGGGAGGGGGGGGCTCCCATCCCACAATGGCCCTATTTTATATATATATATATATATATATATATATATATATATATATATATATATATATATATATATATATATATATATATATATATGACCCTCCTGCAAACTCCCACTGCACACCTGCAGACAGTTTGTGGCACCTCAACGTGTCATGGCACAGTGGTTGAATATCTCTGCTCTAGATCCTCCAACAGGAAAGTTATGGCCCGGAGATGTTTTGATCACAATGTCGTTCCGTCTTATAAGCAAATTTTGGCTACCGTGAGGTCTTATGCCCCAGAGTTATTCCAATATTTTCAAATTACACTTTGTATTTTTTTTGCTTTGATTTGAAAATACAGCCTTAGGAGAGAACCAGCCAACTCTCACGCTCTTTTATATTGCTCAATTAACAAAAGATCGATAGGAAAATAACTGACTCTAAGCTTAATTGTACTGTTAACCTTTTTCCATATGAAATGGAAATAGGATTTTACTATTGTGTTACCAGCTGAAGCATAGATATGCCACTCTATGCCTAGTGGTTGATCTCCAAGAAAGAAAATCTTTTAAAAACATGTCACTAATGCAGTGCTTCCCAAGCTGTGTTGACACCCACTGGTGGGTCACGACTTGACCTTTAGTGGGTGGCCAAAGCGTGATGGAAAGGTCTGATAACTAATTGCCTCAAGCCCTGAAGCTATTAAGAATCAGATACTGTAAGGAGCTGATCTCCATGTTACTGGAAACTAACCCACAATCCGATCAGAGACCACTGTCACTATGGACAAAACAGCATGCAGATCATATTTGACATACATGGGATGGGTTCCGAGAAGAGCAACCAAGATGGTCCAGAATCTGAGAACAAGCCCTTTGAGAAAAAAACTGAAGGACCCAAGTATGCTTAGTGTGGAGAAGAATTAGACGTGATATCTTTATTCAAATACCTAAAGGACTAAAAGAGGAATCAGATGGAGATACTGCATGGAGACCAGAACAAGGGAACAGGTGGCCCAATCCTAACAAAACTCCTGCGCTGCAATACAGCGGTACGGGTGTAGCCTCTGAGGATCCAGCTCAGGAATTGCAGCTGCTGGAGTCTCTTCGGGATAAGGCAGTGGTTCTCAAACTCTCTGGGACGGTTTGAGAGCCACTAAGTGCTTGCGGGGGTGGGGGGGAGGCATTGGGGGCGGGGGGAAGGCAGCAATGCAATCCCCAGGATCGCGCTGCTCAGGGAGCTGCAGGGGCTTGGGTGCACTTACCCAAGCCTCCTGCAGCCTCCCAGGGGTGCAGGGAGCCCTGCGTGACTTTCTGCAGGGCTCCCCACAGCAGTGAAAGTAAAAGTGGAGCGATCCTGCTCCACTGGAGGAGGGGCACGATCACTCTGCTTTTACTTTCACTGCTGCGGGGAGCCTTCTGGTTGCACAGGGCTCCTTGCACCCCCAGGAGGCTGCAGGAGGCTTGGTTAAGTGCACCCAAGCCCCTGCAGCCCCCCTGAGCAGCGCGATCCTGGGGATTGCGCCGCTGCCTCCTTCTTGCCTCCAGGCTGCCCCCGCACCTTAAGGGGGCCTTAACGTTGGGCTTCCAGAGCTGGGAAGGGGGATAGGATATGGTAGTAACTGTGGCCCCTGTTCCTGTCCCTTTCCCAGGCCTGATATGCCCTCCTCCCCGCCCTTCCCCAAACCTTCTCCCCACCATCATCCTGACCTCATTCCTCCCCTTCCCCCTCCCATGGTCAGTGAAGCACCTACCTGTTCCAACAGGTGCAGGCCTCTGACTTGTGGCAACAGGTTGGAACCAGTCTTACCACCATATGCAACAAACCTTCACATTGCCACATTGTGCCTTGTGGCACATTTGCCACAGTGGGTGCGCCCATCCCACCAGCGGTAGCCAGTTTAGGATTGGGCTGTTAACCTGCTTGCAGTGAAATTGGTTTGATTCTTGAGATCAGACCTGTAGCTCAGCGATTTTCAACCAGCGTGCCGTGGCACGTTGGTGTGCCGCAAAAGGTCGGCATTTGCGCCCTGGGAGTTTGGAGCGCAGCGATTGAAAATTGCTGGAAAACTCCAGGCTCTATGGCTCTGTTTTGAGGGCCATTGTCTGTAGTAATGAAACGTCTGCAGAGTTGGCGGTGGAAGGGGGACAGAAAATCCGTAACTGCAGACTACAGAACCCAGAAGAGTACCCCTGGAAAGCCAGAAGTGACATCACAAGAGACAAAGAAAGACCACAGAGGTCAGTGTGCTTAAGAAGAAAAATCGTGAAAATTGCTACCATAGCTGGTGGTTGCATAGGAAGAGCACTTCTCCTCCCCCCAAAAAACTATTGTTCTCTATCTCCATAGAAATAAAATGTTTGGAAGTTGTATTTTACCCTTCACTTTCTTAATCTCCTTGACTGAATTGATGTTTCAGAACTCCACCTCTTTGAATTTTCTGAATAGGGAAATAAATATTACACAATCCCATTACGCAAGGCATTTTCTAAAGGCTTCAGGTTCATTTTTAGCGAACAGCTCTGCAAAAACTTCCACTTCCTCCTTGTCATGCCAAGCAATTATACGCCATTTCGACACTCACCCCCACCATCCTTCTCCACACCAAACTTTCTGGGCCAGCTTTTGGCCTCTTTCATTAGGATGCAAGTGGGATTTGGGTGCTGGCTTGATCCCAGAGTCTGAAGTGAAGAGGCAGCCTTTCCAAGATTTGGAATGGTAAAGAGTACATGTGAATGGGTACGAAATGATTTTCCACCACACTGAGGAATCTATGCCTTTGAGCCAAGGGAAAGAGCTCTCAGGTCAAAGAGTGCAAAATTTGCAGGGGTTGACGGCAGTATTGGGACGTTGCCCAGGGCATACAGAAGAACCCATTGCTAATCCCATGACAAACCTCTGTAAACATGGCCTTTATATGGCAGTGGAACAACTCTCACCGCCATCATCTCCTCTCTTCCATCCCACCTGTCCAAGTAAGTCCTGCTATGATCCTTAGAAAGAGAGGCCACTAGAGTAGAAGGGGGTTCGTGGAGGACAACTTGCTAAATCCCCTGCTCAGCAATGTCAGCCTCTGCTCTTTCTACTCTACTCTGCTCCTTCTACTGCTCAAGCTCATCATTTTCCTCCTTTCTACATTTCCTCTCCCTCTCTTCCTCCCTCCCTCTTTCTTTTCTAAACCAGGGAATGGGAGGAGAAGCAGCAGCAGTATTGGCAAGTAAGAGACAAGGGTTGCTTTCAGTTGGCTTCATTGCTGGGTCAACCCTGACTCTTGTTATGTTCTTCATGTGCTTTTTTTTTTTTTGCACTGCTGCTTAGGCGTTTTTTTACATTTGGATGAATTGACTGTTGAAATGCTGGGGACAGAATTACAGTACCGCTTTCTAAAACATGGAACCCATTACGATCTCCTAACAGTTCACTGTGTTCTTGAACACAAAGCTTACCAGGAGCCTTTTGTTCAAAAAATCACACTGACTGAGATAGATAACTCACAACCTGAGTGAGCGCCATGTCTTTGCATACCATAAGGCACATACCACAAGGTGACCAGGAAGGGAGAGGCACTGG
Organism: Tiliqua scincoides; assembly: GCF_035046505.1. Taxonomy (NCBI): domain Eukaryota; kingdom Metazoa; phylum Chordata; class Lepidosauria; order Squamata; family Scincidae; genus Tiliqua; species Tiliqua scincoides. Next base: position 15,665,826 of record NC_089830.1, on the reverse strand, counting down.
CTAGGGGTCCACGCCCGGAGGAAGGCACTGGGCACCCCGGAGTGCATTTTCCATCAGTCTTAATAAATAAGTACATGAATAGTAGGGCTGTATCAATGACAAGCCACTGAATACCTAAGTGGAAAATGACATGGGAGTGCTGCCACAAAAAGCTACTTTAGAAGGGACAATTTGGGGCGGAGAACTGCAGAGGGGATCTGCAGAGATCAGCCCTAGGTTCCGGATCCTGGACCCACCCATCCCTGCTGCCTGGCTCCAGGCTGCCCACGGGTCCGTCTGCCCTCCCCATACCCGAGAACATCGCTGTTCTGCCCTCCCCCTCCCCAGACCCCCATGCTGACCCGACTTAGCTGGTGTGAACTCACCTCCATCACAAGAGCACCGGATTCAGCCTCCCAACACCTGAGGTGGCGCTAAAGTGCCTTGGAGCACGTCTGCAACACCTCCAAGCCAGCGCAACAGACTTGAGCTGGCCCAAGGGCGACTGAAGATCTCACCCTGAAACACTTAACATATATTTTATATACGTTATTTATTCAGAAAGGAATTCAGCTACCAGTAGATTTGCAATGTTCAACATGGAAAATCACAGAGACACATTTCACCCACTGTGGTCACACCTGTCACAGGCATCCACGGACTGTAGAATGTTTTACATGGAAAAGCACACCTGGTCAGCAGAAGCTTGACAGCAGGAAGGCAAACTCTTTGCCCTCCCCTTGAAGTTGGCTTGGCTGCTGTTCCAGAGTCTGCCTGGGGGAGTGAGTGATTTTTAAGAATGGATTCAACAGACACTGACAGTCAAGGAAGATAAAGAAATGGCTGCTACCGCTACCACTCCCCTCCCACTTTGTCTGACGCTGCGCATATGAAGCACTTGCCTTGGGCCACATGGTCAGGACAGACTAGGCACACCTTCCTTTAAACAGTGAATGGATGGATTCCACCTGGCAACTGCATGGCTGCCACCTCAAGTTCCACAGGGGACAGACGGTGGAACAGAAAAGCAACTCTCCAAACATATATCAGCCCACCTGCTTTGTTCAACACCTGACACCTTGCCGTAGGTCTCTCTTGCCTGCAGAAGTCTTTTGGAGAGGGACAGGTGACAGAGCATTTTTGGTCACAGCTGGGGAACTCCTGACACTCAAAGCTCACTTGGCTTCCTCACAACTTTTTTTTCTTCAACATTTGGTTAAAAAAAAGTTTTGTTGTACTAAGGGCCTAATCCTATCCAACTTTCCAGTGCTGGTGCAGCCACAATGCATTTCCTTATCTCTGTGACGGCCTCCCTACTGCAGCATGTGGCATACGCCCCAGTGGTATGGCTGCATCTGTGCTAGAAAGTTGGATAGGATTGGGCCCTAAGTTGGTTAGTTAGCTTGTGTGTGCATGTTGGGTGTGTCTCTCCGCATTGCATTTTAGAAATGGGTTATGTCAGAATGCCAGATGCAAGGGAGGGCACCAGGATGAGGTCTCTTGTTATCTGGTGTGCTCCCAGGGGCATTTGGTGGGCCACTGTGAGATACAGGAAGCTGGACTAGATGGGCCTGTGGCCTGATCCAGTGGGGCTGTTCTTATGTTCTTAACTACAATTCCCAGGAGGCCTTGCAGGTCTTCTTGTTATCTGGTGCGCTCCCTGGGGCATTTGGTGGGCCGCTGTGAGATACAGGAAGCCGGACTAGATGGGCCTATGGCCTGATCCAGTGGGGCTGTTCTTATGTTCTTAACTACAATTCCCAGGAGGCCTTGCAGGTCTCTTGTTATCTGGTGTGCTCCCTGGGGCATTTGGTGGGCCGCTGTGAGATACAGGAAGCTGGACTAGATGGGCCTATGGCCTGATCCAGTGGGGCTGTTCTTATGTTCTAGCCTTGTTGATTGTTTTATATTACTTTAAAACAATTTTTTTTTAGTTTGTGATTTTTATTTCTTTTCTTCAGCCTCTTTAGGAACTAACCATCCTTATTATATGAAACACAAAGGGGTGTGTGTGTGTGTGGAAAACCGTAAAGAATAAATGTCACAACATTCTCCATCAGGTAAAAAGTTTCTTTTCTCTTTTCTCTCTCTCAAAAGGTGATACTTTTAACCAGCTACAACTGATGGACACCGATTGCCCCCTTGTGGCTCATGTCCAAAATGACATTCAGCTAGCTCCCCTACACCTGAAAGGCATCCTGGATTGCACCTGGACTCTTAAAACTTTGGAGATTTCAGCAAACACACATACTGATAAAGACCTCCTTACTCCCAACAGACTCACACAATGAGTAAGCACTGAGTAAGCACTGAGCATTTACCAATTTACATGATTGTCAAATGAGGATGTGCCATTTTAGATTCCAGCAAAAAAAAAAAGAAAAAAGAAAAAAGGAACATTTCAAATGTTCCTGGACAGAACAGAGACTACATAAATCCCTTTAAATCCCTCCATGATATGATGATGACTCTACAGGTTGGTTGCAATGTGCACTTCTTTGGGCATCTAGCGAATCCTCCTTATCTTCAACCCTTCCACACTCAGAACTCATCATCAACTACAACATGGAAATGACTTTTGTAATCAATACATGTTCATCTTCTTGCTTTTGGCTACAGAGTGACAAGATGAAATGGAGGACACTGTGATAGGGTGCATACAGAAAAGATCTTGGCTAGGAGAACTAGGGAAGTCCCAGAGTAGATAACAGTGGGCTAAAGGAGTACCTTTGGTAGATGTAGTTTGTCAAGCAGGGGTGAGGAAAGGAGAAATTCCTTCCTCTATGTCATGAGCAAAAAGGTAAGGAAGCCTTATATTTCTTGGCATCTGGTTGCCCTCATTTTGTCTCCTTAAAAAATAAAAAAGGATTGAAAGATGGAAGCACTGTCATTGCTGCAACCAACTTGTGCCCCCCCCTTCCACCACCACCACCAATTGAAGACCAATACCCTCAAAACCTCTTCCAATTAAATAACAGCAATCTGATAGCACTTTGGAAGCTAGAGGCACAAGGATGGACTGGCACACAGCCGGCACTGTGTTTTGTTCTGTGCTAAAAAATATTCTGTATCAAGAAAAGCTGTTTTCTGGGACTGGCCAACTACACAGGCCAACCCACATTTTGCTGTCTAAAAAGTTAGGCCTATTCCTTGGGTATATTTGGGGCACCAAGTCCAAAAATCAAAAGCTTTCTGAATCATTCGCTAATGAGGCTATGTCAAATCTCCAAAACTAGACATGATAGGGAAAAACAGATGCCTTTTTTTTTTTGAACCAGCACCCCAAATTCATAGAAAACCACCATAAATCTTGGAAAAAAAAGTTTTTCTAACCCTCAGTTTCACAGGCCTTCAGCAGTTGCGCACTCATGCTGGACCAATTCTGCTAAATGGCCCCACCCACCCTAAGGACGTTATGTCCAAAACCTATCTTTGCAGTGTTAAGGGCTAGAAACGTTTTCTGAAAAACCCGAAGGCAGAGTCTCACAATGAAGAGTTCTATGCTCAGTATCAAATTTTGCACTGATGCAGGCAGTTGAAGAAATTCAGAGTCCTGCTAAATTGTCAAGTCATAACATTGTGTTCTTATTGCATTTTTTTTTCCAGTTCAAGGGCTGAAACCCCAGCACCTCCACTTTGCAGGTGTCTCCCCTTTCCTGCTTCAGTTTCTGCAGCGGACAGTCGAAAGGTACTCTTCCCTTTTTGGCCATGATGGGACAGCCTCTTCAATATCAGCAGAACTGCAAGGAAAAGGATATTTTCTTAAGTATTGCTTGATGCTCTGGGATCTTCATTTTGCATCTGGGTCACCTAATGCAAGTGAGGTACCTCTCCATTTCAGACAATGTGGCTTTAAGGGAACTGTTTATAAGTACGTGTGCTGAAAAATAATTTTGTATCCAATTGACGAGGAATGCCTGTTTTAATTGCTTAAAATGTTTCAGGCAGATTAATCTAATCCAGTGGTTCTCAAACTGTGGGTCAAGACAGTGACCTGATTTTTGGTGGGTCGCCAAAGGGTGATGGAAAGATAACTAACAGCCTCAAGCCCTGAGGCTATTCAAAAATCAAATAGCTGTCAATTGCCTACAAGGAGCTGAGCTCCTGCAGTTTGCAACCATGTGTAAATGCAAGTGTGAACCACTTTGTGACATTCCAGCTTACGCAGGGATTGCATAACCGATAACCACGTGTGGTCAGGTGGTCATCCGTTATGCGTCACAAACTCAGATAACCTTCTAGACGGGAGGGGAGGATTCCCTTCCCTGTGAAGGGTCCAGACTGCATCAAGCACCACTTGATGACAAGGATCACAGTCCCAATCCTGTCGTTAAGTGGTGCAGGACTGTATAGAGAGAAAGTTTGAGGGTCTTTTTTCCTGGTTTTTACTGTATATACGCACATACATACATTAGCACCTTGTCAGTGTGCTGCAAGATGAAAAAGGTTGAAAATCACAGATCTAGAGTGTAGGGAGCAGGGTTGGGGATGGGAGAGCGGAGACTAGAGGCTCCCAGACTGGAAAGTGACTTGGAGGGGATCAGACTGAAGGACAAAGTGCTGTACGCACCTTCCAGCGGTTCCCACACTCATTACACAGCACAAAGGTTGTCATGGGCTCATCAGCACTCCGCGTTTGCACCTGAAGAGAAAAGCCAGCTGTTATCAAGGAGTTCAGAACAAACATCTGGAGCACAATTCCATCTCTGACACTTAGCTAGGAACTACATTTGAGAGAGCAAGCTGCCTTAATTGATGATGAATCAACACTGAGAGCCCAATCCTATGCATGTCTACTAAGAAGTAAGTTCCTGTGGCGATCCTAGCCCCTGTGCCACCCAAGGCCAGGACTGCAAAGTGTTGCCCCCCCCACCAAGGAAAAGACCTCCACCAGTCGCATCAGGAGGCCTTAAAAGCATCACTTCCTGTTTCCCTGAGAAGCACTTCTAAGGCTCTTAGAAGGCCTTCTGGGGGTCGGGGAGGCTGCTTACAGCCTCTTTGGTCTTCCGAATACCTCTGGACAGGGAGGCAGGAGGCACAGGTGGCCCTTGGGGTGGCACAGTTGGGGGGGGCGGCACCTGGGAGACATGCCACCTGGGAGCACTTGCACCCACTAACCACCCCCAGGTATGCCACTGGTAAGTCCCACTATAGTCAATATGGCTAATTCCCAGTTAAGAATTGCAGGCCGTGGCTTTAAATTTTTTTAAGAGTGCAATTTCTGCTGAATTAAATTTGCCGAATTATAGCATAATTACAACTTGCATACACATATACCAATCAAATACGTTTGCTCACTTTCCATACTGTTTTCTGCTTCTCCTAGCCACAGGCAAAAGCCAAGGAGGCATTTTGGAGGGTCACTAAAGCAAGCATACAGGGGAACGGTCTCTCAGTCCCTGTTTCCAAAGCAAGATGCATTCAGCAGCATGAAATACCGTGCCAACTGTCCAGTTTTTTTTTAAAAAGTGAATGAATAAATGAATGAATGAAAATAAACATCTTTCAGCTCTTCTGGCGCATTCAGTTTTGATTCCCCAAGACTAAGGGCGCAATCCTATCCTGCGCTGGAACAGGCAAACCAAGA